>NC_138792.1:1340000-2680000 GCF_965178545.1 Coloeus monedula
AGCTTCGGGGCCTCCTCCAGCCCTGGAGGTGACAAAGCCCCAACCAAGCACCTGCCAGGACCCCCTCCCCTCCTCTGCACCCACTAGGATCCCCTTTCTCCTGCTCCATGATCCAGGCACAAGTAATGCTGACCCGACAGCAGCTGGAAAGAAAAGCTCCTGTTGTCTCCCCCCGGATCTGCTGGGCAAATATCCCATCCCATCCCATCCCATCCCATCCCATCCCATCCCATCCCATCCCATCCCATCCCATCCCATCCCATCCCATCCCATCCCCTCCCGAGCGGGATGTGCTCGAACAGGGCCGATAACCCAGCCCTGGCTCCCAGCAGCACAGCGGGGATGACATCAGGGATTTTCAGGCATTAACGCGTTACTCCAGCCCCAGATCTCCCTCTCGATCTCCTCAGGCTCAGCAGCAGCAGCAGCCGGGCTCAGCTGAGCTTTGCTCCGCGGCTGCCGCTGATCCCGGCCGAGATAAGCCGGGATATTCAGAGCCGCGCCCTGAGCTCCCGGCGGCTCGCGGTGTCCAGCTCAGGGAAACCGGAGCTGTTTAAAGCAGGCTGTAAGAACGCAGCCCAGACCCTTCCTGAGAGAGCATCCTCTGCTCCAGGGCTCCAGCTGACGGTGCAGCTTTATTTTCAGTAAGCCCTGAGTCATGCCAGGCTTTGCTGAAGGTTTGTCCGGGTTCTTCCCCGAAACAGCAGTGACTAACAACCCGGCCTGGCCAGCCCTGCAGGTACAAGAGGTCCTCGAGCACGAGAGGGCCACCCAGGGACTCGGGGCTCTGTTTTTCCCCAGTGGGAACACACTGTTCCACGCTGAAGGTTCAAAAAAAGGATCTGTTATGAACACCTTGATATCAAACACTGAGGGAAATGGATGAGGAGCTCCCGCAGCAACACCCCCGGGCCGGTGGTGGTTTAGGAGATGCAACCCCACAGCGTGGGCAGCAGGAAAAGGGGGGATTCTGCCCTTCTGATCAGGTGAGAGCCCACCTGCAGAGCTGCCCCAGCCCTGGGGCCAGCACAGGGAGGACGTGGAGCTGCTGGAGAGAGGCCAGAGGAGGCTCCAGGATGAGCAGAGGGATGGAGCAGCTCTGCTGGGAGGAAAGGCTGCGAGAGCTGGGATTGTTCAGCCTGGAGAGGAGAAGCTTTGGGGTGAGCTCAGTGTGGCCTTGCAGGGCCTGAAGGAGCTGACAGCTTCTACCAGAGGCTCGGGGATAAAGACTCCGGATTTCTGTTCACAGTGGGAGTAAAATACTGACCAGTTAAATACTGACAGACTCAGGATACTCCAGGAAAAGGCACCAGCCTCGGTCTCCCTGGCAGGAGCAGCCTCACCTGGAGCAGCACAGGTGCCCTGCACACCTTTGGGGCAAACACGAGTGTGCCGAAATCAACAAAAGAAGTCTTTTATATTCATCCTACCTGAGCAGAATCCAAGGGGGAATTTTTCCATTTTCCCACTGAATCTGTTAAAACCAAGTGGTTCTGGCTTGAACCCCCACCCTGCAGGCCTGGCCCCCTCCTGAGCCACGAGCCAAGGTTCAGGTAAAGCTGTGCCTGAGCCCAGCCCCGAGCAGGAGCGAGGTCCTGTCTGCCATCCCAACCCCACAGCTTCTCCAGGGTCACTCACACACTCCTGCAGCACGGGAGAGCAGGAAAAATGAGCCTTTTCCCCCTGCTCCAGGTAAAAACATTATTGTTATAAAATAAATTTCAGCCTGGAGTATCTGACTTTACCAGGAGATGGATTTTCATGGAATCCCCTCTCCAAGAAAAGCACACAGGCCCCTTTCTCGTGAAGCTGGCACTGACTGATCCTTGTTCTGCTGCTGTTCTGCCTCCCTTCCCTCCTCAGTGCTGCAGAGCAGAGCAGCTGGGATCAGTGAGACATGGGAATGCCATCCCACGAGGATGCTGCAGCCACAGAAACTGCTCCCTGGCTGCAGGGGATGCCTGCCAGGGACGGGCTCACAGGACCTGGAGCACTGGGGTTAAAAAAATCATTTCAAAGAAGCAGCAGAAGTGCCCTGGGTAGCGCCTCGCTGCCACTTCCAGCACAGCTGGGTGCAAGGAACCTGCTCCACCCTGGAAATCCAAGCAGACAATTTTATGGGACGGGGATTTCACCAAATCATTCCTGTGGTGGCGGTGACTCCGGCAGAGACACCCTCAGCAGCCCCGCCTGTGTTTGAACAGCTCCTGCAACATCCTTTAACATTTTTTTAGTGTTTTCTGGCTGTGAGAAATCCACCAACCCCACTCCAGAGCACGGAGCTGCTCCGGAACATTTCCTGCTTTCCTGATACCACTTTCTCCAGCCGCTCCCTGGTGCTGAAGGGGGAGGGCAGGTGAGTAACCTGTCAGCCCGTGGACTTTGCAGAGGTGCCACCACCCCCAAGCCCAGCTGAGCCCCAGCAGAGCTGCAGTGAGTAGCAGGGTGTAAAACCACTACACCCACCTGTTACGAGGGAATCAAACTGGTTTTTCATGAGGTGTCATTCCAGAGCTCTGCCAGAACGCCAGACCTCACCTTCCTAATAGCAGGTAGCAGCTCAGAATTGTCTATCCCAAACTATTCCCTGCTGGAATACAACGATCTCCCCGTGGCCACGGACACACCTGCACACTCCTGGAGCTCAGGAGTGCCAGCACTGACACGAAAGGTTGTTGTCAGCAGAGGCCGTGGCCGAGTGCCAGCCGAGGCAGGGACACCGCGGTGCCACCAGGAACACCCCAAACACGCTCTGGCGCAAGCAGGGAGATGCTGGTTTATCCTCAGCAGCTCTGCAGGCTCCCTGCAGGCTCTGAGGCAAACAAGCTGCTCTTCCCCCTGCCCTGACAGGGCCCAGGTTGCACCACTCTTCCCCCCCCTGCCGTGGGCCTGGCACCGGCCCGGGGCTTGCACAAGCAGCAGCGAAACTCGGGAGAGAATTCTCCCGGGAAGCAGAGGCCGGCCCGTCCTGCCGTGGTTGGGAGGTGTGGGAATGTCCTGGTGCTCCCTGGCATCAGCACATTTGGGTAACAGCATGCACTGGGGTAGGAGCCACCCCTTCCTCAGCTTCCCAAAACGCTGGTTTGAGCCCCGCAGGGTGTCCTGGATCCCTGTGTCTGGAGACCCCACAGCAGGGTGCAGATGTTGCACTCCTCCCAAACCTCACTGACTCTCGGAATGGTTTGGGTTGGAAGGGACCTTAAAGGCCATCTTGTTCCACCCCATGGGCAGGGACACCTCCCGCTATCCCAGGTTGCTCCCAGCCCTGTCCAGCCTGGTCTGGGACACCTCCTGCACGCCCAGCTCGGGCTGGACTGCAGTGCCCTCTGTGCCTTTTCTCTCCCTGGACGTGCAGGGTCATTTCTGACCTGCTTTTATCCATTTTTCCTCTTACCTATTTCTGGTAATTACACACAAGCCACCCTTTTTCCTCTCTGGAGGTGTGTCTGGACCAGAGCTTCCCCCACACTCCAAGGACAAGACTGAAAGGAATTCCTTGGACAATTCCCTTTGCAGTCTCTGTAAGAGGGGAAATGGGGGTTTGGTTACCTTAACTCCACCTAGAAAAGCACTTTTAATCCTCTCTCTCTTCCCTCCCTCTCCTTTCTCCAGGATAAGCAGCAGCAGATCTCTCTTCATCTCTCCCACTGCCAAAACCAGTCTCAGGTCAGCAAAATCAGGAGCTGCAGCAAGGAAAAGCCAGGAAAGCAGAGAGGGAGATAAGGAGTTTGATGAGAGTGCTCCAGGGAACTCTTTGAAGTCCTGGGGAGCTCCTGTGGAGTGCTACTGACAGGCTGCACCTGCATTTGATCCTCGATGTTTGGAAGGAAAGTTTGATAGTGGCAATTCTGCTTCACAGCCTCTGCTCGCTGAGACACACAGAATGCAGACTGGGGGCCACAAAAATCCCAGACTGGTTTGGGCTGGAAGGGACCTTAAAGCCCATCCAGTGCCACCCCTGCCAAGGGCAGGGACACCTCCCACTGTCCCAGGCTGCTCCAAGCCCCAGTGTCCAGCCTGGCCTTGGACACTGCCAGGGATCCAGGGGCAGCCCCAGCTGCTCTGGGCACCCTGTGCCAGGGCCTGCCCACCCTCCCAGCCAGGAATTCCTTCCCAATATCCCATCTGACCCCTCCCTGTGTCCTGCCTCTCCATCCCTTGTGAATCGTCTCTCTCCAGGTTTCCAGCAGCTCCTTCAGGCCCTGCAAGGCCACACTGAGCTCACCCCAAAGCTTCTCCTCTCCAGGCTCAACAACATCAGTTCCCTCAGCCTTTCCTCCCAGCAGAGCTGCTCCATCCCTCTGCTCATCCTGGAGCCTCCTCTGGCCTCTCTCCAGCAGCTCCACGTCCTCCCTGTGCTGAAGAGGTGGCACAACAAAAATATCCAGGCAGGACACAACAGAAGGATCTTCTCAGCTGCCCCAAACCACCCAGGATGGGATTTCTGCTTATTAGAACTGGGAAACGAGTTGAGAGGAGGGGGCTGGAGCAGGGCTGGAAGAGGCCGTGGATCCAGCAAGGTCCCTGCTGTGCTGTGGCTGGGACGGAGGCACAGCAACACTCCCTGGTTACCTGTGCTCGGGAACCAGCAACGCTCAGAGCCACAGGAGAGCTGGCAGCTCCTGCTCACACCGGGAGAGCCGCCCCGGCCCGGGGGGGACACAGCCCTTCCCTCAGTGCCACCTGGGAATTGGGGACTGTCCCCATCCCGGGGGGGCACAGCCCTTCCCTCAGTGCCACCTGGGAATTGGGGACTGTCCCCATCCCGGGGGGGCACAGCCCTTCCCTCAGTGCCACCTGGGAATTGGGGACTGTCCCCATCCCGGGGGGGACACAGCCCTTCCCTCAGTGCCACCTGGGGAATTGGGGACTGTCCCCATCCCAGCAAAGCTCTGGATCCCTTCCCGTGTGAGGGAACCCCACTGCCCTGCTGTGATCCTGCTGACTGCAGCTTCCAGGGCCCTCCTGCTCCGGGAGCACCTTCACCCCTCACCCTGCCAGGCTCCAAGGACAGGGAGAGGAGTGACCCTGCCCTGGAACTGTGTCCGAGCACACACACGGCCCTTTTGGGGTGGATCGGAGCTGCCAGGCGGGTCCAGCTGCGAAATGCCATCTAGAGGGCAAAAGGCATTCAGCGATTTACCTCCTGCTCGGCTTCGGGTAATCCTGAACCCTCCCACTTCCACCCGGCCCTATTCCCTCCCAGCAGGCCGGGGGACTGACCAGTGCCAACCAGCATGGCCCGAGCAACTGGCCAGTACTCACTTAAAGATCAAGTAAGGCCGAGGTTGGTAAAAACAGCTGTCAACCAGCAGGTAAGAATTCCCAGGAAAAAAAGCCCAACGTAAAACTTCCCAGAAAACAGAAGTTAAAATAAAACCCATTTAATGGGACTCAAGCAGCACACTGAGCTCACAGGTGGATCCCTGGAAGTGTCCCAGGCCAGGTTGGACGGGGCTTGGAGCAGCCTGGGACAGTAGAAGGTATCCATGGGGGTGGAATGGGATGAGCTTTAAGGTCCCTCCCAACCCAAACCATCCCGGGATTCCCTAATTCTGCGACTGATGCACTTCCCATCCTTCTGAAATCTGGAACACCAGAAGTCCCAGGGAGCCAGGAATTTGCACGGGGGGGAAACTCCAGCTCGAACCTAAACTCCTCCTTTGAAGCCAAAGCAGAACTGCAGTGCTTAGAAAGATGAGAGGGCAAAGAACATTTAACAGACAAGCCACAGGAAAGAGCTCGGGGACCATCGCTTTGTACCCATTTCCTTGTGGGAAAGAGGCTTTTTCATGGACTAAATGGTCAAAGAAATCCCCATGAGCAGCACAAACAGGGCAGGGAGGAGGAGCTCGGTGCTGTAGGATCCTCCAAGCACTGCAGACCTTGTGGGAAGGGAGCTGTGGTGAGACAGTGCTGGGGCTGCTGGCAGGCAGCTCCCAAAGATCTGCCCCCAACAGGGAATCACTAAAATCCTGTTTGTGCTGAGAGTGGGATCTGCCCTTTCAGAGATGGGACACAAGGCTGGGAAGCCATCTCTGTGGGATTTATTTGGGTTCTTTTGGGACAGAAATAAACCCTGCATGGACAAAGGAACACGCTCCTCATGGGGTCCTTCTGCTGCCTCAGTGAGAAGCCGAATCACCCCCTAATCACAGAAGGAAAACCAAAGGAGCTGCAATGAGTTAAGAGATGGTGGCAGAACTCCTTTTTGGCACGGGGCTCTCTTGTGGAGAGCAAAGCCAAAGCCCAGAGGGGAGCCAGCCATGGGAAGTGTTTGTTACCCAGCCCGCAGCTCCGGGAAGGGGTGGCTGCTGTCACCAGAGCAACAAAACACGGGCCAAGGGTGGGGAGAGGAGAGCAGGAATGCTGGTGTGCCTGCCTGGGATTGAAGAGGGCACAGCAGGGTGTTTATTCACAGCCCAGAGAGTTCAGCAGCTGTTTCCAAACAAAAGTCACATCCAAGAAACAAACTCTTAGCACAGCTCCCACACGAGGGAATGGCGAGACGGAGGAGGAGGAGGAGGAGAAATTTCAGGACAGTTCCTGGGAATTGGTGACATTTGCTCCACGTTGAGCTGTCAGTAGTGATGGGAATGTAGCAGGAGAAGCTCCAGGCAGGGCTGTCAGGCCCGGGCCCGGCGCAGGCCGGGGTAGCTCTGCACTGTCCTGGCGATGGCCTCGTCCAGGCTCACCACGGGGCTGTAGCCCATGGCCCTCTTGGCCCTCTCACAGCTGTAGTAGTGGAAGGTCCCAGCCAAGGCCACCCTCATGGGCGTGAAGGTGGCCTTGATGGTCAGCAGGGGCCTGAGCAGGGCCAGCAGCAGGGACAGCAGCAGGGCCAGGTAATAGGCCAGCCAGTAGGGAATGTGGTACTTGGGAGGGTCGTAGTCCAGGCCGGTCAGGATCCGGGACATGAACGTCCAGAAGGGAATGGGTTCGTCATTGGTGATGTGAAAGGCCTGGAAGAGAGGGAGAGGAGAAGCCAGGAGTTAAAGCCATGGTGGATTTCCCAGGTCTGGCTCTGTGATGGCCCATCTCGTGCTCCTGCACAGGACATGACCCCCACTGTCCTGACAAACTGCTTTGCACTGCCCACCTCTGTGTGAAGAGGAGGGAATCCCTGCTTTTCCAAGCAAACCAGCTACTTCCAACACTTCAGAGGCCAGGATTCCTCAGAAGTGTCACCCAAACTGATGCCACAGCACAGACCCAACAGGTTAAAACACCCAAGAGCGCCCAGAGCATGGTGGGACCACAAAAAGCTGGAAAAGTTCCTCCTGTTCTGAAGTGCATCCTAAAGGCTCCTGTGTTCCCATGTGCGCCTCGTGGCTCCCCCAGTTCTGCCTGGATTGCCCCTCACAAGGAGTTTCACAGCAGGAAATTAAGGATATCCATCCAGCTCAGCCCAGGTGGCCACCACAGATGGAAAACCTGGAGCTCCCCTCCCCTGCAGGACAGATGCCTGGGACACTCAGGAACCAGCAGAGGCTGGGGATCCCTTCCCTGCCCTCCCCTCCCTCCTCACCTTGCCACACAGGGCAGAGCCTTTGTGCAGCTTCTCTGCAGCCAGGATGTGCCCATGGACCACGTTCTCCACGTAGGTGAAATCCACCAGGTTCTTCCCATCCCTGCACACAGAAAAGGAAGTTCAGCCCCAAGACAAGCCGGGCTGCAAACGCGCTCGTGGCAAAAGGGAGGACTTTCACCCAGGATAAACTTATCCCAAGTGTTCCTCTCCTTCTCCCACTGCCTGGTGCTGCCATTCCAGGCCATACCCTGGCAGAGGGTGGGACTACCCTCAGTTATTTTGGAGAAGGGAGGGTTGCTCTTGTCCCAGCTCCCAGCAAAGCTGCCATTCCTGCAGCAGCACCCGTTTTTATACCTCCCAAGCTGCCAAGAGTCTGGGAGCTGCAGACCCTGCAGGTCTGGGGATCAGCAGCGATCCACGGAAGCAGAGCAGAGGCAGAGAGGTGACAAGCACAGAGAGTGTCACCTAAGGACAGGCTTCCAACCAGGAATTGCTGGGCTCAAGGAATTCTGACTCCCCCAAGAAGCCACCTTCGGCCTCAGCTGGATCAGGTTTAACTCACTCTGTGAGATCTATTTCTACACAGGCCCAGAAAATTAATCTGCTTATCACTTTCCAGAGTCCAGCCAATCAGAGAATCATGGAATGGTTTGGGCTGGAAAGGAGCTTAGAGCTCATCTTGTTCCACCACTGGGATTTCAGAGCAAGGAAGAGTTTCAGTTGCTGGGCTCTGAAATTCCAGGGCTCCACTAGAAGCTCTAAGGCTCAATAAGAAGGCAAATGCCACTGATCTCGTAATCAGAAATATTACAATACTTCTAGCATTTCATACTTCACAGGGATTTTAATTGCCAGAACCTCAAGTACCACAAGTGCGTATTAATTAAATTACCAGCAAGTTAATTATGATAAAATCTGAGCTTCCTCATATTAACAGCACAGCTCTTCAGACAGCTCAAGCCATGCCAGCCTTCCTCATGGATATTCCTTTGGCATTATGGACACTCACCATGGCAGGGAATGAGCCCCTAACACAGGATTTTTAAGGAAAAAAAAAAAGGGGGATCAAAAGTGACAAATAAAAGAAACAACACAAGTGATTTCCTTTTGTTCCCTTCCAGAAGGGCTTTGTAGATCCAGCACTGATTCTGCCCCAGCTCTGCAATGCCTGGGCCTTGCTCACCCAATGATGAACTTCATTTTGCCACTCCGAGCTGCCTGGACGAGGATGGGAACCAGCTGAGGGTCTCTGGGACCGAATATTCCATGGGGACGGATTGCAGTGGTGAAGAAATTGTTGTCTGGGTCATTGGCACTGAGCACCTCCTGCAGGGAAAGAGGAGGACAAAGTCAGGAAGGAAAATGGAGCTCAGCAACGCGTCCCAAGACCATCCTTAAAGGGGCTGGGGGCTCCCCATCTCCTTGGGAAGGAGCCTGTGGAAGGATTATTATCCCCTCCTGTCTTTCCAGGTGATCCTTCCTTCCTTCCCGTCTCTTTGCCACTTCTCCTTGAGAAGAAAACCAGACAAAAAGCAGTTTTTATGGCTGAGCACTCAGCGAATTGACAAAGGAAGGGAAGGCTTTGCCAGAGGAGCTTTCCAAGCTCCTTCACCCCGTGAACTCCTTGTGCACAGCTGGAGCAAAGGAGGACACTCAGGAATTCCATCTCTGGCCCTCCCAGCAGCCATTCCCAGCCCAGCCCCCCCGGATCTGCCTCAGGAGGGGGTGATCCCATCTCCCTGGCAGCTCCAGCAGCACATTCAGCAATTCTGGAGGAGATTTCATTCTCCTGGGAGCTCCTAAACAACATGTTCTGCTCATTTCCAACAGCTGCTGGAATTTCTGTGGAGGAGGCACAGACAAAAGCCCTCGAAATCCTTTCAGTTTCCCCCAAAACAAAGCCATAATCACCAGCATTTGGGCTACCCTTGATTGCTGCTCCTCAGCTTCCCCTTTACCAGTTCCTGCAAAGTGCTGGTGAAGGAACAGATGTTTTCACAATTAAAATTAATTAAGCTCTTTTGGAGGAAAATCCTTCAAGGCTCTCACACCGTCAGCAGCAGCGTGGAAGGGACTCTCAATCCTGCTGGCACAAAAAGCACGGATTCTTCCCACAACTGAAATGCAAGCCATGGGAGAAGGATCCCAAAAAGCTCTGCTCCTTTGATTGAAAGCACTGTTATCCCACCTTTAACCCACAGATGCTGCAGCAGTAAGAACAGGAGCCAGAGCAGGTGCTGCTGCTGTGCAAGTGTCCAAAGCTGTGAGCTCTCAGATGTCTGGAGATCTTTTTGAACATTAATATTTTCAGGAATGGCCTGTGCCACTCTCAGCTCAGGCCACGCTCCCACCTCATCTCCTTGTTCACATTCCCAACTCTAAACTCCGGCTGCAAATCAAGGAAAGAAGCAGAGAAGACAAAAAACTCCCCCCAGCTGCTCTTAAACCAAAGCTGTGGCAGGTAAGGACTGGGATTATCCCACAGCTCTTCCATGGCAGTGACACCTCTGGCAGTTCTGGAACCACCTCTGTGGTGTCACACTGGATTGCATTCAGCCTCTCTGGCAATTCGTGCCACAGCTCGATTTTATTCTCTTTTTATTAAGTGACTACATCAAAAAGTAACAATTTAACCATTGCCAAATACCTTCTCCTGCAGGATCTTGGTTTCTGTGTAGTAATCAATAGGTTTCTGTGCATAGGGGAGGTCTTCTGAGCCATTTTTTATGTCTGTGCCCTCAAAAACGACACTGGCACTGCTGGTTAACACCAATTTCTGCAGGAGACAGGAGAAAACCGGTGGTTAAAGCCTAAAATAAAAGGGTCGTTATTTACAAAGGGTGAGTAAAGATAATAATGATAATCATGGTAATAATGATATTTAAGCAACTGATCTTACAGAAAATAAGCTGAGTCTAGCAGAAGATGAACAGAAACTGAAGGTAAGAGAACTCCCCTTTTAAGTTCATTCTGTCCCACCATTTAGTGCTACCTGAAGGAGATTAAAACATTCCAGCAAACACCCAAGGCAGTCAATCCAGGGGCAACTTCTCCAGGAAAACCAGAGGCCTGGAGCACCCAACACCCAGTGTTTTTAACAAAGATTTGCTCATCTTGACAGTAACAGGTCACAGTAGGTTAAACCAAAAAAAGAAACCTTGGATGTTTTTGTGGGATGATTTAAATGAAATGGATCAAATAAATAAATGTAAAATAAATGAAATAAATGAAAATTGATGGGATATCCAGATAACCTAAGGAGAAAATGTAACCTTCAATTCCAGGCTGCTGGACAGCAGCCAGGCTTCCTCAGGCTCTTTCTTTTGTGGGCAGTTCACTTCCTAAACCCAACGACACCGAGATTATGGCACAAGGGGGTTCCTCCTCATTGCACAGCAAGGAACATTCCCACTGCTGGAACAGCCATCTCTAGGGCTATCCCCTTGGGAAAGCAGGAAAAAGCCACTTGTGAGCTGCTCCTCTCGCAGGGTGACTCCCAGGTGGGGGGACATTTTAATGGCTTTTTAATGGACATCCCAGCGTGGCTTCCTGTGGCAAACAGGGATTGAGTTCACGCTAAGCAGGAGACCCACAGAGTCCCTCCTGCACTGGTTTTGATGGAATAAAGTGGGAATTCATTATCTCAGAGCCCTTTGTCCCCTCTCAAACGAGGCTGGCGCCAGCCTGCGATGGTGACAAAGTCCAGCAGCCTCTCCCAGCCTCCCTGGGCCCTTCCAGCCTCACCTCACCTGCACTCCAGCTTCTCTGCAGGCTTCAATGACTGCCTTGGTTCCCGTGAAGTTCACCCTGTAGAAGAGCTCCCTGTTGTCACTGGCAGGGGCTGGCGATGCACAGTGGAACACCACGGCCACGCCGCGCAGGGCTGGCAGCAGAGCCTGCAGGAAACCAGCGGGGACACGGCACTGGGGCATGGGGAAAATCCCTGTGGGAGCCCCGAGGGCCAAGGGGATTCCTCTGCCTGCTTTTAGGGGTTCTGACCCCCCTGGACAGCACTGCTTTAGCTTCAAACCTTGGAAAAAATTACCGACGGTCAGAGAAGAACTAGGAAATGCAGTGGTGGGAATGAGGTGATGGACGACGATGGGAGATTGGCACAGGGTGAAAAATTCAGAGGTTTTGGGCTTCTCTTTGTAGTATATAGATAAGAGTAAAAAATACCAAAATGGAGGATTGTTGTTGTTCTCTAAACCTTCTTCTCCTTCTTCTACCACTCCATGTTCTGCAGTAAAAGTAGTTTGGATTGGTTAGATAGAAAATTCCGCAGTTCCTGCCCGTGTTACTGAAGAATTGGTAGGAAAGTGAAAATAATGTACGTTTTTAGTAACTATTGGTTAAAATATCTTTAAAAGGCCGTGTAAATCTTGATAATTAGACTCACTCCTACTTCTCCTCCTTCCATGCTATACCTGGGTCATGTTAGTGGCTCTGTTCCTCTGATAAGACTTAATAAACAAATATCTGGAAGCATTGAAACTAAAGTGAAGTCTCAGTTTATCTTTGAAACTCCTTGCAAGGACTTTCAGTAAATTCTCTCCCACCAGAGGGACTTGATTTACAGCAAGGTAAAGTGTCGATCACCAGGAGGGAAAGAAACCAGCTCTTCTCTTCATGGGAACAGCTGCATTTCAAGTCATGGTCCCTCTGTAAAGGTGGGCAGCAGGAATGGGGTTGGCACCCAGGATCTCCACAATGTCCTGGCCCCACTGCACGCCACATCCTCTCTTCCTTCCAGAGAGATCCTGGGAGCTTCCCCCGAGCTGGAGGCTGTCCAGGCTGAGCTCCCTGCAATTCCCAGGTGCAGGCACGAGGCTCAGGACTACCTGGAGTTGGGGCTCTGAGGAAGCAGCAGGCTCCAAGCTCCCCATGGCACGGGCTGAGTGCAGGGCACTGCCCCAAAGTCATCTCCCACATGGCTCACGCAGGCCTTGGCCAGGGCTGCCACTCCTCCTGCCCTGGCTGTTGGGAATATGAGCTGTGCCTTTCTCATGGAGCTGAGGAGAGCTGGGAGAGCCCCTGCAATTAGCACAGGGGCTGTAATTACCCTGTGAATCTCAGCTAACAGCAGTGCACAGCATTAGCACGAACCAGTCCCGTTCTTTCCAGCTTCCAGCGGAAGCCAGACATCTGAGACCAGATCTGCTCCCTTCAGAGGCTTCCAAGGAAAAGTGCTGGGGATACACCACAGGGAAGGGTTGGGGGGACACATCTGCATCCCTCTGACAGCCTGGGCAGGGCCCCCGAGGGTTCCAGTGCTTCAGGCAAGGCTCAGTGCTCACACAAACACCCTCCCCAGCCTCTCAGCAAAGCTCCTCCTAACGCCCCCCAGGATCCCCCTGTCCTCCGTGCCCCCAGGCCACACTGCTGGCTCATGGAGAGGCTGTTGTCCACCAGGACCCCAGCAGGTCATCCCCAGCCTGTCCTGGTGCCCAGGGTTGTTCCTCCCCAGGTGCAAGACCTGCCTGTGCCCTTCCCTCACCTCCTTGTCACACAGGTCTCCCAGGAAGAAGGTCACCTGGTCACTCTCAAACCTCTTGTGGATGTCGAAGACGTTGACGCTGTAGCCCTTGGCCAGCAGCTGCTCCACCAAGTGCTGCCCCAGGAACCCCGAGCCCCCGATCACGGTGCAGCTCCTGCCAGCTCCAGCCTGCAGGGACAGGGGACAGCTCCTCAACAGGCAGGGACACACCAGCAAGCTGACCTGAGCCTCCCTGGATCTCAACGAGCTGGAATTCTGCTCAACTACTCAGCAGCTGCACTGGAGGAGTTTGAACTGGGCCATCAAAGCTCGGTGCTGTCACAGGGAGTTCTGAGTGCAGACACTCTGGCTGGGTTTTGGAAGGGGAAATCCTCATCCTCACAACCAAGAGGCTCAGGGAGGAGGGAAGGGAAAGAGGATTGGCCCTCACAAAGTCTGCCTGGATGGTGAAGCCAACAGAATTTGAAGGGAGCTGGCAAGAAAGATGGAGAGAGGCTGTTTACAAGAGCATGCAGGGACAGGACACAGGGAATGGCTTGCACTGCCCAAGGGCAGGGTTAGGTGGGATATTGGGATGGAATTCCCCCCTGGGAGGGTGGGCAGGCCCTGGCACAGGGTGCCCAGAGAGGCTGGGGCTGCCCCTGGATCCCTGGCAGTGTCCAGGGCCGGACTGGAGCAGCCTGGGACAGTGGGAGGTGTCCCTGCCATGGCAGGGGTGGCACTGGATGAGCTTTAAGGTCCCTCCCAGCCCAGACCACTCTGGGATGATTCTGGGATGTGTTTCAGCCTCCTGGCACCACTAATGCAGAGTATTAAAACCATCACCACTCTCAGAACCTGTGACACTCAGAGCCAAGAAAGCAACCAGGTAAAGGCAGGAAGTAATTCTCAGTCATTAGTTCTTCCTTCCTTCTTCTTTAAGCTCTGTAAATCAATGATTTACTAATTAACAGACTTCAGCCTGGCCACTCATCTGACTGGACTGAGACCAAAGGCCTCACTGCCAGCACAGAACAGCCAGGCCCTGAGTGTGAGGGAGCTTTTCCACAAAGAATGCTCTGTGCTGGCTGGGAACAGTTTCACTCCTGGTTGTAACACAGCCCCCACCTCTGCAGGGATCCCTGAGGGAGCCTGCACCCCCCGAGCCACACAAAGACAGCCATTGTCCACAAAGCTTTGCAGGGCACATCCTTAAGCAAAGGTTCTGCTGCCAAGTTATCCACAGGAGAAATCCGAGCAGTTCCCTGAGCTACATCAAAGCACAACCTGTTATTTAGGATGGGCCATGCAAAGGGGAGTCTGATTGGGGTCTGGAGCATAAATCCTGCAAAGAGCAGCTGGAAAGGGGCTCAGCCTGGAGCAAAGGAGGCTCAGGGGGGACCTTGTGGCTCTGCACAAGTCCCTGACAGGAGGGGGCAGCCGGGGGGGTCGGGCTCTGCTCTCAGGGAACAGGGACAGGAGGAGAGGGAACGGCCTCAGGCTGGGCCAGGGGAGGGGCAGGGTGGATATTGGGAACATTTCTTCACTGGAAGAGTGGCCAAGCCCTGGCAGGGGCTGCCCAGGGAGCTCTGGAGGCCCCATCCCTGGAAGTGTTCTGAAAACGAGTGCACGTGGCCCTTTGGGATGCGGTGTGGTGAAGATGGAGGGATTCAGCCCGAGGGGGGACAGCTGCTGAGGGGACAGAAACTGTTCCAGCCTCTCCTCAAAAGGCAGCAGCTCCCTTCCACTGCCCCTTTCCCTTGCCTTCCCCTGTACCCTTTCCCACCGGGTCCCTTCCACCCCAAAGGTGGAATTCCCCAGCATTCCCTGATCCCAGGGCACTCTCCAGGAACCAGGAGCACCCAAACTGCTCCGAGATGTGTCTGAAGTGAAGTTTTACAGCAGCAGAATGCTGCCCTCTGCCTCTGAACCTCAGAGCACTGCCGAGGCTTCAGAGGAATCACAGAACCCCTGGTTTGGGTTGGGAGGGACCTTAAAGCTCATTTTATTCCACCCCCTCCAGCCCAGGTTGCTCCAAGCCCCGTCCAACCTGGCCTTGGGCACTCACAGGGATGGAGCAGCCACAATTATATATAACTTTATAATAAACTCTCCATGATTCGATATTGCACAGGATAATATTTATAGCGAGCCAAGCTACGCATGCCCACATTGATTTTAAAGTAACCTATCCAAATTATACCTTGGAAAAATCAGCTTTTCTCCCCAGAATGTTCATTAATGCGGGGTCAGCCTTGTGTCTTCCCTAGTGATGTGCAGAATGTTTATGAATTTGTTTCTGCAAGACAAATCTTCCCAAAGCACCACGTCAGGCCCCAACTCACCGCTCTGAGGCGCGTGGCCATGGCTCGGGTGAGGCACTATCCGCCAGAGTCCTTGAAAAAAGGGAGAAAATTGTTTTATTCCCAATGAAATAACACATTTCCAGTTAGAGAAATCAAGGTTTGAAGCCAGTATGCTAAAGAAGGATGAGGAGAGGGAGTGAATTCTCCCTGTTCTTCCAAACCAAATCAGCAACTGCAGGTGTTGGCCTGGCTCTCTTTATTGTTCTGAAAGCCCTTTGAAATTCCAAGGAAAAAGCCAAGAAGAGGCGGGATTGGTGCCTGTCCACCTGGAACACGGAGCTGGTTTCAAAGCAGGGGCACAGGGCGATCGCCCCTCCAGCTGTTCCCTCTTCCACCCCCCCTATCCCTTAACACCTCATCCCTCTCCCAAACGCAGTTTACAAACTGCTGCATCTCCAGCTCCCCCCCAGCTCTTTCAGCCCCATCCCAGAGCCCCCTCACAGTCCCCAGGACCCTCCCCACGGCCCCAGGACCTCCTCCACTGCTTCCAGCTCCTTCCCAGTGCCTTTCCACATTCCCCCAGGACCTTGTCCACGGACCCTAGGCCTTCTCCCACAGCCCAGAGACCGCTCCGCGCTGCTCCCAGCACCTTTGCACAGCTGCCAGGACCCTCCCGGACCCCTCTCGCCGCCGCCGCCGCCGCCGCTCTCAGTGAGCCCCGCCCTCCCTCCGGCCACGCCCCCTGCCCGCTCTCCACCAATCAGCGCCGCGCCTCCCTCCAGACCCCGCCCACTCCCCCAGTTCCCGCCTCTTTCCCTGGGGCGAGCATCGCGCCAGCCCGTTCCCGCTCGCTGATTGGCCCAACGCTCCCTCCCTCCCGCCAATCGCGTTGAAGGAAGGAGGAGATTTTTCCCACGCGGTCATTCACCCCTTGGCTCCGCCCTCACGGCAGCCAATAGGAGCGCGCGTTGCCATGGCAGCGGCGTGGGGGCGGCAGCCAATGGGAGGGCGCGATATTGAGGCTGGCCGGGGTGAAGGCGGTGGCATGGTGAGGGCGGGCCTGGGGCTCGGGAGCGGCGAGGGGCGGTGGAAGGGCTGTCAGGGGGCGGCGAGGGCGCTGAGGGGACTCAGAAGCTCCGAGGGGGCTGCGAGGGGGCTCGGAAACTCTGGGCTTGTGAGGGGGCTGAGGGGCAGTGAGGGGGCTGAGCCCCGCCGGTGCCCCCGCCCTGACCCCGCCTTGTACCGTGCCGAGGCCTCCGGCTGTAAGAAGTCGTCGCTGGGAGCTGCGTCCCAGAGGAAGAAGGCGAGTCCCAAGCTGGAGCTGCCGGAGGAGCAGCAGCGGGAGATCCGCGAGGCCTTCGAGCTCTTCGACGCCGACGGCAGCGGCAGCATCGATGTCAAGGAGCTGAAGGTCGGGGTTTCCATGGAAGCACAGAGTGACCGAGGTTGTAAGAGAACAGGGCCGTGAATGCCAACATAACCTTAAAAAGCACAGGAGTTTCCTGGGTTTCTCCCCTCCTCTCTCCAGCATAAAACCTGGGGGGCAAAAAGCACATTTTTCTCTTGATTTGCAGCTCTTTACTGCTCTTATCCAGAGTGTGTAGGGCCAGGCTGCCCCAAAATTCATGGGTGATTCTGTGCTTTCAGTCCCGACTCCTTCTCTGTTCATAAAACATCAAAAAAAAGGGGTTGTGCACATTAAAAAGGTGGTGTGGGGGGGTTCCCCCCTTGTCTTGGACAGGATTTAATGCTTCTTTATTATTGTTATCCCTGTTGTTGCTGTTGTTATTATTGTTGTTATTAAAATTATCCCGGCTGTGGAATCCACCAATGTTCCTCATTTTCATCCTTTTGTTCATTGCCAAACCCTTCTGATCCCTCCCCAGCCCAGCCCTTGGGGGAGAACAGTCATCAATAAATTAGGACTGACTCTGCTGCCAGAATTTCTCCTTCCCATTCTTCACCTGGATGTCCCAGATGCTCCCCGAGGCCCCAGGGAGGAGATCTGGTTTCAAACCTGCTGCTTGGCCCTTTACCAAAGGAGGAAAATATTTCCCCACCGAGATTTTAGCACCAGAACGAAAAACAAACCTCTCCAAATTCCCTGTGCTTGACCAGCTTGAGATGGTGAGAGTGTGTGTAGGGAATTCCTGGGTTAGCTGGAGGACAATTCCAGAATGGGAATGTTTCTATCCCTGGTTCCTGTGTCCCTTGAGTGCAGAGCAGAGCAGCCCCTGTTTTCCTGGAGCCACGGAACGTTTGGCCAGGATGGGGCAGGAAGTTCACCCCTTCCCCCCTCTCCCGTGGTTCTGTTGATGGTTTTGTAGGGTTTATAACTCATTTTGTCCTTCCAGGTGGCCATGAGGGCCCTGGGGTTTGAACCTAAGAAAGAAGAGATCAAGAAAATGATCTCAGACATGGATAAGGAAGGGACAGGAAAAATCGGCTTCCATGACTTCCTGGCACTGATGACACAGAGAATGGTATGGATGTTTTACAGGTCCAAACAAAGGGAATTCTGAAGTGGCTGAGGACCTTTTATCTCATTAAAGGGAGATTAAAGCACTGCTTTAATCCTAACAATTAAACATGTCAAAGTCGGGGTAGTCCTTGTCCTGGACTCTCATTTTTCAGGGGAAAATTAAAATCATGATATCATGAACAAGTTCCTTTGACAACCAGAGGGGATTTTTGTGTTTGAAAAAAGGGGAAAAGGTTCTGCTCCCAGATGGAAACCAGCTCTGAGCTGCAGGAAGCTGTTGGAGTGTTGATGTGTGGCATGGGGGTGTTTTCTTTCCTTGAATTCTAATTTACAGATTAAATCTCTGCTTTGAAAAATATTTCTAAAAACCCAGATATTTAATAGCAGAACATCCTGATGGTGAAATCCCAAAGACACCTGGATAGCCAGGATGGAAAAAAATCCCTGAAAGCCTGAAATTCTGGAATTATGGCTGTGTCTCTGTTTCCTCTCAGCTTTTATGTGTAATTCCTGCTGGCTGGGCTCCTCTGGGTTTGTTCCCAAGGGTTTCTCAGTCCATCAAATCAGTTATAACTTTATTTTGAGTGCCACCTACAACACAACCACTCCTTTCTTACCTTAAACTCGTTCCTTCTTCCTTAAGGCTGAAAAAGATTCCAAAGAGGAGATCCTCAAAGCTTTCAAACTCTTTGATGATGATGAAACTGGAAAAATCTCTTTCAAAAACCTCAAACGTGTGGCCAAGGAATTGGGGGAGAACCTCACAGATGAAGAGCTGCAGGTTTGGACCTGGTGTTTGGGAGATCTTTATGCTGAGGCTGGGAGGGAAATCCTCTCTGTGCTGGTAGGAAGGGAGGAATTCCTGGCAGTCTGGGGGTTTGGAGGTCAAGGATGGGTTGAGCCCATGTGTGGATGTAGGAATGGGATCCTCAAGTTGCAGTTTTGTGGAGTTGCAGGGATGTGAAAGGAACGACTCTGCTCCAAGCCCTTTGTTTCCTCCAGGACATTTCCTGGAGTATTTCCTGCTCAGGTTTCTGTGTAAATACACCCAGCAAAGCAGACTGTAGGAAATCCAAGGCTGAGCCACCACTGTCCCCTCCAGCACAGCTAATAAAGAGTGGCTCTAACTCTGAATGAAGCCAACAGTTCCTGATGAAAGCCCCAGCTGACTGCTGACCCCAAATCTCTTGCAGGAGATGATTGACGAGGCAGATTGGGATGGGGACGGGGAAGTGAGCGAGCAGGAATTCCTGAGGATCATGAAGAAAACCAGCCTTTACTGAAGCCCAGGGGGATTCATTCCTTTGCACTTGTGTGTATTCCTTGGGTGGGGGCCTCCCTTTTGTAGTGTCTTGGTTTCTTTAGAGGCAGCAGAAAATGCAGGTCAGTTCTGTTGGAAGCTTTTTGTTTAGAAGTTTTAAAGGTGTTTGGGAGCAGTTTGCACCACCCTGTTTACAGACAGGAGGTGGCTGCTGATTGTGATGTTTACACTGCTTTAAATACACAAATCACATTCGTGTGACCAAATCCAGGTCCTTTTCTGACAAAATAGGTCAGAATAGTTCTAGTTTGGTCAAGAGATGACTCAAAACCAGACAGTGTAAATCTCTTGTGCAGTGTAAATCTGTTTGGGGTTTATGTCTTGGTTTGGGCCCTACAGTGAACTCTTTTTATGACTTATTTGCAGGGACCAGCTTTTTAGAACCTGTTTTATGGGGATTATCCCTTCCCCCCCTTTTTTGGGCATTCTTTAAACTCAAACCAAAAATAAACTGCTGTAACTTACCTTGTGTTCAGTTCACATGGCTGGAGGAATCTTTGCAGAAGGACATGCCCAGTGCTGTGCTGGGAGCTCTGTGTGCTTGCAGGGATGCTCAGAGGCTGCACATGGGGTTGGATTTCAAATAAAGTGTCTTATTTTAAGAGTTCTGGAAAGAGTTTAGATCCCCACTTCGCCAAAAGAAAGATGTGGCCAGGCTGGAGAGGATCCAGAGAAAGGCCACAGAGATGAGCCAAAACCTGGGGAGCTCCCAGGTGAGGAAAGGCTGAGAGAAGTGAGGTTGTTCAGCCTTGGGAAAATGAGAATTAGGGGAGACCTTATCATCATGTTTGGTATTTGAAGGGTGGCTACAAAGGAGGTGGAAACTCCCTTTTCATGAGGAAAAGACAAGGGATAATGGGTACAGGGTATTCCTGGGGGGGTTCTGAATGGGCACCAGAGGACTTTGCACAGTGAGAAGAGCAGCTGTTGGAAGGGGTGGATTCCCCACGTTGGGACACTTGAGGGCTCATCAGGACAGGCTGCTGGGCCATCTTGTCCAGACAGCAGTTTTACCAAGAAAGGTTGGACCAGCTGGGCCTTGAGGTCCTTCCAACCTGGAATTCCCTGGTTCTGTTCATGCAGGAGAACAAGGTCACCTCTTCCCACCAGAGCTGGCTGGGGCCACGAGGTTGGTGCTGCTGCTCTCACCGATGTCACATTCCTGCTCCAGTCTGGGTCCTGACAGATCCCAGCAAAACAGGGGGGGTTGGTGCTGGGGGTTTCCTCCTGTGTCATTTTCCCGGCTGACCCGGAGGGAAAGGCAGAGACAGAAGCACAATTCAGGATCCAGTAGAAGCATCAGGTTTTATTTGGTAGCAGAACTGGGTTCCTTCCTCTGGCCACAATTCAGTGCTCGGAGGGAGGGGCGTGGGGAGCAGCTAAATCTGAGCCCTGGCTCCTGCCTGGCCTAAAGCTGAGGGAGGGCAGGCATGGATGGGAGATTGGGATGGAATTCCTTCCCTGGGAGGGTGGGCAGGCCCTGGCACAGGGTGCCCAGAGCAGCTGGGGCTGCCCCTGGATCCCTGGCAGTGCCCAAGGCCAGGCTGGACATTGGGGCTGGGAGCAGCCTGGGACAGTGGGAGGTGTCCCTGCCCGTGGGCAGAGATTGGAACTGGATGATCTTTAAGGTCCCTCCCAACCCAAACCATTCCACGATTCCACGCCAGCTCCCAGCCCAGCTCCCTCCAGTTTGTGACGTGTCCTTGGCAGAACACCAGAACTCCAGGATTCCCCCTCCTCAGCAGCCAGCAGAGGTCTGGGGGCAGAGCTGCTGAGTGCCATTTTCCTGCTGCTGTGTGAAAGGAGAAGGACGTTATCCGTGCAAGGGGAGCTGGATGCCCTCGGGCCCTTCAGGCCAGCTGGAGAACTTCTCGGACCATTTTCCCGACGCCGTCGTGGATGTCGTGGATGGGGGCGTTGCACATGAAGGCGCTGGTGGTCACCAGCCGGTTCCTGGCGTCCACGTGGACCTCGGTGACCTGGCTGTTCACGTGTCTGCAGCCCAGCTCCTTCATGGCCTCAGCAGTCTTGGCATAGGGCCACCTGCAAGAGAGCAGGGAATAAAAACCTGCAGTGGGGAATGTGTCCCACACACAGTGGTTTGGTGAGAGCCCGGAGTGCAGAGTCTGTGGTCACTGCACAAAATCTGCACAGTAGGAGCCCAATCTTTTCCTGCCCGAGGAGTTTCTCCAGGACTATACAACAGGAAAACCTCCTGGTCAAATGAGTTAAAAATCTGAAGTAAAGCCAAAATAAAACCTGAAGTTCCACTACGGGTGTTCTTCTACCCAATTCTGCTCACTCCAGTGTTCCTGTTTATAGAATCCCAGGATGATTTGGGTGAAAAGCTCATCCCATTCCACCCCTGCCATGGGCAGGGACACCTTCCACTATCCCAGGTTGGCCCAAGCCCTGTCCAGCCTGGCCTTGGACACTTCCAGAGATCCAGGGGCAGCCACAGCTTCCCTGGACAACAATTAGATTTAGGTTTGGGGTGGGGATTTTTCACCAACTTCCTACAAGTTGGTGATAAAACTCCTTCCTAGCAAAAGCCATCACATTCCCTGGCCTGCCCTTGAGAGGATCCAGCCACGGCTTCCCTGGAGGATGGAAGAGTTTCACTCCCTCCCTCTCTTAACACCCCGAGCCTTGTGCAGCCACCCTGCTCCTGCCTTGGATCTGCTTAACTTGGAGTCAGCAAAGGTTCTTCCTACCCTGGGTCAGTGAGGCATCAGGGAGGCAAATATTTAACTCAAAATAATAAATTCCATTTAAATTAGTTTAAAATAAAGTGTCTTATCGGAAGCCATCAGAGCTGTGGAAACAAGTCACAAAAATGCAAACAGATCTGGTGTTGGACCATTCCTTCTGCTCTGCTGAGAAAGGATTAAATGAGGCTTCCAGAGCTTCTGCTTTTCCCTGCTAAGTCCCCAAAGGGGCCAGAGTTCCTGAAGGCCTCACTGGAGGCAGCAGAGCCGAGTTCTCAGGGATAATGGTCAGCCAACAGAGAGACCAGGACCCCTGGCCAGGCTGCTGGGGACTTTGGGGGGCCCTGGTGGGATTGCCATCAAGCCCCGGGTCACTCACTGCTCACACTCCGTGTCGTGCCCCACGGTCACCTCGCAGCCCGGGAAGATTTTGGCTGCCAGCACTGGGGAGATGCAGCAGAGCCCAATGGGTTTGTGGGCAGCGTGGAAGGCCCGCAGGACGTCCTCCACCTCCTTGGAGATGCTGCAGTTCTTGCCCTGGGTGGCCCAAGTGCTCAGGTTTTTTGCCACCCCGAAGCCACCTGAGGAAAGAGAAGCAGTTTAGGCTGGAGATTATACCCAGGGCGGGATTTTTGCCGGGTGGAATGTCAAGGTGGGTTGGATGGATGGCAGCATTTGTCCAGGGTCAATAAAAGAACTAAAACCTGAGATCCTGAACCTTTGGGAGCTGAGACATCCAAGCCCCTCCCTTGCCTCCCCAGCGAACGGAAGCAGCACGGCCTCGATGCTCCAGTGGGAGCTGTGCTCCACCCACAGCTCTCTCCTGGGTTATTGTGGAACACAGACACATTTTCCTTTGCCTCAGTCCTCACTCCAGGCCTCATCCATCCCCACTGGAACACCCCAGCGGCCGAGATTTCCGCTCCTGAGCCCTGGGGTCTCCCGGTGAGGAGGAAGGATGCTGCTGAGGGGAGGGATGGTTTTCCATCCAGTGAAAACACAGCTCTGGACAGCTCGGTTTGCAGTCCTGTCCTCCTGGGATCAGCTTGGCTTTGCCACGTCCTCATCTAACTCCAAACTGGCGTGGCAGTGCCAGCAGGGACGGAACACAGCTCCGCTCCCGAGCCCTGCTTCCAGCCAGTCCCTCTCATTCCAGACTTACGGAATATCTAAGCTGTGGACAGGCAGACCCCACACATCCTACCTGGAATGATGAGGGCATCCAGCCCCTTGACATCCAGCGTAGCCAGGTCCTTGATGTTGCCTCTGGCTATCCTGGCGCTTTCCACCAGGACATTGCGCTGCTCCGGCGTCGGCTGCCCCTTCGCGTGGTCCACTACGTGCATCTGGGGGATGTTGGGAGCATAAACCTCTGCCTGGAGGGAGGGGATAGGGCTGTTATCCTTCAGGAATGATGGACAAACGTGGCAAGGGCACAGGGAGTGAGTGGGAATGCTGAGGGGCTTTCTTGGGAAAGAGCTGGGAGGGAGGGAAGGAAACCTTTAGTAGTTTGTGCCCAGAACAGCTTGTTTGGGGTCTGAAGATTCCATCCATATCCCAACCAATCCCTCTCGCCAGGTGACCACCCAGAGAGCTGCTGTCCCACAGGGACAGGACTTGGGCTTTCCTCTCCCCACCTCCTGTTTTCCCAAAGCCAGAGTGGTTTTTCTCTGGAAAACGCTTCCCCTTCCTTCAGCACTTTCAAGCTCACGTGCGGAAATTATGAGGGGAGGGTGAGATTTTGGGACTGTGCCACCTGTGCAGTTCTGGGCCCCACGATTGAAGAGGGATCTCAGGAACACCGAGGTGTCCCGAGGAGGGGGACGGGGCAGGAAGGAATGTCCCGTGAGAGCAGCCGAGGGCTCCGGAATTATCTACGTGGGAGACAAGGAGGCTGAAGGGCAACCTGGTGGCAGCTTCCTGTGGAGAGGGAGGTGCTGAGCTCTCCCCCCTTCCAGCTGAAATATCCCGTTCCGTGCTGCTCTGTTTGCTTGGAGAAGGAGGGATTGGGATGACGCCCGAGGTTCCTCCACTAGAGGCCCCTGCCGCTCCAGGGATGAGAGCGGGATGGGCTCCGAGCCTGCTGGACTGGGACACGGCAGGAGGGACGCGGCTGCAGCAGCTCCCGGAGAGGCAAAATTACGCCCAGTGGAGAAAACCTCCGGACAAGGCTCATCCCGGAGCCCGACAGAGAGGGCAGGGCTGGAATGGTTTGGAACTGGGCGGGCTGGCACATGCGGGTCACCCCTGTGCCTCTGTGCTCCACAGAGCAATTCCCACTGCCAGGGGAACGGATCCGACCCAGGCACGCGGGTGCTTCACAGCTGAGTGTGATATTCCAGGGGTTTCCCTCCTTTCTTTCCCAGTCTCGCTGAGCGGCTCTCCTGACTCTCCTGGCAGCTGCACCTTTTTTACCCCTCCTCAAGTTCAACTCACGAACCCCTTCCTGTTCTCTTATCCCTGGCAGTGCCCAAGGCCAGGCTGGACGGGGCTTGGAGCACCCTGGGATAGTGGAAGGTGTCCCTGCCCGTGGCAGGGGTGGAGTGGAGGAGCTTTAAAGTCCTTCCCAACCCAAACCGTTCTGGGATTCTCCGATTCTATTTTCACTCCTACCCTCTGAGGTTTTGAAAAGATGAATTTCAAACAGCCCAAGCTGTCTTTTAAACAGAAACAGCAGGAGCGAGAAGGCAAAAGCGGAGAGAGAAAGCGTTCAGGAAAGACTCTCGGAGAGTTTGGATGCAGAGCCCCACGCCAATCCAACAGCCCAGCTGAGCAGGGATTTCCCCACACCATCCCCAACACTCCAGGCATCGCTGCTTGGCTCTTGAGGAGTTTGTCTCCGAGACGAGGAGGGGAGAGGCTGCGGAGCAGAGCCGGCACAAGGCGCCGGAGCGGGATCCTCTTACCTGTGCCCCCTCCCGGCTCAGGTGCACCAGCACGGCCGAAGCCTCGTGGACCTCGCTGCCATCGAACACCCCGCAGCCAGCCAGCACCACGGCCACCCGCTTGGCCATGGTGTCCCGGGAGCAGCGGGGTTCCCCGGAGAGCCCCGCGCCGCTGTGAGCTCCGCTCGCCGCCTGCAGCCCTTTATAGCCGCAGCCCTCCCCCAGGAGCAGGTGGGGCCGGCAGGCTTGGGCTGGGGCTTCTTGCTGGCAAGGAGGTTTTATTTCCAGTTCCACAGGCAGGGCGTGTAAATATTATTTGTTTCCTCAACTGGCTGCTCCCTTACAGATCTCCTTCCCAGCACGTTGTCTCCAGAGCAGCCCCAGCTGACGTGCTCTGCCCAACAGAGCAGCTGTGTTTTCCCTCCTCAGCTGTTGATTTTCCATTCTAGCTCAGACTAAAGCACCGAAACCTTTGCACAGGAGATGGTGTTGAAGGGAGCCTGCCCGGAGCCAGGATTCCAGCCAGTGCATTCCCCCTGCTTTAAACCCTGCACTGCACAGGCTGCTTCAGACTTTTAACACCAACACTTCCCTTTCTGATCCTGAGTGTTCCTTCCCTCAGATCCCATCTCCCAAAAGTGGATATTTCACACTTTGCTGTAGTCGTTTGCACCCTGAGTTTAGAAATTAATAAAGTCATGCAGTTGGAAGGGACCCACAAGGATCCACAAAGTCCAGCTCCTGGCCCTGCACAGGGCACCCCAACAACCCCACCCTGTGCCTGCGAGAGTGCCCAAACACTTCTTGGTCTCTGGCATAACGGCATTCCTCATCAACAGCACCACCTCTCCATTTATTTAATTCCAGGGAAGTGGTGCCAGGAGCTGGTGGAGCCCTGAGCTCTGGAGGGGCCCCTGGCAGCCAGACTCAGTGTCCGGAGCTCGTTCCTCCCACCCCGGCTCTGCTCACACGGAGATGATCCTGTACCCCTCTGTTTCAGCCCGGCCTTGGTGGAGGCTGAGAGAACAGAAGACTCCCACAACATGGCCAAGGGGTGTTTTTCAGGGGTTATTTATAAGACATGCTCCTTGGGCCTCTGTCATTTTTGGGAGAGCCATGAAGCATATCCTGTGGGTAATGGACTCGTGGCTTGGCAGGGTGGTTGGTCAGGGCAGGCCTGAGGAGGAGGCTCGCTGCTGCTGCTGCTGCTTGTGACTTCATTTATGGCATGTTTCTCCCCAAATGAGGGATTTCAGGCACCCAGCTGCTACCTGGACAAGCAGGAACAAGAAACACGTGAGCGGCCTTGCAGTCCCACTAATCCAACCCAGGCTGTGCCCCTCAGTTATTTTCACTGCCCAGAACAAAAATGAAACTGAGATTTGCATGAAAAACACCCAAAGCTTTTCTCCTGCTGTTTGTTTCGTTATCTAAGGAACCCTAGCTATGCTTTAGGGCTGTATTATTTCCTCTTGCATTCAAAAACAGTTGGGTGATGTTGCAACCTGGGCAGGTAATTTCTCCTTCCTGCAGCTGCTCCGGGACCAGTCCTGTCAGAGATGGGACAAAGTAGCCAGAGGCTGAGGATTTCCACAGCCTGCCTGCTGCCAACCACATCAGTTACCCCTGCCTGTCATAAACTGGCTGGGCTGGTTCCCCTTCCTGGGATAATTGGTGCAACTGGACCAGCCAGGCTTGTTTCCTCCCCCTGGAACAGCATCTGTCTGCATAGACACGGGAGCCCTAAAGGACTCTCTGCCCTGAAGAGATGCGTGAAAAACAACATTTCTCAGCTGGGTTGTTCCAGCCTGGGGGGCCATGTCTGCACACATCTGTTGTGTTAACACGTGGCTTTAACCTGCACCAAGGTTCTAGCGAGGAGGGCAGGGAAGGGACCCTCTTCCTGAAGGGTGAGCACAGTTAAAGGTAACAGGAAAGTTTGGGAGCAGTGGCAGGGATCCAGCTGGATCCAGCTGCCATCGTGCTGCAGCTGGCTCGGGGAGCCAGAGGAGCAGGGTCCTTTGACAGCTCTGGGGCTGTTCTGGACACTGTCACAGCTCCAACACGTCTTGGATGACCCCACAGGCCTGACTTGGAGCTCCAGCCAGTGCAGCTCCAAGCCCCATTCCCAGCAGCTTTCCTGTCCTCCAGCCCTGGCTGTGGAACAGGATTTATGGGGGAGCACAGAGCAGGATCTGCTGAGGGGAACATCAGGAGCTCTGCAGAGCCATCCCTGGCCAGCCCAGCAATGTCAGGGCAAAGCTCTGCTCACTGTTCTGCACCTTTTATGTGGTCAGGAGAGAGGGGATTGCTTTAACTGGAGCTGGGTCCCTCATGGGAACCGTCCCTACGCTGGTCCTTCACCACAAACACAACAACAGGGGGATCAAAGCTCTGTCAGCTCTCGGAGCAGTTCTCTGACAGCTCCCACCTGGCCCATGGCCCAGCATGATCCCAAGGCCGGTGCCCACTGCCTTCTGCAGCCTCCCCTCCACCCATAAACACCTTTATGCCCTGACCACAGGTTCCCCGTGGGAAGCAGCAGGAAGTTGTCCCAGCTCCTTCATGTTCCCTTTGGGGTACAACCCTGGCAGTGTCTGGCACTCTCTCCTGACCTGGAAAGCCAGCAAGGCTCCTCTGTGCGGGCTGAGCTGGATGTGGAGTGACAGACGGACAGAAGCCACCTTGAAGGGAATGGCACTGAGTCTGCCCTGGGTTTGCCCAGCTCAGGGGGCTGGTGCCAGGCATTCAGAGCTGTGACAGGGACAAACAGCAGGCCCGTGGCCAGTGTGAGGAGAAACAACTGGTCCCCAAGGAGCTGCTGGGCTTGCAGAGCGCTTGTTTGCTCCAGCAAGGTGGATGCTTGCAAAAACCTTCGTTTTAACCAGTGTGATTTCCTCACTGGCAGCAGCAAAAAAGGCACTAACAGCAATAAACCCTCAGCCTTATTTTTTCAAGTGTCTTTTTTAACAAGGGTTAATCAACAGTAAAATTAAGAGGCCCCTGGAGGGAGCTACCAGCAGCCCACGCTGACTCACAGCCCCGAATTTACTGCAGCCAGAGCTTCATTTGCATTTCCTCCCGCATGCTGCGAGCAGCGGGAACAGAAGAGGTTTGTAGGGAAAAGGGGTGGAGAGCAGGGAGGACCGGCGGCAGCGGCGATGGTTTGGTTATAAAGAGCATGGGAGGAAGGAGCGGCAGCAGTGCAGCCCCGGCCGGGGCTCCAGCGCGCAGGGATGGGCGGCAGCGGGGCTGAGTCACTGCATTCCTGCATCGGGCTCCTGGGCATTTCCGCAGGTAGGGATCCCTCCTGGCACGGGACACGGGCTTGGCAAGAGCTTTCCGGGACACCCCCCTTTTCCAGGGGGGCTAAAACGCTGTTTATCCGCAGCCTTCTCTGCCTGGGTAAAGCTTTTCGATCCAGAGATCCCTGCGCCGGCTTCAGGAGCCAACAAAATATTTGTGTTGGCTTCCAAGGGCTGGCCTGAAGTTCTGTACTCGTTCCACGCTGGGTGGGAAGCAAATCCAAACTTTTTCATAGTCACTGTAGTAAATCATCTCGATTTGGATGCGGTTTCCTGCCCTTTCCTTTTCCAGCCCTTCTCCCCGCCGCTCTGGTTTCTGTGTTCACTCCCTTTCACTTGCTCCTTCTCTGTGTCCCGTCTTCCCGGATTTTTCGGCCGGTTTTCCATCGGCACAGGGCTGGAGGGATCATCTGCAGGGTGTGTGTGTCTGTCTGCCTTTTGTGTAGCTGGAGCTGTGGATTTTTACCTTTATCTGGCAACAGGGGAGCACTTCCAAACTCTTCCACACAATCCCAGAAGGGTTTGTGTTGGAGGGGACCTTAAAGATGATCCCACCTTCCCCTCGAGCTGGCTGCTCCAAGCCCCATCCAACCTGACCTTGGTGGGATGGGGCATCCACAACCTCTCTGGGCAACCTCAGATGATTAATTCCACGTTTTTTCAAACCAGGCACCCAGAAAGAAGCAAGACCCTGGGCACAAACCGAGTTCCACTCCACCAGCCCCTTAGGCTTTCCTGTTTGCAGATCTTGCACTGTTATTTTTCCTCTGTCCCCTGCTCTGTCCACGCTGATTCTCCCCTGGGTTTTGGGCCGAGTTTACCAGCTCTTTGTGCTTCCCCCCCCTCCGTGTCCCACAGGATCTCTCTTGCTGGCCGTGCACTTCTACAGCTCCTGCAGAGCCGCCCCTCTGATCCCCAGCACCGCTCTCGGCGTCCTGCTGCTGATTTTGTCGGCTCTTCTGGCCTATGCAGGTAAGATCTGGGGCTGGCCAGGCCCAAGGCCTCCCTCCCACAGCTTTGCACGTCCAGGTTTGCTTTGCCAACGGGATACAGACCACGGCAGCCTCGCTGGACCACTCATCCCTTCTCCCAGGGGAATGTGCTGTCCAGAGCAGCTGTGGCTACCCCTGGATCCCTGGAAGTGCCCAAGGCCAGGCTGGACATTGGGGCTTGGAGCAGCCTGGGACAGTGGGAGGTGTTCCTGCCATGGCAGGGGTGGCACTGGATGAGCTTTGAGGTCTCTCCCAACCCATTCCATGGCACAGCAAATTTTTCCTCTATAGGTAAGAAAAGAAATCAACGTTTGTTTCAAATAAATGCTCTACCAGGATCTCGGAGTTTTAACACACTGAGTACACGATTTCTCTCCCAGGCTTTCTGAGAGTGCTTCCAGCATCCATGGTTGAAATGCCTGTGGGTAAATGCCAACAGACAATGACTGCTTATCTGAGAGAAAACAATCACTGCCTAGAGCAAAATCCACACTTCCTAGAATGAATGTTGAATTATTTATCCTTTATAACTCGTAGCAATGAGAACATCAAATCCCAGAATCACCAAATCACAGCAGTGTTCAGGCTGGAAAAGACCTTAAAGATCCTCAAGTCCAACCATCAGCCAGCGCTGCCACCATGGTCACCACTAAGCCATGTCCTCCAGTGCCACATCCATGTGATTTCTGAACACTTCCAGGGATGGGGACTCCGCCACTGCCCTGGGCAGCTGTGCCAGGGCTGGACAACTCTTTCCATGAAGAATTTTCCCCTGATATTCAATCTAAACCTCCCCTGGGACAACTTGAGGCCATTTCCTCTTGTCCTGTTGCTTGTTCCCTGGGAGAAGAGCCTGACCCCTCACTACAACCTCCTTCCAGGTAGCTGCAGAGTGTGGTTTTCTCCAGGATGAATCCATCATCAGGCAGGACCTGTGCTGATCCTGGCTCCATAATGATCCTGCTTCCCACTTTCCTGACTCCCGCTTCCCACATCCCACTGTCTGAAATCACAGCCCTGTCTCCGTTTGCTCCCCAGGGATCCGGAGAAGCCTCAGGAATGCCTCCCTGCTGGTGTCCCTGTGCCTGACCCTCTCTGCGTTCTGGTGTGGCTACGGAGTGATCCTCGTCCTGGCAGGGCAGGGAGCGCTGGCCGAGCCGGGGGATTCCCGCGATGCCCTGCTGCCAGGCCTGGCCACCTTCACCCTGGCACTGCTCCTGGTGGCCGTGGTGGGCTTCCTCTGCGGAGAGCCCGTCCTGGCCCTGCTGGCTGCCGCCGTGTCCCTGGCCAGTGCCCACGAGGTGGCCCTGCACTACAGCTCCTCGCTCGGCCCCTCGGCCGTGGCTTGTGGTCACCTCGTTGTCTGCTTGGTCGGAGGCTACTTTGCTCTGGGGAGGATCCTCTACCTCCTGACCAAAGGGAAAGTTGCCCTCCCTGGCACGGATCTCACCAAGGAAAAGGCCCAGGAGCAGAGCCGGGGCAGGGCTGGTGGCACCAATCCCTTTGTAGCCCCCGGGCTGCTCCTGAACATGCTGTCAGCCAGTGTCTTCTGCTGCAGGCTCCTGGGGGTCACCCACAGACTCTTCCTGGGCCACGTGCCCTGGCTGTGGGCAGCTGGCACCTACCAGATTGGCATCTGTGTGTTGTCCTACCGTGCAATGGACGTTCTCACGGCCACAGCCTTTGGCTTCACTTCCATCCTCCAGTTCGCTGCAGGTTACTGCCTCCTGTACCCCACCTGGCAGCCAGAGGAGCCATCTTTCCCTACCCCGTTCCTGGTGGTTTTCTCCATTCTTTTCGCTGTCTTGGCTCTTTTTCTCTCCCTTCAGAGCCCTGTGGATGGCCTGTACTTGCTGGTTTTTGTCACCTACTGCATTGCCTTGGCTTGCAGCCCCAGAGGCTTTTTTGCAGGTGGCCCCCAAGGCGTGGCAGTGGCCATTTTTGTGGCCTCAGCCTTGGTGGCTCTGATTCACCTGTACAATGTGAGGGCGAGGGCCAAGATCCCCACAGGGAAGGGCGCTGTGAGGGCCCTCCTTGCTCGCAGCAGCCTCCTGAAGCTCCGGGAAGGGCCGGACCTTCACGCTCCCTACCTGGGCTATTCCAAGTATGCAGATGCAGAAGTCCTTGCCTATGCCTGCAGTGTCCTGGCTTCTTTTGCCCTAACAACCCCAGGAGACCCCCAGGCTCCCCTTGCCACCGTTGTCATTCCATGGGTGGTGGTAGCTGGTGGGATCCTGAAGCTTCTTGGCGGCTCCGTGGCCTTTGCCCGGGGTAAAACCCTGGAGAGCAGCGCCTTCATCCTCTACGCTGTCATGTGGATCATCTGGGGCCTGACAAGGTATGGTGGCCTCTACGGCACCGCCAGAAGCTTCCACGCAGCCGTGGGCATCGCTGCCTTCATGCTCTTCAACAGCTTCGTTGTCTTCTGCTCGCTCTTCTTAAACATGGCCTGGTTCTTCTACTCCCTCACGTTCATGCTCATCGCTGTCAGCTTCCTGCTGGATGCCATCCATGCTCTTCCCACTGGATACGACATCGCTGCCACCCTCATCTTCGGGCTGGTCAGCTTTTACTGCTTCCTGGCTGCCCTTTCCAGCAGTACCTTTGAGGGCTGCTGCTTGCCCATGGGGGGGCCCATGGTGCAGCTCAGCGGTGTCGGGGCAGGAGCGACCAAGTGCCTTCACCTGCCTGCCAGGAAAGCTTCCTCAGTCAAGAGAATTGCAGGTAAGGGAAAAACAGAGGGCAGGAAGTGGGGATGGAGGGGAAATTCTGGGAGGTTTTGTAGCAGAACACTCTTAAAAGGACGTTATCCCAATCAGAGGATCACAGAACGGTTTGGGTGGGAAAGGACCTTAAAGCCCATCTTGTTCCGTGGGCAGGGACACCTTCCACTAGACCAGGTTGCTCCAAGCCCCGTCCAACCTGGCCTTGATGAGGAAACCGGGATAACATGGTGACATTTTGGTGAAGTGGGCCAAGTCACGGGGTCAGGAGCTGAGTGAAGCAGAGAATTCCCTGCTGTGTCTCCTGCACTGTTTCCTTGTGTCCTCATCCAGTCTGAGATCCAGGAATCCTCCAAGCTGGGGCTGCCACCCAGAGCTTTGTACAGAGAAAGCAGAGCCGATGCTTGGTCCTTGCTCTCTCCACCTCTGGCCCAGAACCCCCCTAAATGCCAGATGTCCCCTTGGAGGAAAGCTGGGAAAACGGGAAAAGGAGAGGAGAGCACCAAATTGGCTGTGACAGCTCTGCCATGGGAATTACAGCCCTCACCTGTCACTCACGGGCTCGTGCCCTGTTCCAATGCCAACAGATATCCTGAGGAACGGCGGGACCTGTGGCATCCCCACGGACACCGTGTACGTGCTGGTGGCCGCCTGCAACCGGCCTGACGCCGTGGAGAAGGCTCACAGGTGAGTCCTGGCACCTGGGCTGGCCTCAGGAACATTCTAGAGCTCAGAGCTGGTACTGAGTGCCAGCTACAGCACCTGCTGAGAGCAAGGCAGCTCAGCCTCGGTGGGAGCAGCAAGGTGGGGAGAAGATCCAGGTGAGGAAAGGAGGGAATTGAGCTGTGGTTGTGTTCTGGGATACTGAAGGCTGATGGAGCTGGGTAACTTGGACACCACAAGAAACCCAAACCAGTGGCAAGTGGGGTGGGGGGTTTTTGTTCTTGCTTGCAGGTCCATGTTGTCACAGCAAAGCCCCTCTGGTGACAGCAGACTCTTGCTGTGAGCTGCTACCCCTCGTGTTGGTGGGGTTTCCTCAGAACCTGGGCCATTGGGATTTTTACCCACCATTACACGAGAAGTTAAAGCCTTGATTTGGAATAGACTGATTCCGTTCCTGATTGGGAATAGTCATTAATGTCCCTTCCCACCCAGTCAGTTGTTGAACAGTCCTCCTTTTACTCCAGACTGGTGACCTGGGGCAGAGCCTGCACACCTTGTCTTAGCTCTACACCTCACCAAGAGTTTCCTTTCCTGGAAATTAAACCCCCTTCTTACTTCCAGCCTCATCTTTTCTTCCCTCTTTTCCAGGTCCAAGCGCCAGGCTCAGGATCGCCCCATGTCCCTCTGGATTTCCAGCCTAAAGCAACTGGAACCTGCCAGGCATCTGTTCACTCCCCTCCTCTGGGACTTCATGGAGGCTGCCTGGCCATCTCCCATTAGCTTGGTCATTCCCAGAGGTGAGGAAATGCTGTTAATTCCAAGGTCTTTGGAGAGCTCTGGGTTCAAAATTCCTAAAACTGTGAACCCCTGCAACACCACGTGTTCCACGGGGATATTCCTGGTAAGATCATCGTGTTTGGACTGATGGCCATCTCTAAGTGCTGTGTGACTCTGCTTGGTGCAGGTGAATGGGTGGATTTCCTGGGAATGAAGGACTCTGCCAAATACGTTGGAACCCCTCAGAGTGTGGCCATCCGCATCCCCGACTGCTCTGTCACCACACACCTCATCGACCTGGTGAGTCAGAGCACCTCAGCCCTGGTGACCAGTCCCCTTCTGTGAGAACAGGGAAGTCTGCAGGCAGCTGGGAGGGATTTTATGGCAGCAAAGAGGGAAAAAGGAGCAACCACCAGGTCAGGAAACCAGGAAAATCCCATTAACAGACACAGTTTCATTTCCAACGTAGGACACTGTTGGAAGCACAGGCTCCTCTGAGGCTGGACTAGCTTCAGAGGGTGCAGGAAGTGGCCAGAGGAACTGTGACACCCTGAGTGTTCTAGGACAGACATTGTAGGTCTTTGGCAAGTGCTGTTGCTGGAAAACAAGATGTCATTTCATGGCCATCATCACTAAACCCGAATTTGTCAGTGCTGGTCACTCAAACGCGGCTTGGTGGGACTGTAGTAGCTTGCAAAGTAGGTGCCTCACCTGGGTGAGCCCCATGGAGCTCTCTTCAGAGTCACAGATGAAGTTCAGAGCTCAAGTCACCTGTTTTATCCCCAAAATCAGGCTCAGGGCTTTGATTCCCGTTCTTCTGTCACCAGGTTGGCCCCATTGCGGTCACGTCAGCCAACCCGACAGGAGAGGCCGACACGACCCACCACAACCAAGTGTATGCCAAGCTGGGAGATAAGGTAACCACGAGGTGTGGGGATGGAAAAATGGAACCACTTTGTTCCCAGAAGGCAAATCAGTAGATGGTATCAGGAACCTGGGAAAGCCTCTAATTTAAGAAATCTCATGGACGCTCCTGATGCTGTTATCAAAGAGAAGGAAAATTTTAAAGCGCAGAACTTGGTGGGAAACCAAACCTCTCCTGCTTTACACAGTGTGGTTATGGCTTGGCAACGTGAGTCGGTTCATATTCCAACACGGGAGGATGGGAGCAATAAAAAGTTCCTTCTTGCTTACAGCAATCAAATCCTGGTGTCGGAATGTGCCAAGGCTCCAGCTGGAATTGGGCTGTGAGAACTCAGGGATTCCCATCTGAAGCTGGAGCTGGGCAAAAGCTGGTGCCAAGCTCCAAAATATCCCTGGTTTTTAGAGCTTTCATGGAAGTGCCATGGTCATGGCCTTTCATTGTCTTACATTGATTTAGGTTGGATATCAGGAAAGGTTCTTTCCCCAGAGGCTGCTGGGCACTGCCCAGGCTCCCCAGGGAATGGGCATGGCCCCGAGGCTGCCAGAGCTCCAGGAGCGTTTGGAAGGGTGGAATTGTTGGGGTGTCTGTGCAGGGCCAGGGGTCGGATTGATGGTCCTTGTGGATCCTTCCAGCTCAGGATGATTCCACGATTCCACGGTTTCAGGACTGAATTCTCAGGGTTTTACACTCTGTATCTTCACGGCAGCTTTATGTGAGGGCAGCTTTAAACAAGAGCTGGTGCAAATCTTCCCCCTCTAACTCCTCAGAAAGCAGAAATTCATACACATTTTCTTTGTGGATGGGACTTTTCCAGAGCTGCTCAGCTGCTGTAAACCTGTCTGTGCTGCACCCCTGACCTGCACCCCACAGAGCTCTCCCTGTCCTCTGAAGTTCATTCCTTCCAAATCCAGCGCTGGTGTCGCTGCAGTGGGGCAGGAAGGAGCAGCATTGCCTTTGATGAGAATCATTTGCTGTGTTGAGAGGGGAAACTCTCCTTTTCCAAGGGGAATTTGGTGTGCAAATCTGCTGCTTTTAGGTGGATGCAGTTCTTTGTGGTGGCCCTTCTCCAGAGAACATTGCCTCCACCGTGGTGGACTGCACCAAGATCGACAGTGGCAACATTGGATTCTTCCGAGTCGGCATCATCCCCAAGTCTCAGGTGAAATTCAGCTGGATTTAATTTCCATTCCCTTTCTCCATCGAATGAGTTTCAACCTGGGGGTTCCCCAGGTTGAAGGAAGCAGAGAAGTCTGTGATAGCACGAGGAGTTATCCCAGAGTGGTGTGAGGGACAAGAGCAGAGCTCCCCGTTTCTGTCCTGATCCTGCTCCGGAGCACCTCTGTGGAGCTGGGGACTGGGCAAGGTGGGGCTGATTCATCCATGGAAAGGGCTCTGAGATCCAAGGTCATGGACCTCTGTGGGACAGGCTCTCCATGTTCACCCGTCCCAGAGACCTCTGAGTGCAGAAATTATTTGTGTCATCCCAAAACCGAGCCAGAGACTCGAAAGAGAAGATCTTGTGGAAGGTGTCCCTGCCTGTAGGGGACCTTTAAAGCTCTCTTCCAACCCATTATCTTATGATTATTTGATTATTTCAACAGCTGGAGAAGAAATCAGTGCTCTCCCCTAATTCCTAACCCACTCCCAGCTGTGTTTACTCATTCCAGGTGCTGCAGATCCTGGAGCAGGTGCAGAAGAAACACCTGGTGGTCCCTACCAGTGGCACTTGCCCCACAAAAGGCCGGGAAGAACTCCAGAGTGGTGGCCCTGCTGTGCACAACGGGGTGGGCAGAGCTGCCTTGGCGGAGCCGGGGCCGGATCCCGCTCCCGATTCCGGCTGCGAGCGCCACACCCGCTTCTGACTCCGGCAGCTCTGTGCGCGCCGGGACGTCGTCTGCTGGAAAACGCCTTTTCGGCCAAATTGGGGAATGGGAGAGGCTTCCCAGCTGCAGGGCTGATTCATTCCTCTTTCTATGGACGCTGCTCAGACATCCCAGTGCGGCGCTGCCCTACAAACCACAGGCAGCCAGCAGGAAAATTTTCCCTTAGGGACACTGCCAGCTTTCCCTGGAGATCGGTCACGACCAAAGCAAGCGTTCCTTCGGCGACAGGCTGGCCCCAGAGCTACAGAGCTTTATCCCTGTCACCGGGAGGGAATTCCTTGGATTTGGGGCGTGGAGTGGAGTGGTGCAGAATTATGTGGCGGGGGAAAAGCACTGCATGAAACTTGAATCCCACAGAATCATTTAGGTGGGAAAAGACCTTTCAAATCCTGGAGTCCAGCTGTCCCCCCCGGCACTGCCAAGGCCACCGCTGACCCATGTCCCGTGGGAGAGGAGGAGGGGAGATGTGTCCAGGTGCTGTGCTGGTGGATCCAATGGACTTGGCAAAGTGTGGGCTCGGGAGCTGGGGGCGTCTCCTGCTGTGTTTTCCTCAGAATGGAGGTCACCCATTTTTGACCCCGCCTGGGAGGTCCTTCCTCTGTTGGGAGAACCCAGCTCTCCAAAGAAATGCCATGGCCTGAGATGCCATTTCTGTATTTCACGCTCAGAGTCAGGGCGGAATTCCCGTTTGGATGACTCCAATAATTTATCCTTAGAGGTGCTGAAGCTTTAGGGAAGACCCTCCCTTCCCATGTTATGAATTTCAGGAGAGCAATCTCCGTGTGTTTGAGCATGCCAGGAGCTGGTCTCTTGCCTTACAGCCCAACTCTTCCCATCTCACAGCACGTTTCCTCCAGAGTGCAAATTCCATAGGATCAGAGGAAGGAATTCCAGCCACTCCAGGCAGTCATTTGTCTTCTCCAGGGGCCCAACTTCCCTGCAAACTCCTGAAAGACAGGGAAGGAGCTGGAGACCTGCTCACCTATGACCTTGCTGGCATCACTGGGACATGGTGGGATGGCTCCTGGAGTGTAGGAATGGGAGGACATGGACTTTTTGGGAAGGACGGGCAGTGTGGAGTGGTGGCTGCTGACCAGGAGGAGTTGGGAAGGAGTCTCAAACCTTTGTGAGGTGTTTTCCTTGGCAAACACTGCAGTTATGGCTTGTTCCGCCTCCAAAAACTGCTGATCTTATTCTTACCTGACTCAGGTGCAAGGTGCTGATCAAACTCCAGCTGAAACCAATTCATTGATTTCACCTGAAGTTGTGCTGGAATTTAAGGATAAAAGTGGCGCAGTCAGAGGAGCTCAACCTCCCCGAATTCTCGCAAAGTGGGGTCTTCTCAGCTTGGCCTCACAGAGCTGCCTCTCTTCCTGCAGAGAAAATTCCGGAGAATTCAGCGTGTTCAACAGTTTTGCTGGTCTACTTCCCGTATCTCCTTGGAGTTTATTCATACTGGTTTTTAGAAAGCAATAAAATATTTTCAACAAACAGATCTCACCCAGGGCTGTACAATTGTGACAAAACCTTGTGGGGCAACACCTGCTGGATGTTGGGGTTCCTGGCCACGCAGGATCCAAACAGGATCTTAAGAGGGACTCAAATTGTGACACTTGCAGGGTAGGGAAGAGGGAGGGATAACGCCTCACACCAGCTCAAAAATGCCAGAGCTGAATTTCACCCCTTAATCACTTAAAAAAAACCCCCCATAAACACCAAAATCCGAGGGAATGTGGTAAGAAGTGGGAATTTGGAGAGGTGCTGAGACATCACAAAGCTTTGTGGTGAGGGAAAACTGCCCTGGCTTAAACATACGAGAGGTGCTGCTGCCCTCTGCAAATAATGATTTTTTTAGTGTGGCACAAATTAAAAGAGGCTCAAAAAATGGTGTTCTTCACTTGATGCTTCATCTGGATCCATTTTTCCTCTTTGTCTCCATATTTTTTTGGTTTTTACTCACAGGAAATGTTGGTTCCAGCCTCAGGACGCTGGGGGAAGCATTTCTCACTTTGCTGAAGTGAGACAAGGAGAGGTTTCATTTCAGATTTGATTTTACCCTCGCACAGCTCTCCTGAGTACCAGCAAACCAGAGAGGAAAAGGAGATTTAAATGGGATCTTTCACTTAAATCAAGGCAAAAAATATTTCTATTTCCACAGTGTTGAGTTTCCCAGCATTTAAGGGAAAGCAAAACAATTTTGAAGAGAAGTGGAGAGAGGAAAAAAGTTGCTGTTTCAAGTGGCAAATCCAAAACACTTCAGTCAGAAAGGGCTGAGATAAACATTTGAATATTTGGGTACATTTGCTGAAAAATCACAGATCAAATCTATTTTGGGGTATCAACGAGAGTATTTTCATCACTAAAAGTGGAGGTTGTGGTCAAAAAAGGTTGTCCAGGCCTCCTCAAGGGAGGCTCTCACTGAGCCCCTCTGGTGCTGCTGAACAGGAAGGAGCTGCTCCATTCCCTGTTCCAGATTAGAAGGACACAAGGGGGTGTGGGGTCCTCAGACCTCCACCACAGGAGGAGGAAAACCACAGGAGACTTCTGTGGAACCAATTTTGGTTGCATTGTCAATGTCTCGGAGATCTTCAGGCCTGAAAGGTCACCCTGGGAGACAAAACAACCTCATGAATGGGGCTCTTTGTGAACCAGCCAACTCTCCAATCCCACTGGGGTTGGAAACAACCCGGGAAGAAGGGCTGTCCCACCTTCCTTCTGCCCTTTGTGGAGTCTAGACATCCGTGTCAATGGAAAAAAAATTTAAAAAGGATGTAAAAGAAGTGTATTTTCCAGTGGCAGGAAAAAGCCAGCTCACTCTTCGAGAATAGAGCGGTGCCATAGGGACAGGAACTGACTCAGTGCCATCGCCCGGGACGTGTCGGTGGAGTGGGTGCGCCTGACTCGGGGTGGGCACAACGCTTCCGAGGGGAAGGGCGGCTTCCCAACCACGGCTGGGGCCAAACCAGCCCAGCAGAAGCCCTGGGACATGGGCAGGAATGTCCCTTGGCCACTTCCAACTTATGGAAATGCCAGGAATGGAGGGCTCTGGGGGGATGGGAACATCAGAATCGATGATCTTGGAGGTCTTTTCCAACCTAAGCAGTTCTATGGTTCCGTGATTCTCCTCCTGGGTTCTTTCTCCTGAAGAGTCAAAGTCTGCCTGTGGCTTGGGATGGAGTATGGGGTGGAGGAAAAGGCAGGAATAAAGTCCTGCTTAATTGGGTGATCTTCAGTCCAAGCCCAGCCCCGTGATCTTGGCAGGGTTGAGGGCACAGCTTCTGCAGGCACTGCCACAGAGGGCTCATGTCACACTCACCTCGTTGCACTCTTCCTGCTGCTCCTCCCTTTCCCAACAAGAGCCTGGGGTTATTTCTACAAAATCACCAGATAATCAGCTCTGTCAGCAACAAAGAAACACCGTCATTCAAAATCCTGGGCCAGATCTTCAGCTGCTCCACAAAACAGATGGGATTTAACACCTGAGAGTGGCTGAGTTGTGGTGCCCAGCTGGACAACCTGCTCCAGAGCCATCCTGGAGTCCCCATATTCCTGCCAGAGGTAACACTGGATTTAGGGATGTCTGGCTGACAGCAACTGGGCCCTGAACCAAAGCAGAAAATAACTGTTAAATCCCAGAATCCCAGATTGTTTGGGGTTGGAAAGGACCTCAAATCTCATCTCGTTCCCCCCCTGCCGTGGGCAGGGACACAAGGGACACAAGGGACACAAGCAGCTATCCCAGGCTGCTCCAAGCCCGGTCCAACCTGGCCTGGGACACTTTGTCATTTGCCACGCATCTCCCTCGGGATTCCTGGTGCTCCTGGAGCAGCAGCAGAGAACTTATCTCCCTGGGGAATAGATAGATTATGAACAAAATCTTGGAGGAAAAAGAAGCTTTCTGGAAATCGAGTTTCTTGAGACTTAACAGCAATTAACGGGATTAATTAAATCCAGTTGTGACTCCATCGTATTCTTCCTTTCTGCTTCCCCTCTGACTAGGAGACTTCCATCCCCTCTTTTTGCAGATGGGCCTGAGGGAGGAAAGGCTCTGTGGGAGCTGCATCCTTGGGCAGACCCCGGTGGGTTTATGGGATCACTGGATCCCCCTGCTCCGTTCCCATGGGTGCTGTCACCTCAGCGCCAGTGGGTGCCAGGAGATAGCAGAGCACTCAGGGCAGGGGGTCGTGTGGGACTGGATGGGGAGGTCTGCCCTGAACATCCAGTTCAGCAGCTCCAATAAATACCTTGAGTGAAAATGTCACGTTAAAGGGTCAGCATTGTCAGTTCTTGTGAGAGCTTTTCAGTCCTTCCTGGAAAACAGACAGAGATCTCACTCATGTGATTATCTCTTTCTAGATAGCAAAACCCAGGAATTTCAGCAAATTCTTCTGCTCAGGCCATGAGGTGGATGTCAGGGTTGGGATAGGTGTCCTGAGAGAGGTTCAGTGGTGGAACAGTCACTGAGGTCCCTCCAGGGCCCAGGCACCTCTGAGGAACCTCATTCTCACATCCTGCTGCAGAAGAAGGTTCTTTGACCATCTCTCTGCCTTGGCTCTCGGCAGTTCTCAGGGGAACAGGGGGTTATGGTCCCATCCCAAATTTAGAGATGTCCACTGGCTTCCCTTGCTCACCCAGGTGCTCACCTTTTCATGGGACATTTTCCACCTGAGCACTTCCATTCTCACACCCCATTTTTCATGCGACCCACCCAGCAGGAGGTAACAGGGGCCTTTTATGAGGTGTTTTTGTTCTGTGAGGAGCTTCAGTAAATACTCAGCTCCAAATTCGTCCCCTGACACGGCCCCAATTACTGGAAGAGCTTCAGTCTCCTCCTCATTTGACCTCCTGGGTATCCCTGCTGGTTTACGCCACAAAGTTGCTCTCTCATCTGCTGAGTTAATGTGGACTCTGGTGATCATTCCCACTGTTGTGGGCTCCAGCATGACCCTGTGCACTCAGTGAAAACTCCCTAAAGGAGCAGGATGTGCCCAGGTTTCCTTTCAGGAATTATTTCAAACCCGGAGGGTGGCAGGTGGGTACCAGCAGCACCCTGACCATGCTCACCTTATCTCCTCAAAATTCCCAAAAGTCCCCAAACCACCTCTGGCATCTTGTGCCTGAAGCTTCCCCAAGGTGCCTGTTGTCCCAGCCTGGGTTATCAGATCCTACATGACCCAAGAGGTGCCACAGACCCCCATCCCCTTCCTTCCCAACCCTACAATCGCTCCAGGCCCTCCTTCTCTTGTAAAACCAACCGAGTCCTGACTGGAAGCACGGGAGTCTCTTGTGGGAATTAGAAATGGTGAAAGAAGTGAGGAATAAGGAAGGGATAAGGAAGGAGCAAACATGGAGGCTTGCTGCTGTTTTGGGAGTGAGAAGAAACCAGGTCCAGGTGTTTGGACCGATGATCTTTCCAACCTCAATGAGTCTGTGATTCCGTGACCGCTGGGATGTGGGGCACAGGCTCCTTGGTCACCGAAACAGCTGAGCTGGGCTTTCCACAGAACGAGATCCTGTTCTCCATCTCACTTCCAAGGCCTTGCTCTCGAAGACCCGAGGTGTGAGTCAAGGGAAGGTGGAGGCCTTGTCCAGGTCTCTACTTTGCTAAACCTCATTATGAAACAGCAGCTTTGGGGGGTTCAGACCTGAGGAGCCTGGTCCAGTGGAGCTGTCGCTGCCCATGAGAGTGGAATGGGATGGGCTTTAAGGTCCCTCCCAGTCGAAACCAGTCTGGAGTTTTGGGATTACTGAAATGGGTTTTGCACAGCAGCGGGTGGATCCTTCGAGGTTGCCTTGTCTGTGGTGCTGCAGATTCCGGAAGGTTTTGAACTTTCTGGATGTGCTTTGCCCAGAACAATTCCTCCTGTCCCTTGAGGAAGTGAGTCCACAACCAGGAGGTGGTTGTGTGCGTGTCTTCACAGGTTGCTTTTTCCTGCTGCTCTGCGCGAAATTACGTTCAAATTGATAAAATGCAAATCTGGAAGGTGTGACCTCACTGCCTCCAGGAAGATGCATTTTCCTGCCCCATGAAATTATCTGGCAAACAGAATTCTTTGATCAATCGGTGAAAACAACACAAGAAGAAGGAAGGAGGAAGGTATGGGCAGGGCAGAACCTCATTCTCACATCCTGCTGCAGAAGAAGGTTCTTTGACCATCTCTCTGCCTTGGCTCTCGGCAGTTCTCAGGGGAACAGGGGGTTATGGTCCCATCCCAAATTTAGAGATGTCCACTGGCTTCCCTTGCTCACCCAGGTGCTCACCTTTTCATGGGACATTTTCCACCTGAGCACTTCCATTCTCACACCCCATTTTTCATGCGACCCACCCAGCAGGAGGTAACAGGGGCCTTTTATGAGGTGTTTTTGTTCTGTGAGGAGCTTCAGTAAATACTCAGCTCCAAATTCGTCCCCTGACACGGCCCCAATTACTGGAAGAGCTTCAGTCTCCTCCTCATTTGACCTCCTGGGTATCCCTGCTGGTTTACGCCACAAAGTTGCTCTCTCATCTGCTGAGTTAATGTGGACTCTGGTGATCATTCCCACTGTTGTGGGCTCCAGCATGACCCTGTGCACTCAGTGAAAACTCCCTAAAGGAGCAGGATGTGCCCAGGTTTCCTTTCAGGAATTATTTCAAACCCGGAGGGTGGCAGGTGGGTACCAGCAGCACCCTGACCACGCTCACCTTATCTCCTCAAAATTCCCAAAAGTCCCCAAACCACCTCTGGCATCTTGTGCCTGAAGCTTCCCCAAGGTGCCTGTTGTCCCAGCCTGGGTTATCAGATCCTACATGACCCAAGAGGTGCCACAGACCCCCATCCCCTTCCTTCCCAACCCTACAATCGCTCCAGGCCCTCCTTCTCTTGTAAAACCAACCGAGTCCTGACTGGAAGCACGGGAGTCTCTTGTGGGAATTAGAAATGGTGAAAGAAGTGAGGAATAAGGAAGGGATAAGGAAGGAGCAAACATGGAGGCTTGCTGCTGTTTTGGGAGTGAGAAGAAACCAGGTCCAGGTGTTTGGACCGATGATCTTTCCAACCTCAATGAGTCTGTGATTCCGTGACCGCTGGGATGTGGGGCACAGGCTCCTTGGTCACCGAAACAGCTGAGCTGGGCTTTCCACAGAACGAGATCCTGTTCTCCATCTCACTTCCAAGGCCTTGCTCTCGAAGACCCGAGGTGTGAGTCAAGGGAAGGTGGAGGCCTTGTCCAGGTCTCTACTTTGCTAAACCTCATTATGAAACAGCAGCTTTGGGGGGTTCAGACCTGAGGAGCCTGGTCCAGTGGAGCTGTCGCTGCCCATGAGAGTGGAATGGGATGGGCTTTAAGGTCCCTCCCAGTCGAAACCAGTCTGGAGTTTTGGGATTACTGAAATGGGTTTTGCACAGCAGCGGGTGGATCCTTCGAGGTTGCCTTGTCTGTGGTGCTGCAGATTCCGGAAGGTTTTGAACTTTCTGGATGTGCTTTGCCCAGAACAATTCCTCCTGTCCCTTGAGGAAGTGAGTCCACAACCAGGAGGTGGTTGTGTGCGTGTCTTCACAGGTTGCTTTTTCCTGCTGCTCTGCGCGAAATTACGTTCAAATTGATAAAATGCAAATCTGGAAGGTGTGACCTCACTGCCTCCAGGAAGATGCATTTTCCTGCCCCATGAAATTATCTGGCAAACAGAATTCTTTGATCAATCGGTGAAAACAACACAAGAAGAAGGAAGGAGGAAGGTATGGGCAGGGCAGAACCTCATTCTCACATCCTGCTGCAGAAGAAGGTTCTTTGACCATCTCTCTGCCTTGGCTCTCGGCAGTTCTCAGGGGAACAGGGGGTTATGGTCCCATCCCAAATTTAGAGATGTCCACTGGCTTCCCTTGCTCACCCAGGTGCTCACCTTTTCATGGGACATTTTCCACCTGAGCACTTCCATTCTCACACCCCATTTTTCATGCGACCCACCCAGCAGGAGGTAACAGGGGCCTTTTATGAGGTGTTTTTGTTCTGTGAGGAGCTTCAGTAAATACTCAGCTCCAAATTCGTCCCCTGACACGGCCCCAATTACTGGAAGAGCTTCAGTCTCCTCCTCATTTGACCTCCTGGGTATCCCTGCTGGTTTACGCCACAAAGTTGCTCTCTCATCTGCTGAGTTAATGTGGACTCTGGTGATCATTCCCACTGTTGTGGGCTCCAGCATGACCCTGTGCACTCAGTGAAAACTCCCTAAAGGAGCAGGATGTGCCCAGGTTTCCTTTCAGGAATTATTTCAAACCCGGAGGGTGGCAGGTGGGTACCAGCAGCACCCTGACCATGCTCACCTTATCTCCTCAAAATTCCCAAAAGTCCCCAAACCACCTCTGGCATCTTGTGCCTGAAGCTTCCCCAAGGTGCCTGTTGTCCCAGCCTGGGTTATCAGATCCTACATGACCCAAGAGGTGCCACAGACCCCCATCCCCTTCCTTCCCAACCCTACAATCGCTCCAGGCCCTCCTTCTCTTGTAAAACCAACCGAGTCCTGACTGGAAGCACGGGAGTCTCTTGTGGGAATTAGAAATGGTGAAAGAAGTGAGGAATAAGGAAGGGATAAGGAAGGAGCAAACATGGAGGCTTGCTGCTGTTTTGGGAGTGAGAAGAAACCAGGTCCAGGTGTTTGGACCGATGATCTTTCCAACCTCAATGAGTCTGTGATTCCGTGACCGCTGGGATGTGGGGCACAGGCTCCTTGGTCACCGAAACAGCTGAGCTGGGCTTTCCACAGAACGAGATCCTGTTCTCCATCTCACTTCCAAGGCCTTGCTCTCGAAGACCCGAGGTGTGAGTCAAGGGAAGGTGGAGGCCTTGTCCAGGTCTCTACTTTGCTAAACCTCATTATGAAACAGCAGCTTTGGGGGGTTCAGACCTGAGGAGCCTGGTCCAGTGGAGCTGTCGCTGCCCATGAGAGTGGAATGGGATGGGCTTTAAGGTCCCTCCCAGTCGAAACCAGTCTGGAGTTTTGGGATTACTGAAATGGGTTTTGCACAGCAGCGGGTGGATCCTTCGAGGTTGCCTTGTCTGTGGTGCTGCAGATTCCGGAAGGTTTTGAACTTTCTGGATGTGCTTTGCCCAGAACAATTCCTCCTGTCCCTTGAGGAAGTGAGTCCACAACCAGGAGGTGGTTGTGTGCGTGTCTTCACAGGTTGCTTTTTCCTGCTGCTCTGCGCGAAATTACGTTCAAATTGATAAAATGCAAATCTGGAAGGTGTGACCTCACTGCCTCCAGGAAGATGCATTTTCCTGCCCCATGAAATTATCTGGCAAACAGAATTCTTTGATCAATCGGTGAAAACAACACAAGAAGAAGGAAGGAGGAAGGTATGGGCAGGGCAGAACCTCATTCTCACATCCTGCTGCAGAAGAAGGTTCTTTGACCATCTCTCTGCCTTGGCTCTCGGCAGTTCTCAGGGGAACAGGGGGTTATGGTCCCATCCCAAATTTAGAGATGTCCACTGGCTTCCCTTGCTCACCCAGGTGCTCACCTTTTCATGGGACATTTTCCACCTGAGCACTTCCATTCTCACACCCCATTTTTCATGCGACCCACCCAGCAGGAGGTAACAGGGGCCTTTTATGAGGTGTTTTTGTTCTGTGAGGAGCTTCAGTAAATACTCAGCTCCAAATTCGTCCCCTGACACGGCCCCAATTACTGGAAGAGCTTCAGTCTCCTCCTCATTTGACCTCCTGGGTATCCCTGCTGGTTTACGCCACAAAGTTGCTCTCTCATCTGCTGAGTTAATGTGGACTCTGGTGATCATTCCCACTGTTGTGGGCTCCAGCATGACCCTGTGCACTCAGTGAAAACTCCCTAAAGGAGCAGGATGTGCCCAGGTTTCCTTTCAGGAATTATTTCAAACCCGGAGGGTGGCAGGTGGGTACCAGCAGCACCCTGACCATGCTCACCTTATCTCCTCAAAATTCCCAAAAGTCCCCAAACCACCTCTGGCATCTTGTGCCTGAAGCTTCCCCAAGGTGCCTGTTGTCCCAGCCTGGGTTATCAGATCCTACATGACCCAAGAGGTGCCACAGACCCCCATCCCCTTCCTTCCCAACCCTACAATCGCTCCAGGCCCTCCTTCTCTTGCAAAACCAACCGAGTCCTGACTGGAAGCACGGGAGTCTCTTGTGGGAATTAGAAATGGTGAAAGAAGTGAGGAATAAGGAAGGGATAAGGAAGGAGCAAACATGGAGGCTTGCTGCTGTTTTGGGAGTGAGAAGAAACCAGGTCCAGGTGTTCGGACTGATGATCTTTCCAACCTCAATGAGTCTGTGATTCCGTGACCGCTGGGATGTGGGGCACAGGCTCCTTGGCCACCGAAACAGCTGAGCTGGGCTTTCCACAGAACGAGATCCTGTTCTCCATCTCACTTCCAAGGCCTTGCTCTCGAAGACCCGAGGTGTGAGTCAAGGGAAGGTGGAGGCCTTGTCCAGGTCTCTACTTTGCTAAACCTCATTATGAAACAGCAGCTTTGGGGGGTTCAGACCTGAGGAGCCTGGTCCAGTGGAGCTGTCGCTGCCCATGAGAGTGGAATGGGATGGGCTTTAAGGTCCCTCCCAGTCGAAACCAGTCTGGAGTTTTGGGATTACTGAAATGGGTTTTGCACAGCAGCGGGTGGATCCTTCGAGGTTGCCTTGTCTGTGGTGCTGCAGATTCCGGAGGGTTTTGAACTTTCTGGATGTGCTTTGCCCAGAACAATTCCTCCTGTCCCTTGAGGAAGTGAGTCCACAACCAGGAGGTGGTTGTGTGCGTGTCTTCACAGGTTGCTTTTTCCTGCTGCTCTGCACGAAATTACGTTCAAATTGATAAAATGCAAATCTGGAAGGTGTGACCTCACTGCCTCCAGGAAGATGCATTTTCCTGCCCCATGAAATTATCTGGCAAACAGAATTCTTTGATCAATCGGTGAAAACAACACCAGAAGAAGGAAGGAGGAAGGTACGGGCAGGGCAGAACCGAAACCAGACAGCACGGCCCTGATGTGGGGCAGCACCAGGAAGGGCGTCACCAACTCCTGGCCTAGGAAGGACTTTAATATTTTTAAACTAAATCATGAATTGGTGAAATGCCACCAGAGAGTCCAGGCAAGAGGATGAGTTGGTTCTCTGTGCTGAGACAGAGGTGGAAATCCAGTTCTCTGGGAAGCTGAGCTGACCGAATCCTGCTTTCCTGAGAAAGGAGCCACCTCAGAGGCATCGGAGCTCTGGTGGTGCCCGGCTGTGCTGTCACCCTCCAGGCTTTGGTCCCTTGGTCCCAGAACGGGCCTGGCCATGGAGGGCTGGATGGTCACTCCTCAGTGCTCCTTCCCAGGCTCCAGCAATCTCCTGGAGCACAGATGGAGTGTCCCACACCACCACTGACGTTGGTGCGATTTAATCCCTTCAGGCTGGGAGCGCTCAGTTTTGCACCAGCTTTTTTCACCATTTCTTAGATTTCATTTAATGAAATAATTAATGAAATAATGTCCCATTACCTAAAGCCTCCTCTCCCATCTCCGCCTGTGCACCTCCTTCCCTCTCCCTGCACACACGAGGGGCTGCTCCTCTCTGCCAGGCCTGGTCTCCATCCAGGGGAAACGTTGAAAATTATTTCATTGGAGCTCAGCTCACTTTGGAGCGAACACCAAGATGAGAAGGGGGCTGGAAATCAGTAAAACCATCCGCAGGAGAGGTTCAAGGACAAACAGGGCAAGGTTTGCATCCTTTACCCCTAACTCTGGTTCAGTTGCTGCTTCCCACTGGGCAATGAGCCTTCCCCACTGGGAATGAGCCTTCCCCATTGGGAATGAGCCTTCTCCAAGGCGTAGCAGAACAGAAAACACAACAAGAGGCACTAAAAATGAGCAGTAGCTCTGATGAAAGGCCCCTGTGTTTAGAGAGCCTGACTAAAGGAATTGAAGGCTCCTGCTGTTGATCTAAGGGAGGTGTGTTTGTTTCCCTCTGGGCTTGCAGAGGCTGTGGAGACCTGGGGAATTTGCTTTGGAAGAATTGTGGGAATGTGACAATGGAGACGTTGCTCCAGCTCCCGACTTTCTTGTGCGGGGTTGATGTGTCAGAGCCTCAGCACGGAGCTGCTCACTCCTCTGGGGGATGGGGTCTGAGCCTTTTCCAGCCTGATTTATCCTGGGAACTGCTCAGTAACGAATTTCATCATATATTTGGCTAAAGTGCCAGAACCAGCAACGTAATCAAAGAACCCCAGAGTTATTTGGGTTGAAAGGGAACCTAAAGATCATCTCCTGCCACAGGCAAGAACACCTTCCACTATCCCAGGCTGCTCCAAGCCCCATCCCACCTGGCCTTGGACACTTCCAGGGCTGGGGCATCTCTGGTATATCCCTACCATGAAAAAGGCTTTTTGTTAACATGCTGGGAATTACATTTCACAAGAACATCAGTTCTTTGCCGTTTATCTGAGACTTATCATGGCCTCTCAACCAGCAAATCTTTGCTCTGCAGCCTGCAGTGGTGTTGGTCAGGGATTCCCAGCTCTGTGTGTGAGACACAAATAACCTGGTCCAGTGGAAGGTGTCCCATGGCAGGGATTGGGAAAAGGGTGATCTTCAAGGTCCCTCCTCACCCAAACCATTTAGGGCTCTCAGATTCCCCCAAATATGTTTTTTTTAAAGGAAATACTCCCCTTTATTTTGCGGCAACACTGAAAAATCAAATTTATTTCCTTTGCTGCAAAGAGAGGTGGAAGGTTGTTCCTGGCACAAACTGATTGTGCAGTTTATTGTGGTAAATAAAACCCCCTATTTTTCCTTTTTATCACCTGATGGTGGAAAACAGGTGCAGAGAAAACACATCTGACCCATAATTACTCCTGAGTCACCAGAACACTCCCGAGTGCCAAAGTGAGCAGGCCAGACTATGGTGAATGTTTGGGGTTTTTTTTCCTCTAACATAATTTGTTTGTTTTCTTATTCAGTAAATCATAAAAACTCAATTAGTGCATAAAATTTTACACCGCTGGCTCTCAGCTGCCCGTAAGAACAAGCAGTTTATTGATTTCATTGTGCTCTGCTGGGTGGGGACTCTTTACAGAAATTGTACAAGGAAATGCTGATCCCAGTTCTCCCTGAAACAAAGCCGTAAACTCCTGTCATTTTCTGGTCTTGCCCCGGTTTTAACATAAATTCTGGATTTTTCATAGCTCTGGTTGGAATCTGTTTCTATTTTCACCCCCTATTTCCCATCACAGTGCACTCCAGTGCTTTCCTCGAGGAAAGCTGGAACATTCCAGGCTCCCTTTACCTGCTACAGAGCTCCAGAGGTAACTTCTCCATCCTTGCCTGGATTCCCCAAATCCTGGCTGTTTGGTGTGAGCAATGAAGGGGCAGCTGGGGAGCTCCACATCCTTCCCTGGAGCTGCCACATCCCATGGCACCAACACAGAGATGGTCTAACACAGTCCCAGGTCACAAGTCAAGAAGGGACCTTCTCCTTTTCTGTTTTCTTGGGGGTTTTTTATGCTCTTCCAGCAGTTCATAGCCAATATTAACAAACCTCACTTGCTCAGGAAGTTCAAGTAGTTTTTCAAGCATTAAGGTCTTTAAACATGAGAGGAGGCCCGTGTTGTGGGACTTCACCACATGCCTTAAAGTCAAGCCTCTGCTGGGTGGTGATGAACCTCAGCTGGCACTTAAATCCATTTCTGGAGTGAGTGTTTATCACACAGCCGTGGGATGGTTTGGCTTGGAAGGGACCTGGAAGCTCATCCCGTTCCACGGGCAGGGACACCTTCCACCAGCCCAGGTTGTTTAGCTCTCCTAAGGTATGTGCAGGGAGGAGAGCCTGACTAAACTCCACTTCCAGCTGCTGGCACGGGCTGGGAAACCACGGGAGGCTGGGAATGCCCAGCTGTGCCCGAGGGGGTTTGCAGGGTCAGGAGGCTGCGGGGTGAAGGGGAGCCTGTGTTCCATCCCAGGAACGGCTGCCAGGGATCTTTAACCGGGACTTTGGGGAGCTGCTCGAATGGAACAATATCCGTGACCTGGAGAAAGAGGAAAAGCTGCTGTTTATGGTGACTTCTGAGTGCAAACGGAATGGCAGCACCAGCTGGACAGCAACAACAGCAGCTCCAAAGCAAGTGGAGCACGCTCAGGGCTGGAGGTGGTGTTGACATGTGAGCAACGAGGCGTGGGAGGAATCCAGCCCCAGGGCTCCCAGGTTTTCCTGCCCAGCTCCCACAGCAGTGCCGGGTGAGCAGGTGGGATGTGGCTCGAGGGAGAATTCCATGAGCAAGATGCTCCAAAACAGTGATAAGAAGGAAGAGAAAGGAAGGGCGGTGGGAGGTGGGACTGTGGCTGTGCCAGGGGAAAAATCTCCCTGCCCAGAGCAGGAGGGAGGAGAGGGAACAGCAGTAGGGAACTGGCAGACATCTCCCACTCGGACACTGCCTCCAGGATGGGAAAAACATTACAGAAAACCTCCCATCTGTCACGCACCTCGCAGTGTTTTGAAGCCTTCAGGTCTCACTCATTGTTTCCTTTTGTTGAGGTTTGTCTTCAGTGAGTGAATTCCCTCATCCCTGGCTCCCCCTGGGGCCTGTTTGCTTTGGGAGAGAGGGAGGTTCTGTTCTCTGCTCCTGGCAGAAACTTCTGCCCCTCCACAGCACCTCATGTGGGTCCTGGGGACAGCAGGTCCTGGGGTGGGGACAGCCCTGGGGACCTTAATGGGGACAGCCCTGGGGCAGCAGCACCCAGCCCATGGCACGGTGTTGGAATGAGATGATCCTGAAGATCCCTTCCAACCCAAGCCAATCCATGACTCTCCGAACCCTCGGCAGCTCCCAGCTTGGCCGTGGATGTTCACAGATGTTCCTTTGCGTTTTCAAGGAACTGAGCGCCCCAGGATGAGGTGGGGACTCACCTGGGCCAAGCAGGGAGTGGCTGGGAAGATGCCAGGGAAGGAATGGGGTGAGCTCCTTGCTGCAAACCCTCTGTCAGAATTACACCTCCCCGAATTTATTCCTTCCTCTGGTGTTTGGTCATGGAGCTTTGCCATTTTGGGAGGATGAAGTGCGCGGTGGAGATGAAATGAAACTCAAAGCCTTTCCTTATGTTCCAAAAAGAGGATTTATTTAGTGGGTTTTAGAACTTTAAAACACACAGATCTGAGTGTTGTGGAGGGGATGCACAAGCAACCGTGGCATTCACAGTCCAATGCACTTCGGAAGCGCAGGAGCCCTGGGAATTCCAGCAGTAAAGCACCAGCTCCTGATCCTGCCGGCGCTCCATGGGCAGCTCTCCCGGAGATTCCAGGCACTTACTGGGGATAAACAGCAAATCACTGCAGAAAGCTCCCAGGAGAGGCCCCAGGTGGGGAAGTGCTGCCGTTCCCAAGGAGGTAAGAGCTGGATCAGAGAAGGAGCGGCTCTCCCAAGGCCGTGTGCTCCAGCACAACGTGGGACACCTCACGTTTTTAGGGAGAGCAGACGCTGCTCCTTTGCTCGGGGAAGGTTCCTTCGGTTCAGACCACTCTGTTCTTCACCCTTTCAAAGATCTGCATCACTTTTCCTGCTGGGATGCAGCCCTCCCGCACGATGGTGATGCCACCTTCCCAGAGGGAGAGCGAACAAGTCAGGACAACCTCCAAAGGAACATCTCGCACCAGCAGAGCCACTCAAAATAAAGTTGTGTGGAAGGACCAGAAACTTGTCAGAAAGTGAAACCACCAACGAGCATGACCTCACACTTTGTTCAAGGGTTTGGTTTTCCACTAATGAATCCCTCTCAAATGTCAGCCCAGAGCCACCCGGGACACCTCAGTGTGTGCTGCTGCGTCACTGCGGGCGAGCTCCTGTACCACCCTCATTGTGTGGGCCTGGGCAGCACCCAGCCCTCCTTGCAGCAGCACCCAGCCCTCCTTGCAGCAGCACCCACCCTCCCACTCGCAGCATTTTCGCCCTGACGAGGCAGATTTTCCGTGCACAACTCTGTTTGTCCTCCTGCCTTGTTCCCTGTCAACACAGAGGTCCTCCTGGGACATCTCTTGTTTGCTTCTGTTCATCAACATGTTTGCAAATGTCCAAGCACTCAAGAACTGCTACTCTTGGAGCACTCTGTGCTGCCAGATTGATACTGGGAAAGGCATGGAAACACCCCAGGAAAAGGCAGTTGCTGACACAAAGGGCCATTCTCACACTCACTCTCATCAATCTTTGTGCAGTTGACCACAGTGGACGCCACCACCTCGTCAGACTCTCCATCGCAGAGAACACCCTCCAGCTTATGGCCAAGGCGCCTGGAGGGGGGAAAAATAGCAACAACCCTTCACAGACCTTGCTGTGAGCTCGTGCTGAGGCTCCCCTCGGTGCAGGACATCAAACCAAGGTCTGCCACCCCTGAAAGAGGTGGGTGGCACTGCCAGTGACCAGGTACTCACGAGATGACCATGTCGTGGTGGGTGCTGTCCACCTCCCCGCTGGGATTGGCTGAGGTGATGGCCAAGGGTCCGGTCATGTCGATGAGGTGCACCAGGACTGTCAGGTCAGGGACTCGGATCATGATGCTGTCCTGGGTTCCCACCCGGCTGTATCCTGCTCCGACCCCTGCAAGGACAGGCAGAGGACGTTGGCAGAGGTGCAGCCCCTCTCGTGGCACCGTGGGGGTCTCCTGCTCCCTTTGGAGCTGAATGTGTCCTTGTGGATGTCTGTGCCTGAGCAGAAATCCGTGAGAGCAGAGGTACAATTTGGGGTCTGACTGGGTAAAAAGGAAAGGATTCACGACTGGAGACATCTCAGCTGTTTCCATGGATGCGGGATCTCCCTGTATCCCAAAGTCTGCCTTCCTGTGACCACTGCCCACCCTCCCATCCTCCACCACCTTCCTCTGCCTGTTAAACACGGATAACTCAGAATCACAGAATCAGCTGGGTTGGAAAAAACCTTTGAGATCATCAAGTCCAACCTACAACCCAACACCACCTTGTCACCCAGACCATGGCACCCAGTCTTTCCTTAACCACCTCCAGGGATGGGGACTCCAAACCTCCCTGGGCAGCCCCTGCCGAGGCCTGACCACCCTTCCTGTGAAGAAATTCTTCCTGATGTCCAACCCAAACCTCCCCTGGTGCAGATTAAGGCCATTCCCTCTCCTCCTGTCCCTGTTCCCTGGCAGCAGAGCCCGACCCCCCCGGCTGCCCCCTCCTGTCAGGGACTTGTGCAGAGCCACAAGGTCCCTCCTGAGCCTCCTTTGCTCCAGGCTGAGCCCCTTTCCCAGCTGCTTCTCACTGGACTTGTGTTCCAGCTCCTCCAGTTCCCTCATTCTGCACTCTTTCCATGGATTCCCAGGAGCCAGGGTTGAGGTGAATCATCCCAGCGCTCACAGTGCCTGCCTGTGTCCCTGTGGTGGGAAGGCAGGGATGAGCATTGGAACCCTCTCATCTCCTGGGTGCTCCACCCTGCCTTGCTCATTCCCAGTGCACAGCGAGGGGCTCAGGAGAGGGGACCCTCCCAGTCTGAGGAGCCTCCCTTGCTTCTGGTCAAAGAACTCATCCTGCTGGCTCCCACTCTTGGTGAGTCATTCCAGCTGATGAACACCCTCTGCTAAACACCTACCAAAGCATCTGGGAGCTCCAGAGGGGATTTCTTGGGATTAAGTGACCAGAATCTCTCCCCAACACATCCCAAAGGGTGTTGGGAGTGCCGACCTGCCGTGCTGAAAACATGAAAGGGGGACGGAAGGGTTGTGCTGCTCGTCTCACCCAGCTTCTTCAGCCACTCTCCCTTCCGGATAATGCAGCCAATGCCACCAGGATAAACATTTTCCATGAATTCCCAGAGCAGGGGGCTGATGGGAGGAGCAGCCGCTCGCAACTGCTCCAGGTTGGAAATAAAGATGCAGATGGGCTTCTCTTGAGGCCTGTCCTGAAAAAACAGGGGGGAAAATAGATGAGGAGGGAAAGTTTGCCTGGGGAACCTCGAAGCCGGCTGGGATCCTGGTTTGTGGGTTTGCGTGTGCAGGAGCTCCAGGCAAGGAAGATGCTGTGTCTGCACAAATGCTGAGCTGTGATGGATGCCCCAGCTCAGACCTGCACATGCAAACTGAACAGGAGACAGAGCAGCAGCCTGCCCTTGGCATCCTCTGGGATGCATCCAAATCCCCCTCTTTAGGCACATCCATCACAGGGACAGGGATGCTCCACTCAGTATCAGCGTTTTTTGGATCTTACACACCAGGGGCCTGATTTTTTTCTCCAAGCTTCTGCTGGTGTAAAACCAAGGTCAAATGCACCAATTCGTGATGGGAAGAGGGATGGAGAACTCAACCCCCTGCAAACCAACATCTCCACTATCACCCCTCCAGCACTTTGAAAGAAGCTTGGCAAAATAAGTTCAGTGTAAAACCAGCAGTGGAGAGGGAGGGGAAATAAAACAAACCCCCAGAGCGGAGCCATTTCAGTCCTCAACTGACATCAGCTTCAGTGGGGCCAAATGACTCAGGAACTGGGCATGTATTTACATTCTGTTTGCATTCTCTCATCGGCAGGGAAGGTCAGCACTGGCACCGGGGCAGCGCAGAAGAGACGGCCTTTGTGCCGCTGCTCGCGCTCGGGGCCAGCTGAGATCGTCTGTTATGGTTATTTCTCCAGGCTAGCCAGGAAATTGCCTCATGGACAACAGACAGAGCCAGGCTGCAAAAGCTGGGCTGAAGGTGCAAACTCTGGGGCTGGTTCCAGCACTGAATGGCTCCAAAAGTCTGGGGGAATGTAGCCCTGCCATTCTGATTCAGCACTTCGTAAGGCACAGAGGACAAACACAGGTCTGGAGCCGCTTGGAAGCGGCTGTTCCTGTTTGGGGTTGTGCTTTGTCCATCCCCGGGGATGTCGCTGCCCAGTTCTCAGTGCTCCAGCCTGGAGCAGAGGGGCTGTACCCCGGGTTGCTCAGAAAATGGTCCCTGGTGTTCTGGTGTGGCTGTTCATGATCTCCTGAGTCATCTCCTGAGTCTTGGGACAACCTGAAACCGGGGGCTCCCCTTTGTGCTTCTGCCCGAACTCACGGGCAGGACACAGAGCCAGGTCACCAGGTGGCATCCCTGAATTCCCACCTTGATCCTGTAGACCTTCTCGATGGCTTGAGGGTGTTTGCAGGAGGCTGCCAGGGCGTACACGGTGTCTGTGGGCACCCCACACACGGCCCCCGTGTTCAGCAGCTCCGCGATGGTCCTCAGGCCACTCGTGAGGTGGGACTTGGGGCAGACACAGGGCAGGGGATCCTCCCTGTCCTGCTTGGAGCTCTGGACCTGCCAGGAATCGGGAGACAAGGAATAAGCAAACACATGGGGCACAGGGCAGGATTCCATCCACCCAAATGCAAGATCCCTTGGCAGTCCAAGGGCAGGGGCAACACCTCTAGGGATGCTTCCCTCAACGCAGGGGAGGAGAATTCCAATTAATGAAGTAAAAGAGAGCAGCTCAGGGTGGACATTTCAACTGCTGATGGCTTAAATTAGAGGAGATGAATCCCACCCAGCACAGCTTCCTGGAGAAATGGCTGCTCTCCAAAGTGACCTGAGGGAACTGTTTGGGAATCCGAAAAACAGAGGAGGATGGAGTTTCAAGTGCATTCCCACGGAATGCTGATTTAATGGAAATGTTTCTCTGCAGCAGGAATTGGAGCTGTCAGATCCATCACCCTGGACAGGGGGAATTGCCCCGGTCAGACACACCAGATGGCAGAAGGAGTTTGAAGCTCAGAAGAGATGGGGGATTCTTGCTGTCCAGTCTGGGAAACTTTTAACTCCCTGCTCCCAAGGTTATGGCTTTAAAACTTCCATCTACCAGGAATTCTTAGATTGGAGATGGCTGATTCCAGAGGGCCACGGAGATGGGCATTTTGGAGCAGGATAGGAGTCTTGTGAACATCCCTGCCCTTTCTCCAGTGCTGTTCCTGGTGGAAGGGAGCTCATTTCCAGCTCAGAGCTCCCTACAAAAGTGCTGTGACCGGGAACTTCGAACAGCACTAAAGGATCCAGCGGAAGGGAAATTCCATGGGAATCTGCACTGAAGGCCCCAGAGAATCCCCTCTGAGCAAGGAAGCCGCACCACGAAGCCAAGCATCACTTACTGTGAGCAGAGGAGGTCCCATCAGCAGGAGGTCCCTCCCGAACACGCAGTTGGCGAGCGAGGCTGTGGCTCCGTAGAAACAGATGACGCTGAGGATGCTCAGCACCACGGCTGGAAAAAATCCCGGAGTCAGAGGCAGGAAGGGTGGTTGAATCCCCATCCCTGGAGGGATCTAACAGTGTGGATGTGGCACCTGGGGACAGGGTTTGGCAGTGCTGGGGGAACACTTGGACTCAGGCTTGAAGGGCTTTTCCAACCTAAAGGATTTCATGGTGTTGTGATTCTATTCTGTGGTGACAAAGTCCTGGTGGAAGAGCTCCCGCTAATCCCCTTGCTGAAGCACTCCATGGAATTAAAACTTAAATTGTCACTTGCAGCTAAGCCAAAGCTTCGGCAGAACTACAGCCACTGGCAGTGGTGACACATTCAGCTCATCCCACACCTCAGGGAACATCCACTGGGAAGTAGAGCTGGACAGAACCTCTGGAGGTGCCCTGATCCAGCAGTATCGGGTTTACTTGGAAGCTCAAGGCCCTGGGGATGATAGGGGGAAAGATTTCCTTCTCCAGTTATGCTTGCACACACCCCAGACTTCCAGGGAAACAGGAACACTCTGCTTGATTTTCCCACACTGAGCTTTCCACGCTGCTCCCCAACCCAGGACCCGCTCCCTGCACTCTGTGGGTGAAGGTTTAATGTCCAAGTTCCCCTAAAACTCACTTTCAAATGGCAAAGGGAGGTTCTGCAGTGTAAAGAGCAGAAAACAAATGGTCAGCAGCTCCATGGCCAGGGTCAGAGAGAGCAGCACCACGTTAAAAGAGGAAGCTGTGGAAAGAAACGCAAACAAGAGGGACCCACATCAAGCACAGCCCATAAAATGTCCATGAACTGGCAGAAGAGTTCTTAAATCAACTGAGGCTTGTTTGATTAAACCCAGCAGCCCCAGCTCTGATTTCCCTGCCCATGGAGGAACAAAGAGGCACAGCCAGGGTCTGTTCAGCCCTCAGGTTCCACGGACACGCTGCCAAACCCTTGATCTGCCAGGACACTGTGCTCACATGGAAAACACTTCTCCGGCAGCCAGGCAGGTTCTGATTTACACCAGCTGGGCTGCAGTGTGGCTGGGGATTGGTGCCAGTGCGTTGGACACTTTCACCTGATTTGATCCTTTTATTTTCTTTGAAATGTTCCTGCATTCCCTTGGGGCTGCTTCTCCTAAGCCCAGCTCGGCTTCTGTTACTGGCTGTGGGCAAAACATCTCTGTTCTTGCTTAATCAGAGCAACAGCGAGGGCTGAGCCTCCCTCCCTGGTGCAACCACAGGAGGATTCATGATGTGACCCCAAACGCCCCTCAATTAACATCCCACGCGGTTCGGAGACTTACCCAAAATGATTAAAAAAGCGTTGAGCACCAAAAAGGCAACGGAGCCAGCGGTGAATCCCTCGGTGTTCCCCGCCCCGATGTCCAGCAAGTGGCCTGAAACAGGAGCAGCACATCTGGTAATGAGCAAACCACGAGGAGCAGCGTGACAGGAGAGCGGCAGGAGAGTGGCAGAGCCTCAGCCGGGATTACCACAACTCCAGCTGATGGATGGTGGCCTCCCAAAAACCCTCCCTCATCGACACCCACTGCTTCTGCCACGCAAAGTATCTGAGGCATTAACTGTGGGACTGGTGATGGCTATCCAAAAAAAACCTCTGGATTTTACCTCCAGCTTGGAATACTCAGGGCCTGGCTGGACACTTCAGCAGCTCCTGCCACGGCTCTAAAGCCACAGCTTTAACTTTCCCCACAGGTGCTCATTTTAAGAGTGCCTGGCACGGAGGCTGTGTGAACACTCTGCCCACCTGGAGCAAAATGCAGCTTTTGAAAGCCAGGCTCAGCTTCTGACAGCTTCTTTCATGGCTGTGACCAGCTGGGATAGACTTCTCCAGGCTCCCGAAGGAGAAAAACAGAACCTGGAGTCTCCCACTGCCTAAAAGCACCTCCTGAGTTGTTATTCTGAGATAACAGCCCAGAGTCTCACAATGTTTTTGCAGGGAAATCTTGGCTTTTATTGAAGACTGACTTTTATTTGGACTGAGAGCACCAAGTGCCTGCAGCAATGGCAACCCAGTGCGAACTGGGGTGATTTGTGATTTATCTTTTTCCAAGGAGGAATACCAACAGCCTTGATGTCATTGGCTCTCCCAAAAGAAGGAATTCCACTGAGGAAAGCAATCTGAAATCCCCTGGGAACACCCCTTAAACCGGGACCCACGCCGTGCTTTACCTGCCAGGCGCAGCCAGGCCCAGGCTCCCCAGAAGGCAGCGTAGCAGAACGGGAGCACGGATCCGAACCTCCTCCCACCCCGCACCTGGATCCGGCACACGAACAGCTGCCCCAGGGCTCCCGGGATGAGCACGGAGGGGATGGAGAGCTGCTGTGCCCCGGTGTCGCCCACGCCGCCCTGGACGGCAGCGGCCGCAGCCAGCCCGTTGCAGATGTAGAACAGAGCGTCCGGCACGGCAGCACCGGTGCCACTGGGGATGTCCTTGGACCTCAAGAGCCAGGTGTGGACAGCCCCCAGCACGGCTTGGAGAGTTGAGCTGGACATGGCCTGAGCACCCACGGGAATCAGAACCTTCTCCCCGATGGAGTTGATGAGGCTGGCGAAGGCGGCGTACAGGGACAGGGCGGTGCAGAGGCTGCAGGCGGCCCCCAGGAAGGGCCGAGCGCCGGGCAGCGGGATCTGGTGGATGAAGGCAGAGGTGAGGAGGATGAAGGAGGCGTTCTGCAGCATCTCCAGCGTGTCTTTGTGGATGGACATCAGAAAGAGCAGGCAGGCAGTGGCCAGGAAGAACCACGCTCCGAACATTCCCAGCCTGCTTTCCTGAGCCGCGGGCAGCCCCAGGAAGGCGGTGAGCACCAACTCCTCCCAGGACATCACCAGCCAGAGGAGGCTGTGGACGCCAAACTTGGTGGTGTGGTAGCTGTCCCCTCTGAGGTAGCTGTAGAAGCTGGAAAGCAGCTGGCAGCTGGAGATGATGGATATCCACGCTGCCCCCACACAGAAGGTCTTCATGTACCCAAAGAAGTAAAAGGCAAAGATAAAAGGTGCCACGGTGTCGCAGATGTTCCCCAGGGCCATCGGCTCCGCGTACTTTGTGTTCTTCTTCTTTTCTTCCCCGAGGGCTTTGGAGGAGCTTTTCTGTGCCGAGCCCAGCAGCAGGACATTGAAGAGGGGGTGCCCAAAGCCGGGCAGGACGTACCTCTGCGTGATGCCCTTGAGGAGCAGAGCCACAGCCCCGTACAGCCCGCACAGGACAATGCCCAGCTCCAGGACTCCGGACACCACCCGGGCCCAGTCCCCGAAGAGTGCGGCCGCCTCGAAGCCCAGGGCCAGCGCGATGGCCCCGAAGATGAAGGGCATGATGTAGCTGATGGTGGCCGAGCAGAAGGACAGGATGAAGGAGATGGCAATGTAGGCCACCAGCCCGGCCACGGCGCTCTGGCTGGCCGAGAGCAGGGCCGTGCCGGCGGCCGGGAGCTGGCTGGCGTTCCCAGAGGGAAGCGTTGTGTTCTCCAGGGAGGGATACACGGCGGACAGGATGCGCGTGGCCCCGTAGCTGCTCCACAGAGCAGAGAAAGTGAGGAAGGCCGCACCTCCAAGGTGGTCATACTTGCGGAAGGCGAGAAATCCGGCCAGGAGCTGGACAAAGCCTCCAATCAGGATGAGGTGGACACCTGAGGGAGGCAGGAAGGGGTCAGGTGCGAAACCAAGCACAAAAAGGCTGGAGCTGCAGGAAGCTCTGGGGCACACCCCATGGCAGGTCCCACGGCCTTGCTCTGAGCAGCCCTGCGGCCTCTGCCTGCCCCTCTTCCCACCTTCATGGGCTGTGGGTGGCCCCTGGGCCCCTGGGCTCAGTGTGGTGAGCAGGCCCAGGGATGGTGTGGATCTAGCAGGGAATGGCACATGGAATACTTGTCCCAGTGGCCGGGGGAGGAGGAGCAGCCATCCCCAGACCTGCAAAATGGACACAGCCCACACTTGCCCACCGTCCCACCACGAGTGCCCATCGGCCCATGGGGATGACCCTCCAAGAGTTCAGGGCACCTTCAGCCCCACTCGCCCCACCCTGAGCAGCAGCACCCACCTGCCAGGACCTGCTCCGCTGCCTGAGGCGCGAGGCCCGTGGTGGCCACGGCGAGGTTCTGCAGGCACAGCAGGAAGGCGCTGACCACGTTGCCGAGCAGCCCCAGCACCCCTGGTTCGCTGTAGAAGACGGCGGCGAAACCCTCGGCGCTCGCCATGGCCCTTCCAGACAAAACAGCAGAGTCGGCCCTCGCCCCCACAGCCTCCCCGGCAGCGGCGTCTGCAGCGGGCTCGGGCACCCTGCCAACCTTCAGAGCCGTGCCCCTGCCCCGAGCAGGGACAAACTGCTGCCAGGCTCAGGTGTTTCCACGCTCCTCCCCGCTCCTGCTGCGGACAAAGGCTCCATTCAAAGCACCGCTTGAGGTGCCTGCTTTCCGCAGCCCTATCCAGAAAAAACACACACAACCTATTTAGGCGACCAGGACTCCTGGCAAAAACATGTTGAGGTGCCCCAAAGTGCTGCAGGTGGTGGTGATGGTTGCTGTCCCCTCTTCTCCAGGCTGCTGGAGATGGAGAGGCATGAATAGCCCAACACAAACCAACAAACATCCAGACAAAACCCACAAGGTATTTTTGAGCCGTTCCAGGACGTTTCTTATCCACTGTTGCAGACAAACAGGGCAGGCACGGTGCACACACACACAGTCTCCCTTCCAGATGGAATTTTCCAGCTCCATCCCTTTCTTGAAACCCCAGTGACTAAATAGGCTATTTTCAAACCCTTCATATTTCTCCCATGAACTCGTCTGTTTGCAGGCAGCCCCCACATTTCCACTCCTCAGCACTCCTGGGTACCAGGAGCTGAAATTTTCTCTCTGGAGGGTTTTGTTGGGAAACAAAGATGAAAATAAAACAGCAATGTTCTTGTTATTTGGGTATTTTTAGAATATTTGGTGAGCTAAAAAAGCTGGAAAGGGAGAAGGTGATGTATTCTGTTCTCAGCCATTCCAAAGAACCCTTTGGAAAGGGAGGAAAGCTCTGCTATTGTTAGGGGGAGTGAGGAGGAGGGAAGGAGCACCACCCAAAGAAAAATAATATGGGAATAATAATGAACCTAAATCCCAGGATCCCACAGATCCTCAGCACAAATTTACATTTTGCGAGCATCAGAAAACCCTCTGGACTCTCTTCTTCTGCTAAACCCCCCGTGTTTTCCTCTCTCCACTTACTCTGAAGGATGTCACTTCCCCAAAGGAGGAGGGATGAAGGATAAATCGACTCCTGACAGCTCCAGACTGGTTCGGCAACATCAACTCTCATCAAATGAGGAAAGGGTAAAAACTTCCAGGCAAAGCTCGGGGAGCAATGAATTCCTCAGTTATTTGGTTGTGCTAAAGGCTGGGATTTTGGGTATCGGAGAGGGAGATGCACCAAATCCCAGTTCTGGGGGAGGAATACTCCCTTTTCCCATCAAGGCTCTGCCTTGAAGGAGGCCCCACAGAACGCTGTGCCTTTAGGCAGAGCTGAGCCTGTGGGTTCCATGGGTTTGCCTTCTCTGTTCTTTTAAGTGACACTTCTATATAAAGAAGCAGTTTGCTTTCAATGGTTGTACTTGGAAATGAGCCACGAAATTAAGTTCCTGCAGATGTTTTGCCCTGAAACAGCCCAGGCAGTGGCTCAAAGGCACACTCAGAGCCCCTGCTTGGAGTGGCTCCCTGGAAGAGGGTGAGCTGGGATTTGGGAGGGAGAGGGGCTGGCCAGGCAGCTCCTTGGCTCCCAGCAGTGGTTTTTAATTTGCCAGAGCTCGTTTTGTTGGTGTTTTCTGCACAACAGAGCTGGGACTAGGGAGGGATGGAGAGACACAACTCACGGTGATGTTTTCCTCTTCTGCCAGGGCAGACATGGGATTTGGGAGGAAGAGAAACACCAGGACACGCTGTGTCAGGCTAAGGAGGTGTAAAGGGGAAGGATGTGAGAGGATTCAGCCCAAGATATGGAAAAGGAGGAGGAGGACAAGGGTTTGGGGTCGGAACCAGCTGCAGTAGCACCCACTGCTCACACCCACCCCACACACACCAACCCAGACTCGTGGTCCCTGCCCTGGGACCGGTTCACAGCTGGGCATTGTCCCTGCCTCTGTCTGCTGCAAGGTCAGGACACATCAAACCATGGAAACCCTCCTGGTGCTGTCTGAGGAACCATCAAACCATGGAAACCCTCCTGGTGCTGTCTGAAGATCCATCAAACCATGGAAACCCTCCTGGTGCTGTCTGAGGATCCATCAAACCATGGAAACCCTCCTGGTGCTGTCTGAGGATCCATCAAACCATGGAAACCCTCCTGGTGCTGTCTGAGGAGCCATCAAACCATGGAAACCCTCCTGGTGCTGTCTGAGGATCCATCAAACCATGGAAACCCTCCTGGTGCTGTCTGAGGATCCATCAAACCATGGAAACCCTCCTGGTGCTGTCTGAGGAGGAGCAGCACCGGAATGCCGAGGACTGCACGGAGCCTCGAAAAACGAGGCTGGGCAGGGGAACCCCCAGGGGGGTTTTCTGCTCAAACCTTCCCTGGTTTGGCCCCGGGATAGCCCCACCCATGGGTGCTGTCACGGTACGGACCCGTTGCTCCCCACGCACCACAGAACGCTGCTGGTGCCACAGGATAACGTGGGATTGTGCAGGAGGCAGGGGGCGGATGGAAAATCCCTCTGTCCCAGATGGGATTAGCAGCTCTCTGCACACCCAGGGCACAGGAAAACACGGGGTGGAGATGTGCCCGTGCTGAGAAGGCACCTGGACACCGGCGGTGCTGCCAGAGCTGCATCTTCCGGAGGGATGGGGCAGCCCGGGATGATCCTTCCCTTGCTCAAATCCCCTGTGCAGCGAGGGCGAAGTCAAAGCCACACCCTCCCTCATCCTGCCCCCTCCACCTTCTCTCCTTTCCCTGCTTGCCCCCCACATTCCTCACGCTGGGGTTGCAGGAACGCTGTGTGAGGTCCTCCCTCCGTCCTGGCTCTTGTCCCCCGGTGACCTCTGAGCCACACGGGACAGGCTCTGGGCACCACTTCCTTCACTCCCTGCTGTCCTCACAGCGACTTCCCTTCACCCCCTTCCAGGAAAGGTCATTCCCATCTGCATCCCATTGCCACGGGGCTCGGAGGCTTTGCAGGAATCACTCTGTCCATGCGACAAAGCTGCGCCCCCGGGAGCGATACTAACGGGATATTCCAGGGCACGGACATTCCCTCCGCAGGAGGCTGGAGCGAGGGACACATCTACGAACCCCAACCCGTTCCATTTTCACTCATCTCCAGTGGCATTTTGCCATTAGTTTTCCATCCCACCTTGTTAGTGACAGCAAACGTTTACAGAGCTCTGAGGAAACGCTGCCTGTCCGCAGATAAACACGGAAAGAGAACAAAACTCGTTTTGGATAAGCACACAGCAAGGGGAACAGTGCACAGCCACAGCACACAGCTGGATTTCACATCACAACGCTGCCTCTCCTCTGGTGCAAACCAGCATGGAATTGCCAGGGATACATTGCTATGACAAAGTTCTGCATGGGGGTTATTAAAACCCCCAATTTTAAATAAAAGTGTGGCCCACCAGGCTGTTATTCTGCCCAAAATAATAAATATCCCCAGGCTGGACAAAGCAAAGAGCCGTGGCATTCCCCCAGAATCCAAACATTGCTTTGGGAACGAAGGCTCCCGGTGTTCCCTGGCAGCTCCAGGGTGCACTCCCAGTTCAGTGACCCGGCAGCGCTGGAGATGAAGGAGAGCTGGAAAAGACTCAGCCAAACACCCAAACACTGAAGGTATTCAAGAAAAGCATCCAACAAAACCACCACTGCCTCACTTCTGCCTCTGCAGCTGGGATTTACCTGCTTTGGTGACACTTCGGCTCAATGGGAGGATGCTCTTGTCCCTCTCATTTCCTGGTAAATCCCACTTTTATAGTCCTCCTCGGGAGGAGGAGCCTGGTGCCGGTTGCTTCACCCATTGGCACCTGCAGCATCTTGGAGACAGGAGTTTCCTTGAACCTTGTCAGTGATTGTCCGAAATCCTTTTTTATTTCCTGAAAGCGGGTGGGGGGGATTTCCCTTCTGTCCAGCAGGGACAAACCACCCCTCCTCACGATTCCCCCCACCCTCTGGCTCCCCAGGGGCTGATGTCATCCCCCTGGAAATTCAGTTGCACAAAAACAGAAAGCAAATTGCCTTTTGGACGCAGATATAAACCCTGCCACGAGCACCTTCAGCCACACACCTCTGCCATCCCTCGCGCCGAGCACACCGAGCCGGGAAAGGCACTGGGAAAAGCAGCCACCAGCATGGTCTACTCCACCTTCCAGGTAAAACTCTTCCACGCAATCCCTCCCCATCCCTGAGCTTGCCTTTCGCACTTTAAGGAGAAAATGTCGCTTTCCGGGCAGTTCCTCCGCTGGTCCAGCCGAGCGTGGCATTAAACGGGAACCTGCCCCAAAATTAACAAACTCCAATGGTTTTCACAGTCACTTGATTCAGCTGCTGACCCTTTCGTGCCATCCTGCTCCTTTCATGTGTCCCCAACATCCTCTGGACCGTGCCATGCGGGGTTGTTGTTGTTGCTGGGATGTGCTCCCTGGGGTTTGCTCCTCGTGCCCACTCCGAGCTGGTCCCGCTCGCTGCAGGATCTCGTGGCAGGGCTGCAAAGGCTCTGCTGCCCCTTCCACTGTGTGGCTTTATTTCCCTGGATGTTCTTGGCATCCCTGCTGGACTCAGCTCTGGAAAATATTTTTTCCCCTCCTTTAAATATGTCGTTACTTTTACACGCTCGTTTGATCTGTGAGTGCCTCACAGTGAGAGGCACAACCAGGAAAACTGCTCCGAGAAACTTTCCAGCAGCCCCAGCGACAAATTCCCTCTCTGTGTCTCTCCCCTAGAAATCCCAGAAGTTCTTGGCAAGCTCTCGGCAAGTCCACAAAACTGCTGCCCATGGTTTGTATCTCTCAGCATTCCCCATCCTTTCCTAGCGGGCATCCCTAAATAATCCTGGCGTTGCTGGAAAAGAAGGTGCCGGGAGAAATCCTCAAATCCTTGGAAGGCAAAGCTTCCAAATGTTTGGGGGTCCTGTGGTACTTTGTGCCCTCGGGGATAAAGGACAGGAGAAAAACAGCAAAGAGTAAAAATGTGGATTGTTAGTCCTGCGCTAAACCAGAACTTGAACAGGTTTAGAACCAGACTTTCCAAATTCTTGGACCAACACCACGTAGGGTGTTGAAAGGGTGGCTCAGATCCTTAACTGCTCCACTTGTCACTGCTTCCTGACTACACCTGATCCTGCTCTGGGCATTGCCTGCGGTGATTCACGGTTCTCCTCCCGTGGCCCCAGCGCTGCCCAGCTTCGGATGAATTAACCACAGCTTGGCTGTGGAGGCTCTTGGTCTATTTTGTCTCTTAGCTTGGTCTGAGTTTGTCTATTAACTGATCTTAAAATGTGCTCTCAGTCTATTATGTTTATTAACTTCTTTCTAAATGCGTTCATGGTTTATTTTAAGTTCATTGTAAGTTTATTTTAAGTTTATTAACTTATTTTAAAAATGACTCGGTTTACCCTAAGTTTAAGCTTATTAACTTATTTTAAAAGATATCCTTAGTCTATTCTAGCCATTAATTTATTTTAAAATGAGTTATTAACACAATAAATTCGAGGAATGTTGCTTAATGAGACCTGAGGACAAGAGAAATAACAATAATCTGCAGGGATTTATTTGGTCTTTATTTGGATCAAATTTAATGTTTTAATGAAGTCCTGCCCTACCAGGAGGAAAACCCCGGAGTCATGGAATGCTTTTAGCTGAAGGGTTAAAAAACCCCGCTGCCTCCTGGGGTGACAAAGAGTATTTGATGCCGGGACGGAACCGATCCAGCTTTTCTGGGTGCTGGGTGATTGGAGCAGATTTTCCTGCAGCCTCTCCAAGCCCTGACATCACCGCTCCCGCTCCGGGACGGCGGCGGGGGCACCCGGGGATGCTCCCAGAGCCCCGGGCTGGGGTCGCAGCGGGTCCCGGAGTGCCGAGTGCCGGGATTCCCATAGGAATGCGTTCCCCGGGAGCGGGAATGCTCTCCCGGTGAGTCAGGCGCTGATGGCATTCCCAGCTGTGTTTACAGGAGGCTCAGCCTGGGCTCGAGGTGAGCCCGAGCATGAGCCAGCGCTCCGTGAGTCACTGCCGTGACATTTCGGGATGAATCCAACCTAGGGAAATTAGGGAATGGTCATTTCATTAATTGCCATGTTTGTTGTTCCTAAAACAAAGCCTCTTGTGTACCTGCCGGTCTGGATGAGCTTTCCTCTTGGAGCAAAGTATTTTTCTTTTTTTTTTTCACCTGTGATTCATTTAATTTGGACATTAATTCATCTTTTATCTGCATCTGTGTGTGCGTCCCCACACCCGTCCATAAGTAAATGTATGGATTTGCCACCCTGCAAATGTTGGCTACACAGAATTTTATTTTTCCTGTTCTCCCGTGCACTCTCAAATTAACAGCATCATTATAACGGACCATAACAATTTTAATTCTATGAATTATAAATATAACTCTATCAATTATATTCTTTAGTCTAATTCTAGAATTATACATAATTTTATAAATTATAAATTAATATATGAATCATAGAAAAAATTAGATCTATAAACTCATATGTATAATAATGATCTATATATCATCTGAACAAGGCAAGTTCTCACTGAAATGAAAACATGCAATGGACACAAACTGGGTATTTTCCATAGAATTTTAATTTATTGTTAAGGATTAGCAACCTTTGGAGTACACAGGGCTTAAGAGCTTTGGTGGCTGAGTCAAGACGCTTCAGTGCCTTGTAGGATGAAACATCTGGATAAATCCAGGCTTCGGGTCTAGTCCTGCATTCCAAAAAACTATGGAAGCTTTGAATTTATGTGGTCCATTCCTGCTCTGCCTTTCCTCTGGCTAAAGGGACATCATTGGCATTGACACCTCCCAAAAAACGGCTGTTGGAAACCCAAGGTGGCGGGATGGGGCTGAGCTCTGGAGCTGCTTCGCCTGAACCTTCTGGAAGCCACCCCAGGAGGTGCCCAGAGAGTATGGAATTTTATATATAGGAAACACGGAAATCAGAGGTTATCCCAGGTTGGAAGGGAGCCACAGGGATGCCGAATTCCAGCTCCCCGCTCTTGCAGGACTCCTAAAACCGCCCCACCTGGCTCCGGCAGGCGCAGCTGCCCGCGGCTGCCAGCGCGGGGCTCACCGGTGTCCTTGTCCCTCCCTGTGTCCCGGCGCTGCAGTGGTGGCCCGGAGCGCTCCCGAGGACACGGTGACCAGCAGCTTCGCCTCGTTCATCCACGCGGCCCGGCCCGAGCAGCTGTCCCAGACCGTGCGGCAGCGGAGCAAGAGGATGATCCTGGACAGCATCGGCGTGGGGCTGGTGGGCAGCACCACGCGCGTCTTCGACATCGCCCTGCGCTACTGCCGGGTACGGACAGCCCCGCCACCGCCACCGCCACCTCCGGGGCTGCGGGGGCTGCCACCGGCCCCGCTCCCTCCAGGGCCTCCCGCGACATTCCCTCCCTCCCTCCCACAGGAGCTGTACTCCTCCGTGGCCGTCAGCTCTGTCTATGGGAAGCCGGGAGTGAAGCTCTCCCCGACGCTGGCAGCCTTCACCAACGGCGTGGCGGTAAGGCTGGATCTTCCCGGGGGATCTGTGCTCCCGGATTCCCGGGGGATCTGTGCTCCCGGATTCCCGGGCGATCTGTGCTCCCGGATTCCCAGAGGAATCTGTGCTCCTGGTTTTTCCAGGGGAAACTGTGCTCCCGGCTCTCCCAGGGGAATCTGTGTTCCTGGCTTTTCCCGGGGGATCTGTGCTCCCGGATTCCCAGGGGATCTGTGCTCCCGGCTCTCCCAAGGGAACCTCTGTTCCTGGCTTTTCCAGGGGGATCTGTGCTCCCGGATTCCCAGGGGAACCTGTGCCCGGTGGTGCCAGGAATTAGAATTCCAGGGAGCAGAGTGGTCACTGATGGGGGACAAAAGCCGGGAATCTCCTGGCTTTTAGAAGAGCCAGACCTCCCCGTGGGGACACTGAGGGGAGGCTCTGGCAGAATTTCCTCAGGAATATCAGCAAGGAGCCCTCATTCCCTCAGCATCCAGCCGCACCCGCCAGCACGTCCTTATCTCTGTTTCCTGGCAGACTCATTCCATGGATTTTGACGACACCTGGCACCCTGCCACTCACCCCTCCGGGGCCGTGCTGCCGGCTCTCCTGGCAGCCTCCCAGATGCTCCCTGCGAACACCAAGCCCACCGGCCTGGATTTCCTGCTGGCATTCAACGTGGGCCTGGAAGTGCAAGGGAGGCTCATGCACTTCTCCACTGAGGCTCACGACATTCCCAAAAGGTAAAGCTCCTGTTCTTCGCCAAGGAGGAAGAGGGTTGGCGAGTCTGGGGTTTCAAATGTTAGTTTAGGTTAAGCCCAGTTTAAGTCCAGTCTAATTTAGCTTTACCCCAGGGTAAAGCCTTGCTGAGAGCCCAGTGCCAGAGGTGATTGCGTCATGTGTTTATTTGGTGATTTCCAGGGATCTTGCCCCAAAAATAACCCTCAGGGAGTCTGTAGGGCCACTATCTGACCCAGCCAGGGCAGGATCCCAGAGCCAAGAAGAGTTTGGTGGTGGGCACAGCCCCATGGCCAACTGCTGCCACCAGCAGTGCCCTGGTGTGACCCAAGCAATGGAATCAACCAGGAACTGTTCCCTTGGGTGTATTTGAGGCCAAATTATTTGTCTGAGGCATTGAAAGTTTGGCTGTGTGGACACGAGCCATGGCACCTCCTGAGGAAAGTTCAAATTGCCTTCTGGAGATGCTGAACTCACCCTGGTGTGTCTGAGGAGGTTTCAAGTAGAAACCCAGTTTTTAGAGTTAATTTACGTTAATTTACTCTAAATTTAGAGTTAAACGAAATTCTTATTTTAGAGTTAATTTATTAGTTAAAATTTATGGTTTAATTTTGAGTCAGGTGAATCCCACCCACTCCAGAGCCATGAGGGAGTTCCGCTGGCTGACGGGCCCCTCATTTCCCATTCGTTTTTCCATGGGAGGGGTGCTTTGGTGCGAGGCAGCCAGGGCTGCCCATTCCTGCCATCGCCCTGCAGGTTCCACCCTCCCTCGGTGGTGGGCACCCTGGGCAGTGCCGCAGCCACGGCCAAGCTGCTGTCCCTCAGCTCTGCCCAGTGCTGCCACGCCCTGGGCATCGCCGCGTCCCTCGCCGGGGCGCCCATGGCCAACGCTGCCACCCAGGCCAAGCCGCTGCACGTCGGGAATGCCACCCGCCTGGGCCTGGAAGCGGCTCTGCTGGCGGCCCGAGGGATGGAGGCCAACCCCTTGATCCTGGATGATATCCCCGGCTGCTCCGGCTTCAGCGCCTTCTACAGCGTCTACCAACCCAAACCACTGTCCACACCCGGCCAGCAGCACCAGTTCCTCCTGGAAAAGCAGGATATTGCCTTCAAGCGCTTCCCAGCTCACCTGGGGATGCACTGGGTGGTGGATGCTGCCTTGTCCGTCCGGAACCTCTTCATCAACTACGCGGGCTCCTTCTCTCCCTCTCTGATCCGCACCATTATGCTGAAGATCCCGGTGTCCAAGTACATCAACCGGCCTTTCCCCAGCTCGGAGCACCAGGCAAGGCACTCCTTCCAGTTCAACGCCTGCGCGGCCCTGCTGGATGGAGAGGTGGGCCTGGGCTCCTTCTCTGAGAGCAGCATCCATCGGCAGGAGCTCAGGGAGCTGCTGGACAAGGTGGTGGTGGAGCACCCCGAAGACAACGTGGCAAACTTTGACAAGATGTACGGAGAGGTGGCCCTGCTCCTGCACAGCGGGGACGTCCTGACGGGCAAATGTGACACTTTCTATGGGCACTGGAGGAAGCCCCTGAGCAAAGAGTCGCTCCTGAAGAAGTTTCGATCCAACGCCTCCCACGTGCTTCCAGAAGAGAAAATAGAAGCCATCATCACTCTGGTGGACAACCTGGAGACCCTGTCAGACAGCTCCCAGCTGGCCTGCAGCCTGTGAGGGGACAGCACGGGGAGCTTGGTGCGGGGTTTGTCCTGGTGAAGCTGCGATTCCTTTCTTCATTGGTGCTTTCCTATTGATTCCCAAGGACAGGGAAGTTCCCACCCCTTCCAGTAGATAATTCCAAAGGAACCCACGAGGCAGGAGGTGTGTCTGGGTTAGCACACGGAGTAAACTTCAACTCCTGGTTGGTGCTGGCTGAGGAGCTGAAAGGCCACCACAAATATAAAAGAATTCCCATGGAAATCTCTGAGGATCCTGGGGCATCATCCAGTTCTCCAGAGGGAACGGTGCCTGTGCATTTCTTCCAGCTGGATTCCAAGCTTTTTCTGGGCAGAATGCCTGACCGCCGAGTCTGGGAAGAGGAGGAAGTTCAGCTGCAGAGCCTGTGCTGTTCTTAGTGCTCCTCTGGGCACTTTTGGGATCGTGGTCAGGCAGTCCCACTGGCCACAGAAAAATCCATCATGGCTGCAAACAGCCCTGCCTGCAGAGCTCTCCGGCAGAGAGGGATTGTTCTCCTTTTCCAGTAAAAGCCTCCCATTTCCCCAGCCCTTGGGAAGTGTTTGCCACTTCTCTGTGTAAAAGGATGGTTTGAGGACCCTTGAGACCTGCGTGTCTTTTCTGAAGGAAAGGGAGGTCAGGAATCCTACACCAGCCCTACACACCAAGAGGTGACCCCTGCCCATCCCAAGGCTGGGCCACACCATCCCTCCTGGCTTTCCCAGCTTTCCCAGGCACCTGCTCAGAGCTGGCTCGCCAGGTGGCCCGTGGGCATCTCTGGGAGGTGGCTTGGGCACACACACTGTGAATCCCATTGGGAAATTCCTGTTTCCCTCCCATGAGACAAAGGGAAGCTCATTGAGACTCAGCTCTAACTCATCTTTGCAGCTGGGATGAAACCTGTGCTCCTGAGCAGCCATTCCCCGGAAGGCTCCTTCCCCTGCATCCTTCCTGCATGGGGGGATGGAGAACTCAACATTCCTCCACATGAAACACTGGGATTACTGATCCGAAGCTCTCCTTTCCAGTATGATCATGATAAAAGTCTGGAATCTGCTGCGGGAATTAGGGTTCAAGAGGGATGAGATGGGAGTAGACAAGAAGGAAGTTCCTTTTCTCTTGCTGGTTGTGGTTTGTGCAGGGAACGAACCATCCAGAAGAAAACTGTATTGCCACCTGTTAATCCACTTTGTCCCACTGTCCAATACTCACAATGAATCTTGCTGAATAAAGAACGGAATTAAATTCATAAAGATTTAATGCTGCATTATGTAAACCATCAGTTTTAATTGGAATACTCAAAATGCAGAGGCTTTTCCAATAGACGGGGAGCCCAGCAGAGGTTGGGACAGGGACAGCTGGAATGCTGGCATGTGGCCAGTGGTTTCTCCAGGGAAAAACATTGAGCCTTACAGGTTGCTTCTCCCGGAGACAACAATAACCATGAGGCAGCAAAGCCTGCTGTGCTCCAGCACCATCACTCCAAGAGAAGCTCCTCCATCAGCAACACATTCCAAATACTTGCTAAGTTTCCATGACAAATTTCTTCGGGTCAGGTGTGAGATCCCCAAATGTGTCACTCCATGTTTCACACTCCAGTGAACGGGAAAGCCATGGAACCGGTGCCCTCCAGGCCAGCCAGCAGCTCGGCACTCAAAGGGATCAGTGTGTGGGACAGAACCGAGGTGGGCTCCAGTGGAGGGAGCAAAACCCTGTCCCATGGGCACTGACCCCCTCCCATGGGTACTGACCCTCTCCTGAGGAGATCGACCTTCTCCTGTGGGCTTTAACCCCCTCCCATGGGCATTGACCTTCTCCCATGGGCACTGACCCTCTCCCGTAGAGATTGACCCTCTCCCATGGGCACTGACCCTCTCTCATGGGCATTGACCCTCTCCCGTAGGGATTGACCCTCTCCCATGTTCTTTGACCCTCTCCCATGGGCACTGACCCCCTCCCATGGGCACTGACCCTCTCCCGTAGAGATTGACCCCCTCCCATGGGCACTGACCCTCTCCTGTAGGGATTGACCCTCTCCCATGGGCACTGACCCTCTCCCATGGGCACCGACCCTTTCCCAGGGGATTGACCCCCTCCTGTTGGCATTGACCCTCTCTCATGGGCATTGACCCTCTCCCATGGGCACCGACCCTTTCCCAGGGGATTGACCCCCTCCCGTAGAGATTGACCCTCTCCCATGGGCACTGACCCTCTCCCGTAGGGATTGACCCTCTCCCATGTTCTTTGACCCTCTCCCATGTTCTTTGACCCTCTCCCATGGGCACTGACCCTCTCCCGTAGGGATTGACCCTCTCCCATGTTCTTTGACCCTCTCCCATGTTCTTTGACCCTCTCCCATGGGCACTGACCCTCTCCCGTAGGGATTGACCCTCTCCCATGTTCTTTGACCCTCTCCCATGGGCACTGACCCTCTCCCATGGGCAGGACAGGGGTCCCGCGGCAGCCGGGCACGGCCGGGGCACATCAGCACCCTGGAGAGCGGCCGCCGGGCGCTCCGCGGGCGCCGGGGCTGAGGGGACTCGGTCCCTGCCCGGGATCCCTTCCCGGATCTGCATTCACAAGGTAAAGGTGAGGGGATGCCCGCGGTTTCCTCCCATGACCTTCCTGTGTTTAGTTCCCACAAACGACTCAATGGAAAGCAGCTCATCCCCATTGATCGTCCAAGGCACTGAATGTTTTGTGACTTCGCCTTTTTTCGCACCATGAAGAGTTTTGGATTTCCCACGAAACTCCAGCAAGGGAAAAATGAGTACGAGTCAGAGATTGTGTCAATTTTATAGAGGATTTGGACTGCAGAGGTCGGAAGAGTCCTCCCTCCTTTCCAGCGCTGTTCCGGTGAGGATATCGGTGCTACCTCAGTGTGGCCAGCCTGGGAACTGCTCTGCTTGAGAATCGCCAGGTCCCTCATTGTTTTATACTTTAAAAGTAACTTGGAAATGGCTTTCTAAATTACTAAAGAAAGAAGAAAACTTAGGACAGTGCCACAAGTACCCAGGTGCCATCAGTCAGACTCCCTTGTGTCAGACCATCCTCAATCCCTGCACAAATCCAGGTGAACTCCTGGACTTCTGACCTCTGCCCTCCATGTAGGCACCTCATCCCTGCTTTTTCCGACCCTCACAATTATTGATACAGAGCTGAGGGTGAGGATTGGATCTTCAGCTCCACGAGTTTTTGAGTGTCACACCGAGGCCAAATTTCCAAATCCCAGGTGAGAAGTGTGTTTGAACAGTCACAGCTGGATTTAAACCTCTGCTTTGGTGGGAGAGCCACCAGCACCAGGCAGCTTGAGACAAGGAGCAGGAGGATGAGAGGAAGGGAGACAGAAATTTCCAGCTGTGGAAAAGTGACTCTGAAGAGGAGGGGAGTGACAGGTGGACAGTGTAGGAATGAGGACTTCAGCTGCAGCAGAAGGGGTAGCAGGAATTAGGGAAATGCCCCAACAATTGCAGCGCAGCAGCGGCAGGACAGATCTTCCCTGAAGGCCATGGAGTCTCCGTGGCAGGGATGTATAAAAGCAGGATTCACATCCAGAGCAGAGCAGGCTGCCTTGAGAAAACTCCCAATGTTCCTGCAGCCCTACTTTGTGGCTGGGATTTGAGGCTTGTCCCAGGTTTACACAATTAAAGCTTGGATCTGTAAATGGGCCAGCCAGACCTGGCCTCTGCGCCCTGGGACACAGGCAGAGCATGGGCTGTGGTCAGGGCTCCCCTTCGGTGTCCACAGCCCCAGCTGTGCAGTACCTGGAAACCTCCACCAGGTTCTCGTCGGGGTCTCGGAAGTAGATGGAGGTTATTGGACCCACAGCGCCAGTTCTGGCCACGGGACCTTCTTCAATGGGCACCCCACAGGCCTGGAGGACACAGGAGAGCAGGGGTTTGATGGTTGTCTCATCACCGCGCCCTCCTCCCCCAGCCTTGGGAACATGAACTGCTGGATGAGACAACCCTGGCATTCCCCAGGAAAACGTCATTTAGAGGATTCGTGGCCCTTGGGATGCCACTGCCCTGGGGACACCCTGGGCCTGCCTCACCTCCAGATGCTCCAGCAGCTTCTCCAGGGGCGCTGCTGTGATCAGGCAAAAATCCGCAGAGCCGGGCACCGGGCGCCGAGCCTTGGGCTCAAACTCCTGCCCAGCCTCGTGCAGGTTGAACTTCTGCTGGCCAAAACGCAAAGCTTTGCGGTTCCCCTGTTCCCAAAGGAAAAGGCCGAAGTAAGGGAGACTTCCTGGGCTGGAAACCTTCAGCACCCACTCCCCGAGCACTGCTGGAAACCCCAGGGAACCGATGGAGTCCCGCTAACTCAGGGCTTTGCTGGGGCAACCCAAAACCAGATCACTGCAAGGCACTCATTGAGATGTGGAGTGCCCCAAGAAATTCCACATTCCAAGAAAACCCACAGCCACATGCAGGATTTCCAAGGGTTTTCAGGAGTGGGGACTCTCCATCCAGCCACACAGCCAAAGGGCAGGCTGGCACTGCAGTGGGGACAAGGCTGAGGAGGTGGGAAGAGGGGCAGGAGGGAGGTTTTGGTGGCTCTTTGCAGGATCTCAAGGAGTTTTCTGCAGGCTCATGTGGCAGCCAAACCCCCAGGGAAATGCTGAGCAGTGACCACCCAAAGATCAGAGCTGAGTTTGATTTTAAGAGAATTGGTGGAGCAGCAGAGAGGGAAGATCTTAGAAGTTAAAAAGGTGCTGTGTGTTCATCAGGCAAAAGGGCAGGAGGTGAGTTGGAATATTAAATATTAAATATTAATATTAAATATTTAATATTAATATAAACATTAAATATTAAACATTAAATATTAAATATTCACCAACCTTTCCTCCCTTTGCCAATGGGAATATCAAAGCAAGAGCCTGTTAGATGTCTTTAGAGGATGTGTGGGTTTGAGGGTTCTCCTTCAGCCCTAGGAATTGTTTTTTCAGAGAATCTTTGGGGGTTTTTTGTCACTTTGACTCCTTTCAGTGTGCTTTGGACTTACCTCTGACTCAGCCTGACTGTCCTGAAATTCAGAGCTTGATGGGCTGTGGCTTCTGCTGGTCCTACCATCTCCCCCTCACTCCCGGAGAACCCATCAGAGATCCACAGGGCCCAGAACCACAGTTCCAACTCTTCTAGACCCAAACCAAGCCTGTGCCCCGTGTTACCTTGAAAGTCACCACCTCCATGCCCAGGACTTTGGAATAAAAGGCCACAGTGTCCTCAATGCTCTTCACAGTCAGCACGAGGTGGTCCAGGCGCTGGATGAAACACGAAGGTGGGCTCGTACCCTCCCCCTTCCAGGACATGCTCTCAGGGCTGGGAACTGGCATGGAAAACCAGAGAATGTGGAAGTTAGGAGCATCCAGCTCTGCAGGGAAATGGGAAATGGTCCAGGGAGCTGAGAGCTGAGTGGGGATGGCCCAGGTTTTCCTTTGTCCTGCAGGTGGCACAAGTACAGAAGCAATAAATCCTCCTCCCTGCAGGAGCCTCAGGCTCTGGTCTGCCTCTGGTGGCAGCTGAGCCTGTCAGAGCGCCCGGCTGGGGCCAGGTGTGGGGGACAGTCTGGGTGACCTCGCTGAGGGCTGGCGTCACCAAGATGCCAGGCTCCCAACACACAAAGCCCGTGCGCACCAAGGACGGGACCACGCGTGTGACCCTTCCTCCAGCCCCTGCCGGGTCCTCCCAGGTGTGGACACTGATCCAGGGGGAGCCAAGCCAGAGAGTGGAGCCCATCTGAGGCCTGGCAGAGCTGCAGGAAACATCGGGGGACATTTCTTGGCATTTGTCTCTAAGCTGCCAGATGCCACCACCAGGCAGAGGGTGAGACCGGGGGCTCGGGGTGATGCAGCACCAGGATGTGGGGACTCACCAGCCTGGGCTCACAGAGGTTCCAGGTGGTTTAGGCTGGGTTCAGATCCCCTGGCACTGCCCTTGCCTTTTTGGGACATAGGTTAGGGCGGTGTTGGCAGCGCTGGGGGAATGGTTGGACTCAGTGATCTCAGAGGGCTTTTCCAGCCTAAATGATTCCACGATCCTGCGTGGGAAGTGGTTGGTGAGGAGAGATCACACAGCCCTGCTGACACAGGAGCGGGGTCAGTGTAAAGCCAGGTGCAGTTTCACCGGGATCTCTGCTCGCTGCAGCCAGAGGAGCCTGTTTGGAGCAAGATCCCATTATCCCATTCCGTGGCGTGGCATGGCCTGGACTGTGCCGGTGACCACACCAGTTATGGGGGAGCCATCAACAGACCCGGAGGAATCCCTGCCCCTCCTCGCTGGTGTTTGGTGTTCAACAACCTCGGAGCAACCTGGCTCCCTCCCTCTGCAAATCCCTTCACCCCGGGCGTCCTCCCAAATTGCAGCACCTTCATATCCCAGCCCACAGCTCCCACCTCCTGCCCTCCCCTCCCAGGTGAGCCCCTGAGCCAAAAACTGAAAGGAAACGGGGCTGCAAAATTCCTGTTACCTCCAGAGGGATGAAGAGCTGGGAAGGCAGCACTGGATGGTTCCCTGTGACCGTCCTCTTCCTGCTGGGAGCAGCCACGTCACGGGCAAAAGGGCGGGATTGAAAAGAATGGGATAACGAGATTGGAAACAGGAACTCTAAACAGTGCTCCCTGCAGAGGTGGACCTTGACCCAAAGGCCAACTGCTTGAAAAATCCCAGAAAAATAATCTGGATTTTTCCCTTTGCAAGGGAAAGCTGGGATTATGTGCTGCTTTAAAGCTCACGCTGGAGAAACAAGGATATCCCTGGAGAAGAGGGGCTGTCCAAGGAGCCACAGCAGCCTCCCACCTCCCTGGCAATGGATGGGGAATCTCCCTCCAAGATTATTTTCTAACACGCCAAATAAATGAAATAATCTTTGCCCTGCGAGGCAAATATCAAGGAGTTCAAACTCTTCAGTTGTTTAGGGAGAAGGGTTGTGGCGGACAACACGTGAGCCCCACGATCATCACAAGAAACAGAGAACATTTAACGAATGACAACATATTGGGGAGCTGGTGTAGGAAGATTCCTAAGAAAACGGGATGAAACCAGCCAATTCCCCAAGGGATCGGTTTGGATCCCTAGAACTGCACATTTTCTCCACTCCAGTTAAAATGTGAGTAAATCTGAGCTAAAAGCAATAAATCCATTGAAACTCTGGACTTTCTTCTGCCGGGCAACGTTCAGTGGAGAGCTGTGGAGCAGAGGTGCCTGTTGGGATACCTGGATGTGGGAACACCTCACACACGGGGCGTCTCCATGGGGTTTAACCCTCTGGTTTAGCACAGGGCCACTGTGAAATTCGAGCACAGAAAAGAAGGAGAAAGCCCCTGGAGAGAAGATGCTTTTCTGTTGGGAATGGTCTGCTGAGGAGGCGCAGCACCAGCGCTCACTCTGGTGGAAATCTGAGGCTTCGAGGGACATTTCCTAGGAGTGAAATGGTTTCTTGGAGCAGGGAAGTTGTGGTTTGGGTCCGACGACTCCACTTCCCTGAGGGAGATTTAGTCCAGGAACAATAAGGCAGAGGTACTTTGGGATTAAGTTCAGGATAGGAACATAAATATCCAACTTGGGAATGTTTTGTGTTCAGCTCCTCGAAGGTGTGGCTGCAGACAAAGACTCCTGGGCTGCTCCCAACATCCAGGGAGGGATTTCCCTACATGTTGGACACGGTGATGGAGTTGAAGTAGCTCAGCAAGTCCTCCATGGTGAAGTCCAGGGCAATCCCTGATCCCGTGTAGCAGTGTTGGATGAGCTCCTCAAACTCTCGGTACTGCCGGATGAACTCCTGCTCCATGGCTTGCCACACCACCTGGAAAAGCAGGATTCCAGCTCCATGGGCTGCCACAGCACCTGGAAAACCAGGATTCCAGCTCCATGGGCTACCACACCACCTGGAAAAGCAGAACCCTTCTCCATGGGCTGCCACACCACCTGGAAAACCAGGATTCCAGCTCCAGGGGTTGCCACAGCACCTGGAAAAGCAGACCTCAGCTCCTTCCCCAGCCCCTGCAGCCACACAGGCGTTGCAGTCCTGAATCCCAAACCATCCCAGCATTACACCCATCCCACTCCAGTTACCGGCAGCAGATTTTCCTCTGGGGACAGATGTTTGTGGATTTTCCTGTAGAGGGTCTCCAGGGCTCTTTTGACCTCCTTGCCAGGATATTTTTCAATGACTTTCCGGAGTTCCTGCTTGCTGTAGGCCAGCTGGAAGCTGACCTCCTCTTCCTTCACCCCCTGAGCCAGGCGGGCTTTCACCCCCTCAAAGAAATGCTGGGAAGGGAAGGAGACATTCCATGGTGAGCCACCCTAAGGTGGATTCCTGCGTCAGGGCTGACACCCGATGGCTGCCCTCAGCTCCCTTCCCATGTCTAACTCAGCTGAAATGGAGAATTGGGAAATGTTTAATGAAGTACTGGAGATTTTTATCCCCCAGGAAAGCAGCGTTTAGGGAATTTCACAGTTCTGTGCCCTCCCTGCTCAACCAGCAGCATCTCTAAGGGTTCCAGACCAATGGAGCAATGGGACTGCTGGAAAAATCCCTCTTGTTCCTTGGTGCTCCTCCCAGTTTTCTCCCCACCGATGGTTTGGAGCCAGAGGTGGGGATGGGGGATCCAAGAACCTGGAGAGGTGGAAAGCAAAACCTGGATTTTCTCAGTTCTTGTGACATCTCTGCCACTGCTGGACAGGACATTCCACATCTGCTGCAAGACAAGGGAAGAATCCCTTCCTTCCTCCTCCTGTCTGTTCATACAGCCCAGGAATCCATTTCAGTATTCCTGCTGCAACTTGGCTGGGGAGAAATACCCTAAATCCCAAGGATGTAGAGCTCCTAAACCTATGGACTGTTTCCAAGAGCCAGGAGTGGGCTCCTGCATTACTTAGCCCTCTTTGCACCTTCTCTTGTTGAAGGGAAACTGGGGGAGATGGAGAAGGCCGTGCCAGGACCTGGGGACATCCAGGTGCCCTCATATCCCACTCACTTTGTTGTGAGCAATAAAACGATCCTTGCCCTCGGAAAAGGGAGGATGTGAAGCCATGGCAGAGCTCGGGTAGCACGAGACACGGAGCTGATTCTCCAGCCAAGCCAACAAATGTTTGACAGCAACGACTGGAAACAAATTGGAAGTTACAGGTCCCATAAATAATTCCAGCTGAGCTCTGTCTGCGAGACATTTTGGGAAGAGGGAAGGAGCGGAAGAGGCACGGTCTCGGGAAGGAGGGAATGTCTGTTGGAGCTAGCAGAGCCAGATGCTCTTAGCTCAGTTAACAAAACAGCCGCTTGGGAAGTGTTGGATGGATCAGCCCAGGCAGCCGTGAAAAAAGAGCCAGGATCTGCCAGATGCCGGCACGCAACCGGAGTGGGAGTGGGAACGAACTGGGAACGAACTGGGAACGAACTGGGAATGAACTCCCCACCAGTGCTTTGGAATTCTGCCCCCGATGTGCCTGAAATGGGCACAAGGACAAAGCAGCAGGAAAATGAGAAGATCCCTCACGTTGTTGGGATTGTCAGTGAGGAGTGGGAGAGGCTTCCTTCTTGGCCGGGTGGTCACATGGTCTGGATAGAAGGAATTTTTTCCAGTGAGAACAAGCTGGGATAATCAATCAAACCTGCCCAGGGATGTGATAGAGTCCCACCACCGGAGCTTGTGGGATGGGACTGGACAGGGAGCTACAGCATCTCATCCAGGCAACCTCCCCAGGGAAGTTTGGACTGGATGATCCTTTGGGATCCCTTCCAGCCTGGGATCCTGGGATGCTGCTGAGGTGGGAGTGCCCAGCCAAACCCAGCAGTGGTCAGGGAAGGGAGCCCTGGACAGGACATTCCACATCTGCTGCAAAACAAGGGAAGAATCCCTTCCTTCATCCTCCTGTCTGTTCATACAGCCCAGGGATCTGTTTGGGTATTCCTGCTGCAACTTGGCTGGGGAGAAATACCCTAAATCCTAAGGATTTAGAGTTCCTAAAGGTACGGACTGTTTCCAAGAAACAGGAGTGGGCTCCTGCTCTATTTACACCCCTTTGCACCTTCCCTTGGTGTCCGTGCTCAGACTGGGAGAGCTGGAGAAGGCTGTGCCAGGATTTTGGGAATCCCTGAGCAGAATGAAATCCAGGTGTTCTCACATCCTGTGACAACAAAGTAATGTAACCCCGGACTGGATTGAGGGCAGGGAGATGGGAACACCAGTTAATCCAGAGTTTTGGGAAGAGCCCTTGCCTTTGGAGGTGCAGGCCAAGGTCCAGCACTCACATTGAGCCCCTCCAGGGGCTGGCCCAGGTATGTGGTGACGAATTTCTCCATGTGCTCCCTGGACCTTTGCTTGGCTTCTCTCTTCTTGCCCTCCAGGCAGGGGATGTTCTTTTGGCACAGGAAGTTGTAGATGTGGTGGAAATTTTCCATCATCACCATATCCGTGTTCACCCTCAGGTTTGCTGAGGACAGGCCCTTGACTGGAAAGGAAGGAGGGAATAGGGTGTGGAGAGAAGCCCCGTGCCTCTGGGATGGCTCATTTGAGAGCAGTTACCACACACATCCTGAGCCCTGTCCATGATTCCCCACCCCACCTGCTTCCCTGCAAACATTCCTGGGGCCTGGCAGGGCCGTGTCCATGGATTTATCAGTGGGTCACCCCAGGCTCACCCACAGGTGGCAGCTGCCCCTCTGCACCACCTTGTGATCTGTGCTCCGAGCTGTGGCTTCTGCAGCCCCTCAGGTCCTCTCCAGGCAGGAAGGGAGGATACTTCCACTGACAGGAAGCTGAGGGATCCAGCTGAGACAACACAGGGATCTACTGGAAGCTCCCCACCCTGCTCTCCCAACCCTTCTCTCCCTATCAACACCCCTTGGTGGTTCGGGGGAAGCTTTTCCTGGCTCCCAAGATCTTGTCTGATCCCTGAGGAGCTCCCCCTCCGTAGTGGGGCAGGAGATGCTGGAATTGGATCCAGAGCTGAGCCCGTGAGTCTCATCCCTGTCACCCCTGGGCCCACCCCGCTGTGACAGCCACTGCGCACATGGAATTTGCCTGGTGCTAACAGGATCCTGCTCAGGGAGCCACATTTCAGTGCCGAAGGGACAAGTGGCTCCCACCCGGCCCTGGTGGCCCAGCGGGTCACTCCTGCAGCTGCAGGACATTTCCTGGCCGGAACACCCAGCCTTGGCACTCACTGCTGCTGAAGACGCTGCTGGCCAGCCTAAGCTGGGCCTTGTCCAGCTCCCCCCAGCGCCGGGATGTCCGGAACACCTCCTCGGAGAAGGCCACGAACTCCTGGAAGCGGCTGACGCAGGGCAGGATCCCCCCTCTCATCCTGCTGGGAGCCTTGGCCTCCTCGATCTCCTTGCACATGGTCCCCTGAGAACGACACCAAGACGTGGCACCCTCAGATCCGACCTCGCTTGGTGGAGCACAGGCCAGGAAACAGGGCAAGGAGCTGGGCTTGGGAGCACTGCTTCCATTTACAGTGCCTTCCACAGTTCCAAGGAATGTGACATTCCTCGTTTGAGGCTGGCACGGAGCTGTGCCTTTGGCAGGGGCTGCCAGGGAGGTTTGGGTTTCCCCATTCCAGGAGGTGTCCAAGGAACACATGGGTGTGGCACTCGGAGCACTGGGCTGGTGACAAGGTAGGGATCGGGCACAGGTTGGATTTGATGATCCTGGAAGGCTTTTCCAACCTCCATGATTCTGGGATTCTGTTTAGAAGGTTCTGGAAGAGGCCAAACATCACTCAGGTCTATTTGGCCCCCTCCTACTGATGCCAAGAAGATTTTTTGCCTTTTCTTTTATACCCCTGTTATACCTTTTTACAACTTCTGTATTCCCAGTGCTTTTTGCCAACACTCTTGGACTTGTTTGTCAAGCTGAGAGACTCAACATTTTAGAAGCTTCGTAGCCGGGGATCAGCGTGCCCCAGAGCCCAAGGTCCTCTCCAGAACACATTCTGTAAACCAAGATAGAACCATCCAGGGGAAGGTTCCTTGGGGAGGGGGGCTCCCTTGAGCCTCTCATTGGGGAATCTTTGATAGATCTGCTAATTAGTAACACCTAGAATGTTATACCCGATGTTGGGGGGACACACTCATACTCGGCGGGGTGCATCTCGATGCACATGGCCTGGACGTGTGCACCTAAGGATCCTTAAAATAAATACCAAGGTCAAATCCCTTTTCCCCTTCTAACCGTGTTTGACTCTTGATTTTAAGACCAGGAAAAGGCATCAGTACTGACACTCACGATGCATTTGTTGAAGTTGCTCTTGGCCAGGAGCAACACATTGCCCAGGAGGGTGCGGAGGAAGGACGAGGGGGCAGCTGAGGGGGAGCCCCAGGTCCCAAACACGGAGTCACTCAAGGTCACCAGGACCTGCAGGCAGCCCAGTGGGTGGACCTTGCTGCAGATACCCAGAAATGCCCTCAGCTCCGGCTCCAGGCAGCTGAAGATCTCACTCAGCAGTTGGGCTGTGGCTTCTTCTGGCCTTAGAAACCAAACCAAACCATGGCAAAGGTCAGGAATTAACTGGGAAGGGACACTCCAGCCCGTGTCCTGTCAGAGCACCCAGTGTCTCCCATCACCCACTTACTGGCTCTGGCCCTTGGTGCAAGGAGGATCCTCTGGAGGTGCCGTGGGCTCTCCTCCCTTAGTGGCAGATGCCTGAAAAAAGATTGGAGTGGAAATTATCAAAGGATCCCAGAATGGTTTGGGATGGAACCCAAACCCCCTGCCCTGGGCAGGGACACCTCCCACTGTCCCAGGCTGCTCCAAGCCCCAATGCCCAGCCTGGCCTTGGGCACTGCCAGGGATCCAGGGGCAGCCCCAGCTGCTCTGGGAATTCTATCCCAGCACCTCCCCACCCTCTCAGGGAGGAATTCCTTCCCAATATCCCATCTAAACCTGCCAAATGATGATTTCTCTGCTCTCCCTCAGCCAGGAACACGAGCTCTGGATTTATTTCTGCTGCCTCCTGTTGGAGTCCTGTTTAATGCTTGGAGACCCCTGATTTTCCTGGAGCTCTGAATGAAATTCCATTTCATTCTCCTCCTGAGCTTCCCCACTGCTGGTTCCTGGAGGATGAGAGCCCAGGAGAGCTCAGGTGGTACCCCATGGATGTGCCAGGCTGGATAATGGGCCTGGAGAGGACACGGTGCTCACCTTCACCTCCAGCGCCTGCAGCTCCACGGAGTCGTGGCCCAGCCGGAAGAAGAATTCCTGCAGGAATTGCTGCTCCGAGGTGCAAAGGGGCTGCAGCTCTCTCAGCACCTGCTCCAACACCTGCTTAGAAACCACCTCTGGTCAGGAAAGCCTCTGGAATTCACTGGGGACACTGGAGCAGGGCCGGGCCCACCTGAGGGGACATCGGGCAGCACACGGAGCACCTCTGCCCCTGCTCCAGGGAGGGACCCCGGGGCGGGGTGGGACACGGAGCACCTCAGGAACCCCCAGCTCCGTACCTTGCTGATGTTCCCCCTGTCTGGGGTGTCCTCCTGGCTCTCCCTGCTCCCAGGGAGGCTCCACCAGGGCTGCTGCCGGTTCCCCATCGGCTTCTCCCACGTTTCCTGCAGACCTGCACGGGGTGTGGGATGTCAGAAATCCCATCCCTCTTGGATTCGCCAGCTCCTGGAGTGCTGGATATTTAAATTCTTAAATGTCTCCTTTTATGTCTGCCCTTATGCATTAATTGACCTTTTCCTGGTGCATTCGGATAAATGGGGAATTCAGATGAAATTCCCTTTTGTTCTCTGCCTTCTCACCTGATTCTCCCTATTTTTCATTATTTTTATTTCGTTAAACTGCCTTTTTATTTCATTGATTGTGGCGTTTATCCCTTTGCTGCCTCGTGCTTACTCCTGAGAGCTGGAGTGTGGAAAATCCCAGGGAATAAGAGAATAAATCAGCACAAAAACCTGCAGAAGCCTCAGGAAAATTGTTTGCAGCTTCGTTTTGATGGTAACTTGCCATAAAAAATATCCAGGGGAGGTGGGAGTGGCTTTTTCTTGAAAAACGCCCTTTTAAAATTAAAATCTTTCACCTGGAAATAAATATATTTCTCCAGCATTGGCAGTTTTACCACCGGGGGCTTAGGTTGAGTGGAAAAGTTGAAAAAATCCTTTGAAAGATGCCTTTAAAAAATCCTTTTCTACTCCCTGAAAGGAATCAGTGGGGAAACATCCGGACTATTTCCTAATTAATTCTAAAAATGGGACTCATTCCCCATTCCCAGAGGTCCCTGTGGAGTCAGGTCACCTCTCCTTCTCTCATAACATCCCAAATATCTTTATCTGAGCCACTCCCTGCAGGGCTTTCCCTTGGGAAGGATTTGTGAGCTCCACGCTGAGCAGGGATGAGGGATGAGCCAGCCCTGCTCCCGACCTCAGCCTTGCTAAAACCAGGACTAAATTAATGAGCTGCTTCCTAATCTTTTTCTCACTACATTATAATTTCACCAGCTGGGAAACAGCAAAACCAGGAAAAAATAAATCTTCCAACAGCAAATGGGAAAGAATTTCACAAGCCTATGGAAGAGGGGATGGGAAAATGAGAAAGGACTTAATTAGTGGCTCCCAATTAATTATAAACAGCTCGAGGTTGCCTTTTAAACTCTCCCATCGCGCAAGGCGAGAAATCAGCAGGCGGTGCCATGAATAAAATCTTCTGTGAGGGCGGGGAATCAACCCAAACAATTCACTGGGGTAATCGGGAGCAAGGAAGCGGCCTGGAGACCTGGACTGGGATATTTTCCAGCTGGGACGAGGGATATGGGACAGGCGGGATGAGGGATATGGGACAGGCGGGATGAGGGATGTTTTCCAGCCGGGATCAGGGATAGGTGACAGCGGGATCAGGGATAGGTGACAGAGGGATCAGGGATATGTGACAGCGGGATCAGGGATGTTTTCCGGCTGGGATCAGGGATAGGTGACAGTGGGATCAGGGATGTTTTCCAGCCGGGATCAGGGATAGGTGACAGCGGGATCAGGGATGTTTTCCGGCTGGGATCAGGGATAGGTGACAGCGGGATCAGGGATGTTTTCCGGCTGGGATCAGGGATAGGTGACAGTGGGATCAGGGATGTTTTCCAGCCGGGATCAGGGATGTGTGACAGTGGGATCAGGGATGTTTTCCGGCCGGTTTCCTCACAGCCCGGGCTCCACCCACGAGCAGGGCCAACAGCAGGAGAGACCTTGGATGAGCTTCCTGCAGAACTTCACCAAAGCCAAACAAAAACCAGCCCGGGGCCAGCGGGTTCTGAGGGAATATTCCAGCAGGAGGTTCGGGGAGCTGGGAGAGCCCTCGGGTGCTGGCCTCCTGCAGAAGGACACATGGAGAGCCAGACCAGGAATTTTGGCTGTGTCCTGGAGCTGGGAAGGGGTCACCTTCCCCTGCTTTGCCCCAGGACTGCAGAGGTGGCACAGAAAGCTCAGCCGTGACACCGCCAGCCCCGGGGAAGGTGCCACAACCTCTGTGGGGACAACTTGCTAAAAATTCCCTCTCTTCTCACGAACCTCCCTCGGTGATGTTGTTCCAATGTTCTGCTCACATCAAGGACAGGCTGAACAAGCCCAGCCCAACCCGGGGCTTCCTGCCTGTCCCAGACCTGTCCTCACCCTCCGGAGCAGAGAAGGGACATCCCAGGACAGCAAAACTCAGCTTGTCCTGCCCGTGGAGCAACCCCAGCACGGGGCAGACACTTTGGGATGATTTCTACTAGAGCAGGAACACCTTGTAGCCATCAAGGTGTCCTCCCAAGGGTTTCCTCCTGGGCTTTCATCATTCCTGGTTTATGGACTCGTGTAGGAATTAAAGATGGATAAAACACTGGCAGGAAATCCCAGGTTTGACACTGATGGCAGGGGATGGGGCAGGCTGGCTGCCACACGTGCCCCACACCACCTTTTGTCTAATTCAACAACGTTATTTCCGTGTAGGGTCTGGTGGTGGCCATTGGGGTGCCCTTAGGACTATCAAGGTGAAATTTTCCTCCTTTTTCCAGGTGTTTGTGGCAGCACTCTCCACCCTGCTTTGATCCCAGGGCTTGGAGGTCCCCTGTTCTCCCAGTGGCTGAGGGTCTTTCCCAGGGGAAGTGGTGCTGGGCAGGAGGAGCTGGAGGGGGGGGTGGGGATGCTTTGGGTGTGAGGAACCCCAGAAGCGGGAGGCACCAACCCCAATCCCTTCCCTCGGCTCCATCCCCTGGCTCGGGATCTGGACACCGGTGATGAAGGAGGTGCAGAGCTGGAAGTGCTGACTCTGATGGACAAAACACACCAGTCTGACCTTCAAACTGGGCCAGACTGGCCTGGAAATTTCCATTACAGCCCTTTGTTTTGCTGAGGGAAAATGTGACTTGTGGGCCATAAAAAATTTCCAGAGGAGAGATCAGTTTCTCTTTTTATCTTCAGAAACACCTGACTGGAATATTTTGAGTCAGATCCAGCGATTTTGGTGGAAATGAGCACCTTGGGACAACACAGCCCCACAGTCAGCTCGCTGTGAAATCATTCCATAAATATTGCTGTGAATTCCCTCTGTCTTCCTGGACAGGCTTCCCCCTGCAGGGAAAAGTGTCTGAGGAATCCTGCGTGAAATACGGACCAGGCTGTATGAAATCATAAAATCACAGAATGCTTTGGGTTGGGAGTGACCAAAGAATCGCCTCCTTCCACCCCTGCCATGGGCAGGGACACCTTGCACTATCCCAGGTTGCTCCAAGCCCTGTCCAACACAGTCTGGAACACTTTCAGGGATGGGGGAATTACAGGGTCTTCCTGGAGCCTTCTCCAGGCTGAACAACCCCAGATCCCTCAGCCCATACCCACAGGAGAGGAGCTCCAGCCCTTGGAGTAGGTGAAGGCAAGGAAAGAGGAAACTTGGTGGGGTTTTTTCAGGAGATAATGGTGGAGTGGGAACTCTGGGAATCTTTGAGAGCTGGGGAGAAGGGAGCTGACAATGGGTTTTGTTTTCCAGGCTTTTCCACATCCCCTCTCTCTCCTACGGCTCCTCAGGACACCATCCCAGCCACCCCTGTGTCATTCCTGAGCCCTGCACAGGGAAGGGAACAAAAGCTCCGGCTCTGAGGAGCAGCTGAACAAAACTGGGGAGTTCATGGAGCCGAGGCTCCCACAAACACCGCCTGGTGTGGAGCAGAGTCGGCTTTTCCCATCCTGCCAGCCGCAGAGCCAGGGAACAGAGTCCCGGATCAAACCTGGGGAAGCCACCTGTGCTGGAGGTGACTGTCAGCTTCCCTGGTGCAAACAAACCCTGCCCAGCAGCACGAAGGCTGGATTTTAATCAGATTTTAGTCACTCACTTCCTTTTCTTCTTCCCAACAGGGACATCTTGGCCTGTTCAAAAAGGGCTTTGATTTCCCGCTCGTAGAGCCTGCCGAGGTTCTGGGAGTAGACCTGGAATGGGGAGAAATGCCCAGCTGAGAGCAGAAAAGACCAAATTTGGGCACTTCAGACCTTCTCCTTCAACACAACTCTGCCACCTCCCAGCCTTCTGTTGGGCACGGAGCTCCAGGTTGGCTGGACATTCCCAGAAGGACCAAACTCCGGAAGCTCCTGGGTTCCACGGCTCTGGTGAGACCCAGCTCCCGTCCGGAATTCCCCAGCTGGACCAGTCTGTTCCCAGGGAATGTTTTGCAGCGTTTGTTGAGGATTTCAGCCATACCTTGGCGAGGTCCCAGAACAGAACAGGGTTGATGTTCCTTAGCCAGGCCATGAGGGGTGTGTAGGGCAGCAGCTCCTCGTGGTGGGGCCCATGGCTTGGGGCAGCCACGGTGCCAATGGGGTGAGCAAGAGCAGGGGCCTGAGAGTTACCCTAAAAGGACAGAAATGACAGAAAAAGTCAAATAAAACCACCTCCAAAAGCTTCATAATCACCCTTGAATTTCCAGCTCTGAAATTTCCGAATTTCTGACAATTCCACTTTTCTGGCATTCCCAGTTCCATGTTTGAGAAGCAAATCCCAAGCTGCAGCACTCGTAACTCGAGTTTTAATCCCATTGTCTTGGAATGATTTGGGGCTGGCCCATCAGTAACACGTGGGGCACTCCAGAGAAACACTGGAGATCAGGAGAGAACATGGGAGAAAAGCTCCTTGTGGAGGAACATTGTCCCGCTGAGCCCTGGGAAGTGGATCTGCCTCAGGGGGTGGGATGCAACAGAAAAGAAGGATTTTCCAGGGTCTGGTGGTGCTGGGACACAGAGCTGTGCAGGTGGGTTGGGATTTGGGCAGGTTCGGAGCAGATCCAGGTGGAAGAGTTCCCTCAGGAATGTGTCCAGTCAAGGTCTGTGAATCTCCGAGGACGGAAATCCCGCAGCTCCCTCCCAGTTCCCTTCCCAGAGCCACTGCTTGAAACCAAACGCCAAAGACCTAAAGAAGTAAGGATTTGGGAAGGAAATCCGTGGGATTTCTGCCCACAGGGATCTTTTCCACCGAATCTTTTAAACTGCCAAATCAGCACTTGAAGGTGGAAATCAAAGGATCACAGGATTGGCGTTTATCCTGGGATTTTAGGTTACAAACAGATCAACAACCCCCAAAACAAAATAAGAAAACCTGAAGGAAAAATCTGCAGGCCTGAGGACTTGAGGCCTTTGACCAGAGGGATTTTGGGAGCGTGGATTTCTCCTACATCCCTGGAAAACCAACCTGAGGGCTGGGGGACGGTGACCAGGGGAAGGTGTGGGGGAAGATCTCTTTGGAGAGACATTTTGGGAAAATCCTGTCCCGGCAGCATCGCCTGCACGACTGGCCCGGCTTTCCCAGAATATCCCGGTGCCCCAGGATTTGGAGCTGCCATGGAGAGTGGAGCCCACCTGCAGCTCGAAGATGCTGGTGATGTGGTTGATGAAGGAGCTCTCAAAGTTCTGCTTGAGGGTTTCAAACAGGATCAGCTGCTCAGCCACCGCCTGCAGCTTCCGGTAACCTCGAGGGGAAAAAAAGGATATTTTGGGATTTGAGGGGATTTGGGGGGTGGCGCTGCAGACCCACATCCCTCAGAAAACTGGGAACTCAGACAGAACTCCTGAGCTAAATCCACCCAAAAGCCAACGAAGGGGGAAAAGCTTTCCTGTGGTGCCAAGGAAATACAGACAAAGAGTTGAAAATAAAACTTAAGAAACCAAAAATAATCCACGAGTCCGACCTCAGCCAAGGAGACACACCCAGTCTCACCACAAGGAAAACTTGGAATTTCCTGCCAGGATCAATCCCTGCACGCTGCCAGGACCCAAGAGCTCCCACATCCTGCCACAATGAATTGTTGTTTTTCCGTGCTGGAGCACAGACAACACGGAGCACGATTCCCACCCACGGCTCTCCCCAGCTCCTTTCCGAGCTCCAAGGGGTATTGTCCACCCCTGGCAGGACACACAGCCTCACACCCAGGGCTTTAGAGGGATTGTGGAGGCGGCTGGCAGGGGTTTGCCCCAGTTCCAATGAGAACTGGACTGGCCAGTGTCTAAATCCAGCGGGAGCTGCCAGCAGAGCTGCCCCTGGAGTCTGGGTGCTCCAGGCTGGCCACTGGCAGCATGAATTGGAATTCTCTGGGAATGGAGCCAATCCACGCTGGGAGAGCTGGGGGTGCTCACCTGGAGAAGGGAAGGACACAGGGAGAGCTCAGAGCCCCTGCCAGGGCCTAAAGGGCCTCCAGGAGAGCTGCAGAGGGACTGGGGACAAGGCATGGAGGGACAGGAGCCAGGGAATGGCTTCCCAGTGCCAGAGGGCAGGGCTGGATGGGAGATTGGGAATTGGGAATTGTTCCCTGGGAGGGTGGGCAGGCCCTGGCACAGGGTGCCCAGAGCAGCTGGGGCTGCCCCTGGATCCCTGGCAGTGCCCAAGGCCAGGTTGGACATTGGGGCTTGGAGCAGCCTGGGACAGTGGGAGATGTCCCTGCCCATGGCACAGGGCTGGCACTGGATGGGCTTAAAGGTCTTTCCAACCCAAACCATTCCCTGATTCCAAGATCTCCAGACCAAAGCCAACCCTCCAGGCTGTTTGCCCCATTCGCAGCTCCAGGGGAATATTGATAACTCTGCACCTGCCAGGTCCCCCCAGATCCCTGCTGCTCGTTGGCTTCCCAAATCCAACCCTTGTATTCCTTCTTTTCCGAGGCGGCCTGCAGGGCTGCTCAGCCAGCACAGGTCCGAATTCCTGGGAATATCCCCTCCAGCAGCAGCGGCTCAGGGACACTGCAGGGCTGGGCAGCACGGGATGGTGCTGGGTGTGACCCCGTGGGATAAATCCCTGCTCCAGACTCACTGGGATGGATGGGAATGTCCATGCAGGCGGACAGAGCCTCTGCTGCAGCCGTGCAGGCTCCGACTGCTGCGGGGCTGGACAGATCCGCCCGGCTCAGGGCGTCGCGGTGCTCCCTGCTCAGGTGCAGCTGGCTCTGCAACAAGGCCAGAGAGGACAGCTGCAAACTCAGCCAGCTCTTATCCCTCCCCATCCCTTCTGCTCCCACTGGGAATGCTGCTGGCTGCGAGCAGCGGCTGCTGTGTCCCTCAGGGAATCCACGAGAATCCCCATGAAAACCAGAGTTGTGCCCAGGAGCAGCTGCGCTGGTGGCCAAGGAAGGCCTGGCCAACCTCAGCACGAGTTTCCAAAGGGCTGGCACCTCTGGAATCACTGCAGGCAGCAAAGGAGAAGAGGAAAAGCTAAGGGTGAGAAATGGAAAGGTCCCTGGCACAGAGGTCGCCACAAGCCGTGGAACTGGGGATAAGTTCTTGCATTTATGTTCCATTGGAAATAATTTGCTTTCCCATATTCCAAGGGCTCATCCAGAGTCTTTCCCCCGGCTGTGCTGTCCCCTGTGCTGGTGTCCCGTGGCTGTGGCTGCAGGGAAAAGCTCCTTGTGCCAGCAGGGGAGCAGGGAGGAGCTGATGTGCGCCCAGCCCACACGAAATGGTTACATTGCCTTCGGGAGAGGGGGAAAAATGGGAAAACAGAGAAAAGGAGAGGAAAAAAATGGGGAAATTCCCATCAGTGGGAAGAGGAGAAATAAGGGCGCTGGACAAGCAGCCCCTCCAAGGCAGCAGGGAGTCCCCCCATGGGAAATGTTTATTTTCCCTCAGGACATCCAAAGTCCCCTCTGCACGTGATGGAGCCGTGCTGGTGGGAGCAGGATTTGACCAGAGGTGGGTGTTGCAAGCTCTGCCTGCTTCTAATTAATGAATTCATTAATTAATTGCTGTGCTTGTGCATTCCCAGGTAATAATTATTGGCTGTTAAATTACTAATTGGCTTCGCCATTCCTAACCCTGCCCTGGGAAAGGACTTTCAGAGACCCCTCTGGGCCACAGTGAGGGTCCTGCACCTCCCAGCTCTGTGTCCATCCTTATCTTATCAACAGCACCCCTCATTTCCCAGCCAGAGGAGCTCCATAACCCTTGCAGACCATCAGAGCTTGCAGTGTTTAAAATTCCCTGGAAGTTTTTCCCAACAGATTCTCCAGCTGGAGATCGATGTCCTCATAAACCCACGCACCGTGAGGAACAGGATCTCATCCATCAGCCTCGCCCTGTTGGACGCCATGCGGTGCAGCAGGGAGTTTTCCCGGTGGATGTGATCCATCTGCTGCTTCACGCTTCCCAGGAGCTCGTCGTAGACCTGCAGGGTCTCCTCCACTCTGGCCACCTCTGCCAGGGCCTCGTCGATGGAGCTCATCAGCTGGGCCACCTGCTGCTCCGAGGAGATGAGGGCGCCGAGGTTGGCCTGTGGGATGCAGGAGCAGAGGGATTCAGAGCTTGGCAGGGGATGATTGTCACCATCCTCGGGTCAAATGTCCCGTCCTTCACCCTCCTGAGGCACGGCAGGGGCCTCACGGCTGTGACGTGCAGGGTGTTGGTGGAATTGCCACTGTCCCACCTCTGCCAAGTGCCACCCGCACGTCCCCAGGGCCAGGGCACACAAAACCCTCCCCTGGGTGAGGTGTCCCCTCAGAGCACTTCCAGCTGCCACAGCAAGCAAATTCCTGCCGAGTGTCCAGGAAAATCTGGCCATGAGCAGAAAAGTCTCTGTTGGAGAGGCCACCAAGCCCTGCTGGTTCTGTGCACTGGGAGCGTCTCACTGCAGGGAGTCTCCAGCCCTCCACAAGTGGTGCTGTCCCCTGAGGACCTGAGTGTCCATCCCACAAAGATTTCATGGAACCCTAGACTGGTTTGGGTTGGGAGGGGTCTCAAGATCATCCTGCCATGGGCAGGGACACCTCCCACTGTCCCAGGCTGCTCCAAGCCCCAATGTCCAGCCTGGCCTTGGGCACTGCCAGGGATCCAGGGGCAGCCCCAGCTGCTCTGGGCACCCTGTGCCAGGGCCTGCCCACCCTCCCAGGGAACAATTCCTTCCCAATCTCCCACCCAGCCCTGCCCTCTGGCACTGGGAAGCCATTCCCTGTGTCCTGTCCCTCCATGCCTTGTCCCCAGTCCCTCTGCAGCTCTCCTGGAGCCCCTTTAGGCCCTGCCAGGGGCTCTGAGGTCCCCTCTCCAGGTGAGCACCCCCAGCTCTCCCAGCCCCTCTGACCATGGGCACTCATCTCCCACAGCACCAGCGATGCTCCCAACCTGCGCGGCCCCGCTCCCAGAATTCTGCTTCCCCAGCACACCCAGGGACTCCATCCCGCCCCACCAGCTCTGCCCAGAGCTTCCCATTTATTAATTGTTCTGTAATTAGAGCCAGAAGCCTCCCCCAAGCCTGTCCCTGCCACCCCTTCAGGCTGCGGCCACGGGGAGCATCCCCGGTGACACCGAGGGGACAACGCTGCTGGAAGGGGCTCTCCAGAGGCTCCAACTCTGGGAACAGGAATAGAATCCAGCTGCAGGCAGCACAGAGCTGCTGCGAGCTGCCTGCAGTTCCACATGTGTTGGGATCCTGGAATTCTGGAGGAATATCAATGTCCAAATCAGAGCCTTTGGCCTCCCGGTGTCCCGGCCGTGCCGTCCTTCCCTTTGGAAAAATCAACTTTTCCTTGCTGCCAGTGCAGGGATTTCTGTGATTCCCAGAACAGCTGGGCTGGAGGAGGGTGATTAATAGGGGAGAGGAAGCCAAGGTGTTACCACTGGGATGTGGGGAAAACATTTAAATGGATGCATGGGCTGGTCCAGCTCGCTGGGATTAATAACATTTAATGTCAGAGATTAGGGCTCAGAAATGGAAATGTTCATTAATTAATTTGTATTAGTGGGAAGTCACATTTATTCATTAGAGGGCATTAAAATAATGTATTCTGTGGAGCCTTTCATCTCCAAAAACTTAATAAAGATGTATTTGTTGCTCTCCCAGGGTGTTTTATAGCTGGGAACAGTCACAAAGTGCCTGAATTCCTCGCCAGGAGCTGACAGGAACAAGCCTCGGGAGTTTGGGCTTCCAGATTAACTTCAGAGTGTGTAATAAGTCATATATGGGAACACAGCAAACACTGCAGCAAAGGAGGTTGGATTTAGGGTTTGTGGTTTCTTGTATGGTTTAGGGTATTTCCTTTGGCTAATTTTTTTCCCCTTTTTTCCTTGGTTACCAACTATAAAATCCCAGGTATTTCAGCAGCAGATAAATGCTCGCAGCAGCTTTCCCAGGTTTTTTGTTCCAGCACTTGAATGGGAAATTTCCTCTGCAGAAATGCAATAAATCACAGCAGCTCCCATGGAGTTCAGTAAAGCTCGGTAGTCAAAAATCACGGAATGGCTGGGGTTGGAAAGGACCTAAAAGCCCATCCAGTTCCATCCACTCAGGGACGGGAGCCAGGGATGCTGAAGGATCCTCTTGCAGGTGATCCTTGAGCTCCTTGGTTTCGTTTTCTCCCTTTCCCTTTCAAATCTATGGAAAAGCACAGAATCCTGGGGTGGTTTGGGATGGAAGGGACTTTAGAGACCATGTGGTTCCAGCACCTTCCACTGCCCCAGGCTGCTCCAAGCCTCGTCCAGCCTGCCCTTGGACAATTCCATGGATCCAGGGGCAGCCACAGCTTCTCTGTGCCAGGGCCTCCCCACCCTCCCAGGGAATTCTGGAAACATCCCGTGCCTTTTCCACTGGCCCTTCCTCCTGGTTTATATTTTCCTTTTCAATCTCCTTCCAGCTCTGTTTCATTTGCCCGCCCTTTTCCTTCTCCCTGGATGCTGCTTTTCCTTCTCTAGGGATCCCTTTTGCTGCCTTCCCTCCCTCAGCCATCCCCAGACCCACCCCACAGTCAGGCCCTTCCCTTCATTTCCTCCTGGAATTTCTCCCAGGTCACGCTCCCAGAGCGAAGGGAAGAGCTGCTGCTGCCCAGAGCCTCAATCCCTCATCCCAGGCACGTCCGTGGCTCCGTACCTCCTCCAGCCCCTGGAGCTCCCGGCTCAGCTGCTCTGCGAAGGCCACGGAGTTGTCCAGCAGGGGCTCATGCTCCTCCATCAGCTCCAGCACATCCGCAGCTTCCTCCGGAGTCACCTCCTGGTACGCGCCCAGCTCCTCCCGGAGCTCAGCCTCCTTCCCGTCCTCCTGGGGCCTCTGCATCCCTGGGAGATGTGGGAACGGCCAGAGCCTTTTGGTGAGGTCGTTTTAGCAGCCCTGCCCAAATTCCGGCCCACTGAGGCCGAGCGATGAGTCCAAGAGTCGGAATAAGAGCACAGAGTGGGGCAAAGGAAGTTGGATGTGGGATGAAGGGTGAGCTTCGTAAGAGGGACAAGATGGATCTTGGCCTTGGCTTGGGTTGGGATTTTCCTCGCTCACCTCTCCAGGATCGTGTGCTGGGACACCCTGATGTGTCACACAAAGCTGGGACAAATTCCAGAGGTGAAGAAACTCCTCGATTCAAATTAGAAACTCCTCTAAGTTAAATTGGACACGAGGAAGGTTTTGACAATGCGGATGGGCAGGCCCTGGCACAGGGTGCCCAGAGCAGCTGGGGCTGCCCCTGGATCCCTGGCAGTGCCCAAGGCCAGGCTGGACATTGGGGCTTGGAGCAGCCTGGGACAGTGGGAGGTGGCCCTGCCCATGGTCCTTAGAGTCCCTCCCAACCCAAACCCTCGTGTTTCTGTGAAATGGACTGAAAGTCGCGTGTTGGAGAGTTAAATACACGTATAAATAATATCTCTATATAATACTATTTCTATCCACAACTCTCTTCATTTCTTGATGAGGGCGTGTCACCAGGCCCCTGCCCTGGTGTTACCAACACTTTGCTCACCTCCCCAAACTGCATCCAGAGATTCCTGGAAATGAGACAAACTGTGTTTATACTCCCAGCCTGGCTCCGTGTATCCATGGGCAGTGGGTAAAGCAATGGCTGTGCTTCCAGACCCCCAAACCCAGCTCCTGCTGCCCCTCTCTCCCTGGCACCACCTCACCCTGTCCCATCACCCACATCCACTGCCTGAATTTATTCACCTTTCACTGATGGGGACGCTGCCAAAAGCCCAGAGCCCTCTGAGTGTGACGAGGCTATTAATTCATTAATTCATTAATTACCTTCCACTGCACCCGAGGGGACGTTCACAAAGGCGACAGCGCCGGTTCAGCTTCCACAAGCACCTGAGGAAGGCTTTCCTCTCCTCCAAGCTGCTGGAGGTCCACTCGTAACGCTTCTCCAAGTGCAGCTCAAAGTCCAGGCCGGCCTAGATGTCCACAGGTAATTAACACATCAACTAATGAGGTTCAACCAGTCCTGGCCCAGCACTGCTCCTTTAATTCCACTTTATAAAACCCCTCCTCGTTTTACTGCACTTTTGGGGGATGAGTGATGGGTTTTGATGGTGGCCAGTGGCAGATGCTTGGGATCGAAAGCATTCCAAGGGCAAGCCTGGAGTTCTGGTGCCTTCAGGATTCCCTGGCAGCTTCCAGCATCCCATGATCCAGCAGCTCCCCGAGCTGGAGGTTGGATGCACAGCCCTGTGTTTAACAGCCCTTGAAGGAGCTGCTGTCCCTGCTCTCCTCTGACGGTTTTGGGGGATTATTCAGAGCGTTGGCACTCCCAGCATCCTGTGGGAATGAGCTCGGAAGTGCTGAGTTGGAAAGGGTGAGCAACTGGAGGGAAGAATTTGGGATAAATCCAGCACACACCCCACCCCCACTGCAGATATTCCCTCTGCAATCCCCATCCGGCTGAAATCTCTAAGCTCTCTTCACTCCAGACTGGGAACACCCGGAGAAATCCCAGAAAGGTTTCCACAAGCTCAGCCCTGAAATCCCTCTGGAAGCAGTGTGGGATCAGCTGGATCACCCAGCAGCCCCATTTCCTGGCAGGGGAAGGAGAATGGACAGGGAAAAAACCCACCCCTGGCTTTTCCCATGTTGTTTCCATCCATAGAAGTGTTTCCATCTCCCCGTTCCCAAGGGATGCTGCCTCCTGGGGGGGAGCTCCAGCCACAGGAGGTGCAGTTTGGCCACCGAGCTTCGTATGAGTGGAAAGAACAATGGAGGCGGCTGAGCTTGGAATATCCCACAGCTGGAAATCCCTTCCCGCACCATCCCAGCTCTGCAGCCCAGCCTGATCGTCCTGGAGGGTTTCTAATTGTGGGCACGAATCAGCATCGCAGCCTCGGGGAGCTGCCTCGGATCACTGCACTCCTCAAACCCGTTCGCTCCTGGCAAGGTTGGAGTGACACTTCCACCCATGTGCCAGTCCCTGGGATGGCACAGAATGGGGAGGAGCCGGTGGCACTCGGGGTTATGGAGTGTCTTGTGAGGAGCTATTAAAGCAGGAGGATGTTAATTAATCGCCTCGTGAATATTCATGATGTTTTGGTCAAGGCAGCTGGAGATGAGCTGTGCCAGCGTTTGCTGGTGCCAGGGAAAGTCTGGTTTGAATTCCAGCCGGTGAGCAGGTCCCATCTTGGGAATGGCAGGGATAATTCCGGCTGTCTGCATGCGAGGAGCCGGGAAGGGGCAAGGGAGAGGCTCCAGGCCTGGTGAAGGGAAGAGAGGATCAAGGAATGGTTTGGGATGGAAGGGACCTTAAAGCCCATTTTGCTCCTTCCACTATCCCAGGCTGCTCCAAGCCCCGTCCAGCACTGCCAGGGATCCAGGGGCTGCCACAGCTTCTCTGGGAAATCCGTTCCAGCCCCTCTCCACCCTCGCAGGGAAGGATTCCTTCCCAATATCCCACCTATCCCTGCCCTCTGGCAGTGGGAAGCCATTCCCTGTGTCCCAGCACCAGCAGAGGAGGATGTGGAGAGGTCATCCTGCCCGAAGGAAGGTGAATGGGGAGGAGGCTGCAATCTAAAAATACATCTGGAAAGGCAAAGAACTGCCTAAAGGACATCACAGCACGACGGGAATGATGGGGGCAGGAATACAGGCTGGGAATTACAGGAAAGAGAACCAGGCTCTCTCTTTGCCTCCCAGCAGGAGGGGGCAGGAATACGCCAATATTTAAGATCAGTATGATCAGTTAATCCCATGGGACGGCAGATGAGGGGGGAAAGACTGAAAATCCTGGAGGTATCCTCTCCTCCGAATTCCTGAGCAGCCAAAGCGGTTGGAGGAGCCAGGCTCACCTGCTGCAGGAGCTCTCAGGTGTGGCAGGAGCACCTTTTCACCTTGAGTGCAGGAAATGTCAGGTAATGAGGGAGCAGAGCAGATCTGCATTGGGATTTTTCCTTCCAGCCATGCTGTGCTTCATTTGTCCTGGGTGTAAAACTGGGAAGCTGCTCTTTTCCCCATTTATTTTCGTGTTTATGGAGCCCCAGGCGTGTTGCCAAAGCTCCGGGAACATTCCCATTAATAAAAACCCTCATTATCCCAACTTTAACGGTGCTCTGCCAGCCCCAGCAGCAGAAAGGGAGGATCTCATCCAAGCTGTGTTTCCCCAAAACCTTAACGTCACCCTAAAGGCACAAATTCCCGCTGACTCCAGCCCTCCTTAATCCCTCTCTCAGTAAATCCAATCCTTAAATCCCTTATGGAAATGTCTGTGGAGGAGCTTTGTCCCCATGGCCAGATGGGCCTGCCAGCGCTGGAGGCCGGACAAGAGCAGAGCTCTGCAGCCTCCCAGGGCTGCTGCAAACAGCTCCAGAGGTCCTGGGCTTTCCATGGAAGCCGTGTCTGTGCAGCACCAGGGAATCATGGAACAGGCTTGGAAAAGAACTCCAAAATCAATCCAGCCTTGGGGTGAGCAGCACCCTGAGCACTAAGCCACGCTCAGGTCAGGTATTTGGCCAGCCTGACCTTCCTCAATTAGAGATGGATGATCCAGGAAGGAAGGAAATCCCTCAGCATCGCCTCAATCTCTTGGACACAGGGGGCCTCTCCCTGCAAAACCCAGCCAGGATGGGGAGATGATCCATAAAAGCTGTGGCTGCCCCATCCCTGGGAGTGTTGGAGCACCCTGGGCTGTGGAAGGTGTCCGTGCCCAGGGCAAGGGGGGAATGGGATGGGCTTTCAGGTCCCTTCCCACCCAAATCCCTCTGGAATTCTGTGATGCCTGGGTAGCAGGAGGTTGGGTTGGAAGGGATCTTAAAGCTCCTCTCTATCCAACCCCCACCACAGGAGATGTTATTGGGATGCTTTTCCACTCTCAGCAGACCCAGCAACGTCAGGATTCCTGGGAATTCAAGGCCTGTAGGTCCTGGATGAACACTCGGAGACCACCCAGGAGCTCTTCCAGAGCCTCTGGGCTGTGTGGGGAGGGGAAAATCCCAAGTGGCCACAACTAAAACCTCGGGTTCTGCAAATGTTTGATCGAGAACCAGGGGTAAATAAAAATACAGCCTGCCATAAAATAATAATAATAATAATAATAATAATAATAATAATAATAATAATATTTACAACGGGCACTGGGAATTTGGAGGAGGAATTTGTTGTTGAATTTCTGGCTCTGCAGTGAGCTGAAAGCAATGAACAGCTCCTTCCCAGTTACTCCCTCAGCTCAGCCACACATCTAAGGAGTTTGGAATCACATCCCCAGTTATTAAAAATTCCTACCAAGCCTCTGATTCCCCCAAAATAAAAACAAACTTATGCTGAAATGCATCCCTCTGAATGAAGGCCCTCTCTGCGTTATCCTGGCTCCTCCATCCCTGTCAGGTTTTCAGCCTCTCCAATGGCACTTCCCTCCCCACACCCATTTTCCAGCACTAATTCATTTTGAGCAGCACTTGAACTCCAGGAAAATGATGGAAAGGCAGAGTAATAGAGGGCTCCTGGATGAGTTAATTTGGGAAGCGCGACACTTCCCGGGGCTGGAATTGAAAAGCTGTCGGCAGCAGAGCAGGATCTCCCTCCCTCCACCCCATCATCCAGACACAACCTGAGAGACTTGAAGATGTCAGGGAAAGCTTCCTGAAATTCCCTGAGAGGCGCCCATCACCCATCCAGCTGCCGGCAGCTGGGGAAGGCTCCTTGGGAAAGGGAAGAGTGGGCAAAGATTTACCGGGAGAAATGCAGGGGGTTCCGTCGTGAGGAGTCTCAGAACAGGAAACGATTTGTGGGTGAAATGAAAGCCCTGAGAGCAAAACAGGAAGCCTGAAGGACCTGAGCGAAGCCCTGAGCGTGAGGCTGGGGCAGGAAATCCCCAGGTGCACGAGGAGCATCGGAGCTGCAGAGGGGGCAAAGCAAAGCGAGATCGCTCCCCATTTCCTCTTTGTTCGGTTAAAGAGTCAAAATCGGGGTTAAATCATCTCCATTTCCTCTTTGTTCAGTTAAAGAGTCAAAATCGGGGTTAAATCATCTCCATTTCCTCTTTGTTCAGTTAAAGAGTCAAAATCGGGGTTAAATCATCTCCATTTCCTCTTTGTTCAGTTAAAGAGTCAAAATCGGGGTTAAATCATCTCCATTTCCTATTTCTCTGTTAAAAAGAATCTAAATCAGGATCAAATCACCTCCGTTTCCTATTTCTTGGTTAAAAAGAACCTAAATCAGGATCAAATCACCTCCATTTCCTATTTCTTGGTTAGAAAGAGTCAAAATCGGGGTTAAATCACCTCCAGTTCCTATTTCTTGGTTTAAAAGAGTCAGTCTTTTCAGAGAGAAGTGTTTCCTCCATCTGAGCTCACCTGTCACCCACCAGCCCAGGAACTGCAGCTCCAGGGGGGATTTGTTTGGGATTTTTCTTTCTTTTCCTGACTTTTTTTTTTTTTTTTCTTTATCCCCCTTTTTAAAATTCACCTCCCAGTGCCAAAGACAGGAAAATCCCAGCTGTCCCAACCCTTCCAGCCCTGGCAACGCCCCCTCCTGTGGGTGCTGGTGTGGATGCTCAGCATTAAGGGTTTGGTGCAGCGCAGGCTCCACGGATTTAGATCATCCCCAAAAAAATCAGGGAAAAGGGAAAACCAAATGGAACATGGTGGCCCGGTGGCACCGGAGGGGTGGCACAGCCAGGCCTGGCGTGTCCCTCGCTGTCCCCAGCAGGACGCCGCCATTCAGATGCAAACAGGGTGATTAATTAAACATCAAGCCTCGCTTTTTTTCCTCCGCGTTTTCACCTCCGCTGCTCTCCGCTCGCATTTTTCTGGCCTGCTGGGTTTCTTCATGCCCCAGATAACTCCGCCGCTCCTTGCAGCCGCCTGCTCCTCGTTCATTTTTCATGAAGACTTTTCCTGCTCGGCTCTCGTGCTCCGAGTCTCGCCCGAAATCGAGGGCGCTCTTTGTCTTTAGCTCTCGATTTGCCTCCCTGCACACCGAGACAAACCCACGCTCCGTGCTGGAGCTGCATCCCAGGAGAGCCCATTCCTCCCCTCTTCCCTGCTGGCAGTGAGCTGAGTTTGGGACTGGAGGTGTTCCCGCTTCGTTTTCCGGGCAGGAATTGGTGAAACCAGTGGGAAGATGGAGAAATGGCCTTTTCTGGGCTCTTCTGGGTGGAACCACCGTGCAGACAGCTCTGAAAAGCTGGGAGGGTGGAAACAGGTTCAACAGATGGTATTTAAGGTCCTTTCCCAAACCCAAACCATTCCATGGCTCTATGAGATCCAAGAGCTCACGCCGGGGTAGTGCAAAGCCTCCCGTTAACTTCTCCCGACATTCCCGGATTTACAAACTCCGCAGCTTTCCCGCCCGTCTCTCCACACCCGGGATAAGGAGCAGGGCTGTGGAGGAGCCACTGCTGGGGGATTCCTTGCAGGCTGTGGAGCAGCAGCCTGGAGCCAGCGGGAGGTGGGGAATCAGGCCGGGAAGCAGCTCCCTGCCAGGGCGGCAGGAGATGGATGAGGCATGACCGGCCCCTGCTCTTATCCCATCCCTCTTCCAGAGGATGGCTGGAGGAGCAGCAGCAGAGAGCGATTGGGATGTGCAGACCCAGAAAAGCAAATCTTTGCCCTCTCCTCTTTCCCACACAGGAATTACACCTGGGATTATCAAAACCTCACCGATCAGCGTTTTAATCTGGGTTATGAGCTCTTCCACGTCAGGGAAGGGCAGAGCAGCAGAATCCAGATTTATGGAAGAGAGAAGATATTTCAGGAGAAGCCGTTTGTTCTCTTCCACATCCCATGAAGTCCCCAGGAGTTATTCGTGGGTCTCGCCCAATGCCTGGGGACAAAAACCGCTCTGCAAATGAAGAGGCAAAGCTCCAAAACACTCAAAGCAGCAGCTTTTGAGGTCACATGGAATTGCCCTGGGGAAGCCACAGCCTCGGGGTTCCAGCTGGAAAAATGGCTCCACAGCTTGGGAAAACTGGTTGGAGTGTTCCTAAGGATAACCCAGGAACTGCTGATCCCGGCACGGGCAGCCTCTTCTCTGGAAGATCACATCCAGGTCTGGTCAGACAGAGCAGCTGGGGCTGCCCCTGGGTCCCTGGCAGTGTCCAAGGCATTGGGGCTTGGAGCACTCTGGGATAGTGGAAGGTGTCCCTTCCCTTGGCAGGGCTGGGGTGGGATGGGCTCTAAAGTCCCTTCCCATCCAAACCATTCCATGATTCCATTCTCCCTTCCAAAAAAAAAAAAAAAAAAGAGGTTGGGAAGGCACGGCTTTGTTAGAGGGAAGAGTGGGAATGGGTTTTGCCTCAAATCCTTTCATGGCAAATTCCCACAGGATGATTTCCCAACCCCCCCGGGTTTCTCCCTTTGCAGCCAGAAAGGGAACACACCCAGGGATGCAGGGAAGCTGCAGCATTTGGGATCTCCCAGCCTGGAACCCTGTGGCTGATCCCTTGTACTGCCTGGAGCATCAGCCCTGGCTCCATCCCAGATTTTTGGGGGGCTCTTTCAACCCAGAGCATTCCCGGGGTGCTCTGCTCGGATCCACGGCTGCATTGACCATCCCAGGGAGCGGAGGCAGAGGGGACAGGAGGGACTGGGCTCCTGGGCCACGGTGGGGACCTGATTTTTGCAGTGTGGACAATTCCAGGGCCATCCCTTCCCTCTGGAAAAGCTCCCGATGCCACAGGGACCTTCACCTTTCCGTGTGAGCTCCCTTGGCGAGCTCTGGAGCGGATCCCGAGTCACTGGTGGGTGACGGGGCTGCGCACCCTCATCCTCCACTGCGTGCCAGGTTTTTGGGATGCTCGGCGGTTTTTCGGGATGCTCCAGAGGCGGAGACCCCACTAGAGGGTGCTGGGATTCACCGAAAGGCTCTGCGTGCTCCCGGGCCATCCCTGTGAGGTCCTGCAGCCTCATTCCCTTCGCTCGCTCCTGATTTATGTCCAGCACAGCCAGAGCCGGCACAGCTCTAAACTGGTTTGGGTTTATGGCCCCACTTCCTCCTTTCTTCCTCTTTCCCCTCGAGTCAACGCGGCCGACAGGTGCAGCGAGCCCGAGGGATGGGGACCACAGGCTGGGCTGTTCCCAAATCCCTGCGCATCCAGCACCCACCGAGAGGCCCCTTCCCCACCCCAGGGACCTCCAGCAGAGCTGGAAAGGGCTGGGAGCTGCAGTTCCAGGCTTGGTGGGTGAGAGGTGAGGTCCGATGGAGGAACCAACCCCGAAATCCAAACCTGACCCAGCACCAAGCAGGTTTGGGAAAGCTTTTCCTGTTAATCCCGAGCTGAGGATCCTGCCCGGCACACCCAGGTCAGGCTCTGGTGGTCCCAGGTGACCCCACAGTCCCTGAGAGCCTCTCCCAAGCCATTTATGGCCATTTTTTGGTGTGTGTGTCCCCACCCCGGTGTCACATCGGATGGAACTCTGTGTGACACACGTCCAGATGAGATAAAGGTTTGATCCAACATGAATTATAAACTAAAAATGAGATTTTTCCCTCTTTCCCCCGATGTTTGCAGAGTTCCAGCCCAGTGAGATGGTGATAAATGTAATGAATTCTAATTAATCTCTATTAATTCATCATGCTGAGCAGGCTATTAAGATTTCTTTTTCTGATAGACTGTACAGATAATCAGATTAATTGAATTTAATTATGTCTGGGGGTGGGGAGGGAGAAGAGAGAACTGGATACAGGGAAAAGTGGGACTCATCTGGATTTTCCTGCCAGCTGGGAATCCCACAGGCGCTGATCAGCTGGAATTCCGGGGATTTTGCTCCCTGACTCTTTGGATGAATTGGAATGATGGCTCCAGCTCTGACCATCACCACTGCCCAGGCCACCCCTAAGCCATGTCCCCAAGTGCCACATCCACAGGGCTGTGGAATCCCTGCAGGGATGGGGACGCCAGAGCTGGAGGAGAATTTCTGTGGAGAAATCCTCCCTAACGTCCAACCTGGACCTCCCCTGGCACAACCTGAGGCTGTTTCCTCTCGTCCCATCCCTTGTCATGGATGTCACTTGTCACTTGTCAGGATGAAGTGAGCAGTGAGCACTGCCTGGGGGAGATGCTGCAGATCCCCCAGAAAAACTCATCCAGTGGCAAATCCAAGCTCGCTTAGGAATGAAAGCCCTTGGAAAGAGCAGGGATGCTCTTCACATCCACCAGGGCCACCAAGATCCCAAATCCCTGCTCTGCTCTTGTCCAAGGCTCCTCCTGGGCTGGAAGAAAGCAGGAGGGAGGGAATTTGGGACACATTTCTCCAAAAATGGTTCCTTTCCCCACTTCCAAACGCTGCTGACAGGAGATGGAGGAGCCAGGTGGGCTCAGACTGCTGAAGGCCAGGAAGAACCGGCAGAGAACACCCTTGGGAATGTCCAGCACTTGGGAAATGTCCCTTTGTCCTCCAGGGCAGGGCTGAACACCCCTGCTTCAGGGATGAGCAGTTCCAAAGTGTCCATCCAGGAATGGGATGGGATGGGATGGGATGGGATGGGATGGGATGGGATGGGATGGGATGGGATGGGATGGGTGGACACTCACTTGGCAAACCCTGCTCGGGATGGAAGCAGGTCCCTGACACTGCATTCCCATCATCCCTGCGCTGCCAATTCCGGTCCCCTCAGAGCATCCCAGAAAACCCTCCCGTGGCGATGCCGCCAAGCCCCGGATCCTCAGCTGCTCCCCCACTCCGGGAGGAGCTCCCAGCCCCGTCCTCACCTTCCTGCGCTCTCCCGGGCTGAGCCCCCCTAATGAAAAGCCAATTAAAGTGCACCATTAACCGGAGCCTTTTCCTGCCTTGTCCAACCCGATCTGTCACCGCAAGCCCGCGACAGCCGCGCTGCGAGGTGGCAGCCGCTGCTAAAAATGGCCCGGATCAGATGTGGCAGTGAATTATTGAAGGAGTCTCCGACTCCGCCGGGGTCAGACGGGTGTGGCCGCTGCGTCCCCAGGGCTGCAAAGCCACCTGAGCTCCGGGCAGAAGCAGATTAACCCCTTTTTATAGAAGCTGGCAGCGGCTGGAGCTCCCAGGATATTCGTGGCGACCCAGGGAGAGCGCGGGGCTGGCTCAGGCGCGGCAACCGTCGCTTCTGTCGCCTCTCTTAACTTCAGGTGCTCAGAGCTCCGTGCTCCCGACGGACCTGGACCTCCAGGAGGAGGGAGGAGAAGGAAAAGAGCAAAAGATGGGGTTTAGGGATGCTGGGGAGCGTTTCCTGCGGATTTATGGGAATCTGGGAGCCTGCACGGGGTCAGTGATTCCAGGCTGGGAGCCCCTTCACCGCTGAGCTCCTCTCACTCCAAACCCCACGGTGGGATTTTAGTTAACCCCAGAGCGGGAATGGCAGGAGGAAAACCCTTCCCGGGGGCGGGGAATGAAGGAGAAATGAGGATGGGGAAGAGGGAGATGGAGCTGGGAGCACCAGGAGGAGCAGGGATGCTGCAAAGGGGGATTTTCCCACCCATGGAGATGCAGCCAGAAAGGATTAAAAAGAATTCAATGCCCCAAATGTCTTAAAAATAATTCAGTGCCCCAAATGTCTTAAAAATAATGCAGTGCCCCAAATGTCCTAAAAATAATTCCGTGCCCCACAGGAGTCTGGCACTCAGGGATTCTGTTGCCTTTTTAGGACTTTTTAGCTCTACTTTGTTTAAGGATGAAAGATTCCTGCCTCCAGTCCTGGCTCGTGAATCACGGCCGTGGCACCGAGGAATCCGAACCCCTGCGTGGACCCTTCTGACATCCATGAATTAGGGGATTTTTCCGCTGCTAAATATTCCTGCCTGTACAGGCAATTCCCTTTGTTATCTCGGGATAAGGAGCGGATGGAGCAGCAGCAGTGCTCTGGGACATCCTTGCAATGTGATGGGTCATGGGATCCTCATCCCAGCAGGGCTCACAATCAATTTATTATATTTTATATTTTTTTATCATTTAGCCGAGGAAAAATCAGGCACTGGAAACATTTGTGTCTCACTTCCAGCTTACAGTCCTCGATCCTTAAGAATACAAATTCAAGGAGCTTTTGAGGAGATTTGGGGTGGCACAAGGGGTTTTTAGCAGTGCTGGAGAGCGGGCAGGATGCTCTGGAGGGGGATGAGGAGGATGAGGAACTGTGGGGTGAAGGGATTTGTGTCCAAGCTCAGAAAACATGGGAATAGCAGCCAGGAAGGGATTCCAGGGCACTCCATGGAATCCCAGAGTGGACACAAACAAACCCTCATTAAACCCTTCCCTGTCTTCTCTTGGGATGGGGATGAATCATCTTCCACTCTTGTGGTTAATAAAACTCTCCAGAAGCCCAAGAGGGACCCAAATTCCTGCTCCACTCTTCTTGGAAGAACTTGTAAAAGAGGCTTTATAAAACCTCTTGGGAACTTCTCCTGAGTTTCCAGACCCCCTGGTTGCTTCCATGGTGCCAAACATCTTCCCCTTCCCTGGAGATCCCGTTCCCAGCTGCCTCTGGACACATCAGGCGTGGCCTGGGTGGTTTCCATGATTTCCACAGCAGCTCATGGGAATATTGGCACCAATTTGGGTGCAAATTTTGTCCCCCATGAGCCTCAGGGATGTGAGGACAAAGCACAGAGGCAGCTGGGAAAAGGGAAAGGGAGAAAAGAAAGGGAAGTGCCATCATTGCTCCTGTCACTGGGCCTGTGCTGAGCTCCCATCCCAACTCGCCCAGCACAGCCTCCAGGATAAATAGGTTTCAACTGGATTTTAGGAAAAATTTCTTCACCCAAGGGTTTGTCCAGCCCTGGCACAGCTGCCCAGGGTGGAAGCACTGGGCTGGACCATTAACTTGGATCGTAGTCCGTAGGGTCACGGCATCTTCCAGAGACAGGGAGTTGTGAGCCAACAGAGCTGAAAACTCCCTGGGAATTCTTTGATGAACTTGGAGTAATGTTGGATCCAGAAAAGTGGGACAAAGCCACACTGGATTCCATCCCAGTCCCAACAGCCAAACAGGCTCATGGTGGCTACATTTTCCGCCAGGTCAATTTCAAAGATGCATCAATTGAGCAAATCTCCATCCATCCATCATCCATCCATCATCCATCCATCATCCATCCATCCATCCATCCATCCATCCATCCATCCATCATCCATCCATCCATCTATCCATCCATCCATCCATCCATCACCCATCCATCCATCCATCCATCACCCATCCATCCATCCATCCATCATCCATCATCCATCCATCCATCCATCCATCCATCACCCATCCATCCATCCATCCATCACCCATCCATCCATCCCTCCATCCATCCATCCATCCATCCATCCATCCATCCCTCCATCATCCATCCCTCCCTCCATCCATCCATCCTTTGGTTGGCTCCAAACCCAGCTGTTTTACCCAACAGCCTCATGAGGCAGAATTGGTCCCATTTACAATTCCCCCATCTATAAATGTATCCCACAAAATATCCACAGGGCAAAGTTCCTGCAATTTATGGGAGAATAATCAAACAGCCCTGGGAAACAAGAAAACAACAAGAAAAATTCCTTGGATATGAGTGCCCAGATTTGGGGATTTGATTTGTAGGAGAAGAAGAAATTGCATCTTCTTTCCTTACAAAATTTAGCAGGGACAAAAATCCATGGACGAATGCAGGCCAGCTCTGCTGTCGGAGAATGTTGGGATTTAAGCTTCATCAGAATTCCAGGAAACATGTAAATATTGGGATGTTGTTTGGACCTGCCATATTTTCCCGGTTTTACAGAAAATTGGAATTTTCAAGTAAACTAAAAAGAGCTGGATTCTCTTTCCTTGCTCAGTTTTTCCAGCGCAAATAAACAGGGTGACACAACAGCCTAAGCTCCTTATGATCCCATTGGTGTCATTCCTACCTTGGGAAAGGGGATTCCAGTCCCTCCAGCTCAAGGATATAAAATCATCCAAGGAATAGCAAGAGTTTGACCACTGCAGGGTTTTGCTGGCTGGACTTGGAATTAGACCCAAATCATGGATGGAATCATGGAATGGTTTGGGTGGGAAGGGACCTTAAAGCTCATCCCATTTCACCCCTGCCACGGGCAGAGACACTTTCCACCGTCCCAGGCTGCTCCAAGCCCCAATGTCCAACCTGGCCTGGGACACTGCCAGGGATCCAGGGGCAGCCCCAGCTGCTCTGGGCAGCCTCAGGGCCTCCCCAACCTCCCAGCCAGGAATTCCTAACCAACATCCCATCTAAATCCCCCTTTTTCTAGTTTAAAACCGTTCCCCTTGTCCTGACACCATCTGTTAGAAATCCCTCTTCCTCCTTTTTCACAAGCCCGGCTGCATTCCCAGGGGATGGCGAGGGTCCCCCTGGAATTCCTCAATCCCGCCTGGCACCAGCGTGGGGGGGATGCGGGGCCGGGGGATGCGGGGCCGGGGGCCCCGGCCGGGCGGCGGGGGATGGAGGCGGGGGCAAGGCGGAGGGAAGGCGGTCCCGGGGACAGCGGGGGACGGCGCTCGCCGCCTTCCCGGCCATAAAACGGCGGGGCCAGGGCCGGGCAAGCGGAGAGGAGCGGCGGGGAGCGGCTCGGAGGGGAGCGGCTCGGAGGGGAGCGGCTCGGAGGGGAGCGGAGGGGAGCGGCTCGGAGGGGAGCGCAGCGGAGCGGCCGGGCCGCCCTGCGGAGGTAACGGGGGCGGCGGGGTCGGGGTCCCCCGGCCGGGGAGCGCTGGGACGGCTGCGGCTGCCGGGGCTCAGCCGGGCTGTCCCCGCTCGTGTCCCTGCTCGTGTCCCTGCCGCTGGCCCTGCCGCTGGCCCCGCCGGCTCCGTGCCTGGGGCGAGCAGCGGGGACAGCGGGGCCACCCTCCCTGTCCGCCCTGAGCCGCCAGCCCATCACGGGCAGCCCCCCAGGCTCCTCCAGCCGTGACAAAGGGATGCGAGCGACGGGCACGGGCGGCTCCTGCCCGCTGGGCTGCGCCGCGGGCAGGGAATCGCCAGGGACAGACACCCAGAGCCACTGCGGGAGGGGAGCGAGGAGCCGGGAGGCAGCCGGACCGCGCTGATCCTCTTTCCATCCTTCAGTCCCTGCCCTGCCCGAGTCACTCCTTGTTCAAAGACGATTCTCCCCATGAGCCGGGAGGAGGAGTGTGGCCGAGAAACGCTGGCTCAGCTCTGCCCCCGTGCCCAAAACTGCCCACAGAGTTCTCTCTTTGTCCTTTAGCTGCTCCGAAATTTGTGTTGGGATCCTCTGGAGCAGCTCCTGGGAATCTTTGCGGCAGGACACGGGGATGGGGCGAGACTTTGGGCTGTTCCTTGGGTGTGGGACCAGTCCCGGGGGGTCCCAACCTCCAAGGAGACCCAGGGCAGCACTGAGACCACCCAGGGAGGGGGCAGAGCTGGGGGTCAGCCCAGGGAACCCCTTCCCTCCGTGCTCTCCCAAATCGCTGCACAGGGCACGGCACAGATCCAGGTCCGGCTGCTGAGCCAGGTTTATGTAAGCTGCTGATTTGCAGTGTCAAGAGATATCCAAGAATCGGCTTGCCTTTGGAAAATGTATAAATCCGTGGCAGCTGGCCCGAGGCTGTAGCAGCAGCCCAGGATTTGTCTTGGTCCCAGCCCCTTGGAGAGGTTCTGCCATCTCCCAGCTTGGCTTCGAGTCTGTGCTGAGCACTTTCCAGGAGCAAGGGCAGAGCGGGAGTGCCAAAGGCTCTGTCCCTCTGTCCCTCTGTCCCTCTGTCCCTCACGGCTCTGGTGCCGCTTTTCCCCAGCCCCGGGGTGCTCCTTGCGTGGCACCACGACCCCTCCAGCCCCGGCTCTGCGGGGCCCCTGGCCGGGAGCTCCTCCCTCGGCAGCTGCTGCTGCCCGCAGGATGCCAGGCTGGCGGGTCCCCGGGCTGTGACAGCCCTGCCCTTCCTGTTGTTGACAGCAGCCCCACGTCCCTGCACCTCCTCGGCAGAGGCGCTGAGCCCTCTCCTGACTGGAGAGCTCCGGTGGAGGTGACACGGTCAGACCGTGTTCAGCGTGCCATGGAAGGGGAGGGGGCTTTGGATGGTGCTGCCTGTTCCAAGAGCAGGGGTTGGGGAAGAGAGATGACTTCCAGGCTCCTGGAGAGACAAGGATCTGGTCCTGCCTTGCCTGCTGACCCAAACCAGGCATTTAGTGGTGGCTTGGCAGTGCTGGGTTGGACTCAATGATCTCAGAGAGCTTTTCCAATCTAAATAGTTCTACGACTCCACGTGTGATCTGGCTTGGGATCCTCTCCAATCACCTGGGATTGTTGGCAATGGCTTGGAGCCCCTTGGGATCCCCTGTGGTCGGTTGGGATCAGGGCAGTGGGCTGTGTTTTCTGTTTAACATGGGTTTGACCCTTTTGTGCTGCAGGCAGGAGCAGCAGGAGCTCACCATGGCCCTGGCAGACCCCGTGGGCTGTGCCAAAGGCAGCGAGGACAACAACCCCTTCCCTGACATCATCGAGCTGAACGTAGGGGGACAGGTGTACATCACCCGGCACCCCACGCTGGTCAGCGTGCCCGGCTCGCTGCTCTGGGAGATGTTCACGCAGAAGAACGTGCGCTCGCTGGCCCGCGACAGCAAGGGCCGCTTCTTCGTGGATCGGGACGGGTTCCTGTTCCGCTACATCCTGGATTACATGAGGGACCGGCAGCTGGTGCTGCCCGAGCACTTCCCGGAGCGCGGCCGGCTGCAGCGCGAGGCCGAGTACTTCATGCTGCCCGAGCTGGTGAAGCTGCTGGCGCCCAAGCTCAGCGAGCAGAACTCCCTGGGGGACGATCCCTGCCAGAGCGACCCCGAGGAGCTGTCCCCCGGCGCGGACACCGCCCGCAGCCTGACCTCGGCCACGGCCGCACTGCCCAGCGCCGTGTCCGGCGGCCCCGGCGGTGCCAGCGCTGTCGGCGCCGAGGGCCGCAGGGCGGGGTTCATCACCATCGGCTACCGCGGCTCCTACACGCTGGGCAGGGACAGCCAGACGGACGCCAAGTTCCGCAGGGTGGCCCGGATCATGGTGTGCGGCAAGACCTCGCTGGCCAAGGAGGTCTTTGGGGACACCTTGAATGAGAGCAGGGACCCGGACAGGCCTCCAGAGAGGTACACGTCCAGGTACTACCTCAAATTCACCTTCCTGGAGCAAGCCTTTGACAAACTGGCCGATGCCGGCTTCCACATGGTGGCCTGCAACTCCACAGGCACCTGTGCCTTCGCCCACGAGCAGACGGACGACAGGATCTGGACCTCTTACACCGAATATGTTTTCTATCGTGAGTGACACAAAACCAACCCTCCACCAACCAACCACTGACTGTCCCTTTCCTGCCCCGTGCTGGCTGTGGCCTAGAAGGTAGAGATCCATCCCTGAATCCCGGTATCCTCCCTTTGCCTCCTTTTCAGTTGGTTCTTGGGTTTTTTCCCTCCTCCTTGCTCCACGTTGAACCTGCCCAGCTCTTCCTTGTAGCAGCTGCTGACCTCCAACCTTCCTCCCTCTCTCCGACTTCTGTGGTCGCTCCCAACCCTCCCTGGATGCGTGGACTCGGACACTGCTGTGGACGTGGGTTGGGTGGGAGGGGTGGGATACACCGGACACTGCTCCAGGCTGGCATTCCTGCCGCTGGATGAGCTTGGACACTGAACTGGGCTCTCTGTCCCGTGCAGCTCCGTGGGATTCTGCTGCACACGCTGTGACCTGCCTGGGGGGCTGGGAGAGGAATCACTGGGATAAATTCATGGAAAAGGTGGGAAGCAGAGCCGGGCAGGGGGTGGGGGCTGGAAAGTCGCAGCCTGGCAGCACGGCTGGATTGGCAGGAGCCCTGTAAGCAGCTTAGCCTGAGACTGGCAGCGCTTGGGAAGGGGAGAGGCTCCCCCTGTGCTCGCAGCTCTGAGCTGAGGCATCGCCGCGGCTCCGGGATGCTTCGGGGGGGATTTGGGGGGGATTTTTGGGAGGGTGGGAGGGGCAGATGCTCTGTGAGGGAGGTGGGGGGGAGTGGGGAAGGCTTGACACGCTCGAGGGTATAAAATGCTCATACAGCTCTCCAGGTCCTTGAGCCTTATCTGCCAAAAAGTCCCTTCGTTTTTTCCTGGGAGCACAACAGGAATCCCTGGGATGAGGTTGGGATGCTCCGGTGGCGGTCAGGCCACAGCTTCACCCAGGAAAGGGGATTTTGGCCATTTGGGTGATCTCTTGTGAGGTGTCTCCAGTCCCAGCTGCCCAGGCCCTCCCGGGGCTGGAGCTGCGGCTGCTCTCCCCCGCTGGGCACTGCGGAATGTGCCCGGAGTGGCCGTGTGCCCACATGCCCAGCTGGCACAGGGATGGGGGGGGGTTCGGCGGGGGGGTTCCAAGAGGAGGAGGAAGGAGGGAACACGGAGTTATGGCAGCCTCTGTGCCCTGCTCTGCCCCCTCTGTCCCTGCTGGGCAGGCTGCCAGGGCAGCCCAGCCCCGAGCCCAGCCCTGGGTGATGCCCAGCCCCAGCTGTGGCACACGGCCTCAGCCTGCAGGACTGGTGCCAGTGCTTGCAGGAGCGGTGGGAGGTGACCCTGATGTCCCCATCTGCTGCCTGTGCCTGTCCCCTGGTGCTCTGCCACCCATCCCAGCTCCCACCACCCATCCCTCCTCCTCCACCCATCCATGGCACCCACCCTCCACTCCTGCTCCTGCACCCTCCATCCCTGCTCCCACCCTCCATCCCTGCTCTTCCACCACCCATCCCTGCTCCCACCACCCACCCCAGCCCCTGGGAAGCTCCTGGAGCTGCAGGGTCTCCTCCCCAGCTGGACAGCACCCGAGGGGCCGTTCCTGCTGGGATTCGTGTGGGAGGAAGGTTTGCAGCTGCTTCCTGGGGAGGAGGGAGGGCTTTGGGGCCAGCAGAAGTTTCAGACCGGGTTCTCCCTCTCTCCTGAAGAAGGGGAAGGCAAAAACGGTATTTTGACATTTTTTCGTGGTCCTGTTCCTCATTCCAACAACCTCTGGAAGAGGAAATGGCAGCGGGCTTAAAAAAAGACGAGAAAAAGGAACTTGAGCTCTGTGTGCACACAAAGAAAACCTTTAAATAAAGGGGGAGGGGACCTGCAGCCCATCTTTGCTTTATTATTTTGGACTCGAGATTTTTATAAGTAGGACTGGGAGAAGAAATTGCTGCCTTGTGGGAAATGGGGCTGTTTTTATGTTTTTCCCCCACTGGAACTGGGCTGAAAAATTGATCTCCCGGGAGGAGGAATTTTTGCCTGAGGGAGGGACCAGAATGGCAGAGTTCCCATTCTGGGGGTTTTGATGTGGCAGGTTCTGGGATCGGGGCTGTTCCACCCAATCCCCCGCAGGAAACACGAGCAGGGGTTATTCCTGCATCCTTTCAGAGCCCGATGGTTTTCCTGGAAACTGAGACTCCATGGAAAAATCCTTTTGTTGAGATCCATCTCCACAAAAAGGCACCTGAGTTGGGGTCCTTTCTTTTCCTTGCATGTATTTATTTACAGGAAAAGTGTCCTTGTCACAGCTGGGAGCAGAACCTGGCTCATTTGATCCCGAGCAAAGACCTTGGATCAAATGGATGAAATTTGCTGGGGAATGGTGGCGTGGAAAAGCATCTCAGTGAGGTCCCCTCCTCTGAACGATCCTGGCAAGCTGGGAAAAACCAGGCAGGGAATGACTGGAGTGAGCTGGGAGCTCTCAGGGCCCCAAGGAGACAGTGGAGAAGGCAATTCCCTGCTGTTGACTGGTTTTCCTGGGAGTATTCCCGTATTTCTGTGACTCCCAGACCTCGAGCTCCTGCTGGGCTGTCCCTTGGGCTTGTCCAAAGCACCCAGACCTGCTCTGCTTGTCCCGTGCTTGTGCTCCCCCTGAGCATCTCCCACCCCCAGGCTGTCCCTTGGGAAAATCCAGCCTTGTCCAGCTCCTTCCCTGCTGGATTCAGACCTGGAGGTGATTTTTCCTTCCCACCCAGGGGACAGGACCCTGCTCTTCATCCTGCTGCCAGTGCACAGCAGGTTGAGCCAAGCTCCAGGTGCTGCTGGAGCTGCCGGTGGGAGCATCCTGCTCTTTTGCAGGAGCTCCATCCAGAGATCCTCCCCACCCCCTGCATTTCCAGGGCTTGGGAGAGGTTTGGGATGCCCCAGTTCATCCCTGGGAATGCTGGCGCTCCGAGGGCGGGCACGTGGGCAGAGCACACCTGGAGCAGGGGTGGCTGGCACGTGCCAGGGGGGATTACCCACGTTGCCCAGGAAAACCGGGGCCGGGAGGGATCCCTGGGATTATTTTAATCTGCCCTGCACTGAGCACTCAGCAGCTTTTCTCATCCTGCTGGGAATGAGAGCCGGGGGCTGGGATGGGGTTTGGGATGGGTTTGGGATGGGTTTTAAGGTAATGACATCCCGAGGGGGTGTCCAGGATCCCGTGTGGATCCCTTGGGAAGGCGCCTGCTCCTGCCGCAGAGCCCAGCACATGCCAAGGAATGCTCCCAGAAAGAGCTCCCAGCTTCCCAAGGGTGTTTTCCCCCCGAGGGGGGACAGAACCCAGTCTTTCATCTTGAGATTCCCGGAAAATCCTCCATCCTAAAATAAAACCCCTGGTGGGAAGGAGGCAGAGCAGGAGCTCAGGCTGGATCTGCGTTCCCTGCCCACAAATTGCCGGTTGCTCCTCACAAAAACTGGGCTTGAGGAAAAGCCAAATCCCGTCTGTCTCCATCAGAGACTCCTGCCAGCCCTGGAGAACATCTGGAAACACTTTGTGTCCTCGGCCTGTCCCCAGCCCCTCTCCAAGGGGACCCTTTGGTGGCAGAGGAGTCCCAGAGCTGAGCTCTCCCCATCCTGGATGGAGCAGCTCAATCCCATGGCACCAGGAAGAGGACAAGGAGGGTCCTGTGGGGGCAAGAGAGGTTAGAGGGGGACACAGAAATCCCATTCCCAGTCCCCAGATCCTGTCCTACCATGGGAGACCAGGTCAGCCCACCACAAAAATCCAAGGGATTTGCTGGAATGTCGAAATAGAAAGGATTTGGTGATCGAGGAGCAGGGGAAGGGGAGAAGCAGCTGGAAGCCGGAACCAAACTCTTCCTCTCTCAAGTAACCAGGGAATGGTTTGGCTTGGAGAGGACCCTAAAGCTCATCCAGTCCAGTCCCACCCCCTGCCATAAACAGGGACAGCTCCCACCATCCCAGGCTGCTCCCAGCTCCCTCCAACCCGGCCAAAATCTAATCAATCATAAAAAGAAACCCCAAAAACTCCCCTTAACAACATGGGCATCCAGCTCTGGGGAAAACCACCAGAGAGAGGGGGGATTTTCCAATTCCTGGAGCAGAAAGCGCAGCCTGGATGCTTCTTCTAGGAGGGGTTTAACAAAACAGGGCTTTAGGCTCAGTTTAGCAGCTGCAGCTGCTGTGCTCTGACCACAGAAAGACCTCTGGGCCTCCTTCCTGGGGCTTGGGGAGCAGGAGAGGGAAGGCAGGGCAGTGTCCAGGTCTCTGGGAAGTTTTGGGAGCTGTTGGGTGTGTTGGATCCCGGTGAGGGCTGGAGAATTTGCCAAATAAATCTCGTTCTGCCTGCGCTGACAGTTTGTGCTGAGCTTAAGCAGGTTGGGCTCGGGGAGCCGGGGATGTCCAGATGGTTTTCTTCAAAGGCTCTGGCAGTCCAAAAGGTTTTCCTTCATTCCAGGTGACGGATGGCTGGGAATTGTCCCCCTCCCTGCTCCAGGGGAGCTGGACAGGATCCGAGGGAAAGATGTTCCTGCAAATAACCCAGACCAGATTCCATCTAAATCACTTTGGGGTCACGGCACAGCCTCTGCATCCCAAATGTTTGCTGTCCCTCCTTTCCCTTCTCCAGGATAAATCCCAGTAGGAGAAATCCACCAGGATGCAGAGCCCACGTTGCCAACAGCGTCCTTAAAGGATTAACCCTTCCTTCACCCCCCGCACCCCAAAAAACTCCCATCAGGAATGAATTTAAGCTCCCCTTCCATCCAAACCATTTTATTCTGGGATTCCACGATCTGGGATTTTGAAGGGAGGTGGAGCCTGGCCTTGCCGTGGTCCTGTCCCATCATTCCGAGGATCCCTGTGGGAAGCAGGAGGAGGAGCACCTTGTTCCCTGGGCATGACATCCCTGGCATGTTCCCCCAGGGAAGAGCAGCCCCTTCCCACAGGAGCAGCCGTGAGGGGCTGCAGGTTTTGGGGCCACTTCACGAGGAAAACCATCTGAAAAATCAGATTTTTCCCTCAAAATTCAGCTTTTGAGTTCCCACACACTCAGAACCATGGAATATTCCGAACTGGAAAGGACTCACAGGGATCATCAAGCCCAAGCCTTCAGGAATGGCCCCCACAGGGATCGAGGTTTGTTTGGCTTTGGTTTGGGGCCCTTTCCGGGACAAGGGAGGGCCCAGCCCTGAAAACCCAAACAAAGCCCAAATGTTTAAGGCTCAAAGACGAAAAGAATAAATAAAGGAAACTGGAAATAAAGGGAAAAAATCAGGTTTTCTTTAGCCCAGCCTTGTGCTTTGGGATTGGCCAGACAGGGAGTGTTTATTGGGATCAGATGAGGAGAGCACGGAGCCAGGGAAGCTTTGGGGACCTGGAGAAGCCAAAAGGACAGCAAAACAACCCCAAAGTGGGACTTGTGCCTTGCCCAGCTCACCCTGCCTCAGTTTCCCCAGCCACAGCGTGAGGAAAGGAGCTCTTTGAGGTCCTGTCTGGGATGTTGTGGAGAGCAGAGCTCTCCCGGGAGCCATGGAATGGATATTCCAGGAGTTCCCACACCTCTGGGATGTGGTGAAATCCTCGGTCTGCTGAACCCAATCCTTGGTCTGGTGAAACACGGCCTGCCCACCTCTGGGAGCCCAAGCACAGGGAGAACCCTGGAACGTTGTTCTAAACTCACGGGATGGTTTGGATTGGGAAGGACCTTGGAGCTCATCCAGTTCCACGGGCAGGGACCCCTCCGCTATCCCAGGTTTTCCCAAGCCCCATCCAACACTTTCCCCTCTCCCTCCGACCGATTTAAACCCCGCAGGATCAACAACCCCCCCCCGAGTTCCTCTGTTTGCCCCCACCTGGGGATCGCTTCCTCCGGGCTGAGACTTCCAGCCAAAAAAAACCCCGGGATAAACCCAAATCCTTCCCCTCTCCGGCAGAAGGAGGGATTAGGGCTCGTTCGGCGCCGTCCTCTCTCCCGAAATTGCTCCCTGAGCACAGTCATTCCCATTACTCCCTAATTTGCTGTTAATGGACCGTTTTAATCAACTCCAAGGATTAAATGCCATTAAGGAGCCAGGGGAGCGGCCTTTTCCAGCGGCAGGGATGCAGAGCCGGGATGTGCGGGGAGGGGAGGGTTCGAGGGTGAAGGAATGGGGTGAAAGGGGACAGGGACAGGGTAAAAGCGACATTTGAGGAGCAGAGTCTGCATTTACCGAGAAAAGAGAGAAAACAGGAAATCGTTTCGCAACCTCCCGCCACCCAAAGCTTTCCCTGCTCCCCTCCGCCGCTGCGGACCCCGAGCGCTTCCCAGGAAAGGGGCGTTTCCCTGGATCCCATGGGATCGCCTTGGCATGTGGCGGTGGCAGCAGCAAACCTGGCACCCTAAAAACCACCCGGTGTGGGGAAGGGGATCCCGGCTGCTCCCCGAGACCCCACAGCGCGCACGGAGCTGCCGCGGGCTTCCCGAGCTCCAGGAGCTCCCAGCAGGGATTTTGGAGCAGGCAGAGCATCCCTGGCGTTTGGGACTCCTGATTTTTCCTGCGCCACTCGCACCTTTTAAATCCACAGCCGCTCTCCCAGCTCCTCATCCCCGGAACATCCCGTCCGACTCCAGTCCCTTTAATGGAGCAGCTCCAAACCAAAATTGCCCATTTTATTCCCAAATTATTGTAATTGTCCTTCGTGTGCCTGGAGGGGATTCAACACAACCCCCAGGGGAACACAAAAAAAACCCACTAACCCCACGCCGCAGCCTTTTAACTGGAGTTTGGCTCCAGGGGAACTGAAATCCCCAGGTCCTTGTTTGGAAGGATTCCCGGTCTTCCCGAAGGCAGCAAAAGGGGCCAGGAAAGCGCTTCCAGCAGGCTGGAAAGCTGAGCAGGAGCGGGCGCGGCGGGGCTGCGGGAAGGTGCTGATGCCAAATGCTCCTCCCAGTTCCTGAAATTTAGGAGTGGTTTTAATCCCCCCTCCCAGCAAACCGCGCTTTTCCAGAGCCTCGAAAGAGCAGCTGCTTCCTTCCAGTGGGATTTATTTGTATTTGGATGACGAATGAGGTCTTGGCACCGGGGATCTCCACCGTGAGCGGCTCCCCTCCCTCCCCTCCTCCCCCTCTGGAGCTGAGGTCAGCCAGCAGTGCCATGGAAATGAAGGACAAACTGTCCCGGCCGCTGTCAGCGAGGCTTGGCAGGAGCCAGGAATGCTCTCCGTGCTCCCGGGTTTGCTCCCAGGTTTGCTGATAGCCCAGCGGGGCTGGTTCCTGCCGGGAGAGCCCCGTTCCTGGCTGGGCATTCCCGGCTGAGCATTCCCTCCTTCCCAGCCCGGGATCTGCCCCTTCCAGCTGGGGCTGATCCCGCCTGCCCCGCTCGTGTTCCCCACGGAATCCCGCAGCAGCAGCGCAGCGTGGGATCATGGAATGGTTTGGGTTGGGAGAGACCTTAAAGCTCATCCCATTCCACTCCTGCCACGGCAGGGACACCTTCCACTATCCCAGGCTGCTCCAAACCCCGTCCAGCCTGGCCTTGGACACTTCCAGGCATCCAGGGATCAGCCAGAGCTTCTCTGGGAATCCTATCCCAGTGCCTTCCCACCCTCCCAGCCAGGAATTCCTTCCCAGTATCCAATATCTGGGGCTTGGAGTGGTCACTGCGACCTGCCGTGCTCATGGACGTCCCAGATGAGATCAGCAGCTCCGTGTACTCCCAGATAATTAATTGGATCTTGGATGAAAACATTGGAGGGGGCTGGGAAGAGCTGGAGCATCTCGGGAGTGCTCAGAGCAGCTCGTCCATGCTGGTCCATGGAAGGTTTTTTTGGTTGGTCTATTCGGTTTGCGGGGTTTCTTTTCTCTTTTTTTATTCTGAAGACCAGAATCAAAAATCAAATCAAACAAAAATCCCAAGGCATTATTTAAATAACGGGAGCTCGGTGCCACTGGTTTAAAGGGATTTAACTCCAACCTTAAAGCCTGGAGTGCTGCAATTTCCTGATTAGTTCTTCCACAAAAAAAAAAAACCAAACCAAGGATAAAAAACCATCCTGGTTTTGTCCTTGCTCCCAGCAGGATGAGTCGTAGGGAGAGTCTGAGGACAGGCAGAGGCTGATCCAGAGGCTTTGACCCCTTGAGGTTATGGAGTTTTCCATCCCTCTCCTGCCTCTTCCCTTCCCGGGTGTCTCCTGCTGATCCTTCCTCAGGAATATGATCCCAGCACTGGATGTATCCTGAAATCGGATCCAAAAGGTGTTAAAGGACACCTGGAAAGCTCTCTAATCAGGAATAAACAGCAGGGATTTCGTGCTCTGGCCCATCTAGAAATGATCGATGGGCTGAAAATTCCAACTTTTCCCTTAAGAAACAAGATCAGGAGAGGATTTATCCACGTGTCCGGCTCCGTGTCCAGCTCCGTGTCCGGCTCCGTGTCCGGCTCCGTGTCCTGACTTGGGCAGTGCCTGGGGGAGATTCCAGACCAAGAAATCCCTGCTCTGGTTGGAGTTAGTCCCATTCCAGGAGAATTCCCCATAACCTCAGCTTCGGGTGACATCCAGCTCCCTGGAATGCCATGGTTTCTGTCTCGGATTGTGTTCAAAGATAGAACTTTTTATAAAAATATGGACACAGGGAATGGCTTCCACGTGCCAGAGGGCAGGGATGGATGGGATATCGGGAAGGAATCCATCCTTGTGAGGGTGGGCAGGCCCTGGCACAGGGTGCCCAGAGCAGCTGGGGCTGCCCCTGGATCCCCGGATCACCTGTGCCAGGGCCTGCCCACCCTCCCAGGGAACAATTCCCTCCCAATCTCCCATCCAGCCCTGCCCTCTGGCACTGGGAAGCCATTCCCTGTGTCCTGTCCCTCCATGCCTTGTCCCCAGTCCCTCTGCAGCTCTCCTGGAGCCCCTTTAGGCCCTGCCAGGGGCTCTGAGCTCTCCCTGTGTCCTTCCCTTCTCCAGGTGAGCACCCCCAGCTCTCTCCTGAGTCTCTGAAGTTGACTTGAATCCCACCAAGGTTTATGAAACATCCAAGCAGCATTCCCAGGGCACATTCCTGTGTCCTGTTTGTCGTTCTGTCAATCCCAGCGGAAGATTCTCCATCAGGGCTGATCCCAAGGTCCTTTCCCAACAACCTCCACCACCCCATTATTCCATTCCCTCCATTTTCCTCTTGGCCATTCCCCCCTTTCCCCCTTCCCTGGGCAATAAAGCCCTTCATCCCGAGACAGCCTCTTGGGAACATCCCATTATTCCATGATTTATATGTTGGGAAGGAACTCTTGATTCCATCCCTCCTTTTCTCTCCCTTAATAAGCTTTTAATCCACGCTGGAAGTTCAACAATCCCCACTTGGCTCCGGAGTTTCCTTAAAAGCCTCTTGGATGGCCTTTATCCAAAAGCCCTGAGGAAAATGGAGCAACTGCTCTCCATTATCCACAAATTTGTGGACTGAGCATAAAGCCAAGGGATTTTTTTCCATGTTTATTAGAGGGGTTTTGAATTCTGCTTTTAATTGTGATTTCAATTTGATTCATACACAGCCACAATTCCTAAATGGAACTCGCAAAAGTGCTCAGGTAAACCATTTATTCCATGGAAAAATGCACATTTGGGATTCATTATGACCGGTGCCAAACTGATCATTAATAAAGCTTGAGGGTTAATTAAAACCAAGTGCAAATTTCTCAGGAAGGGCAGGAAATAGGGTGCAAAAATCCCTTTTTTTGGTAAAAAGCTGTGTTTATTCCTGCAGCTCCCAAATGGAACATCCCAATTTCCCCCTTCCCAACAATATTTCAGGATTAAGTGTAATTTTCACCTCCCTCCCCACGTGGTGTTAATGGGTTTCCAGGGAAAACTCCAATAGCAACCGGCTCCAACCAGGCAGAGTCGCCTCATTCCAGCCCCCTTCGCTTCCAACAAAAGCCATGGAATTAATAAAGCATTTGGGAATGACTCCGGACCTTCCCTCCTTCCCTGCAAGCAGAAACCAGGTTGTTGATCCCATTTTGCAGCTGAGCCTTTCCAGGATGGAAAGCAGGAATATTCCTCAGGCCTCCAGGGAGCACAAGGGCGGCTCCTTTGGAAGTTCCCCATGGGAAAAACTTGGGCTGTTGCGATGCCCAGGCTTGATCTGATCCCAAATCTTCCTTATCCTATGGAAAGGGATGCACCAGGACGTTGTCCCTGCTCCTACAGGACATCTTGGATCAAAAATCCCTTTCCAACCATTCCCGTTTTTTTTCCAGTGCAGGGGCATTGCTCACTGAAATTGGGATGGGGTTGAGCTGCAGAACTTTTCCATGGATTAAGGGGGAGTCCAAAGACAGGAAATGTTGGGAGGAGCCCAGATATTTTGGAAAAGCACCGTAAAAGCTGGCGGGGCTCATGGCACATCCACAGGGAAAATCCCAGGAAATGGTTTTTCATGGGACACAACCCCAGTGCTCGTTTTCCTTGCATCCCGCTCCAGGGCGGGTGTGGATGTGGAACACCAGAATTCCACGATTTTGGAGCAGGATCCAGACCCACACATGGATGTGTGGGTGTGGAGGGAGGTCACCAGAATTCCATGATTTTGGATCCAGGTCCAAACCTTCTCCTTTGTTTCCAGGTCCTGTTGCACGAGGCCAACTCTCCAGGCAGCTCTCCAGGCACTGCAGCCTTCCAGGTAAATCTATGGGAAAGGATGTCCCGGGAAAAACCTGGGAGTGGGTGAAGGAGGAATCCCAGGGATGGGAGTTTCAGCAGTGGCTCTGTGCTGCTCGTGATTCCCAAATGTCCCAGTGCTCGGTGGCTCCTCGGTGGCTCCCATCCCTTCAGCACATCCATGGAATATCCCTGAATCCACCGCGTCTGTTGGACAGCGTGGATTTGAGGCCGGAAGTGGAGCTGAGCCAACACCTTCCAGTGGTGGCTTTGGAATCTTCCCAAATCCTGGGATTTACTGTCCTCCAAAGGTGATGAGAGATGGCATCGAGGGGAGGTTTAGGGTGGATTTTTTGGAAAATTTTATTTATGGAAAGGGTTGTCCAGCCCTGGCACAGCATCCATGGATCTGCAGGATTCCCAAACTTCATTAATTCAACCAAAGAGGATCATGAGGGAATGAAATATCCCATAGAGTTGGAAAGAAAAACTGGGATGAAAGAGGCCTTTAGTTCCATGGATTTGACCTTAACTGTATCCCAAAACTGGCCTGGGTTTGCTCAGGTTTTGAAGGAATTCCAGTTTACACCATGGCAAAATGCCTTTGGATTTTTTTATAGGATCTGTCCCTAAAAAAGGAGGCTTAATCCCTGGAAAAGTGATGCTGTCATGGATTTGGATTTCAGCATCCTCCTTTGCAGGGCAGGATGGAACTCTTTGTGTTCCAAATCCAGCCTTCCCATCCCAAAAAGTCCATACAAAAACGGGAACAGCAGCAAGCGCCCAGCTGGAATTTGAAATAAAATGGGATTCATGCCGTTTTTCCGGTGGAGCTGAGCACGGACAGCCAGCACATGGAGGGTGTTTTGTTATCCCTGGGGGGAGGGAAAACCAAGACAGCGCAGTTCCTCTGCTCCCACTTTCCTAGGGATTAACCCAAAATCCCAGAGAGCCGAGGGGAGGTGCTGGAAGACGAACAAACTTCCAGAAAGCTCCGCCAAGGTGCTCAAAGCCTCGGGAAGGAACAAACCCTCCCTCGGCTGCTGGCGCCGCTCCAGGCTCTGCCTCCTCTTCCCAATCCTATTAGAATTAGAGGGATAGAGCTATAAGAGGAAAAGCCCGGCCCTAGAGCGGCGCTGACAGCTTGGCCTTTAAACCTTTAATAAGCGCTGGCTGTGGCTCAGCACGTGGAAGCAGGAATCCAGCGCCCTGCTGCTCTGCTGGAATGTTTGGGAATACCTGGAGAACCCCAGCCGTTCAAATGAAACGCTGGAGTCTCAGCGCCGCTCTTATTCCATGGAAGATCTTTCCCCTTCCACTGGTGCGGCAGGAATTCCACTCCAAGCCGCTTTCCCGTGTCCTGTCCGGATGTTGTTCCGCCCTCTCATCCCAAAAGGCTTTGGAATGCCCCAGTGGAATGGAATTCAGCTCAGACTCTCTCCCCCAGGACTTTGGGACTTAACTGGGTGCAAAACCAGCCGCTCTGGGATATTGATTGGAATTAGGACTGGAACATTTCCAGCTGCACTGGCGGTGACCACAGAGCCTCTGGATGGAGATGGTGGTCCTGGGAATCAGGAGGCCCTGGTTAGAGCCTGGGAAGAGGCAGGAATTGTCTCAGGAGCCACAGTTAATGAGGGAGGCCATGGGCATGGGGTGTGCTGGGATCCTGCTGCCATCTCCTGGAGAGAGCATCTTCTTCTGGATCGTGGTGGATCATGGAGATCCAACCTGGCCAGGCTGCCCTGGGCAAATCCCTGATGTCCTGGTTTCCAGCAACCACCAACCACAGAATCCTGCTGAGCTGTGGGGTTTTGGGAGCTGGAGCACCCCGTTCCATCCCCTGCTTCCCATGGCTGGGTGGAGCAGGATTGGTTGTGTCCCAAATCAGGGTGGCCTTGGCCAAAGTCCACCTCTGGAAGAGCAGGGTTGGATGGGATACTGGCAGGGAATTCCTGGCTGGGAGGGTGGAGAGGTGTTGGGATAGAATTCCCAGAGAAGCTGTGGCTGCCCCTGGATGCCTGGAAGTGTCCAAGGCCAGGCTGGGCATTGGGGCTTGGAGCAGCCTGGGACAGTGGAAGTGTCCTGGGTGACCTTTCTGGGTGACGATTCCGTGATTCTCTCTCTGCCTGCTGGGAAGAGCTGTGGAACTGGAACAATCATGGGATTTACCACGCTCTGTGCCAACGGGATGATCCCGCTCTGATGCTCAGTCATGGAGAGGCAAATCCCTTGGATGGGGCAGGAACCACAGCTGGATCCAAAGCCTTATCCGGGCCACATGGCACACGGAAGAGTCTGAGTGGAAAAGTCGGGAAAGAAAACAATGGGAAGCTGAGGCACTAATCCCAGTTCAGGATCAACACTTTGTATTCCTCCCTGTTTGGAAATCCATGTAAATGAGACACTCTCTGGAAAGCCAGGGAGAGAAAGGCTTAGGAAAAAGGCAGGAGAGCAGGAGCAAAGCAGGAGGAGCAGCAACGCCTGGTGGGAAATGTGGGATGTGGTTACAGGCACTGCCCAAAGCTGAAGGATCACCCTGAGAAGGGTTTGGGAAGCACTGGGAGTTTTCCTGATCATTCCTGGGAACCCAGCGTGGTGCTCCGTGAGGTGCTTTGGTTCTATTCCCATCCATTCTCTTCCCACATTCCCTCTGCACCATTTCCCTTCTAAGATTTTCTCCTTTGGGTGTTGATTTTTAGGAAGCTCCTGGCTCAGCCTGCCTGTTCCTGAGCCTTTGGAACTGGAGCAGAGCCCCAAAAAACCCATGTCCTCTTCCGAGCCCATCCTGGACCTCAAGGGAGACACGGCAGAAGCACTTCCAGGTAGGAACCTGCACTTCCAGGTGGGAACCAGCACTTCCAGGTGGGAACCAGCACTTCCAGGTGGGATGCAGCTCAGGCTCGCCAGGAGCTGCTCCTCTTGGAAGAATTCTTGGCAAAGCTTTGCCATCCATGCTGTTGATCACTAATCCCAACAAATAGGCAGGTCTTAGAATCATGGAACTATTTAGGTGGGAAAAGACCCCTAAGAGCATCGTCCAACCATTCCCAAGTGTGGCACTCACCCACGTCCCCAAATGCCACATCCCCATGGATTTTAAATCCCTCCAGGAATGGGGACTCCCCCCCTGCCCTGGGCAGCTGTGCCAGGCCTGGATACAATTTTTGGGGAATAAAGGGTTATCCAAAGGGATCGGCTTGGCAAGAAGGGAAAGCTGCTTTTGCTCCACGTGGTCCCAAGCCCTCCACCCCAGGCAGATGTTTTGCTGCTGTAAAGCAGGATGGCTCCGTTGGCTCCGCTTCCAGCAGCTCCCATCATCCCGGGGCTCTGCGCCGTCACCGGAATTTGACCTCTGGTGTCTGAATCCGTCATAATTCCTGTCCCAGCCATAAAGCTGGAGTGGCTGCTCTGGAAAAGAGTGAGGCAATCGAGTGGTCATGCAAAGTCTTGGTGTGGGACAGCTGTCGTCCATCACCCCCCTCAGCTGGCTGTGCTTCCAGAGGCATCCCACAGCTCCTCCCGCTGATTCCATCCCTGTTATCCTGAAGGACTCGGCAAGGAGCTGCAGCATCCCAGCTCCGGGAAGAGCAAAACTCCTTGAACACGGAGAGAAGGCAGCGAGAGCTGGGAGACCTCTGGAGGAGGGATTTGGGAGGCCTCTGGAGATGGGATTTGTTGCTCTTTTCCCTGTTCTCCTGGGAATGCCAGACCTAGGTTAGAGCAGATGTTAAATTAACCAGTGAGAGGGAATATCCACTGCTAAATGTGTATTTTACATATATGGATAAAAATAAGGGGGAAAAACACTTGGACTGCACAAATCCACAGGAAACAGCCTAAAACTGACAGCAGAGCTCCCGAAAAACCGAAAAGGGGATGTTTGGGAAACAAGAACAGCTGCACGGGGGATGGATTGAATTGCAGGAATCAACTGTGATGAAGCCAAAATTCCAGCCCCGAACACCGCTCCCCTCCCTCAGCCCAGGGAGGGCAGGAAACCAGGAAAACCAGGCGGAATTGGAGATGAAAGGCGCCGCGGGATGAACCGGGAGCAGTAATTAGGAGCTGATGGATATCGGCCCGCTCAGGGGGCGGAGTGGCGAGGGCTGGTTTAGATCCCGGCGGGAGCTGGCCGCGAATTAAAGGCACAAAAACCTCGGGCGGGTTTGTTCCAGCTCCAAGGGATTGAAGTCCTGGATAACAAAAGGTGGCTGGAGCTGGATCTCCATCTGTCAGTCCTGACAGACACGCGGATTTAAGGGCTAAAAATGTTGGAATTACGAAGCATCCCATGCCTGATCCCGCCGAGCTGCGGCTCTCCCATGCTCGGGAGTCATGGAATAGAATCCCAGGCTGGTTCGGGTTGGAAGAGACTTTAAAGGTCACCTAATCCCCCGTGCCATGGGCAGGGACACCTTCCGCTGTCCCAGGCTGCTCCAAGCCCCGTCCAAGCTGGCTTTGGACACTGCCAGGGATGAGGGAGGCAACGCAGCCGCGGATTCCAGGCTGGAGGCTTTCCCACATTCCAGCCATTCCTGCAGCGTGTGGATATCCACAAGCACGCAGCAAACACTGATTTAATTTAGATGAGGGATCTCCGGGGCATTTCCTGCGATCACATTATCCCTGCATGGACCTCGATCCTGGCACACATTCCCAGAGCAGCTGTGGCTGCCCCTGGCAGTGTCCCAGGCCAGGTTGGACATTGGGGCTTGGAGCAGCCTGGGGCAGTGGGAGGTGTCCCTGCCCATGGCAGGCGGTGGGATGGGATGAGTTTTAAGGTCTCCCCCAACCCAAGCCATTCCAGGATTCCATGATTCCTATAAAAGATGGAGCTGTGAGCTCCACACCCACCAGGTGAGGTTTGTGAGGACATCGCCATCATTTACGCACTTCCCGATCTCTTCCTCACAGAGAACCCGGCAGGAGCAGGGGAACAGAGCCCCTGCCCACCGAGGGACCCTCCAGGGCATGGACAATCCATGGAACACATGGAACCAACGCCAGCAGGTACCAGCGTCCAGCTTTCCTCCACTTTGGGGAGCTGCACCTTCGCTCCAAGGAACGTCAGCCCTCGGAAAAATCCCTGAAATCCCTGAAATCCCTGAAATCCCTGCTCCCACCTTGCCTCCTCCTGGCAGCACCCATATGACAGGGGAAAAGCTGGATTTCTTTCCCAAGGTCTTTCAAGAGGTGCCTTTTGCTGTTTGGATTTTTTTTTTTCCCCCCCAGCTCCTTGCTGAGCTTTTCCAACAGCAGGAAAAAAGGGGAATCCAGGGAGAGTCGAGCCGGGTCTTCTGGCGTTTATGTCACGAGCTTGGGGCTCCAACCCCTCCGTGCACCTGAGCTTGGTGCCTCCTGCCAAGGGACTGGCATTCCCTGGGATCCAGCAGGGAGCACTGGCACTGCCAGGGCGCTGGGGCAGGGCCTGGGTACCCGAGCAGATGGACCCAGCCGCACAGGAAGCTCCCAGTGCTGTTGTTCCTGGCTGGATTAATCCCATAAAACAGATCAATCCAGGCAGAGTCAGGTCCTGAGACTGACGGGATGCAGCTGGTTTGGATTGGGCACTGGGATGTTGTGGATACACCCTGGATACCCCTTCCCCACACTTCCCAAACCCAACGTGCTCTTCCAGCTCGTTTGGAAAATTGTATCCATCATTTTTTGGCCCACACCACCCAAGTTTAAGAGGCTGGAAGGAATTTTAAGAAGCTTGTAAAGGAACTGAGGCATTCCTGGTGCACCCCAAGCCCCGCGCTGCTCCTGCTTTTCCCATTTGAACACTGGAGGGAAGAGAGCTGCTGAAATAAAGGCATGGAAGAGAAACACGGAATGGTTTGGGACGGAAGGACCTTGAAGCCCATCCAGTTCCATCCCTGCTGCGGGCAGGGACACCTTCTGTGTCCTGTGACCAGCCCCCTTTAGGCTCTGAGCTCTCCCTGTGTCCTTCCCTTCTCCAGCCGAGCACCCCCAGCTCTCCCAGCCTGGCTCCAGAGGGGCTCCAGCCCTGCAGCAGCTCCGGGGCCTCCTCTTTCCTGTAGCTTTGGACAAACATCCCAGTTTTTCCTCAGGTTTATCCTTCCTCACATTTCGAGCTCTGTGGGACCAGCCCCTGACTGGCATTAAGGGGGTGTCACCCCTCAGACGATCCAAGGACACTCCACAGTCCCGAGTGTCCCTCCCAGCTGCCGGACTGGGAACAGGGATCAGCCTGGATGATTTTTCTGATCCTTTCTCCCCCAGATTTCCCTTCCCTGGTGCCACTTTTGCTTTAGAGCTCCAATTAAATTCAGCAGCGACACTTCCGAGCAGCCCCGTGGAGCCGCTGGAATCCTGCTGGGGGCAATTATCGGCTCCTGCCGCTGGTTTTGCGGGAAGCACACACTGTCCCCACCCCTGCGGCTCTGGGACAGCGCTTTGTTATTCCAGAGGCTGTGACAGGGACAGGAGCTCGGGCCCAGGCTCACAGCACGGGATTTGCTGCTCTCCGACGCTGCTTCCATCCCCAGGGATGTCGGAAGGTCCCAAGGGCAGGGGGAATAGGTCATTCCTGGGTGATCCCGAATGAGGAATCTGCAGCTCACACTCCGTCAGGCCCCGGGATTTCCTTTCCTTTCCCACCATTTGCTGCAGAGATCCAACTTCTCCCAAAATAGCCAGGCAGGGACTTTTTTATGAGGTCCTGGAAGGAATGGCTTCCCAGTGCCAGAGGGCAGGGCTGGATGGGAGATTGGGCAGGAATTGTTCCCTGGGAGGGTGGGCAGGCCCTGGCACAGGGTGCCCAGAGCAGCTGGGGCTGCCCCTGGATCCCTGGCAGTGCCCAAGGCCAGACTGGACATTGGAGCTTGGAGCAGCCTGGGACAGTGGGAGGTGTCCCTGCCCATGGCAGGGCTGGCACTGGATGGGCTTTAAGGTCCCTCCCAACCCAAACCATTCCCTGATTCCATGATTCAGTTCCATGATTCCATTACTCTGTTATTCTCTCCTTTTATTTTGTTTCCTGAAGGATTCTCCAAGCCCAGCCCAAACAAAGAGTTGGGTTTTTGGAGGAAAAGCCCCTCCATGGGCAGAGGCAGAGCTGGGTTCCTCTCAGGCTGTTCCTCTTCCATGGCTTTATTCCAGAGGCTCTTTTCCTTCCAGTTTTGAAATAAATGGGATGAGTTTTAGGTCCCTCCCAACCCAAACCATTCCAGGATTCTGGGATTAAGAGCAAGATTTCAGGAGTGTGGAGGTTGTGGGTTTGTAACCTTGCCAGACCCCCCAAAGGACACCAGGATGGTGGGATAGGAGGAATATTCAGGAGCCATCCCCAGGAAACCTGGCTTTGCTTTCAGCCTGGTGACCTGAACAGTTCTCTGTGCCTCAGACGGGAATAATGGGATGTAAAATTGAAAACTTTGGAGAATAAATGTTATCCTTAACCTGCCACAGTCGCGGGATCCTCCGCGAGCTGAGATGCTGGAGAGGAACTGAAGGATTTGAATTCATTCCCCAGCTCAGCAGGAGGCTCCTTCTGGGAATTTGGGTGCTTAAATTCCCCAGCCTCAGCTCCACGTTTCCCAAAAGCAGCTCCCAGGTTCACAGATAAGATGATTAAAGCAACTTCAAGGCTTCATCCCATCACTCAAAGAATCTGGGGCAAAGATCCATCCCTGTAACTTCCCGGAGAGATTTGCCAAAGCAAATTCAGCCTTCAAGGGTTCTGCTCGCTGATGGGTGACATTCCTGCTTCCCACCTCCAGCGACGGCAGAGCTGGAGCTGCTCAGCAAATGTCAAAATGGAAAAAAAAAGAAGAAGGAAAAGGAGGGGGGGGGGGGGGGGGGGGGAATCCAACTCTGTCCTTACAAAGTTTTCAAGGAAAAAGAAAAATCCCCCTTGACATTTTCTGCTCCAGTGCAGGGGGAATTCGAAATGGGAATAGTTTTTTCCTTGTTTTGTACCTCTGCCACCGGATGTAGTTTTAAAAGGATTCCCAGCAGGTCTCTTATCTCCCTGTCCCTTATCTCCCTCATCTCCTTCATCTCCTTCATCTTCCTCCTCTCCCTCATCTCCTTCATCTTTCTCCTCTCCCTCCTCTCCCTCACCACACTCATCTCCCCCATCTCCTTCATCTCCTTCATCTTCCTCCTCTCCCTCCTCTCTTTCATCTCCTTCATCTTCCTCCTCTCCCTTTTCTCCCCCATCTCCCCCATCTTCCTCCTCTCTCTCATCTCCCACATCTCCCTGATCTCCCTCCTCTCCCACATCTCCCACTCCTCACTCTCGTCTCTGCTCTCCTTCCCCAGCCCCCGAGGACGCCGCGGAGCCGAAGGAAAGCCCCGGGATGAGGCAGGACCCGGCGGACTCCGGCGGTGGGAGCGCTGCAGGAACCCCCGGCCCTGCCGAGCCCTTCCCGGCTCCACCCACGGACGAGCCCGTCCCGGGCAGAGACGCTCAGTCAGAGGCGAAGGATCCCAGCCCCACCAACTCCCTGCCGTGGCCAGAAGCTCCCGAGGAATTCCCCGCCCGCCCCAACACCCTGGACTTCTCCAAATCCCTGAAAAAGATGGAGGAGGTGAAGCAGGAGGGGCAGCGGCGGGGCAGTGACCACACAGCGGTCAAGGAGAACGGCGTGGAGGTCACTCCGGCCACCACCACGGCCACCAGCGAGGAGCGCCGGGCGCTGCAGTCCGAGCTGGGCAAGTGCATCGAGGAATTCCGCAGGATCAAGATCCCGGTCGCCTTTCCCAACAAAAAACGGCAGTGGCAGAGCGAGCTGCTGAAGAAGTACCAGCTGTGAGAGGAGATGCCGTTCCCATCCCAGGGAATGACGCTCTCCAGGCTGTTGGGTGTCTCCAGCGCTGTTCCAGTGGCAGCACAGGTTGTCCATGCTCCCAAAATGAGGAGTGGAGGTGGCTCATGAAGCCCATCCAGGTGTTGGAAGGGTCACAAGCCTGTTCCCACCACGGTCATCGAGGGGATGCCCCATGTCCTCAGTGGCACAGGCACAGCTGGAGGGGGTAGGACAAGGAATGACATCCAGGGGGATGTTCAGGGCCCGCAGAAATTCCCACATTTCTGAGACCGAACTTTCCTGGCGCTTCAAACAATAAAATCGAGTCGGTGTCCGAAATGAGCTCCAGTCTCCTCGTGGCTTGGGGGCAGGTGTGGGAATTTGGCTCTTCACAACTCCACAAGGGGCTTGGAGATGGAGTTTCCTGAATTGTTTGGCCCTTGGGGCTGTGGAGGGGGACACCAGAGCCACATTTTTATTCCTTTTACATGGAACCGGGCTGGGAAAGTGTTTGGGGAAGTGTTCAGGGAAGGGTTTGGGGAGTGTCTGGGGAGGTGCTCAGGGAAGGGTTTGGGGAGTGTCTGGGGAGGTGTTCAGGGAAGGGTTTGGGGAAGGGTTTGGGGAGGTGCTCAGGGAAGGGTTTGGGGAGTGTCTGGGGAGGTGTTCACAGGGACACGCAGAGCCAGAGCACTGAGATGACCCTGGGCAGAGCTGGGAGGCAGCAGAAGGCTCCAGACCCACATCATTCCCCCCACAGGATCCCCATTTCCCGGGAGACAGGAGCCTCGGAGCTCAGCAGAGCACGGCAGGGGCTGAGCTGTTGGATCTGGAATGTGCCCACGGCTCCTCGGCAGAACGAGCTGCAGAGACCCCGCCGGTGCCAAGAGGAGCTGGCAAACATTCCCAGAGCGGATCTGGCACCTGCAGGCAGCCCTGCTCTCCTCGGGATTTTGGGAATCACAGCTTCTCCCACCCAAGGACGCGCTCCAGGCTCTCCCTGCCCGGATCAGCCTCCAGCTGCAAGAAGGGGCCTTTCTGCAGGGGCAGGCTGGATTTTGGGATGGAGGAGGAGGATGTTCCTGGCAGAAGGCCTTGGAATTCCTTCCGATTCCTTCCTGGGTGGTGCCTGAGGGTGAAGAGCGCTGGACTCAAAAGCATTTTCCTGTCTGAGAGCTGCACACACTCAGAAATTCAATGGAAATTTAAATTAAATGAACAACTCCTTCACTGGGTGCCAGCCAACACAGCTGGCACTTGGAGAGGAGCTGTGGAATAGTTTGGAATCTTTCTTGGATGATCTCCCCTCTCCAGGAGCAGCAGGATCCCCTCAGGCTGCCCCTCCTCGAGGTCCTGGGCCTGTTTAACCCCTCCAGGTGCCGCCAGAGGTGCCTGGAATATTCACACTCCTCAGGGCTCCTTCCACAGGCAGGAGCAGCTGGGAGTGACTCATTCCTGTTTGTCCTTCAATATTTGTCCTGCTGCGCTCAAAACAGGGCTCGGCTCCCTTTGATTCGGGGAATTTGTTATCGTTCCTCTTCATCTCCCAGGAAATTCCTCCTTTTCCAGCGCTCTCCTCCAAAGCCAAGAGGACACTGAGGCCCATTTGATCCCAGACTTCAATCCTGGATGTCAGGGAGAGGAATTCTGAGTTTAGACAGAGCCTGACTCCCCCTGAGCACAGGACTGGGAATCGGGAATTCCTGCTGTTGGTCCTCTGTGTGATGCTGGAAACATCAGGTGCTCTCTGTGCACTTTTCCCTCTTCCCAGAGTTTTTCCATCGTGTTTTCCACCTGCTGAAGGTGTGGGAACAGCTCCTGACAGGTCCATGCAGAGCTTCCTTCCATGAATGTGGTCCTGGGAAGGGGCAGGAGTTGGAGATCACCGGCACAGAGCTCCTTACCGAGGGAATAAATCCCTCAGCTTCCCCCCCCAGACTGATTTCCCACAAATACCTCGGTTTTCCTGGAGCAGCAGGAAGCCATTGATTACCCAACGTACTGAATGTCATTATCCCTTAATTAATTAAGCACCAATTAATTACCTGGAACATTGCATGACACGCAGCAAATGCCATCAGCTGCTGGGGACAGGATAATTTAAACCTGGCCCAGATAAAAATGAGCAGGAATTGTCCAGCAGAGGAAACAAGAAGGATTTTATTTCCCTTGGGATTTGTGGGGGAAAAAAAAACCCCAACCCTTCCAACCAAATCCCTCTGGGAAAGCTGGAGGGGTTTTGCTTCCCAACACAGCCTCAGCTGCTTCCCTCTGGCGTCACCTGTGGATTCCAGGCTCAAATGTCCCAGCAGGAACATTCCCACAAAGGAATTGGGGTATTCCACAAAGGAACTGGGATATTCCACCAAGGAATTGGGGTATTCCAAGGGGAAAGAAGTGGTTGTCTCACTTGGCTGTGCAGTATTTGGACTCGGTGGAGTTTTCATGCAGGAAAATGGAAAATTTTTAATTTCTTCCCGAACTGAATGAATTTCAGGAGCAGATCTGGGCTTCCCAGTCTGCTGGTTTGGGACAAAACGGGCTGGATCCTCTGCTCCCTTTAGGAACTCTGCTTTTCCAGCTGGAACAAAATCCAATTTTTCCCTTTTTTGGGGGGGTGGCATTTAGGGACAAACCCTCAAATTTGCAGCCTCTCAGCTCGTGGCAGCACCGGGACAAAGCCCGGGAGAGGGCACAGGACATCCCTGGGGTCCTGCAGCTCTTGGCCACATCCCGAGGATCCTGGGGAGCGGGATGCTCCCGCCCGGCCCGGCAGGAGTTAAATCCTTCGGGATGCTCTGCCAGCCAAGCGCGATAACAGCCGCGCTCAGGGAGCCTTAATGGCCGGGAGCGGGATTGGAAATGGATTCGATTTTATTTTAAAGCGGCAGGAAAGGCAGGAGCGGCTCCAGAGAGGGGAGGCACCGGCACATGGGATGGGAAAAAGGAATACTGATCTTCCCGAGTGATCCCCCCGGATAAATATCTCTGTTCCTAAACACCTCGGTCAGAGCCAAGCCCTGCCTCTTATCTCTTATCTCTGTTTTACGGCTGCTTGTGGATTCCCATCCCTTCTCCGGGCTCCAGAAAACTCCTGCTGCTCCCAGGGAAATCAATCCATGGAAAGGAAAAGTTGGGGATGGGGCTCGGGGAGAGCAGTTTGGGGTTCACAGCGTTTTATCCCACTCAGACTTTTCCTCAGGGATGGTTTTCCCTGGATCGCTGCAATCTGCCCAAGGCAGCAGGGCTGGGAAGGGCATGGAAATGACAGAAGGAAAAATTGGGTTTGTTTGGGTCCTTCTCTGCTCTGGAGCCAGGCTGGGAGAGCTGGGAATGTTCACCCGGAGAAGGGAAGGATCCAGGGAGAGCTCAGAGCTCCTGCCAGGGCCTAAAGGGGCTCCAGGAGAGCTGCAGAGGGACTGGGGACAAGGCATGGAGGGACAGGACACAGGGAATGGCTTCCCAGTGCCAGAGGGCAGCGATGGATGGGAGATTGGGAAGGAATTGTTCCCTGGGAGGGTGGGCAGGCCCTGGCACAGGGTGCCCAGAGCAGCTGGGGCTGCCCCTGGATCCCTGGCAGTGTCCAAGGCCAGGCTGGACATTGGGGCTTGGAGCAGCCTGGGACAGTGGGAGGTGTCCCTGCCCAGGGCAGGGGGTGGGATGGGAAAAGCTCAGAGATCCCTTCCCACCCAAACCATTCCATGATCCCTCTCTCCGCTGCCACCTGAGCCACAGCAGGAATGGTTTAGGAGGGAAACTCTGGGATGTTCAGGACCCAGCAGCTTGGAACTGGTTATTTTCGCTTCCAGAGAATGGGATCAGTCATTCCTTGTGCAGTCAGCGAGGAGAGAAGGATCCCTGCTCTGGGTTAACACATCCCGGGATTGAACTGATCCCGATGTTCTCCCAAAGGGAATCACAGCCTGAGCTGCAGCAAACCAGCTCCCTTTACCTCTTCTGCAATTAGCTTGATCCACGTCACTTTTCCAGTTGCAGGGAGATGAAGATCAGGATCAATGGATTTTCTGGGAATCCTAAATCAGGGAGGAGCTTTGTGTCAAAGGGAAAAACCTGGATGTGACCCACGGATAGGCAGGGAGAGGCCCCGAGGTGGGGAAGGGAGATCTGAGAGCCCTGGGCTGTGGAAGCAGAACAGGAATTTCCATCCCTTCCCACACATTCCCAGATTTCCAGCAGCACCTGCAGGCAGGAGGGGAGGCCCAGCACGAGCAGGGTCCCTGGTGCTCCAGGAATGACGGCTGGGGCTCATCAGGAGCGAGGAAAGAGGGATTTGCTGTCTGCACGGAAGGGATGGAATCGCTTCGTTCCTGCTTTATCAACGCCCGGGAAATCCCACGGGACTTTGCTGACGTAAGGAAAATTATTATGGGTTGTAGTGACCCCCCATCGGTCCCCTGCTAAAAACTGCAGGGAAATGAAGCTGTTTTGGTGGCTTTTCCAAGCTTTTTTGTTCATGATAAACAGCTCTGTATTCCCGGGATTTGCCTCACCAGCCCGAGGCCAACGCTTTCCTCTGCTTCTCCAGAGGATTTCCTGCCCATCCCCTATTCCTGCTCATCCCTTATTCCTGCTCATCCCCTATTCCTGCCCATCCCCTATTCCTGCTCATCCCCTATTCCTGCCCATCCCCTATTCCTGCTCATCCCTTATTCCTGCCCATCCCCTATTCCTGCTCATCCCTTATTCCTGCCCATCCCTTATTCCTGCCCATCCCCTATTCCTGCTCATCCCTTATTCCTGCCCATCCCTTATTCCTGCTCATCCCTTATTCCTGCCCATCCCTTATTCCTGCTCATCCCTTATTCCTGCCCATCCCTTATTCCTGCCCATCCCTTATTCCTGCTCATCCCTTATTCCTGCCCATCCCTTATTCCTGCCCATCCCTTATTCCTGCTCATCCCTTATTCCTGCTCATCCCCTATTCCTGCCCATCCCTTATTCCTGCCTATCCCCTATTCCTGCTCATCCCCTATTCCTGCTCATCCCTTATTCCTGCTCATCCCCATCCCTTATTCCTGCTCATCCCCTTTTCCTGCTCATCCCCATCCCTTATTCCTGCTCATCCCTTATTCCTGCTCCTCACTGTCCCCATTTCCCTGTCACTGGGGCACCAGCCTTGGAGCCTCATCCTGAAGTTTCCCATGGCTTCTCCTCAGGAGTTTCCTCGCTGGAAAAATCCCTGCAGAGGGAAGAGCTTGGCCTCAGAGCCATTGAGGACGGACCGAGATCCCGGATCCTGGTTAAACCTCACTGTTTTCCTGCTTAATGCTGCGTAATTCTGCAGCAATTCCACATCTCCCTCAGGAAAGGAGCAGGAAAATCAGGATGAGGAGGTGCAGAGGGATCCGGCTGCCATTAAAATGCAGGAGCAGCCCCGCACCGTGGCTGCAGAGTAATTAAGTAACGCTCCCAAAAGATGAGGAAGCATTTCTGGAGCAGCCACGGGGACTCGGGAAAACTTGCCAGGAAGTTTTCGGCACCAGAAATCAGCCCAGGGGAAAGATCCCAAGGTGGAAACTCACCCCATGATCCAAAGAAACCAAAATCCAGGCAAAAGTGATAAAGAACTCTCTGTTTGGCAGGAAAACTGAGACCAGGAGTCTGGAGCAGCTCCCCCCAAAAAAACCCCCCACCAAGCTCTGGATTATCCCTGAAACCACAGGAGTTGAAGATGAAGAAAAGATGGAATTTCAGTCTCCCGGGAAATGAGAATCATTTTATTGGGATTTTTTTTCTTTTTTTTAAGGTAAAAGTGGAAATCTCCCAACATTTTGCAAAACAGACGCTGAAGGGAAATGTTGGAACAGGGAATGTCTGAGCTCGGGTCCTGAACAGGGAGCCCTGAGTGTGCCAGGGAAGGATCCAGAGCCAAGATCCTGGCGCTGCCTTCGGCTTTCTGACGGGAAGCTGCCCTGGCAAGGGCACGGAGCAGATGGTGGGAGCAGGAACAAGAGAGGAGCCCCACGGAGAATCCTCTGGGAAGCAGGGAAAAGGCACAGAGAGGATTTTCAGGAGAAGTAAAAGGTCGGGTTTTATGTCAGGAGAAAAATCTGATTGGGGTGGGGGCAAAGCTGATCCTCCAGGGACTGGGATGATCCCGGCAGAGGGAATCACACACTCGCAGCCACTGGGGAGCAGAGCTGGGAGACCTGGAGAGGATGGATTTGGGATTGGGGTGTCTGGAGATATGGGGCAGCAGTGGGGCCATTGGGGCCATCCAGGGTAGTGGGACAGGGCACAGGAATTTGGGATGAAAGAGCCAAAAGTGTCCCCAGCAAAGGCCTTTGGGAAGGTCACGGCATGGGAAGGACGTGAGGAATTGCCGGAACGTTGAGGCCATCTGGGAACTTCATCAGGAGAGATAAAATTCCTCTATTAAATCCTTTCTAGGTGCCCTTCAGAGCAGGCAAACCTCGGGGACATTCTTCATCCATGGGCAAGCATTCCCTGCAAATATTCCAGAGCTCTGCTGTGGCTTGGGAGCTGCCCCGGTTTGTCGTGCTGGGGACAGGATCAGCAGGAGGCACTGGGAATACTGGGGCCCCAAAGACAGGATCGGTCTCCCCATGGCGGAGAGATGGGATGTCATGGAATCATGGAATGGCTTGGGTTGGAAGGGACCTCAAAGCCCATCCCATCCCACCCTGCCATGGCAGGGACACCTCCCACTGTCCCAGGCTGCTTCAAGCCTGGCCTGGGACATTCCCAAGGCTGTGGATGCCTCTCCCTCTCCATCTGGAGCACGGGATGAGCACGGCTGTTCCTGCAGGTCGGAGAGGAATTTTTTGGGAGGTGTGGATCCTGCCCGTCCCAAATTCCAGGGTGAAACACCCACAGCTGAGCAGCAAAGAGGCTTCTTGTGCTGCTGGCTGGCTCCAGGCGGGAGCCATCCCAGGATTCCATGGGATAACACGTTCCCTGCTGTTCCAAGGCACTGATTCTCCAGGCAGGAACGCTCCTCTGGCGGCACTGAAAGATTGATGGGATGGATTCAATCATTCGCTCTGTTGGACACCGTGGGATCCACATTCAAATCCATCCCGGAGCCGCTCCGTCCTCACGCTCCAGGGCTCCAGCACGTCCCAGCCCATCCATAAAACAGCAGCTCATCCAAAATGCAGCCAGAGTTGGGATCAGGAGGGTCCCTGACTGGCTGAGCTTGATTTTATCCTTCAAAATGTTCTCCCGTCTGCTGCTCCTCTCTTTCCCTGGGAAGGGACTGTGCTCCAAGGAATGCGCTGGGAGCCCCAGAACGACGGATTTGTGTGCAGAGAATGCTCCCTGTGCACAGACATCCCAGTAAACAATAAAACCTCCCCATCCCAGAGGTGAAAAAGCTCCCAAAAATCCAATTTCTGCCGTGGAAATGTTGGCAGATTTTTTTTCCCCCTCTGTCTGGCTCTGAGGATCTTTGTGGAGGATGGAAAACTGGAGTGGATTCGTTGAAGGATGAGGCTGAGCTCCTGTAGGAAATGGCTCAGTCTGCCCTGGCCCTTTCCCTGGGACATCCACAGTCCTGGATAATCCCAGAATCCCAGAGTGGGGTGGATTGGGAGAGACCTTAAAGCCCATCCATGTCCATGGGCAGGGACACCTACCACTTCCAGCATCCATGGACATGGATGGCTCCCGAGGGGGAATCTGGACAGGGTCACTGTAAACCAAAGGAAAAGCTCTGGAATTTATCAGTCTATGAACACCTGACAGATCCCTGTCCCCGAAAAATGGGAAGCTCCAGCCACAGCTCACCACCCAACAGGGATTTTCATGGATTTAATAACTCCAGGGAATACCAATTAACCCCAGGCTGTGTCCTCATCTTTCCTGGATCTCTGGCAGCTCTGGGCACGTTCCAAGCCTTTCCCTCAGCAAATATTGTCTCATTTATCCTGGTTCCACCTTTCCTGCAGCCAATACTCCTCTCATTTATCAGGATATCTCCTCTGTCCTGCTGAAATCAGTGCTGTTCCCACCAGAGCTGGTCGGGAATCCCCGAATTCCCCCTCGGGAGCCACCCGTGCCCACGGTGAGGCACTGGGAATTGCACCCTGCGCCAGGCAGGAGTGGGGGCACGGCACAGGGGGCACTTCCCACGGCAGAACGGGAGCTTTGGGATGAGGAGCAGCAGCAGCAGGGCCGGGAGGTGCCGGAATGCTCTGGGAGCAGAGCCGGGCTGGGCTCGGCAGCATTCCCAGGCGGAGCCGTAAATGCCGCGGGAAGGATCCGCAGTCCCTGATTTATGGAGCTGCCTCCTCCCCCAGGCCAGCCCCCTCCGTGCTCTCGGCAGCAGCTCCTGGGGGCTGCGCTGGGGCTCTCTGAGCTGAGGGGCTGCACCGGGCCTGGGGCAGTGCCAGGAGCCTCCGAGGGCAAACCTGGAATGGTTTGGGTGGGAAGGGAAGGGAAGCTCATCCCATTCCACCCCTGCCATGGGCAGGGACACCTCCCACTGTCCCAGGCTGCTCCAAGCCCCAATGTCCAGCCTGGCCTTGGGCACTGCCAGGGATCCAGGGGCAGCCCCAGCTGCTCTGGGCACCCTGTGCCAGGGCCTGCCCACCCTCCCAGGGAACAATTCCTTCCCAATCTCCCATCCAGCCCTGCCCTCTGGCACTGGGAAGCCATTCCCTGGGTCCTGTCCCTCCATGCCTTGTCCCCAGTCCCTCTGCAGCTCTCCTGGAGCCCCTTTAGGCCCTGGCAGGAGCTCTGAGCTCTCCCTGTGTCCTTCCCTTCTCCAGGTGAACATTCCCAGCTCTCCCAGCCTGGCTCCAGAGGGGCTCCAGCCCTGCAGCAGCTCCAGGGCCTCTCAGGACTCGCTCCAATATCTCCATATAATTATTGTGTTTTATCCCAGACTGGTTTGGGTGGGAAGGGCCCTTAAAGCCCAGCCAGTGCCACCCCTGCCATGGGCAGGGACACCTCCCACTGTCCCAGGCTGCTCCAAGCCCCAATGTCCAGCCTGGCCTTGGGCACTGCCAGGGCTGGGGATGCCTCTCCCTCTCCACCTGGAGCACAGCTCCATGGAACAGCGCTCCCACCCCAGCCAGCCCAAGGATGTCCGGGATCAGCAGGACAAGAGGAAGGAGGGGGTGGCTCTGTCCCCACAGCTCCTGTTCCCGGGCTGGGGGCAGGGAGTGAGGGATGGCCTGGAGAGGGAGGAGCAGGAGGAGCAGAAGGATGGAGCTGAATTCCATCCCCCTGCGGAGCTGGCGGGAGCTGGGATGCCGAGGGTGGGAGGTGATTTATTCATTGATCGATTTGTTTATTTATTTATTTATTTATTTCTCACTCTCTCCCTCTGCACAAGTCCAGAAATAAATCAAACCAAGCCAAGAGCGGGATTGGATCAAGGCCGGCTCCCAGCACCTCTGAGGAGCAGCAGGAGCCAGGAAAAGTCAGGATGAAATTCCTGCTGCTGGGAAGGTTGGGATGCAGTCCCTGCTGTGGGAAGGTTGGGATGTAATTCCTGCTGTGGGGCTGCAGAGGGAAGGTCAGGATGCAATCCCTGCTGTGGGAAGGTCAGGATGCAATCCCTGCTGTGGGGCTGGCACAGGGAAGGTCGGGACGCAATTCCTGCTGCTGGGAAGGCCGGGATGCAATCCACCCCTCCTGCCGGGGCTGGCATTTCCCTGCCCGGAATGCAAAGGTCACCAGAGCTGCTGCTGCTGCCCCATGTGCCCTCCCTGCTCCCCTTCCTGCTGGGATGAAGGTTTGGGAAGGCTTTGATCTCCAACCCCGCAGGCTGGAGCCTCCAGTGTCTCCTCTCTCCAGTGGGAAGCTCTCCAGGGAAAAGCTGGAGCTGCTCAGAGCCTCTAAGGGACCTTATAAAACCATGGAATTACTGAAGCTGGAAAAGGCCTTTGGGATCATCGAGTCCAGCCTCTCCCCCAGCACTGCCAAGGCCTTCATGTCCCCAAGTGCCACATCCACACTGATTAAGTTCCCAGGATGCTGCCAATTCCCGGGAACAGCACAGCTCTGTCCCCCCATCGTGGGAAAAGCTGCCTGGGCTGGAGGGGGTTGGGAATTCCGGTTCTACACCCCCAAAAAACCCCAAAACACCTTGGGGGGGGGGGGGGGCTCCAGAGGGTTGTCCCTGTGGGATGCTCCATCCTCGCTGCAGGAGGCAGAGCGAATCCTTGGCACACACAGCCGCTATCCCAGCTGCTGGAGCTGCCTCTGGAGGCAGGAGAGCAGAGGCACTGGAATTTGCCTCTGGGATTTGGGGATGGATATCCAGAGTGGGGGATATTTTAGTCTGGTGCTGGTGGAAGATTTTCTGGGAGCTTGGAGCAGTCCCAGCCCCTTCCCGGGAATGCTGAGGGCTCCTCCAGGGTCGGGGCTGGAGCTCTGCCCGCCTCTGGCTGTGCTAATTGATACCTCCGAGGGGGGAGAGCACAGATATCAGCACTTAATGGTGACTAACGGGGCTGATGGGATTCCGTCGGGTTTGTTTGCCACTGTGGCTTCCGAGCCTGGCAAATCCAATAAAAATTCCCAAATAAAAGCCAGATTGGTTCGATATCTCAGCGTTAGTGAAAGCCAGCAGGTGTTCCCAATGCAGTTCTTTTATCCTCAAGGGCTGTGATCCCACAGCCACTCAGAGAGTGCTGGACCCTCCCTGTGTCCAGGGTGACACATCTGTGACCCCTCCTGGTGCCCAGGTGGGATCTGAAATTGGGATTGTGGGCTCTGAGTTCAGGATTTTGAGCTCTGAGTTCGGGGTTGTGGGCTCTGAGTTCGGGGTTGTGGGCTCTGAGTTTGGGTTTGTGGGACGGCGGTGCTGGCACAGGGTCTGTCACCCCTCTGGGAACTCTTCTCCAAGGAAAATCGGGCTCCATTCCTTTCCCAGCAAACGTGTAAAAGGTCTGGATAGATCCATGAGCTCGGAAAGGATTTTCCACAGGGTCAGTGTCCAGTTAATGCCCGGATCCGAGGACGGGGCTATTTTTCAGTGGGGACACCCCCCTGAGGAGCAGTGCCATGGAATGGCGCTTCCCGAGGAGTCCTGTCCCTGCTCCTGATGGATCGGGGTAATCACAGCAGGGCCAGCCCAGGGCAAGGCTCCTCCCAGCACTGAGAGAGGATACAAATCCTTCCTGCCCAAAAATCCTGGAGCCAGAAGCACCGGGAAGAGTCACAGGGGCCACGCGCGGTCCTGGCACGGCAACTCCGGGATGTTCGGCACTGGAAACAGGGACATTTCCTGGGGCTCTGGGATGGATAAACGCCTGATGACGGGGTGGAAGGGGCCGCAAATTCAGCCCAGCCTGGGCGGGTAAAGCTCAGCCTGGGCGGGTAAAGCCCAGCCTGGGCAGGAGGAGGCTCCGGCCAAGCGCAGGGCTCTGCTGCCCCAAGCGCTCCGCGAGCGAACGGCGCCGGCAGCCGGAGCTGGGAGAGCCGGGATGGAACGGGAAGAGACGCGGGATGGAGCCGGAGGAGTTTCGGGAAAGCCAAGGATCCAGGGGGGAAGGTCTGGCTCATCCTCGGGGCTGGGCGGAGGTGTGGGAAGCAGAAAGATTCTCCCGGCTCTTCCTCACGCCTTGGCAGATGCATCGGCTCCTCCTGAGCTGTCAGGGAGTCACGGAATGGTTTTTAGGATGAAAGTTTGTAGATTCCCAGATTTTTGGGGTTGGAAGTGATCTCCAAAGGCGATTTTTTCCAAGCCTTCTGCCATGGGCGAGGACACCTCCCACTGGGCCAGGTTGCTCAGAGTCCTTGTCCTGGGTGAAGGAGGTGACATCCCCGCAGGAACAAGCCCTGCTGCCAGACCCTGGAGCGGGGATGGTCCCGCATTCCCGGTGTCCCGCAGCCGCACCCCAGGAGGGCGCAGTCCCGGGGGATGCGGGCCCGGGCCAGCGGGAGGGACCGGCACGGCCACGGATGGATGGCACCGCTGGAAAAAATTCCATCCACCCGTGCCATGAGTTGTGAGGTCTCAGCCGAACTGGAGTCCACTGGGAGGCGATGGGAGCTCCTACGGACACCCCTGAGGATGCCCAGGCAGGGGCTGGAGTGCCCGGCAGCCCTGAGCTCTCCTCCGGGAGATGCTGGGAGCAGGAATGATGTTCCCTGCGGGAATTCCCCCTTCCTCACATCAACTCCTTGCTCTCCTCACCCTTCCCAGGCATGCCGTGTTCAGCAGGTGACCAGAGGCACACGCGGGGTTGGATCGACCCCTCCTGGCCCCGCAGGGACCCTCGGTGACGATCCTGGTCTCCACAGGCCCCTGCAGGGCTGTAGGAAAGCCAGCACCCCCCACCCCGTGTGTCCTGTGCCTTCTGATCCTCTCCAGCTCGGGGTTTGTCCCCATCTTTGCGGTGCCTGGGGAGGCTCGGAGCCTCACTGGGACAATTCTCCGCCTGGCTCAGAGCCCTCATGCGCTCCCTGCTGCCAGAAAGGGAAATTTTCATCCCAGTTTTACCCAGGTTGGTTGCGCCCACCCCCGTGTCTCTCCAGCCCACCCTCGGCGGGGTTGGGGCAGAGCAGACACGCCCTAAGCAGCAGTTTGGGGTCCCCATGTTCTCCAGAGGTGCCCAGGGGACACCCCGCACCCTCGCGGTGCCGGACAAAGGTGCTCAGGACAGCAGGAGTGGATCAATCCCAGGGGTCCCGCACTGGGGGGACTGGAGTGGGAATGGGCGGCGAGGAGGGGGTTTGCTCCCTGCTCCATCCCCCAGCCCTGGAACACCGGGATGAGCCGAAACGGGGCTTGGCACGGGTGGCAGGAGCAGCTCTCCCTCTGCGGGGCCCCTCTGCTCGCACATGCCAGGTAACGCTGGGTCTCCTTGGTGATGGATTAGGGGATTAGAGGGATCAGGTGAGCCCTCCGCACGCGATCCGGTGACTCCCGGAACGGCTCCGGGAATGGCTCCGGGAATGCTCCTTCCTGGCACGCTCTGGGAAGGCTCCGAGCCGCGGTGCCCAAGAGGGGGAAGGGTTTGTCCCACTGCCCAGTGCTGGGGTCAGTTCGGGGCTCAGATCCTGGTGCTGAAAAGCTGTGGGGTGTCCCTGTCCTTCCTATCCTCCAGGGAGAGGAAAAAAGTCTGGGAGTGGGAAAAAAGAAGTTTTACTCTGGCACAGTGACTTGTCTGGAGGAGGGTTGGGATTTGGGATCCCTCTGCTTTGGGGTTGGAGGTGGGTGAGGCCCCTCTCAGACCCAAGGAAGGGTCTGGATGTGGATATTCCCTGTCCTGGCTCGCACTGCTGCCTCTGCGTGGCTGATGGGAGCAGGGAGCGGCACAGGCTGGAGACAGAACAGGGTTGGAGAAACTGAGTGGAAAAATCATCAGGAAAGGGAGGATTTTTCCCCAAAGGTGCCAAAATCCAAAAGCTTCCCTTGGGATGGGACTGCCGAGTGTCCCCATGGGATGGGAATGCTGAGTGTCCCCATGGGATGGGAACGCCGAGTGTCCCCATGGGATGGGAACGCTGAGTGTCCCCATGGGATGGGAATGCTGAGTGTCCCCATGGAATGGGAATGCTGAGTGTCCCGGTGGCCGGAGCTCTCCCAGCCCAGCTCTGTTTGCCGTGTGTTGTTTGAGCATTCATCTTGCTCAAGCACCACTTCAGCCCTGCAGGACGGGGCCGTATCTCGCAGAAAAGAACCGAGAGCCTTCCTCCCCCCATCCCTCACTTTCCCCCGGGCCTGGATTATCCCAAATAAACACTCGCTGTGGGTAATGGTTAACTTTAATGGCTCGGGCTGCAGCGGGAGGCTCGAGGGGTTGATAGTCCCCGGGATGAAGGAGATAAGGGCAGGGTTTGAAGGGCAGCGCTCGTGGCTGCTGTCACGGCGAGCACGGCCCGTTCCCACCGGCAACATTCTCCGCCACCTCCCCCAAAACTCACCCTGCTGGGACATTCCCTTATGTTTTCCAGCGGGTGCTGGGAGCCAGGATTTGTCCCCCCAGGTCACAGCCTGTGGGTGGCTTTGCCAGAGCCACCCGCGGCCACAGGAATGTCCCAGTGCCACAATCAAGCCTCTGCTGAGCTCCGGAGATGCCTGAAGAACCCACCCGGGGCTCCTTCTCCCTTCAGTTGTGTTTTCCCGAGTCAATGGATAACTTTACAGCCGGGCCATGGACACATCCAACAGAGCAGCCGCGGGGGCAGCGATGGGCCGCGGGGAGGGACAGCAAAGTTCACACCTAAAGCCACCCTCAAAGTCACTGCCGGGCTGGGGGGCATCTCCAGGGTCCTCCCAGACCCCCAGGGAGGCTGGGCTGGGTTTCTCCCTGGGCACAGGGTGACACCGAGCAGGACCTTTCCCCTCTGGAATCACCCCGAGGGGCAGAGGAAGGACAGAGGCTCGCTGAGCCTCCCCCAGGGAGTTTCCCATCCCCATCCTCCTTCCATGTGTTTTCCAGGTGCTGGACATGGTGTGGTGGCATCAGCATCACTTCCTTCTGAGGAAAAACCCGAGAGGAGTCTCCTGTTGGTGCCGTCACCTCCTGGCCGTGCCCTGTGAGACCGCGTGGCCTCCTCCAGGCTTCCTCCGGGATTTTATCCCTCCCTCTGCCTCCTGCTTCCCTCCCTGTCCTTGACCAGCTGGATCCTGGCATTCCTGGAGCTTTAACAGCCCGGCAGGAACAGTCCATGCATCGACCCAGCTTTTACAGCCGTTGCTTCACCGTCGGCACAAACAAGGCCAGGACGGGGACGGTGCTGGGGGACGCTGCAGGGAGTGAGAGCCATGGGGTGCGAAAGGGAGAAGGAATTTTTGGGATCCTGCTCTGCTGAGAACCCGCTGAGGGACGAGCCTGAACTTCCATCTGTGCTCTGAGCCCTGCCCCAGGTCTGCCACTGCTCTAAGAGGATGTTCCAGGGAGGAGCTGGCCCAAAGGGACCTCAGCCAGGTCTGACGTCTCTCCAGTGATGCCCTCTCCGGGGCTTCCCCCACTTTGGAAGGATCCCTCAGCTTCTCAAACAATCAGCCACCCTCTAAACCTCCCTGGCATCCCCGTTACTCCCTGTCCTGGTCACCTCACCAGGATCAGCCCGTGGCACACCCAGAGCACAGCCCAGGGCACAGCGGCATCCCCAAGGACAGGAGGGCATCACGGAATGTTCAGGGGTCTTGTCCCTGTCTTGTCCCTCTCCCCCTCCTGGCTCTGCTCCAGCTCCCTCCTGGATCTGTGGATGCCCCATTTCCCTGCTCAGGATAAACAGTGGGAGCACACAAAGGTGAGGGGATTAAAAACAAGCGGTTTGTCCCTCCTTTCCCTTCCCACGGCACTGGGACAGGGACAACTCCAGGCTCACACCGTTCATGGATCCTTCCCTGCCTGGACACCCATCTTCCCAATGAAAAGAGCTTTATTCCCTGTTTTCCCTAAGCCTGGAAAAGCAGGGGGTGAAGGGAAGAAAAGCTCTTGGAGCAGGAAGGACCAGAAGCCAGACCAGGTCTGCAGGTGATAAAATTTTATTACAAAATAGGAGATGGATCAATATTCCTGGGGGAGTTTGGTGGGGGAGAGGGGCTCTTTAACAAACACAGCATTCCAGGAAAAGAAATCTTCCCTCCCCACATTTTCCAGGTCTCAATTTCTTTCCCATTGTGCTCATCTTGGATAATAAAGGATCACCTGGAAGAACCCCCGGAGTCACACAGCACTTTTGGCCTATTTACAGCGATTTTCTCCCTGTTCTCAAACAGAGGTGGGGCACCCACATTCCAGCGTTTGATCCACTCCTTGCAAAGCTTTCCCAGTGTCCCAGGAGACTGGGGAGGGAGGGACCCTCGCTTGTCATGAGTGTCACAAGGCTCCACCAGTACCACTCCCCATCTCCCCGGATTTCTCCCCAAAAACAACTGCCCTCGGCCACCAACGCAAACCCAGAGCTGTCCACTCTGTCCATAGGAAAACAAAGGAATAAAAGCCGAGGATTTGCCATGATTTTCATTTTTCAAAACAAAGAAGCATTTGCACGTGAGGAGTTTGCATGCAGAGCAGTGGCTGGGTGCTAAAACACTTCTGCCCCTCATCAAATTTTAAAAAAAATATATATATTTATATATTTACACACACAGAGTCCAGGGGAGGACAAGCAGAGGCTGTAGGGAAAAAAATTCCCAAGATTAGCAGGAAAATCGTGTCCAACTCCCCTCGGATTTCAAGCTGCCTGTTGGTGGGTTTGGCTTTGTGCTGGTTTTCAGCAAACTGGTTTTGGGCTCCATCAGCATCACAGGGTGGGGAGAGAGGGGAATTAGGGATGGGAAGAGGCAGAGGGGGGTGAAGAGACCCCTCTGAGAGGGCCGTGGGTGGGGCTGAGGGTGACGCACGCGGGGACCTTGTGCTTTGTGCTTTGGCTCCTGCCTTGGGGAGCTTCAACCACAGGAGGTGCCCCGAAAAAACCACCCTGGGGCGTGGAGGTTGGTGCTGAGGGCTGGAAAACTGCTCCCACTGTTGGGAAAACCACCCAGCAATCCCATGGCCTGTCACCCCCTCCACTCCCACCCTCCCTGGTGGCACAGGAGGCTCCTGGCTGAAGAGCCACAGGAGGAGTCGCCGCAGAGCTGGACCATCGTCCATCCCAAAGCCTACAGCACAACATCGACCCCAAATCCTTCCTGCCCTCCTCTCCTGCCAAACAGAGCGGCGGGGTTGGGGTTGGTTCTGTTTCTCCAAGGAATAGAACAACCAGGAAGCCAGCAGTGGCTTTGGCAACAGCAGAGAGGAGTGGCCTCCAAATTCCAGCCACCTGGCCATGCCATGGTCCAGCCTTCCATCCCACACATCAATCCGTGTGCCACCCGAATTTATCCAAGGAAAAATAAGAGAGGAGGCGGGCGTGGAAGAAATCAATATTCTGTTGGACACAGCAGGCCCGTTATTTGTTCCTGATTTATTTACAACCCTCCCAGCTGCTCTTGGAACTGGCTCTTGTTGTGCCCAAATTTAACCCCTGGAAGGCTTTGGAGAACAGGGATGTGCATCCCATGGGATGGGGGTAAGGAGCTTAGGGAGCCAGAGGCGGTGAACCTGTGAGGTAGTCATGTCATTCCAGATTCCACTCTGAACTGCAGGATTTATTGGAATTTGGTCCCCAGATGCTTTTTTCCCTTTTTTGTTTTTCCCCATCTGATGGAATGGCAACAGCACAGGCCCGGTGTGATCGGTGGCCACCGAGTCCTTGTGGGAGGATTTTGGGGAAGGGCACCACTGGTGGTTTCTGGGACTCCAGACCTTCAGCAGTGGCTCTTTTGCTGTCCCCTGGGTAGCTTCAAACCCAGGCTGGTTCCCCCAGCGACACCTGAAGTCCAGATTCCTCTTGGAAGCAGAAATGCTAAGGACACAACCATAAAAACCTGGCCAGGCAGGGCAGGCGTTGGCAGTCCCGCGTGAGGTGGCTGCCAGCAATGGGCTCAGTGGGACACAGGTGACGCTTTTGTCACCTGCTTTTGTGCTGTCCCTTGTTTGAAGGGTGAGTTTGTCACAGGTCTGTTCTATGCCCCCACAGAGACTGGGATTGTCACCCCCAAGAGCCCTGGGCACGGCTCCTGTTCTGGCACGGCACCAGTGCCACATCCATGGTCACACCATGGGACAGGGGTCACATTCATGGTTACACCAAGGGACACGGTGCCACATCTGTGGTCACACCATGGGACAGGGGTCACATCCATGGTTACACCATGGCACCGGTGCCGCATCCATGGTCACACCATGGGACAGAGTGTCATATCCATGGTCACACCAAGGGATGTGGTGCCACATCCATGGCCATGCCATGGGACTGGCCAAGAGGGTCCAAGTGAGACCTGTCACAGCCAAGCTGTCACATCCTCCTGGACCTCACCAAAGGGGCAAAAACCGTCCCAAAAGGCCTTGAGACATGAAGTCGCTCCTGAGTGACAAATAAATAGCAGGACTGCTGGAAGAAAGCCCTTGGGAATCTTGGCTCCGTCGGCCCGGTGCCACCAGGAGGCTCGTCAGGAGCTCAGTCTGCAATCAGGGCTCGTCTGAAATGAGCTGGGTGGGTTTCAGTCTCTTGTGAAACCAGAGTCGGGGCCAGGCTGGCAGGAGCTCTCCTGCCGCCTCGGTTGATCGCGGCGCGGGGTCATTCCTATGTACAGGCTCTTCCCTGGGAGACGGGAAGAGTTTGAGCTGCTCTCGGAGGAGTGGGAAGGGAGGCGGCTCCTAATTCTGGTGCCTCTTCATGTGCAGGGCCAGGTGGTCGGAGCGGGAGAAGCAGCGGCCGCAGGCCAGGCACTTGAAGGGCTTGGCCCCCGTGTGCTTGCGGTAGTGCCGGGTGAGCTCGTCCGAGCGGGCGAAGCGCCAGTCACAGCCTTCCCACGTGCACTTGTAGGGCTTCTCGCCTGGCCAGGGGACAGCCACAGGTCACACGTGTGCCCAGCCTCCCAAAAACGCCCCCCAGCCTCTGGGACACGCCCAACTTCCTTGGCACTGCCAGGGCTCCCCGGAGCGCTCAGCCCAGAGCCACCGAGGGACCGCAGGCGGAGCTGCACCACCCAGGTCTCGTCCCTCTCCACCCCGTCCCGCTTTGCCTTCCAGTGCTCTCCGAGCTCCTGTGGGATTTTGGAGCATTTCTGGCTAAAAACAACTTCTGAATTAGGTTGGGTTTTTTTTAATAAAAAGCCCAAAATTCCTAAGGAAGGTGGGGGTGGTGGGAGGTGCCAGGAGGAAGACAAGGGCTCTAAATCTAAATTTCAGTCTGAAAAATCTAAATTTTTTTGAAACCTCCATTGAATGTTGGCAGCTGTCCCATCCCTGGAAGTGCTCAAGGCCAGATTGGATGGGGTTTGGAGCAACCTGGTCTGCTGGAAGGCGTCCCTAAAGGATCAGACAGCCTTTAAAGACCCCTCCAAAGCCAAACCATTCCAGGATTCCGTGACCTAACGCTCCACACCTCCAAGTTCCCCGCCAGCAGCTCTGTACACAACGCATTGTGTTTCCCTCAGAGCGTTCAGGTGATGTCATCCCCGTGCCCTCACCCCCTCCCTCCCAAACACACCCATTCCCAACCCAAATCCATTCAACCGGGCACCTTCCCAGCCAGCTGGGAACTGGGCCGGAAAAGGCCGTGGCCGCTTCCAGCGGGGCCGCGGGGCTGAACCCTGGCTGCGGCCCTGTCCCCACGCAGGGCGTGGTGCTCTCAAATATTAGTGCTGCTCTTAACAGCCTGAACAAGCAGGCAGAGTTCAGGGAATGTGCTGACATTCCCGACCTCAAATATTTACCCTTTCCCGGGCCAATTGCCGGGCGCAGCGGCGCGGCGGGAGCGCACGTCCGCACGCAGCACGCGTGCACGGGCATGTGTGCCCTGCCCTGCCGTGTTTCCAGGGATTCCTTCCTGCCCGTGCTTCCAGGGACACCTCCCCATGCTTGCAGGGAGCTCTTCCTCCCACAGGCTGCTCCACAGATCCAGGGAATCCTGGAATGCCTTGACTTGGAAGCCTGTCATATTGCACTGACATCCAGGGGTTCCTACACCGACTTCCAGGGATTCCTTCCTCCCCATGCTGCCCAGGGAGCCCTTCCTCTCCCAGGCTGCTCCGTGGAATCAGGGAATCCTGGAACAGCTCGGCTTGGAAGGGACCTTAAAGCCCTTCACATTCCACCCTGCCCAGACCAGGTTCCACCAACTTCCAGGGATTCCTACACCAACTTCCAGGGATGACATCAGTTTACAGGGATTCCTTCCTCTCCCTGCTTCCCAAGGAGCCCTTCCTCCCACAGGCTGCTCTGCAGAACCAGGGAATCCTGCAATGCCTTGTCTTGGAAGGGACCTTAAAGCCCATCTTCCCCAGGCCAGGTTCCACCAGACCGGGTTCCACCGTGCACTAGATCCAAGTCCTGTCCAACCCGGCCTTGGATAATTGCAGGGCTGGGAATGCCACGTTTGGTCAGGGAAGTGAAATCAGCCACAGCACGATCTCCAGTGCTTTGCCCAGAGTGGGAAAAGCACAAAACCACGGATGTGTGAACCTGGAGGAGGCAGAGCAGCAGGAACACATCCTGCTCCTCCAAAAACCCTGGGCGCTGCTCCGTGGGAAACAGAGGGGTGTTTTTATGGCTCGGGTAAACACAGCACTTGCAGAGGATTTACAAGGACTTGGTGGGGGTTTTACGGGACTTGGGACATGCCAAGACAAAGGCAGGGTTTGCCCAAAGTAGGATTTTCCCCAAAGTAGGATTTTCCCCAAAGCAGGATATTCCCAAAGGCAGGATTTGCCCCTTGCAGCCTTGTCCCCTCCAGGTCACCTGGCTGGGTCAACCCCACCAAGGCCCTTTGCTCCCAAACAGTGCCAGGTTGATCTCCAGGATAGAAGCCCAAGGTTTCCCATTGTCCCAGGTTTTCCATTGTCCCAGGAGCTGGCTGTGTCTCCCAGGACAGCACGGCAGGGCGGGCTCAAACAAAGGATCCAAGGTGGCATTCCCGGCCCCGGGGGTTTATATTTAATCTCACAATGGCACCCAGGAAATGAATGGTGGCTCCAGGAGAGGAAAACACCCGGCCCCTGGCAACGGGAAACCACAAGGAAAGAGCTCCCAGATCATGGATTTCTCAGGCAGGGAATGGGAGAAGGGACATTTTTAACCCATTGGGTGGTGGAGCTGAGGCAGGGTTTGGGGTGAGTCCTTGCTCTTGTAGCTCTGGTGATGAGCTCAGCGAGGCAAAGCAAAACGTGAGGCTTAAAAACATTGGATGCAGAGATGCCGGGCCTGGGTTGTAGGACGGCTCTGGATTGGATTCCCTACATTTTGCTCATCCCACACCCATACCAGTTCTCCTGACCCCTCAGCTCACATCCTCCCTCACCTCTCCGCCCTTCCCTCTCACAGGAGGGGAGGGGAAGGAGGCAAAGCCACTTGGATTTCCTCCCTGATCACTGGAAAACTTGGAAAAACCAGAGTTTTACTGGATTTCAAACCCACTCAAGTTTTCCTGGGTACATCTTTATATGTGATGGGTAAGGAGGTGTCCAACTCATGGATCACATCCTGGGCACGGAGCTAAACCCTGTGCTCCCAACCAGAAGGGACAAGAGATGTTTAATTTAATTTTAAAGCCCTGATTCCAGACTGTGATAAATCCCTATCGGCACCCAGCTCTGGGACAACATCCTTCCTGTTCCTTTCTTCCACCCCTTCCGTGCTCTTTTCCAGCCCCCTCCTCCCCAGCTCCTGCCAAAAAAACATCGTGGCTCACCCACAAAGCGAAATTCTTTGTTTGAAGGGCTGATAAGGGGAGGAAGGAACGGAGCCAAGAGCAAGAACCAATTCCCAGCCGCAGAGCAGGGTTTGGTCGTTGTTCATAAAAAAGAGAAGTGAACTCTGGGCCCGGCTTAATTGCTCTCAGTAAAGATCAGCCCTCCTATAAAAGAGATTTATGAGGGCACTGATGGTTCCTGGACTACCTGGGGATCTGATAAGGTTTCAGGTATAATAAATGCCTTAATGAGGGCGCTGGGGCTTGAATGCACGGCACGAGTGTCACGGAGCTGGGATCGGCCCAGGGGAGCTGAGCAGGAGCTGCTCCGTGCTGGGGTCCCTGTCTGCACCACGGCACCCTCGGGAATGAGGGCACAGCCCAGCCCTGCACGGATTGGGAGCCCTTCTCTGGGTGGGTTTGGAGGGAGTGGTGCCCAAGAAGACACGAGGGGTTCCCCCCTCTCCTTGGGAGCTCTGACACAAAAGAGATGCCCCGGTCTCCTCAGAGGTCCCAAACGTGCAACACAGGCCTTCTGCAACCTTCCTGGAGGGTCAGCAGGATCAGCCCCGGGTAGGATTTGGGACATCTCAAGGGAAGAGCTCAGAGTGACAGAAAAGCACAGAATCAAGGAACAAATCAGGTTGGGAGGGACCTTAAAGCTCATCTCACACCACGGTAACTCCCACTGTCCCAGGCTGCTCCAAGCCCCAGTGTCCAGCCTGGCCTTGGACACTTCCAGGGATCCAGGGGCAGCCACAGCTGCTCTGGGAAATCTCTTCCAGGGTCTCCCCACCCTTGCAGCCAGGAATTCCTTCCCAAAATCCCATCTCTCCCTTTTGGGGGGGTTTGGTACCTGAGGCTGGCAGCACTTCCTGGAGCTGCTCTTACCTGTGTGAGTCCTCTGATGTGCCTTCAGGTGGGAGCTCTTGGTGTAAACCTTTGAGCAACCTGCAAGGACAGAAAAAAACCACAATTTCCCTGTGAGAAAGGGGGCCCTTGCTCAAACAAACCCTGGTGTTTGAGGTGAGGGACAGAGCTGGGCCATGCAAATAAGCCTGGCTTGGGCTCAGTATTAACTAAAGAGCGTTTGCTCTGAGGCAGACAGACTCGAACACCTTCTCCTGCCACCCATGGGAATTGTGCTGGGAATTAGAGGGGGAAGGATCAAGCACAGAGGTTCAAACCCCTTTTTCCACCAGCAGGATGAAAACCCTCGATTCCCCCCCCCCATTTCTGGTTTTGTGCTGCCCTTTGTCTCCCTGGATTCCAGTCACAGCCGATATCACTTTGCAAGGCTGGGTTTTGTAACAGCCCCGGCCCAGCAGACGTGCTACAAATGTTCCAGGAAGGAGGAAAGAGCCAGGGACAGTCACAGCTTGGCTTCCAGGTGCCAGAACAGAGCCAGGGACAAGTGTTTTCACAAGATCAGCAAGAACAGGTTTAATCAAAGACAGGGTTTAACAGAAACACCAGGGCTGGGGAAAAGTTCCAGCGGCAGGTGTCTCAAAACGAGTCGGGTTTAATTGCTCCCAGGTTTCAGTTGGACAAAGCTTAAGGAAGCCTCTGCTGCCCTTTCTGGCCCTGCTGCTTTGTGTTTTGATGAGGACATTCAAATACGAATTTGAATTTTTATCACCTGCACAAGCAGCACGGGGACATTTTTTGTCCCAGGGTTTCCACCCAGCCCAGAGGAGCCTCTTGCCCAGGATCAGCAGGACAGGGCCCATCCTGCTCAGGACGGGCAGGAGCTGCTTCTCCCCTCCTGGGATCATGGCTGGAGACAGGACCTGGAGCAGGCAGAGCCTCTGGGCTGACCTCCAGCCACTCCCATGCCATGGAAAGAGCCCATAAATCTCACAGGAGGCAGTTAGGAAGTGACTTTCCTCATTCACACACCCCCATGGGAAAACTGTTTGCTAATCCACAACTGGTCAGCACTGGGGATCAGCCCAGGAAGTGGGAGGTGTGTCCTGGCTCCAGGAGCGGCGATTTCCAAGCCCTCAGACTGCTCTCACTGGGATCTCTCAGTGGGATTTGCTTCCCTGATGTGTGTCATGGAATCCCAGGTGGTTTGGCTTGGAAGGCAAGATCACCCAGTGCCACCTCCTGTCATGGCAGGGACACCTTCCACTATCCCAGGCTGCTCCAAGCCCCATCCAGCCCAGCCTAGGAGACTTCCAGGGATCCAGGGGCAGCCAGAGCATCTCTGGGCTGATCCCCAGCTTGAGGGCTTGGATCAACCTGGGATAGTGGAAGATGTCCCTGCCCATGGCAGGAGGTGGCATGACATGGCCTTTAAATGTCCCTTCCAACCCAAACCATTCCGTGAGTGCCCTTCCACAGCTCCTGATGCAGCCACGGAGCCACGTCAGGACAGCACCGGGACATTCAGCTCATTGCCTTTGGAAGATCAGAGCTGGGGCTACAGAGAGAGTCTGGGTCTCCTTGGGGGAATTCCCTGCTGGTTTTCCACTCGCTGTGAGACAGAGGGAAAGGAAGGGTCAGTGGGAATGGCAGAGTGGCTTCACGTGGCTGCTTGGGGTTGGGAGAGACCAGAGCGAAGCAGCAGCCCAGGAGCAGATTCCCAGGTGCAGATTCCCAGGTGCAGATTCCCAGGAGCATCCCTGGCCTTGCAGGAGCTCTCTGCCTCTCTGAGTTGCTTTTGCCAGAGTGTAAAGGGAGAGGGAAGGGGACAAAACAAGAACCGCACCGTGCTGGTGGGATCAACCTCTTCTACTCCCTCCTGCTTCCCTGGGGCTCCATCCACAGCTCCATTCCAAAACGGATCTCAGATTATCCTCCCTGGACACCCCCACCCATCCTCAGGGTGCCAAGAGCCCCCCAGAGCCCACCATGAGCACACCTGGGTAGTCACAGTGGTGGATCCTCCTCTTCTCCAGCTCGGGGTTGTTGCGCCGGTTGTACTTGGGGGGCTGCATCACGATGTGCCCCTGGGAGAGGCCCCCGATGCTGTTGGGGACTGGGGGGATCTGGGACGACTGGACCAGCTTCAGTCCAAAAGTGGCCTCGTAGGACGGCGGGGGAGAGATGGTGTTGATGAGCTCGGGTTGGTTCTCGGGGCTGCCGGGCTGCGAGTTGGGGGGCGAGGGGGGCAGAGTCACCCCTGGGGTGGGGTAGAACTGCCCGGGGATGTTCCCGAAGCTTCCCTGTCCCTGGGCCACGTGCGGGTACTGCTTGAGGGGCCCTGCTGGCTGCACAGGTCTGTGGGCCACGCTGGCCATGGAGCCCGTGGACATGGTGACCCCGCTGAGGCAGCTGATGGCCGTGGTGCTGCTGCTGGAGGAGGACGCCAGGGTGGGAATGTCGGCGCCGGCACCGCCCAGGGGCAGCTGGAAGAGCTGGGACTGCTGCGGGTGCGCAGATAACGGGATCTCCGCGGGCATCTCCTGCTTGATGAAGATGTTGTTGACCGCCACCGACTGGGGCATGCTGAACACACTGGTGAAGTCGGGCAGCGTCTGCGTGGGGCCGGAGGCGGACGAGCAGGGCTGGGAGAAGCCGGTGCCGGGCTCGGTTTTGATCTGAGGGAAGGGGGCCATGGATTTGGGGGGCCGGTAGAGCCCCGTGCGCAGGTGCGTGGTGTCCGGCAGGATGACGTTGATGTTCACGCTGTAGGGCGTGGAGCTGGGCTTCTCCGTGGAGAAGAACTCGTCCACCACCGAGGCGCTCTCCCGGCGGTACTTCTTGTCCGGGAGCATCGGCATGGGCGGCACCTCGCTGGACAGGTACTTGTCCATCTCCGAGCGTGCCTGGGGCAAAAACACGGACACGGGAGCTGGGAAAGGTGACCTTGACACCCAGTGGGGGGAGGCCAACGTCCAGCGGGGATTTGAGCCAGCAGGAAATGGAGGGAGCAGCAGGAACGGCCCAGGAAGCCGAGCTGAGGTGATTTAGCTCCGGGTCTGACTCAGCCAGACTCCCCAGGGCTGAATCAGCGGCCTCTGCCCCACTTCCCCCCTCCCTATCTCCCTGATAACAGCGGGCAGCCAGGGAGAGGATGCAGGTAGGACACAAATCACACCTGATAAAGGGGAAGCAAGCTTTGGCTACAAAGCTTTGGCTACAGAGCTTTGGGTACAAAGCTTTGGCCACACAAGCACCGGGAATGGGTTGAATCCAGCCAGGATCACACCTCAGGTTGGATCTGCAGCCCACCTTGGACACGCTGGCTCTGGTCTCCTTTAAACTCAGCAGCCTGAGGAGTGTTTTATTCTGGGCCAGTCTCTTTAATGAACTGAGGAATTCTAGGACAATATCTTTAATTAATTGGGAATAATTTGGGCCTAGAAATCTAAGTGATGTTGCCACTTACTCAGTGGGTTCTGAGCCTAAAATGGGAAAAGTTCCTGCCTTCCTGCCTCACCTGGGCAGTGACTCAGCCCTGGCTTAACCTTTGGGTTAGTTTTGGTTTTACAGAGCTGTTTTTACAAGCCTGGCTCCTTCAAGCTACCAGAACCTCTGGCTCCAGTTCCTTCCCCTCCTGGTTCCCGCCTGCTGTGGCATCCCACTGGATCCAGGCCCAACAATCCAGCAACCCGATGGAGAAATCCTCGAGGAAATTCATCTGCTGGCACTGGGTGACTCAGGTTCTGCTCACTGTGGTGGCAGATCCCAGCACTGAAGCTCTTGTGCAGAGCTCCAGCCCTTAATTACGTGGTTCTCCAAGTGTCAAAGCCCTCGGAGGCTCGTTCCAATGGAGAGCAGCTGGAAAACCACCAGGTTTCCCTGGCGGAGCCCAGAGCGCACTCCAGGAGCAGGAGCCGAGCTCAGCCCACGCCCTGAGCCGAGGTTTCCAGCCCTGAACCGTGTCACCAGAGTGCCATGGGCCAAAGTCAGCCCTGCTGCCACCTCAGGGCTCTTAACAAAGCTGGGAGGGAGCCAAGAGATTTCCTTGCCCTTTCCAGGGATAGGATCACGGAGCTTCCAGCTCGTTCAAAGAGCCTTTGCACCTCTGGGAGCTGTGCTGGCAACACATGGCTGAGCTGGCTGTCACCCAGGCATGGGGACAGCCACAAATCCACCCTGTGCCACTCGGGAAGGAGCTCAGGGAGGCCGGGCTGGGAAGGGCCGTGCTGGGACTGGTGTGTGTACACACCGTGCTGGGAGCCCTATGGAATCAGGGAATTGCTGTGCTTGGAAAAGACCTCGAAGGTCATCGAGTCCAACCGTGACATGTCTGTTCTCGTCGAACGTGGAGGTCCTGGAAGCTGCTGTCCTGGTTAAAGGAAGCTCAAGCAGCTCCTCTGGACAGGGAACCCTGGCTCAGGCTGAGCCCAAAGCTACTCATGGAGTCACAGAATATCCCAAGCTGGAAGGGACCCCCAGGGATCATCCAGTGCAGCCCCTGGCCCTGCACAGACACCCCAACAGCCCCACCCTGGGCATCCCTGGCAGAGCTTCTGGAGCTCTGGCAGCCTCGGGGCCGTGCCCATTCCCTGGCAGTGCCCAGCACCCTCTGGGGGAAGAACCTTCCCTGATATCCAACCTAAACCCCTCCCTGGCCCAGCTCCAGCCGTTCCCTGGCTCCTGTCCCTGGTGCCTGCCCTCCCTCTTTACCCTGAGGCATCAGCAGGAGGCAGGGGAAGGACCTGGGTCCCCTCATCTCCATTCCATCCTCATGGAGAGCTCCAACCCCGATTGCCTCCCTGCTCCCCGTGCTGCCCAGCGCGGGTTCCCTCCCTCGGGAGAACCAAAGCCTTGGAGCCGAGCCCTGGGCACTCCCGGCAGCCAGGCTGGCACAGGCCGGGTTCCCTTGGGAATCAGCTCACCCCGGGCGCCTCGGGATGCCGCACATTCCTGAGCAATGAACGGCCCCACTTGGCAGGAGCAGGGGCAGGGCAAGGTGCTGGGTGCCTTTTCCTTCCACACTTCCCTTATCTCGGGCATTTCACTTTCTCACCTGCAGTTCCCAAGGGAAGGTCCTTCTGCCGCAGGGACCGGGCAGGAATACAAACGTGGAGAGGTGTGGAGCTCAGAGGGCCTTTCCAAACTAAAGGATTCCATGCAGGGCCCGAATTTCAGATCCCAAATCTGGAGACCCCCCTATCCTCTGCCTGTGCCGTGTTTGGTGTCACCCAACCTCCCTCCCTCTGTGACCACCCCTCCCTGCAGAGCACAGCCTTTTCCCAGTTTTTCCATTAAAAAAACACAGTAATTCCCCTTCAGGCTCCTGGAGAAAGGGGTGGTGAGGGACACCAGCCCGGCCCCTCTGCTCTGTGTGTGTGTGCAGGACCCGAACAACAACAGTTCCACCCCATGGAATTCTCCACTACGCCACAGTTGTGCAGGAATCCCAAGCACCATTGTCCTTCCCAGTGGGAGAAACGGGAAGTTTTTGTTTGTGGCCCAGAAACGCCTGGAAAACACTGCCTGGCCAGGTGCTGGCACCTGTGACCCCAAAGCACTTCCCAGCCAATGCCACATCCACATCCAGTGGCTGAGGGAGCTGGGAAGGGGCTGGAGAGTTCCTGATGGAGCTGGGAAAGGGGCTCAGGCTGGAGCAAAGGAGGCTCAGGGGGGACCTTGTGGCTCTGCACAAGTCCCTGACAGGAGGGGGCAGCCGGGGGGGTCGGGCTCTGCTCCCAGGGAACAGGGACAGGAGGAGAGGGAACGGCCTCAGGTTGGGCCAGGGGAGGCTCAGGGTGGATATTGGGGAAATTTTCTCCAAAAAGGGTTCTCCAGGCCTGGCTGGAGTCCCCATCCCTGGAGGGGTTTCACAGCCTTCTGGACGTGGCACTTGGGGACAGGGGCCAGTGGTGGCCTTGGCAGTGCTGGGGAATGGTTGGGCTGGATGATCTTAGAGGGCTTTTCCAAATTAAACCGTTCCATGATCCTACAAAGTCATCAGTCCAGCTGAGGTGACCCAGTGCCACTCCAGCACTCGGGTGCCCTGGCTGTCGCTCCTGGCTCCTGTCACAGGCGCTGGGATGCAGCCCGTGGGGACACACAAGCCATGGCAGTGGCAGTGACGCGCTGGCACGGGGGACTGGCAGAGACGGAGGGACCTGTCCCGGCTGCCAGCGGGGATGGAGGGAGAAAGTGGGAATGGGAAGTGGGGAATGTCCCAGCTCAACCTCTTGGAGACTTCTGTGATTCCTGTCACCAACGGGAGCAGGAGGATGCAAGGGAAGGAACGAGGGAAGCCACTCACCTCCAGGATGAGCGGTGGCATCCGCTGGTCCATCCTCATGGGGTGCAGCTGCAGGGGGCAGGGCTGGGTTAGTGGGGTGTCCTCCCTGGCTTGGCCACCCCAAAGACCCCCCTCAAAAACCCCTGGCCAAGGAGGGCAGCACCCCCCAGAGCCTCCCACAGCCTCCCAGAGCCCCCCAGGGCCTCCAGGTATCCCCCCTGCCACCGGTGTCTCCTCCCACCCCACACCCCGTGACATGGAAGCAGCTGGTGATTGCCCACCATGGGTTGGTGGTTGCCCACCATGGGTTGGTGATTGCCCACCATGGGTTGGAGCTTGTCCGAGGAGGAACAGGGAAGCCTCTTTGGAAAGAAGAGACAAATGGGAAGTACAGAGCACTCCCGAGGAAACTGAGGCACGGCACCTGAAATCCCCTTTATCACCCCCATACAGATGCCGATGTGCTCACAAATGTCCTGCACCTCTCCCTTCTCCTGCCTCCACCTCTCCCAAATTCCCACAGAGGGCTGAGGGCTCTTCCCACATCCCTCAGACCTTTCTCCAAGGTCAGTGCTCCAGACAGGCCGCCGTCCTCCAGCACCAAGCAGAGGGGAAGAGATCTGGGATTTCTCCAAATCCCAAACCAGCATTTACCAGCCTCCTGTGGGCTCATCCTCATTCCACATCCTTCTCCTGCTCACTTCCAGCGTGTCCCTCTTCTCCACAACCACCTGGTTTCACCCAAACCTCTCCCATTCCTCCAGTCCAACAGGACCCTGGAAAAGCCTCCTGTCCCCTCCCAGTTTGGGATGGTCACTGAGACCAGCATGGGCTCAAAACCAGCACAGGTTTCCCTCTGGCACACAGAAAACCAGGAAAACCAACTCAGTGGACTGAGTTTTCCCATTTTTTGAGGTGTTCATATCCTGGGATTGCACCTAAATGGAGAATGTTCCTTGCAAGGCCACAACAGACCAGAGGTCCCAGAGGAGGGATGTCAGCAGGCTGGGAATGCTGAGAGCTGCCATCCCTGGAGATCCATGGGCTCCACGTGGCCATGGAAGCACGAGGAGATGCTTAGACAAGAAATCTCCTGGGCTTTGGGGTTGAAGGCTGTGTCCCATCACTGGAAGAACCACTGGAAGAAGTTCCTGCGTCCTCCAGCCAAGCTCTTCCCCAGGTAATCCCAAGCCTGCAGGGGTGTTCCAGGCGCTGGATCCTCTTTTTGGGATGAAACTCAACTGGAGACCAACAAAGCCTCTGCTCTGCTGGCTGTCTCCAAGCCCCAATGTCCAACCTGGCCTGGGACACTTCCAGGGATCCAGGGGCGGCCACAGCTTCTCTGGGAAGCCTCTTCCAGGGCCTCCCCACCCTCCCAGCCAGGAGTTCCTTCCCAATATCCCATCCAAACCCATTCTCTTTGACTTGAAGCCATCTTTATGTGGCCGGGAAGGGAAAGCCAACGCGAAACTCCTCTCGCACAGCCAAAGCACTGAATTCCAGGGGGATTTCCCCCCCAGAGTCACACGAGTTCAACACTGGAGAAGCATCTCCTCAATTTGCCAGGAAAAAGAAACCAAAATAAAAATGAGAAGGAAAAGGCACAAACCAGTACTTTGTCCACTCCAGTAAGGCCACTGGACACCAGTTTGTGTCACTGGACCAGCAGTGTAACACTCAGCACACCCAAACCTGGCGACCAGAATTCCCTGGAGGAGGGGCTAACCTCAGGAGCAGCCCCTGGGAGAGCTGGAGGATGTGAAGCCCCCAGCCCCAGTAAAACCAGTGGCTCGATGAAGAGGGCAATGCCATCCCAGCTCTCCGGAGTGGATTCTCCAGTGGCTCAGAGGGATGGGCACGAGACCCTCCACCCCTGCCCGTTCCCATAAATCCTGCAGGAGCCTGGGAGCCCTCTATCCCTGGATCAGCTGTCCCAGGCCGGGGGAGCTGTTATCAGCACCGAGATCGATTCAAGCAGAGTCCAACACAAACATTTCTTGGCAGGCCCCAGCTAAACCCGGATTAACCACGAGCACGGAGAGCTGGGCTGGGGCTGGCGGGGCGGGGGCGGGACGTGGCTGTCCCTGATTAAACACCTCCTAATCCGCAGGTGATAAATGACAAACGGCCGGAGGAACATCAGGTGTTGTCAGCACCCGGGCAGCGCCAGGGCACGAGGAGGGAAATCAGTGTTTGCTAAACAGGCAACGAGCTCTGAAGGTGGCACAGGGAGGGGCTGGCACAGGCGGGGGAGTTTCATCAGCCCTGAGCTCCCTCCTGCCTGGCCAGAGCTCCCATTCCAGCTCCCAGATGGGAGATTCCTTCTCAGCTGGATGCCAGGCTCCTGCTCACAGGCAGCCCCCGCTGTGGTGCTGTCACTGCTGCAAAGAGCTTTGGGGACAGGGGGGCTGGAGGAATGTCACCTGTGCCCAGGCAGGGCAGCCACGAGCATCCAGCCCTGGGGTTCAGCATCAGGAGGATGCAGAACTGCTGGAATAAATCCAGAGGAGGCCACGGAGCTGCTCCTCTGCTCTGGAGCCACGCTGGGAGAGCTGGGGGTGCTCACCTGGAGAAGGGAAGGACACAGGGAGAGCTCAGAGCCCCTTGCAGGGCCCAAAGGGGAGAGCTGGAGAGGGACTGGGGACAAGGCATGGAGGGACAGGACACAGGGAATGGCTTCCCAGTGCCAGAGGGCAGGGCTGGGTGGGAGATTGGGAAGGAATTGTTCCCTGGGAGGGTGGGCAGGCCCTGGCACAGGGTGCCCAGAGCAGCTGGGGCTGCCCCTGGATCCCTGGCAGTGCCCAAGGCCAGGCTGGACATTGGGGCTTGGAGCAGCCTGGGACAGTGGGAGGTGTCAGGGTTGGACCTGGGTGAGCTTTGATGCCCCTCCCAACCCAAACCGTTCCTAGGTGGGGGTTCAGGGAATGGGGGAACAGCCAGACACGGCTCCAGCGGGGAAGGGGGGCCTGTCCCCGGCACGAGGGACCCCGGGAGCACAGGTGTGGCACAACGGTCGTGCCACAACCCAGCCCGGGCTCTTTCTCCTCCGTGCACCTGCACGAAACTCCAGCCTCCAAGGGAATCAGCAAACAATGGGCAGGATAATCATCAATCAACCCCCCTGGCACGGCCCTGGCAGTGCCCCTGTGCAGGCTCGCTTTATAAATAGCCTGTATTTATATCCAGATTTGGTTCAATATCAGCGTTTATTGTCTCCTGGTTAAATATTGACCTGGGTAAATATTTGTCCCTCTGATCATTTGGGTTTGATACCGACCTGGATCGACGTTATTTTCTGTTTGTTCCTCAAGTCTCCTGGAACTCTCTGTAAAACGGGATTAGCAAAGAAAGCCCCGGGACTCTTCCTTTCAAGTGCCCAACGTTTGGCTGCCGTAAACAACAAAGCCGAATCCCGGATGGAATCTGAGCTCCCGTGGGAATGTGCTGGGCCCAGGAAGGCCCTGGATGAGCTCCCCTGCTTGCTCAGAACAACTCCAGGATGAGGGGAAGCATTCATGGATTGTTTGGGTTGGGAAAGACCTCTGAGGTGATCAAGTCCAAGGTTTACATCATCCACTCCAGACATTTCCCCTTTCCCTGCAGCAATTCCCTGCCAGGCCACAGATAAAGGATGTGAGCTCCTCATCCTGCCCAGACCTGGGGGTTCAGAGCAACTCCAGGGTGAGGGGCTGCCCTCGAAGCATTCATGGATTATTTGGGTTGGAAAACATCTCTAAGGTGATCAAATCCAACCTTTACATCTTCCAGCTCAACAGTTTCCCCTTTTCCTGCAGCAATTCCCTGCCAGGCCATGGATAAAGGGTGCCCAGACCTGGGGGTTCGGGGTGCTGGGGGTGTCCCAGAGCCACCTTTACCTGCTGTGAAATGCCCCCAGGAGCACAGGGAGATGGGGACGTCCCAAATCCCTTTGGGAGCAGAATCCACCCCCTCGCTGTCCCTGCACACAGAGGGTGCTGGGGGTGCTCAGCCCCCTGGGGTCACAGCTGTCCCCAAGGGCTGTTGGGGTGTTTAAAATTCCCGAGTTTTGGCCACCTGGGAAGTGGGGATCCATGCTGAAATCCCGTGCCCAGGGAGGAGCCTGGCAGAGGCGTCCATCCCCGAGCTCTCCAGCTCCTGGAGCAGGACATGGATCCTCCCTTCTCCAGGTCTGTGCCCATGGATGGCCCAGGAGCTCCTGAGGGTTATCCCAGTGCTCCTTCCTGCCCTTGTGTTGCAACTCCCCAAGCCAATAACGACTTCCCAGCAGCCAGGGAGGCCGGGAATCTCCAGCCAGGCAGCCCCATTCCCAGACTCACTGACTGTGCTCGAAGTTCCTTCCCTCCGGCAGCTGATAAAGGCTCCCTCCGAGGCAATCCAGCTCAGGTATTTATTACTGGGATCATGCCACAATCCCAAAGGCCAAGGGAGCCAGGGAAAACACCCTCAGCCAGCTCCAAGGTCAAGGGGCTGGAAGAGGAGCAGCTGGGAACAGCCAGGCTCCAGCAGCAAACAGAAGCCTTGCCAAAAATAAAGGTTTGAATCCATCATTGGACTGAAAAAACCCAAAACCTTGGAGACACGGAGCCTGGAGCGGGAAGGGAAAACCAAAGGAGCTTCTCCAGATGGGAGGGTGGGAGGTGCCATGTTGGCACTGGCGTTGATCCACATTTTTGGGGTTGATCCCACTTCTGCAGAACCACCAAGAGCCTCCTCAGCACCGGATGGAGCTGGAAGGAAGGGGGGCATCAGGGATGGCCTCTCCCCTCTCCCATTGCTCCAACGCGGTGTGAGGACAACTCTCAAAGCATGGGGAGGGAGGACATGAGGATTTAAGGGAGCTGGACCTCCACAGCTTCCAGGATATTCACACTCCATGATTTCTGAGCTGTTCCTGCTCAGCAAAGGCTGAGGTGGAGCCCTTGAAGGCAAGGGGAGGTTTTCCATCAAAGCTCCTGGAGGCCGAGCTGGGCTGACTCCTGGTGTGAGCTGCTACAGCCCCTTGGGTGGTTCTTTGGGAGAAAGGGAATGATCTAACACCATTTCAACTCCTGGAAGATGGGGAGGCTTGGAGCTGCTCCAGCCCCACCCAGAGCACGGCGGGACTCAAGGAACCCTGGGTTACACAGCACAAATCAGCGCTGGATCTGGCATCAGCCAGGAGCAGGGCCCTCCCTGCAGCTCCATTGCTCCTTCTGGACCCAGCTCCATCCCAGGCCACTCTCTCCCTGACTCTTGGATGTCACCAGGATGACCTGGACAAATTTATCCACCTCTTCCTGACCACAGGACACCGGGATTGTCTTTGAGCTTTCCAGTTCCCCCAGTCACACATCCCTGCCCTAAATCCTGAACGTGCCATGGGAGAGGCTTTGGAGCTCCCAGGGATCCCCCCCAGCTGGTGGGATCCACTCTGCCTCCCTCAGTCCCTGTGGAAGCTCACGCTCCTCTCCAAGGCAGCACATTCCCAAGGACTGACAATGGAATGAGTCACCAGCTGCTTGCCGGGGCTTGTGGAGCCCTCCTGGCATCCAGATCCCACCAAACAGGCCACAAATCCTGTTCTTCCCAGGAAACCACGGGGCAGACCCCGGGCAAGGTCAGGTTTCACATGCAGACAGCAAATCCCACCATCCCTGCGGCTCCAACTTCCTCCCAGAGCAGTTGGGAACACAAACCAAACCCCTGAGGCAGGTGGGAATGCTGGGCTGGGCCAACTCTTCTTCCAAGCTTGAACTTCCCCAGGCCGAGAAGATTCTGCCAAAACAGGGACTGAGGGGGACGCTGGAGCAGATCCATTCCTGCAGCCCCCATTCCTACAGCCACGTGTCCCATCCTGAGTATTTTGTGGGATCGTGGAATGGTTTGGGTGGGAAGGAACCTTAACCATCACCTCGTTCCCCGCCCTGCACCAGCAGCGGCCTCTGTGCTCCTGGTGTTGGCCTGGGAGCAGAAATCCAGAGTTTCCTCCAGATCCAGGGCCTTCCACGTTTTCCCTGTGTATAAAGGAATCCCCAGCTGCTGTTTATTAAGGGAGGCTGATTATGGCCAGTAACAGCTCCCAGAGAAGGCTCCGAGCCCTGGAGAGGCTTCAGTGGGAGCATTTGGGAGCCTGGGCAATGCCAGCCCTGGGAAACACAAGGACTGGGACACTCCTGGGGTCCCCGAGGGGATGACAAACCCCCAATTAATGGCTTTGAGTTTCTCCCACGCCGCAGAACCACCAAACCCCCAAATGTTGGAAGCTGCCCAGAATGAAACGCTTGGAAATGGTTTGAATGAGCAGCTGGGGAGATGCTCTGGTATTCCCAACAAATCTGGGGCCTTTCCACAGTTCAGAGGACACCAAACCTGCTCATTGTGAGGAATTGTAACATATCCAGCCATTCCCGGGTTCAGCTCCCTGAAATATCCCTGAGGAGCAGCAAAATGAGGATTTTGTAGAGACAACATTAAAATATTTGGGGTAAATAAATACACAACCAAAAAACCCCCACGGGCTGGATGGGCTGGAGAGCATCCACATCCTCTGGCCTCTCCAGGATGGGTTCAGATCCATGAGACAAAGTGCCTCAGGTGTGAGGGATGTGGTAAGGGATGGATACTATGCCGGGGTTCGGGATAAACCTTTGTTTTCACAGCAGCTACACCGGGGTGAATTCCTTGCCATTCCCTTCTCCCGCTTGCACTGAAAATCCTACAAACAGCGAGGTGCTGAAATGCGGTTTAATAGCCGCAAATCCTGCTCTGGGTGGGAACGTGAAGGTCCCTCCCCACCACACTGAGAAAACCATAATTTTCCAAGAATTCTCGCAGCATTTCTGAACTCGGTGAAAGATTCTTTGTTTGAGTTTCAAGCCGAGCTCGAACGGGGCTGAAGCTCTTTGATGTGGTAAACAGCCCATGGGGTTTTTTTGGAGGGTTTTCATGCTAGCTCAAGTTCTGAGAACATCTGAATTGTAAACACGAGTTCTCCAATCCCCAGAGCCCGGCGGGACCCTGTGACTCCGGGAATTCGCCAATGGAGCACGAGGAAAGCAAACACTGCAATCGAGCTCACAAGACGCTCGTAAGTGCGATTATTTGCAGTGGATGGGTTGGATAAAAGAACTCAGTGGAGCAGGGAAGGAGAACAAAACAGCGCCGGGAGGTGACCGAACAGGTTTGAGAGGGGGAAAACTCCCGGGCGGTGATGCACGAGGCAGAAATGCATTCCCCAAAGGCCGGGCAGTGAGTTCAGGCGGCGGGGTTCGCTCCCCACACACCGCTCGGGAGCGGCGATGAAGGGAAAGGCGCTGGATCGGAGCGCCCCGCTCATCCCCGCCTTCCGCAGGTTCCCAAAAAGCAAAAACCACCGGGCCACAGGCGCTTTTCCAGCTGAGCCCAGCGGAGGGCAGGTGGCGGGGAGGAGGATGAGCACGGCACACCTGGAATCCCTGTCCCCTTCCCGAGGCAGACTTCCCGCAGGAGAACAATCAGCCTTTGTCCCACACCGGGACAAAGTCGCGGCGCTCCGCAGCTCAAAGTTCGGCCGAGCGATTCCGGGGAGCTGTTCCACGCTGCTCCTCCTTCCATCCCGCTCCTCACTCCCTCCCGCACCCACCCGGGGAACTCCAGGAAAATAAAGTAACGAATATTGAGGATGAACCGCCCGAATTTCCCGGGTTTCGGCTCACTGGGTTTATCCTGCTGCCTCTGGAGTCGCTCAGCCATGGGACCAACCCCTGACCCAGGGGTGGGCTGGGGATTCTCCTGAGGGTCTTCCTGCAAAATTAGTGGGATAAAGGGATTCTTTCTGGGAATCTACCCCAATTCCCTGTGGCCCTGCAGACACCTGTCAGGCACAAAGCCCATCAGATTTGCAAATCCACAGGCTGGTCCCAAAAACATCGGGATCAGCTGATCCCAAAGCAAAGCAGAGGGAAGGATCCCTCCCTCTGGAGATCCCTCATGCAAGGCTCAGCCCCACCAGCTCCCAAACCCATCCTCGTGCCAGAGGGATCAGCTGTGCCCATTCCTCCTTGTCCGGATTTAACTTCCCATCTCTCCCATGCCATTCCTGCACACCCTGGAGCCTGCCTGGGCTGCCAGCACCCTTCAGAAACGGATTTTGCACACTTCCATGGAATTTCTGAACCCTTCTCCAAAGCCAGGAGGATCCCCAAGGGCAGAACATCCATGATTCTCCCCCCAGCATCTCATTCCAGGTCCAAAGCAAAATTCCAAAGCCTCCATCTCCCCTTTCCCTGCAGAAAAGCCAAATTTATTCCCTGCCTGCAGCTCCTGGGAGCCCGAGGAAATGAATCATCCCCCGGGAGCTGTGCTGGGCACTCCAACATCTCTCCTAATAAATAAAGGAGATTTATTTATGGCAGGCAGGGCTCTCCTGGCCCTGACCAGGACCCACCACCCTGGTTCCAGCTGGGCTGTGCAAGGTGCTGGAGCACCAAGGAGCAGGAAAAGCCATCCCTGCTCCAAGGGACAGCCACCCTCAGGCCACCACAGCCACGTTCACGACAAGGATGTGGCACCAAAGGGGGTGCAGGACATGGCACAGGGACAGGGCAGGACTGAAACAGCTCCTGAAAGCCGGAGCATTCCTAAAACTGCTGGATCCAGCTTCTCCTGTGATCCAGCAGCAAAATCCCTGCCAAGACGAAGACAGAGGAGCACCACAGCACTTCCACCCTGTCCCACCATTCTTCCACGCTGCTGGAAGGGTCTGGGAAGGGCCATTCCCGGCACTGAGGATGGGGAGTGCCAGGAAAAGCTCTGGGAATGGCACTTTCCTGATCCCATCCGATGTGTCCAGGAACCGCCCAGGTGCCCGAGGTGTTTTATTCCTCCTGAGCCCCCGACCCAGCCTGAGGGAGCCGAGGACAAGGTGAGGAAGTGTCCGTGGGGCAGGAATCAGGATCAGGGGACACAAAGGGAGCCCTTTGCTGCTGTTCCTCAGCCTGCACCCAAGGAAAATCCCTTTCCACATTCAGCAGGATCTTCCCTGTTTCCCACAGCAGCCTCAGCCCCACTGGGAGCTCACCAGCCCCACCACAACTGCCCCGGGGCCTGGCACAGGCAGGAAGGGGTTAAACCCAGGGCCACGCTGGGGCTTTGTCCATCTCTCTCTTCCCAGCAGCTCCTTCGCTCTCTCAACAACCTCCAACACCAGAATTCCCGGCTGGAGCCACGGAGACAGGGATTGCCTTCCCAAATCCTCGAGGATCCTCAGAGCCACCTGCCCACAGCTGCAGGGAAGCCTGGAGGAGCCAATTCCTGCCCTGTTCTTCCAGGCCCTGCGTGATGCCGGGATGCTCCTCCAGCCCCAGGTGCCCGGGAATGCTGTGGCAGCCAGGTGGGAGGAGGGATAAATCCCACAGGCTCCTCACTCATCCAGGGAACCCGACAGCCACACAAAGAGATCGGCTCCTCCTCTCCTGAAATGTTCCCTGGACATGCCTTGCTTTTGCTTTTTATTATTAATATTATTAATATTATTAATATTATTCTTGGTATTTTATTATTATGATTGTATTATTATTATTATTATTATTATTATTATTATTATTATTATTATTATTATTATTATTATTCCCTCCAGCATCCACCTCTGGAGATTTAAAAAGAAAATGCTTTTTCTGGCTGACCTGACTCAAATCAGGAAGGAAAACTTTCCTCTCACAAGCACTTTTCCCTCCTCTTTTCTCTGCTTTTTTAACTCAGGGCCGCGTGGTTGGAAAAGCCAAGGAAAGGGAAAAGCTGGCTGGAAATTCCACAGAGGAGCTGCTTCCACCTGAGGCAGATCCAGTAAAATTTTCGACAGCAAAGAGATCCCACCTGAAAAGCAATTTTAGGGGGATATATGGCACTGGCACTTCAAAACCACGGGGATAATTTGCTCCTGCCTTTTCCCAAGCTCGGGCAGCCAGAGCAGCGGGAATTGCTCCGAGCTGGAGCCTGACAGGTCACAGCCTTTGGCACCAGCCTCGTCAAACTGATAAAAACCCTTTGGAGCAAAGGCTTCCCAGCCCTGCGGCCTTCCAGCTTTTCCACCCTCCAGCCACAGCTCCCACAGCGCCACAGCCTCTGGAATCTGCTGGGAGAAAGGGGCCAGGGCATGGAAAACTCCTCCCCGGGGATGTGGGGTGCAGCCCAGGGCTCTCGGGGTGTCCCACTCATGGTCCCGCTCCCTGGGTGGGTCTGGGGATCCGTGGGATCTGCTCAGCCCCACAGTCCCAGGATCCCTAAAGGGTCACAGGAGGGTCACTGGCAAAGGGGTGACACCTCCAAGGCCACCCCTCCGCTGCCACCACCCCGGAGCAAAGTGAGACCAAACCCCCTTTTCCTCGGAAGAGCAGCAAAGACTGGGGGGGGAAGGTGTCTCCAGCCACGGGTGTCCCCCTGAGGTGGCTCAGGGCTGGCCACGGCCACACTGCCCCACTGGTCACGGCCCCGCTGCCTCATCCCACCCAGACGGAAAAATGAAAAAAGCCAAGCTCAGCCTCCCCAGCCCATTTTGGGGAGGTTTGGAGGGAGCTGACAGCTCTTCCCCCTGGGAAGGCCCCAGAGATAATCCCCAGCTTTCCAAGAGCCACCACCCCGCTTCTGATCCAGGTAACCCCAACCCTGGCACAGAGGGGCAGGAAGATCACAGGGGAAGGAGGAATGGTCCCCAGTTTGACCCCGCATCCGTGAGCACTGCTGGCAGCCCCTGTGGATCCCAGATCTCCAGGAAATCCAGAGATGCAGACCTGGCCTTCGCCTCCCTGTGAGGGCCAGAGCCCCAAAATGGCCCTTGGAACATTGGTGACACGGGGACAAGGGAAGGGGCAGTGGACACACAGCCCCAAGCCCTGGCTGGTGCCACCCCTGCTGGCAGTGCCCTCGCGGGGGTCTCCAGAGGAGCAGAACCGGGGTGGGGGTCCCTGCGTGTCCCTGGAGCCGGGGGCCGGAGCATTCCCGCCCGGATCAAAATGGCGCTGGGGCCGTGGGGCTCGGGGTTAATCATTATCCCGGGCACCCCGCGCCCCACGGAGCGGGAAAAGGGGGAAACCTCGGCTCCAGGGTGGGGCTGGGCCTGCTTCAGCCTCCTTCCCACTGGGAAGAGCGGCTGGAGGCTCCGTGGTGGGACACGGAGCCGTGTCCCCCTGGCTGGGGTGGGCAGCAGGGCCCAGGATAGGGCTGGGCCTGCAGGAACATCCCAAAGCCACTTATCCAGGTCTTTATCTAGGGGGAATGCTGCCAGGGAATCTCGAGGAGCATTCCTTCCCCGCCGTGGCGGCGGAAAAATACAGGGAATAAAATAAAATGGAAAAGAAGGTCCCGTTTCTCGTCCGGCACACGCGGGCACAGCAATCCCAGGGCCCACGTCCTGTCCTTGCCAGTGGGAGAGCCCCTGGACACCCCTCACCTGCCAATCCCAGGGGCCAGGGATTGAACCCTGGAGTGGGAGCAAAGCCCACACGGACGACGAGGAGCTTTGAAGGCAGACAGGAGGCAAAAAAACCCAACCCCAAAACTCCCAAACGAAACCCAACACGCCCAGGAGGAAAGCCGGCGGAGGGGGAAGCAGGAGCCGACAAAGCCACGGAGGTGTCGCAGCAACGACGGGAAAAACAAAGCAGAATTCAGCCCAAATCCAGGGTTTTTTCGGGAGGCTCCGCGCACCTGAGCGGGCGGAAGCGGCCCCTTCCCAACGCTTACCTGCGCCAGGTCGGGGGGGTTCTCCAGGGGCCGGGAAGGGGCTTTGATGTCCTCGAAGACCGGGGTGTCCTCATGGGGGTCCCCGGACATGGTGACGGGTTTGAGCGGCGCCAAGACCGCGGCGTCCACCAGCCCGCTGCTCATCCCCCCGCGCGGGGACGGGCCCGGCCCGGAAAACGGGGGGAAAGGGGGGAAAAAAGGGAGGGAAAACAAGGAAGGGAAAGGGAAAAAAAAAAAACCCTGAGGCGAGCCGGAGCGAGTTGCGCGGGTGGGAGGCCGGTGCCGGGTCGGGAAGGCTTTACCTGGCCGCGGGAGGAGGAAACGCCAACCTGGAAGCGGCGCAGGGGTGTGGAGCCAATCAGGCTCCCGGCGGTGGCCCCGCCGCGGCTCCAGCGGGACACCCGCACATAAAAGGGCGACAGGGTGGCCGGGAGCTCCGGCAGGGAGCCCGGGAAGCGCCAGCACCCCGGGATTTAATCCCGGCCCTAAGGCGGGAGCTCCGTCAGCAGGTGTGCTCTGACGGGGAGCTGGGGAAGCTCCGGCATCCCGGGACTCAAAGCTCGACCCCAAGCTCTGTCACCAGCCGTGCTCTGACAGGGAGCTCGGGAAGCTCCCGCACCCCAGGATTTACCCCAATCCCAAACCTGAGCGGGTGCCCAGGAGCTCCAGGATCACCAGCTGTGATCCCACAGGGAGCTCAGGAAGCTCCGGCACCCCAAGATTTGATCCCCAATCCCAAACCCAAGCTCCGTCACCAGCCGTGCTCCCACACGGAGAGCTCAGGAAGCTCCAGCACCCCAGGATTCAATCCCAATCCCAACCCCTGAGCCCTTCCAGGAGCCTCAGCAGCCCCGGCACCTGGGCAGCTCCAGCAGCACCAGGATGGAGGGATCAGTCCCCAGTCCTGAGGCCTGAAACCCCCCCCAACTGGGCCACTGTCCCCAGACTGAGTCCCCTGCACTGAAACAAGGGGGATATTCCAGTTTTTTTACAGACGTGGGTACTTTTCCATGAGAAAATGCCATTTTTTTCCATGAATGGTTCACATTTTGCACCAAATCTAATTTTGAGAGGAGATTCCTGGTTGCTCACACTTCTCATTCCCAGGGAGAAAAGGGGAAGGATCAAAACTAAAAGGGAAGGATCAAAACTAAAAGGGACAAACCCCAAAGGAAAAGAAAAGCAGCAGCTGGAAAAGCAACAGACAGGGAGGAGGGCACAGGGCTCATATGGAGACACCAGGCAACTCTGTTTGGGTTTCCCTTTTGGAAAGGAAGGAGTGTAAAAATCCAGAGATACAAGGGAATAAAAATCACCTTTCTGGCAAAGAACTTAAAAAAAAAAAGCCATCCTGTTCCAGATAATCCAGCCCCAATAGTCCCAAGCCCGTCCCCAAGGAGGAGCCTGGATCCTCCCCCTCTCTGTGTTCACCCATCCCAAACCAGCCCCGGATTCCCCACTTCCCTGTGTCTCCCAGGCTGGATCCCACACAGGGATGCTGCTGTCACCACCTTGGGGACATCCCAGCACCTCCAGGGGACCACAGGAGCAGGGGAAGGAAGTGGGGGGGCCAAGGCTGCTCTACCCCCCCGGCCAAAGGGAAAGCAGCCGGAGTGCTGCCAGGGAAGGGGAATGCCTGTTCCCATAGGATTCCTGCCACCCCAGGGGCTTCACAGCAGCCACGTGAGACCTGTGACGGCTCAAAGCAGGAGCCACGGCAGAGGTTTGGTGTCACAGCTGCCACCCCCACACCGGGGACCGGAAACAGCTGGGGGGGCTGAGCATCCCGGAGTGTGGAGCTTGTGGAGCCCTTGGGAAATGAGCTCAGGCCTTGCAGGGTTTTGTGTTCCAGGGAAGCTGTGCTGCTGCTGGAGCACCCACCAGGGCTCCCAGGGGATGCCAGGGACAGCAGATGTGTCACCAACCCTGCAGGACCACGCATGGAAAGAAGGAAGTTTACAGTGAGGGTGGGCAGGCCCTGGCACAGGGTGCCCAGAGCAGCTGGGGCTGCCCCTGGATCCCTGGCAGTGCCCAAAGTCAGGTTGGATACTGGGGCTTGGAGCAGCCTGGGACAGTGGGAGGTGTCCCTGCCATGGCAGGGGTGGCACTGGATGGGCTTTAAGGTCCTTTCAACTGAAACCATTCCACGATTCCAAGATAAATTATTCAAACCAGAAGAGTTCCCTTTCTCTCCATCCCATCCGCAGCACCGGGACTGGGTGAATCCCATTCCTGGAGCGGGGTTCACGCCAGGCTGCGCCTGCCCAGCAGGGATCAATCCACGATTTCCCAAGGCGGAGCTGCCTCTCCTTGCAGGGATGGGCCGAGTCCAGGCAGTGCCCTTATCTGCCCCGGGAGAACGGCCTTGAGCCCATCTCTGCCTCCGGCACTTTGCCCCGGGGGGGCCCCGCCGGTCCCGTTGTGTCCCCACGTGCCGCCCACGATGGCACGGAGATAACGGCGGCTCCCCGTGACCCGGCCAGCAACCCGCTCCCCTCCCGACGTTCCTCACGTTTTCCTCCCTCATTCCACGCTGAATTCCCTTCTGAAAAGCCGGCACCGAGAGGCTGGAGGGGGTTTGGGAAGGGGGACCCTGTGCAGGGAGGGATGGAGGGGCCGCAGGGAGCTGAAAGGGGGTCCCAACCCAGGGGCTGGGACTGCTGGGGGTCGGTGGGGGAGAACCGGGGATCCAGCCCCTGATCCCAGTGCTCCGGGTCCACGGGAATGGTGGGGAAGGACAGCCAGGTCCTCCTCTCGCGAGGGAGCAGGAGGCAGGAGGTGAAGCCCCGAGTTACAGACTTGAGCTAAAAGGCAAGAAAGGCGCCAGATTTTGAGGAAAGCAGTATCAGGTTGGGAAGGAAACCTCAGCTCCCTGTTCCCAAATCATCCCAGGCACAGCCAGAGGCACCTCTGGCCTGCCCCCGGCATCCCCACGACCACCCTCAGGGCTGGCTCCCAAGGGACCCCCAAGAGCCACCACTCAGGGTCCCAGCCCTGCCGGGTCCCACAGCACATCCCACCCGGGAGGTGGGGGCTGGGGAAGGGGCCAGGCCACGGCTGGAGGTCCCTGGCCCTGCTTTCCTCCTGCAGCAACTCTTCCCCACCCTGCTGCCACCCCAAACGCACCCCAGAGCGATGCCGGAGCACCCACCTCTCTCGGGGCCGTGGTGGACATCCCCGGTCCGCTCTGCCTCTGCCTCCCTGGGGCGAGCCCACCCCGGATTCGGGCCAGGAGCTCCTGGTTGGGCCGGGTGCTGCTCGGATCCCTCTGGGCAGGGGGACACCCCGCCCGCCTGTCCCCACGCCCGGCACACAAAGGTCTGCAGAGCTGCCGGAGCAGCCCCGCGCCTCCCCCGCTCCCCCACAGAAACCCAAAACCACCTATTTTTGTCTTTCCCTTTCTCCTCCTCGGGAGGTTTCCAGCCATCAAATGCTTCCCGGGAGCCCTTCAAAGGGAAAGCGGCCGCCCCATCCCATCCACTTGCTAAACCAGTCTGAGCAGTGCCGGGCGGGCAGGCGGGAGAGGCCCCGGCACTCCGACAGGGACAGGGACAAGGAACCGTCCTCGGGGACCTCGGGTGACCCCAGAGCCAGGGCACCGCCACCCCACTGCCCACCCCGGCGACACGGGGATGCCACCAGCCAGCAGGACCCCCCGGCAGGCTGCAGAACCCCCCCAGTCACTGCTCATCCAGCAGGGAAGCAGTTTGGGGATTGTTAAATTCTTCTCCCAGCCACGGAAAAGGGCAGGCAGGTGATGGGGAAAGCACCCCGAGGAGCTGGGGAGTCCCCCAGTAAGCCCAGTCCCCAATGGGGGAGCACTGGGAGGCATCACAACCCCCAGCAGGGAGATCGAGCAGCTCCTCCAGGCGTTCCTGGGAGAGGAGGAGGGAGGTGAGGAAGCAGAAGGGTCTGAGGCTGAGGTGAGTTTCCAGGACAAACGGCAGGGTTGGAGGAAGGGGATGCTATTGGCCTTTGCTCCTCTCAAAACCCAGCCCTGGACCTTTGCCAAGCCTGGAAAACAACCGGGAGGACTTTCTGGGCTCCCACTGCACAGGGACACCCTCCAGCGCCCAGCAAGGAAAGAGCCAAGCCAAGCACACCCCCAGGCACTGGAGAATTCCCAGGGGATGTGGAGCTGGATGTCCCCAGTGTGCCACAGGGTCTGGCAGCCACTGAGGGGCTTTGCTGAAGCTCAGGGACCCCCTGTCCCCAGAAAGGGGGTGGCACAGCCCTCCCTGGGGGTCACCTTGGCCTTGGTACAAGCAGCAGGACAGTCCTGGGATCACAGGGATGGGGCAGGTCTAAGGTGAGAGCCAGGGGGGTCCATGGCCACAGGGAGGAGCTGGAGGCCCCAGGCTGAGCTTAAATGGGCCCAGGGATGTGGGTGGGGGTCTCAAGTGGGGCTGCTCAGAGCAATTAAAAGTCCTCAAGGCCTCACCCAGGAGAGGGAGCTAGCACAGCCTGGACCTCCTGGACCAGTGATTCCGACTCCTGGGTTGATGATTCCAGCCCCTGGGGAGAGGTTGGCACCTGCTGCCTGTGCAGCAGGACCTCGGCATCTCCAGCTGCAGGGTGATGCCCACACACCGATGCCCCTTTGTCATGGGAACTTGACACAGGACCCTGTGTGACCCCCAAACTTCTGCAGCTCCTCCTGAGATCTGGGGGCTGCCCCCTCTATTCCCACTGGCCAACCTGGCCTGTGCCAACAGTCCCTGCTGAGGGAAAGGGGGATGCTGAGCTCCAGCTCTGCAAAAGGTGTCCCAAAGGCAGGAAAAAAGGGGTGGAATTGGAGCCAGACAGAGCACGGGGGTCCCACAAAAGGGGGGGGTTTGAGGCATCTGACATCTCCCGCTGGGACAGAGTCTGGGGATGGAGAGGGAATGGCCAACAGCTCCTCCACGGGGGCCATCACCCCCTGCCCCTGTCCTTGCCACGGCTCCCAGATTTTGCCCACGGGCACTGGGAGGGGCAGGGCACCGGCAGCACACGAGGGGCAACGGGCAGGAGGCTGAAGAGCCTGAGGCAGCTGCTGGCTGAAGTCCAGGTGAGGAGTCAAGGAGCCTCCAGGTGAGGAGTCAAGGAGCTTCCAGGCGAGGGCAAACCCAGGAATAAAAACAACCGGGGACAGGAGAGAAGGGGCAGCAGTCCAGAATCCATTGTTCGCCGTCCCGTGCCGGCGGGGCTCCTGCCGCGGGCACGGCTCGGCCCCGGCGCTCCCGCAGTCCCTGCCCCGCCCCGCAGGAGCGGCGGGGATGGATGGATGGAGGCAGGGAGGCAGGGAGGGAGGGAGGCGCTCCCGGCTCCCGGCGCGGCCCAGCCCAGCCCGGCGGGCACCGCTCACATCATGACGTGCCGCCGGCGGTGCAGGGCCAGGTGGTCGGAGCGGGAGAAGCTGCGGTCGCAGTCCGAGCAGCGGAAGGGTTTGATGCCCGTGTGCTTGCGGAAGTGCCGGGTGAGCTCGTCCGAGCGGGCGAACTTCCAGGTGCAGCCTTCCCACGTGCATTTGTAGGGCTTCTCTCCTGTGCCGGGGAGCACCGAGGGGTCAGCGCTGCCACGGCGGCCCCCACGCGCCCAGGGAAATTCCCAAAGAACGGGAATCCCTTGGCTCCTCCTCCAGCCCTCGCCCAGCGCGGGCCGCTGGCGCCACCGGGTGCCCGAGCGCTGCCAGCGGGGCGCAGCAGCGCGGCCCGGCGGCGTTTGGGGTGCGAGGGGCGACTGCAGCACCCCCGGAACCTGCCCCAGCCGCCCCCCCGGGGGTCCCAGCCCCGCACACGGACCCCGGGGCACTGGGGGTGGGGAGGAGGAGGGGGAGCCCCAGCAGGGCCGCCCCACAACCCGACTGGGGGATGGGCGGCCGGAGGGTGCCCCCGAGCATGGCTTTGGCTACCAGCACCCCCAAAATGGCGAGCACAGAGCCCAAGTGCCCCGAAGTACCGCCCTGAACCCTGACAGAGGGTGACAGCACACCCAAAGAGCACCCTGCCCCCCCAAAAGGCACCTCCCAAGAGCCCCCCATTCCCCCAGAGGAAACTCCCTGGCCCTGACACACGGTGCCAGCACCCTGCGCCCCCCAGGGACCCCCAGTTTCTGATACACGGTGCCAGCACCCCCAATGACACCCCTGAGGGTGCCACAGGTATGTGCAGGAGAGCTCCAGGGGTGTGAGGCAGTCCCGGGGGTGACAAGGAGCTGCTTTGGGCAGGGGGTCCCCTGTGCCAGGTACCCCAAGCGTGCCCCGGGACCCAGCGCGGGGTGCGGTGGATTTGGGGGTCCCGGTTGTCCCCCGGTTGTGTCGCGGTGCCGCGGGTGGGGCCGGGCCCTTTAAGAAGCTCCACCCCCAGCCGAGCCCAGGTGGAGCCGCGGGGCCCCTCAAAAGGTGACAGAATTCCCAAATCCTCCAAAGCTTTGATTTTTCATTTCTGTAAGGAGTATTTATATCTTTTCTTGTTAAGTTTTCTCTCTGGAATAGGACATCTTTCATGCAAAATCCCCAAGAAGCTTCAGCTGAAGAATTTAGTTTTTCCTTAGTATTCCTTTGAGTCCTGCATCCGGGTTGTTCATGAGGATGTTGAAGAGAACTGGAATGAGGCTGGAGCCATGTGAAACCCCACTAATGACAGATGCCAGGCTGATGTCACCCCAGTCCCTGTCACACTCTGTGCCTGAGCCATGAGCCAGTTGCTCGCCCATGCCATGATGTGTTTATCCAGCTGTGGCCTGGACAGTTTGTCCAGAAGGATCCTGGGAGAGACAGCATCAAAAGCTTTGCTGAAGTCCAAAAAGATTCCGTCTCCTGCTTTCCCTTGATCAGCTGTAGAGGGAAATCGGGCTGGACAAGCAGGACTTTCCCCTCACAGAGCTGTGCTGGCTGTGACCAATGACTGTGTTGTCCTCCAGATGTTTTTCAGTACTTCCCAAAACGTTTTCCATGATTTTAGTGGCCACTGAAGTGAGACTGAGGCCTGTGAGTTCCAGGGTCTTCCTTCTTGCCCTTCTGGAAAAATCAGGACAAATTTCACCACTTTCCAGCCAGCTGGGATCTCTCAGATTCCCAAGACCTCACAAAATTATCAAGAGAGGCTTTATGATGGCATCAGCAGCTCTTGGAGGATTCTCGGATGAATCCCACCAGGTCCCATAGGGGTTTGCAGGGATCCAGCTGGAGCAGCAGAGCCCACACAAGTTCAGGGAGCTGACCATCGCTGCAGTCCTGCTCGTCCAGCTCAGGGCACTGGGACCCCCTTGGTCCACGCTCTGTGTTGAAGGTGGAGGCACAGAATGCCTTGAAGAGCTCTGCCTTGTCCCTGTCCCCTTTGGGAGGTGACATCCTCATCCTGAACGGGTCAATCCATGGTATTTCTACACTGCCTCTTGCCATTCATAGATCTGAGCAAACACTGCCCACCCGGCAGCTTCCCAGCCCCTCTGCCCCAGGCCTGCAGCTCGGGTGGGGTGGCTGGGGCCAAGTGCAGGTCCCACTTCACCTGTGGCCAACCAGACTCTCCCTCAGGCCGTGGTGGTCAGGGACCACCTCAGGCCGGGGACAAGTTCTGCCCATGGCACATCCTGGCTGAGGAAAAGCTCCTTCCCAAGCAGCTGAGAGTTGTTTTCAGGGGCCACGGGCCCCTGAAGTGCCCCCACAAACCCTCCTCACACCAGTTCCCCCATGCCCACACAGCCAGGGCAAAAGCACCGGCTCAGAGGGAGTCTGGGAAGCTCCTCCTCCCAACCAGCCCCTGCAGGGACTGCCCTGAGCATGGGGATGGTCATTGTCCCCATCACCCTTCCCACCATTCGACAGCTCCGAGCATTAAACCCCAAATCCTGACACCCTCCCAGCAACCAGGAGGGTTGCCTGGGGTGGGGGATGGAAGAAACACTCCACAAAAACCATTATTAAAAAGCAAAGCGTGTGGCCACAGCCGCTGGTTTAACTTAGAAACACTTCAAGTGGCCCAGAGTCTTCCAAAAAACCCGAGAGCTGCTGGCCCTCATCCCCCCCCCCACCCTGTCCCACCCCCTCGTAGAATTCCATAAAATAAAAGTTCCATGTTCCACAAAGTTTCCCTTTTTGTGGTGGTGATGGTCTTGTTTGTGGGTCACTGTTGGGTTGGGTTTACCCCCCTTCTTGATTCCTCCTTTCCTCCTGGCTCTCCGTGCCCCAGCACTTCCCATGAATCCCAGCATGTGCTGAGGGACACACAAGAGAGGTGATGTCCCTTCTCCCGCTGGGACAGAGTCTGGAGATGGAGAGGGAATGGCCAACAGCTCCTCCACAGGGGCCATCACCCCCTGCCCCTGTCCTTGCCACGGCTCCCAGATTTTGCCCACGGGCACTGGGAGGGGCAGGGCACCGGCAGCACACGAGGGGCAACGGGCAGGAGGCTGAAGAGCCTGAGGCAGCTGCTGGCTGAAGTCCAGGTGAGGAGTCAAGGAGCCTCCAGGTGAGGAGTCAAGGAGCTTCCAGGCGAGGGCAAACCCAGGAATAAAAACAACCGGGGACAGGAGAGAAGGGGCAGCAGTCCAGAATCCATTGTTCGCCGTCCCGTGCCGGCGGGGCTCCTGCCGCGGGCACGGCTCGGCCCCGGCGCTCCCGCAGTCCCTGCCCCGCCCCGCAGGAGCGGCGGGGATGGATGGATGGAGGCAGGGAGGCAGGGAGGGAGGGAGGCGCTCCCGGCTCCCGGCGCGGCCCAGCCCAGCCCGGCGGGCACCGCTCACATCATGACGTGCCGCCGGCGGTGCAGGGCCAGGTGGTCGGAGCGGGAGAAGCTGCGGTCGCAGTCCGAGCAGCGGAAGGGTTTGATGCCCGTGTGCTTGCGGAAGTGCCGGGTGAGCTCGTCCGAGCGGGCGAACTTCCAGGTGCAGCCTTCCCACGTGCATTTGTAGGGCTTCTCTCCTGTGCCGGGGAGCACCGAGGGGTCAGCGCTGCAACAACCACTCCCCACACCCCGCCCAGAAATTCCAAAAGGGGAATCCCTTGGCACCTCCACCCAGCAGTCCCAAAGGGCCGCCCCTCTGCCCAGGGACACAGCACCATCGCTCCCCCAGCCCACGGGGCACCCAGGGACACCAATGCCACCCCTACCTGTGTGTATCCTCCGGTGGGCTTTGAGGTGGGAGCTTTTGGTGTAGACCTTATTGCAGCCCTCGAAGTCGCACTGGTGGATGCGCCGCTTCTTCAGGTCCGGGGAATCGGCTCTGGGCCCCCGTGCCGCCGGCCTGCCGGGAGCAGGGAGAGCTGGAGTCATGACCCTGGAGCCCACGGAGCCCCTGGGGGGCTCAGGGGATAAAGGGTGGGGAGGCACAGGCAGGAGGGGACTCACTCTCTCTGCAGGTCCTGGAAAGGCGCTGGGCCGCTCTCGGAGGCGCTGTCCTCGCTGTCACTGTTCATGTCCATGGGGTACACGGAGCTGGGGTCCATTTTCACTGGAGGGGTCCGGGAAAGGAAAGCTTTGGGGCACAAAGAGGGAAGGGATGAGCACAGCACAGAGACGTCCCCCGAAACACCCAGTGCACATCAGGGGTTCAGCCTTCCCCCTGCTCCTGCAGCGCTCTGAGCGCTGCCTGTTCTTCCAGAGAATCGAATCCAATCCAACTGGGCAGATGGAGAACCCCCAAAAGGGAGGAAACAACTTGGGGGGCATCTCTTTTGGCTGCCTGCTCCTGCCCAGAGCAGGGCAGATGCAGGACCCCCACCCTGGATAAGGTGGGAAGCTGGGAATGTCCTGGGAAAGGGGATTGTGGGGGGCACAGGGAGCAGCTGAGCTGAAACCAGAGCTGCTGGCAGCAGGCAGCCAGTGGGAAGGGCAGGGCAGGCTGCCAGCAGCAGGATGGGTGGAGGACAGGCAGTGCCATGCCCTGTGTGTCCCTGCCCTCCCCATGTCCCCTGGGGGGCACAGGCTGGGGGCTGAGGGGCTTTGTATGAAAGTGGCATGTGGTGGTGGCAGGGACACTCCACAGTGAGAAATGAGATTCCCTTCAAGGCAGGACAGATACCCCCCCACTCCCCAAATTGCAGGGTTCCCCCCCGGTGCCCTTACCAGACCCAGCGTTCTTGCCATCCCCCCCAATGAGGGGCACGGTAATGGCGGTGACGCCGTCCGTGGGCACGGTGGTGTAGACGACGGGGAGGGACTGCACCACCACGGGGATGGTCTGCAGGTTGCCCATCTTGCTGGGCAGGTTGACGGAGGGGATGGTGTGGATGACATGGAGGATCTGCTGCCCGCTGCTGCCCTGCGTGGAGGCCAGGATGGAGCCGGGTGAGAGGACAGCCGGGATGGCCGAGGTGGAGCTGAGGCCGGAGGGCGGGACGGACACGGTGGTGGGAGCGGGAAGCGGGGGAGCCACCAGCATGGGGGAAGACTGGACCGAGGTGGGGGGTGGAGGCGGCGGGGCCGAGGCCGGAGCCACCTTAGATTTGTTGAGGGAGAGATCGACGGGCTCAGCCTGGGGCTGGCTGCAGTCGCTGGCCAGCAGCTCCTCGGGGGGCTCCGTCTTGATGTCAGCCAGCAGCACCGGGGGGTCGAGGGGGCCCTCAGCCAGCAGCGCCGACGAGCTCATGGCGAGCGTCGCCTTCCCCGGGCCCTGCAAGAGACCCGCAGTCCGTGAGGAGCCAGGGAAACTGAGGCACGGGGCGGGGGCGAAGAGGTTTTTTTAACGGGCTCTCACTAACCAACCGACCGGGGCGGCGCCTCGGGGCGGCTCCGGCGGGGCGTGGGGCCACCCAGGGGTCGCCGGGCCGGGCATGGCGGGGCCCGCCCGTGCCCTGAGGCGGGGCCGGGCCCGCCCGTCCCTCACGGACCCGCCCGGCCCCTCACGGCGGCCGCGGCGCGCACCGAGGCGGGAACCGCCGGCCCCGCCCCCCCGCCCGTGCTCGCCTTTGTGCCGGCCCGGCCCCGCCCCCCGCGGGCGGGGCGTGGCGGGGGCGTGTCCCGCGCGCGGGGCGGTGGCGGCCCCGCCCCGCTCCTTCCCCCCGCGCCTTAAAGGGGCCGCGCCCCCCCCCGGCCCGCGCCCCCCCTCCCGGGGTCACTCACGCACTGACCCGCGGGGCTCCCACGCGCGTCCGCCGGGCTCGCAGCTACCCCCGCCGCCCGCAGCACCATCTCCCGGGCCGCGCCGGCCGAGGTGCGAAGGGCCCCCTCGGCTCCACCTGGGATCGGCCGCGGGTGGAGCTTCTTAAAGGGCCCGGCCCGGCCCTCGCGGGAGGCACCGGGCACGGCCCCACCCGCGGCACCCCCAGCGCTGCGCACACGCGGGACCGCGACACAACCGGGGGACAACCGGGACCCCCGCCTCCACCGCACCCCGCGCTGCGTCCCGGGGCACGCATGGGGGTGCCCGGCACGGGGGACCCCCTGCCCAAAGCAGCTCCTCGTCACCCCCCCGCGCTGCCCCGCGGCCCCCCGACCCTGCCCCGGGCCTCCCGCACGTACCTGCCCACGCAGGGACCGTCCCCGCCCGCGGAGCCCCCACGCACCGGCCTCGCGCGGCGGCCCCGCCCCGCCACACCCAGCGCCGCGCCCCGCGCACACGGCCCGGCCCCGCCCGGGGGGGGCGGCGGCTACAGCTCACCCCCGGCACGGAACCGGGCCCCCGGCACCGGCACAGGGCCCCTCCGACAGCGGCACGGACCCCCCCGACACCGGCACGGAGCCCCCCGGCACCGGCACCGAACTCCCCGGCACCGGCACGAAGCCGCGAATTCACCGTCCCCAAAAAACCTCGGACCCCCCCCAAAGCACCTCCACACTCAAGGCAGGGACCCCCCGCGAATCTCCCCCCCACACACACAGCCAGGGACCCCCTCAAGCACACGCACAGAGCCACGGAACCCCCGAACACGGCCCCCCACGTATTACCCAGACACAGCCGAGAGCCCCCCTAAACGCACCCCAAAAAGAGCCAGAGACATCCCTCCCCAGAACCCAGCTGTTCACCTGGGGACGCCCCAACACACAGAGCCGCGGACCCCCTCCAAACACACGCTTCACCCCAAAACAGAGATCCCCCCAGTAGCCACATATTCAGCTGGGGACCCCCCCCAAACACACACACGCAGCCAGGGATCCCCCCAAACACTCCCATAATCAGCCAAGGACCCCCAAAACACCCCCCTCACACACTCACAAACTACCAGCACCTCCAAAACACCCCCAGCCTCAGGCAGGGATCCCCATAGAACCCCTCCCCCAAATCCAGGGACCCCCAAAGCACCCCCCCAACAAGGAGAGACGCCCCTCCAACACCCCACGCTCAGCCAGGGACCCCCCCAACACATCCCCAGGTACCCAAAACATCCCGTCCAGCCAGACCCCCCCCCCAAAAAACACACCAGGAGACAACCCCAGACAGACACACAACTGCCCCCCGCACCTGGGCACCTCAACATGTCCCCCCAGAACCAGCCCCCCACACCCGGGGGGTCCCCACAAACAGACTCATTGAGGGGGGGGCACAAAGGGGCACCCCATCCTCCCCTGAGGGACCCTGCTCAACCCAAATTTGGGGGTCCCTTGCACCCCAAAGCCCCGCGGGGGTGGGGGGTGCGGGATGGGGCAGCGGAGTGGGCGGGGGGGGGGGCTCGTTACCCCCCAAATTCCACCATTGCTGACCCCCCCCCCTTCATGGGTGAACTGAATTCCTCCGTCCTCAGCCTGGCGCACCCCGAACCCAGCCAGGCGTGGGGATTAGGGGCTCGGGGGGGGGCCCCTTCAAACCCACATATCTGGGGGTGCTGTAACCCCCCCCCCAAATACTTTATGTCCCCACCCCCCCGGGAATAATTAGTGCCCCCCCTTTTTAGCCCTAAACAGCTTAAGGAGGGATTTCGGGTGACCTTGGGCAAGGGGGGGGGGGGGGGGGGGGGAGCGTGGGAAAACGCTTTCCACAACCCCGTCCCGCCCGCTTTGTCCCCTACGTGTCCCCACCGCCCTCCTCCCCCCCCTCGCGTGTCCCCCACCCGTGGGCGTGGGGGGGTCACACCCCGCCGCCGCCGCCACACCCCCCCGTGGAATTTCCTCCGCGCTCCACCCTCCGCCAGCGGCCGCTCGGGACACGGCGGGGGGGGTACGGAGGGAATACAGAGAGGGGGATCCCCTCTCGGGGTGGGGGGGGGGACGGGGGGGCTCGAGCCCAAGCAGGGTCTGGCCCTTTAAGAGCAAAGGGCGTGGGAGGGGGAGGGAAGGGCGGGGCCGCCGCCCGGTGTGACCTCCCAGCCGCGGGGGGGCGCCCTGCCCGGAAGCGCGCGCGGCGCATGGAGGGGGGACACCCCACGCGCGACCCCCGCGTGAGGGGGCGAGGGGGGAGGGGAGGCCTGAGGGGGCCGCGGGGGGGGGGCGGGACCCTCCCCCTCCTTTTCCCTCCCCTCCCCTCCCCTCCCCCCCCGCCGGACCCCGCGGTACCACCCCCACCCCCCTCAGCCCCCTCAGCCCCCATGCGGGCCCCCCCCGCGCCCCCGGCCCCACGCACCGTCCCCCGCGCCTCCTCCGAGCGCATCCCCGGCCGCCGCCGCCGCCGCTGCCCCCGGGGCGGTGCCGGGTGGGGCGGGGTGGGGCCCCCACGGGCGGGGAGGGGCCGCGTGGGGCGGAGCTCCCCTCCCCCACCCTCTTTTTTTTGGGGTGGGGGGTGCCCCGCCCTTTGAGGTGACATCATCGGCAGCCAATGCGCGGCTCCCCTCGCATCCGGCGTTGCCATGGGAACGCGCAGGATTTGGGGGAGGGGAGGTGAACCCCAACTTGTTCCCACCACCCCCCCACGGAGGGCACCCCAAAATCGGGGTGGGGGGTGCTGCTGGGGAACTCGTGGCAGTGATGGGGGGAGCAGAGACCCCCCCCCCCCCCCGTTTGGGGTCCTGTGTCCCCCTGCTCCCATGAGGGGGGGGGAGAATCCCCCTGCACCCCCATCCACAGGGACTTGGAGCATCCCCAAATCCGAGCACCCACGGGTGTCCTGGGGGGCACTGCCTGAAACCCCCACCCAATCTCTGCCTCCCGAGCCCCCCCACCACACAGGTAAGGCCCCCAAATATGTGGGATGCCCCCTTTGTACCCACAGTGGGGTTCCCTGGGGTGTCGGGGTCCTGGCAGGGCTGGGGGAGCCCCTCCAAGGGGCTGCAGCCACCGGGGGGTCTGGGGGTCCCCTGGTCCCTTCCTGGGGGGGTTGGGGGGGGGTCTCAGGGAGCCCCTGGCTGGGCTGGAGCTACCAGTGGGAATCCACCCCCCTGCTCATCCCCCGCTCTCTGGACCCCACTGGTTTTCCAGCTTCTTGTCCTAAGGAGACCTGGCTGCTCCCAGCACTGTGTCCCCAACCTTGAGGTCTCCCCAGGTCCTCACCCTGCTCTGAGTTTGCCAGGGGCAGGCCCAGGCTGGGTTAATCACCCCATAACCCCCCAAAATGCAGGACACCCCCCACTCCCCCCAGCCCTGACCCAGCTCATCCCCAGGGATGGGATATCCTGGGGATGGAGACTCACAACCAGGTGTCCCTTACTCACGATGTCCCTGCCAGGGGTGACTCAAGCCGGTCACGGCCACCAAGGTGGTGACCTTGGCTGAGGAGGAGAAGCTGCAGCTGCTCCAGGCACACACTGAGCTCACCCAGGGGTGAGGAGGGCACCCCCTTGACCCCCTACTTCTGCCAAGCCACCATGCCTCAACCGGGACCAAACCGACCCTTTTTTGGCAAAAACCCCTTCCCCTCCTCAGGAAACACCCCAGAAGGCAGCAGGATGAGCTCAGGTAGGGACCAACCTCCCCTGGGGAGCTTTTGGGGGATGAGTGGGCCCCACACCCAAAGGGGCCCCCACCCCAATATCACTGAGCTGAAGGAGCAGCTGCAGGCCCCGGTGACCTCCCCAAAAACACAGAAGAAAAGGGGGAGCGGGGCAGGGGGTCCCCCAAGGTCCCTCTCCACTCTTCCTGGCAGCTGCTCATCCCCCAGGCTGGATTTGGGCAGGAGGGGTTGGACCCTGGGCAGGGAATGGTGCGGATGCTCCTCATGAGGTGCCCACAACTCAGTGGTGACAGTTCAGGGTGACTTTGGAGAATCCATGACCCCCTGGATGCATTGGAGGAGCTGGTTCCAGCTGGAGAGCAGCATGTGGTCACCACAGCCCTGGGTCCAACCCCCCCAGCAGCTCCTGGGGACAATTCTGTGCCACTAAGGAGGAAAAACAAGTGGGAGCATCCCCAGGGAGACCCTACAGAGCTCATCCTGGGGGAAACAGCCTGGAGCTGACCCCAGCGGAGCCATCCATGCTCCAACACAAGAAAGAAATGGTCAAAAAAACCTGGAATTAGCTCCAAGACGACCCCAGGGAGCACAGCCTGCCCCAGGGAACTCATCCCAGACCCCACAGCAGCTCCGAGAGGAAAGGAACAGGGCCAAGGGGGGATTTATTCAGGATCTCAGTGACACATGGCATTGAGTTTCTCCTCATTCCAAGGTCAAGTGCTGAAGGAAAAGGCCAGATCACAGCCACCTCGTCCAGGTTTGGGATGATGTTTGTGTGAGAAACATCTGGAGCAGACATCAATTTATTTTTTGTTTTCTGATGGCAAGAGCTGCCAGAGAAAGTGGGGAGAGTCTTCCAGAAGGTGGAATGAGGGTGCTGAGCCTGATCTCCCAAACCTCCTTGCTTGGAATGGAAGGAGCCAGTGCAGTCACCAACTCCAGGCTCCCAAAAATGCCTGGGATGTGCTTTGGGAAGGGAGAAAGGACACAGCACAGTGCCATGGGAGCAGGCAGGGCAGGTGGCCTGACACAGCCCCCGTGTTTGTCACAGGCTGTCACTCAATGAGCACCTTGGCCACAGCAAAAAAGGACAAGGCTGATTCCCGAAGAGCCCCCAAACCCGTGCACTTCGGGAAAAGGGATTTGAAGCAGGAGAACGGCAGAACTTCACCCCAACCCCCCCACCGGGTCACTGCCCTGGGAGGCTCCAGGCAGGCCAGGATTTGGCTCCTGGCAGCTCCACCCCGCTCGTCCCTCCCAGCCCCTCGTCACCTGCCCCCCACCCCACGTTCCCTTTTGACATCATCCCACTTCCACTGCAGTTTGATCCCTAAGGAAACCCACTGGCACCTCGGCGTCACCATGGCAATGAGGCAGCGTTCCCACTGTCCTTCCTCCCTGCGCCTCCGGCGGGAACAGCTCCCAGCAGAAGGGGCCTCAATCTCCTGGAATTGCGACCAGGAGCCCTCTCCTGCTCTCCTGAAGCCTTTCCCTGTGGGAGGGGATATTCCAAAGGCTTCAACAGCCGGATCACCCTCTTGCTCCGAGGGCAGGGTTGAGTGTGGGAAGCTGTGACATTCCCAGCAGGGTCTGCCCTGATCCCAGCCCGATCCCAACCATGGGGCAGCTCCACGGGGGAACCGAGGTTGTGTCGGGGCTCGTTCCACGATTCCCACTCCAGGTATTCCACACCTGCATCCCAGCGAGCACAAACTCCGCCACGTGCCCAGCCCATTCACAGCTCTCCAGAGGCTCCTGGTGGGAACAGCTCCTCTCCCACGGGGATGATTCCCATTGGAACTCCCCCAGGCCGAGGCACGGCAGCTGCCGGGTGGGCGGTGCGAGACGCGGGTGTTGAATTCCAGGAGGACGGAGCAGGGCTGGGAGCTTTTGTGCGGAGCCCCCTGGGTCTCCAGCCCTTTTAGCTTCCCGTTCTCACTCCCTGGACTCGCCCCGGTGGATTTCTCCCCTCCCAGTGGGTGTGTGGGCAGGGATACAGAGAAGAGCCAGGCACGGAGCACCACACCCTTTTTTACAGAGTAATTTGATGCAGCAAGAGAGAAAAAAGGGAGGGAGATGCTGCCAAGCGATTCCCAGTGAAACTCTGGAATGGCTTTCAGCCAAATCCCCCCAAAAAACACGAAGGGAGCCATGCAGCTCCTACAGCTCTTCTTCCCAAAGCTGCCCCGGGATCTGGGAGAAAGCAAACCCACTTTGCAAAGCTCTCGGATCTGAAATCCCTGGTAGCAAAAATTTATTTCCATGACCGAAGACGAGGAGAAATTTATAAACTTATTCTAGCAACCATCCAAGGAAACAGTAAATATCCCATCACCCGGCAGCCACACATCCACGAGGGCTCTGCCACAGCCCTGCAGGGCACACATCACCTGTCCTGCCTCCTTCCCGACCCCTCCCGTGCCAGGGAATTCCGGGAAGTGGATCCAGCCGACCTCCAGCTCTAGTGTCCAACGTGATGAGGAGAAAAAACAAGCAGCACACTCATTTCAAAGCCCAACAAAGACACGGACAGTGTTAGATTCTCCTAAAAAGAAGTAGTCCCGATCCGTTCTTTCTCCCCCCAAAGCCCCAGTGCCTGGGATCAGCGCATGAGCAGGCTGTGCTTTGGTCCATCCACCCTCTCCAGCTTCTCAAAGTGTTTCCTGGCGTTCCGGATGTTGATCAGAGTGGCCGCGGAAGCTGCGACGGAAAAGGGACGGGGGAGATAAAAAGAAGTTAAACGGGTGAGGATCACCACGTCCTCAGGGCTGCCTGGTTCAACAGCCCTGTCTGCAAGGCCTGGGTGTGTCCCGCTGCTCCCCAGCCAGGCAAAATCCAGAGTGGGAGGGGCTGGCCAAAATTTAGTGGGGGAAGGTCTCGGTAAAATTTAATGGGGGATGGTCTGGGCAAGGTTTAATGTGGAATGCTCTGGGTAAAATTTAATGAGGGAAGACCTGGGCAAAATTTGATCTGGGATGGCCTGGGCAGAATTTAATGTAGGAAGGTCTGGGTAAAATTTGATCTGGGATAGTCTGGGCAAGATTTAATGTGGGATGGTCAGGGCTGTTGGCTGATCCCAGGAAAAAAGGAAAAGCCTCTCCCAGGGAGAACTGCTCATCCCACAGCTGCTCCCCAGCCCAGCAATGCCTCACTCCCAGGGATCTCACACTGTCCCAAATTCCCTAAGTGAGGAGGGCAGAGCAACCACAGCAGCAGGCCCGAGGAGTCCTGGCCAGTGCCCCTGGAGCCCCTGAGCTCCCAGCAGGAATTCCAAGAGCTGCGTAAACAGGGAACTGCTCCCAGGGGCTGTGGGCTGGCACTGCTGCAGCTCCTCCTTGGGATAAATAGATGCTGCTAAAATTAGAGCCTGTCCACTAGAGACAGCCCAGGCAGCCAGAGCAACACCCAGACATGAGCCAGCCCTGCTTCCTCCCCAAAAATCACCGGGGCTGCCAGCTCCCAACTGCCCAAAATAGGTTTTAGGCATGACCTGCTCAGCCAGGTCTGGTTTGGTGGTTTCCTGGGACAGCAGCAGCAGCTCAGCTGTGCCACCACCTCTACAGGGTCCTGCTCACCTCAATCCCTCTCTCTTCATTACAGTCAGTTCTGTAATTAACAACTCATTTTCCAACAGTTTAAACTGGACTAATTTCACCTTTTTAAAGGTTTTTCTTGGGGGTTTTTTGTCCCAAACTGGTTTCTCTTGGCTCTGACATGACCACCATCACATGACCTCCCCACCCTGCTCGCACTCAATCCCTCTCTCTTAATTAAAATCACTTCTGAAATTAACAACTCATTTCCCAACAGTTTAAACTGGACTAATTTCACCTTTTTTTGATTTTTTCTTTGTGGGTTTTTGGGATTGGTTTTGGCCCAAACAGGTTTCTCTGACTTACGTATGGAGGGATCTGACATGACCACCATCACGTATGTGTTGGATGTGAAGATATCAATGAAAGCAGCAAAGTTGGAGTTCCTGACCTCCATGCTCTGGAAAGAAGCTGCCAGCTTACTGAAAAACAAGGAAATCAAAGGGAAAAAAAACAGTGAATGAAGAGCTTTTGTGCCCACATGGCCAAAATATCCCTGATCCGAGCTGCTGGGAACATGGAGGAGCTGGAATTCCCACTTGGTGAGGTGTGGTTACAGCAGGGTTTTGGCTGGGCTTGGTTTTAGAGACAAAATTCCTCAGTTTTGGGCCAAATGAGAACAGTATCAGGTGATCTGTGCATTGAATGAAGGAAATTCCAGATACAACCCCACTGACCAGGCCTGCTCCGCGTGGATACCAGGGCTCAGCCATTCCCAGCTGGACACTCTGGATGAGCAGCAGAAATAAGCATAAAATGGGAATATCTGGAAACATCTGGACATCTCTAAACCACCCAGAAACTTCTCTATCCTCTCCAGCTCCACACAGCCCCAGTGTTAACCTGACTGTGGAGCCTGGGGGCTGTGCAAAGCCAAGCTTCCCACTTTTCCACTGGAAATAGGGATAACAGTGTCTGCAAACCCTGTCCTCCCCAGCCAGCCCTGAGGGACAGGGCTGGAGCAGAGCTCTCCAGCTGACATTCCCAGGCTCCAAGATCAGTTCAGCCCTAGAATTCTTCTGCCTTGATCCAGGAGGAGGGCTGGAATAAAACAGCACCAAAGCTCTCCCACCATCAGCAAAGGGGGAAGTTAATGAAAGAATTAACATTTAATGATTTGTGTTGCAGCAATTCCACCCCGGCATTCCAGCTGCTGAAGAGTCAAACTGGGATTCTCTGGAGAGCCCTCTGGAAAAAGCTGGGATAGCCCTGATGTCCCCAGTGCTGATGAGAGCAGCTCACCTGCAGCTCAGCTTGAACTGTTTGATGATGTTGCTGATCTTCTCAAACCTGTGCACGTCCCGCTGCTCCTTGCACTGATAGTGGGAAATCACCTGCAGAAGGGGCACAGCCAGTCAGGGATCCCAGCACAGCCTTCCCAACAGCAGTTCTGGGAATGGCTGGGCACCAGGGCAGGGATTCCCTTTTTTGGCTGATTGGATCTTGGGAAGTGTTTACAGCAGTTCTTGTGGGGCTCTCGTGGAGAAAGGAGACTCAGTGACAGGATCAGCACACAAAGATCTGCCAGGTGACACCACTGTCCCCCTGAGGGCTGAGAGCTCCACCTCAGCAGCCATTTAATCTTGATCCAAAAACAGGTGGATACAGGGAAAAAAGGCGTCCATCACCTCAGGAATGGGCCAAGTGCTGGGACAGCTTTTCCCTCCACAGGCAGTGATCCCAAAGCCAAATCAAGCTGATCCTCCCTAAGAAAAGCAGCTCAAAGGCAGCTGGGTCCTTAGGAATTCCCTCTCCACGACTCCAGTCAGAGCACAGGGAGCTCAGAGCAGTTCTCTCCTCTCCCTCCCCCCGAGATCCAGCAGCCAGGAGCGGCCCTGAGTGCCTGGATGCCAACACCCAGAGAATCTGAAGGTTTTTAGGAATCCTTGAGAACATCTCCAGAAACATTTCCACCGTGCTGGTGGCCCCAGCCCTTCCCTCCTCAGCCACGTCCAGTGAGAACTGCGTTTTCCTGCACCAACAGCTCCATCCCCACTGCAAACCTAACAGGAATCTCTTAAAAACCTCAGGCCAGCTGCTTTGAACTCTTCAGAATCCCAAAATCAGCTCCCACTGGATGTGTCCGGAGCCCTGGCACAGGGATGTGAAGCTCTGCTCTACCCAGGGAGTCACATCTAACAGGTTTTTTAGGTTTCTTTTTCCCTTAACCACCTTAAAGCCATCACTTTTAAACTTGCCCAATTATTCCCACAAGCACAGCTTTAGCCACATCCAAGGCTTGCAATTCCCAGTGTTCGATTTCCTTCCTGAACTTCCCAGATGAGGTTTTTTCACTACAATTTCAACATAATTTTGGAATGAGGTTTTCAGAGGAACATTTCCCAAAGAGATTCACACAGGGAGATTTCCCTTCAAGAGAAGAGAATCCTGGGTATGTTTAAATACATGAAAAAAAGGGAGGAGTTTTTGAAGGAGTCACCACTGCACTTAAATTAAGCACAGAATTTTTGTAGCAACGGAATTTTTGTAGCAAAGATCATCCTTTTTCAGTTAAAAATGTCCTTGTAACAATCACACTGTCACACACCCCAAGGTGGAACTGTTTATTATCTCCAGAAGGTCAAAAAGCAGAACTTGCCAGGCATGGCAAGTGTTTGTTTCTGATAGTTGAAGGAGGAAGAAAAGTTGTGGCTCCTTTCCCAAATTCCCTCCATCATTTCCAAATCACCAGCAAGGAAAACACTCAGAAAAATTCAAATATTTCCTTCAGCTCAGCAGGAGTTTGGTGCCAAGTGTGAAGAGCCCAGCCCAGAAATCAGGAATATGGACAAGCACCAGGGGTGGTTTTATCCAGCACCTTTGCAGAGGGATTGGGAGCACAATACCCTGGAAAAGCATCACAATCCCATGGCTGATCCTCTATCCCTGCTCTGGATTTGCAGAACATCAAAAATCCAAAGAAATCAGGTGCAGCTCAAATGCCCCAGCAGGAGGAAGTGGAGAGGTTTGGTTTTGAAGCTACAAAAGGTTCCTGCCCTGCACAGAGAGGGATTCTCGGAGCAGTCCCACCACAATGGGGACATGAAACACAACCAGAGCCTGGAGGAGGAAACCCCAACCAAACCTCAGCTCAGCTGCTGCAGGAGGGGATTTTGGGATGGTCCCATGAGCCACGGGGTCCCAGCAGCTGCTTTCAGTGTCCCAAGGGCTGGATCAGGGCATTCTGCACCTCCCAGCTTCCGTGGAATCCCACAGTGGGTTGGGCTGGAAGGACCTCAAAGCTCACCCAGGTCCAACCCTGAGACCTCCCACTGTCCCAGGCTGCTCCCAGCCCCAATGTCCAGCCTGGCCTTGGGCACTGCCAGGGATCCAGGGGCAGCCCCAGCTGTTCTGGGCACCCTGTGCCAGGGCCTGCCCACCCTCCCAGGGAACAATTCCTGCCCAATCTCCCATCCAGCCCTGCCCTCTGGCACTGGGAAACCATTCCCTGTGTCCTGTCCCTCCATGCCTTGGCCCCAGTCCCTCTGCAGCTCTCCTGGATCCCCTTTAGGCCCTGCAAGGGGCTCTGAGCTCTCCCTGGAGCCTTCCCTTCTCCAGGTGAGCACCCCCAGCTCTCCCAGCCTGGCTCCAGAGCAGAGGGGAGGGAAAGGGAGGCTCCATCCAGGGAATCCATCCCAGGAACTCACCAGGAACGTGGCTCTCTCAAACAGCAGCACCTCGTCTGCCTCGATGATCTGAGCAAAGTTCCTCAGGTTCATCTCGAGCTGCTGCACGTTGGGGATCAGCTGATAGACAATGCTGGACCAGGCCTGCACGTGGAGACACAGAAAGGTCCCATCGACTCTTCCCTCCTCAGCCCCTCCTGATAAACGTGCTCCCAAAGGGATTTTTGGCACTTCTGGCTGGTGACAGCCTGGGCAAGGCTGAGAAGCTTCTCCCCCCTCTTTGCCCAGGTCCCAGAGGGAGGCCAGAGCTGAGGAGACTCTTCCCTGCCTCAGATTCTGCTCCACCAGGCAGAGAAACCCCAGTGCTGCTGAACAGGCTTAAATCATCCCTGGTTTTAGTTGGGAATGCTTCTGTCTTCTCCCGCTCGAGTTTCCAGAGAGTTTTAATCCTGAGCAAGGTCAGGGTGCAGATGGACACTTGGCAGCTCATCCCTGATCCAAACAAAGTTCCACCTTATCCCAACAGGCCAGGAACAAGCCCAGCAGGGACTGGGGGTGCTGGGATCAACATCTGCCCTCACCCAGACTCGGAGTTTCCAAGCTCAGCCTTCCCTCCCTGCCCAGCTGCTGCTCCAGGCATGGAGCAGTGCTCAAGCTCATCCTTCCCGAGAGCCAGGGGATATTTGGAATGCCTGTCTGCCAAGTTCCTGATAGCTACCACACACTCCTGACTTTTTTATATTAATTGATTAAACCCAGGATTAATTTGGGTTTAATTTACACCCTCCAGAAGCAGCTGAACGTGGCCAATCACTGACAGACCAGGGATCCTCCTCCTGCTCCTGTTCCAAGTGGGAAGGCAGGTCTGGAGAGGAAGCTGCACCAACCTTGTAGAGTGTCTCATCCCAGATGGAAGTTCTAAAACAAACACATTCCAAGGGCCGGGAAAGGCGCTTCAAATCTTCCTCGCGCTCCTTAAAAATCTGGGAAACAAAGAGAGTTTGGGGTTGAGTGTAAATATTCCTGCCTGTGCTGTGGTTGTAGGAACTCAGCATTTTCCCACCTCCCTGTGACCTTTCCAAAGGCACCAAACACCTCTGAAAGGTTGATCCCCAGCTCTCCCAGGATGTTCAAGGGCTTAAGAAGATTTCTGGGAAGGCAGAGCAGGATCAATCCACAGAAACCATCTCCTGATTAACTGGGGAAGTGTCACCTCTTGGATTTCGGGGGTGTTTTAGCACAAAGCCTGGGCTGAACTGAAGGAAGCAGCTGAGCTGAAAACAACTGTCACTGTCACCCCCATCCAAACTGTGAGCAGGGGGCTGAAGGAGCTGGATTCCCTCCAGTTCTGCTCCCTCCTGGAGCCAAGGTGTGCTGGGAGCTCTGGAAGCAGGCAGGGAAGGCTTTTTTTATCCCTAAAAACCATCACTGCTGTTCTCCACTGGATTCTGGGATGCCACACTTTAAAAAAAGGCAGGAGAAGCTCTGAGAACATCTGAGAAAGCTTTCGAGGAACAGCCCTGAGGGGCTGCCTTTGAAGCGTGACCCACATGGCACAGGGGATGCTCCGTGTGGGAGCATTTCCATGGCAACTCCCAGCTCCTCACCAGATCCCGCTGGTCCTCCTGCACCAAGTCCATCTTGTGCACCAGGCAGAAGATCTTGGCATCGGGGGAGTTCTGGAGAATGGCCTCCAGGCAGGACTGGTAGTAGTGCATGTCCTTCTCCAGCTCCCTGCTCTCCACGTCGAACACGTAGATCAGCACCTCCACGTTGCGGAAGATGTTGTCCCTCTGGCTGGTGAAGTAGTTCTCCATGAAGGTGTCCTGGCTGAGGGAGCAGGGCAGGAAAACAGGGAGACTCCCGTTAGAGCCCGTGAGGTTTTTTCACTACAGTTTAGACACAATTTCAGGATGAGGTTTTCAGAGGAACATTTCCCAAAGAGATTCCCACCGGGAGATTTCCCTTCAAGAGAAGAGAGTCCTGGGAATGTTTAACGAGATGAAAAAAAAAAGGGAGGGGTTTTTGAAGGAGTCACCATTGCACTTAAATCGAGCACAGAATTTCTGTAGCAAAGATCATCCTTAGAGCAGCTCTTGCCTGGCACGCTGGGTTTGTGGGAAACTCCTCCTGCTGGGAAGGCAAGGCTGGGATTTGGAGCTGCACTCAGGAGGCCAGGCTGGAGCTGCATCCCCTGAGCATTCCCAAGGAAAGCTGGATGCTCCTGGAAAGCATCAGCCCCCTCATGAAGCTGAAGCTTCCCTCATGTCCTGCTGCTCCTGGCCCCAGGCTGGCTTTAGGAGCTGTTTGTGAAACCCCACAGCAACAGGTGAAATGTGACTTAAAGCATCAGCTCAGCCTTAAATCCCAGGATTTAAAGCTCCTTTAACTCCGCCTGAATACGGCTGAGATGATCCAGAGGCCATGGAGCTGAGGAGGGGACAGCATTCCTTGAAAAAAGTTGCTTCCAGGAGCCATGGGATCAACGTCCAGCGTGGCCTCTCTGCACAAATCCCACCTGGATGGAGCTGGAGATGAGCAATTCCAGCACCTCAGGACAGCAGGAGAAGGGGCTTTCCCTGGCACACCTCATCCCTGGGGGAGGAGAATCCACTCTGTTCCATCCCTGATTCCCCACAGCCTCCCCCAGAGGTTGGAAAAGGACAGGAATCATCAGTACCTACCCTCCGCAGTCCCACAGGTTCAGCACCAGGTTTCCCAGGAATCTGACATGGGAATGCTCCACATCAACTGCAAAGAGACAGCAGGAGTTCACAGACTGCACCACACACCTGGGGCAGAGCTCGGGCAGCCAAAAATCATGGAAATCAGCAGAAAATCATGGAATGGTTCGGGCTGGAAGGGATTAAAGCCCTCATTCCAGCCCAGACATGGGCAAGGACACTTTCCACTATTCCAGGGTGCTCCAAGCCCTGTCCAGCCTGGCCTTGGGATGGGCCATTCCTCACAAAGCAGCCCCAGTTTGTAAATCCCATCAAAACAGCATTTCCCAGAGGAATTCAGAGCCCGTTGCTCTCCTTGGGAAGCACAGCTCCCCTTCAAGCACACATTCCCTGATCCCAGGGATATTGAGGGATGACTCTGCAGGGCTTTAAGCCCTCCTTAACAAAATAAACCAGGAACACAGGGAATGCAAACTTCAGGAAGAGACCAAATTTATGGCAAAGAGGAAATTTACACCAATCCATGACACTAAATCCTCACAGACCCTTCCCAGCGAGAAGCACCAGATCCCAACAACTCCTCCCCCTCTTCCAGAGGAATCCCTTCTTGCTCTTTCCCAACAAAGGCTTTGGAAAGGGAAAAAGGAAAGGCTCTCATTAAGCCCAGTGCACCATCCTGCCAAAACCATGGGGGCACTGCAGGATCCCTGTGCTGGAGACCCCTGGATACAGCAGGAGTGTTCCACCAGCACAGAGGAGGCTCTGACAGATGTAGCTGCACCAAAGGCTGCTCCCTGATCCCCCCCCCCAAAAAAAGGAGTTAAGGATAAAAGTTGAATAATAAAGCAGCAAAGTCCATCCCAGTGCTGCCTTTCCCTTCCCTCCACTTCCTCCCTGTCCCTGGCTGATCCCGGGAGTGAAGCTCCCAGTGAGGTGTGGCAGCTGGGAGGACCTGCAGGGCCACACCCGACCCAGGGATCGCTGCAGGGAACGGCCCCGCCCCTCTAATGAGAGGGTTGGAGCCCTGGGATCTGGGAATTCAGCCGGGAATTCCTTACTCGTGGCTCCCAGGCGCCGCGTGTCCCGGGCGATGTAGTTGGCAAAGATAATGGATCTCATGCTGGTCTTCCCAGACCCACTTTTACCCATCAGCAGCACCTGCAGAGAGGGAAAGAAGGAAAAATGAGCTCTCACAGAGCACCGAGTCCTTCCCAGCTCCCTCGAGCTGACATCTGACTGCCAAAGCTACTAAGCACAGGACTGGCACATTCCAGCTGGGAATGCACCAGGAGAGAGGCAAAGAGGAGCAGGTGGGAAGCAGGAGACACGTCCCAACCCTACTGTCCATGGTCACTGGGCCCTGGTCATCCCAACCCCTGCTGTCCATGGTCACTGGACCGTGGTCATCCCAACCCCTGCTGTCCATGGTCACTGGGCCCTGGTCATCCCAACCCCTGCTGTCCATGGTCAGATTGAACACTCTTCCCAAAAAACATGGACAGGACTTGGGAAGATCAGGAGCAGCCTCCCCATTCCCAGCTGCTCCCACCTGATGGCTCTGGTGGCACAAAGGGCTTTAAGGATGAGCAGCGGCTTTGTCTCAACCCTTGCAGACCAGAAACAACCCCTCACCCCCTGGTTTTCCACCCCAAACACCCTCTCCTCACCACAGGGTGGTTTGGGTTGGGAGGGACCTTAAAGATCTAATCCTGCTCTTCCCACAACATGCTTGGTTTTCTTTTCCCCAAATGCCAGGGACATTTCCAGTTCCAGGTACCAGAAGACCAGAAGGAAAGGGAAAAGCAGATGAGACAGCCCAGGTGAGGGTCCCCAGAGCAGGGGAGACTCTTCATGGCTCCAGTGACTCCTCCCCAGAGGAGACACTTGGCTCCATGGTGGCCCATCCCTGCAGACCTCAGGGGAAAGGAGAGGCAGCCAAAACGGAGAGGGAATGCTGGGGGTTGGGATGAGGGGAGACAGTCACACCAGAGACAGTCACACCAGGCAAGGCTTTACATTGTGATCTAAAAATAAAAATTAAACAAAACAAACCCATCAGTGGCAGCCAGCACAGCCTTGCTCACAAAACCCAGCTGTTAAACAAGTCCCAGCTACAAAGACAAATCCAGCTTTCGGCAGCAGCCAAAATGAGTCTCCCATCCAGGAGGGATTTCAGGAGAACAGGCCAGTGAGCGCCTGCCCAGCCTCCCACCCTCACCCTGTGACAGCAGAGAGGAGCTGCCACAGCCTCGGGACAACACCAAGGCAGAATTCCCTGATCCTGCTTGCTCAGGTCATTCCTGCAGCAGCTCCGGGCTGGGAGCGCCCTGGCCAGAGGGAAGCTGCCCACAGGTTCCAGGGTTTGGCAACAAAATCCTGTTCCTGGCTGTTTCACATCCAGGCAGGCAGGAGAGGCCACCCCAGAAGGTGCCGTGCCCTGTCCTGTCCTGTCCCCTGAGCTGATCCCAGAGAACAGCCAAGCTCTTATTTCACAGCACCAGCACAAAATCCCAGGCAGAAACTCGATCCCACTCCGAGGCACGGCCCAAACCAGCCCCAATTCCCACAGTTTGGGCTGCAGAGGCCCTGCAGAGGGGTGAGACAGCAGCACCGAGGGCCAGGCAGGGAACCCAATCCCACCTCACCACAGAAGGGCAGCCAGATATTCCTTTAAAAGCTCTGGATACGCTCCTGCTGGGATACACCCACCCCTGCGATTCCCAGAGCTGCTGCTGTGTTAAATGTCATCCTCCCGGGAGCCCTGAGCGAATGCGGGGCTCCTGGCACACCTCGGGAGGGTGGCCCAGGGACAGGGACGGGGTTGGAGCAGATCCTCCTCCCTGAGCAGGGCATTTGCAGAGCGCTTCGCAGAGGGTTTTGCAACAGCCCCGGCAGCGCCCGGGGAACAGCAACTGCCGGGGAAGGCTCTGCACGAACCCAGCCCACGCCCAGGCCAGGATCAAACCCGGTTTTAACGCCGGGCACTTTCAGCAGAGGATGCAGCGCTGCCTCCGAGAGGCACCGGAGCCCCAGCCCGAGGGATGAATACAACAAACGGTGCTCATGGATGGGGATGGGGAAGGAAAGCACAGGATCCTCCTTCCCGTCCTTACCTTTTTCTTCATGGCTGTGCTTGGCATCACACACCTGCTGAGAGAAACCCACCTTGGATCGCTGCTTTCCTCCCAGTCCCAATCCCAATCCCGCCCCCGGCACGGGGGAAGCTCTGACACAGCCCCCGCTCCCCTCCCCCTGCTCCGGGCCATGGGGAACTCCCGCTGCGGCCGGGAAACCTCCGGCGTTCCCGAAATCACCCGGCCCGGGCGGGATCGCTGCGGCCGTGCCGGGAGTCCCCGCGCAGCCCCTTCCCCCGGGATGGCCCCGCAGCCCCCTTTCCTCTGGATTCCCCGCAGCCCCTTCTCCCGGGATGTCCTTCCGTTCTCCCGGGATTCCCCGGTATGGCCCCTTTCCCCGGTACGGCCCCGAAACCCTTTTCCCGGGACGCTCCGCAGCCCCTTCCCCGCGATCCCCCCGGGATGCTCCGCAGCCGCCCCCGGCCCCCGCGCCCCCCGGGCCGGGCCGCGCCCCGGTACCTCCGGCGGCGATGGGCGGCTCGGGGCCGGCTGGGGGGCGATGCCGGTGGGACCCCCGGTACGTCCGGCGGCCCGGGGGACGCTGCCGGTGCGACCCCGGTGGCTCGGGGAGGCTCGGGGGAGTGATGCCGATGTGAGCCCCGGCAGGCCGGGCGGCTCGGGACGGTCGGGGGGCGCTGCCGGCGCGGCTCGGGGGCGGGTGGCGGTGCCCCGGCCTGGCGGGGCAGGGGGGCGGCGGCGCGGGCCTGTCCCGGGCCTGTGGCGGTGCCCCCGTCCCGCCCCCCGCGCTCACGGGACCCAGCGCTCCGCCGCCGGTCACGTGAGCGCGCGCGCCCCGCCCGCCCCGCGCGCCCGCGCGCGTCCCCCGCCGTCACGTGATGCGGGCGCGGGGCGGCTGAAGCCCCCGGCCGCCATCTTGGATGAGGGCACGGCCTTTCTGGCAGGGCGGGGGCGTTTATGGCCGGGGTCCCGGTGAGTCCCGGGTATTCCCGGTGGCTCCCGGTGTTTCCCGGTGGCTCCCGCGGGGCGGTGGAGCGGGGCCCGACGGAGTCACCGCGGGGATCAGCGGGGCGGGGCGGCAGCATTTTGAGGCGCGCGGGTAGCGTTGCTTTCAGCGCCTCCCATATGGTCTAGCGGTTAGGATTCCTGGTTTTCACCCAGGCGGCCCGGGTTCGACTCCCGGTATGGGAAGCTTCCGTTTTTTCCTCCCGGACAGGTTCCCCGCCCTCATCTCCAATTTTTCCGCACATTCTCCCTCAGAACTCCTCAGGGCCCTGTTTTTTTGCACCTCTGTGGTACAGTTTCTCGGCGCCAGGAGCCTCCTGAAGCCGTAGGAAGCACTTTGCCACTGCAAACGCAGCCTCCCACCTGTTTGAACGCTCAAGTACATTGGAGCACAGAGCCTCCAGCTAATTACCGTGCTGTTAATTGGCTTCTTCTCTAAGGCAAGCAAGAAAATTCATGCTTGTGTCCCACGGTGTGTTTTAAACCGCCCTGACTCACTCAAGGCAAATTGGATTGTGCTGTAACTCCAGCAGCAAAAATCTGAAGATACATACATAGAATCCATATACAAGATATAGATTTATACACGTGTGGGGCTCGTTGCTGAAGGGATTCCTGGGAGCTCTCCCAAACCTGTGGGACTCTGAGATCTGCTGGGGTTTCCTGGGTGCCAGATATCCCGGGAGCTCCTCGGAGCCAGAGCCACCAGCTCGGGTGTCCCCTCCCAGAGCCATCGACCGCCGCCTGTGCCCCCTTAGAGCCATCACCTCTGGGTCCCTCCAGAGCTTTGTCACCCTGGGTGTCCCCTCAGAGTCTTGTCACCCCCTTCCAGAGCTCGGGTACCTCATGTATCCCCTCCATCCCTTGGCATCCGGCACGTTTCAGCTCCAAGGGAATTCCAGCCTGGCAGACCTTGAGCTATTTAAAGGGTGGGAATGGCAGTGCTTGTCCCACAGGATTCCAGGTTTTCAAGCTTTTTTTCCCCTCATTCCTTAAGGATTTTAAAGCCAACACGGACATAAAAATGGGTTTAGATTTCTCCTTTAAAAGCTGGGAAAGATGTGGGGAAAACACCCAGCCCCCCTTCCTTTTTGTATTTGATTTTTACAAATGTTTTCTCTTTGTATCTCAACCATCAACACAAGTTCCTCGTCAGAGCCTGAACCCCAAATTGCAGACTTTTGTCTGACTCTGGGTATGTTCATTTTATATTCATGCAAAACACATCCCAGGAGCAGCTGTGACAGTGACTTTGTGTCCCCTAAAACTGAGCCAAGGTCCATGAGAATTTGGAGCCATTTCACCTCTTTGTTCCTCTTGCTGAACTCTCAGATATCCCAATTAAACAGAAAAAAAATGCAAAGTCTAATTAGCTGTGAAGGGGGAAGAGAATAAAATGGTTTTTTCTCTCCCACCCCCCTTCCTTCTGGACCTCTCCTCTATTTTTAAAGCAGATTTTGGAAGAAAATGGTACAAAGTCAGAATATTCTGATAAATTCATCTAATTCCCTGATGTTCTTGTAGGAGAGCAACTTGTTTCCAGTTTTGGAACTCAGTTTATAACGGAGCTGCCCAATGACAACATTCACTTGCTGCCAACAGCTGCTCTGAGCTGTCCTTGTTCAGCAAGAGCCCTCTGCTCACAGATCCTCTACACTCAAGTTGTTCAATTTTGAAGTTTTATTTGGCCAAATTTTCACTTAACAACCCAAAAGCTGTAAAAAGTGCAGCTCGGGGGCTGTGCAGAGATAACCCCACACTCCAGCAGTGAAATGCAACCCCTGAACGAGCACTGAGCACTGCAAACTCTTTGTTTTTATGACTGTGGCAGACCACAAAGAGCTAAGAGAGGTGGAGCTCCACGCTTCCCTTGACACAACGCCGTGGATTTGGGATTTAGGGCTGTTTGCACAGAGATAAAAAGATAAAGGCTTTCCCACCATCTTTAGCAGCAGCACAGGAAATCAGGCAGGAAGATTTGCTCACTCCCAAAAATATCCAGACTTTCCTAATTCAGCCCACAAGACAAAAATAGCTTCATCACCAGGTACTGTTTAATTGGCTTCAGTACTGCAGCCACTGCACTGAAACAAATCAGTGACCCTACAGAATCATCACTGTCAAGGAGAAAAAGGCCCAAACTGAGCTGCCAACACTCGAAGACCAAACATTTTGTGTACAAAAAGCAGCCTGGGGTTTGCTGCTCTCTGATAAAAGTTGTACTTGGGGCTCAGCAGATGCCAAGACTGTTGGGATTCCCTAGGAATATGTGGATGTCTCAGAGCTGTGCAGGGAGCTCAGGCTGACAGAAACTCCTCTGCTGCTCCACAGTCTCTGTAATCCCTTTTGCAGCCGTTTCGTGTCTCGTCTGTGGTAATTCCAAATGACCAAGCAGCGTGTGCAGGGAAAAAGGAGGAAACCAGGGAATGATCAGAGGTGTCTGCACAGGAGGGAGCCTTGTCAGGGGCATCCTCCAGCTGCACACGGAGATTCCCCTTCTATTCCCAGCTCTGCTCGGAAAGCCGGGCACGCCTTTGCTGTCTGTCTCCCCAGCTCTGCTCAGCCCTAACCATCCTTGTTTCCTACAACATTCCTGTCTTATCTCCCGCTTTGAAGGCTACACAATCCTTTCGAAAAGCTGTCAGGATTCCACAGGACAAGCGGAGCTTGCACGCAGAGCTGCTATTGAGCTTGTCGAGCTCTGCACGCCACCCGGGAGTGTCTGGTTTAACCCTCAGCGTGCCTTCAGCACAATATTCACCCCGACTCAGGGGCAGGGCTGGAGATTCCTGCTCTCCATCCTGGCATGTGTGGGGAGTGTGACAGCAGCGGTCGGCCAGCAGCAGAACACGGCTCCAGCGATGCGGGGAAGCTCCTCCACGGATAAATCACAGCCTGGAGCAGCTCCTTCTCTTGACCACCTCCAACTCTTCCTTTGGAGAGGATGTGGGACAGGGTTTCTGCCCTTCTCCTGCTGCCTCCAGCTCCAGGACACGGACAGGATCGCGGCCGCCTCACCCACATCCCTCAACCAGATCCAGCCTGGAACACTCACCCGGCACGAGCACAGCGCCAGCCTCTTCCACGGGGTGTCCCTCAACGGAGATTTTTCACCCACAACCGGAGACTCTTTCCTTTGACCCTCCTAAAGGCCACCAAAGACACCGCGTGGCCCCCGGGACCCCCCGGCCCAAGTCCCGACCCCAAAAGCGCTCCCGGTTCCCGCGGCTCCTCTGCCCGGACCGAGGCCCCCTCACAGCCCCTGGGACGTCACCGCCGCGCCGCCGCCTGCCCTTGGTCGCTTCTGGCCCCGCGCCTGCGCACTGCGCGCCCGGAGAAGCGTTGCTCCCGCCGCTCCCCGTGCCCGCGGTGTTCCCGGTGCTCCCGCCGCTCCCGCCGCTCCCCGTGCCCGCGGTGTTCCCGTTGCTCCCGCCGCTCCCGGTGCTCCCCGTGCCCGCGGTGTTCCCGCCGCTCCCGGTGCTCCCCGTGCCCGCGGTGTTCCCGCTGCTCCCGCTGCTCCCCGTGCCCGCGGTGTTCCCGCTGTTCCCGCTGCTCCCGCCGCTCCCGCTGCTCCCCATGCCCGCGGTGTTCCCGCTGTTCCCGCCGCTCCCGGTGCTCCCCGTGCCCGCGGTGTTCCCGCTGCTCCCCATGCCCGCGGTGTTCCCGCTGCTCCCGCCGCTCCCGGTGCTCCCCGTGCCCGCGGTGTTCCCGCTGCTCCCGCCGCTCCCGCTCGGGCAGCGCAGCCCCTCCGTGTCTGAGGCGGCGCGGCAGCTCCTGCAGAGCTTCTTCCTTCTGCTGCCCGCGCTCATTCCCGGCTTGGAAAAATCCCTTCCCGGAGCCAGCGACCTCCTCTCCGGCCTGATCCCTGCTGCTTTTCCCGGAGACAGGAACGGAAATTGTCCATTTTTGCCGTTCACTGCTGGTTCACTGGTTTTTAGTGAAAAAACCCCTTTTTCAGTGAGTCCCCAGGTGCTGCAGCGCTGGTTGTGTCCAATCCCACAGCCCAGAGCAGAGCAGAGGGACAGAGCTGAGGCAGGAACGCCCCGGAACATCCCAGGGCTGATTTAGTCTGGATTTTTTTCCTCCTTCTGGAGGAGTTTCTGGGGGTATCAAGGGTCCCCTAAACTGCCTCCCTGCTCCATTATTTGATCCAGTTCATTTGGGATCACTCAGAAAATCCTGTTCCCCTCATGTCACCTGGCACCATTTGTTATCCTTGGTTCCATCTCTAGAGCAAGCAGAAACTTCGAATTTAATTTAAATGAGATTCTATAACATTCAAGCATCACTTTTTACCACCTGCTCTTCCCTTTTCCTCTTCCTCACTTTTTTCTTTCCCTTTCTCTCATCCACCTCTTTCTTTCCCTTTCCTTTTCCCTTCACATTCCCTTTCTCTTTCTCTTTTCCGTCTCCTTCTTTCCCTGATTCCTGATTTTTTGCCCCCGAATCCACAGCCCAAGCCACGTGCACACACTGCAGATGTGAAGTGTATTTTTACTGCCAGCAAGCACCTGGGAATAAAAAAACCTCAGCCCCAAAGCTGGATGTCTAAACAGCAACACAGAAGTTTTAAGCCAGCTGTCGAGAGAAACAAAACACAGCAAAAACAAAGCAGAAAGGGAGCAAAAACTTGTCACGCTGGTCGTGTTTCCGAGCGTGACAGGTTCTGCTGTGCTGGGAATGCAGCACCAAACACAAAAATCCTACTGCAACTCCTGGATCCCATAGCAGGAAGGACATGGAGATTCCCAGTGGGAATCAGGGATGCAGGACTCGGCTGTGCTGCCATCACTCCCTCAGAAATACCCAGCTTTAGCTCATTCTGTCTGCCCAGAGAGGGGGATTTGCCCCTGGATGCCCTGGAATGTTCCAGGCCAGGCTGGACACTGGGGCTGGGAGCAGCCCGGGACAGTGGGAGGTGTCCCTGCCCGTGGCAGCGCTGGCACTGGATGAGCTTTAAGGTCCTTCCAAGCCCAAATCGTTCTGTGAGTCTTAGAGCCCTGAAATTCTCATGACAGAGGTGGAACTGCAAGAGCTTAAGGTCCCTTCCCAAAGAAACCCCATTGCACGACTCTGCAGCTTCTGAAGCCCTGGGTCCATGGAAATGCAGTTTCAGAGGAGCTCCGAGGAAATGGTGTTTTGGGGAGAGCAGAGTGGCTGGAAGAGAGGAACAGGAACAGTCTCCTCGAGCAAGCCCTTGTGTCTCAGGGAGCGGGATCGGCTTGCTCCTAACGCACCTGGTGACTCCCAGAGCGGGGGATGGAAATGCAGCCCTGGTCCGAAAGAAACCCTGCCCGGGAAGGCGGGCTGGGATTGTGAGCTGGCTGCGGGAGCTCGCTGTTAAAGGCGATCTTTTGGCTGTAAAGGTGCGCCTTTGTCTCTGTGCGAAGCACCCGCCCGTAGCGCCCTTTGTGCTGCTGTCTCCTGATTTCCTTAAACTTTTATTAAACGGTCCCTTTCCTTCAACTTTCCTTCAAATTCTACAGAGCGAAGCTCGTTTTGGCAGCTGCGCGGATCAGTGCGCATGCGCGGTGATGCCTCCGCGGGCAGGATCGCATCACAAATAGTCCCGCCTGGCGGATCACTCCGCGTGGGGACGCATCACCGCTGATCCCTCCGCGGGCAGGGCCGCATCACAAATAGTCCCTCCGGCGGATCCCTCCGTGGGCGGGCGCCATTACCGCTAATACAAGGATTTATAAATTCAAAAGAACTCGTTAACACAGAAGAAAGCAAGTACGCTTCATGCTGGGTGGGAAACAGAGTCTAAGGGGATAAGAATTTTAAAGCTGTCCGAGACCCAAGGAAAGGAGCAAAGGGAAAGCAAGAAAGAGAAGGGCTGGGAGCCCCTGGCAGCATCGGCCCCTCCACTCCCGCCTGCCTCGCCCCAAGCCCAGGCTCCTGTGGCGCCGCTCGCAGCCGCAGCGCCGCTCCCGGAGCCCGAGGTCGCGCCTGTGCCGGCTCTCAGGCACCGCCCGCGGCTCCAGCGCTGGTCCCAGCGGCGGCGGCTCCGCCGGTAGCCCCGCTGTTCCCGCCGCCCCCTCCAGCCCCTGCGGCTCCAGCGGTAGCCCAGCCCGCCGCTTTCGGTGTCCCTGTGCCCGTCCCCAGCCCGGCTCTCCGCTCCACACCAGCCCAGCCCGCCGCTTTCGGTGCCCCTGTGCCCGTCCCTAGCCCGGCTCTCCGCTCCACACCAGCCCACCCCGCCGCTTTTGGGGCCCGCCCCGGCCCCGCCCCGGCCCCAGTCCCGGCTCCGGCCCCGCTCCCGATGTCCGCGGCCGTTCCAGCAGCCCCTGCCCCCGCTGCGTTCTCTGCCGCGGCTCCATTGAGCCCGGTTTCGGCCCCGCAGGCCGCGCTGGGCCCGCCGGCAGCTCGGCCTCCTGGCGCCGTGGCTGCTGCGGACCCGTGCAGAGGCTCCACGCCAGCCTCTGGTACCGGCCCCAAGAGCTGCTGCCCTTGGCGGTGCCGGCAGCAGCCTCCGCCTTTGCTCCCCCGCTCCTGGAGGAATCGGCCTCCGAGAGGATCCCCACCTCCTACCCCCCCTCCCTCCCTCGCCTGCACCGCTCCCCTGGCAGCGACCGCTTCTGCTGCTCCTCTGAAAGGAGAAACAAAACATCAAAGTTCCAGCTCGAGGAACGAGCCCTTGCAGAAGGAAATAATAGCTGTAGACGGTTCTTCCAGATGTGTCCAAGGAAAAAGAATGTCAGGGTAGGCTTTAGTTGATGGGGGGACTATGCACACTGGAAGATTTAGCACACAAGAAGGGAAACACATCCACTGATTCAAGGTACACTTTTGGAGGGGTGCACGCCTTTGGGAAAATCTGGGAAGAAAGGGGATTGCTTGGTTCAGAGGGAGAGGGGCTGATGCATGGGAGACTTGTTTTGGAGGTTTTAGAGGCATTGGAATTGCCTGAAGAGAGAGCTGTGGTACATATGGGGGGACAGTGGGGGGGATGGCCTCAGAGATGGGAGGAGGGAGTTTGGCAGATCGGGGGGGCTGAGGATGCTGCAGAGAATGGGATAAAAAGAGTTGTGTTAAGTTTGGCCTCGAAGAGCGAAAAATTGGAGACTCCAAAATTCAGTGAAACACAGGAAAAAGAATGAAGGAAGAATTCATCCCATTACTGGACATGCTGGCTGGGTTAAATGTAAATGTCTAGACTGATAAAATATTGCTATTGTAGTTCACAGAAACGACACTCTCCCTGTAAGAGATAGAAGGTCAGTAATGACACTTTTACATGGGGGGTCCCCGAGAAACCATCTCTGTATTGGACTCAGGAAAAAACAAAGGAAAAGAATTGTAAGTACAGTAATAAGGTCAAACTCTTTCAATGCAATGATACAAACAAAAATCCTTATTTTGGGATCCCAGACATTTCAGAATTTTGGGAAAATATAAACTAACAAAAATTTCATTACTGGAAGGCATCAGATGGCCTATTTTGGATATGTGGAAAAAGGGCACATGCAAAGCTCCCCTCTCGGTAGAAAGGGAGTTGTACCCTGGGAATCATACACCCAGGATTCTTTCTTTTACCCGAGCCAGACGGAGATCAACTAGGAATACCAGTGTATGAGGATCTGAAAAGGAATAAAAGAGAATTGATTGGAGGATCTCAAAACTGGAGAGACGAGGAATGGCCCGCTGAGTGCATAATTGAAGTGTATGGGCCAGCCACCTGGGCACAAGATGGGAGTTGGGGTATGGAACCCCAATTTACATGCTGAATCGGATTATAAGACTCCAAGCAGTTGTAGAAATAATAATGAACCAAACTGGTCAGGCATTGGAATTACTAGCTAGCCAACAGAGCCAAACAAGAGCTGTGGTGTATCAGAATAGGTTGGCTTTAGACTCTCTATCGGCTGAAGAAGGAGGTGTTTGTGGAAAATTTAATACATCAGACTGTTGTTTGAAGATAGATGACCATGGGGATGCCGTCCTAGATATAGCCAAAAATATCAGAAAAATAGCCCATGTACTGGTCCAAAAGTGGGAATCCACACTAAAACTTAGCTGGTGGGATAATGCATTGGGAATAGACGTGTGGAAGAAGCTAGGCTTCTTCCTTTTATGTGCCACTGCAGGCTTGGTATTTCTCCCTTGCCTGATCCACTGTTTCATTCGATTAATGTCTATTATGGTCCAAAGCATGCAAACAGTACCAATGCCTGTGGAACCAAAATTGGCTACATCTGGAATGGCACCAAAGATTGGGGTGTTAAAGAAGCAAAATGATATCAAAGACCCCTTTGAAGAAGCAAGATTGATTTGTGAAAAAATTGAGCAAATAATAAATGCTAGAAAACAACATACTGCTCAAGCCAAATGATCTGTAAAAAAAGGAGAAGGGAGGTATTGTTATGAATGTACTGTGGTATTGGCTTTTCACATGTTCCATCATTGTTAGGAATGGATTGTGATGTTGGTTTTTTCACGGTCCTTAATGTGAGAGAAGCTTTGCCTGGGTTCTGTAATGTAATGCTGTAGAATGTCTGTAGTTTGGGTGCTCAGTTTGGGAAGGATGGGGGGGGGGGGGGGGGGAGGGGGTCTTCACATTCCTGGAAAATCTTATCAGAAGAAAAGAACCCGAAAGCAGACGGAATGGAGCCAAGGAAAAAGATCAGACTGATAAGATGATACTCAGCAACTCCAAAGAATTAATGAATGATGCATGATGGTGATGAATAAAAATAAGCGATGTACTTTTAAAGGCGATCTTTTGGCTGTAAAGGTGCGCCTTTGGCTCTGTGCGAAGCACCCGGCCGTGGCGCCCTTTGTGCTGCTGTCTCCTGATTTCCTTAAACTTTTATTAAACGGTCCCTTTTCTTCAACTTTCCTTCAAAGTCTAGACTGAAGCTCGTTTTGGCAGCTGCGCGTGCGCAGATCCTCGCGCGTGCGCAGATGGCCGGGGCGCGCGGATCAGTGCGCATGCGCGTGGGGACGCATCACCGCTGATCCCTCCGCGGGCAGGACCGCATCACAAATAGTCCCTCCTGGCGGATCACTCCGCGTGGGGACGTATCACCGCTGATCCCTCCGCGGGCAGGGCCGCATCACAAATAGTCCGGCCTGGCGGATCACTCCGCCTGCGCATGCGCATAACCGCTGATCCGTCCGCGGGCAGGGCCGCATCATCGCTGATCCCTCTGTTCTGAACGGGATTGTGATGTTGGCTTTTTGCACGTTCCATCATTGTTAGGAATGGATTGTGATGTTGGTTTTTTCACGGTCCTTAATGTGAGAGAAGCTTTGCCTGGGTTCTGTAATGTAATGCTGTAGAATGTCTGCAGTTTGGGTGCTCAGTTTGGGAAGGATGCGGGGGGGGGGGGGGGTCTTCACATTCCTGGAAAATCTTATCAGAAGAAAAGAACCCGAAAGCAGACGGAATGGAGCCAAGGAAAAAGATCAGACTGATAAGATGATACTCAGCAACTCCAAAGAATTAATGAATGATGCATGATGGTGATGAATAAAAATAAGCGATGTACTTTTAAAGGCGATCTTTTGGATGTACAGGTGCGCCTTTGGCTCTCTGCGAAGCATCCGCCCGTAGCGCCCTTTGTGCTGCTGTCTCCTAATTGTCCCTTTTCTTAAACTTTCCTTCAAATTTTACAAAGAGTGAACCTCGTTTTTCACATTGGGCACTGATGCCTTAGGTTTTAACTTTTATATTTTTCAAATCCTGCACTGCCTGGTGTGTAACTCTGAAATTCCTTGGAGCCTGTTCACTTCTGCTCTCTCGTGCCAGGCAGACACAACAGAGCCTCTCCAGACCTGCTCTGCAAGGACACCCAGACCGTCCTAGGCCCAAAAAGTATAAACCAAAAGTCTCTAAAGGGGGGCAAGCTGAGGGGAATTACATCATTAACTGAAGCTTTAATTGGAGAATTAACCCTGCTATGCAAACGAACCCAACCTATAAAAGTGTGAAGAACCCGTGCCCTGCCGTCCACCTTGGGGCCCATCTGGGCAGTGGCCCCTGGCTGCCCAGGGGTACCTTTGAAGGCCTTTCAAATAAATCCCTGCCTTATTCCCTTACTCCTGTCTAGTTTCTGTGTCTAGGAGGCCTCCTCAGGCATCAGCACAGCTCCAGCCCTGCCAGCGGCGCCGGGGGCAGCAGCAGTGGGATCCCAGCGTGTTCCTTCACTGTTCCCAACATCCACCGGCAGCCCCCAGCCCCTGCCTCTTCCCCAGGGGGAAAACACCACACTAATTCCACTTCGTGCCTGGAAAGGAGGCAAAACAGGGGAAATATTGGGAAGAACTTGTGCTGGAATGCTGCTGGCAGAGCCTGACTCCATCAGAGCCTTTCCTGATCGCTTCCAAATCCGTGTAGGGGTTCTTTGTGAGCCCCCCTGGAAGGGCACGGCTCAGGTGCCAGCCCTTCCCAAGAACAGCTCTTTCCTTGGATATTTGTGCCCACAGATCACCCCAAGGCAGCACAGGCACAAGGGACCTTCCAACCCTCATCCCGCTTTATTTCCTTTCCCTCCAGCTGCAGTTCCTGTCTCAGGGTGTGGGACAGCCCCAAGGCTGCTGCAGCAGTCAGGATCGACTCCCTGGATCCCTGTTCCAAAGGAATAGGGAGAGGAAACGTCCCCATTGCTCCAAGGGAGAAGGGAGTGTCTAGAAGGGAATGTCTGGGGTGTTTGTGACAGGTAGGGGAGCAGAGCTCCCCCAGTTCCCATCCCATTCCAATAAAAGTTGTTGCAGCGATGTCACCATCGTGGATGTGAGGGTGAAGCTGGGGATGCTTCCAGGTTATCTTATCATGGAATCATGGAATGGTTTGGGTTGGGAGGACCTTTAAGCCCTGCCAGTGCCACCCCTGCCATGGGCAGGGCCACCTCCCACTGTCCCAGGCTGCTCCAAGCCCCAATGTCCAGCCTGGCCTTGGGCACTGCCAGGGATCCAGGGGCAGCCCCAGCTGCTCTGGGCACCCTGTGCCAGGGCCTCACAGCCTCCCAGGGAACAATTCTTGCCCAATCTCCCATCCAGCCCTGCCCTCTGGCACTGGGAAGCCATTCCCTGTGTCCTGTCCCTTCATGCCTTGTTCCCAGTCCCTCTGCAGCTCTCCTGGAGCCCCTTTAGGCCCTGGAAGGTTTCATCAGAGATGATGAGGAAGACAAACTTTTAACCCCACAGATTCAGCAAGACAACCAGTGCTGGGTACTGGGCAAAACATTCCTCCTTGGCTCTTCCCACTCCTCATCAGCCTGTATTGCCCTGCCTGGAGAAGCTCTTTGGCTGCTGATGGCCCGTTATTAAATGGAAGATTCATTAAAAACCCTACGGCATCAGTCATTGATTTCCAGGCCTTGCTGCAGTGTCAGATCTCCTGCTCCTCCTTGGGGAGTCAAACCTTGCTCTTGCTTTTGTGTCAAGATTTGGAGATTAAGAGAAAAGAATCACTTTTCATTTACACTCCGAGTGAATGCAACAGAAGGACTCTCAGATAACAATTTCCTTAACTAAAGAGATGGATTAAAACCTCATTTGTTTCGAGGTAAATAATGAAGCCCCACAAGTTCCTATTTACCAGCCCCGCTCCCTGCAGCCCAACGTGCACTGCCCATATTAATGATCATCCTCCAATGCTCGTGGTTTGCCCTTATTCAGCCCCACAGGGCTCTCAGGGCTCCCCCCTGGCCCAAACACGAGGGGCAGAGCCCAGTTCACCCAGTCCTGCTCCCCAGTTCTGCCAGTGGAGCTCAGCCTGACCCTCAGCCCCACGCTGAGCTCAGAGCTGGCAACTGGAGACCCCCAATTTGTATTTAGGAAGAACATCAGAGAGAGAAGCCATGGAGTTACTGCAGGACCGCTGACAGCAGATCCACCAAACAGCTCCCAGCAAACATTTACACTTTGCTCCAGAAAACAGAGCGGGGGGAGCAGTGGGAGGAGAGCAGCGGGCCAGGAAGGCTGACATTTGTGTGAATCCCTGCCTCCAGCCCCGCAGTCCCTAACCCTGCCGCGTTCCAAAGTCCATCCCTTGTTTTAGCACACCAGCTGCTCCTCCCGCAGAGCCCTGACAGCAGCAGCGCCCGAACGCCGCCGCCTGGAGCCCGCCCAGCTTCACTCCAAACCAAGGCTCTGCACCTCACACGCGACGCTGCAGCGCCAAAGGGCCCCACGGAGAAGGCTCCGGCAGATATCCCAGAGGTCAGAAATTCCAGGATTGAGGTGCAGTCCTAGCTGGAATCTCCAGTGCCACCTCCATTCACCTGCTGTTTTTCCTGCAGGACCTTTGCCTGGCTCGGTGGAGAGGGTGGAGGATTCTAAATTAATGAGCAGCAATCCCATCTCGGTTTTCTCTCGTTGTTCAGCCCATTTCTGGTGCCTTCCCCCCTCGGGGCTTCCTCGGAAACAGCTGAACAGCTCCCTGATTGAATGTTTTGGTGCACAACAAGATCATTTCCTCTCTGCTTAGTTTAACCCACTTTGCTTAACCAAACTCAGGTTCTGCTCTGAGCACACGTTGTTAATTTATTCCTGGTTTTTCTAAGGCTCACATTACAAATGAATTTTTGATTAACTTATTGTCCCAATTTTATCTCGACAGAGCTGGTGAGAAAATGATCAGAAAGTTGCTGTGCTGTGAAAGCGCTCATTAATTTGGGATATCCAGTTTGGCCTCAGCAGGAATGGGGACAGCAGGGCAGAGGAAGAGACACTGGGAAGGAGAGCTGAGGGAGGAGGGATGAGGATCTTTTGGCTTGGGATGAGAGAGCAGAGATGGATGCATAGGAAAGGGGAGAACACGGGGGTTTGGGTGTCACAGAATCCCAGACTGGGTTGGCTTGGAAGGACCTTAAAGCTCCTCCAATCCCTCCCTGCCGTGGGCAGGGACAACAGGGAATAAAAGGAAACTCCAGAAATGACAGGGCTGGTGCTGGCAGGGATCTATCCTGGATTCCTCAAGGGTCATCTCAAAGAACATTTCATCTTCTCCAGCAGCCCTGACCTTTGCAGTCCAGTGCCGTAAAACAAGACCTGGCTGTCCTACCTGCACCATATCCCACATTTCCAGAACGTTCATCCTCTAATCCGAGTTTTTTCCAGGAGATTTTTGATCTGGCAAAGGAGACACATCAGCTCTCCAGCCACCGGCACGAGGGATTTGTGTAGATGTGCACAGAAGCAGCTGAAATCAGGGCAAAATCCAGATTTATATTTCTGTTGTGGTGCTGAATTTATTCCTCCCGCAGCAGCCACGGAACCAGGAGCGTTTCAAGGCCAGCAGCAAAAGTGGCTGTCCAGGATCCAAGGTTGTTAATGCAGCCCCAGCTCCTCACTCCGGTCACTCCCAGCTGCTTTGACACACACAGAGGGGAGAGGAATCCAGGAAATCTGCCCCAAAAGGGAATTTACTCTTTCCACGTGCTGAGCTACAGTGCCAGGCCACAACCAAAGCCACTGCAGACACTTCTGGGCGCTCCCATTCCCACAGGGACACCGGCACCTTCCTGTTACAGCGGGGACGCTGTAACACGATGCACCAAACAAGGAGTCCCGTGGAAAATAAATATATATGGACGGATTCTTGCTAGATGTTTCAGAGATGTTTATTTCTCCAGCCTCACGGCCGGGCTGTGCCGAGGGTCCCTCACAGTCCCGGCTGTGCCGAGGGGCCCTCACAGTCCCGGCTGTGCCGAGGAGCCCTCACAGTCCCGGCTGTGCCGAGGGTCCCTCACAGTCCCGGCTGTGCCGAGGGTCCCTCACAGTCCCGGCTGTGCCGAGGGTCCCTCACAGTCCCGGCTGTGCCGAGGGGCCCTCACAGTCCCGGCTGTGCCGAGGGGCCCTCACAGTCCCGGCTGTGCCGAGGGGCCCTCACAGTCCGGGCTGTGCCGAGGAGCCCTCACAGTCCCGGCTGTGCCGAGAGTCCCTCACAGTCCCGGCTGTGCCGAGGGTCCCTCACAGTCCCGGCTGTGCCGAGGGTCCCTCACAGTCCCGGCTGTGCCGAGGAGCCCTCACAGTCCCGGCTGTGCCGAGGGTCCCTCACAATCCCGGCTGTGCCGAGGAGCCCTCACAGTCCCGGCTGTGCCGAGAGTCCCTCACAGTCCGGGCTGTGCCGAGAGTCCCTCACAGTCCCGGCTGTGCCGAGGGTCCCTCACAGTCCGGGCTGTGCCGAGGGTCCCTCACAGTCCGGGCTGTGCCGAGGGTCCCTCACAGTCCCGGCTGTGCCGAGGAGCCCTCACAGTCCCGGCTGTGCCGAGGGTCCCTCACAATCCCGGCTGTGCCGAGGAGCCCTCACAGTCCCGGCTGTGCCGAGAGTCCCTCACAGTCCGGGCTGTGCCGAGAGTCCCTCACAGTCCCGGCTGTGCCGAGGGTCCCTCACAGTCCCGGCTGTGCCGAGGGTCCCTCACAGTCCGGGCTGTGCCGAGGGTCCCTCACAGTCCCGGCTGTGCCGAGGAGCCCTCACAGTCCGGGCTGTGCCGAGGAGCCCTCACAGTCCCGGCTGTGCCGAGAGTCCCTCACAGTCCCGGCTGTGCCGAGGGTCCCTCACAGTCCCGGCTGTGCCGAGGGTCCCTCACAGTCCCGGCTGTGCCGAGGAGCCCTCACAGTCCCGGCTGTGCCGAGGGTCCCTCACAATCCCGGCTGTGCCGAGGGTCCCTCACAGTCCGGGCTGTGCCGAGGAGCCCTCACAGTCCCGGCTGTGCCGAGGAGCCCTCACAGTCCGGGCTCAGGCTCCTTCCCGTGCAGGGAGCACGGAGCAGACAATGGGAGCGAGGCGGGGCAGGGGCTGGGGAAACCTCGTGCCTCCCTCAGGGCCCCTCGCCCGGGGCTCCATGACCGGGGGAAAGGGACCCCGACACCTTCCCAGAAATCCTTCAAGGCTTTGTTATAAACAGAGATTATAATATTGGCTTCTCGCAAAGTATAAAGGTAGATATTATATAATGTTAGAAATGCTTTTTTTGCTGTGTGGATGTAGTTTTCTCTCGTTTTAGCAAGAATGTTAGCAAGTGTGAGCAAGTAAGAGAACCTCCAAGCGAGCAGAGGATGAGGCCCAAGGAGCTGCTGATCAACACTTTGTCCAGAGAACAAAAGGGCCCAAAGGCTGCTCCGCCCGGAGAACGGGCGGCCAGGAGGGTCCGAGAGCCGCTATCACCGCTCTGCCCGGGGGGCAAAGAGGCCCAAAGCTGCAATCAGCCCTGACTGTCTGGAGAATTAAGAGATCCACCCTACCATCGACTCTTACCTAGCGGGCCCAACCCCAAGAATCAAGAGAAATAAAACCACAAGGCAGAAGACTACGCATGCTCTAAAAAGGCGGAACCAAGGAGTGGCCATGCAGAACAGCTCCAGGAAAAGTTTTAATATGCATAAAGAACAGACAGTAAAAATGGTATAAAAAGGACTCACCTTGAGCATCAGGTGTGCTCTTGGCAGAGCGCCAAGGCACCTGGCCATTATCCCTTTGCTTTATTTTATGTGTCTCTTACTGTCTTTATATTAAACCCTTTAAATTCTCACAGGAGAGTGAACCTCGTTTTTCACAGCTTCCAGCCTCAGAGCACACCTGCAGCAAGGAATTCCATGGGAGAATTCCATGCCCTGTGCAGCAGCTGTTCTGTGCGGTAGTATTAGCTGTAACTCCTTCAGTTCCTCTGGAGTGCTCCTTACTCTCCCAAATGCAGGTTAATTAGGGATTTCTGACTTCCTCCCTCCGGGTGATGTATTTTCTGTGCTCCTACCACACACCCCTCGCTTGCCTTCTTCCCGGAATAAGGAATTCAGGAGCTGCCAGTCTTCCTCAGGAGCCATCTCAGAGACAGGGGAGCAGCCTGAGGATTCCAACCACGCCTCGGAAGCCTCAGGCCTCATTCCACATTGCCCGATGAGGCTGGATGCAATTAAAATCAGTGAGACTGACAGATCAGCAGTGCTGGCTAAGCTGGTTGTGCACGTCGAGCTCACCCAGGGACAGACTCTTCACTGATTTTTTTTATTAAGTCGATTTTACGTCTCCTAATAAAGCCAAGCCTTCTGCTTCGGGTGGAAGGGAAGAGCAGCCCCACACAAACTTCCTGCACGATGAGCTTTCATTTCACTCTTTGCCTCCAAATTTTGCTCTCCCCCTGCAGTCAACATTTATAACTTTATCCAGTGAGGAGGAATTGGATGGCCTCGTGTTGATGGGAAAATTCGCTTTTAATGATTCTGGTTTTAGTGCCTCCCTGCTCAGCTGGGATTAGGAAAAGCCACATTCCCTATTCCCTGCTCCAAGGGGAGATGGGGACCCATTAAAGGCGATGAATCTCTGCATGGGGAGAGCACCTTGACAACAGCGTGGACATGGAAAAAATCCCATTTCCCTGGGAATGATCTCCTTGTGTCACCCACCTGCAGCCAGGGACATCTTCCACTATCCCACGGTGCTCCAGCGTGGCCTTGGACACCTCCAGGCATCCGGGGGCAGCTTCTCTGGGAATTCTATTCCAGGGCCTCACAGCCAGGAATCACCTTCCTAAAGTCCTACTGCAGTCAGGTACTTCCTGAAGCACTGATTTCCTGGGAATTGGAAGTTTTCCTGGAGGAGACACTGTCAACACTGTGTCAACACTGTGTCAACACTGTGTCAACACTGTCCCTGTCCCTGGTCAGCAGCCCCCTGAGTGCCACAATCTTCAAATTATTGATACAATTCCCAACCTGTTGCAAGCCTTAAAATAGAGCGGATTGAGGAAGTGGCGAATCTGATAAGTGTGAGGAATGTGAGTGGATTAGTCACGGTGGATTAGGAGCAAGCATTTGAAGAAAAGCTTAAATGTAGCATAAAAATATATTAGAACCTTTTCAGACGTTCCTTATGAGCTCAGCTCTTTGGCAAAGTGTTGGGGAGAGTGAAATGGAATAAAACCAGAGGAAAAACTCCCCTTGCACCAATGCAAACGGGGAGGGATTTGCATTCCCAGGCCTTTGCATATGGATATGGATATGGATGCATTTATATAAATATGCATTCAGACACACACGTTATATATAGATTTTTTCAGTTGACATCAGACACTTCAGCAAGCAGCAGGGTATAAAAATATGAAGGGAAAGTTTTATGAAATGCAGGAGACTGAAAAGTTCAGCCAGCAAGGAAGAAATACAAACTATAAACTGGGGCTGAGATATAAACAAGGGGTAACAAGGGCTTTGCCAGGTTTGTTCCGACCGGGCGATGCAGAGATTGTCACAAAATAACCCCAAATACCTGGAGCTGCTGCGCAGAGGGATGGATCCTCCCTGTGCTGAAATCCAGGCCTCTGCACAGCCCACAGGGAAGTTCCACACCAAGCTCAGTCTCCAGGTGCCGACGCCCAGGTTCTCCTGGGGAAACCTGCCGTTCTCCCTGCGGCAGGCACAGGGCGGTGCTGGCTGTGTTGTAGCCGAGATGCAAAGAGCTTTCTCTGCTCCCACGAAGAACCAGCTGTGGCTGAATTCTCCCTGCAGCAGGAGCAGCTGCACTCCCTGGTTCCTCTGGGACAGGCCCAGGTTCCCCCTTTGCTGGGGAAAGAAAAGCAAGGACTGGGAAGTTCTGCCCCAGCCAGGACTGCACTGCACTCCGAGGGACTGGGCTTTGCCTCTCGCTGCGCTCCGATGTGAGGGTTGTTTTCCTGGTGTGAAATCCTCCTTTACATCATCTCTAATCCAGAGGCTTCATTAAGAAGTTGCCAAGAGTCAACATTTTGACTGTTTCAGCCTTTAAGTGCCAAGGCTGGGTGATTTTCTGCAAGCTGAAGGAAGGGAAGTCCCTCTGTAGGCAGCTGCCACTTGTTCCATGGCTGCTCGGGCGGTTTTTGTCTGCAGCAGACACCCTGCCCTGGGTTTTTATCCTCCCTGGACACATCAGCCCTCCTGGCTTCCTTGGGGCAGCTGCCCTGGGGACCAGGGCCTTCCATCAGGTGTGCTGCTTTAGGATGGAGCTGCTGTGGGGCAGGATGGAGTTTCCTTTGGACAGAAAGCTCCTGGCAGCAGAGGAAGGAGCCAGCCCACTTTCCAAAGCTCATTTCTGTCTCAAAGTGTGGACATGAGGAAGGTGGCAGAGGGTGGGATGTGACTTCAGCGCAGATGGAAATGCACAAGAACAGTTGCTTAGCACCTATAAAAGTCAGGCCCACTCCTTCACAAGAAGTGTGTGTATTTAGGGATCCACACTTCAGAATCCACGCTCGAATTTTGGCCTCTGAATAACCTAAACCCATCACAGCTTTTTTGGAGTGTGTGGTGATTAAATAAACAACGATATTAAAAGTCACACGGATCCTGCTGCAGCAAGCAGGGGACAGCTTTTGTGTTACCTGTGCTTGGGAGCTTCCCCAGCCATAAAGGAATGAGAAAGAGCAGGGAGAGGTGCTGTGGAAACCCAGTTCCTCGAGGATTCCTCAGCCAGTGGGACAACAGGGATCAGGCAGCAGCCTCCAGCCTTTGTCTGAGCAGGAGATGCAAATGAAAGATTGGAGACAGAGGCAAATATTCCACCTGGACTGCTGGATGTGGGTGCTTTGGGATGGGGCTGCAGCATCCGTTTCTCTGGGGCTGATCAATACAACACAGCAGGACACAGAGAGGAATGGGAAAAGGCTGTAGAAACCTCGACAGGACAAACGTGCTCAAAAAGCACTCGGAAGCTGAAAACATTTCTTTCACATCCCACTCTATTTCGTACTTGATTAGGAAAACTCACCCGATAAAAGGAGAGCGAAATTACCCCGCTTAATGGCACAGATAAGGGAAGGAAGCAGCAGCACTGAATTCCCATCAGCGTCCCTGCCTTTGTCTCAGGCTGTTCTCCCTGCCTGGCTGCGCTCTCACTATCGCTGCTGCCGGCCGTGACTAACTCGGCTTTTCTGCCGGTGACCTGATTCTGCACTGACACGCTCCTCCCAGCTGGGTGAAGCTCCCCATGTGATCCATTCTTCCCCCTAAATAAAGTTGACAAATTCGCCGGGGCTCAGATGGTGCTGCCGAGGGGGTGTGGAGCGGTTCCACCCTCGCTGCAGCTGCGGCACCACCGCGCTCCCGGCCAGCGCCGCCGGCTCCGGGGCCACCGCGGGCCACCGGCCGGGCTCGGGGCGCCCTGCCCGGGCTGCCAGCCCCAGACAGCCCCCGGTGTCCGGGGAGGAGGTGGCCGGAGCAGGTGAGTGCTGCGGCGGCTCCTTTGTGCGGAGCCGCGGGCGCGCTGCAAGTGCGGGAGGGAGGGAGGGGGCAGCTCCGAGATGGACCCAGCCCCAGCCCTGCGCCCTTCCCGCTGTGCGCAGGGCACGGTGCCCCTGCCCGCCGTGCGCCCCTTCCCGCAGGGATGCCCCTCTGGAGCTGCTTCCCGGCACGGCCGCTGTGCCCGGCGCGGCGGCGATCGCCCGGCACGGGCAGCGCCTGCGGCAGAGCCCGGGGCTGCTCCGCTGCATCCCGGCCCCGCAGCCCCCGCGGGCGACACGGCGCTGGGGCTGGCACCGGCGGGCAGGGCTGGCACGGCACGGAACCAGCGTTCAGGCTGGCACGGCACAGCACCGTGATCCCCGTGTGCAAGGCTGGCACGGCACAGCACGGTACCAGCGGGCGGGGTTGGCACGGCACAGCACCGGGCAGCGTGGTACCAATGTGCCGGCTGGATGGCACGGCTCGGCACGGTCCCAGCACGGCTGGCACGGCACTGGGCAGCACGGTACCTGCCTGGCACGGCACTGCGATACCTGCGTGCAAGGCTGGCACGGCACAGCACGGCACCAGCGTTCAGGCTGGCACGGCACGGTGGTACCCGGGGTGTGAGGCTGGCACGGCACCGTGCCAGGCAGCGTGGGACCGGTGTGCAGGCTGGCACGGCACAGTATCAGCGTTCAGGCTGGCTCGGCACTGGTGTGCAGGCTGGCACGGCACCAGGACAGCCATGTGCCGGGCTGGCACAGCACGGTACCAGCCTGCCGGACTGGCACGGTCCCTGACAGGCTCCAGGGCTGCTCTGCCCACCCCGCTGCCCCCAGCCCGGCCCGAGGCCACTCGTGTTCCTCTCTGGCGGTCCTGCTCTCGTCCCAGCTGTGACCCTCTTGCCCCGGGTGCCAGAGCTTCCCGCACCCCGCCCTTCCCAAGGAGCTGCATCCCCCTGCTCCCAGCAAAGCTGTGCCGGGCACCCCGGGACGCACCTGCCCCTCCTCTCCATCCCCGGCGCTCCAGGGATCCCTGACCCTTCCCATCCTCCCACACCTGCACCCCAAACTTGTCCCGCTGCCGTGCCTGCAGCTGAACCCCTCGGGGCGCCCTTATCCCCTCCCAACCCCAGCAGTGCCATCCCTAACACACCCACTGATCCCACAGCGCTTTTCCCGTTTGGAATGGGATTGGAAGCTCAAAGGAAAGTCAGTGCTGTGAGCACTGAATGCTCCAAGTCTTCATTCCCTCCTTCAGCCTCGGCGCTGGGACCAGTTCACTGCACACCAGTTCAGCTCCCTGGGCTGCAGATGGAGAGAGGAGGGAAGGGTGCTCCTGCTCACCTACAACTCTCAAATCCCACAGAAACTATTCCCAGTCTGTGCTGTGGGAAATGTGATTTTATTCCAGAAATGAACAGACAAAGTAGCTGCCTCTAAACTGACACTCATCACTCCCCCTCCCAGCCCCTGCTCCCTCCCACCCTTTAACTTCTTCTTTTCCTGCACAATTTAAAGGTGAAATTCCTTGAGTAGTGAATTTATTGCAGTCCTAGACTGAGCCTGTTCATCAAGAGCAGGAGAGTTTTCTTTTGGAAGGAGATGGATGAAAATTGGAATGTTCAAACCATCTTTTGCTCTTTGCAATATTTAAAAAAACCCCAAATCTATCCCTGCAGGAGTTTCAGTCAGATTTTAGATCCAAGAGAAAGGCTGCAGTGTCCCAGCTGTAATGGCTTTCCTTGCTCGTGGTAGGGCAGGAGAAAATGGGAAAGGACAGATTAAATAGGGAGGGGGACACAAAACCAGACCTAATTTGTTCATCCCTTCACAATTAGGCCAGAATTAGAACCCTCCTCTGCCTGCACACAAAATGGGAATTTAACAAAAAGGCCATTGATTGGCTTAAAATTATATTTAATGAGGGTTCTTAGGTTTGGGCTTTTCATTTGAGTTCAGCTCTAAACAGCTCTCAGTTTTCATTTCCCCTCTAATTCAACAATTAATCGTCCACCTGTACCTGCTCTGTTTGTTCTGGCTCCAAAAATCCTGTAACTTTGGGGCAAATTGAGCCTAAAAACAGCAAATGGGGGAAAAAATCACTGAGCAATTTAAGCTCAGTGTAGATTTGGGGACTGCTCACTCCAGGATTTGTGTTTTCACAGAATAACAGCTAAAATATGGACCAAGGGAAAACTCCCAGGGTGCCTCTGTACCACAGGATGGAACTGCCCCTGATTCTGGAGGGGAAGAACAGCCTAAAAAATGAGTCTGAACTAAATCAGCAATGAGTGAACCACAAAATATAATTTCTAAGGGACAGAGAATCCCCATTTTGCAGGGTGTTCTCTTTAGCTGCTGATGGAAGCCTGCTCCTGTAGCAGGAGTGGCTCGTCAGGAAAATCCACCCTCCAAAAAGAGGAGCAGTGGTGCTGCTTTGAGAAAAACAACCTCAACAGAGCTTTCAAAAGGCAGCAAAGCCTCTTTGGAAGGGAACACCAGGAAGGAACGTGCTCAGAGAACAGCACCTGGACATAGCACTGTTCTCCATGCTTAAAAGGGAAGAAATCCAGACCCCTTCCTAGATAGAAATTATTATTATTATTGCTATTATTATTGTTGTTTTTGTTATTGTTATTGTTGTTATTCCTGTGAAAGGAATAAGCCCCAGTGTCTCCTCCTCACAGGTTTGTGCCAGCTTGGACAAGCCTCATCCTCCCACCTCTGGGGAGCATTTCATGGAGATTTAAAGCTCCCCTAAAAATGGCATCCAAGGATTCCAGTGGTCAGGATAATAAACTTCCCTCACACCACTCCTGCGAGGATTCCAATGCTCAGGATAATAAGCTTTCCTCACATTTCCTGGACAAGAAGGCTAAAATACCTGCCACAGGTACCTTGCAGTGACTGGTTTAGGGAGGGAAACCATCAGGTGTTCAGTCTGTACACGGCCTAGGTGCAGTTTGTTCCTGGGAACAGGAGCCATTCCAGAAGGACTTGGACTTTGCACAGAGCAAAGCTCAGATTTGCCAAAACGGGCAGTGCCAGGGAGGCTGTGATCACACCTCAAAAGCTGCTGCTGTTTATCAAATCACACTCAGGCTAAATTAACACATTAAACTAGCAGAGGTCACCAATAAAATCAGTGGGATGGAAATCAACTTCAGAGAGAGCCTAAAGCCAGACACGGCTGTGGCTTCAATTAATTTGCACTTAGGGGTTACTCAATTAAAATAAAAACCAGAATTAGCCTCGCGTGGGTCCTCTGTAAACAGAGTGCCCAGGAAAGCAGCACCTTCCATTTATGGCCCTGCTGAGCACAGCCCTGCCCACAGCAGCTCCTCTGGATCCCAGAAATGTCCTGAGCAGTGGCACAGCCTGCAACTTCCACCTCAGTCATGGAAGTTTTGCTCAGGATCTTCCGAGGGGGAGGGAAGATGGGATCAGGTTCTGCTCTACAGTTACCTGGTTTTGTCCTACACAAACCATCCCTCAAAGTTATGTGAGCCCAGGGCAGCTCCCAGGAGAATCAGGATCCCACCAGATATTGATCTTTTTATAGGAACATAACTTTCCACTGGCTCAGGGATCTGGCCAGTGCTGGAATGAGTGATCCCAAAACTCCCAGCCTTTTTCTCTTCTTGCGTAAGACAACTTCAGGAATAGTGCAGACAGAACACTCTGAACGACAACTGAGAGCAGAGATTTCGTGTTCACTGGGATAAAAGCAGGGCTAGAGTTTTGTACACTTAATTAAAAGATTAATTGGCTTGCTCCAACCTTTCTCTAAGGTGCCAGTTCCAGCACTGGGTGTAATCACAAGGGGTTTATGCAAATGGCGTTTCTAGGGGTGGAAAAATCAAATACAAATCTTGTTTCCTCCTTGGAGATTAACAATAGAGAAGAAAGAGGCATGAAGAGGTTTAATGTGAGGACCTTGCAGGTAAATCTGAGGTGTTTAACACCTGCAAACCTGGTGCCACTACAAAAAAAGTGTATGGGAACAACACACACCCCGAAGGATACAGAACCTCCCAGGAACGAAACTGAGCAGCACTCGGGAGACGTGAAACCTGCAGATTTCCAAAAGTTCTTTAAGCATCCAAAAAGAAATACCTATATATTTATGGGTTATTTTCAGTACTCTTAAATCCCCGTCCTTTGTTCCCAGATGAGTTTAGAGAAGAGGCAGCAAGGCAAAAACATCTCACAGTGTGTTTTTCAAAGCCTTCTCCCATTCCTTCCTCTCCTTTCCTCCTCCTTGTCCCCCTTCCTCTGCTCCCACTCCCACTGTGCCTTTTATCTGCAGCACAAGTGTTGGAGTTGATGTCTCGCTCCCCAGCTCTGGAGGAGGAGGAGAAAGAGCCATTTCTGTATCAGGTCTAAGTATGAGGGACACCTTTCACACAAGTGTTTTCACATCAAAAAGATGCAAACGGAGAGAGAGGAGCTGCATTCTTCCCTAATGCAATTAAAATGGAAGAGGCAATTTGAAAGGCAGCAGAGACATTTATGAGAAAGCTGAAGGCAAAATGAAAGCAAGCCTGAAACTATGTTTAAAAAATCAATATATATTTAGGGTCACATAAATGTTGGGAGTAATTCAACAGTGGGAAATGCACGGTGAATGGAGGGATGGGGGCATGAGACACACAAAGACAGAACCCAAGGTTCTCCTGCTCCTGCAGGAGAAATCAAAGAGATTTTTTCTATCAACTCACAAGGAGCAGGTTTGTATTTCAGGGCAGTCACCTTTCCTTTGGAAAGCTGTTTTTGTGCTCCTTTGAGAGCAGGGCTGCTCCTTTTCCTCACTGCTGCTGGGTTTATGTCCTTATCAGCCATTCTTTATCAACCCCACCAGGAAGCCCGAGTTATCCCACGGGTCAGGGATGTGCAACCAGCTTCCCACTGGAACAAGGGAGCTGCAGCAGCTCAGGTGTGATTCCTGCCCTTCATCCTTCCAGCAAAGCTGGAGATTCCAGACATTCACTAAACTCAGTCCTCCCTTGGAAATAAAAAACCAGTTATCCTAACAGTATAAAAGCCCCAAACTGAATCCAATAAACCAAAACTCTGATCTCCCACACGGTATTTTGACTTTTTCATTTGGTTTTTTTTAAGGAATACAATGCAAATCATCATTTCAGTCTTGAATGTAACACTGATAACATCATTATTACCACGGCTGGCAAGGTTTGCCCTCATAAAAGGGAGGACTCTCAGGGAAATCAAAAAGCTGTTGATGAACATTCTTATCTCTCTTCAGTAATTCAGTATTTGACAGATGCCAATAACCTGAATTAATCTTGAGACACTTTGGGATTTTTAACTGTCATTTGCCTTGTTCCTCTCATATAAATTGCATCCAACCCTCTCTTACTTTCCACCCTCAAAAACTATAAAAAAAACCTTCAAAAATCTTTTTCTCTCTGAGGTTCTCCGAGGTCAAACTTGGAGAACAAAGGGAAGATGATGCCTGTCCTAAGGATATTACAAATCTAGGAGCAGATTTTGTCTTCCCCATCTTGTACTGAGTTGTACTTTACTTTATAGGTTGGTAAAAAAGACAAAGGAACATGAGCCAGGGTAGGAAAGTCCATCCCAAGGCAAGGACGTGCTCCACCAAGAGCCTGAGCTTACCTAAGTACCGGAGTAAAACACTATTATTTCATTAAAAGCTTTAAAAATTAATTCGACTTCCAGATATTCTAATGTGCTTGCACGAGAAGTTTATTCTAACAAATCTCCAGGTTTTAAAAAATCTCATTATTTTTATCAATACTTGAATCTTTCTAATATATTTTAATGGGAATTAAATGTGCCCAGACCTGAGATCCTGACTGGAATGTTTGCAACGCTCAGGCCAGAGCCACCGAAGACTTATGACTCACACAAACCCAAGCAAACAACATCAGCTTCATTTATTCTCTGCTGTTGGAAGTCAGTTAAACCATGGGCAAGGAAAAGGGTTTTTGGGGGATTTTAATGGACAGTGTTCCCCTGAGGATGTGTTGCCAGTGAGATTCCAGCAGATGGGATGGGAGCTGTGTGTGATCATTCCAAGGCCTGAACCTCACCAGACTCCTCTCGGCTTCTCCAGCCTGGAGAGGCCCCTCTGGAGCACACCCACCACTGCTGTCCCTGCCTGCTTCCTTTCCACGCTGGAATTGTGTCACGAGCAACTCCTTCACCCCAGCAGCCCTTCTGCACCACCCCTCACATCCACACCCGCCCACGCCGATTCCCAGGAAAGAGCTTCTCCCTGGCAGCTCCCCTGGCACCGCTCCTGGCAGCACAGACCGAGCTGGGGCCTCCAGCCATGGCTGCCAGCTCTTGAGGTTTCTCTCACCCTTTGCTCTCTGATCTGGTTCCCCAGTCCATCCCTGAGCAGCAGCAAGGAGCATTCCTTGCCCTCAGGAAGCAGTGCTGGCACTGCCATGTCACCCATGGGTTTGGTCACAGTCACTCAAGAGTTCACAGCACAGCCACCAGCAGAACCCTCAGAGGTTGTTTCGAAGGGATTTGCCCATAAAAGCAGTTTCCTTCCCCAAAATGCAGCTGAAGCACAAGCAGAGCATTGCAGATTTAAGATTTTAAAGCATTCCTGGTTTGGTTTTGAAAGTCCACCTCTCTGAACTGATGGGGGAGTTACAAACAACATCCCTGCACCTTCCTGGAGCAGCACAGAACCAGCTGCATTCTGACTTTGTATCTTTTGTTTTCTTCTCCCCACAGGAGTCTGACAGCTGTCGATACAGATGAGATGAGATCCAGGTTAAGGCAAGTATGACAGGATCCCATTTCTCTCAGTGCTGAGACATTCCCCCTATCCTGGACTTCCACGTGGAAGGTGGACACTGGGCTGCTCCATAAATCAGAGGGGCATTTCTCAGCCTCTCAGGTGCTTTTGTTGCAGTTTCTTTCTTTAGGCTGCTTGAGAAGGATGTTGAATACATGGCTGAGGAGCACTAAAATATTCTGTTGCCATCCTCTCCTGACGCATGGCTTGCCAGCAGTGCCACTTGTAGGCATTCATCAAAGGTGCCTTGGTCCCTGATGTGAAATGAGCCTTCAATCAGCTCTCCCTCAACTACAGCAGAATCTGAGTTCTAAACTTCCTTGAAAATCCCCATTTCTCTCTGACTCCGTGAACATATTGTTCCAAACTGGCAGGAACTGTTATTTACATCTTTTAGCATCAACAGAATGCTGAGCCATATAAACAGTGGTTATTACTAATCAGAACATGCTGCTAATTAGTAAAAGAGACCCTCAGCTCTCTGTGAGCCTGAGTGGGATGAACTTTATTTCTATAAAGAGGATGAACTGCATCCTCTCACAGAGCATCTCCAAACAATGAGGCTCCAAGATCTCTGAAACCTCATTTTGGCCTCCAAGCATTGTGGAGGGGGTTTGGAGCAAGCTGAAATAAATTATCTGAAATAAATAGCCCCGAACATACTACCAGCTCCTCGAAGGAAAATACCCCGGGGCCAAATCCTCCTGTCCTGGCAGGAAGCAGGAGTCAAGAGCAGAGCAGCCTTGTTCCTCAGGTTTAACTCCAAAATGGGATTTGGATCAGGGGAGGGAATGGCAGAGCAGCTTTGGACCTCAGAACTGCTCAGAGGAGTGAATTTTTTAGGCTTTGTCACACACAGCACATATCAAAGGCAAACGACTTAAAAGTCTTTGCAATTCCGTCAGAACTGTGGAAGGGTGGGGGGGTTAAATTCTGGTTTACAGCTCAGTGCCTGGAGGGGAGCTCACCTCTCAAATAATCCGGCATGGTTTTTCACCCAGGCTCTTTCTGCAGATCCCGGATTTGCCATCAGTGAGGAAACCTCCTCAATTCCCAGGCCCTTTCTCCAGATCCCAGACCTGCAATCAGCGAGGACACCCCCTCAGTTCCAGTATAATGAGGACTAAAACCCCAAATTCAAACCCTCTCCAGACAAGCCCAGTCTGAGAGCAGAGAGGGGGAATGAAACCCCTTCTTAACATGAGAGCTCCTGTTTGCAGCTGATTTTGTTAATGTTGGGTGATGTTACCAAAACCAAGCCTGCCCAAGGTCACAAACCAGGCCTTTGATTTCACTTTCTTCTGGGAATATTCTGGGAAAGAAAAAAAGAGTCTTTCACTGAGACAATTCCTAAGACAGAAAGCACACTTGTTGCAGTGCTTGTTTTGCATTCAGCCCCAGGACAAGCTCCACCACCACTGGAAAATTGATTGGATTTTCTCCAATTATCTCTTGCAGAAAACAAGGAATCCCAAACTGGCAGCTGGCTGAGCCTTCCCTGCCCCTTGATGAAGAAAGCAACACATTCCTGACCTTAACACCTGGGATAAAGGTGACCTGTGCTGGAAGCTTTGTGCAACACGCTGCTGTTCCTGCACTCCCTGCCTTCCAACCCCACTCCTGAGCGTCCCCTATGCCTGCGGAACCCAAGGGGAAAGCTGGCCCCTGCGTGCCCCGGGTGACAAGGGAGTCCTAGTTCTGCTTCTCCAGGGATTTTGAGAACAGCTCCTGAGTCCCAATGAGGCCCAAGTTCAAGGAGGCTCCTGGAGCTGCACTTTTGGCTTCAGCAGACTATGAGAACTTTGCTGATCTGAACTCCACCAGGGACACTGAGAGTGAGCAGCTGGAGGGGTCCCTCTCGTCCACCATCGCCCTGATCATCGTGCTGGTCATCATTTTCTCCTTGATAATGACATCCCTCATCACCTACTGCTTTCACAAGTGGAAACTCAGAGGGAAAAGACTGCAGAAAGCACAAGAGGAGTATCAGAGAGACCAAGAAAAGAGCATTTGCCAAAGCACACCTGGACTTGTTTCATAAAAAAAGAAAACCAGGATCCAGCACGAAGTACTTTTGAATTACCTGGAAATGAAAATCATGAAAGAACTGCAACTATGAAATTTCCAAGCAAATACATCCTTGTTTTATCTCATTTCTAAGAGTTGTTAGCAGTTTGGAGATTTCCTACAGCTTTATTATACATATATATATATATATATATTTATACACTTAGTCTCACTTGTGCAAAGTAAAACCAATGCAATGATGTATTTTTAATCTCTTCTGTCATTTTAATCCTCACTGGGCAAACCATGGCAGTGCCTGTTCCCTGTGAGGGTGGGCAGGCCCTGGCACAGGGTGCCCAGAGCAGCTGGGGCTGCCCCTGGATCCCTGGCAGTGCCCAAGGCCAGGCTGGACATTGGGGCTGGGAGCAGCCTGGGACAGTGGGAGGTGTCCCTGCCATGGCAGGGGTGGGATAGGATGAGTTTTTAGCTCCTTTCCAACCCTAACCCCAATTTTCTGTGTATTACTGAACCAGTAAATTTAAATCTGTTGCATTCCCTCTTTCAAAAACCCACTGGAAGGTAAAGAGGCAGATTTGGGGTGACACCAACCAGCCCAGCTGATCCAAACCAGGGGAGCTGTGCTGCACTGATCCCAGCAGGGCCTGAAGGTGTTGAGATGCACTTGGGCTTGGGAGTGAAGGAGCTCCCAGATGGTGCTGCCAGGCTGTTCCTGAAGAACCGCTCGTGTCTTCAGCAGCAGCTCCTCGTGGGGCCGAGCCTGACATTTCGATGTTTCCTTCACACAAGGCTTGGTGCTGAGAGCTGCTCGTGGCCTTCCCACCACAAGTGGATTGAGGACATCCAGCATTAACTCAAATTCCCAAGGGAAGAGACAGCCCAACCCCCTTTTTTAATGAGGCATCCAATCCTTTTTACACCACCCATACCATGGTGTGTTTCTATTTTCATAGCCTGTCCTGTGATGTCACAGAGAAATGACAGATTTATTGTGAGCAACGTATCTAAGTAATCTTTTCTAACCAAGTGATGGATGTAATATTAATAAATGTCATTGTTTTATAAAGTAGAAACCCTGTGAAGTTGCCACCAAGCCCCCTGCTCAAGTATACAGCTTGCTTGCAATTACCAGTACTGCTGTATGTATTTTTAAACAAGCTATAATACTGTGATGATGCTGTAAACTTACCTCTGTAGGCAAAAAATGTTCTATTTCCAAATGTCAGGATGAAGGATGTAAATGTTCTAAAAGTGCTATCAACAAAAAAAAAAAAAAAAAAAAAAAAAAAAAAAAAAAAGAGAGAAAAAAAGGAATTTTCACAGAATATTCAAAAGGATTCTGTTACATGTTACAAATCTATTTTACAAGGGTATTTATGGATCAGACAGCCTAGTCTGTGAGAACAGTACTATTTTATTACAGAATAAAGAAATGAATAAATAAGCAGTGAATATCCATGCCCAGAAGCTGGAAAATGGTTTTGGGTTGGTTTTTTTTTTAAGTACCCTGATCAATTCTTTAGGTAATCTGGAAGATGGAGGGCCCTGACAGAAGGAATCCACTCCCCCTCATCTCCCATCCACATCCTGCTACTGTCAGTGCTGCCAAAGATCTTCAAAATCAGTTGTGGAGGAAAAAAAAGAACAATTAGTTGCATGAAAACAATGCAAATGTGGTGTTTATAGCATTAATAGCTGTTTTGCCATCATTTAAACACAGTAGATCCAGAGCAGCAGCCCCGGGGCAGGCAGGGCTGATCTGCACACACCCAGCGCCTCCCTCAGGGGCCACAATCAAAAGTCACTCTCGGAAAATCACATCCCGCGGTAATAAAATTACAGCCTGAGGAACGCAAGGAGGTTTGAAAATGCTTGAAAAATGCAGAGCTGGGAGCACTGCAGCTCTTGCTGGAGGATATGTGGATGGCTTGAGGGAATTGCACTCAGTTCAGGGTTTTGCTGAGAGCTGGGTGAGCTCCAGCTCCACAGGGGAACGTGAGCCTTTCCAGCAGCAAAACCTCATCCTTGGTGCCACCAGCTGGAAATATTTGTCAAGTTCCCCAATATGAATCCATGGGTTCAGCTCCTCTTCTTGGAACCTCAGCAAATGGGCTCTGGTAAAAAATAAAATTAAAACAAATATCTGAGTCTCATCACACAGCAGCCCCATGAGGGGAATTTCTGAGGAGGCACTGAGGGACCCCAGGGGAGCCTGGAGCATTTCAGATTTTAGTGTAACTTCAGAGAAAAGGTCCAAGATTAATGGAAAGAGGCCACAAAGATGCTCTGAGGGCTGGAGCACCTCTCCCATCAGGAAAAACTGAGAGTTGGGAGTGTTCATCTGGAGGAGAAGGCTCCAGGGAAACATTCCTGCACTTGAAAGGGACCTACAAGAAAAACGGAGCAAAGCTCTCAGCAGGCCCTGTGCCCTCAGGACAGGGTAATGGTTTACCTGCAGGAGGGTTGGTTTAGGGTTTTTTACATGAAGGTTTTTACACTGAGGGTGGGCAGGCCCTGGCACAGGGTGCCCAGAGAAGCTGTGGCCACCCCTGGATCCCTGGCAGTGTCCAAGGCCAGGCTGGACAGGGCTTGGAGCAGCCTGGGACAGTGGGAGGTGTCCCTGCCCATGGCAGGGGTGGGTTAGGTGGAAGGAAGGAAGACCTTTGGAAGGTCTCTTCACACTCAAACTCTTCTATGATCCTGCACTGGACCAGTGGGACCACAACAGATTTCCTCAGTAGCTGGAATTCCTAACTCAAATATTCCAGAATCGTGGAATGGTTTGGCCTGGAAGGGACCTTGAAGCTCATCCAGTGCCACCCTCTTGGCACCTCCCACCAGAACAGATCATTTTTGAATGTTTATCTTTGTTCCCAGCTCATATCCAGGAAGTTCATGACACTAAAACTTCATTCCCACTCAGATCTGTGCTTGCAGCCTGTTGGGATTGACAGGGAAGTTCATCCCAGAGACACAAATTCCCACAGCCTAAGAGATGATGGAAAGGAGATTAGGGATGAGGGAGCCTGGAATGCAGGGTATTTTTTATAGAGAAAGCTAGAGCAAATGAACCTTACAGTGCTGCAGTCCATGGGAAACTGATTTTAATGATAATCTGAGGAATTTAAGTTTATCCAAAGGGGGTCAGTTATAAAATCCAACATCCCAAAAGTGGCTATCAGCATACACAGAGCATAAACCAACTGAGATGGGAGAAACCCTCTCTGCTAGCACAGAGTTCAGAGCAATGATCTCCACAACAGCAGCAATCATTCAGAAGATTAAATCATGCAGCCCTGGGTGGCATGAAAGCCACAAAGCCAAAGCTGCAGAGCACTTTGAAGAGGCAGAGTGATTTGTTTCACAGCCACAGCTGCTTTTCTATAGGAATCCCTCTTGAGCCACCCTGCTCCTTTTATGCCCCAGCAAGCACAAACCAGGCAGCAGATGAATCAATATTCATTGGTCAGAGTTTTGGGGGTTCTTTGGATCAAAAGAAAAATCTGCTGCTGGGAAGAGGAGCTCCTGGAAGGAGAAAAAGGAAGAGACATCACCCACCCTCTCTCCCACATCCTCCCTGTCAAGAGTTTTGGATCTCCAGCCTCAAAAAACTGCAGGATTAGGAAATAAATTATTTAGGGACTCGGATCATTCATTCCATTGCGTATCTCTAAGAGATGCTAAAGAAAAACACTCAGATCTCAGAGTCAGTGGTGATAAAAGAACGAAACAACTGTAGCGAGCAGCAGGAAAACGCATCCAACAGCCATCAGCAAAATCCGCTTTGATTTTCCTGAGGAGTTACCCGAGTTCTCTTTGTAACATTTATGCAAACAAACAAGAGCTGTGCAGGCACTGCGTGTGAGCAGGATGCTGTTCCACAGACAAACACAATGCAAGTAACTCCCAGTTCAGGATTTACAGGAAGGCTTGACAGCAGCTGCAAAGAAACGTTTCAGGAGCTCTAGAAAGCTTCTATGTTCTGAAAGCAAAAGTATCAACGTGTACAGATTATTTTTTAAGGAGTCCTGGAAGTCACTTCTTGTGGGTCTGTAAGGGCTGAAATCTGTGCTACAAAATGACATTTTCAAAGGGTTCAGTTCCTGATCACCTCTTGTACACCTGACAGCCTTTACAAGGCTCCATGTGGAATTGTGAGTGCCTTTCCCAGTGTTTGCAGATTGCAGAGACTTCCCAAGGCTCGGAGAACCAGGGAGTGAAGACCAAAATAAGTAAGGAACAGAGGTGGAGCACCTATAAAGAGACTGGAAGGGAGGAGATTTAAAGGATTTAAACATTTCTAAGGATTCCAGAGCAACAGGAAGGAACAAGCAGAGTTTATTCTTTATCCAGGTGCTCTGCAGGGACAGCTCAAAAGGGAATGTTTTTAGGGGAATATTTTTGATGGAGTATCTGAGCTGTTTGCAAGAAACCAGAACCAGCATTGGGCTGGGCTGGGTTTCCACCAGGGGCTTGACCTACGCAGTATCAGCTCCCAGGGAAATCACTCCCAGCAGATTTTTAAGCAGCAGAAGGCAGAGCTTTGCTAACACTTCTACACTTCTGTTTATATCCCAGCATTTCCCTCCAGGTTTTCCATTGGTTCGTGGGAAGTGAGGACAAGAGGCCAAACAGCCCCTGAGGACTCTTATAAACAATAGAGTGCACGAGGAGGGAACAAACCCCACTTCAGCAGTGAGTGTTCTTGTCCCTAAATGGGGGAAGAAAATGCAACGGGGAGATTTAATCCTCTCTGCTTTGTCACAAAAATACAGTGTGGGTTCATAGATAGGGATATTCCTCCAAGATTTCCACAGGGATCTGAATGCCCAGAAATGAGGAGACGGGAGGCTGAGGGGAGTCAGTCCCTTCAGGACTGAGCCAAGGCCACAAGGCCACGGCTAGAGCACAGGGCTGAGCCCTCGCTGTCAGCTCTGATCACAGAGGGGTGTAGAGGTGCCCACAGAGCACCACCAGCCTTTGGAGGCCACAGTGAAGATAATTTCAGAGATTTCCAGCATAATTCCATTTTAGTTGGATGTGTACTGAACCCCAGATCCAGTCTTTGAACAACAGTGGCTCTGTCATCTTGAAAAACTACAGAAAATTACAACAAATTCTCAAGTATTTTCTTATAGTTCTTATTCCAGTTTTAAACTCTGTTGGTTTTTTCTCCTAGGCACCTATCCTGTATAGATTCCATGATTAATTTATTAGCATTTCTCATCCTCTTGGCATCCCCAGTCCTGCTGATTAATTTCTCTTACAGCCTCATTGTTTCTCTTCTATAAATACTGCATTTCATTTTACTGCTTTCTATAGTTAACTTTGCTTTTTCTCCTCCACCTGGGGCTCTCACTTTCAATTTACCACGAGACAGTGGGCAAAGACTGAGCTGAAATGCAGTAATTACACCTCCCTGCCCTGGAAAACCGAGTGATTTATTTTCCTTATGGATGGAAGCAGCTGGGAGCTGCTCTGCAATCCCACAGCAATCCCACAAAAAACAATACTTATGGCTTGCCAGATTAATAATGGAAACTGTTGGCTTCTGAATTTGAAAAACCTATGGAGATGGATTACAATATATTGCAGCATTTGCACTGAGGAAGGAGAAAGGGTTGACTCACACCCCACACAGGCAGATCTGGTTCCACCTGCAGGAATATTAAACCAGCACCCAATCCATCACTGCCAGAGCAGCTCAGATCCATAATCACTGGAATTCTAGAGGTGGCTGCCCACAGGAGGCTCTCCCAGCTCTTTACCCACTGGAGTGATGGTTACTTTCAGGCTTTCCATTTCCTGACCCTTCAGCCTTTGCCACAAGTCCCAGGGATCCTCTGAAGGTTTGGGAAAGCTTCTGAGTGCTTCTCCTAGAAGTGTGAGCATGTCCTGAAACAGAAAGGAAACATGGAATTACTCAGGTTTGCATTCCTGCCATTTCTCACGGCCTGTATCACACACCCAGTCCCTCAAACCCAGCCAGGTGGGCAGCACTCACCCACACAGTTTGGTGGATTTGAAAGGATTCTGTTTAGGAACTCTGTCAAACAGCATGGCCCATAAAGCAGGATTCCTCCCTAAGGAGGCACAGGGAAAAACAGCTGGCCTTTCAGGGAAGCAGGGGGGAGAAGTGGGAAAAAGTGAAGCCTCACTTGAGACTAAAATTCTCAAATTTTAGGTATGGAGGTGAAGAAGTCAAAACTTTGGAGACTGGAATTATTAGGGGAAAAAAAGGAATGTGTGGTACAGCACAAACTCCCACCCTGCTCATCAACATGGAAAGAGATCTGGGGGCTTCAGGAAGGCACCTGCCTTCAGTGGGACCCCCTTCCAAGAAGGAGAGAAGAGCTCTTCCTTCAGGAAGACCATCCTGAGGAACAGCCACAGCTGACCCAAGGAATTCTGCACATTTCACTGCCCACCCAGCTGCTCCAGAGGCACTTCCTAACAACAAAGCTTCAATCTTTGGGACACTGGCACAGACAGACAGGAATTCCAAGAAGAAATCTCAGTGTATCACAAAGGCCTCAGCCTCCAGCACACATTGCAGTGCCCTATTCCAAGATTCCTATGGCAAAGGATAAGCAAGGAAGCCCAGTGTGGGCACAGTTACCTCCTGCCACATCATTTCATTTGCCATTTCATCTTGGACAGCCCAGCAAAAAACAAAGTGGGGAGAAATAATCAAAAGGGACCCAAAACCAATTCCAGGAGATTCTGGGAATGACCTTCAGCTTCCATAAATCAGGCAGCTCAAATGACTTGAGGAGAATGTTGGTGCCGAGCTTTTTATTAATGGCACAGGACCCAAATTCTATTTTGGTTTGCACTGATCTCACTGCCATAAATCAGGGGGAATCTGCCTTAGACATTCTTTAGTTACAGTACCTATAAAATGGAGCATGAATTTTTTTAAACAACATTTGCTTACTCTGCAGTAAAAGTGTTCTTCCAGTTTCTCTCGGATCAAAGCACCTTCCAGCAGAGTCTTTTTTCGCCTGAGAAAGGCAACCTTGGCCAGCTCTGCTTCCTTCTGCTGGCAGTCAGGACACGCTGAAGCCTCGTGGATTTGAGCTTCTGCCACCTGGAAGAGGAGACTTTGATGCCATGAGCAATGTCTGGCCTAGTAAGGTGGCAACTTTGAGAGCAATCAATAAAAATATACATAGAGGCACTGTCTAAAGCCAAAAATTGGCTTTTTAGGCAGTAGTAAAATAATTCAGTCGTAATTCCATCATCTATAACTGTTCCTATGCTGGCAGCGTGTGCAAGGCCTTAGACACCAACCAGAGGGGTTATGATTTTAAATTCTATTTATACATTTTATAATAAATTAAGAGGCAAATAAACTCTGGAGCAATTAGTTCAAACATGCAGCTCTGAGCCAGAATCCAACCCAGATTCTGCAGTTCTGAGCAAGAATCCAACCCAGATTCTGCAGCTCTGCTTGTGAGATGAACAGTGCTACTCAGTGATGCCTAGGGTAGTTTATCCACCATGAAATCTTAAGCTTATTTAACAGCATTGCACAAATCCCAGGGTTTGTGCTTTTATGAAATATCAATGGTTTTATCTGATTTCATTGACACAGATTCCATCTGGCTCCATAAACACAGTGAACTGCTCTAAAAGCAGGGGAATGAACCCTAGAAAGTCCCATTCCAGGCCTCTCTGTCCCCTCTTCCCTGACTTGTCTGTGTAAAAATGTTGTTGTGTGGAGCTACAGACAGAACCACGCAGACAGAGAGGTTCAGGTTCCTTTTCTTAGGGAATGTATTCCCACAACGTCAGACAAATAAAGAGGAAATAAAAATTCCACAAAATTTGGAAGCTGGGTTAACACCAATAGAAATTAAAAGTGCAGATGGCTGAAATGTCAAAATGATTTTAAAAGACAGGAAGCCTGAAATAATTATCACACCAGAACTGACTTTAAAGTATTATTTTTAGTGGCAGGGCTGAGGGGAAGAGCTGGGGCACAAAACCCATCCCGTGGTGGGAAAAAACCACCGGGCTGGTGAGAAAAAATGAGCTTTGAATTGGGTAAAGATGAGCCAGATGCTTCTTAATCAGGGACTGAGGTCAGCAAGATTTTATTGGAACTGTTTTTATTAATATTATCTAATGCCTGAGAAAGCTGAGAGCACGGGGAGGTGTTGCCTTTGGAATTCTTCTAATCCCAGAGTCACAAAGACTTCACAAAAAATAATATGCAGAATAATTTGATAAATAGCTGATGCAAACATAACCAGTGAAAAAGGCTTTTTCCTTCAGCTCATCCAGGGCTTCTTGTGGACTGCAATAACTGATGACCCCAGCCTTGCTCAAGCACACAGCTCAGGATTTTATCACCAGGCAGTATTTTATGACGATTATTTGCTAGCAACAGTTCTACAGTGGTGTCTAAGAAATGAGAAAGATAAATCTTGGGACATCAACCCAAAACATCTCTCAGAGTCCTGAGCCTGGCATCAGTAAGGTCTGCCTGACTTGATCCTGATATTACAGCTTTTTTTCTCCAGTGGTTCTCCCAGAATTTAGGGAAAAATCTCCCTTTCTGTCCCTCAGTACCTGTTTCACAGCCTCCCTGGTGTTTTCCAGCAGGATCCTGTTCATCAGCCGGGCAGGAACAGCACAGGAATCTCCTGTCTCAGCTCTCCTTGCTGGGACTCCACACTGCAGCTTCCTGCACTTCCCACTCCCTGCCTGCTCCTGGTGCATCCTGCTGATCTTCCTGGTGCAAAAAGACCTGAGAGCATCCAGCTCTCCATGGGATAATTCGGGAATTCCTGCCAGGCAGAAATCAACAGGACAAGAGCATCAACTGCTGCGTCAGGGAAAGAAGAGCTGCTGCTCTTTATCTGTGTGACCTCGTGTTATCCAAGGAAAACCCAAACCCAGGGTCAGGCCCTGCCTGCAGCAACAGCAGAGCAGAATTTAAATACAAATGTGGATGGTAACTGTAGCAACTGGCACAATAAATGGCTCTAAAATAGGCTCCAAAGTTGGGAGGAAATAAAAAGACAAAAGGTTAATGGTACAGGATAAATAGATTAGCAAAGGCAGCAGTTAAATACTATGACATTAAATAAACTGACTGCCAATAATATAGATTTAGCATCTCCTTACCTGAAACTGCAACTTGCTAAGCCAAAATTAAGATTTCAAGAGAGCTCTTCATCAATACTCTAAGGAGCAATTTGTAAGAAAAATTAGAGGCAGTGTCCACTGAAGTCACTCTGGAAACACCTCCAATATATTCCACAACCTACAGTAAGCAATTTTTTTGGAGGAAATGCAATTGCATTAGAAAACACTTTTCCTCTAAAGCTTCAACAATCATTGCCTAAATTCTTTATAAGATCTTGTTTAAAAAATATCGTTCCCGCTTTCATCTTCTCTTATCCTTCCCAGTGGCACGTAAAAATAAATAAAATAGAGATTAGACTTCAGATGGGCAGGTTAGGATGGATTTACAACTTCATTCAGGGCTTCTGGGGAGATTTTCCAGAGGCTTAGAGCACAATCAATGCAGTATTTCATGGGCATGAGCACAGGATGGGGTTGTGTGAGGCGGGACACCACAGCCCTCGAGGTTTCAATGCCCAAAGTCAGGCAGGGGATGACTCCAGAGGTGTGGCCAGTTTAACTCCAAGGATTCACACACGAATTCCTGCTGGGAGGTTGGATTGTATCATTTAAACAAGCCCTCCACATTGGCTGCTTTTTCAGGATTAAATTCAATTTTCAGACAGGCACTGCCTGTGCCTTGGCATTCCAGTCCCGTGGGATATCTTGGCATGATCACAACACCAATCCTTAAAATACTGAACAATGTGAATATAAAACTTCCTCTAAATTCCCTGTGATTAGTTTAGTCCCAAAGACACAAGATACAGTTGTGGAAATCTGCAAAGAAAACTGAGCACCTCTTCAGAAATCCAATGTTGATGAAAGATAAGGGGATCCATAATTAAAACTAAGCAAAGCAGGAATTTTGTGGCTTCATGAACAACGTGGAAAATGTGTTTAAGTGCAACTACTACAGCTCAGAATTGAGCATCACAGAGCAATTTACTCCTCCTAAGGAGATGATGTATCAAAATGATTAAAAGCAAAGACGTGGTGACAATTTATAGACAGATAAATAAGAATTAGCATTACCTTAAAATGCAATTTAATTAAAAAAAAAAAATCTGGGGGAGCATCATAAACATCTGAGTGAAAACCACCATTTCAGTCATCAGGTGATTTTCCTTACAATTTCAATGTAGAATCCTGTAAAAAAAGTGGAAATCATGTGCCACTACTGGGTTTAATCACACTAATAAAATATTCCTGGCAGGTTCATTTATGCTGAACATAGAATGAATAAAAAGATTAAAAAGTTACCATTGTGAGGGGGGGGAAAAAACCCAGAACAAAAGCATTTGAGTACACAAAGGCAGAAGTAAAACACATCAGGTCCACTGAGCATTTAGTGACAGTTTAATACCAGCCTGATTAATTCACTTAACGCTCTTCTGACATCCACAAGTGCAATTTTATTAAGAATTGGTTTCTAATAATGCATAAATCCTGTGCTGCCACACACCCACCCATCTGCACCTCCAGACTTCAGAAGAAACACTGGCAAAGGGAACAGCAATTTTTAAACCTCACTGCACGACTCAGTGCTGGAGTTACTTTTTCATGTTAATTCACGTAACAGGAAGCTCAGAAAGAATATAAATTAGGGATCAAGGACTAGAATTTCACGGAAACAAGCCCAAAAAATGGTGAGAAAAGTTTGTCTTTTAACTGAATTATTTACACATTCAGATTTCCCCCAGGTGTGGGAGGTTCACCTGTCCAGGGGGTCTCAGCTCTTGCTTTGGTTGCATTTATTCCATGTCTCTCAAATTCCCTCTTTTCCATGTGTGATGCAGACATGCTGGAAGGCTCCTGCTCCATCTGTGGTGGCAGAGCTGAAGGTCAGTGCAGGGCATCCCTGCCAGTGCCAATGACTGCTCCAGAAGGACATTTTCTGCTGTTTGGTTGCTCCAAACCCAGCGTTGCCTCTCTTCGTTGGAGAGGAGAGAGGCAGAACAGGTGACAAGAGCAGCCCAAGTGAAGCAGCACAGGCATAGATCAGAGCCACGTCTCGCCCAGAGGAAGGTCACAAAACATGGAATATTCAGGAAGTAAAGCCCCACAAAGTGCACCAAGAAGCTGCTGTGATTCCAGAAGCCCAGGAGAGAGAAGCTAATCCCCATGGCTACATCCCAAACCCAGCTGAGGGGCTGTAACTCAGTGACCTACGGAGGTTTTGCTGTCTGTGTACAACTCCAGCCTTAAGTGTGACATTTGAAATCCATGAGGGAGTAAAATAGGAAAGTCTTCATGAGTTTCCTTTTCCTTCAATGTCTTTGATTTAATATGAAAATTGGCAGGCATTTTGTTGTTATTATTCCCTACTAATACTCTATTTTAAGAAGATAAAAAGTAAAAAGAGGGAACTGTGAAAGGCAATAATCAGTAACTGCTCTTCAGTAAGATTTTACCTCTGCAGCTCCAGATAACATCTTCATAATTAATTGATGATAATAAATTGATTTTACAGTTCAGATGAACACGCTGACAGCCTGACCAGCAAAGAGCATGAGAAAGATCCCTGCACGTCACACAGGAGTGAGAGAAACAGGCTGAAATGTCAGGCTGTTTATCACAAACAGGAATTTAAAGTGAGTAAAACTCCTCCAGCACAGTGAATCATCACACAGACACACAATGACCCGGGTTGGAAGGACCTTAAAGCCCAGCCAGTGCCACCCCTGCCATGGGCAGGGACACCTCCCACTGTCCCAGGCTGCTCCAAGCCCCAATGTCCAGCCTGGCCTTGGGCACTGCCAGGGATGCAGGGGCAGCCCCAGCTGCTCTGGGCACCCTGTGCCAGGGCCTCACAGCCTCCCAATTACAATTGGGAACAATTACAGCAGCAGTGCAGTGCTAACAGTGCAGGAAGATGAACAGGGAAAGCATTTAATGGAGACACATTACAAAGGTGAGAGGCAACTTGTGAACACAGCACCAGCCAGGGGGTTAAAGAGCCCCACCTGAATTTTCAGATATATCCAAGCTGAAGAACTGCCATTTCCTGAGTACATTTTAAAGATGACTAACATGGAATAATCTCTGTGGAACTGAGAATTTATAGTCATGGCTGTGATGTATTTGCCTAATAACAGCTCGTGCTACCACACTGGGGTGGAGGGACAAAGACAACTATGATGACAATTTCTCCCTTCTCCTGACGCCAGCATCTTTTTCTTCTTTCAGCCCACAAAGAAAACCATGAAAAATAAAAATGACACTCCAGAGTGTTCCCATAGGGAAACCAGAACCTTTTGCTCCCCCATCACATTTAACCCTATTAGTAGTCAGATGAGAAAGTCTTGAGGCAATAAAACAAACCCTGATTCAGAATAGCCTGTGTGCTCAGTGCACACAATTCACTGAGCTGAGTGTTCTGAGGGGACCCACTGTGCAGCAATCCAGTTCTAGGTGAGCTCATCTACTGCATTTAAAAAAAAAAAAAATGTATCTCCAACTTGCTAAAACAAGACAAGATTTGGGGGGTACCAAGTGCTGAATGATCAAACCCAAGAGAAGCATTTTTATGTATCAGAAGACAAAAGTTGCTGTGCTTATTTTATGATAATATTCAGCAATAAAAAATGCAATGCATGGCTAATTATGATTGATCTGGGGTTAACATGGCTGGGTTTGCATCAAAGAAAGATAAGCATGAACCGTATTTTGTGCTCTTCATATTGATCACTGGAAGCACCAATGTAGCTGAGAAGGGCTGGGCTGTGACAGTGACAGGACAAGCAGGAGACAAGCCAGGTCTGCTATATCAGCTCAAGATAATGGAACAGAACTTGCTGCTCAAGCCTCAGGGACCACTGACTCTCCCTGCCACCAACATCCATCACCCAAAGGCAGAGCATTCCCTGGTGCCCCACTACGAGAATCTGACAGTGATTCTATGAATAAAATCCTCCGAGTGCAACTTTCACGGGAGAACCCTGTGGAGATGGAAAACATCCTCACCCTTCAGCTGTGCTTCATCATTGATTCAGTGCCTCTGAACTCATCAGGTCCCTTTCAATTTCTCCAGGAATCAGTCACAGGATACAGAAGTATTTTAGGAAGATTATCTTGGAGGAGCAGGCCAGGAGAAGCCTCCCTACTATAGATGAGCTGCTCCACACAAGCTGCCTTCCACTGAACTGCAGGAACAGAGAAATGCAGGAGATGAGTCAGGAACCCACAACATTGACTCACCACTGTGGGGAAGGAGCTCTGCAATTCAGAGCAGCCTAGAAGTGACCTCAGCTCCTGCTTTTCTAGGACAGATGGGTGCTTTGAGGATGCCTGTACACAAATTCCATGCCATTAAGTGCCCAGGCAGGAGGATCTCCTGGTTAATCAGTCTTACAGTGACCCACAGAACTCCAAGTTTGCTCACTTCCCATGAACATGCAGATTGAGGAAGATTCCCCGTCTGCTCCCATTATTTTTTGCTCAATTACAGCTTTCTTGCTCTTTTTTCTTAATTAAAAATAGCATCTCTGACCCACTTTTTGACAGGCTTTAGCAGGGCTTGCATCCCACCATCTGCTCTCACAGTTCCTTGCATAACCAGTACATGGAAATGGATCCTTTCCTTCCTCCTTTCCCTTCTCCTCCTCCTCCCTACACTCCATCATTATTTGGTTAAAGATGCTCCATTGTTCCTGCCAAAATTGGTGCCCTGCTGCCTCCCTCAGCTTGGGAAAGGGACTAAAACAGGGCAAACAAGTAAGTCAATAATCAACACACTTGATTAACAAGGGGGGGAAAACCATTTCACACAATACATTCTGAAGTCATGTTTATTTTGGAGGGGAAAATCCCCAAGTTTCTTAATACCTGTACAGCTGGAGAGAAAAAACCTGAACAGTCCAGTAAAAATGTGATGATTACAGTTAAATTTAAAATGTGGGGACATTTTTCAGTGTACCTTCCCAGGTTTTGTGGTAGTGCATCACCAGGATAATGTCACTACATGGGCAGATATGGGATATGGGAGACAAACTGCTCTCCAAGAAAGCATAGAAGAGAAACTTTGTACTTAATTACCTGGCTAATTAAGCCAGGCTAATCAGCTGGCTTAACAGCCTGTGTATAAAATTTAAGTCAAGTTTACATCCCCTTCCAAAAGAAGGAATTATAACTTGTGCTGAAGTTACCACACTCACCAGCAGGAGTTCTGACGACAGATTTGTCTGGCTGAATCCCAGTGTCTTTATTTTTCAGATCAACCCATTTTCCCATGGCATCAATCCATTTCCCTATGGCAGCTCTTTCCACAGCTGCAGAATCCACTGCTTCAGACTCCTCCTCTGCAAGGAAAAAAGGTAACTTGGAACACACATTGTGAGGAAAGCAAAGTGGGAGGCAAATTATCCTCCACTTGAACGTGCCAGTTCTCCCTGCTGAGGGAGAAGAAACCCTGAGCCACAGGAATACACAGATGAGGCCACAGATTTCAGCTTCTGTCCCACAGAATACCTCACATTGCTCATTTCTAATCACCCCTGAACCACAGTATGGGATTCCCTGAGAAAATGAGAGCTGCTGGGACATTCAATTTGATCTGAAATGCCAACTTAACCCCCTGTGCCTCCTCCCTGCTGCAGCCCCATCACTGATTTCCAGCCCTTCGTTTGTGGCTGCTCAAGTGCTTTCAGGAGCTCTCTCAGGATCTTGGTCCAAGGGGAAAATAATGTGGCACAGAGAGAATAAAAATTCTGTATCAGCTCCCTGCTCTCCAGTTTGATGGTCCTTGTGGGTCCCTTCCACTTCTGAATATTCTGAACTCCAGTTCTGCAGGGACTGAGGAAACCACAAAGATGTGAAAAGACAAAAAACTTCAGAGGCCTGAGAAGCCACTGAAAGCAAGATGAAAATGAATGGTTCCAGTTCGAAGGAGCACCTGACTTCTGTACTCTGTTTTAGGGGACTTTAAGGTTTTTAAGGTGCCAACAGAATTTCAGCATCACAAGATTACTAAGGAAGCATTTCCATGGCCAAGTCCTTCCCGTGGAGGTGTCTGAAGCATGGATCTGCTCAGCACTTTGCACAGCAAGGACACTCCATGCAATTTTCACCTTTATTTTTGCTGTTTGAAGGCCCCCCTGCAGCGATTGAAGCTGTGAAACACAGGCCTCAAACAGAGAGAGCTCTGCATACCAGCATGGCTTTGGCCATGTGATGATGTGCTTTCCAACGCCTCTGACACAGCTGACCCCTCCAAATCCTCTGTGGAACACCACGATCCAGGTGCTTCGCTCTCCTCTTCCTCCTCCTCCTCGCTGGAGGACTCAAAGGTGTCTCCTGAATAGTCCAAAGCAGAGCTGCTGTGACTCTGGCTCAACTCCAGCCCCTTTCCATGGCTCCCAGAGCTCTCTGCCAGGGCAGTCGCCATGGGGCAGCTCTGCAAATGAAAACAAAAATAAGGTCAGCTTCACAGGGAGGACGAGTGGGTTAATTACAGCAACATGGGATATACAGAGGGCTGTTACAGTCAGATCACACCTGATTTAACACCCACAACAGGTGGGTAAAATCTCAACTCAACTGTGATCAAGCCAAAGCACTGACTGGAGCAGCACACGTTCAGATCCACAGGGTAAAGGCACAGTAACAATTAGCACTGAGCATTAGCCATGAATTCTGAGCAGCATTCCTTTCAAACCTGCAGTGGATTACAGTAATGCTTGGATAAAATTATTCATTTTAAAAAAATAAAATGCAAATCTTCCCATTCTATTATTAAGAAGGAACTTACAGGAAAGATGAGGTAGGACTATTTACAAGAGCAGGTAGTGACAGGACAAGGGGGAACGAGTAAAAATAGAAACAGAGTATGGTTAGATGAGATAGTGGGAAGAAACCTCCCACTGTCCCAGGCTGCTCCAAGCCCCAGTATCCAACCTGGCTTTGGGCACTGCCAGGGATCCAGGGGCAGCCCCAGCTGCTCTGGGCACCCTGTGCCAGGGCCTGCCCACCCTCCCAGGGAACAATTCCTTCCCAATCTCCCATCCAGCCCTGCCCTCTGGCACTGGGAAGCCATTCCCTGTGTCCTGTCCCTCCATGCCTTGTCCCCAGTCCCTCTGCAGCTCTCCTGGAGGCCCTTTAGGCCCTGCCAGGGGCTCTGAGCTCTCCCTGTGTCCTTCCCTTCTCCAGCTGAGCACCCCCAGCTCTCCCAGCCTGGCTCCAGAGGGGCTCCAGCCCTGCAGCAGCTCCATACCCGGTAACTCCCCGCAGCCAGGCCCGTGCCCGCCCCTCACGGGCTCCGGGAGCTGCTCTGCCCTTCACTCGCTCCCCACAGCCCTCAGGGACAGGCTCTAGGAGGTGTTTTTCCCTCCGCTCAGCCCCCGGAGCTCGCTCCTTACCCCGGCCCGGCTCCCCCGGGCGGGAAGGGGCGGCCCCGGCGCTGAGGGCGGAGCGGGGCGGGGAGGCCGGGCCGGCCGCGGCTGAGGCGGAAAATCCTGCCCCGAAATAGCCCCGGGTTTCTGGGATGGTCGTTGTGCCCCGCATGGTGCCCCAGTTATGTCCCGCATCGATTCCCAGGTGTAGCCCCCTGGCTTTGAAAAGGACACGGAGGAGCTGGAGCGTGTCCAGCGATTTGTGAAGGGGCTGGGGAAGATGTGTGAGAACGGCTGGGGGAGCTGGGTTTGTTTAATCCCGAGGAAGATGAGAGCAAAGACACAGCAAAACACTGCTTAAAGGGCTGGCTGGGGGTGTTACACTGACTTCTGTTAAAAACATTTCAAGCTACAGGTCAGCTACAGCTCTGTAGCTGCCATAAGGACAGAAAAGTCAAGAGAAACACTAGGTGGTTTTTAAAAATGACTTCTTTTACCTTTAGGACAGTGTATTACATTCAAGAAGATGAACACAGGTGGCCTTGGATGTGACACTTCATGGAAATAAGATGCAAAAAGTATTCCAGGGCATGAAATCTTCCCATCTTTTCGGGTACAATTTCCATAGGTTATACCATAATAAAAGCAGCTCTTCTGTATCCTGGGGTCTTGCTTGAAAATTGCTATTTCAGGTTAGCCAACACCTTTCAGCGAAGCCTTTTTCAGCAAGAAAAGCTGATTCTTCAGTCCTGGGATGCAGAGTGTGTTGTCTGTCACTGGGGTTTTATCCTCATGCTGAGTTTGGACTGCCTGGCCAAAGGACAGAGATCTTGTCTTCTCTCACATTTGGTGAAGTGCAGCTCAAGTGATCCTGTGTCTCCTGGAACAGAGAACTCTGTGCTGATCTATGCATTTAATATAAAGAAGGATTGGTCAGCATGAGATGGATGCAGGAGAGTAATAAATGCATTGATGCAGTGGAGTGTAAAGCAGAGTGGAATACACAGCTCTGCCTACACATTATACCAGTTTTAGGATTCAGTTGTTTGCTGAATGGGCTGCTTGGGGCTGGCCCTTTTTTTCTGGTTTGCTGCAAGAAATTAAAATAATTTACATGGGATCAACATTTCTTTTACCTTTTCTGTGCACACAAACGAGAGCAGTGATCAGAGAGGTGTGTGAGTGGAAGGGGAATTATCCCACTGCAGGAGGTGGGAGTCAGCTGAATGCCAGGAGCCCTGGCTGCCAACCCCATGGAGGCAGGAATCCGGAATTATGGAATTATGGAATTATGTGCAGTTTAGATCAGCCAAACCTGCCTTGTGTCCTAAACCTCTCCAGCCCAGAGGTTCACCTTGCATTGGCTGCTTTCCTTGTCACGAAGATAACACAGCAAACCATCTCTCCAGCAGCCAGGCTGAGGGAGATGAGCATCTGGAAGGGTCTAGAACATAACGTCAGAGATTTCATGCTCTGGGTTATAAACCGTGGGGAAACAGGGCTGGGAGAAACATTGCCTTTTCTTTAAAATTCTAATCATCATGCACAGAGAATAACACAGAATAACTGAGAATAACACTGATCCCCACAGCTCCCACTAAATGCTTTGATTATTTATCATTGCCCATTTTTTATGGAAACAGTTGACATTAGATTATTAGTGACCTGGGTGGTATTTGATCTTTTTTTTCCCTGGAGGTTAAAGACTTCGTAGTTTCCTGTTCCAGGTCCTTTTTAAAATTCATTTTAGAGCGTGAAAAATATATTGTTCCGTCAAGTTTATTTCTCTGACATTTATTCAGTGCAGAGTGTGATCCTAATATTAAAGGTTTTTGATTTGAAGCCCAGGATACAGACAATGCTTTTCAGTGGTCTTCCCTAAAACAGGATGTTTCATCCCTGCTCCCCTGCTGGTGCCTGGGAAGTTAATATGTTGGAACAGCATAATTATTTGAAGGAGTATTTGTTTTTCAAGGATTTGGGGGTGATATTGGATGGCTCAGCCCGGTTGTGTCACAAGGTATTAAGGTTTCTGCCCGCTAATGTCATGGAGCTGGGCCTCTATAGAGCCATAAATAAGATTGTGTGAGAGCCAGTGACAGACTTTTACTCCAGCTCAACTCTTTATCATATGTTATATTAAATTTAAACACAATTGTTGAATTCCTTGGTGTGGGCAAATGCTTTTTGATGTCTCCTTCTATTAAAATTGTAACATCCCTTTTAGCCAGAGGGCTGCATGGAACTCCTGCTTGCTAGGTGTGTTTCTCAAATAATCAGCCTCTCATTAATGATGCCAGCAGAATTAATTGGGCTGTCACCACGAGGTTGGGTATCCAGTTGGGAATTATGGGGTGAGGCCAGTGGAATTAAGCTGATGGTGGGGAAAGTTCATGGGGCTCAATAATGAGATGCTCATAGGCATTGTTCTGTAGGAAAAGGCAGTTTGAGGCTGGAGCATTTTTTTAAACTCTGCAAATATGAAGAATGAATGCAAGAACTCTTAGGAAATTTGAAAGCATTTGTTGACAATTTAAGATACAGTCAAGGTTTTCCTCTTTATCAGCACAGAAAGTACTGCCAAGGAGCCCCCAGACACCATAAATCATCCAGGAGAGTGGAGAGGCTGGAAAGATTACAAAGGAAATGCTCTGGGGCAGGCAGCGTGCTAGGAAGTCATTGTTTAGGGCCTGCTGTATTTAAAATGGTCATTTCAGCTGCCATTAACTCCCATCTCTAATTAGAAAATGGATTGATCTTTGCCTAAAGTTGCTGGAGACTGGCAGGTGTCCCTGGCAGATCAGAGCTCTGCATCCAAATGAGGTGGGGAACGTGTCCACTGAGGTTCAGACAGGAAAAAAAGCATTAAAAATCCATATTTGTAGGCAGCCGTTGTTAATTTTCCTTTGGGTTTGGTGTAGGAAACAACATTCCGGTCAGCAAGGCCATGCTCTGCCTTCCTGATTTTCCTTGTGCCTTCAGCTGGAGAAATATCCTTCCTCACCTTGTCCTAAGGAGGTGGTAAAGAGCAAATTTTTCCCTTTGTCCTTTGGTGCCTTTCAGTGCAGACTGCAGATTTCCGTGCAAGTCCTCTCTTCTTACAGTGGCAGGAATTTCAATAACGCGATGGGAAAACATCTGAAAATGCAATAAAGTTCCATTAGGCAGCATTATCCAATATCCATTCACAGGGATAGATCTCCATTTATATGGAAGCATCCAGATCCTCACCAGACACTGAATTTCTAAATCACATCTTCCCCAACAGCCTTAATCTTTTGTGTCTGAATAAATCAGTGCTGCTTTACAGCAGCAGCCTGGGAAAATCCCCAGATCCTCCTGCTGCTGGGGACACACAGAGGGGCTGCTTTCTAGCTCAGTTTGGTTCCTTGTGTGCAGGTTTGCATCAGTTCTTTTTAACTTTCCCCCATGCAGAGTTATTGTTGTTTTTCCAAGGAATATTGTATTCCCACGGATGGACAGCCTGCACATGACATTAATTCATGGGAAAGAGGAGAATCGGAAACCCATCGAGTTGAGGCTTGAGATTTCCTTCATTTTCTTCTCTCCCTTTATTATTTTTGCTTCATGATCTCCCTGTGGCCCATCCTGCTGAATTCACAGTGTGTTGCTGTGGGAAGAGCTTCCAAAGGGATCAGCAAAGGCACCCCGTGCTCTTGGCAGATCAATACTGGACTTATTTATCCATTTGCTTTGGTAATAAGTTGACTCTTTTGGGAATCTTTCAGGATTGACTTCGAACTGATGAGTTATTTTGACAGCTCAGCAAATGCTTTAATTTAGAAATTGCAGCTTTTCATACTCCCACTGTGTTTAACCCATCATGGTATAAAACCCCAGAATTTATTTGTTCCTCAGCCAATTTGTTGCAGTTTTGAAGTGCCCCACACATGCTGCGGGTCATATTAGCAAGCATTTTCTGTTTTCCTTTCCAGTCCTTTGCTAGTGGAATATTATTTCTACTGCAGAAGGTGGATTGATTTTGTAGTTCAGAGGACCTTTATAAAAATCCGTTCTGAGCTTAAGCTCATTTCTCATGGCCCTGGAGGAAGGAACATCAGTGTTGCTCTGAGCATTTCCCTTCTAGGAAGGAGGTGAGTTGTTTTAGGTGACTGCAGTTTTGGGGGAGAAAACTTCTCACTTCATTTTCTGGGACTGTTTGGTGACTCAGAAAACAAGCATTAATTTGAAGTTGGGCAACCAGTTTTGTGTGTAGGTATTTGAGGACTGCAGTGTCCTAATCTAAGGCAGATCTCCTCAATAAATGTAGCCCCTATAATCTTAAGCAGTGATTTTAGCTGTGGGCCAGACAAACCCCGTGGTGCTTTCTGGAACATTCCTCAGGTCTCTGTGCAGAGTAATGCTGCAGCTACTGAGTAAACCTCTGGTTATGAACAGAATAACTGTTAAATTGTTAACTCTCAACTCCCATTAATAGAATGGCCCTCAGGTGTCAATTTTGGTCCCAAATAATTTTGGGCTTTTAAGAGTTCCTGTTAGACTTATGAACATGCATATGCCTAAAATGTCCTTAAAAGCCAATTAAGGGTACATATGGGAACGCAATTTATACTGACTCATATAATTTTGAAGAACATTTAAAACATTGATTACTCTCCAAAGACAGGTAAAATAAGGATTGGTGCTGGGAAATCAAAGGCACAACGAGCAAATGACTCCTGTAAGGTCAGACAGAGTGACAGCCTGGATTCGCATCGTGGCACTTCTTGCTGTGACAGATGCACCTTGTTATTCATTACCTTTCTCATTATTAACCTTTGATAATGTAAAATTGTCTAATTGCTTGTGTTATCCTTTGGAGTGAATCATCTCTCCATGGCATCCTCAAGATGAGAACTTCACAAGTCCTGTGCTTTTCCCCCAAGGTTCCTAAGCTCACTGGTGGATATTTATGAAATAATTGGGCTCCATTTGAGTTGCTGAACCACCCACAGAGGGAGAGGATTGACAGGAGGAAGCTGCCACTGAGTTTGGCAGGCAGGTGAAATGCTGCCATGCCCAGGAGATCCCCGGAGTGTGGGGATGAAAGGGGATTTCAGAGTGCAGAGCCTCCCAAACTCTGTCAGACCCAGTTATCGTCTCCTTGTGGGAACCACAGAGATCCCTCCTCTCTGTTTGAGATGCCTGGGCACAGCCATGCTCATAATCCTTTCCATCTGATGTCATATTGATCTTTGCTGGCAGAGCTGGGAGAGGGAGGGCTCTCCAGAAGGAAAAAGGAAGGAAATCAAGCCCAGGCTTTTTGGGTTTGAGACATTCAGCTGAGCTCCTGCTCCGCTTGGGGCCGTGCAGGGAGAGCAGAGGCTGATTCCTCCTGACTCCATCCATAGGCACAGGATTTCCTGATCTCTGTGTTCCCAGCCTTCCTCTCTGAGAGCTGCCAGCCCAGATCCACATCCACAAGTGCCACTGGACCTTCTCGAGCTGTTTATTGAATTTCTGGAAGTATCAGAAAAGCGTTAAACCGACAGACTTGGCTCAGCCCGGGCGTGTACCCTGGAGTAAATCCTCCTATCCCATGCCAGGAGACCAAGGCTGCAGCAGAAAAGGAACTTGATGATCTGATTCTAATTAGTTTCTTGATTTAATGGCAGCAATTTTACTTTCATGATGGTTGCCATTGCCCCAGCTAGCAGGAATAATAGGCTTGGTTTCCTCAAAGGCTCATTTATGATGCAACCTCTGTTGAATCTTAAGCAATAACAAGCAGAAGCCCATAGTTACTTCAAAATTATGGGATTTAGATGGTTAAAAATGTCATGTTCTCTCACCTGAGGTTGTTGACTGGGAATTGGCAGTGGAAGAAAACGAACAATCATAAAATTAAAATATAGTTGGAGTTGACTCCATTTCCTTGTAAGATGAACTTTTTGTTTCCTTGCTGATTTAAACACCTGCAAGTTAAAGTCCCCATAAAACCAGAAATGGGCAAACTGAATTTTTAAGGCAATTTAACAGCATGGGATGTGATGTGTTTACACCAGTATAAAACCAGAATGACTCCACAGCAGATAATTAAAAACAGGGGAAACAAATGGACTGATCTTAATGACCTAATAGGGGAAGTGTCATTAAAGTAACATTCAGTTTTGGTTACCTCAACCAAAAATGCTGTCAAAAATTACACCTGAGCTGCAGAGCTATCAAAACTTGTAGCCTCAGTTGTTTTCCTTTCTAACTTGTAAAAATTTCTCTCTCCACAGCTGGATTAGACTTGGATTAGGGATCTTCACTTTCCCCCACCGTGATTTGCACAATCCATGGATGGATTCAGCTGGGGACAGTTGTCTGAAGGTTTTGCCTGCTTTGAGCTCCCTGTCAAGCTTCATTCCCTTCATTAAGGGTATATCCACCTCCCCCTGCCTTTGTCCTGCATTACATGGAATTTCCCATTATTATTTCTTGCACCTATTTACCTTTCTGAATTCTTCAAACTCAGGAAAGCTTACAGCTCTGAGGCCTTGAGCTTTCCAATTCCTCATTCACAGAACACCTGCTGACTCCTGTGATAACTCAAAAGCCTCTGCTGGATTGTTCCTGAATTTTGAAAAGCAGAATACATTTACAGTATACCCTTAACTCTCCTTTCTTCCTCTCTTAGTTATGAATAATAATAATCCAGACTCTGATCCACTGCATACTTATTTACATGTTAAGGTGTATCCATGTATGTAGTGCCTTGGGAACAGCTGATTAAAGAAAAGCCAAATTGATTCAATGTTACATTTTCTGTTCATGAAATATTTGAAGTATAGAATGTTTGAATATTTAATTGTTCATTAAATATCTGAAGTAAAATACTTGTAAAGAACATATGAAGATGCATTTTGATGAAGGTTGTAATGGAAATATGTAAATGGAGAAAACATACACTGGAATGTGCTGATTGTTTTTATTTAAAAATGAAGTGTGAAGATGTATTTCTATTCTGTCAGGAACTGGTGCTCAAATGTTCTGGAAGCCTCACAGATCCTGAGCACGTTCCCATCATGTACAGCCACAGATACACAGAATTAGTGGAGTGAAGAGCTGCTCTGTTTGCAGAGCTCTGTGACAAGCAGCCCCAGTGTCTCCAACAACGGATTACCCTAAAGTACAGACAGAAACACGGCAAAGAACAAATCACAGAGCAGAGAGTGAGATATGAAAGCCATAATTCAGCCCCCAAGCTGACAGAGCTGGATGAGCCAGTGAAGCTGTGGCACCATTAGCATGGAACAGGAGCTGCTCTGGGTGGTTAAATGCATTCTACCCCAACAAAACTGCTTGTCCTTACAGCAGGGCCTCATCACTGGGGGCCCTGGCAGCAGCAGGGAGCATCAAACTTGTGTCTAAAAACTCAAAAGTCCAGATAAAGTGACCTTGATCTAGGCTGGGAGAATCCCAGGAGTTGCAGGAGTTTTAATAAAACTTAAAAGCGAGGCTGCTGTTTAAACTTTATTCTCTTCCCTCCCCAAATAAAGGAAATATTGACAAAATCTGTGGCTGGCTGGGCCAGTTGGGGGCACCTCCGTGGAGTGCTGCCTTGCTGGCTCTTCATTATTCATTTTGCGTGTTTGTTATTGAAGAGGAAGTATTACAGGTGTCTTGAGAGCCATCTGTGTTCATCTTTGGGATAAAAGACACCGTCCTAATGGCAAAAAAAGTAATTTAAAAATTACCCACTTGGCTTTTCTGTTCTGATGGCAAAGCAGAGCTGGAGCTGAGCTGGAGCATGTGATGTTTTTAACAGAAGTTACTGAAACACTCCCTGGCCAGCCCTTTAACCAATGTTTTTGCAATGATTTCTGATTTTTGATGTAAGGCTTGTGTAACAGGCATGGCTTGGCGTGGGAGGCCTGGCAAGGAAAGCTCCTGGTGTTCCTATTTAGAATCTGCTTTGCTGTCCCCTAACCCCAGCCACAGACAGAGCTGATGGCCTGGGCTGGGCATTGGTCACAAACCCTGTGCAGTGCCAGTAAAATGTTCAGTATTCTGAGTTGATGAGGCTCAGGGGGTGCCTGTGCTTGGGCCACTGAAACAAAATTGATACAGGAGCAAAGATGTTGTGTCAGGCTGTTCCTGGGCCAGTCCTAGGGCTAAAATAGGCAGCTTAGGTCTCAGGAGCATAAGGAGATTAGTGTCCAAGTGTAAGGTCGGGAATAGCAGCACATCCCTGATTTGCCGAGCTGTGGATTGGGCTGGGGAGGTGAAGGGAATTTCCCCAGTTCAAGGAAAGTTTGTAACAAAATGTGATTTATGATGCTCCTCACCCTGTCCTCTGCTGACAGGGCATCTCTCCATCATTTATCGTTTTTCCATGGGCAGAAATTCCATGTTTGAAAGCCAGAATGGGTTCTGATCTGTCTTTTACAGCCTGCCAAAATAAACCCCCAGATCCAAACAACCCCACGTCAACCCTCCCATCTTCTCAATGATGAAGTCATTGAACAGTTCTCATGTTCACATTTTAATGCTGAGGCTTGAATCCATGTGTATTTTTTAACTACAACATACTAACAACAGTTTAATTGGAAGCACCCCTTCTAAAGGCAGAGCACTTCTGATGTGAAGGAAACCAAGGATATCAGAGTGCTTCCAAAGCTGTCAGCATCCTGCTTCCCACCAGGAGAGTTAAATTCCATTACATAAAACCTATTGCTGTGCTTCTCCCCGAGCTTCATCTCTGCCTGTCTCCAGCTGGATGCTCAGAGGAGTTGCTGGGTAATTTACTCAGTCAAATGTGCATTTAAGGCTTCAATTGCTTCTTTGAGGTAGAGCCCCCTCATTCTGCATTTCACAGAGAAACAATAGAGAACTGAAGAGGTAAAATTTAGTGCTTAAAAATGTGCTTTGCAGTCCTGGTTAACCCTCAGGTTGTCCACATCTCTGTAATCCTTAACATTTACAGAAACGTGGTAGAGTTAATGAGTGTCATGATATTTTTTGTCATCCTTCCCAAGAAACTTTGTCTTCCAGGAGAACCTGAAGCACCAGCAGTGCTGTGAGCCATGTGGAACCCAGTCTGCCTCTGGATTTTTTTATGGATGTATCATAATGCAGCCAGGATTCTGCTCAGCCACCTGAAAACGTTCAGCAAGATCAGCTTCAACATTTGTTTTCTCTCTCTTGATTCATGAAAGGAGAAATCCTGCCCTGGCTGCCTCGGATGGATGATGGCTGTGCAGGGATGAGATGCTCCAGAGCATTGTTATCACAGTGAAATATGGGGGTTTTGGTGGTGGTAGGAATTACTTTTATTTATGTAGCAGAACTCCCTAAGAATGTGAGGCTGTTTGTTGTATCAGCTGTGCTCGCCATGAAGAAACAATTCTGTGCTCCCTGTGATAAACCTGAAGCCATTGTTTTAAAAGATGGGCTGGACCTGCATTTCAGAGGGGGAGAATCCACTGGGGAATTTTAATTGCTCAGACATTGAGGAGAGATAAAAAAGGTCGTGGTTGTGTTTTACAGCACATTTTGCTTTCCTTGCTTGAGATTTTTCATCCTGATGATAGAAGCTTCCTTTTGAAGCAAAATTTCTCTCTTCCCCAATGTATCCACTTGGGAGATTTCAGCCTCTGGGCTGCTTGATAATGGGATTGCAGATGTTTGCTTTTTTAAACAGATTACTGAGGTGGCTGAATGCTAGTTTGAGATTTAACAGTTGTTATTAGGCCTCGTCTTCCTGCAGGTCTGTGATGGGAATTTCAGTTTAATCACTGCAACTTCGAGTTATGAAGTTCAGCTAAAATAACTATTTGCAATTATGTGGCTGGAGCCTCCTGAGAGAGCTAAAACTCACCTCAGACTATGATTCAGTAAACAAATTTCTCGGCCCTTCCCTTTCCTTTCCTTCCAGGATCCTTCTCTACAGGAGCTCAGGTGCTTTAACACCTCTCTGGCTCAGGAAAGGTGTCCAAGGCCAGGTTGGACAGGGCTTGGAGCAACCTGGGGTAGTGGGAAGTGTCCCTGTTGTGGAGACAGCCAGGAAACACAGAGCATTTCACTCTGGGAGACTTTCAGGAGCCCTTAGCAAGGGATTTACAATTATTTTACTTTAAAATGTGACTTGGTTAAACTTCCTGGATGGTTATCCCCACTCACCTGAATGGGGAAAATTCAGAAAAAATGCAGCTTCTTTGATGGAAGCTGTGGTGGATTCCCCCCATTTCCCTCTCTGCTCACTGTAATGTGTTCTGCTCTTTCCTTTTGGGATCTGAAGGAAGCTCTGCCTGTTGGAGCAGGTTCCACCTGAGCAGAATGAGAAATGCTTGCGAAGCGCTCAGTGACTGCCCCACACCTGGAATTAGCACCTCTGGAGAACGAGACTGAGCAACACCCTCAGCCTCAATAAAACTCAAGGCCATTTTCTCCACGTAGCAGTGAAAAGTGAGGAGCACTCCCTGCTGCCCCGTGGAAAATGGGACATTCTTTAAGTGTGGGAAGGAGTGGTGTGCACCGTGTGTCCTTCAGGCTCCAGCTCTGCAAATCCACCAGCATTTCAGATGAACTCTGGAGCTTTGCCACATTTGCATTCCTACACACGCACCTTGTACATGAATGCTGAAATCTCTCCTGTTGCCACAGCAAGCAGAGCACCAGGGAGCAGAGGCCCCACTTAGAACAGATTGAATTCCAGCCACAAAGGAGCATCCGGGGGATTTTTCTTGCTCTGTTTCTTCAAACCCTAGAGTACGACTAAAACTTCAATTACTGAGGCAAAGAGCTTGGGGAGTTTCAAATAAGAATTAGACAATTATCTGACTAAGAATGGGCGAGATAAAAAGATAAGGGCTTATAAATTCCTCACCAGGATCCAAGGAAAGCAGAGCTGCAGTGCTCTCCTGCAGCGCTGACTTTGGGGGTACCTCTGGGCTGCTGAGAAGAGATGGTTTAAACAGCCCTTGTTTTTCAGGTTTTGCTCTTTCTGACACCAGTGTGGATGCCTTGAACACCAAGTCTGAGTTTCAATGATAGAGAAAGAGGAGATTTCAGAGGAGAACGCTGTTATCTGTTAGGCACAGCAGATTCTGTCTGGTGTGTGGCTGGGGAGATGCTGCTCAGCCTCCTCCCCTTCCCTTGGCAGCTCCTCCAGAGGGCCTTCCCTCTTCCTGAATACACCTGGATACATTTTCCCATGTACCAGCGCCCTATTTCCACTTCTCCTGTGTAAATTACAGCGTGCATGGTGGCACAAGTTCATGACATTGAATTTTATCAACAGAAAGTTCATAAGAAAAGGAAAATGCCTGGATCACTGAGGTACAGCTCTGAATGGATCCTGCTAATACCAATCCTGGATCCTGGATTCATCCAGCTTAGGGAGCCAGGGCTGCTGGAATCTCTCCTCAGTTCTGCCAGGTGGCCTTAGAAGAGGTAAAAAGGGAAAGAGGCAAAAAGCCTTGACTAATTTTGCTTGGTTTACCTGTTCAGAAAGGGAGCTTGCTTTTTATTCAGCACTTCAAAACGTCCTGACTTCAGGGCAGTAAAAGCTCTTTAAATTGCTCTGGGTTTGTTTTCTGCTGGCCCAGGGTGGATTGATCAGTGCTCTACATTAACTCAGCGCAAAAGAAAAGGAGCAGAGCGGGAATATTGTGGAGACCCAGTTCTGTGCCACTGAAACCTGGTTAAAGCCATGCTTTAAACCAGTTCGGGTAAATCTGTCCTAAAACATCTGGACAAACACATTTTGGGTTCTCTCAGCTCAATCAGGAACCAATTGAAGCTAAAGGTAATTAAAACCCTTGTTCAAGGCACATAAGAAGTCAGATGGACACCTTTTCTCGAGCCTTGTCACCACCTTCGGAGGGCTACAGCTGCTCCTTCATCTTTTCAACCCTTAACTCTCCTTTCTTCCTAAATCCAGAGGGAATACACTGAGAAAATTCCCATCACCCGTGTCATTCCCGCGGCTTGAGGAGCACGGAGGGTAAATCAGGTGTTAATGAGAGGCGGAGGGGATGGGATGGGGCAGCACAGGGCAAACAAAGCCAGTCCCGGGACAGGGGGTGCCAAACGGGCTCTCAGCCCCTGCTGGGCGCTCCTGCTCCGGCTCCAGCCGGGAAAAGCAGTTCAGGGGAAAGGGATTCAGCATGAACACATCTCATCCGCCTAAAGATGTGCCAAACTCGGCAGCAGGGCCCGTTTGGCGTGGTTTGGTTTGGTTTTGGTGGTTTGGGGTTTTTTTTGAGGGGGTTGTTTTATTTGTTTGGAGGGAGGGTTTGGGGTTTTGGGGGTTTTTTGGGTTTTTTTCTCTTTTTTTGGTTGGGGTTTGTTTTCTTTTGTTTTTGTCTGTGGTTTTGGGGGATATTTTTTCCCTCAGTTTTCCAGTGAGGAGATAGCCAGAGGAAGATGTGCTGCCTTCATCTGCTAATCCTCACCAGATAGCAATTAAAGGAGCACTCACCAAACCATTCAACTTTTCCTCACTTCTGCTCAACTCTTTCCCTTTTCATTCCTTAGGGTTACACCTCTTGGCCCTGCTCTGGTTTCTTATTTAAATTCAAAGCTTATCCTGCAGCTGCCTCCTGGAGAATTTTCCATTTCTGTTGCAGCTACAGGAGGCTTTTGTACACCGCAGACCTGGGTTTAAGTGTCAGCTCAGGGATTCCTTTACCCTTCTAGTTCAGGAAGTCTAAAGCAGATAATAATCAGGTTTTAGCAGAGCAGAGAGCAGCTGATAAACCCACAAATTCTCCATTTCTACTGCCCGAGTATAAAATAGATCTTCCCAACACCATAAATGAGATGGGAGTTGTTGTATTTCCCAGAACAAAAAAAAAATCAGGAAAGATTTTATCCACTTTGTCCCTTTGTCTCTGAAGTGACACGAGGTTTTCCCATGATGGGCTGTCAAAGTTGGACATCGAACAAGATAAATCCTCCCCTCAGCTACAGATTTCCCTCAGCCAACTGAAAACAAATTACTTCATTAAAGGGAATTATTTTCGATGTGCTTTCAGCAATCCCAGTTTAAAACCTGACTTGAAAGCCCAGCAGTCCAGGGGCACTCATCCATAAATCCCAGAGACCTTCCCCTGACTGTAAAAAACACTTCGAGGTTCCAGCTGCTATTTTTCTGGAAACCTTAGTATTTTTCAAGGGTAAAATAAGCGCCCCATGTGAGTCAGTATTTTGGGGAAGCTCTTCTTTTTAGGCTATTCTGTTTTCCTGGTTATATTTTTAGAGGAACTGGCCAAGGAAATGCAAGGCACTGCTCTGGGTCAGCTAAAATCTGTGAAATTCCTGACCCACCCCCTGAAAGAGCCAGGAATTATCAAATATATGACTTTTTCCCTACAAATGAGGCCACTTGGATGTAATATGAGCATGACCATAGGACTTTCTTTTCTCCACAACCCTGATGTAACATTCTGATGCAAAATAAATCAGTGTAAGGTCATATTTGTTTATCCAGAGTCTGTGAATCCCAGGGAATTACAGGAGACATTTCCAAACTTTTTGTTTTTCCAATCTGCTGTTGGAGAGGCAGCACTAGAAGGGGAAAGCTCCAGCATTTCCTTCTATACAGACAAGATTTTTTTTGGCCTCTGCTCCTACTGGTGACACCTGTGGAGTCCTTTTAACAACCCAATCCCTCAGGATTCCGAGCTGGCAGGAGCTGTTAAAACACTCCAGCAGTGACTTGTGGATTTTGACAATTTCTTCCCATCAGTGTCCCGCTGGGAAGGGCATGGCTGCAGCCAGGAGCTTCTCCTCAGGAAAACTGCCTGGAATCTCGGTTTGTTCTTCCCTCACCCTTTAATTCTTCAGCCATTTGGAGTGTCCAGTTATGGAAAGAAAGGAAAAAAAAACCCACTAAACCACTGGAAGAGAGGAAGCAACACGTCTGTTGTTTATTATCTTCATGTGGCATCCGTACTAAATTACATTTTAGTGAGATCAGGGATGAAAGTTGCTCCTTTAGCAGCACTGAGAGTCCGTGAGGGGCAGGGCAGTGTTTCACCATCAATTTACTGCTGGCAGCGAGCTGTTAAATCCAGTGCTCCTGTGCTTTACAGGTGCACAGCTAAAAACCCCACCGAGGCACTGCCCTGCCCCAGCTGCTGAGCAGTGACAGCCGCAGAAACTGAGCCCAAATCCTCTGATGTGTCCCCAGAACACGGCATGGCAGCGTGAAAGGACCAGGGTGTTAGAAATAAAGTGTGTCATTCGTGCTATTATAAAACTGGAATGTAATCAGACCCTAGAGAGACCGAGTTTCTAAATCCCTGCACCAGCCTGGCTGAGAGAAAAATTCCACAACAGTAAAAGTATTTCTTTCACAATAAGTGAGGATTCCACCCGGGTGGGGTTAGATCTTATCACCGGGACATTTGCACCATGGGGACTTGATCACCACACTCTGATATCTACATCGCATCTGATAAGGAATCGCACATTCCGGGAAGTAAAAATAACTGTTCCAGGAACCAGAGATGGCCCATCCATCACCAGAAATGGCCCACTCATCACCCAGGATGGACAATTCATCAGACCCAGGAAAGGCTTTGTGCAGCCCAACTCCGGGACAAGAAAACTTCATGAATATGAGAAGAATAGAATTAATTCGGACTCTACCCAAAAACTGTATAAGAAGGAACCAGCCAAAGCAGCACTCGTGAACTTGGGAGGTCTGGTGCAATAGAGATCAGATCCCTGTGTTCACCCAGCTCCGACCCCGGGCTCGGGGCTGCTTTTCTCGATTGTGGCTTTTGAAACCGATATTTCGGTCGCATAATAAATGTCATTTCTTTATAAATTTTGATTGGGCAATTTTGTTTCTCTTAAGGGGATGCTGGGGCTCATTTTTACAGCTTCAGTCAGTCCTTGAGCAGGTGTGCAGGCCTCAGAGTCTCGCATTAAAAGAATCCAAGTTAAAAAGCCCAAGAAGCGACTGTAAGTTCTAAAATGGCACCTTCAGAGCTGTAAAAAAAGCCAAAATTGAGGCTAAAATTGCTGCCGAATTGGAAGTCTTCTGTTCCGTCCCAAAGAACTCGTTAGAAGGATGAGGGAGGATCTGGCTGAGTGAGGCACCCCGGGTCAGCCGGTATTACCACAGCCCTGGGGTGCATCACCGTGTCCCGCAGCCATAGGGAGGAGGAGGAGAGAAGATCCAGCAGGCAGGAATTGTGCAGCAAGATTGATCTATTTAATTCTTTTACAGACTCTTTTATAGACTTTTTTCTTCACAGTCTAATTGGACAAAGGATCAGCCACCCCTTGGGGTCATTGGCTAAAATCCTAAAACATCCATTGTCAAAATATTTTTCTACTGTACCATAAACAAGACTTTTCAAGGTTGCAGGTGGCTTGGTTGTTTACATTCTCTGCTACCTCTTCTGTGAGAGAGAAAAGTCTCTCATGGACTTAGAAAATAGCAAGAAAACCTCAGTTCAGAGGCATAGAAAGGCCAATAATTAATTTCTGGGCATAAGCAGCGATATGGGATACACATCAGAAGGTCACCCCAGGACACCAACTTTCATGATTAGTTGTTGTGGGGAAAAGCAGCCTCAGCCAGGCTCCACCAAGTGCTCAGAACCGGGCAGAGTTCAGAGGAAAATGCACCTCAGTGAAGATAACAGGATGCAATTATGCCTCCCATTTTCCAGGTTAAAGGAGTTTAAAGCCTCCAGATCAGGCAGGGATTCAAATGCAGGAGATTCCTGAAGGTGAATTCCATTAACCCTTCGCTGCCTGCCCTGGCTGATTCCCTCTCCCTGCATACACAACAATGTGGATTATTTTCCCTCCATGGGATTACCCAGACTCACTTTGCAGGGATAAAATCCTGGAAACTAAATGGAGAGTTCCTGTTCAGGGCATGCATTGTGAGTGTGTTTGGGTAGGACTGTGAGAGGTTTCTGTGTGTGTTTCAGGGAGCATTTTTTCCCCGTTTTGAAATACTTTGCCTTTATTTTGCCATGGACTGTTGTGTGCTGCAATGTCCATTTAACCACTGCAGGAGCAGATGTATAATTGAGTGTAAAATTGTATAAAATCACATTGAATTGTGTAAAGTCATGTATCCTTACATAACTTGGGACTCTTGAGTTCTGGCAGGATCAAAAGGGCTGCGTGGATATATTTGGCCTACGATTTGGTGAAATCAGGAATAATTTTCCCAATTTTTTCCTGACTCCTTCTGTTCTGTCACTCTCAGCTTTCTTAGGCTTTCAGCTGCCAGGGTGGCACTTTGCAGACTTGTCCTCTGCCAGCTTTGGGGAGGTTTTGAACCAAAGTGACCCAGCCTGATTTGCATGAGAGAACAGTGATGGTTTCATAATTAACAACAACCTTGGTACCTTTGCCAGTACCCCTGCAGCCAAAACAGCTGGAGCTTGGAATTTACCCGTTGCCATGGAAACAGCCCTTAGAGAGAAATCTTTTTTCCATGTGAGGATTGTTTCTCTTATTTAGGGAAATGCACATTCGCCCCTGTCAATTTTATGTAGGCAGGAAGGCGATTAAAAATTCCTGTTATTCTCCAAGCACAGACTGGAAACTTCCTGATGTGCAGCTGCTCTGCCTTCCCTGCAGGACCAGGGGCTGGAATCAGGAATTTACAGTGGAACTGTGGAGTGCAGAGAGGCTCAAAGGTGACGAGAGAATCAGCCCTGGCTAAGCAGGGAACGGGGAATGAGCTGGAGGCGGGGGGCTCATCCTGAGCAAAGAGAAGGGGACAGAGGTGGCTCAAATCCATGGATTTAACCCCACCAGGGGTTCCTCTGCTCCCTGCTGGGCTCTTCCCAAAGGCTGCCCAGCCCAGGGGCCTCTCCTAAGGAGCCCCACACCTCTCCTGGGTGGTGGCTGGAAAAGGAGACGGAGCCGATGCAGAGGGAGATTTCCCCGGGGGGGTTGGGAATGGTTGTTCAGCCTCAATTCTCTGCGTTGTTCAGACACTACAAACCTGGTTTTCAAGAGGTGGCTTCATTGGAGCTGCTGGAACTCTGTGTGAGGACCAGGTGAGCCCTGCCTGTGCTGGAAATTAACTAATTTTTAATGAATTGTTCTAATTAATTGTAAGCCATGCCCACTTTTAGCCAGCAGCAGTTAAGTTTCTTCCCAAGCTCTTTTTGTTACATTGATCATTAAATCTGCTAAAACTAACCCTGCCAAGCTTCAATGAACAGAACCAAAGGGACGTGAAGGTTGGACACCTGGGATATTAAATTTGTGACCCTTCAAGGATGTTGGAATAACCAGAAGGTACAGGAGATTGAGGCCTGGAAAGTTGGAAATTCCTTGTCTGAGCAAAAGATGACAAAAGGACTGAAAAATGTGACCCAGCTTAGCATGAAGAGAGAAGAATCAATAACCAACAGAGGATAGAATACTGATTAATGGAGAGAATTATGTGACTTGGAACCAATGAACATTCATTTCCTTGCTAGAAATATAGAAATGAAAAAGTTTTGTATCAGGGTCTGTGAGGAGGCTGGAACTTTGTCAGCCACACACAAACCCAGGCCAAGAATAAAGTAAAGCCTGACTTGCAGTCAGTAAAAAAGACATCTAAAGTTAGAGCAAGTCTTCTTTTTCTCAGTGTTTTCAGAGGATTTTGGTAACATGGAAAGCTCAGGGGAACTCCGTTCATGGAAAGCTCTGGCCCAGGTGGTGCTGAACACTGCAGGTGGAACGAAAAATCAAACCCAGCAAGAGCTGAACCAAACCTTTGCTGCCAGATCATCTTTGGACTTCAAACAAGGCTGGAAATTTTCTTTAGTTAGGCAGCTGTTTTTCTTTCCTTTTTTGAGATGCAGCTGCTCCAGAATTTAAAGGATTAGAAGCCCGAAACGCTGCAAATCTCCCAGGAAAACTTGCTCTTAAAATCTCCGGCTCTGAATTGGCCGAGTCTCCGACCCTTGGGCTCTTATTATTTTCTGTTGGATTTTCCTGCAGCAGGTGTTGCTCAGCTGAGTGTCAAACACTGCTGCCACAGCTTGGATTTACAGCTGAAGTCAAGGCTCTGACGAGGACCGTGACAGCTCAAACTGTGCTGAACTCCAGCTCTCTGCAGCGTTGGGACTCTCCAGAGCATGGCTGGGGGTGTGTTAGGCTGGGGAAGAGCAAATTAATTTGTATTTCTGTGGGTGCATTCCCTGTCAGACAGGAGAGCTGTGCAAGGTGCTGTAAAATAACCCAGGAATGATTTCCTGTGGGGAGCTGTGCCATGGAAGAGTGGCACATGGATCAGCTCAGTGGGAGCTGCAGCTGCCAGCACAGCAGAGGTGCCTTGGAGGAGGATCTGGGAGTCCTGACAGGCACCTTCCCTCAATCAGGGCAATGGGAAGTGCAGAAAAACCCAATTTCACTGAAGCTTTAACAAGCTGGAGGCTTTCTTTGGGCTGGCAGGGAACTGCAACGAGCATCCTCAGAGCAAAAGGTGAAGAGCAATCATGAAGATTCTGGAAACTGGTTGAGGAAAAGGCCGTGGAGATGCTGGAAATAAAGAAAAGAAACTTATGCTTGATGGGAAAAAGTCAGCAGGGAAGACTCAGGGAGGGGGGAGCAGACAGAACCGGGTTATATTTATCAAGGTGACAACCATAACAATATGTTGGAAGTCTGGCAGTGCTGCTCCTAAGAACACTTGAAACACTGAAAATCAAGACAAGAAAATTACCAGCTAATTTCATGCAGGAACACAACCTTCACAGTTATATTAAGAAAAGAAGATGGGATAACAGAGGAGCTTTGCTGAATGGCTTTTCTTTTTAAACAAGGAACGAGGTGATGCCACAAATGGAGATTTGGAGCCCCAGAGCTGCACGACAGACACACAGAAAATAGGCAAAGCAGCAGAGAGCAGCTCTGAATAAAACTCTCAGTGTGCAATCACCAGTGGGGATGGCTCAGGTGCTAAACCATGAAACTGGGCCTTGAGGGGCTGCAGACCCCTCCCTCCAGACTGTTTATCATGATTTCTCCCAAAACAAAGTGCTGGCAAACCCTGGGAATGTGGATGTTGTTTCACATTCCAGCTCCACCACCCAGGCTGGAATAAAAGCAGGAGGACTCAACAGGCTACAAACCCCTGGAACACCACAGGGATCAAATCTTTTCCTGATGCCACTCTCTCCTTTTCCCTCAAAGTTCAGCCAGGGATGAATTTGGATCTGGAGATCTAAAATGTCCTGACAAGACCCACATGAACACAAAGCAATGAGCACGGGAAGGAAAAGCAGCTGGGAAGCCACTGAACCACAAGCTCTGGCATGTCCAGTAAAACTGAGCACGTGGAATTTAGGCAAAGGGAAATATTTAAGACACAGAGTTCACCAAACTGTGCCCACAAATACTGTGAGAAATTTAGAAAAGTTCAGTTCACTTGGTGCTTTGTACTGTATTTTTATTTTTGCTCCATGGCCTTTAAAATAAGAGCCTCTCTGATTGATTCTGAGTAGAAAAGGAAGCAAAATGGCCACATTTCATTATATTCCTCTGCCCAGGGAACAACAGAAAATGTTGGAAAACCAAAGTGTCCTTCCTGCCCTGTTTATTACCAAGAAATTCAGAGCATGGGTATTTCAGGATACTTGATCAGAGGCAAACCTCAGCCTCTGAGCCTCTTTCAGCTTGGCCATTATTACCTATAAGTGATGTTTTAATTTTCATCTAAAGCCAAGAAAAGTGTTTTATTCTTCCCAGCTGGCCCCAGAGATAAGGGACTGAATCAGCAAAGACGAAGTCATTGAACAGTTCTCCTGTGTTACTTTATTCCCCTGCTCAAAGCCCTTCTCCTCTTCCCACTGATCTCTGATAGAATGCAGAGTAATCAGCAAAGAAGGGGAGGGATTAAGTGTGGCTTTGAAGTCTATCCCATGTTCTGGGCTGTGGCCCTTCCCTCTCCAGCCCTCTGAGGGGTGTCTGTCCTGAAGGGTTAACTCAGATCCCTGCATTCCATCAGGGATAACTCCCGGAATTGGAATTTGCACTTTCACCAGGATATGTGTCTGATTTCACCCTGCCCAGGGAGGCTTTACCATGCTCTGAACAGATATCAGACTTTTTTGGTTTCCAGGATCTGGCCAAGACCCAGCACAAGGCGGAGGACAGGTCCAGGACAGATTCAAGCAGTGACTTCAGGGCCAAAAGAAACTCCTCTCAAAGAACCCAACCCTGCCCTTGTGGCTGAGCAGTAAAATCCTCCCTGGGAACCTTCTGACACCAGAGGGTGCCAGGCACTGGGAAGCACCGATTTCAGAGATCCCAGTGCTCCTGAGCACAGGGGAATACACAGAGATGAGAAAATCGGCTTTTATTTTTAGCTCCCTCCTAGGAAGGGAGGGGAAGGGGAGATGTTGGACCTTGGCAGAGCTCAGGAGAGCTGGACACCAAGCCCCAGCACTGGCACAGAGGTTTTCCAGGGGAGCAGCCAGCTCCAGCCCCATTTCCCATCTGTATCCGTGCTCCAAGGCAGTGGGAAGGGATCCACCTCCAGGTATTTTCAGAGTGCACAGCTTGTAAAGCACCTCTCTGTATTCTTAACCAACATCAACACCAAGAGTCTTGTAAGGCCTTTCTCAGAACCATGGCATTATTTAGGCTGGAAAAGCCCTTCCAGACCATGGAGTCTGAGTGTTCCCCCAGCACTGCCAAGCCCAGAACAAACCCCTGTCCCCAAGCAAAGGGAAAACTGAAAGGGCAGTTCCTCATCTGAAATAAAACATTTCAACCTGATTAATTGTCAGCTGAAGGTTTGGCCTAAAATCTTTCATTTCTTTGACAGAGAAGACAAAAATAACTAGTTCTTTTCTGTTCGTGTATTTTCACCTGTCCCAGCAATGGCAAATTTACTCCCTTTCCTCCTATCAGCTCCCTAGAAAGACCAAGGCCAGAAAACACCAGGCTGGAGCTCATTTTGCCTTGCCTGATACCAACATGGGGATGACAGGAACTTCAACTACAAACCCAGAAGTGAAATTCCCTTGTTTTCAGATCCTGTTCCCACTGAAACATCCCCTGACAGCAGCAAGATTGCACATTGGAAATGAAGGGCAGTGTTTGGTCTGCAGATCTTTAATTGCCAAAGTGTGGGCTGAGCATGGACAAATATCCATGGGGTGAGTCCATGCGTGCTGGGATAGGGATTTGCTGATAACGGAGCTGGAACTCTGGCATGAGATTTTATTTCCCCATTTATTTTACAGAGTCCCTTTGCACAGCAGAGCTCCCCTTTGGTGCTGTAACAAATCCCTGAGCTCTGCTGGAATGTCAGGCAGGAATCAGCTGCAGCAGTGACAGGCTGGGGGGACAGGGACAGGGACAGGGAGCCATGGCAGAGACAGCAGAACTGCAGGACTGATGAGGCAGCCCTCGTGTGCTCGGGGGAGGAAGACGTGATACAGGAATTAGCCTGAACCTCAGCTGGCTGACATTTCCCAGTTGCAGAAGTGTCACCGGGGTGATTGGCACCGTCCCCACAGGAGGATGGTGCCAGGAAGGGCTGATGATGTGTCAGGAGCCCTGGCACTGGACTGAGGCTGTGGTGAGGCTGGGGTGAGTCTGCAGAGCTGTGTGGGCAGTTGGTGCCCTGCCCTGGTGCAGAGAGCTCTGAGCACGCTCTGGGAGCACGGCTGGCATTCCTGGCACCACCGGCAGCTGTGGCAAACCTGGGCTCTGCCAGCTGCTCCTTAGCTCAGGCACTGAAACTGAACTCAGAGAGTCACAGAATCATCTGGGATGGAAAAACCCTCTGAGAACATCAAGTCCAACATCCCCCAGCACTGCCAGGTCCCCACACGCCACATCCACACACCTTTTAAATCCTCCAGGGATGGGCAGCTGTGCCAGGGCCGGACAGCCCTTTCCATGAAGGAACTTTCCCTGATAGCCAATCTAATCCTCTCCTGGTGCAACCGGAGGGCGTTTCCCCTTGTGCTGTCAGTTGTTACTTGGGACAAAGGACTGAGCCCACCTCACAGCCTCCCAGAACAGCTCCAGGAGCCTCTGGAGATGTGGCTCCCCCAGGATCAGGGAGCTGGTGCTCTGTGCACATCCCTCCCTGGCCATGGCAGAGGAGAGGTGGTTCAAGAAAGGAAAATCCTCATAAAATCCAAATAACTTCAAACCAAGGGGACGTGACAGAACATCCTCCCCGTCCCCTGGGGCGCTTTGCTCCTGCTCTGGTGGTGATGGATGAGGTCTGAGTCACACAGGGACTGAGAGAAGTCACTGCTTGTCACGAGCTCCCCAGCCAAGGTTTTTTTGTTTATTGACTCCCAAATTGCTATCAAAGCTTGGTTCTTGGTGAAGCCATTGCTGTCCCAGCTGAGGGGCTCTGTGATGGCCTTGGAGAGGGGGTGGCAACTCACCCTCACCCTGGGTCACATTAAACTGTCCCTAGGACACACTGATGGATGGCTGGGCTGGCTTTTTAAGGCTTGCTATTCTTCCTCTCTGTCTTTAAATTGCTCTGGTTTGAGTCTTGCAGCCAAAACCAATCAATAAAATCCACAAATGCGCATGTTAGAAAATAAAGGAATAATAGGAGAGCACAAGGAGAGTGAGGAATTGTTCACACTAAAGGCAGTAATAGATTTCCTGAAGGGGATGCCAGCTTTAGGGCTGTGAGGTCCAACAGCACAGCTCATCTTGTGGCAACTTTCCTTCCTCATGCATTTCCCAGACTTTAATGTTGGTAATTATTATACTTCCATTAATTGACCCTGTCAGCAGCAAGCAGAGATGGCATGGAAGTTCTGGGATGGTATTCCTGGGAAATGGAACCTAACAAAGCACTCTGCACCTCTGGAACAGGCAGACTTCGCTCATGGGCATCTGGCTGTGGAAAGATCAGGGAGCCCTCTGGATCCGGGATGAGCGGGCTGACCTTGGAGACAGCAGGAAAAACACCCACACTCAGTTTGCCTTCCCTGGAAGCTGCCGCTGTCCCCATGGATAAAGCCAGCAAAGGTTTCACCAGAGCGTGTTGGATATTTCTGTGTAAGTACAAAGTCACCTTGGTGCCCTTTGTCACCCAGAGTCTGAGCCCTCCACACGCAACTGGTGACGAACACCCTGCATTTGTCCCTCTGTCCCCCCGCGTGCTCCCTCGACACTGGGCTGACTCAGCCCAGCCATGTGCACTGGATGAGCACAATTTCACAATAAAATAATCAGGCACTTCTCAAAAAGGGGCAAATTTACTCAGCCACTTGGAAGAAAAAAGGGAAACACAGCCTAAAATTCCTTTTGTTTACAGTGGGAAGTGAAGCATGAGTAAGATGATTAGAACTGTAATTAAACAAGAGAGTCAAACCCACAGATTGGCACAACATGGAGAAGGAGGCTCTTGGAGAGACAGCATCCTGAATCCTGAAGTATTTTTCCCACTGCAAGCCCCAGGGACACCTCTCCTTAATTTGCTGTCTAACAAGAAGCTCTGCCCAAAAGCCCTTCTGTTTACCTAGGAATAAAAGCTGGGCCTGAGGAAAAGGCCAAGCCAATCTTCTCAGTAAAATATCCTGCACACAGAGAGCATGCAGAGATCCTGAAATCTGAGCTTCATTACAAAGGGGAAAAAACAATTTCCTAAGCATGGCAGGGGAAAAGCCCAGAGGAGATTCTGTCTGCAGCCAAGTAAAGCTGGAGCCTGGCTCCAGTCCTGAATTCTGTCCCTCTCTGGCGCTTGCCAAACACCAGCTCAGCTCTGCAGATGCCATGAACATCCTCAAACCATGTTGCGTTTCAGTCCCATCCCTGCTCTCCTTCCTGGATGATGCAGTTCTTGGCATGTTTTCCACAGCTTTCCCAAGCCCACGTCCGAATTCCCTGGGATAGGTTTCAATGGCTTGCTGGGAGGCAGATAATCCACTCTTTGTCACTAGGGATTGATGCCTGTCTCAAAAAAAAGAACAACTCCACTGCATCAAAGAAAAGCAGTTAGGAATAAATTTGCCACTGCTAACAAGCTTGACTGGGTCAGAGAACAAAGAGTTTAAGATCCTGGAACATGTTTGGGTTGCAGAGGAAATTCCATTCAGTCTTGGGAATGCCCTGGATCCCTTGTGGTTTGTAGTTCAGGTCTTGCACTGGAGGAAGAGCAGACCCTTAACAGGGCACCTGCTCTGCTCTGAAGCTGCTTCAACACGATCTGGGGTTTTCTTGAGGTGTCAGTGGCAGACAGAAGACACCAAATTCAGCACAGTGCCAAGGGGAAGACAATTATTCCCAGCTCTGTCATTGGCTCACTCATCCATGCAGGGCTTAAATCCAACTGGGAGCCCAGTGTGCAATGGGAGCTGGTAAAAAAGAGCTCCAGGAGACAACTTTGCCACTTGGCAGCAGGGCGAGGAGAGCAGCTCCGTGTCCTGGGGGATCCGGGAGGGCTGGAGACTGACGGGCTCTGTTCTGCAGCAGTGACAGACGCTGCACTGCCCGAGCTGCAGAGATTTGTGTGGAACTGTAAACACATCTGGCCTTGCCCAGCCCTCCCTCCCGCTCCCAATCCATGAATGCTCATGCCAGGCAGTTCTCAGGAAGCTGTCTCATTGGAAAAGGCAGATTTATGTCTGTTTGCTCAGGTTTAGACAGCAAGGAGAATTTCTGCGAGTGTGCCTTGGGATGTTCAGGAAGCTGCTTCCATTCAGGGGGTGCAAACCACGCCACTGAATTCTAAGACTGTTAAAAACAAGAAGTGCAGCTCAAAATGCAAGACCATAAACAAGAAGAATCTTGTAGAATAATTTTGAAACTGAGGATCTTCACAACCTGCTCCTGGCAGCTCACTGTAAAAGAGAAGGAAGTTCCCTGTGTGAGCTGTTTGTTCATACATTCAGTTCAGCCCCGAGAGCGACAGTGAAACTCTGTGTTCTTCACTTCCCTTCCTGGACTCTGCTGGAAGTGGACATCAGTGTCAGGTGATTCCATCACACTCACTAAGATGACATTTTATTTTCTTGCCATTAAAACCATCCAGCCACAGCAACTGCAAAGGGAAAAAACCAAACTCTACCAAAACTTTGCTTCCCTCACAGCTCCTCAGTGATTTTCCACCACTGCGAGTGCTGCTTTAATTAATGAAATCTCCTGCCTGGGAGCAGGGTGGGGGCCTGTCCCAGAACCCCAGCACAGCGAGCAGGTCATCAATCCAAAGCAAAGCAACACAACCCGGGAGGCTAAAAATACCCAGGACACCTGATTGCTCCACCTGATTGGAGGGAATTGAGAGGAGGAGAGGGATGGGCCCTGCATGATGAGTGCTCGGGGCTGGTGCGATCACAGCCTCCTGCCTGGTGGAAAACCTCTGGAAGGGAGAGCAGGGGCTGGAATTTTGAGGTATTGCAGCAGGATCAGACCAGAGACAGCACCTGTGGGACTCCTTCAGCAGCACAAGGGATGAGCTGATTGCATTTGGTCCCGCAGATCCCTGGATGTCCCATGGCATGGAAGTACAACATCAACAGCCACTGCACTGCCCCAGACCCATGGCACTAAAATCATCACTGCCCAGGGATGTCAGCAGGAAAAGGTGGAAGGAACAGCACAGATTTGTATCACGAGCTACTTTCAAAACCTCCACTTGCATAATTCCAGCTCTGTCAGCACAAGCTGTGATAATAATCACGGAATCCCAGTCTGGTTGGGGTTGGGAGGGACCTTAAAGCTCACCCAAGCCCCTGCTGTGGGCAGGGACTCCTTCCCTAGCCCAGGTTACCCAGGGATGTGCAACTCCTCACACAAGGACCCTGACACCACCTCAGGGAGCAAAACTCACTTAAAAATCCCTTGAGGATAAGGATGGTTCCAAGGGTTAAAGTCTGCAGGAGCCCCTGCCCAGCTCTGCTTTCATTCCTCTCAACAGCCTCATATTCCCCAAATTAAGCTCCTTGTATATTTTTCCTCTCTGGGAAGATACTTCACAATCATTTTGTGATAGTCAAAACTCTAAAACATGGGCAGGATCTGTTCTCCCTGAGGCTCTTTTTGAGACAGCTCTTTCTTGACTATCACTCAAGTGAGGAACACAAACTGCGAAGGCCAAATTCCCGCTGTTTCAGCTGGCCTTGGCACCCCGTGCACATTCCTTGTGCTCTCTGCTTCCCAAATGACAGGAGCCAGTGTTTGGGCAGGCGCTGGGGGTGGGATTGTATCTAAATTCATCATCTCAGGGTATTTTTGGCAGCATTCTCTTGATAACACTTGTAGACAAGGCTCTGCAACAGCCCCTCTGGCACTCGGTGTGGGTGTCTGCTAATGCCCCCTCCCACCCTTCTCACAGTAAAAATAGCACAATAAATTGTTCTTTTCTCAAACATCTCCCCTCAAAATGTCATTTTCATCCGCATCACACAAGATTTCAGTGCTTTGTCGATAGGGATTTATTGTGTTAGATTTTATCTGCCTGTTAAACACTTCCTAAGTGGGGAGTGAGTAATAAAAATGAGATTACAGGAATTGCTTGGTGGGGAACAGACCAGACCTACAATTTAGCTCACTTTTTCCTGCAAGCTGAGGAACTTCAAACTGATCTGCAAATTGCAAAATAAATTTAGAAAATCACTTTTCTGTCAGTACAAAGCCCGTCCAGCGTGAGGGCAAATGGCAGAATCAAAGTCAATGTAAGAAACTCAGAGCAAGATCAAAAGAGTTACAGATTCCTGTAGTACAGGGGAAATTCTGGAATAAATGTGACTTCAAATGACAGCAAAAATGTGTATCCTGAAGATGCTGTGAGCTGTACCCAATAGTTCAGTCAAGGATGGGGCAGTGCCTTGCTGGCTTTGTACAGGACACTCCCTGCGCTGTGCCAGTTCTGTCATCCATCCATCCATCCATCCATCCATCCATCCATCCATCATCCACCCATCCATCCATCCATCCATCATCCACCCATCCATCCATCCATCCATCCATCCCTCCATCCATCCATCCATCCCTCCTCCATCCCTCCATCCATCCATCCATCCATCCATCCATCCATCCATCCATCCATCCATCCATCCATCCATCCCTCCTCCATCCCTCCATCCATCCATCCATCCCTCCTCCATCCCTCCATCCATCCATCCCTCCTCCATCCATCCATCCATCCATCCATCCATCCATCCATCATCCATCCATCCATCCATCCATCCATCCATCCATCCATCCTTCCATCCATCCATCCATCCATCCATCCATCCATCCTTCCTTCCTTCCATCCCTCCATCCATCCATCCATCCATCCATCCATCCATCCATCCATCCATCCCTCCATCCATCCATCCCTCCTTCCATCCATCCATCCATCCCTCCATCCATCCATCCCTCCTTCCTTCCATCCATCCATCCATCCATCCATCCATCCATCCATCCATCCATCCATCCTTCCATCCATCCATCCATCCATCCATCCATCCATCCATCCATCCATCCATCCTTCCTTCCTTCCTTCCATCCCTCCTTCCATCCATCCCTCCATCCATCCATCCATCCATCCATCCCTCCATCCATCCAACAAAAGCATCTGGAGGACAGGAGTAGCCCCTTTTAAGTCATGTTCATCTCTGATCTGGGTGGGTTTTTATGAGTTCACCTTCTTCAAATATATTCAAAATGCATTTTCCAAGCTCGACACCATGGCCTCGTTCTCTGTTTATTTTCTTCTGACACCTCCCTTTGCCTCATGTCCTCAGGCTTGGTAAATGCAGATTTCAGACAGAAGATGGGCACAACCCATCTGTGACTTGGGAAAAGCTCTCTGGAAGAATTCAGCTCTCTTTATTCCTTGAGATTCCTGCTCAGACTGATCCCTGTGGCACCATAGTTTGGGAGGAAGCTGTGAGGGTGGTAGTGCCTGGCTGAGCAATGCAACTGTTCCTTCAGCTCTTCTCATCTCCACATTCTTATTCCTTCCCTCATTTTTTATTTCTGCCTTGAGTTTTTGCACTTTCCTTTGGGAAGAGGAGGAAGCAGCATTGCTATTCCACAGGTACATATTGTGCAGTGCTGGAAAGTCCCCTCAGTTATCCCCACCCCGTTTATTATTAACCTTACAAACCATCCCCATCCTTCTGCAAACCCCAGGAGAAGCTACAGGGAGAAAAACGACTTTGGATCACGTGGAGCACAAACACAAAGCCTTAATTAACGAGCGCTGCCCCCACTAATTGCAGAGGAGGGGCTTGTGCTGCTCCATACCGGGATTTACAGGGAATTACAGCCCGTGTGTCTCCTCTTTCCTTGATCTGAGGCTGTGTGGGTTTGTACGAGTGGTAGAAATTATAGAGTATGGAATAACACCCATGGAAGGTGTCCCTGCCCATGGCAGGGGTTGGAACTGGATGAGCTTTAATGTCCCTTCCAACCCGAACCAGTCTGGGATTCTGATTATGTTATAATTTGTAGCTGTCGATTCTCAGGCTGGGCACAAGATCACCGATAATTAAAACAGGTAAATTTTCAGGTCCGATACAAGATCACCAACAATTAAAACCTGTACATTCTGAGGCTCCTGAAGGGAATTTCTCGGCAATTCAAGGTTTGCGTTGGAACACGCAAACCTTGGGTGTCTGCTAATGCCCCCTCCCACCCTTCTCACAGTAAAAATAGCACAATAAATTGTTCTTTTCTCAAACATCTCCCTCCAAAATGCCATTTTCATCCGCTGGGATGTCATCTGCTTCCCCTGGGAAGCTGCTGCCCTTGGGGCTGTGAGACACCAACACTCATTGCAGCAGTGAACAGCAATTCCAGCAGCTCCCCGGGGTCCGGGCTGGGCATCCAGCATCGTGCTTGGAATTTAAAATACACGGCAAACAGGACGAACAGGTGTTACCAGCTGTGGGAAGTGTGACAAGTATGAACGTGATAAATGTGCCTCCAGCCCCTTTCTCGAGGGGAGGATGCCGTCAGCCTGCTGCCCATCGAGACGGCACACCTGATGGCAACACACTTTGAGGGGAAAAAGGAGGTTTTTTCCTGAAATATTTCCTGAGAGCTTCGCCGGTGCTGGGAGGGGAAAAGACACGGGGAGGCAGTGGGACCACAGCAGGACGGGGCAGAGGAGGATGGAGCGGAGGATGAAGAGGCTCCATCCTGCGGAGGATGAGGGGGCTCCCAGCGCTCTCCGGGCGCATCCCGGGGGCTCCGGGCTCATCCCGGGGGCTCCGGGCTCATCCTGAGGGCTTCGGGTACATCCCGGGGGCTCCGGGTACATCCTGAGGGCTCCGGGTACATCCTGAGGACTCCGGGTACATCCCGGGATCCGGGCGCATCCCGGGGGCTCCGGGCTCATCCCGGGGGCTTCGGGCGCATCCCGAGGGCTCCGGGCACATCCCGAGAGCTTCGGGTACATCCCGGGGGCTCCGGGCACACCCCGAGGGCTCCGGGCTCATCCCGGGCTCCGGGCACATCCCGAGGGCTCCGGGCTCATCCCGGGTTCCAGGCACACCCCGAGGGCTTCGGGCTCATCCCGGGCTCCGGGCACATCCCGAGGGCTTCGGGTACATCCCGGGGACTCCGGGCACACCCCGAGGGCTCCGGGCTCATCCCGGGCTCCGGGCACATCCCGAGGGCTTCGGGCACACCCCGGGCTCCGGGCACACCCCGAGGGCTTCGGGCTCAGCCCGGAGGCTCCGGGTTCATCCCGGGTTCCGGGCGCATCCCGGGGGCTCCGGGTTCATCCCGGGTTATGGGCACACCCCGAGGGCTCCGGACGCATCCCGGGCTCCGGGCTCATCCCGAGGGCTCCGGGCTCATCCCGAGGGCTTCGGGCTCATCCCGGGCTCCGGGTACATCCCGAGTTCTCCAGGCTCAGCCCGGGCTCCGGGCTCATCCCGAGCTCCGGGCACATCCCGGGCTCCGGGTACATCCCGAGTTCTCCGGGTACATCCCGAGTTCTGCGGGTACATCCCGGGCTCCGGGTACATCCCGAGTTCTCCGGGTACATCCCGACTTCTCCGGGTACATCCCGACTTCTCCGGGTACATCCCGAGTTCTCCGGGTACATGCCGCGTTCCGGGCTCATGCCGGGCGCTGCCCTCAGCGCTGCCCTCAGCCAAGATGGCGGCGGCGCGCGGCTCTCGCGAGGCGGGCGGGCCGGGCCGGGGCGGGGCGCGCGGCCCCTCATGGCGGCGGGGCGGGCGCAGGCGGCGGGGCCGGGCGGCCATGGAGCACATCAGCACCCCGAAGGTAACCCCGCCCGGGGCTCCGGCCCGCTCCGCTCCCCACCGCCGGCTGCCTTTGCTCCCCCGCCGCGGAACGGCCCTGGCGCCCTCAGGGCTGCGGGTGGGGGGAGGTCACAGCCGCGGTCCCAAGGTGTTGGTGGCTCCGGCGCTTTGTGGGGAGGGGGGTTCAGTGGAGGGGCTGATGCCGAGGTGGTTTGGGGATGATTCCGGAATGTTTCCTTCCTTGCAAAGCGTGGAGATTCCTCTCAGCCCCAATGAGTGAGTCAAAATGTGCTTTTTTTCCCATTGAATTAAGTCAAACAGGAGCTCTGGGAATGCTATGCTGGAAGGAATTGCATTTATTCAGGCAGTAGTTGATAATTTAATTTTACCCTTTACTGCAAGAATGGTTATTACTATTCGTTTTATTCTCTAGGACATTGTTTGGGGATGCTCCTTACCCCCTGCTCTGCAGTGTTCTGCTGGTCCTGCATGTCTCTAGTGCCCTGAAAAGGGCAATATTATATTTAATGGTTATACCTGCTGAAAAACATGACCTGCTAAGAGGACACTGAGCCCAAGCCTCTGCTCTCCCAAGTTTATTTCCTGAGATTTTCCATGATATACTTGAGACCAGCATAAGGAACCTCACACATTCAATACCCAGAACTAATCTATCATCTACTGCTAAAACATTTGTTTTCGTTGTCCATCCAATTATTTTTTCCCATTATTCCTTCTTAATGGCGAAAGAAAAATTCCATCTGTGTTCATTAGGCAGCAAATAGGCCAGGAGAAAATCAATCCAGAGTTGTAACATATTTTATTATGTCTGCACTGATGTTTTTTAAAGCTGTTTTTTATTAATTAGCTTGGTGTGGTTTATGAAATGCACTTGGACGCCAGGAAGTGAGCTACAAGAAGTAGCTACTAACAGGGAATGAGCAGTGGGAAGTCAGACTGGAGAGGGCTGTTCCTTTCAGAGCAACATGTTGATCACCCTGAGCACAGACAAATCTTTCCTTTGCAGTTCTTTGTCTTGTTACTTCTGCAGCCTTGCACAGTGACAAACTGGGATCATCTTGGCTACAAATCCAGTAATCCTGTTAGGATTTGCTGGTGCTGAGCCATGGCTGTTTGCTTAACCTTTATGGCTTTAATTCATGGAGAAATAATTTGAGTTCATGGTGTAAAGCTGACTCGTTGTTGCAGGGGGGACTTAAATTCTTGTATTTTTCTGTCTTGCTTCATGAGCTGTGTATTAGAAGTTGAATGGATGGAGTTCAACAGGTGCTTAGGTAGTTCTTCCATCAAAGCTGGACTTGGAGGAATTTCTGCATGGAAAGGGTGGTCAGGCCTTGGAAGGGGCTGCCAGGGAGGTTTGGAGTCCCCATCCCTGGAGGTGTGAGGAACAGCTGGACATGGGCTGGGTGACAAGGTGGGAATTGGGCACAGGCTGCACTCGATGATCCCGGAGGACTTTTCCAACCACAGCAGTTCTGGGATTCTGAAGTGTTTTCTTCCTGTGTTCCTGCTGCAGGTTGAAAACGTGAAGTTGCTGGATCGCTACGCCAACAGGAAGGCAGCGACCGGGACCTTGTACCTGACAGCCACGCACCTGATCTACGTGGATGCCTCTGCTGAAGTCAGGAAGGAAACATGGGTATGGTGGGGTGGAAACACACCTGGAAGGGTTGCTTCAGATCACAGAATGGGTTGGATGGGGAGGGACTTGAAGGATCATCCCATTCCACCCCTGCCACAGGCAGGGACACCTTTCACTGTCCCAGGTTGCTCCAACCTGGCCTCGGACATTTTTAGGGATGGAGCAGCCACAGCTGCTCTGGGAAATCTGTGCCAGGGCCTGCCCACCCTCCCAGGGAGCAATTCCTTCCCAATATCCTGTCTATCCTTGCCCTCTGGCTGTGGGAAGCCATTCCCCCCTGTGTCCTGGAACATAATGTTCTCATTTCCAGAATAAACAGGTTTGGGAATTCCGAAGCTGTAGTGGTCTTTTATGGCATTTTGATACCAAAGGCTTCCCCGAAGCAGCTGCTTGGAAAGGAAATGAGCACAGTGTTGATGTGACCTGATAGAGTTCACTCATGGAATTAGTGTCGGTTCAAGGAATGTAAAAAACTTGTGTAATTTCCTATCTCAGACTCAATATACAAAACCACTAAACATGAATTTGCAGCTTTTAGAAGTGCAGAATTAGCACTGAAACAAGCCTATTTTATTAATGTTAAGGGGAAAGGGGAGTGACAGAATTTATTTCATATGGGGGTGCAAGGAAAGCAAAGTGCACCTGGTAAACTGAGCTGCACATCTGCCTCTGAAAGTAATTTATGTAGGTCTGTGTTTTTTCAGTCCTGCTTTAGTTCCCTGGGCTTTGGGTGCAGTTTATGTTTGATAAATATCACAAATAAACTCATTTTCTGCTGCTCCTTAGCTGCAGGAAGCACAAATAGCTGATTGTATTACAAAGGTTTCAGATCTGCTTGTACTGCTCACAGCTTTATCAGTGACAACTGGTGTTTGTTCCCTGTTCTCCAGATCCTGCATCACCACATCTCCAGCGTGGAGAAGCTGCCCCTGACCACGGCAGGGTACCCCCTGCTCATCCACTGCAAGAACTTCCACGTGGCTCACTTTGTCATTGGGCAGGAGCGGGACTGCCACGACGTGTTCACCTCCCTGCTCAAGCTCTCCCAGCCAGGTACTGGGGATGGCAGTCTGGCCTGGGAAGCTTTGGAATGCTCTGAGCCGAGCCCTGGGAGAGCTGTGCAAAGTTCATATCCCAAACCCAGCCACTGTCAGTCACTTGTGTCACCCAGCTGTTGGCTGTGTGCAGTTCTGCCCTTTCCAGCTGATCCAGGCATTCACAGAATTCCGGAATCCCACAAATCGGCATCTTTGGGCTGCTCTGCAGTGTTTGCTCAGTTGTGAAAGCCTGTGCTTCACCCTGCCCTGACTCAGAGTCTCTCTTAGAGTGTGAGCCAGACACCCTCAAAAGCCCGTGCTCTCTTCTAGCTCCAGCTTTTTGTTCCAGCGTGGATGAATTTTCAGGCTCTTCTTGCAGGACAGCATTCCACTGAGTTCCCACCTGGCTTCTGCCTGTGGCAGCCTCCGGTTTTGGGGTGCTAGAACCAGTATTTGGAGTGGTGTTATTAAAAGGATGTCATTTGTAATTGCAAATGGTGTCGCCAGGCTGAGGGAGGGGAATTAATGGCACCAGGCAGCTTCTTGTTGGCCTTCACACAGGACTGGGCTGGAAATCCTGTAGGAGAAACGGGGTTTGCTGAGTTTGGATTTTATTTTAATTTATATTAAGGCTTGTGTCTATTCCCAACATCCCTCTTGTGCTCTTTGGAGTTTTCTTAGTTCTGAAGTTCTCCCTCTGATGCTGTAGCTGGCAGGTTTGTGGTGTTACATTTAAAAGCTGTCACTGCTCTTTGAGGTTTTAAAAATTAGAGGTTTGGGTAGTGCCTGAAGCGTGGGAGGTGTTACTGCAGGGGCTCACGCCAGTTTTCTTTGTTCTCTACTTAACTGTGTAAATGCTGTAGCTCTTTCTTTTCTTCTGCTTCTGGATTTTAACAGTGCTTTTTGTTTGTTTGTTTGAAGATGTCTGTGAGTGTGCTCCCTTCACGGATTTTTGGCAGAGCACATCATTACTGATGATTTGCACAGGTGTGATGGAGAGCTCTGGGTTACCTGCCCAGTAACCAGCTGCTTTATCAGCCTCTGACAGGTTTCCCTGTGTGTCTGGAGCTGCCTTGGGAATCAGCTGAACGAGTTATTGGTTGGATTTGCATTTTGTGAAGAGAGGGAAGGAGATTGGGATGGTAAATGGGCATTTGTCAGAGCCAGCCTGAAGCCTTTGTTGGGCTGACAGCAATATTCCACACATCCCTAAAGGCTTCCAGTCTCAGAATTTCTGGGTGAGCAATGGCCTTACAGGTGTGCAGGAGCTGTTGTATGAACTCTCCACAGAAAACAGATCTTTTCATCCATGTTTTAATGTGAGGGTTAATGATTATGATATAAATCTCCTCTAACATTGCTTACTGCAGTGAATTCAGGAGGAAATCAATGGTTTAGGAGAAATTACTTCTTCCAACCTAAACACTAAAACACTTCGTTAGAATTAATGTATCTCCCTGCATTTGGGAGCTGAGTATTGGAAATTCCTTAGGATTCCAGGATGAATTGTCAGCACTTGGTACTACCCCAGCCAAAACCCTATAAACATGAGGTTAAGAAGTTTTAAATATCTCCAGCACTCCTCTGTAGCACTCAGTTACTGATTTCCAGAAGTTTTGGGCTCTCTGGATGTCTTTGCATCTCTAACTTGTTGATTTTTTTTCCCTTCTCCTTCCCAGTGAAACCCGAAGAACTTTATGCTTTCTCTTACAATCCTAAAATGTCCAAAGAGAACCGGGAAATGGGATGGAAACTGATTGATTTGAAACTGGATTACCAGCGCATGGGAATTCCCAACGACTACTGGGAAGTAACGGATATTAATAAGGACTATGAGGTAATTCCTGCCCAAAGGAGCCACTTACTGCACTATCTCCTTGTTGTTATTAATGACAGCCCTGCTGCTGCCTCTGGGGAGCGAGGAGCTCACTCGGTTTGAGTCAAAGCACCTCATCTTGATGTGGAGTTGCAGATAATGATGCTCCAGGAGAGCTGCAGAGTCACCTTGTTGTGTTTTGATCCCCCTGGCAAGGGACCAGAGCCTTGTTTTCCTGCAGAAATGTCAAACCATCTGTTGGGCAAAGCCTCAAGTACCCTGAGCTGCTTTTGGTATTTCCAAAGCCTGTCCCACCTGGCTGGTGACAGATGTGGAGGAGAGAAGGAAATGGCAGCAGTTTGGATGGGTGGGGAATGAGGCAGAGTGGAGAGGGACTAGGGAAGGAAGGAAGGAAAAAACAGCAGTGGAAAACAGACCTTTTTTTGCTTTCTCGGTTGGATCTTCTGCTATCTAAGGGCTCTCTGTCATTTCAGTCTGAAGTGCCTGCTAGTGTTATTTTCCCTGAAAGGCCAACTTGCATCTAAACAACATTAAACAAAAGCATTTGTCAGCAAGCTTGTTCAAAATCCTGCTCTGCTTTATTTCCCTTTTTATTTCCTCTGGGGTTGTGTACAGTCAGACCTGGCTGGTAAAAAGCCAGAACAAGAAACTACAAGGAAGACACCAACATATTCACAATCCTGAATCCCTTCTCCTGCCTCTCCATTCCCTTCCCCTGGTAGCTTTCTTCACTTTAAGCTTTGGGTTGAAGAGATACAAGCTTGTGCTGTCAGAGGTGACTTCCACTTTTACCTGCCTGTGCCTGTGGAGGCCTGAATTGAGATCTGGTGTGAGAGGTGCTGTTTCCAGTAGCTGCTGAGGGCACCTGGACATGGCCATCTCAAATCATTAATCACTCTGAGGCTTTGCTTGCTGCAGTGGAACTCCCCAGTGCTTTAGAATTTCCTCAGGGTTTCCAGCCTGTGTTTTAAAATTGTCAAGCCTGATGTAAAGCCAGGCTTGGAGAGCAGCTTACCTGTGAAGTCCATGCTGCAAAGGCTGTGCTTGTTTGAGGTGAAGGGATGAAGCTGCTCTCTGAGGATTCCACCTGAGTGCTGGAAGTGCCTTTCAGGTTGCATAAGATTTAGAGAGAACTTTTAAAGTATAGTTGTTCTTATTTTCTCTTTTTGTGGAAAGGAATTCTTGGCTGTGAGGCTGCTGAGGCCCTGGCACAGGGTGCCCAGAGCAGCTGGGGCTGCCCCTGGATCCCTGGCAGTGTCCAAGGCCAGGCTGGACATTGGGGCTGGGAGCAGCCTGGGACAGTGGGAGGTGTCCCTGCCATGGCAGGGGTTGGGATGGGATGGGCTTTAAGGTCCCTTCCAACCCAAACCATTCTGTGAATCTATTAGAAACTTCCATCACATTTCTGGATTTAAAGATCTTCCTTTTACTCTGCATTGTGCAGTCCAGTTTTTAGGTTCAGCTGCAGAGTTGATTGTTTCCCTGCCTTATTTTTCTGAATACCTCATAACCTAATCAGCTAAAGATGAATTTTTCATGAATTTTGAAGTGCTCAGTAGCAATATCTGGGTTTTTTTCTCTCTTCTCCCTCAGGTTTGCAGCACATACCCTCCTGAAATCGTGGTGCCTCGAGCTGCCACCAAGGCAGTGGTGATGGGAAGTTCAAGGTTCAGGAGCCGAGGGCGGATTCCGGTGCTTTCTTACTTATATAAGGAAAACAATGTTAGTGCTTCTCTGCCTGCTGCCTTGGGGGGAAGGAAGGGTTCCCCTTTTTGTCCAGTTCCCCTCTAATGAAAGGAAAGAATAAGATAATTATTAGATTTGAGGCCTTTGAGAACTGTGCTTCTCTTAATGGCTTTCGTTCTGAGTCACAGAATGAGCTTGGAATGCGTCCAGAGCCCTGCAAAAAGCACACACTTTCCAAGCTTCCTGTTGGGAATTTTTTTCTTAATCAGTTTTCAGCAATCCCTTCTGATGTGGGGTTTTTTAATCTCCTGTTTAGCTATACTGAATAATGTTTTATCAAGTTATGTGTTGACTTGGCTGGATTTTCTTAATATTGAAGAGGAGGAACCACCCTGAAATAAATCCCCACTAGCTCAGAATAAGTGAAGGTTTCATTTTTTTTTTCCACTGAAGACCAGAATGTAAATTTGTAACTTTGCTGCCTCAGCAGTGTTTTAGATGCTGATGTCAGGAAAATTCTGTCCCAGCCAAATTGTTGTTTTCCTGAGGAAGCGTGCCTTGACCTGGGCACTGCCTGGAGTTGTGCTGGAAACTAATGAAATTTCCTTAAAATGTACCCAGTGCTGCTCTGAGTGTGCAACGGCAACAACTGATAAGGAAAACTCAAAAGAATGGTTTGGAAATAGAAACCAAATGGAACACATGAGGAATTGCTGCCTTCCAGTACCTTCAGGAGGCTCATGGAAAGGAAGGAGAGGGACTTTTATATGGCCACAGTGACAGGACAAGTGGGAATGGTTTTCAGCTGTCAGAGGGCAGGATCAGATGAGATCTTGGGAAGGAATCGTTCCCTGGGAGGGTGGGCAGGCCCTGGCACAGGGTGCCCAGAGCAGCTGGGGCTGCCCCTGGATCCAAGGCCAGATTGGAGCACCCTGGGATAGTGGAGGGTGTCCCTGCCCATGGCAGAGGGGGGAACGAGACATTTTGAAGGTCCCTTCCACCGAACCATTCTGGCATTCCACGAACTGCTGACATTTGGGGCAGTGACCCTCAGGCAGAGCAGTTGGAGCCTCCTCAGCCTCACCACTTCCAGTTTCCCAAAGTTCTCGCTTTGTGGAATGGCCCGGTAGCGTTCCTGTGTGTCCACCTCAGCAGCAGCTTTTCAGAAAGAGCCCACAGGACAATGAAACTGCGACCCCAGAGGGGTTTGGGGTGGGAGCAGGGGCTGTGGGAGCAGGGCTGATGCTGTGTGTGTGTTGCAGGCCGCCCTGTGCCGCTGCAGCCAGCCCCTGGCCGGGTTCAGCGCGCGCTGCCTGGAGGACGAGCAGATGCTCCAGGCCATCCGAGAGGCCAACCCCGGCAGCCCCTTCATGTATGTTGTAGACACAAGGCCAAAGGTACCTCCATGGGCTTGGGGCTGCTTTTAAATCTCTTGTCTGAGTGAGCAGTGCTGTTTCCAGTTCATTCTGTCACAGTTCTGGGGCGGTCCTGCAGCAGGAGTGTGGGATCAGGCTCCCGGCTCAGGGTATACAGCTGGAATGTGAAGTGCTCCTAAGGACCCTGCCCTCCTGGAGTATCCTGGGTTGAGGTTTGTGCTCAGTATGACCTGATGGAACTGGTTGGGACAGTGAAGCATTTTCCTGCAGAGCCCTAAAGGATAAAGGAGAGAACTGGAAGTGGAGTTGGAGAGAAGCCTCAGGATTCAGTTCCACGAGGCTGAAGTGCTTTTGTTGGCAGATCTGGGAGGAAGTGGGCCTGGGGAAAGCAATCCCTCCCTTTTTTTTTTTCCCTTTTAAAAATAACACTCATGATGTTCTCATGATGGAGTTTAATACAACTCAAGTTTGGGGCTAGAACTTGAGAGCTGAGGGGTTTATGTGAGAGGAAATATTTGCAAAATGTAATTTTTAATGACTGTCATCTTGGGGATCTGAGTTTAGAAAGCAATTCCAATGGTTCTCTTTTAAGGATATGGATTAGGAGTGCTGGTATAAGCCAATTAGAACACGAGTTTTCATAGCACACAATTATTTAAATGCGAAGATTTAAATTGCTCTGCGTATTTAAAAATAGAGCTTTCTGAGAACCTGCTTCACTGTTCAGATATTGCAGTTATTTTATACAAACTACAAATTTAGTTAAACTATGGCAAGGGCAAGAAAGCAAAAGTTTTTTTGGGGAAAATAGGGAATGTTTCACATCTTGTCCCAGTGTGTATCTTGGCTTTCAGTGTGACATTTCCTAGAGATCCCCTGTTCTGTAATGATGTGTGCATTTATAGCAGGCACTGCGTGTTCTTTTGGCACAGCCAGCTTGCAGTGGCAGAGATGTGCCACCCAAACCCATCACTGGTGGCAATTTTGTGCTAAAGCATTTGGTGACAAGGGGAGAATTTGTAACTGGTGACACTTCTCCTTCTAACCCAACCTGTCCCACTCTGGCAGAACTGAAGCACTGGGGTTATTTTACAGTTCTAAAGGTGTCTGTACCATATCTGACTCTTCTCTCCTCTTGCAAAATCTGCCCAAATTGATAAGGGGGGGTTGAGCTGCTCTATTTTCTGCCCCACCAAAGATGTCCTGGTAGCTCTCGAACTGGTCTGGGGGATTGTTAGAGCAACTGGCTTCTTTTCTACTTCTTTCCTGCAGTTGCTGTTCTTTGTGCTCAACTTGAATGTTTCTATGTTTCCCTCAGGTGGCTTTATTTCCTCTGTGCATGTATGTCTGTGAAAAGCTTGGGAATTCTCTTGCTATTTCTGTACCACCATGTATGTATGTCCCTGTTAAAAATGGCTTTCCTAGTTCTGCTTCCTTGTGCCTCTCTCTGAATTTCCTTAGGTAGCTTCACAGTTAGGGCAGGCTCAATGTCTCTGATGACAGCAGAAATTGGGGGTTGATACTGCCCTAAGTAGGGTCTTAATGAGCCTCTGACTAATGAACTGCAGTAATTTTAATGAAACAGCTGCAAGAACTGTCTGGGAGGTGGGGAAGTACAGCTGAGTAACAGTTTTGTCCAGTACATTTTCTGGGAGATTTTAAAAAAAGGACTTGCAAAGCAGCCTCTCTGAACTGTGTGGTGATTTTCTCTTTTCTTTCCTGTCCCTTGAATTTGCCAGTTGAATGCCATGGCCAACAGAGCTGCTGGGAAGGGCTATGAGAATGAAGATAATTATGAAAACATTCGTTTTAAGTTCATTGGCATAGAGAACATCCATGTGATGAGGAGCAGCCTGCAGAAACTGCTGGAAGGTGGGTACAACCCTGGGAGGGGTTTGTCTTTCTTACCCCTCCTGGACAGAACCTCCTGCTGAATATCCAGAAGTTCCATGCACAACTGTGCTGTGAGGGAAGCAAAGTCAGCATCTTGCTTTGTTTGCTACATTCAAGTGGCTGAAAGTACCAATGCTGTTGAAAGGCTTGACATTTTATTTGTTCTTGTTTTTATTGTGGTTGAAAAATAGCAACTAATACTAAAAACATTCCTTAATGAATGTGCCAAATTAATAGGAAAAGGTTAGAGAAACATTACATTTTACAGCTAAGACAGTCTCATGGTTGCTTCTTGACTTACTGAGAGAAAACCAACAGAGGTTGTTCAGAAATACTTTTGGGGGTTTGCCATATTTGGAGTATTAACAGTATTTCTGATTTGAAATACGATTTTGGCATGATCTTCCAAAGACTTGAATCTCATACATACATTGTTCTAACTTTTCATTCATTTCTGATTTCTTTGAACCAAACTTCTTTAAAATGTATTAACTGAATGTTTTAATACATAAATGTATTAAAATGCAGAGTAATTAAGCTCACTGTGATCATAGGGAAGAATGCAAAGCAGGGCGAAAGAATCACCTGAGCCATTGGGATTAAGGGTGGAATGAGGCCCAGAGTTTCACTAAGAGAATTTTGGAGAAGTTCCATAAAGGTGATGGCAGAGCTCTGCTCCCTGGTTTCCAGCACTGCTGCCATCCTTGTGCTGCCATTCCTTGTGGAATGGGGCAGAGGGGATGCTGCAAATCCTTCTGCTTGGTGCCTGTGCTTCATTTTCTATGATGCCATTCCAGTGCAGTCATGCAGAGTAGGAGTTTAATATTTTAGTAACCACCATAATACTCCTCTTGTTTCCAAAGAGTTGGGTAATTGATGCTCCCAGGTGGCCCTGCAGGATCCATGGTGACCTTGGACAAAAATGGGGCTGTTCACAGCTCTGAGTCCTCAACTGGCTCTTCCTGGCAGAGTGATTTTGTGGTGGGAGAAGAGGCAGAATAAATACTTGTTTTTGCTCCCATGTTCTTCTCCAGCAGTGATAAAATCTCATTCACTGGGGTGTTCTGAACTTTATTACTCTCAGTATTTTCTGTGCTGGGTTTCATTAGAACAGCTGAGTTGCCTTCAAGGTTAGACTTGTTATTTCTGTCTCTAAATTAGAGAGAGAAATAACTTCAAATCTTTGTGGAGTGAGTGAGTGGTTGTAAATGTGATGGGGATTTAGAGCAAAGTAACAGCTCACTGCTGGAAAAAACACAGCTGAATAAATAATGAGTTACCCTTTAAACAAAGAGCAGAAGGAGATTTCCAGAGCCTCAAATTCTCACAAAACCAGCAGTTTTTTAATTATGAATTTTAGATAAACAACCATGAGTGTGTCCTCAAGACAGGATATTGCTGCTAGCGCTTAAAACTTTTGGGGAGATAATGAGGAGGTGCAAGGGATGCTGCTCTGGGGTGCCAGCTGATTGCTGTGTGTTTGTTGCCAGTGTGTGAGATGAAGTCTCCCTCCATGAGCGATTTCCTGACGGGGCTGGAGAACTCGGGCTGGTTACGGCACATCAAGGCTGTGATGGATGCAGGTGTCTTTCTGGCCAAGGTAAAGCTGCTCTCCAGCTGCAGCTCGATTCACAAATGCTTCCTGGTGTGTTAGGGACTGCTGCAAGGCTGGGAAGGTGGCTCTGGGGAGAAGGTGGTGTTCAGGTTGGCCTCAGCTCTCTAAAAATGTTGGAGAACATAAGTGGGTCATGCAGCTACTGGGCCAATACAGGTCCTGTGTCCTGTATTGTAACTGGGCTTTACTAGAACTCATTTGAAACACATAAAATCACAAAATGTGAATAAATTACCTTTATAAACCTTTCTTTGTAGCAGTACAAACAACTAACCATGTGCTCGTTGTTCATCCACTGCTCTGCTTTAATCGAGGGATGATTTGGACCAGTTGGTTTTCTCCTGGCTTTGTGCGATGTACACACTGTAATTGTGATTATTCGACACAGTCCTCATTTCTGCAGAGCTGGTGGCTTTGCAGGTCAGGCAGAAGGAAGGAAGTCACTAAGGAGTAGTAAAGGGTGTGCAGGAAGTTTGTGGAGAGTGTAGTGAGTAGTAAATGTTGGTTTTCTCTCACAGTTTTGCCATGTCACAGGCAAGAAACTTTTGTGTTTCTCTCCTGCCCTAAGGGATGGGATGGGGGGAAGTTGGGATCAACTCCTCTAACTTATCTGGAAGTTCTAATCCCTGGGTGTCCAACTACTATTCTTTAATCATCCACCAAATTTTTTCCTCAGAGGAAGAGCCTGGGAATCCTTGGCCTTCCAGAGATCACCAGGGCTCTTTTTTACCAGCCTGCTGCAGCACTTTGTTCTAGCTGGGGCTTCTCTGGACGGAATGGTGCGTTCCCATGGGCCAGAGGAGAGATGACAAGCATTCCCCTGGGGTTTTGGGGCGATGCAGGTGAAGGACTGTGTTTCCCTGAGCTCTGTGCTGTGTCCCTGGCAGGCTGTGAGGGAGGAGAGGGTCAGCGTGCTGGTGCACTGCTCCGACGGCTGGGACCGCACGGCCCAGGTCTGCTCCCTGGCTGGCCTCCTCCTGGACCCCTTCTACAGGACCTTCAAAGGCTTCATGGTAAGGACTGCAATTCCAGTGCAATTCCAGTGCAATTCCAGTGCAAACAGGCCCTGCTGAAAGTGGCTCAGGCCATTTCCTGGGCCGAGCAGTGGTGACCTATATAAAGCAGCTTTGATTCTGTAAGGAGCTGTAATTGCTGTGAACAGCACGGCAGCAGCTGATTGACAATTCCCAAATCCTTGTATCCTGCAACGTCTACATGGGAGCCGCTAACGAGAGATTTCAGCTCTGGCAGCAATCCACCAAAAAGTGGTGGAGGAGTTTGTCCTGAAGGTCTCTCATCTGCTGGGATTTGAAATTGGGCGACCTTGGTCCTGTCCCCTGTCCATCAGTCAAATCTGCATCGTTTCATACCCTTTTTAAAGCCATTTCACTTTAATTTGGCTGTTTGCTTCTAGTGCAGGCTTTTTCTTCATTTGCAGCCATCCCTACATGAATTCAGGGCAGTCTGTGATGTTTCTTTCCAGTCATCTCTTGTTAAATACCTGAAGAGCTGCTCTGTCTCAGGAGAGTTCCTTGAAAGAATCCCTGAAATCAGAACAATGCAGATTTTGCCTCTTCCAGTGCCAGGACTGTTTCCTTGCATCCCATGCTGGTTTTATTGTTTCTATTTTTGTTTCTGGATTATACTGCAGCCTCTTAGCGGTTAAAATTCCATCAGCACATGAAACATCTGCCTGGGCTTTGTCTCTGAACCAGGATTTATCTTAGGAGCAGTGACACAGACACATCCTTGTCTGTCCTCTGAGACAATGGTTTGTAGGCACAACCCCCCTGACAGGGTTGTTCCTAAATGAATTCATTGGCAGTGCAAGGAATGGAAAAATTCAAGAAGCAATATAAATGAACTTTTCTAAGAACTCTTGTGGGTTTCTGCCTTCCTTCTCTTAATCTGGATGATGATAGCAGGAATTATCTTTAGCTATGATCCAGCAAAGTGATAATGGATGCAGCTTCAGTCATGTGAGACATCTGTAAGGAAAACACTGCTTCCTTATAATTTTCTATAACTACAGGCATCTATTTAAAAGAAAAAATACCATGTAGTTGCTCTGATTTCATCCTGAACTCCTCATTACACAGCTGTACTTCATATATTTCTTTTTGTCTGTTAAACATTTGTTGAACTCCAGTTGCTGATTTATTTTGCTGAATATCACAGTACTCTTTCCCAAATTAAATAGCACAGTGTAATATTAAGCTGTTAATTCTTTGAGCTCAATATATTTGTATATTATGATTTTAACCACATGGAAACTCCCTCAAAATGGTACTTTGGAAATGAGTTCTGATTCCAGCAGTGCCATTGCCTTGGTAACTGGATAATCTATAAATCACAATTCCTGTTTCCATTGATTTCTGGGGATATATTTATAGCAATAGGGTCAGCAGGTTGTCAGCTTTTTAGGCTTTAACATCAAAGGCTTCATTTTGCTTTTTTAACCAAAGTAATGTTCTTTTCTTAATCCCTGTTTTGAACCTGCAGGTCCTGATAGAAAAGGAGTGGATTGCAATGGGCCACAAGTTCTCACACAGGTGAGAGGGGCACATTCCCCTGGGGGCAGTGAAACCAAAACAGTGTCTGCAGGTTTAGGGGATCCCAAGGAAAATTGCAAAGGAGAAAACATTTGGAAAATATTTGCATTGCAAGTCAGTATCTGCTAAGGCTGTTCTTTCATCACGGTGTTTTTATTGCTTTACAAAATCATTGTATGAATTCTGGGTGTTTTCCCACCTGCAAAATTGTATTGTTTGAGGAGTGCTAATCATGGAATCACAGAATCATGAAGGTTGGAGAAGACTTCCAAGATCATAAAGCTCAACCATCAACCAGCACCAACCCATGTCCCCAAGTGCCACATCCACACATCTCTTGGACACTTCCAGGGATGCTGACCCCTCTCTGGGCAGCCTGTCCCATCCAGAATACTCCAGCAAGGCCTGTTAATTCTGCAGCCATCTCCTGGAAGAAGCTCTCAGCCACTTTGTCAGGACTTTCCCAAGTTCAAAGCATAAACTTGACCTGGAAGAAAACTTCTGGCGAGGGGCCCTTTTGTGGTGGGTGGCAGAGGATTTACCCTGGTTTTTGCACCTCTCTAGGTGTGGCCACCTGGATGGGGACCCCAAAGAGGTGTCCCCTGTGTTCACCCAGTTTGTGGAGTGTGTGTGGCAGCTGATGCAGCAGTTCCCCTGCTCCTTTGAGTTCAACGAGCGCTTCCTGCTCGAGATCCATGACCACGTTTATTCCTGCCAGTTTGGCAACTTCCTGGGCACCTGCCACAAGGAGCGGGAGGAACTCAGGTGAGCTGGGAGTCTGTGGAGCCACCAGGCCACAAATCCCTTGGAATGTCTAGAAAAGGGGCAGGATGGGTGTGTTTTGTGGAATTGGAGATTGTAGAACATGACCATCTCTCAAGACAATGTTCCCATTAACCAGTGTGAGAAAAGAATGTGAATTGCATCCCAAAAGAATGTGGATTATATCTCAAAAAAGATGTTTTAGTTTGGATCACAATAATAACTTGCAGATATCCCTTCTGGACAGGAGAGTGTCCCTTTTAATTCCTCAGTGATGTATCCTCATGAAACCAGTCATAGCCATCATAAAAATAATTCTCAGCTCCCTTAATCTAATTCTACTCCCAACATCTGCAGTTATTAATCCACTTGCTGCTTTTTTTAGTGATCAGATGTTCTTTTTACTTGCCAGAATCTTTGAGAAGACCCATTCTCTGTGGCCTTTCCTCTTACAGAGGAAGCAGGAGTTGAGAAATCCTTTGTACAGAGGGTTTACAGCTTACAAAGAGCTTCAACCAAACACTCTACCTTTCAGTTTCCAGTAAGTTGCTCAGTTAAGAAGGGGAAGGAGGGGGACGTTTCTTTCATTGTAATGCAGATTGATAACTCAGGTTAAATCAAATAAATTTGCTCTGATTAGCTTGGTTTATTTTACCTTTCCCCTCCATTCCTCAGGCATAAACGACGAGGAGCAGTGCCAAGGTTAAATAAATTCAGGCGCTGTAATTTAAAATAGTATTTTTAATTTGGTGTTGAGAAAGATGGTGGGGAAAGGCAAGGAAAAGCAGAACTTCAGAGAGAAGCACACACACCCCCTGACTGCTTGCTCTGTCACATTAAACCTTTCCAAAAGTTCCTCTTTTCCTCCTTTTTAATGTATGTTAAGAAGTCTTTCAAGCAGGGATTTCAGTGCCCACTCCTGGGTTTTTCCCAGAGCAGGCTCGGGTTGCCAGGTCTGTTTTATTGCCCAGGGTGTCACAACAGATCTGGGAAGTTTTGCTTTGTTTGTGCCTCACTCCTGGGCCCTGCTGAGAGAGAGGGGGATGAAAATGTGATGTTAAGTGCTTTGTGTGCAAATAAAAGTTGGGAGGCTGGGCAAACCAAGGACTGGAAGATAAACTGCCCAAGCTTCCAGTAAATCTGCTATAAAAAAAAAATGTATTTTCATCCTATTCTAATATTTACTGCTGGGTTTTTTAACTTTCAGAAAAGTTGCCCATTGCTACTGAATTTTATAGTCTGGGGTTGTGGCAAGTTTTAAAATCAATTACCGATCTCAATTTATTAAAAATATTAAGCAGCATCTATTTGTTGGCAATAATGCACAACTGATTCTCATTTTTCCCCGTTTCTGAGGTTCTGGTGTGGGATGTACAATCGCTTTGACAAGGGCATGCACCCGAAGCAGTGTGTGCTGGATCAGCTGCTGAGCTGCATCAGCCAGAAGGTGACACTGGAGGACAACGCATCCGAGCTGGAAAACGTGAGGCACAAAGGGCTTCAAATCCCCTGGTGGGTTTGGAAAGTGGAACTGGGATTAAACTGGGACACTGAGGAGTTGTTGCAACCAGCTGGGTAAAAATGAGAGGTTCCGTGACAAAGCTCTGTGTTAAAAACCCCAAAACAGCCTCCAACAAATCAAAATACAGTATCTAAAATACACCAGTGAGAAGAATATCGGTGTCCTTTGCTAGGGTAATGTGAATGCTGAAAACTTCAGCTTTATTAATGAAACACTGATGTTTGTGTCAGACATGGGAGGATTTGTGTCCAGGTATTCCTGATGTTTGTGTCAGGCATTTGAGGATCTGTGTCCAGCTGTTCCTGGTGCTTATATTGGACATGGCAGGATCTGTGTCCAGGCACTTCAGGGCTGGATTGGAGAGCTGGAAAAGAGGCACTGCCACAGGGCTGCTGTGTTGACACCTGGCTTTTGGCCATCTCTGGCATCTGGGTATTAATTCTTTGTTTTATGCCTTTTTATCTGTGCAGAAACTCCCTTTCCTCGACGGCCCCTTGCCCAGTGAAGGCTGCTCCTCACCCAAGGCAGGACCTGCTGCTGCCAAAGCCCCAACTCCTCCTCAGGACTGTGGAGAGGGAGCAGCCCCTGTGCTGAGCAACGGCCCCTCCCTGGGCCACCAGAAGCACAAGGAGAGCCCAGCCCAGCCCCGGGATCTCGGAGCCTCCACAGGGGATGGGCAGGCTCAGCACCAGGGATGAGCTCTGGGAGCTGCTGGGTGAAGCTCTGGGGAGCTGCTGCAGCCCCCATTTGCAGCTGAGTGTGAGTAGGGGTGTGCAGGGCTGGGGGAGCAGCTGCTGTGGGTCACAGCTCCTGCAGCTCAGGTGATGCAGAGCTGCCAGGAGGCTGCCTGGCATTCCTGAGAACTTGGCTTTCAGTGGGAACACGTGTATTTCTGAGGGTCTGGGCTGCCTGCCAGCACTGGTGCTTGAGGCTGGAAGAAATCCTGGCCAGTTCTGTGAGGAGCTGGGCAGTGTTTGTAACTGCAGGAGGAAGGATGCAAATCCCTCTGTTCTCAGTGGTGGTCCAAGGTCATCTTAAAACGAGAAAAAATTTCAGTCTGTCTTCAAATGATAAAAAAAACCCCCAACCTTTCTTAGCTGTGAATGAATCTCTGCATGGACCCTTGCCTTGTAGCAGAACTGATTCATGTTTTGTTTCCTATGCATATTTGTTACACAAAACCAAACCCCCTGTGCCTTTTCTGAGACAGTGTCAGTGTCCAGCCAGGCCATTGCTGTTTTTGTGTTGGAGTTTGGAGTGTGGTGTTGGCTCCTGCCTGTAGTCAGTGTTTTTTGAGGAGGTTTTCTCCTGCTGCAGCTTCTCCAGGGTTTTTGCTGATGCCCTGAGTTCAGTAGCTTCTTTCCAAGCTGACCTCTTGAAGAATCAGCTTTTATGGACCTCCTTCATTGCCAGGAGTGCAGCAAGCCACAGAGGCAGCCTGGAACTCATGGATTTAGGATTAGAAATGAGGAAAGACAGGAGAACGTTTATGTGGAATTTTTCTCTCTTATTTTATGATCTTGATTAAACTGAAGCAAGAGAGTAGCTGTTCCAAGCTGGAATCATTGATGAGACAGCAATTACAGATGGGCTGTATTCTGTTATTGAAATGGGGCCCAAAATTATGAAATCACTTGCTGAGTGATTCGAGGGAATGTCCAAATTCCTGGAACTTTAGGGATGTTTTGTCTGTCTTGTGAACAGTATCTCTCATGGCAATGAACTTGGGAAGAAACAGAAGAAACAAGCACTTCAATCCCCAGGAACTGGGTGTCACAAATGAGTGTTTGAAGGTCACCCAAAGAATCCTTGGGAGAGGCATCAGCAAAAGCAGGTTTGATATCAAAAAGTGTGACCAAATTCATTGGCAAGGTTCACTCTGTTACTTATTAAATGGTTAAAGCACACAGAGAAAAGCTGAAATAGAAAATCAAGCAATCTAAAATCAATCAATGTGGAGGCTGGGGATGGAAAGGAATGAGAGAGATCCTCCTGTTGAGTCACAAGGCTCAGAGTGGACCAACCTGCCAGACTGAGCCCTGGAATTACCAGCAGGTCAGGCCTAAAGGGTTCCTAGAAACAGAGTGGCAGCACTTAAACTCAACAGCAGAGAATCAGCAGATAAGGAATTGAACAAGGGTTTTATGGAGAATTTCCTATAAGCACAACAGGAGCTCCCTTAGAGGCTGAGCTTACAAATCTAAAGTACTCCAGAATCCAGGAGGGCAGCATTCCCAGTGCTTTGGCTCTGGCACAGCCCCAAGGACCATGTCCAGGTGTATCCCTGGGAAAAATTCCCCTCGAGTTCCCTGTTTATTATAGAGTCCTAAGAGAGTTGGTTTTAGTCAGAGTCACTTTCCAGCCTGGCTGCAGTTTGGGTCAGTATCTTCCTTTGAAAGGTCAATAACAAAAGTGTTCCACTTGGGTTATTCAGGCAAGAAAAATCAGATTGCAGGGCTGTTGGTTAAAGCCAGGATTTGTTATCCAGCCCTGGGAGCAGCCAGTGTTCCTGATAAGCTCAGAGTGCTGCTTATCAAGGTCAGGGCCTGAGGACATTTCTGAGATCATGGTGTGGCCTTGGGGGCTTGGAAGATTCACCCCCCCAAGGAAAGCTGTGCCACAGTCCTTGTTCTGTGCTGGATTGCACAGAATCCCCCTGTGCAGCTCAGTTCAGGGTGCTGCTCTGCTCTCTTTTCAATCTGTTGTTTAAATTAGGTGCTGCCATTAAATTTTCCAATTGTTTTTTCTCTTTTATAAAAAATTTGGAAGCCAACTGAAAATATTTGAGCTTTCCCAATCTCCAGTAAAAGTTCGAAACATTCCAGAATGACACCAGGAAATGCCATAGCTGTGCTCATGTGCTTTTAACCTGTGGTGAAATCCCTGGGTTAGTCCAGTGTCCAAAAACCAACCAAAACCTCCCTGAGTGGCTCGTTTTGGGTAAGAAAATACCTGTTCTATTAAGCACATCAAAGGCCCAAGGAAAAAGAGAGCACAGAGTTTCTCCACTGCCTGGAATGGCAAAGAGGAAGCTTTTTAATACTGAGGGTATGTCAGACTTAAATAGAGTTGTTATCGAGGAAGGAGTGGGAGCCACAAGAGGTGATGGATTAAAAATTAATTTCCTGATCACTTGGAATATTGACCCAGGTGTGAGTGATGGATCAGCCCTGTCTTGCCTTTCCAGGGAGTACTGGGCAACATCCATCCCCAAATTCTGTGAGAAAATGGGACATGAGGCCAGGACAGGCACTTTTTAGGACCAGTTATTCTGTGGATCATCAGTTCTTTTAATATTTTTAATACATTCCCTGATTTTCATTAGAGATACAGAACTGGAGAAGGTTTTGACTGACTACTGAAGGGTTTAAAGATGCCATGGTTAATTCTTGTAGGAATCCAGCTTGCAGAAGGCTCCTGTAAATGTTCATGTGTTGCTTTGCCTTTGGAATTGCCAATGGAGGAGTTTAACAATCTTTCCTTGTTCCCAAAACTGATGTCTCCACAAAACTCCAGTGTTACTACAGGTGTGTACAACCACCACCAGCTTACTCAGACACTGCAGGTGGTGTAAGCTCGGAGTAACCTTGCTGCTTTTAACTCCAGTGGCAAAACAGAGCCAGAGCCAAAAATTAATGTCCTTTAAACCTCCTGGGTTTCATGTGTACAGGCTCAGGCAAAGGCTGCAGTGTGTTAAAAGTCTTTCATGCTGGTGCTGTAATTTAGGAGCTGGAAAAGATTCCAGGCTTTCCTCTCTTTCCATGAGCTCATGGATTGAAAACCAAGGAACAAGGAGCTTTTTGGTTTTGCTGGTGACTCTGGGCTGTTTGAAGAGCTAAAATGAGGAGCTGCTCAGAGCACTGCAGTGTGTCCTGAGCTCAGGTGGGATCTGCTTCCCAGAAAAGCTGTGTTCCCTGCTCCTGGAGCGTCCTGCTGGCAGCAGGGCCCGGATCCTCTGCTCCCTGGAGGTGTGAAAGGAATGCAGAAGCTGTTACGTGGGAATCTGCTGCTGCTGCTGGGCAAAGTTACTGCAACCCCTTTATTCCTAGGGGAGCATCCCTGCTTTGTGAGGTCAGAAATCCTGCTTTCCTCTGGAGCACTGCAACTCCTTTCCATTCGGATTCCTGTGACTGGGAGAACTGGGAGGGAAGAGGGATCTGATCTGCTGCAGGTGGGCTCTGCTTGTGTGAAACTCCCCCTTTTCTGGAGCTGCTCCTGCTTCTCCAGGACGTTCCATGGCTTCTCCAGGACATTCCATGGCTTCCTGCCTGTTCCCAGTGTCTCCTGTGCTGCAACCAGGTGTAACCTTGTAGTGGGCTGGTGCCTGTCATACTCAGAAGCTCAAGAGGGACTTGTGGAGCTTCATTTGAAATGGTTTTAATGTGAATTTCATTCTGTGGGTTATTAAATTGGGTTTTCTTTTGCAGTTGTCACCTGTGGGAGAGAAAATCCAATTGTTGCTGTTTGCTCTGCAGGGAAAAAGTGGGAACAATTGGGTTGTCCATAGTTTTAGTTCTCCATGGCCTCTTTAAGGGTGAGGAAAAGCAGTTTGGGAAAGCTTTTAGGTCTGATTTATTCCTGGTCTGTTCCTGTGCTTAGTGATTGCCTTTCCAGGTTAATTCCTTGGAATAAAAATCCGCCTGCTCTGATCCAGAGCCACCCTGGCTGTGATGGAGGAGGAGATGGGTTTGGAGGGAGCTGGGAAGCTTCAGGAAGCTTCCCCAGTCCTGCAGAGTGGGATTTGTCAGGAGCTGAAGGTGCCCAGAGCTCCACAGGATCTGCAGGTGCAGCTGTGGGGCTCCAGGTGGGAATGTTGGTGTGGAGCAGCCCTGTGGCTGCTGTTTCCATCGCCTCTGGAAGCAGTGAGCCCTGGGAAGTGCTCCCAAAGCTGAGGCACCCCAGGAAAAGCATTGGAAAGGGAAGAGCTCCTGTTCAGGCACTGCTGCCCTTCAGCTCCTGGCAGGCCTGGGCAGCGTCAGACCCCAAAGGAATTTCCTGGCTGGATAGTCAGGGGTGACCAGGAGAATTCCAAATGTGTTTTCCTCTGCTCCCCGTCCCCTCTGCTCTGTGCTCAGGGCTGGGGTTGTTTGTATAGGGACCTATCCTGGCTATTCCTGGTTTCCATCCATCCCTCACACACATCCAAGCATTCCCTGGGGGAAGAACCAGCTCCAAGTGTCCTATTTATGTTTTAATTAGCAGTCCACACTTGATTAATTAGCTGAGGAAGCAGGGGATGTTCAAGCCTGTGTTTGGGGCCAGGCAGGCAGGTGGGCCATTCGTTAGGGCAGGTTTGCTAATGACATTAATTAATGTGTCCTGCTGGGAGCTGCAGGAGCAGGGCAGGGCCAAGGGGTTGTTTTTCTCTCATTTCTCTGTATTTCTATCTAGTTCATGTAGCAGAAACTACTGGAGTAACTCAGCACTGGATCCCATCTTCCAGCTGGATTTTCCTTGTCATCCCCAAGCTGATCCTTGTAGGAATGTCCCTAAAACCGTGTGTAGTGCTGGCTGGGAATGTCCCTGTTGCTGTTTTTGTCTGTGTCACTGGTGAGGGACATTTGTGGGGGATGAAGCCCCGTTTGGAATGTGCCCCTGAGGGGCAGTTCAGTCCCTGCACTGCTTGAACCCTGTCTTGTCTAGAGGAGAATTGTGTCTGTTCTCTGTGTTTGTCCCACGGAGTCTCACTTGGATTGCAGGTATTTTTATTCCCTACACAAATAAACCCCTTGCCTTTTTAAAGGAACTGGCTGCTCTGTTTATTGGGAATTAACTCAGAAAAACTTGGAAAGGTGAAGTCAGTGAAAGGATATTAATTAATAAAGTGAGTCTGGAGCCACTTCCCCTCCACAGCACAGAAATGGGGTGATACCTTTGATTTGGAGAGGTGCAGGGTCTTAAAAACAACCCAAAAAGGCACATAACCAATGGAAAAAAAGGAATATAACTACGGGGGGAAAAAGGAATCTAACCCATGGAAAAAAGGAATCTAACAATGGAACTGTGTTAAATCTTGGTGTCTTCTGCAAACTGTGCTGCTCTGGAAGGGGTTTTATTTAGATTTTCCTTTCTATATTAAACCCAAGTATCTCCTCAGTGTTTCCTTGCTCCTGGAGAGCTGTCTGTCCCTCACTCACCTGGCCACAGCTGTCTCCAGGCTGGCTTCCAAAGCTTTCTGAGGAGCAACCAGAGCTTCTGGAAGGAGCTGAGTCCAACCTTTGTGAGTCCAGTGAAGAGGTTTTTTTCTGATGGGTTCAGAGTGAAGAACCCACAGCCCAACTGCTGATGGTGTCCTGGAAAAATCCTCCTTTATCCCATTCTTTTTCATCATGGATAGAGAGGTGTTAAATTTTTGAAGTGCAGACAAATTCAGCTGAGATGGGAAGATGCTCAGGAGGGAGATTCCAGGTACAAAACTTCCCTGTGAATGCTGGGAACAGACTCCAGACCCATTAGCCGGCCCCTGATGAAGATTTTCCACCTTAAAAATGGGTATTTTCTATGCTTGAAGGCAATAAAATGGGCCTGGCACTGGGGTATCCTCAGTCCCTGGGTGTTTCACAGGCTTCTTGCTAATTTTAAATGTTCTTAGTGCTGCCAGTGAAATCCTTCATTTACTCAATTAGACTCGCCTTGCATTTAATTGGATTATTAGCATTAACACTGGCTAGGATTGATAAAACTGCAATTTAATTTGGGGGGAATTTAGACAAAAGGTGGGGTACTTGGAGTTTCTCCTGCCTGCAAGCAGCTCACGGATTCCGGTGTTCTCCTGGAATTTGTGTTTTCCTTCCCTTTGGGGGCATGGAGAGGATGGGGGGATACAAAACCTTTCCCTCAACAACAGATCTTGGAGCTGTGGCAGAGAGGGAAGGGATGCAGTGTGAATGGAATTGATAAAAATCTATAAATAACCAAAAACCCCAGGGATGGACCTGCAGAGTTATGGGATGCTGCTCCTGGATCCCTGAAAGTGTCCCAGGCCAGGCTGGATGGGGCTTGGAGCAGCCTGGGAGAGTGGGAGGTGTCCCTGCCCATGGCAGGGGGTGGGAGAGGAGGGATTTTAAGGTTCCTCCCAACCCACACCATCCTTTTATCCCGTTTTCCAAAAGGGAAGGGGCTCCCCAAAGGCAGTGGAAGCAGAGAGCTGAACTCCTGTGGGTTCCAATAGTGCCAAAATTCCTCAAGGAATGACTCATGGAGGAGAAGAAACAGTGCTGGATTCCTCCTTCCTTCCTAAGCCCGTCTTTTGAGGGTTGATTCCCCAGACAAATTGGGAATTCCCATCAGCACGGCCCTGGGAGGGACGTGCGGTGCAGCCAAGGGATGCTGAGCTGCCGTCCCTGCCCTCTCCTGGGTGATTCCTGGATAACACCTGGATCCCGGTGCTGCTGGAGCCACTCCACGCTGCGTGGTGAGCAGGGAGAACCCCCAGGGCTGAGTTTTGGAATGCTGGGAGCAGATGGGATGGCACAGAGGGCAATTCCAGAGCGCAGAGTTGTGCTGGGGCAGTGACTCCTGGCCCAAAGGCAGGAGGCACAACAGCCCCACTCCCCAGATCTGCTTTCCCGACCTTGAGCACTGTTAGTAAATCCCTAATCCCTGCAAAATCATTTATTTGGGACTGTTTGGCTCTCAACTTTTAAGTGCTTAGCACTGCTAAATCCACAAGCTCATTAGCTCCCTTCAGCTGCGTTAATAACGATAATCTCTTTAATGGAAGCAACTTTGGGCAGGATTTACCTTCCCAAAAAACCTCATTGACTGGCATTAAATACCTTTCTGCCCTCTAATTCTTCCCCAATTAACAGGGAGCTGATCAGGAGCTGCTTCCTCCAGAGCAGAGGCCGGGTCAGTCCCTGGCTCGGGCCCTGAGCTCAGGCAGAAGGTGGAAGCTTTTCCCGACTCCTCGTCCTTCCCTGGAGTTCGAAGCATTGGGAAGCTTATCCCAAAAGGGTCAGGCTGGTCTGCCACCGCTCCCTGGGCTCCTGGTGGGGTTCATCTGGCTCTGCTGCTGGAAATGCCCCAACGGGATGTAAGGAACAGGCTCCTGCAGCGGGAGCTCCAGGAGCGTGTCCCTGTGGGATTCCAGCAGGGGGGTTCTCGGGTTCGCCTCGTTAGGACTGGGTTTAATCTGCTCCTCACCACAGAGCTGCTCTTGTTCCTAAGATCTTCTTTGGTAAACAACTAAGCAGCAGCAGCAACAACAAAAGAATAAGCAGTTTATCATTAATTTGCCATCCAAGGATTTCCCTTTCATCTCCAAGTTTCCTACATTTCACATTTTCTAACACTTCTGTTGTCTGCATTCCCTTTTTTCCCTTTGTAACACTCTTTCTTTTTAATGGCTGCTTTGATTTCTGTGTTTCGTGGAAGGGCTTTCCAGCCAGGCTTGGCTTTTGCAGCTGCAGCACCCCCGTTGTGGTCGCAGCTTCCTGACTCTCAGTGAAAATAACCCCGAACTCCCCACTCCTGCTCCAGGGTTCATCCACCTCCACCGTTCCATTCCTGCTGCTGCCTTTGGGGAACTGACCTTTGTGAAGCAATAATCTCTTTTTGACTGAATTTGAAGAGGGAAACTCTGAGGAAGCCAAAAGTCAAAACCCAATCAATATTGACCGTTTTCCTGCATTCCAGGCTTTCCATGGGGAGGCTCCAACCCAGGACTGTGCTGGTGACACAGGGACAGCACACGTTTCACAGAGCACCCTGCTCTCACTTCTCGCAGCAGTGGGGATTTTCCTGCTGGATAATTTGGGTCTCTGTTGTTATCTCTTACCGTGATAAGGCTGCCTCAAACCGCCAGCCCATTCCTGCTCCACCACCGAGGAGTTTGGAAAGGTTTAAAGGGAGCTGGATAAAATAGGATTGCACTTCCCAGCTGACAGCTTTGGATAAGGCCCCGGTGCTGCTCCCCACTCCTTTTGTTTGCCCTGGGAGGTTTCCTGCCTGCCTGGGTCCTGTTTAGCTCTGGGAAGCCTGGCTGTGGTTCCTCCTGGCAGGTGCAGCCAAGAGCTGCTCAAGGAGAAAATCCAGACCATCTTCAGCACCTTTTGTCCTTCTGGTGTTCAATAAATGATTTCAGAGGTTGCAAATGGCCATTTGTGTCACTCTGAAAAGGGGAAGGAGCGCAGGAGAGGGGTTGAGAGGGAATTTGAGTGCCTGGCAGCAGCCAAGGTGAGGTAGAGGCCGGTGCTGCCCTGGCAGGGACCCCAAACCGCCCCGTTCCCTGCGATTTCTGCGAGGAAACAGTGGAGAAAAAGCTTTGTGTGTGCCCAGAGGGGTCGAGCAGCCTCCAGCACCTGTCCCAGCCTCCCCCCACCCCTGTGCCCTCTCTATATTTACCCAGGGGGAGCTTTCCAAGAATGGAAGTAGTAAGATAAAACCCCAGAGGGGCTAAAATTAGCCCCGTCCTGGTCCCGCCATGGCATTTCAGCTGTGAGCTCCACAGCTCCGGCCCCACACAGCCCTGTCCATCCCAGCCCTGCCAGATCCTCTCCTTCACTCCTCATTTTTGGGTTAAACCACGGGAGGACTCCCCATGGGATCCCCCAGACCTCAGGGGCTCTGAGCATCGCCCACGCCCCAGGTAAGGCGGCAGCACCGGGACCTGGGCGGGCGAGGGAAGGGAACTGGGACCCAGAGGGACAAATGTGTGCTCTGTGTGCTCTGTCACAGCCTCTTTTTGGGGCTCTGGAAGTGCCCAAGGCCAGGCTGGATGGAGCTTGGAGCAGCCTGGGACAGTGGAAGGTGTCCCTGCCCATGGCAGGCGTGGGATGAGATGAGCTTTAAGTTCTCTTCCAAGCCAAAAACCATTTCGTGAACCCATGAATTTTGCTTTGGGTTCTTCTGGCTGAGGAACCTCCCTCAGGTCCCCACACAAGAGCTCAGGCCAACCAAGGAACCTCCCTTTGGAGATGCCATTTGTGTGTTCAGGAACTGTTACAGCTGCTCTTTCACTTTTCCACACCATTTCCTTGGGATATAACTGGGAACATAACTGTCTTTTGGACTCAAATCTGCAATAACCCCCCCACCCCCTTATCCATGTGGGTGGGGTGATCCCAAAGCTCATTAGCAGTGTCGAATGAAGAGCAGCAGCGTTAGAATTTCCCCATTTCTCTATAAATGGGGCTGCCGTCAGCCGTGTCCCGGTGCCCCCGGCTGTGCTGGTGGCCGTGTCCCCGTGGCTGATGTGGGACGGGTCCCCCGTGGCTGCCCCGGCACCGACGGGCTCAGGTGCGGAACGAGGCCAATCGCTCCGTGCAGCTCCTCGGCTAATTAACTGTTTCCTTTGCTAATTAATTGCTCCGTGCAGCGCCTTGGCTCCTCCCCGGGCAGGTCAGACCCAGCTCTGCCTCCGCCGCCTCTCCCAAGGAAACCCGAGATGCCTCAGGGCTGCCGAGAAATTCCTCTGCCCATCCCGAGCGTTTCCAGCTGCTCAGGTGCCAGCCGGGACATCCCATCCCTGGCCCCGCTGTCCCTCGGCCCCTGAGGCCACATCCTGTGGCCAGAGCCCAGCAAAGCTGCCAGGGTTCAGTCCCACCCGGTGTGATCAGCTCGGCATTCCCAGCCTTCCTCCCCCCGAATCCCTCACTGGATCCATCCCTCACAAGGATGTGGAGCTGTTGGAGCCAGTCCAGAGGAGGCCCCGGAGCTGCTCCCAGGGCTGGAGCCCCTCTGGAGCCAGGGAATGTTCACCTGGAGAAGGGAAGGCTCCAGGGAGAGCTCAGAGCCCCTGGCAGGGCCTAAAGGGGCTCCAGGAGAGCTGCAGAGGGACTGGGGACAAGGCATGGAGGGACAGGACCCAGGGAATGGCTTCCCAGTGCCAGAGGGCAGGGCTGGATGGGAGATTGGGCAGGAATTGTTCCCTGGGAGGGTGGGCAGGCCCTGGCACAGGGTGCCCAGAGCAGCTGGGGCTGCCCCTGGATCCCTGGCAGTGCCCAAGGCCAGACTGGATGAGGCTTGGAGCACCTGGGATCGTGGAAGGTGTCCCTGCCCATGGCAGGGGTGGAATGGGATGGACTTTAAGGTCCTTCCAACCGAAACCATTCCAGGATTTTGGGATCATGATCCACATACCCACTACAACACTGAGCTCCATTTTTCCCTCAGCCCTTTGCCTACGTGGATTCCCCCACTGTGGTGCCAGGGCCATGAGCACATCAGCAGCATCCTCATCCAATGTTCTTTGTCCATTTTTTGGAGAATCTTCCTTATGCTGGGTATAACCTTACACTAAAATGCAGCTGTTGGTGTCAGGGGCTGCTTCTAACCCAGGGGTGGTGCTGGTTTTGCTGTCCTGTAGATCTCTGCCCTCATCCTTTACCATGAAAGCGGCACATGGAGCACAGACCCGACAAAATGAGCCTCATGGACATCAACAAAATGTTCTCCCTGCTGCAGCCCAGGGATGACGAAGAGGACAGCGGGGAGAGCGAGGAGCTGAGCCGGGCCGTGTGCGAGGACGATCACGAAACCCTGGACAGGCTCCTGTCCCAGGACAGGTACAAGAGGCTCATCAACCGCAGGAGCGGCTGGGGTGTCCCCAGCACCCCCCTGCGCCTGGCGGCCACCTGGGGCTGCGTGCGGAGCCTGCGGGTGCTGCTGGCCCACGGGGCCGAGGTGGACAGCCTGGACGTGAAGGCTCAGACCCCGCTCTTCGTGGCGGTCAGCAACGGGCACCGCGAGTGCGTGCGGGTGCTGCTGGAGGCCGGCGCCAGCCCCGTGGGCAGCGTCTACAACAACTGCTCGCCGCTGCTGCTGGCCGCCAGGGACGGCCACGTGGACATCCTGCGGCAGCTGCTGGAGCACGGCGCCGAGGCCAACGTCCAGGCCCGGCTGCCCGAGTGGGCGGCCAACTCGGTGGCCTGCTCGGGGCCCCTGTACCTGGCGGCCACCTACGGGCACCTCGAGTGCTTCCGCCTGCTGCTGCTTCACGGTGCCGACCCCGACTACAACTGCACCGAGCAGGGTGTCCTGGCCCAGATCCGCGAGCCCAAGACCCTGCTGGAGACGTGCCTGAGGTACGGCTGCCACAGCGACTTCATCAGGCTGCTCATCGACTTCGGGGCCAACGTGTACCTGCCCAACCTTCCCCGGGACGGGGCGGCCCCGCGCAGCGAGGGGCTGGAGCTGCTGCTGCAGGCCAGAGGTGATGTGGCTGCGTGCTCCGGGATGGAATGGGCACAGCTTGGCTCTGATTCCCTCTCCCTCTGCTTCCCAAGAGCCCTACCCAGGTTTTCCTTCAGCCTCAGTTCCCCTTGCAGCATTGCTGGGCTGTGTGGGTCTGTGGCCATCCCAGCCCTGCTCTCGATCCCTGGAAGTGTCCCAGGCCAGGTTGGATGGGGCTTGGAGCATCCTGGGATAGTGGAAGGTGTCCTTGCTCGTGGAATAAGATGATCTTTAGGGTCCCTTCCAACCCAACCCATTCTGTGATTCCATGATTCCCACAGCCTGGGTTTCCACTCACTCATTGGGTTACAGGCTGCTTTTCACTCTTCCTCTCCTTTCTGCTGCTCAGTTTGGGCTCTCCTGTACTGCCCAAGTCTGAAATCCTGCACTTATTTCCATGTGGGGATGAAATATTTCCTCGCCATGCCCAGCTCCTGTGGGGGCTTTTGCCCGAGTCCACAGCCACAGCCCCAGCCCCGAGGTTGAGTTTTCACAGGATCATGGAATGGTTTGGGTTGGAAGGGACCTTAAAGATCATTTAGTCCCAACCCTGTCTGGTTTGGTCAATCCATGTCCTTTCCTTTGGATAACACCGGGTTGGAGGGCAGCAGGGTTGTGTGTCTTGAAGGTGACCGTGTGACTTTCCTTCCACAGCTCATCCCAAATCCCTGCTGTCCCAATCCCGGCTGGCCATGAGGCGTCTCCTGAAGCAGCCTGGCCGCCCGGCTGCCCTCGGAGAGCTGGAGATCCCAACAGTCCTGGCCAAATACCTCCAGCACCAGCCGTGATTCCCAGCCTGCCCTCAGGGACACGACTCCGAGCACCCCAGTTAAAACCTGCTCCGACCCCTGGCAGCGAATCCCTGAGATCTGTGACACCGCTGGAAATTTGTGGTCACGAGTTCATTTTTGCTGTCGAGCTGTCTCCAGAAAGCGGTGCCTGTGTGGAAAGCTGGGAAGGGGGAGAGAACAGGACACCTCAGCTCCTGGTTTGGAGCAAAGCGAGGATAAAGCAGGATTTGATTTCCCTGGGTTTGCCTCTTTACTGAGGGATTTACACCTTTAGGTGGTGTTGCTTGGAGAATGGGCTGGGAAAGGGTGTGGAGGGCAGAGGGAGAGGAGCTTTTCCCTCATCCCTTCCTGGGGACAGGACCAGGCCCCCCCGGTGTCTGTGGGTTCCCTCATAGCGTGGCCTTGGCTGTCTCTGAACCCCCTTTCCCAGGGTGGGCAGGCCCTGGCACAGGGAGCCCAGAGAAGCTCTGGCTGCCCCTGGACCCCTGGAAGTGTCCCAGGCCAAGTTGGAGCAACCTGGGACAGTGGAAGGTGTCCCTGCCCATGGCAGGGGTGGCACTGGATGGGCTTTAAGGTCCCTCATGATTCCACGACTCCCAGAGAAGTTCCCAAGTGCCTCCTCCACGTGGGAGGCAGGATTGGGGCTGGCCCCAGCCGTGTGTGCCCACCCCAGTGGCAGCACAGGCAGGGGCTGGGAGACATATCCAGAGTCCCAACGTCCCCACTCATCTTCCTGTCCCAGCTCTGACCCTAAACATTGTCTTCTCACCTCAAAAGTGCTTCATGTCGTGGATGAGGGTCCTTTGGGATTGGGCAGGGTTGGGGGTTGAATTAAAAGTATTCTATTATTGGTTTTAAGCTGTTGTGGCCTGTCTGGTGAGATGTCCTGTGTTTGGGAGAGCTCAGCAGCCCTGCCAGGATTGCTGGGAAGGGACGCAGGGAATCGCTGCAGATGGGGAATTTCAGCCTGGAGTGGGGCATCGCAGCATCACCTTTGGGTCCCTGCATCTCTCCTGCCTTGGACACTGGGATCACCCTTGCCGTGGGGGCTGGAGGTGCCTTCCTGCCTCTTCCCACAGCCAGGAGCTGATGGATAAATCCCACTGCTCCTCAGCAGCTCAGCGCCCACCCGCAGGTGATGCTCTGGACCACTTTTGGGATGCAGCAGAACGTGTCCCGTGGTTCATTCCATCCTGCCCCGTGGAATCCCAGACGGAAATGCTCCCAGGCCGAGGCACGGGGGCAGAGCTCTGTGTCAGCAGCTCCAAGGGTCACTCTTGGCCAAACACAGGCACCTTCCTGCAGGATTTATGGGCTTGTGGCAGGGGCTGTGGGATCTATTAATCAGCATCTATTAATTAGGCTGTGGGGCCTCTCCCAAGGGGAGCATTAGGGCTTGGAAGCAGCCTGGACAAGGCGCTGGGAATTGCTCCACGGGAATGACGACACGGGTGCCACTTCCCTCCGCACCCAGCCACCATCGGGAGCACAGCGGGAGATGCGGACTGGGAGAGGCCGCCCCGCGGGGACTTTGCCACGCTCTGGTGCGATCCCCACTCGCGGCGTCCTTGCTGTCACACTCATGTGGGGATTGAGGCGCTTTTGGCATTTGGGAGTCCCCAAAATGGGGACGGGTCTTCACTGCCGGGCTGCTCAGGGGGGTGTGTGACTGTGGGTGTGAGCAGGTGTGCGGCGGGTGGGTGGGTGGCTGGCAGTGGCCGTGGGTGACACGGCACACGCGGGGAGGTGTCCCACGGCAAACACGCGGCGTCACGCGGGGGTGGCCACGCCACCGCCCCCCGGCATCACCCCCGCTGACCCCCGGCAGTGTCACAGACCCCGCTCCCCCCACCCGTGTCTGTGTCCGTGTCCGTGTCCGTGCCCGTGTCCGTGTCCGTGCCCGTGTCCCCCCGTGTCCCGCCCCACGGCCACGCCCCCGCCCCACGGCCACGCCCACTCACGGGACGCGCAGCACTGGCCACGCCCCCTTGTCAATCATACCCAGAACGAGGCCGCGCCCCCAAACGCGGGGACGGCCCACGAGGCCACGCCCACCCCGCCACCCGGGCTCCCCCGATCGCCCCGGGCCACCGGGGAGGACCCCGTGGGAGGGCCCCGTGGGCGGACACGGCGGAGACCGCGCCCAGCGGCCGCGCCCCGGTACGGCGAGCCCGGTGTGGAGGCCGCGCCCTCACGCAGAGGCCACGCCCCTCCTCCGCCGGCGGCGGCCGCGCCCCGTCAATCACCGCGCCCCGCCCGTGAGGCCCCGCCCCGCCCGTCACGCGGCGCCGCCCCTGCCGCCCGCGCCGGGCGGACCCGCGGCCCCGCGCCCCTCGCGCGGCCTGAGGGCTGGGCCGGGGCCGGGGGTCCCGGGGGTGCCGCGGTGCCGCCGCCCCCGCCGGTAAGTGCTGGGCACAGGGCCGGGCCCGGGGCCGCCGCTCCCCGCGCCCGCCGCGCCGCTTCCCCACGGCCGGGCCCGACCCCCCCTTCCCCCCCCCCCCCCCCGCCCCTCGCGTTTTCCCGGATCCTCCCGAAAGTTTGGGAGCGCGGCGGGGGGAGCGGGGAGGGCCGGGCTGGGGGAGCGTCCCCGTGCGGGGATGGGCGGGCCGGGGGTCCCTGAGGGTCACCCCTGCGGGTGAAACGCTGCATTTCATTGTTACGGTGCTGCTTTTTGTTGCTTTTAAACCTTATTTTCCGTGATTTATTGGTCGTGGCTCTTTGCCCTCGGTGCTCTTTATTTCTCTTCATTTCATTTTTATTTATTTCATTTTTATTCTTCTCCAGCCTCCCCTCCGCAGCAGTGCCGGTGCTGACGTGGAGCTGGAGAGAAATGATTCCCAAAAGGAATTTTTGAAATCCTGGCTCTGCCTCATGCCCTTCCCCGGCTGTTTTCCAGCAGCCCCTGTCCAGGTGCAGGTTTGGGGGCTTCACCCCATAATTTTCCAGCAGCCCCGCACAGATCCAGGTGTGGGGGTTTCTCCCAGGCCCCCCTATCCAGGTCTCTCCAGAGGCTTTGGAGACACCTGGGACTCGTGGTGGGCTCTGGCAGAGCTGGAAAAGCCCAGTTTGCCGGTGGGGAGGTGGCTGTGCCAGCCGGCTACGCCCCAGCTGCTGCCTCCAGCGGGACAGGTGAACGTGAGGGGTTATCAGCAATCCCAGAATTCCAGAATCATGGAATGGGTTGGGTTGGGAGGGACCTTAAAGCCCGTCCAGTTCCAACTGCGCTGTGGGCAGTGACTGTCAGATCAATATAGAGGCGAAGCAACGCAGAACTGAGGAATAAAAATAGACCTGGAATTGCGGGTTTGCTGTGGGGTTGCAGGAGCAGAGATAATCGTTTGGATGTATTTTTAATTTGGGATCTCTGGCTAAACACCTGGGGAAGGTTTCCTGGCCTCCTGTCAGTCAGAGCTCAGCCTGGGGCGTTACAGCTTGGGAGCACATTAGGATTTTATTGCATTTAATTTTTCTACTCTCACCTCTGCAAAAGAAACATGATTATAATTGTTTTATTTCTCCTGTTCCTGACAGCAATCCAGGGTCAAATTTCAAACCTACCTCTCTGCTTCCGGGATAATCTGATCAGGGGGTTCACAGTGGGTGTTTTTAATGCGATTCTCTCTCGCTGGACAGATTATTTTAAAAACAAGTGAAATCTTCTATTAAAAAAAAGCCAGGGCAGTAACCAAAGTGGTTTTTCCCTGGACACGTGCGTAGGGAGGGCTGTGTCCTCGTTTGGCCTCCCTCAGGATGCTCTTTGGAGCCTGGCATTAGGGCTGGGAGGGGGTTTGGGAGGTGCTAGCTCTCACTTAAAGGTAGCCAAACCTGATCACCCTGGAGACGAAAAATCTGGGAAGCTGAAGGGTTTGGAGCGTGGAGGTGCAGGGGTCAGACCTGCCTGTCCCCAGAGGTTCTACCCAATGGAGATGAGTGGTTTTCCTGCTCTGGCAGACTGGTAAATTTAAGCGACATTTTGGTGCCTGGATTTTGGAAGTGGAGAGAGATCTTGGAGGCTCCTGCAGCTGGTGATGGAGCCCTGAGACCCCGGTGCCTTCAGCTCTGCCCCTTGCGCTGCCGTGTCCTCACCTCTGCTCTTTCCCTGTGCCTCAGGTCGGCGGTGATGTGTCCACCCCTGCTCCCGGAGCGCCGCGCTCCCAAAGCCGCCGCTTCCAGCTAGATCCAAACCCGCCCCGCTGCCATGGAAACGGGCAGCCCGGAGGAGCGGGACGGAGGGGACCAGCGGCGGGAGGAGGGCGGGGACGCCCCTGCCGACAGCGCCAACGGCTCGGTGCTGACAGCGGAGCCGCAGCAGCCGCCCCCCGGCAAGCTGAGGAAAACGGCCTTCAAGCTGTTCGGGGGCAAGCGCAGCATCTGCACCCTGCCCAGCTTCTTCGGCGGCCGCGGCAAGAAGGGGCTCAGCAAGTGCAAGACCCACGACGGGCTGAGCAGTGCTGCCTGTGACAAGGGCAGTGGCACACAGCCGGACAGCCCCTCGGAGGGCAGCAGGGATGGGCATCCCGGCCCGCTGCCCAGCTCCCGCAGCGCTCAGCTGGCTGTGGACTCTGGTGCCAGGGGGGATTTGGGCCAGCAGGACAGCTCTCCCCCCGGCAGTATTGAGGGCTGTGACAAAAAGCCCAACGGGGAGAAATCCTCTTTCCCCAGACCCAAAAAAGGGCTGAAAGGATTCTTTAACAGCATCCGGCGCCACCGGAAGAGCAAGGCTGCCGAGAGTGAGAAGGCAGAGCTCCCCGAGTGGAACGGGGACACGGAGGAGGCCGGGAATGCTCCTGGAATGGCAGTGGAGAGCCAAGGGGCCGCAGAGGGCAGGGGAGCAGGGCCGGTCCCTGAGGCCACGGCCTGCCCGGGGGGCTCAGGGGGTGACCCCAGCTGTGGTGAGGCCACTGAGCCTGCTTGCCCCGTGGCCGATGGAGGCAGCTCTGAGGGTGACACGATGGCCGTGCCAGGGAATGGGGACGTTCCAGATACAAAATCAGAGGCGGAGACTGCTGCCTGCGCTGAGTTTGACCGTGAGAGTTTGCTGCTGGCCTTCCACCCTGACTTCATGGACAACGAGCCTCCCTGCCTGCACTCCGGGGACCTGCTGAGCCTCATCCTGGACGACGTCACCTCCCTGAAGAGCTTCGACTCCCTGACAGGGTGCGGGGACGACATCGCCGAGCCTGACATCGCTGAGAGCAGCATCTCGGTGGAGCGCAGCCGAGACGCCACCAAACGCAGCTCCTGCCTGGTCACATACCAGGGTGGTGGCGAGGAGATGGCCATCCCTGAGGAGGCTGAGGAGTACCTGCACCAGGTGTGGGACAGCGGCGTGCCAGGGGACAGGAGCTACGGGGCCCAGGTGTCAAGCAGCAGCCTGGAGACGCACGCCTCGCACGAGGCCGATGCCCACCCCTACATGGGGGATGCCATGGACGGCGTTGACCTCCTGACGCCCCAGAGTGACCAGCAGGAGTCTGCCCCGAACAGTGACGAGGGGTATTACGACTCCACCACGCCAGGGCCGGAGGATGAGGCTGGAGAGGAGCTCAAGAAGGACCGACTGCCCCGGGACAGCTACAGCGGAGATGCACTTTATGAGTTTGACGCCCTGATGAGCCCCTCTCACGGGGAGGAATCCCTGTTCGAGGGCAAAGTCCCACGCCAGGGCATCTTCAGCTACTTCATGGACTTCTGCCTCCCTGCAGAGAAGAGCCTGATCCAGCAGATGATGGATCAGAAAAGAGGGCTGATGGAAGCCGAAGAAGAGGGGCTTGCAGCCATTCAGAAGGAGCTGCTGTACTGGGAGCTGCAGAGGGAGCCGGTCCTGAAGCGCCTGGATGTGTCCAGCAAGGAGAAGTGTCCCCGGGAAAAGCAGTGCATTGAATGTAAAAGTAGAGCAGCTGGCTCCATTGGCAAGAGTCAGAGTGGCCTTGGGAGCGAGCAGGTGGCCTCGCACACCCCGACCCAGGCTGTCAACGGTGGGGTTGCAGTGGCTAGGGCTGAAAATCCAGAGTGGAGGGATTTTCCAGGGACTCTGTGTCCGGAAAACTGTTACAACAGCCAAAAAGCCCCTGGAAGTTGCCTTACTCAGCTCACAAAGAACAACCCGGGGTTCAACGCAGACCTGGACTGTGGGATGTTTGGGGACTCCATCCACGGCAGCGTGGCCCCAGCCAAGGCAGGGATGTTCCCTGGGTTCAGGCTCCCGGAGCAGGAGCGCAGTGGTGGAGCAGAGCCCAGCTCCGGCGAGCCCCAGGTGGGCAGTGAGCCTGAGCACGCCGTGAGCTTCTCGCAGGCTCTGGTGGAGTTCGCCAGCAGCGGGACCCTCTTCTCCAGCCTCTCCGAGAGCCTGGGGAGCTCGGCCTCCAGCTCGTCCTTCACCCAGAACCTCCCTGCCCTCCCCACCATGGTCACCTTTGACGTGGTGGATGTGGAGCAGGACGGGGAAGGGGAGTGCGAGCAGCACCCGGAGCTGACCGCGGGCGAGGACATCGCCGAGGCCTTCGACGACAGCTACGGACAGAAAGAGTCTTTGGCTGAATGTGACGAGAGAATGTCCCCGGGCTTCTCCCCGGGCTCCTTCCAGAGCTGCAACTGGGGGGTGGCCAGCCTGCCCCGCCACCTGCGCCTGCACGGGCTGAGCCCCTCCATGCCCGCGCCGCTCTCCGTGGACCGGAGGAGCCGCTCGCTGGACACGGAGAGCCTGGAGTTCGAGCTGGCCGAGCCGCAGGGCGCCCGGAGCGGCCCCCAGCCCTGCCGGCTCTGGGCCAGGCGTGAGGCCAGCAGGAAGGACTCTGCTGGAGCCAGGAGGAGCAGGAGCAAGGAGGAGGGCGAGCTGGTGGCTCCCGAGGGCGGCTCAAGCTGGCCGGGCCTGCGGCACCTCCAGCCCGGCACCGACACGGCTCCTGGCGGGATGGAGCTCTGGGGCTTCGTCCCGGCCGGCGCCGTGGAGAGCATCTGGGAGCCATCGGAGCCGCCAGACACCGAGTCCCCTTTCCTGCCTCTCTCCCGGGGTGGCACCGGAGAGGCTCCGCAGAGGCGGCCCCAAGATCCAGAGCTGAGCAGGCACCCGCTGCGGCCCTCCAACCTCCCCCTGCAGCTGGAGACCAGGTGGGGCTGGGAGGCGGCTGGGTCCTACCGGTACCACGGGGACGTCCCCAAGCTGTCCCGCTTGTTACCCCTGGGAGAAGCCGAGCTGCCCCCGAGCTTCACCTTCACCTGCTCCCCGGAGCACCGCGCCAAGGGCAAACCCGTGGGCATCGCCCAGGGCGTGCCACAGCATCCCAGTGGGAGCAGCGGGGACACCGAGGGCCCGGAGCGCTGCCCCGAGCCCCTCAAGGGCAGGGCCACCCCGGGGCACGGCGGCTGCCGCAGTGCTGTGCTCAGTGTCACCGATGCCGAGTAGCTGCAGGAATGTCACCACGTCACCAAGGCCGAGTATCTCCAGGAATGTCACCATGTCACCGTGTCACCAAGCCATGGGGCTGCAGGAATGTCACCGTGTCACCATGCTGAGGCTGCTCTGGGCAGGGCTGAAGTGGGGGTAAAGGGCAGGGAGGGAGGAAACCGGGAGCAGTTTTGGGGGGACTTTATTTGAGCTGGGCTGATGCTCCTCTCCTGCAGCCATCCATGGCCTCACCCCTGCGGATGCTCTGGCGGGGTTTGGAGCTGCCTTCAGGATTCCTCCATCACCACTGAGGCACTTTCTGGTTCTCCAGCCCTTTCCAGTGCCAAGTCCAGCAGCAGCCCCCAGCAGAAGCTGGGGATGGACCCGTCGCTGGTGTGGCAGGTTGGGGTTTGCGCAGGATTGGGGCTGAGGGAACAAGCCTTGGGCAGACTTTTGAGGGAAATGGGGCTGTTTTCCTCTTTTTGGTGAAATGTTTTGGTTCAGACTCACTTTGAATGTCTTCCACCTCAGGCTCAGTCTGGGGAGCTGGGAGGAAGGGTGCCGCTTGTTCCAGAGCGAGGACGGGGCGAGGCAGCTGGAAAGGGGAACTTTGTAGCAACGTTTTTATTTATTTGGTTTTTTCCTTGCCCCAAAGGAAAGCAGGAGCTTTTGTGTGCGTGCTGATAACGTTCTCCAGGTCTAGTTTGAGTTTGCTCAGCGAGATGTGCTGTCCATGGTATCCCTTTGAAGAACAAAGTGTTGGTCCCTTCTTTGTTGTGGTCTTCACAGTGCAGAATTCCTGGTGGAAACCTTTCCCGTGCTTTGTCCTGGGCTCCTGGCCTCTCCAGGGCCGTGGGGGCAGGGATGAGGCCTTTGAAATAAGCTAAATTTGCATTGTGCCTGTAGCTGTGAAGTGGCAGATGCTGTTACTTTCTCAGAAGGAAGCTTTGTGGCTTTTTAATTTAATTTTATTATTTTATGGTTGTTTTCTTTGCATAAACCCACAGGAGCAAAGTTTTGTGTTCGTTGGAATTCGGGATGGACCGCAGCTACCTTGGGCTTCACAGCTTCCTCCTCCTGACTGGAGGGAACAAAAAAACTGGGAGTTGCTGGAGGTTTGGGATTTTTTGCATCTTGGAAGGAATGTGGAGGAGGGACACAGGCTGAGGGGACCCTACAAGCTCCTGTGACATCTGTTCCAGCCTGCTGATCCCCCCTGTCCTCTGTGATCCCAAACCTCCAATCTGTGACACAAAGCTGCTTTGTGTCCTGCCCAAGCTCTGTGTTCTGATTGAATTCCATTACCAGTGATTTTTGTTTCCCCCCCCCATTGCCCTTTTTCTATTTTACTTTGCAGCAGAGTTTGTAGCATTCAGAAAAATCATCCCAAAGTGGAAATAGCAGAGTTTTACCACATTTGTGGAGTGAGGGATGGCTCTGCCTGGGTCAGACTCGATTTTCCTGCTGGGTCCTGCCCTGCTGGGTCACCTCCTGCTGCTTTCCTGCTCCGTATGGATGTGGCTCCATCAGCTACTCCCTGCTATCCCTGGATTTCCAGGCACAAGGAGCTGCTTTGGGTTTGATGGGGATTTCCCCCCCCAAGCAAAATGAGGTCTTGATATTCCTTTTGAGAAGAGATTCCTTCTGCCCTGCCCTTGGGTATCTGGGAAGGAGCAGGCAAAGGCAGAGCCGGGTTTGGTTCAGCCTCTGTGTGTGATGTGATTTTCCTGCTGAGGCTGAGCAGATCCATCTGTGCATCCATGGGCTCAAACCTGAATTTTTCCCTATTTTCCTGCCAGCCCTGCTGTGGGGAGTTCCACAGGAACGTGCTGTGCCATGGTTCTTCTCCCTCATCCCTCTGGGACACCGGAGAGGGTTTCCTGGGACAAACCTGGCTCTTGGTGCCACGGCCACACCTGGAGAGGAGATCAGGGTGAGCCAGGGGAAGGTGCCCTTGCTGGGAGGTTGCCTCCCCTCGTTAGCACAGCTGCTAATGAATATTGGATATCCCTCCCTGGAGCAAGGACAGGGTCGGGTCTGTGCCCATCTCACCCCGCTCCCAGCACACAAACCACGGGCAGACCCTGCTGGGGACACCACGGGGCCATTGTCACCCCCCTCACACCCCTGGCTGGGTTTGATCCCTGCTTTATTTCCTTTCAGCGTCTCACCAAAGGCATCTTTGGGTTCCAGGCTCTGTAGCTTTGTTCAGCCAAAGTCCTGCTGAGGGCTGGGAATGTCTTGGTGCTGAATGAATGTTCCAAGGTGTCCATAGGAACACTGGGCTTGGGTGTAGGTACGAGATGGGGAGGTTCAGTGGGAGCAATACAGCCAAGGCTTGATTATCTGACTCTATACCAAAGGTTTCTCCTCTTCATTCCATGGGAATTCAATGAGGCAAGTATCTCTGGAATTCAGATGAGATTTCCTAACGCAGTTTAGTCACTAATTCGCTGGATCTTTGGCAGATTCTGCCCCATTAACCCAAAGAAATCAGAATTTCCAGCGCAGTAACTCCACCTGTAAATGATCGCTGGGTAGGGATTGGATTCCCTGCCTGATGAGCCACTCCTCCCAAAAAACCCCACTCGGGATCCCTAGGAACAAACCTGGTCTGGAGCTGGATCAGTCCAACACTGCCTTACCCGAGGAGCTCACGTTTGGGGGTGGTCACTGAGGCTTCTTATGCAAAAGGGCTTCCCTACCAGAAACCAGTCTGAGAAGTCAGGAACAGCAGATTGTCCCGCCAAGGTACTGAGGGAAAACTTGAGGAATTCGCCTGTCCCTTGCAGGGAAGGCCTTGCCTGAAGTGAGGAATGGGGCTGTGAAGCTGTCATGAAACCACTGCCGTTGGGGTCAGCCTGCCAAGAGGTTCTGTGTTGCATTCTGGGGACTTTGGGGTTTGCTTTGCTTTGTTTGTTTTTATACACATAAGAAAACGGTCGATTTTCTCTATTTTTGTATAGTTTTGCATTTTATAATCATGGGGAAATTTTACAGACTGTTGTTTTACTCGTGTGTCTTGTCTTTCCAAGTGGTGTGGTTTGCTTTTCCGATGGAGAAAAGGCCATTCCTGCTGCTGCCATGCCCAGATCCCACTCTGCTCTGGGAATGTGCTGGGGCCTCTTCCCAGCCCCTCACCAACACACTTTGCACACACCTGAGACATCCTTAACCCTCCTCTGTAACACTCAGCTGTCCCTTCTTTGCTTTTCAGTGTTGTTTTTAATCTGAATTTGTGGATTTTGGTGATTTCTCCCTCCAAGTGTTGTAAAAAGCCCACAGGTTTCAGCTGAGGCTTTCCCTGCTGTCTGCTGATGTTATTTTATCCAAAATTGGGGCTTTTCTTAAATCCCTGTGCAGGAGATGCTGTTGGTTGGTGCTTGGAAGTGCTCTTGGACAGGTTTCCTCTCCCCTTGGTACTCCCTGGCTGGGCTGGGAGCTGGGATTTCGCCCTGGTGCCTGAGGATTGCTCCTTAAATAATCCTGGGATGAGCAGGGCTGCCCAGTTTCTCCTCCTCCCTCCTCCAGGGAGCTCCAGCCCTGTGCTCTTGCATCACTGAAGCATCTCCCTGGAATGATACTGCCTTGAACTTTGGGATCAGAGGAGAGGAGAGCTGCTGGAATGCTAAAATCCAGCCAAAACCAGATTTTTTTCCCCCAGCAGAGGTGGAAATTGCCACTGATTTGGCTCTGCATAGATTTTTATGTTTTCTCATTAATGATTTGTCACCTAATGGTGCTTTTAAAAGTTTTTCTTGATTGGGTTTGCCCCATTCCCAGCACACGATGGACGGGAAGGTTTCTCATCAAACATTCCTGGGGCACTCAGACCCACCTTCCACATTCCCTCTGCCCTGGAATTTTGGGCTGCCTCCTCTCCACCTGGGGCCTCCTGCTCTTCTCACCCACACTGAGTCACCCTCAAGCTCCATTTGGGTGAAATGAGAAATGAAAATCCCAAAAAGCCTCTCAGTTGTAAGGATATAAAGAATTAGCCCTTGTCCTTGGCTGCCCCATCCCGCTGCCAGGCTGGCGGCTCCTCCCAGGTGACCAAGCTGTCTGAATTTGGGGTTTTTTTTGTTTCCTTCCTGGTCTCATTGCTACTAGTCCTTTCAAGTTTTTAATGTATTGATTGTGTTTTAAAATGAATGTTCCTTTCACTGAATTCTAATGAATAAACTGCAGATTTTTAGAGAACTTTGGGTTTCACTGGTGGTTTGGTGCTTTCCTGCTTATTTTACCCTTGATTTAGTGTTTTTCTTTCCCTTCCTCTCCTATCTGTTGGTTGTTTGCCAGTGAAGTGGATTTTTCCATGGGAGATAGCAACAGAGATCCTTTGGAACAGAGTAAGGCTCCTCAAACCCCTGCCATTAATGAGCTCTGGAAAAATCCACCCTTTAAGGCTCCACAGGCAGATTTTCCCTCTTTGGGCTCCAGCAGTGCCAGGGCTGAGGTGGTGCCAGGGAGCAGAGACTGAGAGGACCCCACCTGGCTGGGACATCCCTTGGGATGGCAGAGAAGGGCCGGGAGGGATGGTTTGATTTGGGATCCTGCTGGATGTGTTCCTCAAGCGCCTCTCAGGATTTCAAAATGCATTGGCAGACCCAGGAGAAGAGTCCTGCCCTCCCCTCCTGCCTTCCCCGGGCAGAAATTGAATTTGTGAGAAGCCGTAATTATCTTAGATCCTGATGAGCTGCGCCCTTAATGAGCCCCGAGTGAGCCGGGGGTGCCCTGGGGAGGCTTCGTCCTTTCCCGCTGCATCCATTGAAGATTCCCGGCCATCCGTCGAGCTGGAGGGGAGGGCAAGGCTCTGCCCTGGCGGCTGGGAGCCTCTCCTCCTCCTCCTCCTCCTCCTCCTCCTCCTCCTCCTCCTCGCGCTGCTCTTCCTCGCTCCCAAACCTCCTCAGGCAGGAGGCTCCTCTGGGAATGCTGAGTTCCCATCAGAGCTCCCTCTGCAGCCTGGGCCTTCCCCAGTGTTGCACGGTGGGGAACTTTCCCGTTCCCAGCCTGAATCCATCCCTGTTTCATTTTAGAATCAAACCGGCTCTATCACGGCCACAGCTTCTGCTCCTGGACCAGCAGATGTGGCAGAGCACCAGTTGGAAAAGCCTCCCTGAGCCTTCGGATACTCTTCAGGCACCTAAGGAGCTTTTCTGACATCCCTGTGCAAATCTCCTCCCCCTGTGACCCCGGCAGAGCTGCCCCAACCCAGCTCTCCCCTCCAGCAGAGGTTGCTTTTTAATATTTTAAAATATTTATTTATTTATATCTAATGAACACGTATTTTTACATAAATAGATATTTATATCTATAATTTTATAATTTTTAGATATGCTTTTAAGTATTTAAATATATATATATACTTCTAAGTATTTTTTATATTTATTTCATTATATTGTTTCCTGCTGCATTCCAGCTGGGAATAACCCCCCTCATCCCACTGGAAAAGCCTCCAGCAGCTCCCAGGGCTCTGGTGCAAAGGGGTGAGGCTGTGGCTTCTCCTTTGAGGTTAAACAAGGTTCCTTTGCCCCAGGAGCAGCTTTGACTGTGGCACCTCTGATTGTCACAGCTCTCGTGGCTTTTACCCCAAACAGGAGCTGGGGGGGGAGGGTTGAGCTGGGGCTTGGGGCAGCTCCATCCCTGCTCCATCCCCAGCATCCCTCCCACGGGACCCTCTGCCGGGACCTCCCCATCGCAGGGACAAAGGCAGCAGCTGGGGCCACCTCTGCCAGCGAGCAGAGAGGGACCAGCCCGGGGCAGAGGCCACAGCCCAGGGCTCCTGCGGGATGAGGCTCCTGAGCAGCCCTGACTGGATTTAGGGAGGGAAAAAATAGCCCAGGCGGGGCAAGGGCAGAGGGCAGGAGCCGGCAGCTGCTGATGGATGAGCTCTGGTGATTTTCCTTCATTTTAAACATGGGAAGAGTCTGGAAGGCAATCAGCTGGGGAAAATGGCACGTGGGGCTGGGGCAGCACTGCCAAGGCTGGAAAACTCAGCCAGAGGAGACAAAAACCCGTGGAAAAGGCCGGGCAGGGCTGAGTGTTGTGTGCCTGGGGGTGCCTGGGTCCTGAGCTCAAAATTCAGGCTTCAAACTCCCCCTCTGGAGTGGTGATCCCATCGCTGGGCTGTTATTCCGAGCACTCTCCCTGCATCCCAAGTGCTTCCTGGCTTAAAGAGCATTCCTCAAAGCCCTGGGGTTGCCTTCCAGATCCCACTGTGAGGTCTGAGCCTGCAAAAGCTGCGAGGGCACTTTTCTCCCGAGGATGATGGCAAAGCTGGGATTCCCTGGCAGGGATGGGGTTATCCAGGGGATTCCTGGCTCGTGCCTGGGGGTGTTTCATGCCCGGGAAATAACCCCTTGGCTTCACCCCCAGCGAGGGGCAGCCCTGGCAGGGACGGATGTGGGTGAGCAGCGGGTGCTGGAAGCCCCGACTGGCACAGGGATGCAGGAGATGGATTTCACCTCCTCGCTGGCTTGTTTTCTCCTTCTCCCACCACCTTCCCGCTGCACACAGGGCAGGAAAAACCTGGCAGTGAAGCGCTGATGGTGAGGACAGTGCTTGGGATGGCCCATCCCACCGGGAACGCTTCAAACCCTCAGCTCTAATTGCCTCCTTGTAAACACCGATTGACTCGTTTGCTGCAAGCAAGTTCCTGCTGAAGAAAGCTCGCTGCAAGTCAGTTGTCATCACAGGGATGTCTCTCACACTTTGAAGTGTTTCTTGTTTTTCCCCCTTTTTTCTCCATAGTGATTTGAAAGGCGCCGACACAACAACTTTGTGAGGGAACACGGAGGCGTTTGTGGCACTGCCAGGCTCCTCAGGCTCCTGTGCCCAGAGGCTGCAGGGAAACGGGTCTGGCTGGGTCTGGTGGCCTTTTTGTCACCTGCAGCTCGATGGCAGCACCCAACTCCTGTCACCTGAAGTCCTTCCAGTGGTTTGCTGTCACACCTGTGACAGCTTAGCTTAGGTTTAGTTAGACAGGTTTAGTTCCTTCCCTATTTCCATGGATCAAGTGGAGCTTGTTCCATCCCATCCCATCCCATCCCATCCCATCCCATCCCATCCCATCCCATCCCATCCCATCCCATCCCATCCCATCCCATCCCATCCCATCCCTACCTGATTTTATGGGGTCAGTTCCCAGCCAGTGGCTCCCACCGGCTCAGCGCAGGGACAGCCCTGGGATACCCATCCTAGGATTCCAGTCCTGGGATACCCATCCTGGGCACACAGCAGTGCCCCACATCCCCACAGCCACCCTTTCTGGTGGTTCCTGGGTCCCCCCACAGCTCAGCCCCGAGGTCCAACCCCCCAGGGCAGCCCCCAGCCCCGGGTGCCACTTCCCAGCAGTTGCTCCATGCTGGAGGATTATTTCTAATCCCTCTATTTTTAGAACAATGCTGAAATCTGTTTAGTGCTGGAGGGATTTGGGGAAGAAAAAGACAAACACCAAAGAAAGAGGAGCAATTTTCTTTCTGATGCAGGAGCTGTCAGTGAAGGGGTTTTTGGGGGGTTTTCGTTTGTTTTTTTGGGTCTCTTTGTTGAGTCGTATTTGTCTCTGAGAAGGGAGGAGGGAAGGAGGAATTGAGCTGTAAGGAAAAGCTCCGAGGGGTTGTCCTGGCTGTTCTGGGCATGGAAAATTCCACAGCAGCAACAGCAGCAGGACCAGGTCACCCTGCTCCCCAAAATCTGGAGGTGGCCAGGCTTTCCCCAGGCAGGGGGATCCCCTGAGCAGGGGCAGACACGGAGCTCAGAGCAGCCCATGCACGGGAAGGAGCAGGAGAGCATCCGGGAGCGCTCAGCTTTTGGGAAAAACCTTTGGCAACACCAAGGGGAGGGACTGCAGGCGTTGGGGACTGTCCCCTGCCCACCCTGAAGGGCCTCGGTAACCAAGTCCCAGCTCTTTGCAGGGACTGCATCCTTCTCTGGGGAATTCCGGGCCAATTTTGGTGCTGGGCTGACCTCTAAGGGAGAGCTCCGTTATTGCAGCTCCTGGAATCCCAGGAGGGCTTGGATCAGAAAGACCTTAAAGCCCATCCTTGGGCAGGGACACCTCCCACTGTCCCAGGCTGCTCCAAGCCCCAATGTCCAACCTGGCCTTGGGCGCTGCCAGGGATCCAGGGGCAGCCCCAGCTGCTCTGGGCACCCTGTGCCAGGGCCTGCCCACCCTCCCAGGGAACAATTCCTTCCCGATATCCCATCATTTCCACATGTGGAAACAACCCAACTTTCACCCAGGAACGCTTGGATTCCCTGGCTGCCCTGGGATGTCCCGGAGCGGAAGCAGGGCAGGAGCTGCCGTCTGCCAGGCACCAGCTTTTCGTGTGTTTCCTCCCTTTCCGTGCTGCCAATAAAAGAGAAAATCCTGTTTTCCAAAGGAGGGCGGGCTGGGACAGGGAGCGCCTGAGGCTGGGCGGGCTCGGCACGGATGGGAGGGGACACTGAGGGGCTGGAGAATCCGAACGAGGATTTGATGTCCGAGCATTGCCCCTTGTCCCGCTCAGGTACCGTGGGGCCAGTCCCCAGCCTTGGCCAGAGCTGTGGCTGTCCCCACTGCTGCCCTCAAATGTCCCTTGGTGTCCCCACCGCTGCCCTCAGCTGTCCCCAAAGGCCCCTGAGGGGTGTCCTGGGGTCAGGCCAGGCTGGAGCAGGAATGTCACAGGGACAGGGTGCCCGGGACCCGCAGCACACAAATAACCCAACCCCTCCCAAAGCCACCCGAGCCCGGCTCTGTCTGTGCCAGGAGCCGGCTGAGGAAGGCTCCCTCCTCTTCCCCGCTTTGGGAAAGCACGGGAAGCGTTCCCGGGCATCACCTGGCACCTCCCAAAGGTGGACAGCGATTCCCCACTGCCCTTTCCCTGCTTCCCGCTGCTCCCTGCGGGATTTCTCCCTCAGTCCCTTTTCATGTGCTTTGCTCCACTCTGGTTTTGTTTTCTTTTCCTTGGGAATACCACGCCCAGCACAGAGGGACTTTGGAACCCCTGCTCCCCCTGGAGCCGTGCTGGGAGCCTCTGGGAGCTGTGCCTGCCTCCCTGCCAGGGCAAATCCCACCGGGATGGATCCCACCGGGCCCAATCCCACCTGTGTGCCCATGCTGAGGGCTCGGTGGTGGGAAGAACTGGTGTTTTGTCCCCCAAAATCCAATGAGAGAGGGCAGAACTCCCATGGCAGGGAGTTCTGGGATCGGGATCTAGGGGGACGTGGAGTTCCGTGGAGCAGGAGAGCTGCAGTGGCCACATAACAGAGGAAAACTGGCTGTGACCAGGAATTTCTGGGAACTGGCTGCAAACCTGGGATCAAGTGACCTCAGTGTCTGTGCTGTGGCCTCAGCCTCATTCCCTTGGCTGCCCATCCCAGAGGGACTTGGGTGAAGCTGTTGCTTTTTCCCCACGAGGAACTTTCCAGGAATTTTTTCCAGTTGGAACCAGGGTCTGATTTTGGTGCAGGTGCTGATGGAGCTGCTCCTCACATGGGGCTGAGCTGACCCTGCCAACACCACAGGGATCCCTCGAATTCCTCCAGGAAGGAGTGTGACCCACTTGCTGCTGCAACCAGGTGTGTGGAAGGATTGTTTAAATTGGTTTAAAAAGCAAATAATAGGGATTTGGTGGATGAGCAGGAGGCTGGGAAGCAGAGCCAGGTAAATGAGCACAGCCTGACAAAGAAACCCCTGTTTTTTTGCTCTGGAATTAATGCTCATTCGGGGTGAGCTGATATCATTCCTGGTCACACTGCAGCTTTCCAGAGCCACCAGGTTCTGGGATAGGAGGGAGGCAGCATTCCTCACCATTTACTGCAAGAAATGACACCACAGAGGGGAATTGTGCAGCCAATGTTTCCAGGGCTGTTATTTGTGCCACGGGCTGTGTCAGTCACCGCAGCTCCGCACTGGGGGTGCTGGATCTGCCCCCTGGCTGGGGTTTGAGGGAGCTGGAGGGATGGGATGGCAGAACCATCCTGCTGGGTGAAGGAGCTCCATCCATCACCTCCAGCCAACCCAGACGGTGCTGGAGCAGCTCAGCAGCTCCCTGCCTCCACCAGGCTTTCCTGGGGATTATGGCTCCATTTTCCCATTCCAGGAGGAGCTGCCAGGACTCCAGGAAACCCTTCCAAGGTCTGGCTGGGAGTGGTCGTGCTGCTGCTGTGGTGTTTGAAAATTTGCTCAGGGGAGAGCCAGGGCTGGGAGCTGCGGGGCAGGAACCTCCCCAGACACGAGGTACAGGATTTGCAGAGGGTATTTGGCACCTGAGGACGCTTTCCAAGGTGGGTGGGAGACTCCCCATTGCTCTGAAGGCTTTCATTTGGAATTAGGGGGTTTCTCCAGTGTGGGTTTTACCTCCAGCAGCATCTCCAGGGCAGCAGTAGGTGAAACGCCACGGTTTCAGAGCAGGCTGGATAAATACAATTATTTCTTTCAGGCTTAAAACCAGCTGCAATATTTTGCAGGGTACTGGGACCCTCCGTTCTCCCCTCTTTTCCCTGCTGGAGCAGCACCACTGCAGAACCCATGGAGGAGACGGATTCTCGGCGGATATTTCTGCGGGATCCGGAGATAAAAGAGCTCTTTGCCAGCATTCCACTGTGTTTCCCACCTCTCTGCAGCTTCCCTGGAGCTGGGCCTGGAGCTTGTCCGGAGCCCCCGGTGTGCCCGTGGCCGGGCCGGAGCTGTCCCAGGGTGTCCCGGTGGCCGCAGGTGGCTCTGCCCGGATCCCGGAGCCGCTCCAGAGGGGCAGAGCGTGAGTCAGGCTGCAGAAATCTGCCCGGGGCTGCTCCCGGCTCCTGCCTTTGGAGACCGTGCCCATGTGCAGCGAGCACGCTGCGACTGGCCCGGGCAGAGCTGCCGAACTGGGTGGATGGTTTGGCACCCCCGGCACGGGGGAGCGGGGCTGGGGAGAGCCCTGGGGGCTCCTGCTCGGGCTCTCCAGCTCGAATCCCCAGCCTGGCTCAGGGGGGTGGTCCCACAAATGCCATCCCCTGCCTGGAGGCTTCGGGATGAGCTGTGGCCGGAGGGTGGCCCTGGGGAAACGTGTCCCCACAGGGAGGACGGCAAAGGATGGACGCGAGGCGGTGAAATGGGGCTTTGGGTCCCATCGTGTCGCTGAGGGGTGACTCTGGATGCCCCCTCTCTGCTCGCTCTGCCCTCCTGGCTCCCAGCACCATTTGCTTTGCAAATGCGGGAGAGCACAGCTTCCTCCTCCCCGAACAGAAATTAATGAGATTGCAGCAGTTCGATGTTAGAAGCGCAGTTCCCAGAATCCCAGGGTGGGGAAACGGGGAGAATTTGGGTGTTTCCCTGATCTTCCCTCAATGCTGTTTTCCTGAGAGGTGTTTGCAGGGCAGCTGCAGGAGATGTGGATTTGGTGAGTGGATCTCACAGAGGAGTGATTTGCTGCGAGTTTCGTGAGTGGATCCCACCAGGATCATCCCCTCCCGGGCACAGAGGGGTGTCGGGGCAAGCACTGGGATCCTGGAGCCCCAGCCCTGGCTCTCATCCACCCTGTGCTATTAATAACCCCCTGTGAGGCTGCCAGGCCGGAGGAAACGGAGGAAGTGAAGTTAATACATGGAAATGTTTCCTTGTTTTCCCACTTGCTGCTCGGGGCTGGCCTGCTGCTCCCTGTCATTCTCGTCCAGCCCGGGCTGTGGCTGGGCTCAGGGGCTGGGTGGTGCTTCTGGGAGAACCCACTTTGGGAAAAAGTGTTAAAGAATGGGGATTCTGGGGATACAAGAGGGAAAGGAACGCTTAAGGTGTGTTGGAGCTGCTCAGAAAGAGGGAGGGGGCTGTTCCCTGGGGTGAAGGGGGGAAAAAGGCACCTTTCCTTGTGGATTTGGGGCCAGTCCCGTGCGGGATGTGGAGCCTGGAGAAGCAGCCCGAGCTGTGCGGGGCCGGGGCGATGCTCCGTGACTCAGCCCCGCCGCGCTTCCCTCGCCGGCAAGTCCCTTCCTGCGGCCACCGGGACGGGCTGAACCCCCGCAGGCCCCTTCCCACCTCTCTGCCTTATTCCTGCCCTTCTCCAGGTGGATATTGTCCCGGGGGATGGACGCTGTCCCGGCTGGATGCTCTCCCCGCGGCTCGGGGCTCTGACCCCAAGCACACCTCGAGGTTTCCCCAGCTTCTCCCGCAAATCCCAAAGGCTGGCGCGGGGCAGAGCACGGGCTCCGTCTCTCCTCGGCGTGGGGCGGGTTTGGGGGATGTGCGAACTCTTGGTGTTGTTTGCTGTTTGTTTATTGTCAAGACAAGATCCTCCTCAACGCGTTCCTGGGTGGAGCAGAGCCAAAGGATGGAGCTGGAGTCCAGGAATGCTCTGGGATGGAAGGAAATCCCTGCAGTGGATGCTCCACGTGTAGAAACCTCCACAGATGGAGCAGCACGTCAGTCCCGCAAAGCGAGGCCAGAGAAACGGGGACACCAAGAAACATCCTGCAAACTCTCTGCTGAGTTACGGAAAACCAGCCAAGAACTGCAGCAGGAAGAGTTTCCTGGAAGCCGAGCAGCTCCAGGGATGTGCCCCACGCTCAGCTCTCACCTCGGGGAGTTCATCCTCCGGGTTTCCCACCCTGGATTTGTTCCTGCTGAGGTTTGCCCCGGCTGGGCTCTGGCGGCTCTGGTGGGTGATGCTGAGGGAGCTCCTGTGTTGCTCCAGGAACGCACTCCCGGGCTCGTTCCCCTCCCTGAAAAATTAACCTTGCAGAGAAGGAATAAGCGAGGCCCAGGGCAAGGAGTCACCCCTGAATAAACACGGGGAGGGCGCAGGGGACAAGGAGCACAACGAGCCCTCATTACAGCACCAATCGGGCGTTAATGAGCGTGGTTCGGCGATGAGCAGAGCTTTTCTCTGCCCCATCCTCCCTCCAGCCATCAAAACGTTAAACGGAGGAAAAACCAAACTCTGTCTCTTGCTGTGGGTGGGCCTGCCTTATCTTACCTTATCTTTGGGAAACCAGGCCCTGGGTGGTGGGTGCCAATGCCGGGGTCAGGACACCCATCCCCTGCCCGGACTGGGGGCACCTCCCCCTGCACCCCCTCCTGTGGGGCTGGAGCCGAAGGGCTGAGCTTTATTTCAAACGCGGTGTAAATCTGCTGCTGGGCACTGGGATGTGTCCGGCCCGCTGTCCTGCACCCGGCATCACACCCGCGGTGGCTAAAGGGCAGCTGTCCCCAAGCTCCTCAGGGCCACCACACCCGTCCATGGGCCACTTAATGAATTAATTGTAGGCTCTGAAAGCGGGGTTTTGGGCTAAGCCACCCAGTGCCTGCCTCCTCTGAGTCCCCACACCACCATCAGCTGAATTTAAGCCTCCTCTGCCCAGTCACAGGTATTTGTCCATCCTGAGAGCCAGAGGGAGCACCAGAAAAACAACAAAGTGAGAAACTGCCTGTTTTTAGGAGGCTGCATCTGGGTTGGACTCCCAAGGTGGGGTGGGGGGTGTTTCTCTCCCCGAGCAGCCCCCTGTGCCATGCTCGAGGGGAGTTCCTGGGATTCCCTGCCTGGATCAGGGCACGGCACCAGCTGCTATCCAGGCAAATCTGCAGTGCGTGCCCACCTGGGAGCTCTCTGATTTGATGCCCAGCTGTGGTGGGAGGCTGCTGGGACCAGGTGTCCTGTCTCAGCTGCAACTATTTGAGCTAAATGTAATAGAAAATGAAAGAAGACAAGAAACTGCTGGGACCTAATAAGGGTAAAAGCGAAGGAATAAATCGGGAGTATGGAAGTGCCGAACTCTTCGGGGCAGGGGAAGGAGCCTGTAGAACCTGCTCATGGGGTCTGAATTCAAAATGAGGATGTGTGGGTCCATGACCTCGTGTTTTCATGGATTTCAGTGCACACATCACGGATGGAGAGGTGTGAGACTGCCAGCGGGTTGAGAGCAGCAAGGACTCCAGGTTATGGGGTGGGGTGACCCCATGGCAGTCCCTCCCCTGCGTGCCTACCAGGAGAGGCTTATCAAGACCCACTTCTCCTCAACCAGGGCGTTTTGCAACCCACCCAGCTGTAAATCTGAACCCCTGTAGAAGCCTGAAGTCTCCTCGGCAAGGCAGCTGCAGTTCTGTGGGGCTGAGCTCCCCACAGGCACCCCAGCAGGGAGCAGTGGGGATGCCTTAATCATCTTTAATCACATTTTCTGACTCCTCCATCACTGCAGAAGTGTTGTTTGGGTTTCCAAGAGGCTGCTGATTCCTTATCACTTTTGTTTTGTGTTTTTCACACTTCAGAGATATTGGAGGAGTCGCATTTGATGGCCCTGGGGGTGGTTGTGTCCTTGGATGGCACTGGAAGCAAAGCATCTGCTGGGGGAGAGGTGAGGAGGGAGGAAGGGGCTGGATGGTGACAGGGGAGGCCACCCCATGGCCCTGTCTGGTGGGTTGTGTTTGAAATCTCAGGGCTGCTACATCATCAAAGCTGGGGTTTAGGGGGGAAAAAGGGCTGGGGGGTGTGAGGTGTTACCTTCATCCCTTTGGGCATGCCAGTGTTGCTGCCCCTGGATTTTGTGCTTATTGTGATTTTTCTTTTCCTATGTTATTTAATGCATCCCAAGGTTTTCTTCAAGCCCGGCTTACACAGCTGCGTGACCCCCTCAGATTTTCACCTTTCCTGGAAAACAGAGCTTTTAGCTGCTTCCCACGAGGAAGAAAACAGGAGATGACACAGCTTAATGTTCCAAGTGGGAATATTAACTGCAATTTGGAGCAGAACCCCCATTTCCCCAGTCCCAGGTGTCTGATCCCCAGGATGGCAGCTCTGTGGGTGAGTCCCGTGGTGTTTATGGGATGGGGAGGGGGCTGGCTGTGACCCCTGTGTGGCACCAGCAGGGCTGAGCTTTCCTTGGGAGATCCCTCAGCCTCAAATGCTGCCCTGCCACGACGCTGTTCCGTCAGATGTTGGTTCCTGGGGGGAACTGGGATGGAATTTTGGCCCTCAGATTAACTCCCCATGAATGGGCCAATGGCACAGGGCATGAAGGAGCTTCTTGCTGCCTCTGGTGAATTTCAAGTATTTTTTTGGCTTTGGTGCCTCATTGAAACCATTGGAAAAACAGGTGGAAAGCTCTGCGCTTGTGCTCCTCCACGGAGTGATTGATATGATGCTCCCAATTACACTTAATTGTGGTTATCCCATTAATAACAGCCTGGTTCTGCGGCACACACCTGCCTCGCCATGGGAAACACTGTTAACATAACTTAAAACACCAATTACACGCGATGGAAAAGCAGCAATTAAATCCACTAAGCCTTGTCTAAATAATTATTTCATTTCCCTGTAATATTTTTAATGTTGTAGAGGCTGTTTCTTAAAAGCAATTCTTTTATTTGTGTGATCTCATATTTATCCACGTAGGAACATGGACGGAGAGCAGGATGGAGAGCATGCCTGGGTTTGCAGGGATTTATGGAGAGGGGGATGTGTGGTCAGGGTGGGAAAGCTCTGCCTTGTCATTTTAAGCTCTCAATGTTCAAAAAATGCGTGGATGTGGCACTTGGGGACAGGGGTTGGTGGTGGCCTGGGAGAATGGTTGGACTCTATGGTGTGAGAGGGCTTTTCCAGCCTTAATGATTCCACGGTTCTGTGGGGAACGGGCTGGTAAAGCTCAGAGCCGTTTCTCCAGGTGTTTGTGGTTTCAAAGGAGTGATTTGAAGCACCTGGTCAGACCCAAACGAGCTGGGTTGGCCCAGGTGGGTTTGTGGCTGTGTAGAAGGTCTCCTCTTCTTGCAGGAGAAAGAAGGGCTCTCCCAGAGACAGGGAACAAAAGAAGCTGGAAAGAAGATAACAGCCTGTGATAGCAGCTCCAGTCGAGAATAAGAAACCTGAATGAAATGGAGGTAAATTTGATTCCCGCCACGTGGGCTGTTCAACAGTGGTGGAAGAGCCGGTGTTGGGTGGTCTGGGTGTGCCCGAGGCAAGGTGTCTTCTTGTCACCATGGGAGGTTGGAAGGGACCTCAGGGATGATCTTGTTTCATCCCCACTGGCAGAGGCTGGAGCGGCCGGGCACCTTTTGGGGGACAGAGCCCTGGGGCCCCTCAGTGTTCCCTCCTGCGGCCCAGCCTCCGAGGCCGGGGGGTGCCGGGGGTGCGTGGGACGGGCCGGGGCCGCGGCTGCGCTTCCTCCGATTGTTCTTCTCGCCGGAGCGGGGCGGGGGCAGCGGGACGGAGCGGGGACACAGCGGGGACACAGCGGGGACAGCGACCCCCGGGTGCTGCGTGCGGGCATCGCCCGCAGCCCCGAGCAGCCCCGCGGTGCCGGCGGGACAGCGCGGCCCGGGCCGGGGCGGGCGGCGCCGGGCGGGCGGGGGGGGCCGGGCCCGGCGGGCGGGCACGGAGCGATCCCGGAGCGATCCCACAGCGATCCCCGCGGGCTCGCAGCGCAGCCGGCCCGGCACCGCACGGAGCGGCGGCTTTGCCTCGCGTCGCTCGCCGTCGGTGCCGTGTGCGAGCGGCGGCGCCGGGCGGGCCCCGACGGGACGGGGCTGCGGGGGATGCGCGGCGGCGGCGGAGCAGCGCGGCCCGCGCCGGGCCCCGGCGGCCGCCCCCCGAACCCCGCTGCCCGCGGGCGGCCGCCGGCGCCGGGGGCGGCCCGAGCCCGGCTCGGGGGGGGCCGCGCCGCCGCCCCCTGAGCGCTCCGCCGGCCCTGCCGGGGCTCCCGGGCCGGGGCCGGCGGGGAGCGCCCGGGCACAGCCGGGAGGGCGGCGGGAGCGGGTCACCCCCTCCGCCGGCTGCTTTTGCTTTTGAACTTGAGTCCCCCGGAGGAGCTCGCAACTTCAGGCGCTTTTAAAATTTTTTTTTTTTTTTTGGTATTTTAAAACTTTTTTGATTTTTTTTTTTTTTCAACATTTCAACTTTCCGACGCCAGCGCAGAGTTTTGCCCTGATCGCCGGGACCGCGTGAGCGTGCGGCGCCGAGGCCATGCGGTGAGCGAGGTAAGACCGGGGCTGGCACCGACACCGGGGCTGGCACCGGGACCCCCGGCCCCGTCCCGGTCTGGGGCTGCCCCCGGAGCCGCGACTTGAATGAGAGCAAAGGGTCGCACCCACTTCTCTTTGTGTTCCGACCCCGTAACTCCGTGTCACCCCCGCGCAGGTACCTGCGGGACAATCCCTCCTGTGCCCCAGAATGGTCCCAAAGCAGCGAAGTTCGGATTAGTTTCGGAAGGCGCCCCCTTTTTTTATATAACGTCACATGGGAATCTTTTCTTTGTTGGGGTTTTTTGGCTGTGTTGGAGCTGCTGAGGAAGCACCAGCTCGAAGCTGAGCCGGGCAGTTCCTGCCGCGGGCCCGGGTCTGGGTTTATTTTGCACCGCGTGTGTCAGAATGGAGCGGCTTGAGCCTGGTTTACACTCATGTAACTCCCGAAGAACTGGGTCACTGCTCGCCCAGGCTGATTCAAGGCGTGTTTGGTTCCAGGAGAACATTTCTGTGGGCTCCGGTGGGAGTTCCGTGGTCGGGAGCGTTCACTTCTTACTGGTTTTAGTGGTCTTGGGGAAGCTGATGGGGCAGCCTCGGTGAGGAAGCCTTACTCAGGTGTTCACAGAGCCTGGATGGAGGGTTCCTGATCCCGCCTCCACCTTTGTGGGTTTGTTTTACACCTGAACATTTATGAGATGAGAGATTTCAAAATGCGGGGATTAAGGGCTGATGTCACCTCCCTGCTCCTCCCTCGGGTTTTGTTATAAAACAAGGCACGGCTCCTTCCCCGCAGTGACGACAGAGCGGGCAGCAGCTCCGTGTTGCAGGGGAGCGGGCTGCGGTGCCCGGGTCAGCCCTGGTCCCACGGGCTGGGCGGTGACAGGTTATTAAACCTTCGCTCTGCTGGATCCAAACGTACCGTAATGGTTAAATCGAGTGTTCATGGAATGCTGCTCACTCCCTCCACCGTATCGGCTCTGCTCGGCTGTGGGGAAAGTAAAAGTGCCAAGTTTAGGTCTGTTACTGTAAGTGCTGGAGCAGGTGGATGCTCTGCTGGAGCCCCTGCACAGAGGATTTGGGTGCCCCTCCTGCTGTGCTGAGGGTGCCCAGTGCTTGGAGGATGGATGGCTCTTTCCAGTGGCAATTGGTGCCTCATTGACCAGACAGGGACCGGGAGTGCTGAATTTTTGCTGTGCCACCTCGTTTTCCTGGAATGAATTTGATTTCTGTGCGTTGCAAGGAGAGCTGATGATGTGTTTGTGTTGGGGTGGAGAGGGGACACTGTGCTGCCCCGCATCCGTGGCATCCAGGGAAGCTATGGACTCGGAGCAAACCCTCCTGTCCTCCCGGGTGACACTGATGTGACCCCTGTGGCCTCAGGGAGGGCTCTGTCGTTGAGAGAGGTGACAGTGACCTCGCTGAATTGCTCTCCTCCTGCACAAGGAGCTGTCCCAGAGCCCAGGAGCTTGTCTGGGTGGGACTCCAGGAGCTCTGGGTGGTGCCATCGCTGGCACAGGTGGGATGGGATGGTCCAAGGGAAGAAGCTGCTGGTGGGGAGGAGGAAGAGGCAGGTGCATCATCACAAGGGGAGGGAAAATGCCTCCTCTCCTCGGGTGAGCCTCCTGATGAATTCAGCTGGAAGTGCTGCAGAAAGGGCTCCTTTGGAAAGATGAGTCTGGAAACTGCGGTTGTACTAAAAGCCACAGGTGCAACAAGTTGATTTCTGATCCTTTGCTCCATTTTTGGTTCATCCCACACAAACCATTATTTCTTCCCATCCTGGTTCCCAAGCACTGGAGGCTCCTGCCCGCTGTTCCTGCTCCTTTTCCTGAGTGCTAATTGCTCTCAGCATCCTGTTCAGGGTTTTTTTGTTCTCTCCAGCTTGCAGGCTCCTGTGAAACTTCCAGGTGAAGTTTGAGAGTGGGTTTGCTTTTTGATTTACCTTACTAAAAGCCTCAGAAATAGTCTCGAGGATCCCAAGGAGCTGAAAACCCCACAGTGAATTACTGCAGCCCAGTGGCGCTTGGAGCAGTCATTTCTGCCTGTATTCCTCCAACTCTTTGTGTCTTGTGATCCCAGGGCTTCCCCAATTTTTGAACTGATATCAGCTGATTTAATAAAATCCCTGTGCCTCAGGATGGGTGGGTGCTGCTCCCACCCCAGCCCCCTCCATGGGCGAGGTTCCTGCTGGCACCACAAGCCGGGGATGTCACCACGTGTGCTGCCCTGTGGCCCCTGCCAGCCTTGTTTCAGGGCATAACCATCACCAAGTTTGATTTTTGTGGGGTGTATTTTAATGAGAAGTTTGTTGTATTTGGCTTTCTTGCATCCAGCACGCAATGGCTGTGGGAAGGAGGTTATTTCTGGGTTGGTGCTGACATTAGCACACAGTATTAATTTTCCGTTAAATGACAGATTTATTGGAGTTTTCTTCATCTGCACAGTCTGACCTGGAAACCTGAGCTGGAATTTGCCAGAAGGGGGCATTTTGCAAACATCACAAAGGATTTTGGTGGCGGGGAGATGGGCAGGGTGAGCTGGGCTGGGGAATTGGGCAGCGATGCATGTCTGGGAACCACGGACTTTTGGGGAAAATTCTTGTGCAAATAAACACTAACAAATGAATTTTGGGTCATTTAGTGCTGAGGGCTGAGTGTAGGGAGACCAGTTCCCAGTCCCACTGCAGCCTGCTGGCTCCAAGCAGTTGTTAAAATAAGAAACTGTGGAATAGCCTTGGATTCCCCCCCCCCCCCCATCCCCCCAAGGAAACCATTTAAAAATGCATTTTCCAGTCATCTCCCAGTAATTGTTTCTTGCTGTAGGTTGAGCTCTGGTATTCTTGCATGAGGTTTCTCCGCTCTTCTTTTTGGGAAAGAGGGTTTGGAGCCCACAGCTCTGTGTCCCCTCTGTCGGAATGTGTTGCTGAGCTGCTGTTGCTCATCCTGACCCTGTCCTGCCCAGTAAAGCCAGTCCTTCACTGTGGCACACCAGGAGCTGTGCTGGGGCTCTGGGGGTTGGTTTTTTACCTGCGGTGTGTGTTGGATTTGGGCTTGCAGGCAGTGTGTGCTTTCCAGCCTCACCATCTCTGTCCTCACCTCTTCTGTCCCCATCCCAAACCCAGAACCCCTCCTTAATCCTGGGATCGAGGCTTGGCTTTCTCTGCCCTTCAGCATTTACCTGCTGCAGGTGCAGGGGGTATTTTAGAGGCTGCTGGGGTCAGCCCTGCCCTGTGCTCAGCCACAACCTCAGCTGGTGGGAGCTGCTGTGTGAGTGGGAACCTCATCCCATCTTCACCCCTGGGGAGAACAAGGCAGAGACAGTTAGGTGAGCTGATCCAAGAAATAGGGTGAAAACCTTGTTTCTGTTTCCCTGGTTTCCTCTTTGACGTGCCAGCTGCTGGGTTAGAGTTTTGTGTGCTAAATGCAGCAGTAAGGGACTGAACCTGGCCAGTTGTGCTCATTCCAGGAGGTCCCATGGAGGTGCTGGAGCATCCCCGATTGTTCAGGATCGCTGCTAAGCCAAGCTCAGGTGCCATCACCCGTTTCCTGAGCTTTTATCTTCTGCAGTAAATGCTGAACTCTCTGCACATCCAGAGCGATGGGCTTCCTAGGGTGATGGGAAAGGTGTGCAGAAACAAAACCAAATCTTAAAAACACCTTCCTGCCACTCCTTCCTTCTTCCCAGGCTCAATTTCTGTCCCAGTTTCTTCCCTTTCTCCCCCTCGGTGGTGCAGGGTGATGGAGAGTGGTGGCTGTGGCCAGCTCATCTCGCCTTGGCTCTGCCCCTCCTTCCTTCGCAGGGCACTCCTTGCACTCTTCCTCTGCTCCAGCCTGGGATCGTCCACTATTCCTGCTTGGCCGTAGGAGCTTGTTCTTGGCTTTTCTCAGTGTTTGGGATTTTCTCCGTGTTTGGGGCTGTGTTGATCCCTCATTCCAGGCAGAAGCTCCAGCAGGTCAGCACTGGAGCATTTTGGATGCAGTTGCTGCCTCTGGTGCCTGATGCCATCGGCTGCCCTGTCCTTGCTGCACCTGTGCCATCTTTCCAGGAGAGATGGGGAGATTTCCATCAGGCTCCTGCACTGCTCAGGTTCACCCCTGAGCCTGGAGATTGGAGCCTCCCAAAGCCCAGCCTGCTCCGTGCCGTTTTCCCAAGCACTGCAGGATATGAAACATCTGTGAGAGAAGAGCCAGGTCCAGATGTTGCAGAAGGCTGCTGTGATAGTGGGTTATCCCCAGCCATTCCCGGGCTGCCTGGTTTCTGTTCCGAGCTGCTGCTGTGGTTCTTTCCCTGCTTCCCAGCCTGGGGCTCAGTTGTGGTGCTTTGCCTGTTGCCAGAGGAGCATCCCAGCACGGCCAGGAAGCTGGAGGGGCTGCCCTGACGCTGCGTTCCCGTGGCAGAGCTTTCCCAGGGTGTTTTCTCCCGGGAGCTGGCGCACGATGCCGCACAGGAAATTCTGGTTGCACCATTATTGCGGAGCCTATTGTTTGGGGCAAGGGCAGGATTCGGGCTTGCTCACATCCTCCAGTGTCTCGCTGTGCTGAAAGGATGTGGTGGAATGGCCAGGGCTGCTGGAGGAGTGGGGAGCTCTGAGCTGGTTTTGTGCAGAGTTCACGCTTAGCCCAGATCCCTGTGTTTCTGCCCAAACCCGCCCCTCTGGTTTTTTTTATGGGAAACCTCGGGGTTAAGGAAAGCTTGGAGTGAAGATGAAGCAGGGCATAGTCATTTGGTGCAGTTTGCAGCGTTCTGCTGCTTAGCTCGCTCCTGTCTGGGGGTGGTGTGGAGCAGGCACACCTTGAGGGAGGTAAAATCAGAGTTTGGGGGATACAGGCCCCACCAAGTGCCACCTTTGAGATGGCAGCACACGTGGCCTGGATCTCAGCATGTGTGTAGGCAGGCAGAGCACGTGGCAGCTCTGTTTTCACCTGCTGCAGCCTCGTGGTGTGACCAAGGCTGTCTGTTCACCTGGCCGTGCCTCAGTTTCTTATCAGAGCGTTGGAGCGAGCTGCTCTGCCTGTGTTTGCTTTCACTTTGCCTTTTTCCCTTAACTAATCTTTGTGGCTTTGATGGTTGGCAGTGATAGCTGCCTTTCCCAGGCTGGGCTCTGCGGGTTGCAAAAGCTGCTCCTCGCTCACCCGTGTGAGCCACAGCTCCTTTCAGGCAGGGCTGCCTGGGATGTTTGGGCTGGAGCAGGAGGATCCCAAAGCTTTGCTGTCCAGACTCTTGTGGGGGCTGACTGCTCACTCTCCATGGGTTTTTCATTCCCTTTTGGCTGCCATTCCAAAAGAGGGAAGGCACCAAACCGGGGCAGGCGTAAAGAGCGAAGCTTGCCTGTGTGACATTCCTCTGCTGCCACATGCCAGGGCAGAATTCAGCTTGGATTTTTGCTGCCCCAGTAGAGCCCTGGGGAGCCTGTGCAGGCAGCCAGTCCCCTGTGCACAGGCTGCACGGAGCTGCCCTGCACAGGCAGGGAATTTGCTGCTGGAATTTTGTCCCGGTGCACGTGAGGAGGAGGTGTGAGCCCTGTGGATCCGGGAGCTGAGCACTGGGATGCTCACTGCACAGGCTGTGGGGCAGGGCAGCTGAGCTGGCATGGGAAAGGGAACCAAGCTGCTTCTGGGCCGTGTCCGTGCTGCCACGTGCCTGGCAGAGGGACGGGGAGCCTGGCAGCAGCCGTCCTGTGTCCCTCAGCTGAACAAGTCACACTGGCAGTGGCTGTAGCTCATCTGCTGCCGCTGCTGCTCTCTCGCTGGCACAGGGCACCAGCTGATGCCGTCCCGCTGCCACTGGGCTGGCATTGTCTGCCAGGGGCCTCCCGCACACTCAGGGCTTGTTTGAGAGAGCCATTAATCAGTTTAAAGCTGCCCCGTGGCACTCGTGGCTGTAAGAAGTGCCTATTGTGTGTGGGAACAAGGGCACCGATGTGAGCACGGGAACTGTGTCACTGGAGGGGTGAGGTCACACGTCCTGCTGGACTGGGGTGGCTGTGGAACCTCCACAGCTTCAGCTGGGCAGTTGGGCTTCACCGTGGCACTCCCTGGCCTCCTTCGGCCAGGCTGGTGCAGGGGGTGGCACCACGGTCCTGCCTGAGCTCAGCAGTGCAGCTGAGAGTGAGAGGAGGAGGAGGATGAGGGCATCCACCAGGGGTTTGGGCAGTGAAAAGTGTTGGGTATGCACTTAAAGGACTCTTCCCATCAAGCAGCCCCAGTCTGTTACCATCTTCCCATCCCTCCCTTGGACTGTGGGGAGCTGGACAACATTCCTGCGTGCAGAGCACGTCCTACACCACTGTGTGTGTGCTGGAGCTGGGAAGGGCTCTGCCAGCTGTGAGAGCAGGCGAACAGCACACCCTGTGGCCCCCTGCAATCCCACTGGGAGCATCCCTGTACGGGTAACGGGGAAAGCTGGGAGAAGCAGCAGGGCTCAAGGTGGTGGCCTTGGCATTTCCACAGAGTGCCCTGTGCCCCATGGTGTGGGTGATAGCAGCAGGCTGAGCACGGCCCCATGGTGTGGGAATGCTGAGCAGGGCCGGGATGGGTGCCCGGGAGCCCACCTGAGCCTGGGGGATGCTCTGTGCTCTCTGTCTGTGTTTTCCAGGGAGATTTTACACACCACTGGCTGATGAGTTGACTTTATGTGGTGTAAGTCCTGCCAAAACAATTTCTTCCTGTTATTGCTGCTCCAGTTTTAGAGAAGTGATAAGAACCTTTTGCAGGGACCTGGTTTCTCCCAGGGGCTCTGCTGCTCTGAGCTGGGAACTTTGAGCAGCTGTTCCTGGGGTGACTTTTCTTCAGTCCTTCAGCTGAGTTTCCAAGTTAGATTTAGTTAAATGATTTAAGGAATGTCTGAGTATAGTCAGTGTAGGGTCTCTTTGCAGCCAGATGGATCTGGTTCATTTTGGGTGTTACTTCCCATGAATTATCTCTTCAGTTGCCCAAGGAGGTGGTTAATTAGAGGCACAGACCTTGAAGACAAGGCTTGTGTTAAAATGTATTGAAATGAGAGCTGGGACAATCAATGTGAGGCTTTGCTTGGATCTGGACTGGAGTTGGGGCACCATCCCAGGGCTCAGCCCTGGTGCCTTCAGCTGATGGTTCCTCTTGTCCCAGCATTTTGTCACACCATTTCACAGATTTTTAAGGCCGGGTCTTAAATATTCCAATGGGAGTGAGAGTGGATCTTAAACCCCCTTCTGCTTGGTTTTAAATTCATTTTGAGTGAACAAACTGAATCTAAAGCAGAGCCACCAGAAACACAGAATCCCAGAATGGTTTGAGGTTGGAAGGGATCTTAAAGAACATCTTGTTCCAGCCCTGCCATGGGCAGGAACGCCTTCCTCTGGAAGGTTTGTGGGGCTGCAGCGTGGCCCTGTGCCAGGCAGTGCTGGATCAGCTGGGGTGACTTATGATAAAGGAAGAATTCCAGGTTTCCCGGCAGCAAACACAGTGCCAGGGCTGGGAGGGCTCCGGCTGCCGCCGAACAATCGGGACTGAACAGGCTGCACTCGTGTTCTGAGAGCAGGCTGCTGGGAGGAAGGAAAAACAGGAAAAAAGGCAGTTAGTCACTGGGGTGAGGTGCTGCCCCTCTGCACAGGGTGGCAGGGCTGTCCCAGCTCCTCAGGTATGGAGAGTGGGGCTGGAGGGCGAGAGAAATGGGGGCCACAAAGCCCCTTGTAAATGCAAACATTTGAGCCAGGAGGGTTCTGCCAGGAGGGAGGGAGCTGAATTCCTCAGCTGGGCTGTCCACAGGGACCTTTGGCCAGGTGTGATGCTGGGAGCTGTGTAGATGAGTTGGTGTTTGTGAGCAGGGATCTGCTGCAGCAAGAGCCAAATCTTTGTTTCTGACTCGTCAGTGGTTGATGTTTTCTCACTGTGGGCTGCAGCAGCAGTGCCTGTAATTCTCCAAGGAATTCCTTCCTAGGAAGTCCTCTGTGGCCCCTCTCTGGTCTAGAATTGGGCCCTGTGACTTCTTGCCATAATAAATAAAGCCAAGCATTTAAATAAACTTTTGTGAAGATAATGAGTTGGTAGGAATATTTGTATAAAATGGAAGTAAATAAATGACATTTAAGCCCATGTTTGACACAACTAGAAACAGTTTTCTCCAAGACACAGAATACTCCATAATTGCTCCTGAATGAAGTTCTTACCTCTTTCCTCTGAAGGGTTTGCCCTTGTCCAGAGTACAGGAGGGAAGCAGCAGGTTATGTGGAAGTTACGTGATCCAGGCTGGCTTGTTCGTACTCCTTAAAGCTCCTCTGTGATCAGTGGGTTTTGCACCCTTAAAGGATGAGGACAATGCCATGAAAATGGCCTTTAGGATATAGGGGGAGTCTCTTCCTGTGATTTCAGGCTGGAATGTTGTGAGTGATAATCACTCTGTAATCTTTTCGGGCACCTTGCTTTGATTCCTGGAAAGTCTCGCTTCTATTTACAGCTACAGTGGAAGTGTGTTTAATAAGACAGACTTAACTTAAAGAATAATTTTTTTTGGGAAGAGCTTTGCAGGACAAATCCATGGAACATGGATTGATTGTTGGATGCTCCTTGAGGCAGAAGATCCAAAGCATTGCCTGTCTTCCCTCAAACACACAAATGAGGTGCAACTTTGGCTGGAAGCAGGAAGGAACCATGGATTTTAGGTGGTGTTGGAGGACCTTCCTCATTCTTTCTATCCCCTCTGCAGCATGAAGATAACACATGGCAAGGATGAATAATGAGATCCCTAATTTGAGTTTAGTTTAGACACCTAAATGTGTGCTGGAGCATGTCAGTGGGAAATCTGACTTTGGTGGTAAGGGCACAGCTCTCCCCCCTGGGAGGGAGCTGGGTGAGGGGTGTCTGGGAGCATTTTTTGAGTGTGCAGGAGGGTTTCTGGAGAAGCAACAATCTGGGATGGGATCTTCTGCAGAGCCCAGCCAAGTGCCCTTCGGAGCCTGCTGTTCATCTGCTCTTTTGCTGATGGTAGAGAGCTGGGCTCCAGCCTCACATGGCTGCAGTTGTGATTTTGGGCTGTGCAGGTGTGGGGAGACCACGTTTTAAGCTGGATAAATCAGATAGATTTGGTCTGGAGGCTGTGGCGCTGCACTGCTACAGAGATGGGTCAACACCTTGTGTTCCTGAGTTGGAAAGGACCCACAAGTCCAACTCCTGGCCCTGCATGGGACAGTCCTCAAAATCACTGTATAACCCAGCTCCCAGAGGAGATGCTTAATTAACTTATCTCTTCCTTTGTGCCTTTTCTGCTCATACACCCTGCTGCACTGGGAGCCAGGGGAGGGGCAGCTTGGGAGGGAAGTGCAGCACAAGCTTCTGCCAGGCCTGGAAACAAATGAAACAAGGGCGATGCCTTGGATGTGAGGATCACAAAGCTTTCTGTGGGTTTCATTGATTTTCATTGGGTGCTTCATTCCTGCCCCATTCCTGCCCTCCTGGACCTGTTCTGTCACCCACTGGGGCCTGTGGGCAGAGGGTCACTGCCTGACCTGTGTTTCTGTGTCCACAGGCAGGACTGAAGCACCCACCTGCCCCTGTGCCAGCCCTTCCCGGTTGCTGTGTCCTTCAGGGAGATCATCCCTGGCACGCTCTGTCAGGTTTCTTGATTTTCTTGCTGCAGGTAGTTGTGAAATAGCAGCTGCTCTGCAAGTGCCACTGCTGGGCTGGCACTCGTTTGCCTGCTCCTGTGGGGAAGAGAGTGAGTGAATTAAGGACAGATAAGAAAAAGAGGGATTAAAGTCAATGGAAGATCCTTCTGGTTCTGTGGGAATTGAGTTTTGCTCAGGTTTTCTGCTGGACAAGCCCATATTCTTTAATTAATTTTGTTTTTTGAGCATGTCTGTTGTTTCCTTTGAAGAAGGGGTCACTTTTTCCACACTGCTGACGTGAGTGGTGAATCACAGTGGTTGTGGGAAGGTGCTGTCACTGGGACCAGTAACCTGTCAGAATATTTGCTGCCTTCATCCCGATGTCCTGAGGCACTTTGCAGCCCGTGTGCCAAAGGGTTGGGTATGACCACAGCTCAGAATGCACTTCTGATGCTTCTCAAGGGGGATGGGCAGGAAGGATTGACTCCTTCAAGATTCTGATTTCCAGGCAGTGCTGTAGCCTGTGGATGGGAGGTCATTTCACTACAGGAAGGAAATGTGTCAGCACGTAGCAAAGACCCAGCGCATGGTCTGGAAGCCGAGGGGGTTTTGTCTTAGTGCTCCAGCCAAGTGAAAGGCACAGCTCTGGAGGGACATGTGGAGAGGTCAGCAGGTTTTGTGGATGCTGGCAGTGCTGGGGAGCTCCTGGGAGCTGGGGCTGCTGCTGCCCTGCCTGTGCAGGCAGGTGGAGCCTGCGTGGGAGTTCCTGCAGCTCCTGCACCTGCTGAGCAGGGTTTGAACCCCAGCGCTGAGGAAACACGAGCTGGGGTGCCCTGGCTTGCTGCACCCTCCACAGGCTGCACATCCTTGCAGAACTCGTGTCCTTGTCTTTTCCAAGGATTTGCAGCCTCATGCCTGGCTGCTGTGGAGCTCCAGGGCTTTCCAGAGCTGTGGAAGGGTATCGCTGCTGCTCAGCCTTAGCTGAGCACTGTCACCTATAAAGAATTTAGGTTTGTGTGACATGAGCTGGCAAATCAAGATGTTGTTGTTTTTTGCCTGGTAGCAATGTTTGGATATCCACGCCGTGCAATTTCCTGCAGAAACTAGATATTGCCTGCACATGTTTCCCAAACTGTTTGTGTTTTAAAGCCTGGCTGAAGTAGCAGGTGTGCTGGGCTCATCCTTGGACCTGCACCTCGGAAGGGATGGGCACTTTCAGGGTGACTGATCTTATCCTCCCCTGCTTGCGGCTTTTGTACAGACCTTTGCTACACATGGCAATAAATTCACTTGCTGTTGAAAAGGAAAGACTAGAATATACAGAATATAGAAAAGGATGAAATAGAAAGGTGCCTCATACTCAGAACACACTCCCAGCTCCTTGTAAAGAAGATTCAGGTTTTGTTCCATAAATAGGGACAAAGGGAACCTTTAGTTGCTCCTGCTCTGCTGAGCTTTGAATCCTGAAAAAAGGGGGTGAGCATGCTTGGGGAGAGCAGGGTGGGCAGGCAGAGGAGACACGGCTGTGTGGCCACCTGTGCCTGCACAGCCCCATCCCTGTGGCTGGGGAGCGTGGCATGGGCAGAAGCAGGAGATGAAAAGCTCATCAGCAGTGATGCTAATTGGATGTGATGTTGGTTCCCTGCGTGGCCCAGCGGAGTGTGGCCGGCTCGAGCAGGCCCTGGAGCGTGAGCAATGGGAGCTGACAGCCCCTTTTGCAGGGCAAAGCCACGCTGGGGACACGGTGCATGGCCAGACAGGGGCTGTGCTCCTGGTGTCCCTTCACCTCGGCGTGGTTGGTTTAGTGTCCGTGTGGGATCGTCCTGGTGGGCTGGCGTTGGTAAACTGTGGATTTGAAGTCTTGGGTTAGGAGATGAGGACCAGGCTGGGCTGTACAAATGCAGGATAACTCATCAAGGGCAACATTCCCACCAAGTTTGGGCTCCAGACATCACCCACCCACCCGTAGGTCCTGCAGAGCATCGCTGTGTGCCAGCCTGGGCTCAGCGTGTGCTGCTGGTTGGTGTGCAGTGCCTCTGGATGCAGATAGGGGTGATTTTTGGTTGTTGCTGTTGAGGGGGAAGGCAGTAGAAATGTGTCTGCCTGTCTAAGAGGCACCTTGTGATTCCTGAGGGTTCTACACTAACCTTGTGAGGGGAAAAGTGAGGTGCAGGCAGGTGTCAAACCCCTAAAAATTCTGCGTGACCCCTAAAAGTGCCTTTCTGGGATGAAAAGCCCCAGCCTGAGAGCAGGCAAGGCACATGGCAGTCACTGTGATTTTCTAGAAACACCAGATTAGTTTTTTCATGTGCCTAAAGGCAGTTCAGTGCAAGGCCACCAACCTTCCTGAGCTGGATACCCGGGAATGCTGCGATGGACAGAGGCCCAGCAGGTGTCATTGGCCTGTTTGGGACATCAAACCTCCAAACACCCACAAACTGGGTTGGTTTTACTGAAAAGCAGTGCAGAAGACTCCTCAAGGAGTTGTTTGCTGCTGAGGGCAAAGACATTTGTACATCTGCTACCTGGGGCTCTGAAGTGAGACATGTCACCAATTTCAAAGCAGGGTGGGGAAACACCTCACCTGGTACTCAGAAGGCTGTGCTTGATGATTGGGTTTTCCATAATGTGGTGCCTGGGGAGTTGAGAGCCAACCAGCCCCTGTCCAGTCCTGTGCTCCTGGGGTCGTGTCCAACTGCTCTGAGCAAAAAGGGAAAAGAGAATGTGGGAAATTCCACCCATGCAGCTGCCTGAGAGGAACAGGTCACTTGAGATCTGTTTGGAGATAGAAATAGGGCTGGAAGTGAGATGTAAGGTGTCCTTTGACATCACCAGGGCCATGTGAGGGAGTTGCTGAGTAACCTGCTGAAATAATCCTTGGAAATGTTTGAGCAGAACGGGTTGCTGCGTGTGCTCCGAGTCTCTGCATGTGAATCTGGGGCTGGCGTTGGCACCCAGCTCTTTGTTTCTAATCCTGATCTGAATGTGCTGAACATACATTAGCACAGAATCCCAGATTGGGAGGTCTGTAACTATGGCAATATCCTACAAACGTGACCCTCCTCTCCTCATCTCAACGCTGGCATCGGCGAGCTGCCATGTAAGGTGGCACTCCTTTTTTATCTAGTAGTAATTCCATGTCAAAGAGGAAATATAAATAAACTCCCCAAACAAAAGAAGCAAGGAAAAAATAATTCTTTCAAACATTTGAGCAGGAACAATAGGGTAGGATATGCACTCTCTGGGGAGGGCTAATGGCTGAAACCGATAGGAGCACAGTCTTGGGCTGTACCTAGCCCAGAGCTTGGCTCAGCGAGGATTATTTATAGCAAATGTTATGGCAGAAGCATGTGTGACCTGTGGGCTCCTGGCGAGGGGAAGAGCTTTCCTGTACTGTCTCTGGGATACAATAGACAATTATTTAGACACTATCTTTGTCTCAAGATATAAACAATTAAATGCTGGCTACTGATTTCTGCTCTGATGTTCAGGCCGTGGGCAGCCATGATTTCTTGCTGAGGGACTTGTGGAGAAGGCAAGGATTTTTAAGAAATGTCACAGCTGTGAAGTTCCTGAGGCATCTCTACTAAACAGACTGATTGGGAATGCAGAGTAATGTCACAAGCACCACAAAGTTGTTGCTTCCAAAGGATGGCAGCCAGTGGTTCAATATTGTTCAGCTGACATTAATGGGGTGTGGGTGGGTGTAGACCCCTGAATCTGCCTGTTCTGTTGTGGTTTGGCTCATCACTGTGGTATTAAAGTACCTATAGCTGCTACTGGATAGTAATTAAATGTTCTTACATATAATTAACTTCTTTCAACTGACTACTGAGCAGCTTAAATAATCTACATGTAATGGCAGATATTTCTGTATTAGAATGGTGACAGTCGGTGCCAAATAGCTGGGGAGGTTGGGGAAACAGCTACTGTGCATCCAAACAACCTTGTGGTGGCACACGACTCCTTCTTCAGGCTCCCTCCTTTTCCTGGGGGTCCCTGTCCATCCTGGATGCCAATACCAGCAGGATCCTTCTGGATCTCTTCAGGACTCACTTCAGTTTTATTTGCTGTTGAGCAGGAAAATTTAGAATTGTGAAAAAGGGGAAATGTGGAGGAGTGTGCAAGGGCTGATACTGCCACAGTTCAGTGGGTGGAGGGTGAGTCTGCGGCTGCAGTTCCTGGGTGTCAGCAGTGTGAGTCTGGAGGAACATTTAACACAGGTACAGTGCCAGAGTGCTGTGGGCAACGTGAGAGGCTTGGTCTGAAATCCACCTTCAGCAAGAACTGATCTGTGTTCGTTGTTTCATTCCAGTTGTATTCCAGAGCTTTTATGCCTCTGTGCTTTTTGCTTGAGTTTCTCCTGCTCAGCTTCGCGCAAGGAATTGGGTTTGGCTCTCTCTTCTTCCCAGTGTGCATAAAGCTGTTCCTGGCTTGCTGTAAGGTTTTAGTGCTCCATGTGCTGCAGAGCCCAGGACTGGTGCCCTGTTCAGCTGCCTGGCATCCCCCTGCAGTGCCTGCCCATCTCCCACCAAGCCCCAGAGTGGAGCTGTGGTGTTTGCAGGGAGCTGGTCCCTGCCTGGCAGCACTGGCACCAGCCCAGTTTGTCTGACAGATGCAGTGGAGCAACTCTCTCTCTCTCTCTCCCTCGGCCGTGGGCAAAATGAGTCTCCTGCTCTAATTTCATTGTGTTTAGCCACCGCACAAACTCTAAAGCTCCCTGAAATGGGAAGGAAGTAATGTTTAAATTATACATGAGTGAACTGATTTACTCAGCCTGAAGTTTTGAGTTCCGTCCTTATAAATACAGGGCTGGAGCTATCAGTCTGTGCATCCATCCGTCTGCCCGCTGAAGATTGAATTAGCAGGAACACAAATGTAGATCCAGGACTGTAAAAGCTTTGGCTTAAACCAGTGTAAACCATGTGGGGCAGGTGCTGCTGCCACGGGGAACGCAGTGTGTTTGCCTGGGGTTAGCTTGTCTGGGAGTCTGCCCTCAGTGATGGAGGAAACCATTGCTGCAGGGTCCCTTCTGCCACTGCAAGTGGTGTCACCATCCCTGGAAATATTAAAGAAGTGTGTGGATATAACACTTGGGGACGTGGTTTAGTGGTGCTGGGTTGATGGTTGGAATCGATCTTGGAGGTCTTATCCAACCTTAATGATTTTGTGATTCTAAAACTCTGTGTTTTGATAATGTCTGTCCACTCCTGACTGGGAAGGGATTCAGACTGCTCCCCTGTCTGCCTCCTGCTCCTAATGAAGGGGTTTAGCTTCCTGTGGAAGGGATTTTGCAGAGCATGTAAAATGCTGGTTCAATTCTATGGTTGCTTCCTATGGGCACCGGCCCCGCGCTCCTTGGGGAGCCCAGCGCCGGAAAGTCGCAACTGCGCTTGCTGATGGCCTGGAGATCCCTTTTGCAGATGTTTCACCCAGCTTTCTCCTTCCACCTCTATTGAAATAAATGAACAATCACGCTGCAGTGCTGCCATGCCTGGCCGGGGCCCAGCGGCAAACCGTCCTCCTTGACCCACAAACAGAGGATGCTGGATTTTTGTAGGGGCTGCAGCGGTTTGTGGGGTGGGGATCTGCTGGCAGGGCTCTGCCAGAGGTGGGCAGGGATTGATCATCAGGCTGCATCCTCAGGGTGTGCTCTCTGAGCAAGCGCGGCTCTGCCCTTGGTCTTTGGATGTGGCACCCAGAGAGGCTGAAATGTCTGCCGAGACATAAACAGAAAGGGGGAGAAGTCACAATTCTCTCCCTATTTGTTTGACCTAAATACACTGAAGTAACTGTACCCCCATGAAAGAGATAATTTCCTGACGCTGGAGAGCTTAACATCTGTTTCCTCCCATTTTTTTTCAGTGGTAGAACATGGTAACGGAAGAACTGGCGGGGTTTTCTTTCCTCTTTTTCTTTTGTATAGCAAGAGGCGCTGCATGCTTGGGCTAAATACGCTCTCCGAGAGCAGACAGGTTTCTCTCAAGGGTTATATGATCATTTGTTCTCTATTTTCTCTCCTTCCTGCCTCCCCCCGCCCCTCCTGGAGAGGAGCGGATACAGCGAAGCCCAGGCAGGACTTCCTTAGCTCAGCCATGCCTTCTGGCAGGCTGCACCGCGTGCCCTCTCCCCGTCACCCCCCTTCCCCGAAAAACAATGGCCAAAGGCTCCTTCTTGTTTGTTATTTTGGATCCTGCAGAGGAAGAGCCGAGTGGAAGATCGTGTCCCCGGGGGCCCTCGGTGCATTCCAGCTCCGGCAGCGCCCGGCGAGGCTGTCGGCGCCTGGGCTGCGCCAGCCTCGGGCCTTTCGCTCCAGCCGTGTGACGCTGGGGGGGACAGTGGGTTTGGAAGCAAATGTAGCTCTGCTGAGAAGTGAGAGAAGGGGGATGGAGAGCCTTGGAGGGGTGTCTGGAGTCGCTGCTCCACAGGGAGTGCAGATCCTGTCCTTGGAACGTCCAGCACAGCACAGGTTGTCACAGTGCCAAGAGGAGCTGGGCTTTTGTGCCGACTTTGTGACATTGATTGAACCCCCCAGCTTCTCCTTTGCTTGTCGCGCTGTAGTGAGCCTCAGACTCTCTCTACCTCTGGCTCCAAAACTTTCCAGGATGACCTTGGGTCTCTCCAGGTGCTTTGAGCCGGCGGCTCTGTGGTGGAGAGCACGTTCCTGGCACGTGATGCTGTCTAGGCTGCCCCAAGGGCAACCCCACCACCAATTTCCTCTTTGTTGCCTTCAAAGGTTTGTTGTTTCCCAGGGCCCCAGTCAAAATAGTTCTTTGGGGTCACTTGATAGAAGCGATTTACAATTTGCCTGAAACCTGGAATACGCATTTTCCAGAATCCCACAACAGCAAGGGATCCTGGAATCACAGAATGGTTTGGGTTGGAAAGAATCTTTGAAATCATCTTGTTCCACCCTCTGCCATGAGCAGGGACACCTTCCACTCTCCCAAGTTGCTCCAAACCCTGTCCAGTCTGGTCTTGGACAGTTCCAGGGATGGGACAACCTCTGCCAGTGCCCTCCTAGTGCTTTAGAGCACTAAATGTTTTTTAAAAAAAGGTACTTGTGCTTGTTGCCCAAAACCTGCAGTGATCTGAAGAAGATTTCAGGGATTGTGTGGTGCCTGCCTGGCAAACAGCCTGAACTGTGTGGTGTTAAATGAGCAGTTTCTTGCTGTCATTGGGGTCTCTTGAGAAAACTCAGCCTGGATCAGACCTTTCCTAATTGATGCTTCCTTTCTAGCAGGTCTTGCTACCCTGCTGCCTTTGGACCTGATGTCGTGGTTTAACCTGGTTTAACACCCTGGGTTTGCTCTGCTTGTGGCTAACTTGTGTAGGGCAGCTCAGCAGAAGGAGATTGCCCATGGAAATGTCACTCCTGGAGGGGTGGCTTGTGTCAGCTCTGATTGCTTGGGCCTGATTCAGTGTCCTTTACGTCTATGAGAACTGTCAACTTCAGTGGGTGTTCCCTGGGCCCGTGCTGTTATTTCTGCTGGCTGTCTGCTAAATCACACTGAAAAGGAGCAAAACTGCTGTTACTCCCACCTGTATTGTGCAGGCAGAGCCTGTTGCCAAGGGAATGTTGTGCAATCACGAGTGAGATGCAGAGTGGCTGTTTCTTTCTTAGAGATTGGGATAACTGAAAAAATACGGAAAGAATTTGGAGGGGGAGTCATGGCTGTAGATACAGATGTTTGTGTAACACACCTGGTGCCCTTAGCTGGGGATTTTATTACTCTCAGCTTATTTGTCCCCCTCAGTGACCTGGAAAAGGAAAGTGAATTTTCAGAATGAAGGGCTGCTGCTTTTGTGATGGGAAGAGCAGGGCGAGGTAGGGACCCACACAGCCCCTGTACAGTGGAGCTGTTGGCAGTGTTTGGTTGATAGTTGGAGTTTTATAAAGCCATCTTCCCCTCCAGCTGAGATTCTCTGTGTTTTGGAGAGCAAACACACAAGCCTTTGGTCTCCAAACCTGGCTGAAAGGCTTCAGGTAGTCTGTAAGGGCTTCTAGGGCTCAGGTAATCTGAGGGGAGTGGAAGAGGTGGAAGGTAATTGTGTTACCTCGTGTTTTCTGTGGTTAAAGCCCTGCTTTAAGTGATGGTAGCTCAGCTCAGCTGCTGGGTGGTAACTTGCTACGACTTGACATCTGCAACTGCAGCTCAAGGAGGGGAAAAATAAACATGTGGTTGATAAGTGGTGTAGTTTTCTGGCTAATGGCCGTTCTTGAAGCGTTTCTTCAAAACCTCCTTCTCCTGCATCCCAGAAAGGTGAGTAAGGGTTCATCAGATACTCTCAGGGCTGTTCTCCTCCATACTCAGTTTTTATTCTCTCATCATGGGCCTTAATGCCCCCAAGGCCGTGTGGTTTGGTTGGTAAAGCCACCTTTGCCCTGCTTGGCTGATGGAAAGCACAGGTTTCCCCCAGGCAGCTGCTGCAGGTGTTTGCACAGCGGTGGACGCTGCGTTCGGCGGCTCCATCGGGCACTGGGGCGTAGCAGATTTTGGCTCCTGCTCAGGGAAGACTGAGGGGAGCTGGCTGGAATTTGCCCCAGTGGTGGGAGGCTTTGCTCTGGGTGAGGCAGTGCCAGTCCCGGGGCTGGAGCTGGCTTGGAGCAGTGCTGGACTGTGAGCACAGAGGAAGATGTTAAATGAGCAGTTTCTTGCTGTCATTGGGGTCTCTTGAGAAAATTCAGCCTGGATCAGACCTTTCCTAATTGATGCTTCCTTTCTAGCAGGTCTTGCTACCCTGCTGCCTTTGGACCTGATGTCGTGGTTTAACCTGGTTTAACACCCTGGGTTTGCTCTGCTTGTGGCTAACTTGTGTAGGGCAGCTCAGCAGAAGGAGATTGCCCATGGAAAGTGCTGGGAACTGGCTCCTTGCCAAGGTCAGCCTGTGGTTTCAGTGAGTGCAGTCCTGCAGGTGTGACTGGGGGTAATTCAAACACCAGCAAGGTGGTTTTGAAGACGAGAAGAGGTTCAGGTGAGGCTGTGGTGGAAGGGAAGATGGAGAGGAGGCATCAAGCACTGGTCACAGAATGGGTCTCCTCTCTGCTTAGAGTGCTCGGGTCTGGCTTCATGGTGGCAGCTCTAATTTACATCTGGTTTAAAGCTGCTTAAAAAAAAAAAATTACCTCCCCCATTTAATTTTAAAGCCACCCGTGTGCCCTGTGATTCTGGATTCTATTGCTTCTCTGGGGAGGGCTGTGCAGGATTTGTCCCTTGTTATGGGCTCTCTGTTGCCTGACACATGAGGAACAGCCTGTCTCCTCTTTGCTAGCATCCCTCCAAAGACTTCACAGGCAAGCCTCTTCCCTTTGAATCTTCTTTCCTCATGCAGGATCCACCCAGCCAAAAACAATAAAACATAAAATGGAAAGAGAAAACAAACAAAAAAAGGGACTGTTTGTGATTTCTGTCTTTTGCTGCCAGTTGGCTGCACGACTTGAACACTCTTCTTTTTTTCCCCCCACTCCTTCCAACCCATTCCAATGTGTTAGTCTTTAAGTTGCAGCAGGAATGTCTGGGAATAACTCGCATCCCAAAGCGACAGCTTGAGAAATGAGGAGCTGGTCTCCTCCTCAGGCACCAGATGGAGGAACTGTCCTGCTCAGCCCTTGGTTTTTTGGGAACAAAAGCTTCTGTGGTCTCTGCAGGGACCCAGGACAGCACAGCTCCTGCGTGAATTTCTGCTACAGGGTTTAAATGGAGGCAGGTGGTGCTGAGGTCCCCAAAGTGCCTGGGGAAGGAGGTTCTCTGTTAAAACCTCCATGGTGGCGAGTACAAGAGGCTGAATAAAGAGATGGCTAAAGCAGAGCGTGTGGAGGCAGCATCATCACTGTACTGGGGCTGGGTAACTCTGGGGTGTAACTGCAGGTACCCACTGAGCTGTGTGCCTGCGTGGGGTGTGGCTGGGCTGCGTGACTGTGGGGTGTATTTGGCAGTGGGCATTTAAGATGTGTAATTGTAGGGCATGTTTGGCTGTATCCAGGCATGCTGTGCAGCTGTGGGGTGTATTTGGGCTCTGTACCATCAGGGTGTGTAACTGGGGGGTGTATTTGGCAGTGTGTATTTAGGATATAGAACTGTGGGGTGTATTTGGCTGTATTCCTTCAGGGTGTGTAACTGTGGGGTGTATTTGACTCTATACTATCAGGATGTGTAATTGTGGGGTGTATTTGGTAGGGTACATTTAGGATCTATAACTGTGGGGTGTATTTGGCTGTATTCCTTCAGGGTGTGTAACTGTGGGGTGTATTTGACTCTATACTATCAGGATGTGTAATTGTGGGGTGTATTTGGCAGTGTGTATTTAGGATATAGAACTGTGGGGTGTATTTGGTAGGGTATATTTAGGATGTGCAACTGTGGGGTGTATTTGGCTGTATTCCTTCAGGGTGTGTAACTACGGGGTGTATTTGGCAGTGTGCATTTAGGATATGTGATTGTGGGGTGTATTTGACTCTGTACCATGAGGATGTGTAATTGTGGGGTGTATTTGGTAGGGTACATTTAGAATATATAACTGTGGGGTGTATTTGGTAGGGTACATTTAGGATCTATAACTGGGGGGTGTATTTGGCTGTACTCCTTCAGGGTGTGTAACTATGGGGTGTACTTGGCAGTGTGCATTTAGGATGTGTAATTGTGGGGTGTATTTGGCTTTGTACTATCAGGATGTGTAACTGGGGGGTGTATGTGGCTGTATTCCTTCAGGTGCTAAACTGTGGGGTGTATTTGGCAGTGCACATTTAGGATGTGTGATTGTGGGGTGTATTTGGTAGGGTACATTGAGAATATATAACTGGGGGGTGTATTTGGCGGTGTTCCATCAGGATGTGTAACTGTGGGGTGTATTTGGCAATGCACATTTAGGATATATAACTGTGGGGTGTATTTGGTAGGGTGCATTTAGGATATATAATTGGGGGGTGTATTTGGTTGTATTCCATCAGGATGTGCAATTGTGGGGTGTATTTGGCTCTGTACCATCAGGGTGTGTAACTGTGGGGTGTGTTTGGCAGTGCACATTTAGGATGTGTAACTGTGGGGTGTATTTGGTAGGGTACATTTAGGTTGTGCAACTGTGGGTTGTACTTGGCAGTTCACAGTGAGGCTGTGTAGCTGTGGGGTGTATTTGGCTGTATTCCATCAGGATGTGTAACTGTGGGGTGTATTTGGCAGGGCACGTTTAGGCTGTGTCACTGTGGGGTGTATTTGGCTGTATTCCATCAGGATGTGTGACTATGGGCTCTCTTTGGCAGGGCACATTTAGGCTGTGTCACTGTGGGGTGCATTGGGTACAGCCGGTGCCACCAGCAGCTCCATCACAGCCGTGAGTGGAGCCAGCAGCAACTCTGGCAGCACCTCACATGGTTAATAAAGGGCAAAAATGGCCAAGAAGAGGGATGGGGGGATAAAAAATGGTGAGGAACAGCACTGTGAGCACTAGGGTTTGGTGAAGATGGCAAGGAGGAGGTGCCGGAACAGGGGGATGCTCCCTAGCAGGAATTGTGGCCCGTGCAGACCCCACACAGGAGGAGGTTCTCCTGATGGAATGGGACCTGTGATGGCTCCACATGGCAGGAATGGGACCTCTGGAGGCTCCTCACAGGAGCAGGGGGATGTTTCTGGCAGGAACTGTAGCCTGTGGAGGTGATTCCTGGCAAGAATTGTGACCAGTGGAGGCCCCACACAGGAGCAGGTTCTCCTGACAGGAACCACGGCCTGTGGAAGCCCCACGGGAGCATGGGACACCTACAAGAAGGAAGGACAACTATTATGTCCCAACCATATCTCTCCCAGTTCCCAATCCTTCTGCAGCCCTTGGTGGGAGGTAGATCCCTCAGAAGACGGGAAGTTGAGCCACGGTGGGTGGGGGTAAGGCATTGTGTCAGCTTTATCTTTGTTTCTCGTTATCCAAATCAGTTGGCAATAAATCAGATAGACAGTGATTGGAATGGGATCACCATACTTCTATAGCAGCCCATCAGCTTTTTCATCTGATTTCCTGCTTTGCCTCGGTTGGGCAGCACAGAGGGTGGACATCTGGCAGCCCACCACAGCAGCAAACATTCATTTCTGCTACCCTAAGCTTGGCACAGCCCTGTGGCAGGGCTCATGGAAAGCCAGATGACTGTTGTCCATAAAAAACTGGGATGCTGGGCTCTGCTTCCATGGTGCCTCTGCCATCTGTGGGGTCTCACGGGTTATCCCTTGTTGAAGACAGATGTGGTGGCAAGGTAGAAACAGACTTATTTGACTGAGTGCGAGGGTCACGAGATGCCCAGGGCAGCAGCTGCTGCATGAATAACCTTAGTTTCAACAACAAAAAACAAGCTGAAATGTTTTCAGTAGATATGGGGACTGTTCTCAGTGCTGGTGTGGCTCTCGTGTTGCTCGGGGGAAAGTGGAGGGTTTCTGCATTGTCAGACCCCTGTCTTGGGGGCTCTCTGTTCCTTCCTTCTTCCTCTTAAGAGTAGGATTAGAAATGAAGGGAATTCAGCCCTGTGGAGTGCTTGGCATGTAGTTCTGCTTTGTGGACAGCAAAGCCAGGACCAGCAGATCCAGCCCCAGGAAGCTGTGATACCGAGATAGGGCAGATGTATTCCAGTGGAAGGGAAGCTTTAGGATCTGAGCAGGAGTTCAGCTGTATTCCCACAGGTGGTTCAGAATGGTTTCCACTGCTGCTCTGTATGGGGGAATTGTATTTTTAATCCTGTTTACTGGAACTCACTTGAGGGGAATGTGTTTTGTGTAGCGTTGAGTGGTGGCCAAGCAGCTTTCATTGAGCAGACCAGTTCCAGGAGGGATTCCTGTGCTGGTGCCATCGCTACAGTAGGAAAAACCTGGCTTGGGTATTCCATGAGTTTTCTGATGTTATAGTGCTTCAGAATTGCTTTGCTTCCAGGAAAAGGCTCATCCTGACTTTTCGTTGAATGCCTGCCTGGAGAGACTGAATTATTGAGAGAGTGGTGGGGTTCCTGGCAGATGGGGATGGTGGAGATGACAGTGGCATGTGCAGGACACTCACTGGAATTTCCTCTCTCCCTCTCTGCCATGAACTCTGATGCATTTAGAGTCTCTGTGACTTGGAAAACGAAGATGTGATTCATGGGATTCTGAGCATACTTTGTAGTAACTTTATTAGTGCAGGGAGTTGATTTGTGGTCACTAAATGTTCAGTCGTTCAAGTCAGATTTAAGTAGCTTTAAAATTTATATGGTTTGGAAGCAAAATTTCAGCCTCCCTGGAATCCATGGGGAAAACCACCACAGCCACTGGGATAAGATTTGACTGGTGATGCTTTAAGAAATGTGTCTTCTAAAAGCTTTCTGCTCCTAATTGCATTCCTTTGTTCTTTTTCCTTAAAGTCTTGTGAAGAAGGCAATCTGAGGACCATGCATCCGTGACTCCTGGTACCAGCCTGTGAGCCGGGGCGATGGAAGTTCTAGAAGGCCGCCAGCGTACTGCTTCTGTGACCATTCCCAATGGATTTACCAACAGGGTTTTCCAAGCAAACATGGAGGAAGGGAGCACGGATGCCTTGGAGGCCTGTAGTGCTGAGCACTGCGCCTCCGGCGACGCAATCCCGAGCGAGCAGGAGGAGACGCACAGGTATAAGAAGACAACCAAGGGCAACCGGATCTGGAATTTCGTCAGGCGAAGGAAAGGACTCTCTACGAATAAAGACAGACCCCAGTCCATGATCCTGCTGGGAGTTACGGCTGAGGCCTCAGAGTTAAAAAAGCCATCCTTCATGGACAGGGTACGGTCGTCAAAAAAGGGAAGATCCTCCAGGACGCCCAAGAACGTGGATTTGAGAGCGTCCAGAGTGCCGGACGTGTGTGACCCTGAGGAGGACCTTCATTCCAGTGGGCAGAGAGCTCTCTACAGGGTCAAGAAGCTGGGCGATGGCCGGAGGCCCTCCCGCCACTCGTACGCGGGGTACATCGAGGACTTGGACTCTTCTTTTGAGGACATAGAGCTGAACATCAGCATTCCTGAACTCGATACTGCTGAAAGCAAATGTCTCAGGGATATCAGTGGCAGATTACACGGGGAGGATAATGATGGTAACTGCCACAGAATACCGGCCAGGAAGAGTGACTCTTTGAATTTTGAACACATGAAGAGTCCTGCAATTACAGAAGGGGACAATCAAAAGAGGTGTGCTGTGCTCCCACAGGAGAGCAGGAGAGGAAGGAGCTCTGATGTCTGGAGCTATCTGAAAGGAATTTCATTAGCTGGCAAAGATAATTCAAAGCTCCCAGATCAAAGGGCTGAAACCAATTTCCAGAACTTAGAAAATACAACCGATCATTCCGCTTCTTACTTTGACTTTGATACAAGATGTGAGGAGAATCTCAGCCAGCGGAAAAAATCAAACGGTGCTGCCAAAGCCACTCACTTTGGGGGTGTTGTGAGGTTCCTGACCAGCGTGGCCGAGGCAGCTCGGCGGCTGCGAGGCTCCTCGAGGGCGTTTTCCCCCGATGAGAAGAGGCCTCAGCGGAGTTTCCGAGGCCGCAGGCAGGATGTTGCCTCCCCCAAAGAGGGCTTGGTTATCGAGAACGAGGGCGCAAAGGCCTTCTGCACGGTGGGAGCCTGTCTGCAGTCCCCAGATTCGGGCACGTGGGAGAACCTGAGCTTGGAGAGTTTAGCAGGGAAGGAGCCCATGCAGCACTGCAAAACCACGGAAGGGGCAAAAGGCGTTGGTTCCTCTGGGCCGGACGGTGGGAATGACAGACTTAATGAAACATCACTTTCCCCCTTTGGGCCAGAACCGGCCATGTCCCACCTGGCAGAGCTTGCAGATGGCTCTTTCACTGAGCTGAATAGCAAAGACCTCTCTGAGGATCTGGCTGAACTTCCACAGACGACTCCGGCCGAACCGATTCAGGACTTGGGCACTACTGCAGAGAAGCCCCAGATCGTGGCCAGGGACCTGCCACCTTCTCATGATCTTCCTGTGAATAGTCTGGATGCTGGGGACTTGGGCTGTTCTCCAGCTGCCAGTGGGGACTTTTCTGCAGTGGCTGGGGCTCAGACCCACCTCCCACAGGCATCACCAACTAAACTTGATACTGAGCATGTGGCTTGTGCCCCGGTGGTTGCTAAAGACGTGGATCTGTCTCCAGCAGTTGCTCAGGAGCTTTCAGAGACAGAACTGGATAATCAGGACTTGAGAAATCCTGAGCTGCCTTTGCAAAACTTGTCTGGAGGCGAGCTGGAGTTTCAGGACACTGGCAGTACCCTGGAGAGGGTCGTGGGCAGGGACCTGCCACCTCCTCTTGATCTTGTCAATAATTTGGATGCTGCAGATCTGGGCTGTTCTCCAGCTGCTGATGGTGCCTTTTCTGCAGTGACTGAGGCTCAGACCCACCTTCCACAGACATCACTGACTAAACTTGATACTGAGGATGTGGCTTGTGCACCAGTGATTGCTAAAGACATGGATCCATCTCCAGTTGTGGCTCAGGAAATTTCAAGGACAGAACTGGATAATCAGGACTTGAGAAATCCTGAGCTGCCTTTGCAAGACTTGTCAGGAGGTGAGCTGGGGATTCAGGACTCAGGCAGTACTCCAGAGACATCGCAGGCTGGGGGCAGGGATGTGCCACCTTCTCCTGATCATCCTGTGAATAAGCTGGATACTGTGGACTTGGACCATTTCTCAGCTGCCAATGGTGACTTCTGTGCAGCAGCTGAGGCTCTGATCCACCTTCCACAGGCAGCTCTGACTGAAGAGATCCAAGACACTGTCAGTACTCTGGAGAAGAGTCAGGTCATGGGCAGGGACCTGCCACCTTCTCACGACGTTCCTGAGAATATTCTGGATGCTGGGGACATGAGCTGTTCCGCAGTTGCCGACGTTGACTTTTCTGTAGTGACTTTTTTAAAGTGCTCCACAGTGAGAAGGCAGGGTTTGGAACAGCCTGGTGGCCGCATTAAAAAGAGGGGAACCACTTCATTTGTGGAACAAAACTCTGTGGAGGTCATGGACAGAGTGGAAGAGTTCAGCTGCAGCACGGAGTGCAGGCCCTTCCAAGTGCACGTCTCGAGGATTGTCTCCTCTGGACGGCTCAAAAATGGAAAGGTATGAGCAGCTTCGTGAGGTTTGCAGTAAGACCACGCTGTTGTACATCTTTGTTTGCACTTGGAAGCATTGTTTTACATCCCCCATTGGGATTTCCAGTTAAGGAGGTTGTTCTGTGAGTGGTGGCAGTAGACACAGCTTTTACATCAGTCTGAGCTCTTATTTACTAACTTCCAGAGCTGCTTCTCCTATGACCCTTTGTGTGGATCAGTGTCTCTCGAAGAGGGAGTAGCAGTTTATGTATTTCTAGACACTGCCTTCAGTTTTTTTCCTCACTGCATTTAAGTTCATTTGAAGTAGAAGCTCCTAAGAAGAGGGGTTTTGCCAAATTGAGAGTTAGGTGCTCTGTGGGCAAACAGAATTCAGTAGTTGCACTTTGGCCTCTGTGTTTTCTTACCTAAAATACTGCTGGGTATCGTAGGAGTGATGGAGTGGGTGATGAATGAGAGGTGGGCAATGCTGGTGGCTTCAGTCATGGCAGGATGTTCCTGTCTGGTACAAGCAAGTCTTTCAAAGCCCTTAAAATCCTCAAAACATTTCAGTGGACATTGCATTTTGGACTAAGTTCTGGGTGTTACAAATCTGTCTTGTCCGGCTTATTGCTGGGATACCTCAGAAGTCCTGTGGAGCCAGTGTGAAGCCCAGCTTTAGGGTTCTTTCGGGTACCTGCTGGTTAGCTGAGGCTGGAATGAGGACTTTTTCTTTTATCAAGGTGCCAGGTAGAAAAATCAGGTTGATTTGTGAAGAAACTTTCTCTTTTCCTTTTGGGTTTGCAGAGACAAGAGATATTCCAGAGGTGGTGACGCTGTTCCCTGTTGGAAAAGGGGTCACAGTAGCTCCTGAGCCAAGAGGGGAAGTGTTTGAAAATTGGCAGCAGATTAGAAATGCTGGGGGGAAAAAATCTGAACTTCTGACTTGCAGCTAAAACAGGCAGTAGCATTGTTAGTTATTCCTGGTTTTGTTTTTCTGCTCTGCTTTGTGTAGTACAAAGAATTACTGAAGCGCTCTGTGTAATCCCAGGCACTCCAGAGCACTGAGTAGTGGTTGGTCACTTCTTGGGGTTGCTGGAAGAAACATTTTTAGGAGGAACTTGAGAGGGCTGTGGTTTGATATCCCTTCACAGGGACCAAGCTGAAAGTATTCTGGGCGGGAGCAAGATGAGAGAGGCACGAAAGGATGGAGTGGAGCAGAGGGAAATACCGGCACTCTCCTCCCAGAGCAGCCAGGAGGGCAGGGGCTGCCTGTCTGATCCCAGTGCTCTCAGGGCACAATCCCAGCGCTTTCCCAGCTCAGCTGTGTGAACAGGAGATGCCCTAAGCCCCAGCTCAGCTGTTGCAGCTTACAAACATTACAGAGAAACTTAAATATGGTGCTTGAGATAACTGGGCAGGAAACCTCCCCTGAGTTCCCGTGGAGCGTGGCGATAGCACACGACCTCCGGGCTGCCGCGGCTTCCTCTCGCAGGGAGGGCTGGCTGCCTCCTGGGCAGGAGCAGCAGCAGGGTGGGAGGGATGGCAGACAGCCCCAGCTGGGTTGTGGACACCTCCAGCACCCCAGGAACTCCTGCTGCAGGTTTGGAAATGCCCAGCGATCTGGTGGTGGCATCAAGGCCAGAGCACAGGGAGGCTAAAGGAGGGATCTCCTGGACGGGAAGAGCCCTGGATGGTCTGCCAGCAGCTCCAGTAACAAATGACCTGAGATACCCCAGGGATTTGCTCGCCTATCTCCCATCAGGGAGCGGCACTCGGAAACACTTTCCCAAAAATAAACATGGAAGAGGAGTAACTGCAGCCTGAGCGTGACAGTAGCAGCAAACTCCAGCCTCTTATTGTTTTAGGGCTCAATCCATCTCTTTGCTGGCACCTGTTCCTCAGGACAGTTGTTGGCCCTGCTGCCTCCGGTCCAGGCTGCTCTGGTTCACTGTAGTATTTGTATTTCAAGGAAAGTGCTCAACCACAGGCAGGGAGAAGGTGCTGCCAGGACGGGCCGGCTCGGCCAGGCCAGCTGCTGTGAGCAAGTTCTCCAGCAGCTTTACAGTGTATGAGCAGTGTAGGGCAGAAGGCATTTCCCAAACAACTTAAACATTGTCCCACAAAAAGCATTAAAGGGGCTCCTGTGGGGAGATGGTGTGACAAACTGAGGCTGGTGTAGCACAAGGGATGCTGGAGTGGGATTTAGGGCATCTGTACATTAGTTCTGTCAGTCAGTAAATCTGTTCAGCTGTAATCTCTTGCAATTAATGCCCCTGTTTTTTGCTTCCTGGTCTTGTCTTTTGAAATTGTAATGTCTTTGGGCAGGAGCTGAGAGATACTATGGGCAAGTAGCTGGGTAGGGTTTGATCCTGGTGCTTTAAAGGAAATAGCATTGCAGCAGCATTTGATAAGAGCTGCTGTAGAAAAGTAGACAAGCACATCCCTGATAGTTGCTTTCAGACCCCATCCCAAATTCTCATGTGGTCTGGGGAATCGGGAAACAGTGGAGATGAAACGTTTTGAAGAATTGGAAGAATGGTAAAGGTTAAAACCAATTGTCAGTGGGAAATGCATTACTCCATTCATGCTGCAGCAGCTCTGGAATCAAAGTGCCATCCTTACTCTGAGCGATACGAGAAAAGGAGGAAAAGATGACATGGAGGTTTTGCCAGGTTTTGGACAGAATTTACATTTTCCATGTCTCCACTGAAGTGATTTATCCTCATCCCACCTCTAAAAACACCACAGCACCCCAACAGGGAAACTGCTGCTGCAAGAAGCCAGGCATAGCCCCAGGAGTTGTCTTTGACCACTTCCAGTAGCTCGAGATGATGCTTAGATGGAAAGCAGCTTTGATACCATGTAATTTGCAATTCCAGCTTTCCATCGGGCTTCCAAAGTGCCTCATGTATCCCTAGACAGGGCTTGTGGGTGATTTGATACCTCCTTTGGAGTGACACTAGGAAAGGTTGCAAAACAGGCACCTGAATGCATATTTCAGGTATCAGTTTGGAGTTTTTAGGACCCAGAAACAAGGTTCAGGTTTATTGCTGGCTGAGAGATCTGCCATGGGATGAGGTCCCTGCTTGTCCCAGGGCCACGACCGGGAGCATCTCGGAGCCTCTGGGCTCTCTCACCCTGGCAGTGACAGAGCAGAGGGCTCTCACCGCAGTCTTTCTGTGCCCTCTGCTGGCTTGTTGGGAAATAAGAAGTTCTTTTTATGGAACGGAAAGCCTAATCGTTTTCCTTGGGGTTCAGAATTTTATCTCCAAAGGGTTTGCAGGCTGCAGCTTGCTTCTGGCTGTTGTGGCTGCGCACAGACCCCAGCTGGGTTTGTGAGGCCGTTCTCTGGGGGAATTAGGGTTGCCAGAAGTGTGAAAATGAGATTTCTCCGGGCTTGTCAGCCTTGGCAAAAGCTGTGTGTCCCATAGGGTGAGGTGCCAGGCCGATGGGATGCTCTGTTTGGTTTCAGGGCTCTGTAAGGGGCTGTGTGCTCAAACTCCTGCGCCACTGCAGATGTTTCTCTTGAGCAGCTGAGGTTGTTCCTCTGAGGGCTGGGCTCGGGATCCAAACTGTCCCTGGTGCAGGGTGGTGCTGCTCCGAGTGGCCCACATGGATATGGGGCAGGATGGGTGCTGTCAGGGCATGAGTAGGTTTTTGGGTGCTGTGGCTGCTGTGTGTGGGAAAAGGAGCCTCTCCCTGCGCGGTGGGTCCGACTGGAAGCGCAGGATTACTGATTTGCCTGAGTGTGCACATGCCAGGGGATGGCTTTGCAGATCTGCTGCCTGATAGCTGGGGCATCGCTCAGATCCTCCCACAGCTTTGGGCTTTGGCTGTAGTGCAGCTCCAAGTGCCTTTCCACAAGAGGAACATCCATCAACTTCCTGTTTCTGTGCTTGCTGAGAAGTCGCAGGTGATGCCCAGCAAGTTCACAGCGACCTTTAGCTTGAGATTGTTCTGTTGTGGGAGCAGCTGCAGAGATGGGATTGCTGAGTGGATTTATCCCTTCCCTCCCACTGCTGAATGCCATTGACCAGGAAATGGTATCTGGGAGAGTTGATCTTCAGAGCTTTCTTCATCTCCTGGTTATTCAGCTCCTGCGTTGTGTCTCAGCCTGCTGTAACAAAAGACTTTATAGTCCTTCCAAATCAAGGAACAGTACTTTACTTTCTAAATCCTGCTGTTGCCAAAAGTGTGCTGTATTCCTGTCTGCAGCAAGGTGCAATTTACTTGCAGAATGAAGATTTTGGGTATTTATGGCTTTTAATATGGTTGTGTCTGACAATCATTTTATTTTTAGAGGAGACAAAACCTCTAAAGCCTATCTGCAAGCTGCTCAGATTCTTGTATTCATAATAACCAGGAGGTGCTAGGAAAATCTTGAATTAAAGCCTATATTTAGTGCTGTCTGTAGTGGGGTAGGGTTTTTTGGGAAATGTATTTTTAACATTGTCAGGGAAAGGCAGGTTGAGTTTGCAAAGCTGATAGGCTTTGCATGTATATATAACCAGCCATGGAACACACAGATAATTCAGATTTCCACGTTTTCTTTAAACACATGGTGTGTCTTTCCTTTGTCTCATTCCCAGCCTCAAAAGTTACACCAGGGCATCAGAGTAGGGGTGAGAAGGGGCACCTTTGGGCATCGCTGGCCTTGTGGTAAAGGGATTGTGTGTCCAAAACTTCCCTGGAAGGAAGCTTTCCTTTAGCTTTTACCTCCTCCCAGCTGTTTTCCAGCCAAGGGAAGTGCACTGGCTCACTGGATATGATCCTGGTGCTGCGAGATGGAGCCTTAATTCATCCACAGTTTTCTTTTGGGGTAATTACAGCCTGTCTGCTTTGTTCTTCATCTGTAAATGAAAATAACAGCACATCAGTGAAAATGAGCTGCTGGAGTCTTGAGGATGGAAACACCAAACCATCCCAGGCACCCAGTTATTAGCAGGCTCCTGGAAGTGTGACAGATGTGTCTGTGATTGAGCCTAGAAACCTCCCAGAGGTTTCTAAGTTTGTTTGCTTCCCCTGACCTTTGTCAAATGATTTTTCTTCTGATTTCTTGACTCTAAGATTATACACAAGACTTCCACGGTGTCACATGTCACAGAGAATAAAATGAAAAGTAGGAGTTTGAATTGTGATGTTTTTAAAAAGAACATTCCATTCTGCAAAATGTCATGGTACAGTGTCATTTTCAGGAACTTTTCCTCCTGGAATAGAATAATAAAAGTTGGAGTGAGGAAAACGCCAACGTTTTTCTCCACTTAGCTGTAAATGCCAATTCTTTGGATTGCTGTTACCAAGCATTAAGGTATAACTGAGGTATTTGACCATTTTCTGGGTGCTTCAACCCACTGCAACTGTTTTATTCAGGTAAATATTTTGTAGGCTATAGATGCAAGGACGTGTCTGGTTAGCTGTTGTCATCAGTTTGGCTGCTCTTTGCTGTCCTTTGGAAGCAGCCAGCTCTTGCTGGTACGGGGTCCTCAGCACCTGCTAATTCCTTCCCTGTGTGTGCTCCTGCTGGGACTTGGGAATGGGAGAGCAGCTTCACCCCAAAATGCAGAGCAGGAACTGGGTCTCCATCAAGGTTACTCCCAGGAGTTCCTGGGACACTCAGTGCCCCTGGAAGTGTTGGACTCAAAGCTGTGCAAGGTCTGAGCCCCATGCAATGGGGGCTGCACGCCAGGGCCAGCAGGTCCTGCAGTCAGAAATGCACCAGGCGCAGCTTGTAGCGAGCTGTGCTGCCCTGTCTGGGAAATTCTGTGTATTACTCTGTGCCCTGTGGTTGCTTTGCCTGAGATTTGACTGCTGTTGGTAAAATCCTTTTGTGCCCCTTCTCTTGGCAGCCGACGTCTCATCCTTCGCAGCCGTCCCCGCAAGCAGCGCCCTTCAAGGTGCTGGTGGAGCGCTGCCGCTCCGAGCCCCTCTCGCAGAGCACCCCGATGGGGCTGGACCAGGTGGGAGGGCGCATGCAGCACCTGCTCCGGAGACGAGGTGAGTGGCTCTTCTCTCCCAGCTTTGTTTTTGGGTGTCACCCATCCTGCAGAGCCAGCCAAGGGCAGGAGTGGAAGAGTCAGGAATGGGGCTTGCGTCCGTGCTGGTTACATCCAGGTGAGGGAGCTCCGATAGCCGCGTGCTGAGGAGTTCCTTGCTGGCTAATAGGATCTTCTTGTGCTCAGTGTGTTTATGGAATAAGGCTGTTTCCTCTCTTTAGTGTCTCTGAACACAGTCCCCATAATCTGGTTATGAGGGGATGAACAGGGGTAGGCACGTGAGGTGTAAAAGCTGTTCAGCAGCTGCTGCGTGAGTTTATATTGGGTAGTGTTCTCTTGGATTTCTGTCCCCTAGGGATCCTCTGTGGTGAGGTGGTGAGGGGTGGTGGATACTGAGATCACAACTCAAGGCTGATGTTTGTTTGGAAACACAAGAAGTAAGGGGATTTTTCCTCTTGTGCTTGGGTACTTTTCATGATGAGGGAGGGAATCTCATGAGCCAAAGTCCGGGGTGACCTCTCTGCATCTGTCCTGCTCACAGAGACGCCAGAGAGAGCGCTGTGGAATGTATTTGCTGGCAGGGTCTTGTGCTGGCAGGTAAATTGGTTGACAGCTGAATAGATGACATCATTTTTTTCAACCTCCTAATTAAAAGGATTGATAATGAGAGAAAGGGAATTATTTCCTGAAGGGCCACTGCTGGCATGAAGAATCCTGTGATTTAGCAATGGGCAAGCACGGGAGTGCTGCCAGATTGTGCTGGCATTGCTCGGGAGCGCTCCGGGGATCCGGGCGGCTGATGGATGGTGGCAGCACATCAGGGTTACAAAGAACTAGGGAGGACAAGGCAAATTGGCTGCCTGTGCTGTTAATTGATGGCTCTGCTGTTGGGGTGCACATGTTCCCAGCACAGGGGAGTCACACCCCCCCCCTCAGAGTGAGCATTCCCTGTTTGCATCCCGCTCCCGAGCGCTGCTCCATCGCGAGCAGCCTCCTGCTATAATCGGCACCGTGCTGCAGCCTGGCTCTCCAAGAGTCTCCAAAGTGAAATGTGGGCTACTAAAAATAGCAGCAGGCTGCCTGCATCAGCATTGAGGAAATAGGTCTCAGTGCAATCTCTCTCCCAGCAACGCTGGAAGAGAATCAGGATGGCTGCCCAGGCAGCCTGCAGCGGGATCCCAGCCCTGCTGTGCTCTGGCCTGGGCAGGGCAGAGCCCCCACCTGTTTGGCTTGGGGGTCTCCACTCTCCCAAAGCCTGGAACCGTTTATGCTGGTCTCAAACCCCTCAGGACTGACACAGTCTGAAACCTCTGCCTGGTTAGAAGTACATCAGGAGATAGAAATTTAGCGGTGTGCATCTTTGAGGGAAGAATTCCAGAATGTGGCTGTTTCCTGTAGATCCGTGCTCCAGGACTGGGATGAGGAGCCTCCAGGTGCTGGAGACACCTGTGGGGATGCAGGTACTGTGTATGTGTGCTGCCTGGATCACATGGACCTGTGCTGGCAGCTGCTGTGGGGGCACCAGTGGTGCTCAGCTCTGCTTCCTTCCCTCCAGGCCAGGGGATGTGAAGAGCCTGATGGAAGAAGGGATTCAAATCTAAGCTTGCCAAATGTGGGAGGGAAAACTCTGGTCTCACACAGAAATAGCAGCTTCACCCCAAAAAGAGAGGGATGGGATGTGGAGCTGAAAATTTGGGTTGACTGGAAAAGTAGAGCTCATTTGCTTCTTTCTCACAGGCTGCTTTGTGCCTGGGTAGTGCCATCTGCAAGGCCAGGCTGGGGTCTGGTGTGAGCGGTATCAATTAAAGCTAGAGCAGAACTGCATCTGTGAGGGCTTGGCCTGAAACGCTGGGGGTGAGAACTAGCCCAGTTTCCTTAAAAAACCAGCTTTTATGGACTTACCCATTCTTGTTTTGTGTGTAAATTCGAGGAGCTGTTTCTTTTCCAAGGTCTGGCATCCTGTGGACCACGGTGACGGTGCAGCTGGGATTGCTGCAGGTGCTGCTGCTGGAGCAGCTGTGACCCAGGGAGCTGCTGCCCTGTGCACACCGGTGCAGGTTGATGAGGGTCTCCTGCTCCTGGCAGAGCCTCCTGGCTCCACAGCCAGCTGGGCTGGCCCCACCTCGGGATGTGGCTCCCGGCTCTGCCTTTTTGTAGTATCCAAGCTGCACTATTTCTCTTGTATCCCAAGAGCACTGAATAAAGCACCTAAATATACTCTCTGCTCTCCTTTTCTAAAGGAGAGGTTGAATGAGTCTCTTGCAAACAATTTTGTTTCTTTCATTTAAAAGAACAGCCTCCGCCCCCAGCCTGAGCTAAAGCACAGCATTTATCTTTTGTCATTCCTTTTTTTTTTTTTGTTCCCGTGGATTTTCTCCTGGCAGCTGAGAACGAACAGGCTTCAAAGACCCTGAAGGTGCGCGGGAACTGCAGGAACGGTGGCCGTCGATGGAACCTCTTCAAGCCTGGAGCTGAGAAGCTGCAGATCAGCAGGGTAAGGAGCTGTGTGGAACGTGCCTCTGCCTGCTTCAGGGCTGGGATTTGCCTGCTTTGGCCTTTGTGTTTATAACAACGTGCTTGACTAACAGCTTCCTCAATCCCTGGTCCTTCAGCCACAGATGGGGTTTTGTGTGGTTTGTTATTATTTTGTAGCAATGAAAGCGCAGATGTGTTGTCCTTTCCCCCACATCAGTGTCCCTTCAGTGTATTGCAGAGGCTTTCTGGGCTGTCACTGGGCCTCCTGTGCCTGTGGCTGAGTGTTCCTTGCAGGTGGAGGGAACTGTGACGTTTCACATCGCCTTCAGATCTGCTCCGTGGTTGTGATGGGTTTATTTTTTTCTCCTTCCCTTTTTAGCCATGTGTCCTTTGGGTTTGGTGCTGCTCCCAGCACCACCTCGGTGACAAATTCACGTCACTGCTTCTTTCCCAAACTGTTTTGCAAATATAGGCACAATCCACTCGGTTCTTTTTTTGTGAATGATGCTTCTAGTGGGGGAAGTAAAAGCTGTTGTGGGCTTGGGGATGTTCATGTTTTTTTCCGGGAAAAATTCAGAAAAGATGGCAAAAATTGTAGAATTTGTCTGATATGTTTCCTTGCTTGGGTGGAGGGTTGGTTTTTTTGCCGTGCCCTGTGTTTGAAATCTGGAGGCCTTGGTTATTTTGTAGTCGTGTTTTGGATTTGTAGTGCTCACGAGTCTGGTTTCACTGGTACCCAACATATCCAGATTGCCCAAAACCCAACAGATTTTCCAGCCTGCAGTGTGATGCAGGCAGGGTTTTCTAGTGAGTGTGGCAGAACAGGTTTAGCCCTTGTTCTTCCTGTAGGGCACACGAACAAAGGATGCTCTGGGAGCCAGGAATTTCCCTGCTGGAATGGAGAGGGGAACTGACCTTCTGTGGCTGTGTTGCTGTGGCTCTTTCCCAGCCCACTGCTGTCCTTCCTTACCAGACCTTTATTGTATTCTTTTCCCCTTTGATATCTGCTGAACTGCCTTCCTGAAATGTGGTTTCCAGGGGGGCCTGGCCTCTGTGTGTGTTTTTCCATCCCAGGAGCAGTAAGTTGGCCGTGGGTGAGACTGACTGCTCCGTCCTCCTCGTGTTGGGTGCTGGGAACGCGTGCAGGGATGGACTGCTGGATTTCTGGTCGCTTGTGACTTTCTGGAATTCCATCTTGCATCACTTCTGTTTTCTTTGCTGAGTTTTTGTGGGCTGAAGTACAAAGGCAGAGGAGAGATAGACAAGGAGCTGAGCCCTTCTTTTTCTCTTCCTTCCCTTTGGGTCCTGCCTTGCTGCCCAGACATGAACTGCTTCTTTCAACTCAGGAAGGCTGCTCTGGTTTTAGACAAGCTGAACATCTAAAGCTTTGAACAAAGTTTTCCTGGAAGATAAAACGATCCAGATCCAATAAAGCTGTTTGTCCTTGGGGCCAGGATAAAGGCAGGTGGCTGCAGAGCAATAGAGCAGTGAAATACCCTGTTGTGCAGTGTGTGAGCCCTGCCTTGGAATGGCTCAGGTGTGTTATCCATTAGCTGTGTCCACGTCCAGGATCTGGTACTGACCAGTGCATGGGTATATTTGATCCATCTTAATTAATCACTTTATTACACCTTAATTAATCACTTTATTCATCCCTTGAGAGGAACCTTTGCAGCTTTCATAGCTGTCCTGGAGAGGCCCTCCTGGAAGCCAAGGTGCTGTTTGACATAAAATTGCTCCTGAATTATGTGAGCCCTGAGCATCCTGATAAAGCCAGGCCTGTTTCAGATTGGATACAGAGACCCTCAGAGAGGCTGTGGAAAACTGAAACCTCAGCAAGCCAAATACCCTGCTGGAGTCTGGGAAAGGTCAGCTAAGGAACTGCTCCTCCTGTGGTGATAGCTGGGAAGGATGTGGAGCTGGGAAGGGAAGTGAGCTGCCCATGAGCACAGAGATCTGCGGGTGCTGTTTGGCTCAGACACGGCCATGCCAAAGACTTGTGCACCACTGAGGCAGAGAATTGTTTTTGGGGAGGCCTGTTCATAAGGCAGCTTGTTGCTAAATTATGGCAAACTGGCAGCTCTGAAACCTGTGCTGGGGTTTATAAATCAGAGGTGCTGTGCAAGGGCTGCAGGAGCAGGATGTGTAAATGTGGCTCACAACAGCAGTACTGGAAAACTCATCTGTCGCCTCTGCCCCAAGCTCAGTGAACATCTACAGGGCTGCAAATCACCTCTTGGCCAGAAAGAAGTTTCTGCTCTGGCAAGATTTATCAATGTGGGGTGAGATTTGTGGGCCTGGGTGTCTCTTGGCAGGTGCTTTCATTGACAGCTGACACCAGCGAGGTGGCAGAGCAGCGCAGAAAGCAGGGATTTATCCTTCCAAAGCAGAGGCCAGGCTTCTGCAGGAGCTGTGCCTGATTGCCATCTTGAATGGGAATTTTGAGATGGAGAGAGAGCAGGAGGAGACTGACCAAGCATCAGGCTTGTCTTGGGGGCACCAGTCCCTTGGAGGGATGAGGGTGGTTGTGCAAGAGGAGCACTGGTGTCACTGCAAGTCCTTCAGAACTGCAGAGCCCTGGGAGCCCTCAGAGGCTGTTTATTCTTTGCTCTGTACAATGTGCAGGTTTTGGCAAAAACATTCCTTTCCCCTTCTTGTTTAGGGAGGAGGGGTGGTGGTGGTTTTGTGGTGTTGGGTTTTTTGGTTTAGGGTCGTTGTATGAGTGAGTTAGAAACGGCAGCACTTAGCTACCTGCTAACCCCGATGTCAGGGCTGAGGGGCTGATCCCAAGCCCAGGGAGGAACCCCCTTGGTCAAGACCACAGTTTGTTGCTGTTGTTTGTCACATCTGGTCCATCCTGTGGCAGCTGGCTGCGTCTTCATCCACCTGTCCAGAGAGCAGGGATGGTGAATGCAGCCGTGGTGGTGGCAGCAAAGGAGAGACGGGCAGTGTCTGATGCTGTGCTCCATCTCCTCTCCACCTGTGAGTGCAGGTGTGCAAGCACAGCCTGGGGCTTTTCCCTCTGCTTGTGCCTCCCTTCTCCGTTCAGTCCTTCCCCAGCTGTCCTAGCAAGTGTCTGCAAGTGTGGGCACGAACTGGAGAAGTTTTTTATGGAGTAGATAAAGTTATTGTTCCCCCTTTGTAGGTGGGAGTAAGAAAACTGAAGCACTGGAGGGTGGTACGTGTGGAGCCACACAATATATTTTTTTTTATTTCTCTCCCAGTTTAAGAAGTAGGTAAAAAGTAAATAGGGTCAGACTTCTAAAAGCTTTCAGTATTTTATTTTTTTTCCAGAGTACACTCTTCAGCCTGGAGAAAACTCTGTGTTGAAGCAGTTTATGTGCGGAGCATTTTGGTTTAGCACTGAGGTCATTCAGAGCCTTTGCTTTTATGGGGGCAGTTTGGCTCAATCAAGACCAACTTGCAGGAGACCTCAAGGTGCCCTGACTGCAGACAGAGATCCCAAAGAGTACCCTGAAAGGCTGCCCTGACAGGACCCTCAGCATCTATCGTGCCTCTGATTTACCCTCAGGCAGCTCCTGCCAGTTGGGGCGTGGCTGATCCTTGGGGCAAGGGGAGCAATGAGTTCCTTTCTGCAGCCCACAGCGGTGCTGGGAGATGTTTTATGGTCTGGATGTCAGAAGCAGAGGGTGACAGTCCCGTCCTGACCCAAATCACTGGCCTCTGCTGCCCCTTGTGAAGGGACTCTTTGCTCCTGTTGGCTGCCCAGTCAAAATCATCACAGCTTTTTCCACAGACAGATATTCTGGGGATGTGCTCCAGGACAAGACTCAGCCCTTCCTAAGATGGGAAGCCTCCTCTCAGCGTGTGGATGTGTGTTAGTTCTCTCTGTCTTACCTGTGATGAGAGATTTCATTTCCAGCCTCTAAAGCTGACTGCAGCCATTCCTGTTCTCTGCTCCTTCCCTCCCTCCTGTCCTGCGTGCTCTTGTACAAGGGACTAAAGCCAAAATTTATATGCTGGAGGAAGCCACTGTTAATTAGCTAGACTGGAAACTTTGCATGAGAAGAGCTTCTCTGACATCCCTATACTAATAATAGGCAGGCCTGCTGTGCAGAGGTGTTGAATATTCACAAAACCCACCTCCCCAGCCTGTCCTTACTCCTCTGGAAGTCAGGAGCTCTTTCCAGAGGCTGGTGGGGGGTTGCCAGAGTGATGATGGTGGATGTGCCAGTCTGCAGCTCCCCAGAGCTAAATCCCCACTGGCTGTGTTTATGAGGAATAGGAAATTCAGGCAACGTGCAGCCTCCAGGAGAACAGAGTGAAGGGGACTTGATTTGGGTTCTCTCTTGCTCTCACTGTGCTGCAACGAGCAGGGAATGCTGCTTGATATTCAGGGCCAGCTCTCCTGCCTGCTATTTTTATCCTCTCACAGAGTGCTGAGTGGGCAGTTTGGGCAGAGGGGGGATTTTTCTTTCCCTTTGCCAAGTGTCCTGCCCCGTGTTCCTGTGCACTGGGGCTGTGCTGGGGCTCCTGGGCTGCAGCATCTTGGGACGTGAGTGGGATGTGATGGCAGTCGTTTTGGAGCCCTCGTGTCCCTGGGAATAGGCTGGGAGAAAAGCACAGTCCGTGGCTTTCCTGCTGCTAATTAGTTTAAATATCAGTGTGCTGCTACAAGAGGTTTATGTGCACGTATGGAGGGCTGCCAGGAAAACAAATCCTCTCTTCCCTCATCTTAAACATTGAGTACTTCTGCTGGCAGGGTATGTCTGAGCCGTATATTTTGGGGAGGGCTGCTTTATATCTTGACAAACCTATTATGTTGTTCTACTTAGCAGTGCTCTGAAGTCTTTATGGAGTTTTTTTAAAAATATATTTAGCCATTTATAAATGCTTTTTGCAAGTTGTGAAAAACTCTGTCTGTGCGCTGTTGTTAAAATAAATCAAAACTGGCTTGCTCATTCAAGGGGGAAGCAGGGACTGAGCCTCAGACATTGCAGTGCTGTGATCCAGCCCCATCTGTCTGTGTGAGGAGTGCCCAGCCAGGGTCCCTGCACCCCTGGGCTTTGCAGCACCGCAGCCTTTTGAGCACCTGAGCAGTGCTGTGTCTGATCTGCTGTGGCCTGGGAGCTGGGCAGAGCATGCAGAGCTGAGGGTGTGAGCTCCAGGTCAGTCCTGAGCCCATTTGCATCCCTCTCGCATGAACGGGCCCTGCTCTGGGCTCACTCCCCGGGGACTGGGATGAGGAGCAGTGCTAAAGCACAGTTAGGAAGCCTGGAACTAGAAATGAGTGCTATTTCCAAACTTGCCACGCTCTGGTTATTTAGGAAAACATCCAGAAGTGCTGTGGTTTTGTACAGAGCAGGGCTGGGGGGACATAACCCGTGATGACTGGTGATGCTCCAGCAGTGCCATAAAACAGGTGTTTTCCAGCCCTGCTGGGGACAAACAGGGCTTCAGTGACTCTGAATCCTTAAAAGGAGAGGTTTGAAATGACAAATGGTCACCTTTGAGTTGTGCTGGGTAGCACAAGAGAGATTTGAAGTTCCGGACTTCTCAGCTCTTCAGCAGTTATGTGTAAGTCTATATTAAGAAGAATCTCAGCTTCCAGCTCATGATGGTTTTTATAGTGCCATTGAACCTCGGGGTGTCTCTGTGCAGCTGCAGGTGGTAGGTACTGCATCCTACATGGTATTAAATGTGTGTGCAATGGTGACTGTACATAATCACTTCTATACTTCAAATGGAGCTCTCAGCCTAACTTTAAATAGCACTTTGGAATGGCTCCTTTCTCCTATTGCTCAGTAGTTCCACCTTGATTGCTCTGCTTCAACTCATTACTCAGCTCTGTCACTGTGTTTCACTCTGGGATATGGTTTATACAAAAGAAGCTTTAATGTAAACTCAATTTGTGTTGCATTGCTAAAACCTTAATGACATTTTGCTTGGCAGCAGAATAGACTCTGTGGTTTGCCCTTCCCCAGTGTACTGTGTTCCCAATAAACTGAAGTCCGTGGTAGGTGTAGCATGAAGAATCCCTGAGTAAATATTGGAACAAATGCTTTTGTAGTGCTTCCTAAGCCCTGGCTGCATTCATGATTCAAGACCACTGCGGTGTCACCAGTGTTTAGCTGAAGAGGAGCTAAATTTGGGAGGGACCGGTAAAAACACAGGTCAGAGCTCCAGAATGTCTTCTGTAGCTGCTGAGATTGGATTGTGAGATGCATCAGGTTTGGGATGCATCACAGAAGTGCTGCTGAAGCCACTGGGTGGGTGGAAACACCCAGAAAGTCATCAGGGGATGAAGGGCAGTGGTTGCCATGTGCGTGCATCCCTGGACTCTGAGATGAGCTCTGAGTGCTTCAGTGCATCACCAGCCTGACGTGGCCAGGAGCAATTCCCTTGGGATCCTGGACAGGGATCCCTGTCCTGCTCCTGGGAGGAGCTGTGTGATCCCACACTGTGTCCAGAGCACTGATTTGGTTCTGTTGGTGACCTGGAAGGAACATCTGGGACCATCCCCTTTGCTGTTCAAATGTGATGATCCTCGTGCAGTTTGGAGGGGGTGTGTTCATAAACCCCAAATGCTGCTGAGGTGCTGGCACCTGAAAATTTGGGCTCACAGGGAAGGTGCAGCTGCTCTGGCTGGGTTTTGCTCTGCACTTGGCATTCAAGAAGCTGAAGCAGGATTTGGTGACAAGCTGTCCCTAGTACCAAAGGTAGGAATAAAGGGTCTAATTTTGCCCTTGGTTTTGTCCTGCAGAGTTACGGAGGTTTTGACACGTGAATTGAACTTGGGGTATTGACCCAACACTGTGCTGGTACTTGGAGGAGTATAAAAGGAACAGGATAAGAGGCTGCAAAGGAGACTTGGGTATTATATTAGTGCAGTCACATGGCCTGCAATGAGCTCCTCGATGGAGCAGGGAAAGCTTCATCTCTTAACGGACCGCACAGAATATAGAGAATAATTCCCCTAATAAATCTCTTTCAGTCTCTAATAGCTAGGGAAATATATTATCCTGTTGTCCAAAAACCTTGAGAGATCAGTCTTATCTGAACAAGAATAGACATTGCATGGTAGCTCTGCTGTGATAGGATCAGGGATTGGCACCGCTGTGCCACTGGAAAAGAGGTGGAATAACCACTGGCTGCAGTGCTGCTCTTCCCAGTGTGAAATCCTGTTTGCCACCACAGGACCAAGACAGACTGTGTGCACCAGCACATGCAGGCAGCATCCTCTGGGGAGTGGGAAGGCTGCAGGGACTGCACCACTGTGAAGCTGCAGCAGAGACACCACCCCCTTGTTGGGGGCACAGCATGGGACCACCTTTAGAGGGCCTTTGGCCACTGGTCTTGGACCACTCGTGCCCTCAGCAGTGGGTTTAACCATGCTGAGTGTGGGGAGCTGCTTGACCATGGGTTGCTTCACAGGTGAAGCTGTTTTTCCTGCACATCTCCAAGCTGACCCAGTGCTGTCTCTGCCACACCTTGCTGGTGTCCAGTGCAGGGCTGTCCCCAGGGATGCTGTGTCTGACCTGGGGAGGGACAGGGAAGCAGAACAGGCCAGCAAGGGGCTGCTGCGAACTGCAGCTGGAGTGGGATGCCCAGGAAGCAGGTTCCTCCAGGAGGGATGAGTCACTGGAGTGACTCCCGTCACACTCCTCCTCATGCAAGGACTTCAGCTAAAAGCAGGAATAACTCCACCGCTGCTCTTTGTGTGATGGCTGCTCCTCAGCTCTGTCTTTTGACACATTTCCAAATTTTGAGGTGGGTTTAGCCTTGCTTGGAGAAACAAACGTCCCACTGCAGTGTCAGGAAGTGATTTGTCTGTCTTTTAAAGGGGACTTGCTATGCCGTGGGGGTACTTGGTGTGTCTGAGGTGCTCAGATGTGGCAGGGGATGTGTCAAATCAGCGTCGGCGTAGTGCTGGGAAGGACTGAGCTGAGCAGTGAGCAGCACACTGCAAGCAGTCAATAGGCTGCAGTCAGGTGAGATCCTCCAGGAAGCAGGAAAACAGAGAGACAAAGGGAAATGGAAGTGTTTGGAGACTTCTCTGTGGCAGTGGTGCACTGGGGTGCCCTGGCCATGCTGTGTTGTTCTGCAGTAGCCCAGGCAGTGCTGACAGCAGCTGTGCTGGGGGTTGCCTTTGCCTTGGCAGTGGGGACTCGCAGGTGCTGAGCTGTGCGTGCCACTGCTGGCTCCAGCACCTCTGGAGATTCCCACTGCCTGCCTGGGACAGGCACTGGGAGGCTTCCAGCCCCACAGCCACCCCAAGGAATGGTTGAGACACTGATCCAGAGGTCTGTGAACAGGCAGGGTGTTTTGTTGCCATCAGACCTGCTGCACAGTGTGCTGTGAGGTGTTTGCCCCGTGGCTGCGCTGCCTGGTGCCTGCTCTGTAATTCCCTGCTGGAATACAGTGCAATTGGACAGCACTGTCATTCCAGTGCAGGGTAAGAAGGATGTTTCTAGGCTCTCCTCCCATCCCTGGCAGCTCAGTGGTTTGTTCAGGTGAGAAATTCCTTGCTAGAAATGAGGAGGGAGAGCTGTTCCCCACCACAGCCTCCGTCCCTGCTCTTCACTGTGGCTGGGCTTTGCAGGGGATTGAGCTGCTCGTGGTCCTGTGAGACTTCCCATCATTAGTCATGAACTTGTGACTCCACACATTCATTACTCTGTGACTTCCCTGGAGCCAGTGAGTGTGGGAAGTGGGAGGTGAAATGCCTCAGGCCCTGTTAATGTTGGATGCAGGGGTGGCTGAGGGTGATGGATGAGGGGGGCAGGCAGTGAAGGGAGATGTCCCAAGTGGAACTGAGCAATAATCCTGCCCGAATGTGGAGTTCTTGCTCGGGCAGCACCATCCTGGGAGTGAAGGAAGAACCTGGTACTTTCCAAACCACATGTGCTCAAACAAAACTGGCCAATTCCCCTGGCTCAGTTGGCTGTGCAGGTGAGGACAGTGTTCATCCCACCTTTACAGTGCTTTGCAGTGACAAAGTTCTTGTAGAAATGGGTTTTGTCCCTCTTTTGCCAGGAGCTGGGGCTTGGACAAGAAGTACCAGTGGTTGGATCCTTCTGTATGCAGGACTTACTTCCGTACATTCTTTATTTGAGCCATCTCTTTCTTTTCTAAGATCTCTCACATTTTATTTTTAATACTGGACAAATACCAAATATTCCTCAAGAGAGATCTGTGATTGCAGCTCAGTTCTGACAGTTGAGAATAGTCCAACCGACGTATTTGCCTCATCTGAAATGCTGCTATTTTGAGCTGTGCTTTTGTTTTTAGCCATCAGTGATAAGTTTGCATTTCCTGCGGATGATATTTTGGGTTGACGTGAGTTGTTAAAGCTCCGCTGTGCAAAATGGTTTTCTTCCTGTGTGACTTTGGGCTTGTCTTTTCTGGTTTGATACCCTCATCCAACCCAGAAGCAGAATTAAATCCCCACATCCCAGCTGGTCATCACTAAATGATTTGTTTTACATCTTGCTGAAGCATTTTATGAGTGATGCTACAGGAAGGCTTGTTTCCTCTTATTTTTTTATTTCGGACTTAAGATAAAGGCAAACTGAACTTTGCAGGCACTTCTCTGGAATCAGACATTTTCCAGCTATTATTTTGCAAACTATTAGAGCGGCAGATCATGAGGTGGGAACCCAGTTATGCAAACAAAGCCACGTCACTCTTGGCCAAAAATAGCTCCAGTACATGTGCAGTAAGGTGGAAACGAAGGCCTTTGGTGTACATGGAGCAAACAGGGAGAGAGGCAAGAGGGGAAGCTGCAGCTTTTTGTTTAGAGCCTCTCAAGAGATATTTAGAGCCAAGTGTGTTTTCCAGAGACAAGCAGAGTGTCTCTTGTAATTTCAGTGGGGTAGGAGTTCCTCCCTTCCTTGCAGATAAAGGGCACTGAGGGTTTGAGAGATGGCACTCTGGTCCCAGAGGTGTTGGTAATTTGAACATCCAGGTGCCACACAGAGCATGAAGGAATACTGGAGAAGAGTTGGAAAAATGTTCTCTTTCCTTCCTCTACTCAGCCCATCTCCAGCATGGGGAAAATCTGGTCCTTTCCGTGTTCTCCTGGGATTCTGAGAGCTGTGAGGGCTCGCTTCACATCTCATCCAGAGGTGCTGCCTGGCCTTAAGTCTTCATCTCTCTTCATTTCAGCCTCATCCACTGCAGTGCCCTAAATAATTTCGAGATCACCCCAGTGGCTGTTTGCTGTGTACTCAGGGATTCGCTGCCTCAGAGTTTTCTGGGTGTTTGCAGCAGGGCTGGGGTCTGGCTTCCTTTAATGTGCTGCAAGTGACTTTCCACCAGGCTTAAAATAATCTTTGTTTCTTCCTTCTGTAACATCACCACCCCGAGCTCCCTTTGCAGCAATGTGTTTAATTGCAGTTTGTTATCGAGCTGTTTGGAGATTGTTTTGGGCCAAGAGAGGAGATAAAGCAGGAGCTCAGGTATGGGGAGTGCAGCTGTAGCTGTGCAGATGTAGCTTCCATTGGATTAAAGCCTCCTTTTTATGAAGACCTGCAATTTCTTATCTCACAATACTTCTCTGGGATGAGTGGAAAGGGGGCTATAAAGTTGAGCAGAGGCTTGATGCCTGCTGTAATGGGCAGAGTGATTCCCAGGCTCATTCCCTATTCCTCACAGACAGTTTTTGTCTCAATTAGAAATCGTGTTCGAATTATCTCTGTATTCATCCAGAATTGCCAGTGCCTATCAGAACATCTTAATGTCTCCAAATGGGAGTTCTCCATTCCTGCTCCTCCTCTTTCCAAAGGTGTATATACAAGTTTTTCTCCTGCCAACATTCCCAAACACGGATTTTTATTGCTCAGGTCCCCCCCTCCACATTTTGTTACAGGTTTCAAGCATCAGGATGCTTTGCCTGGAGTGTTTTCCACGCAGCATTCCCGTGCAGGTTGTGGCAGTGGAATGTTGCTCTGTTCCAAAATAGCTGAACATCAGCATGCACAGCTACACGGAGAGGGGAGATTAGTGCTGATTTATTGGCCTGTCAATTAAAGAGGAGCATGAGGATTCTCACTGCATGGCTGAGATTAAGTGTTGTGGTGGCAGCAGCAGATCAGCTTTCTTAAACCTAACTGCTGCCTTCTATACGTTTATGTTTAATTAAAGTGTTCCTACATCCTGCACTCCTCAACGTTAACTCGGAGATGGATTTTGAACCATTGCCAGGGGAATACATTGTTATGGCATCCTCTTTCCACATCTATTAGCAGGAAGGGGATAATTGAGGAAATCTCACACAGATTTAATTGAGGACTGAGGGCAAGAGCGGGGAGGGGGGAGAAACACAAGGCAGAAGTAGGTCAGAAGTTGGGTAACTCTGGCTTGGCAAGGAGCACTGAGCAGTGCTGGTGGAGGCACCGTGGGGCTGCTGAGGCTTGGGGGTGACCAGGGAACTGCTGGGGGTGCCAGGGGAGCTGCCTCCCATATGGCTTTAGAACGTCCTGCAGGTGTGGGCACCTCTGCCGGGGTCCTTGGGGTGCTGATCCCTCGGGGAATTGTGCAGGATGGGTAAGGAATGGGGGCTGAGAGCACGGCAGCCTGGTTTGGGGGCAGGATTTTGCAACTTTAAGCTCTGATCAGGAGGCCAGGTGATGTGCTCTGGTTTGCAGCTGCTTGTGCTGAGCTGGGGAACCAGGGTCCTGGCGGGGATGAGCCGTGGGAAGCCAGGGTCCTTGCAGGGCTGAGCTGGGAAGCAGGGTCCTGGCAGGGACGAGCCCTGGGAAGCAGGGTCCTGGCAGGGACGAGCCCTGGGAAGCAGGGTCCTGGCAGGGCTGAGCTGGGAAGCAGGGTCCTGGCAGGGCTGAGCCCTGGGAAGCAGGGTCCTGTCAGGGCTGAGCATCCTGGTGGGGATGTGGCAGCTTGGCGTGGGAAGTGGCAGCAAAAGCAGCAGAGGGGGAAGCACCACGGTGCTCGTGCCTGGCAGACTCTCAGCAGCTCCTTTTTGGCGTTTGCCAGCCCACCCTGCACGGTGCTGGGCGTGGGCAGGGCTGGGTTGGAGCCTCCACCGAGGCACGGTGCAAGCAGCGATAATCACAGCAAATGGAGCTATTTTTAATGTCATTGTGCTGAGTCACCGTGTGATACAGGAGAGCTCCTGCTTTTGCTGTACTTTGGCATTTCCATCCCTAGCAGGGGCAGCACAGCACGGCCTTCACTCATCCCAGTTCTCCACGTTGAGAGATGTTGGGTACAGGATGTTTCATCTGGTTTGTGCTGGTGGCGTTGCGGTGCTCAAGGCAGCCGTGTCCCTTGGGAATTTTTTGAGACTTGAGGGAAGCACAGCAGTGCTGGGGAGGGCTGCAGCAGGAACTCTGGCCCTGCTGGCTGGGATCAGTGTGCCTGGGGATGCTCCAGGAGCAGGAAGAGGTCTGGGAGCAGAGGATGGACACTGAAGTGGTGCTGCCACGACCAGGAGCAGAACTGGCTTTGAGACAGCTGAGGAGGGGATTTTATCAATCTGTCTGAAGGAGAGCTCAGAGCAGGGTCCAGGCTCTGCTCCAGGGGCCCAGCAATGGCACCAGAGGAATAGGCAGGGACTGATCCCAGCAATTTCCACCTGGACATGAGGAGGAAATTATTTACTGTTCAGGTGGTGGAGCACTGATTGCCCAGAGAGTTTCCTTCCCTGGGGTTATTCCAGAGCTGTCTGGACCCAATCCTGTGCTCTGGGATGGCCCTGCTGGAGCAGGGAGTGGGACCAGCTGACCACTGTGGTCCCTTCCAGCCTGACCCACTTTGGGATCCCATGAACCAGGCACACTTTGCCGTTGTCCCCATAACTGGAGCTGTGCTAATTCTGTGCCTGGTGCACTCTGCAGGCCTGGCCCTGTGCTGTGAGTGAGCCCTGTGGTTTTGCTCCAGGCTGGGAGCAGAGCAGCCCAAGGAGAGGGGTCCCTGATGTGTTTTTGGTCGGACAAAGCTCGTGGCACCAGTTGGGGCGCTGGGTCTGTTGCTCTGAGCTTGTGCAAACAGCAAGGAAAGCAGCATTTGCCCTCAAGAGCCCACTCTGCAAACACAGACACTTTCTAACAGACAAAACACAAGGAAAAAAGAGCTTTAATTACAACTCTTGCTGTTGAATATTTTTACTGGCTTTCCTGAAAGCCTCTTCCATCAGCATTGCCAACCTGAAGCATCAACAAATACAGCTCTGGCTTAGAAACTGGTGTAATTAGGAAATGCAAACACGCAGAAAAGGGTGGGGGCTATTTGCCTCTGTTTTTTGAGCCTTGAGGGAGGCTCTTCTCAAGCTTTTACATCCAGTCACACAGAGCAGAATTTTTTTCAGCTTGTATTAAGGTAAAAGAAAAGAAAACCGATTCTCACAATAGCAGCAGGTCACAGGCTCTTTCTCAGGCTGTCCCATGGGGCAAACCCCTCGTGCCACTCAGGGCTGTGGCTGCCACACCTCCCTGCCAAGATTTTGGGTTTATTCCCTCATTCCTGCTTTCTAGGATTCTCCCCACACTGTGCTGAGGGTGCTGCTGGGATGGGTAACCTGTGCATTTTCTCTGGGATGAGTCTTCCTCTGCAGCTCCCGGTTGTAAAACCCACTGGGGCCGCAGATGCGCCGGCTTGTGCTGGAACAGAATGTACAAAATATCCACTCCTCAAGGACTTGGCTTTGTGTACTCCAGTGGCTGATGTCAGAGGATGGAAAAGGTCTTGTTTTCTCCGGAAATCTTTATTCTTAATGTGCATTCGAGACAGAGAAGCAAAAAAAGAGTGTTCTTCTAAACCTAAGTTAAGAAGCTTGTTCAATTTTTAAACAGTTACATAAAGCCATCAAAGTCTGACAGGAGAGAGATGCAAGTTGGTGCAAAAGAAAATGGGAAAAAGAAGCTGAACTGGAGTGTTAAACTAATTCCCCCGGGCTTGTACCTAAAATGGCCTTAACTCATCGATGAACCTGCTCCTGTGCTTTCATTTCTTTCCCTTTCCTTTCTCATTTTTTCCTCTTTCTTGCCTACTGTGGTCTTCACATTGCTGAACTCTGGCTAAGTGTGAATGCTTCTTGAGCCAACACTCTGCTGCTTTTACCCAGCCAGTTCTGGGTCCAAATGAGCATTTCTGTGACACTCTTGGGGAAACAAACCCATGGATGTGAGCAGTGGGAATGGGGCCTGGCTGAAGTGCAGGAAAGGATCCTGGACTCCTGCAGACAGATCTCTGTGAGACTCCCTGTTTTTTACTGCTCACTGAACATTTGGGGTACTCAGCAGCACCGAGCCTCAAGCCTTGCTGGGGAGCAAGTGCTGCTTTGGCCCATGGCTCAAAGCCAGCTGAGCCTTCCCAAAAACATCTGCTAGTTCCTGATGGAGGCTTTTTCTCAGTGAAAGAGGAATGTGGAGGGTTGGCACAGTGAGCTTGATGCCAGGATCACTCTGAGCACTGGTGAGGAGGAGTTTGGGGGCCATTCATGGGACTCACATTGTCCCTTCCCAAGGGAAGAAGCAGGGATAGTCTACAGGGACAGCATTCCAGTCACACTGTGTGAATCCCTCAATCAAATCTACCTGGCAAGGAGCACAGAAAACAGCAATCACACAAAGTTTTCGTGCTGTTCCTGCTCTCACTGGTTTGGATGCACCTGGAGCCGAATCCCTTTGGCTCTGTGCTGTCCTTGGACCTACCCTGGGCATTCCGAGGGGCTCCGGGCACAGCAGCCTCCACTGGCCCTGTGGGAGATGCTGCAGGAACTCAGCTCCTGCCTTGGCTGGGCTGCTGCCTGTAACAGGATGGGAACAGGAATTTGTTAGGAGCTCTCAGATCTGGGAGTTCACCTGTGGTCTTTGAGGGTTCTGAAGCACCATGGGCATCAGACCCAGGTCTGACCTCACATCGTGGTGTCGTGGCCACTGATTTGACTTTGAGTGCTGAGGTTCCTCTCTGACTCAGAGGGGGAAGGGCTCTTTGCCTGCAGTCTTTGAATGCCATTTCTTCATCTTTAAAGTTTACTGAGCTTCAGTTTTGTCCTTGGTTCTGATGGTGTTTGTCACTGCCTTTGCCCCAGAGCAGGAGTGTGGACTCTGAGCAACTGCCCAGCACCCCTTGCCCATTTTCCTCCAGGTACTTCCACAGAATCCCAGAATGGTTTGGGTTGGAAGAGACCTTAAAGATTGCAACCCTGCCAAGGGCAGGGACACCTTCCACTGTCCCAGGTGGCTCCAAGCCCCATCCAACCTTGCCTTGGGCACTGCTAGAGATCCAGGGGCAGCCACAGCTGCTCTGGGCACCCTGTGCCAGGGCCTGCCCACCCTCCCAGGGAACAATTCCTTCACTCCTCATTAGACAGTAGATATTCATGAAAGGCTATAGGATCACATCTCTGGATAATGCATAGAGATGCTGCAGGTCTTTGAGTAATATTAATCTATTTATATCTACTACCTTGATCCTAGAAATCCATTATAGCTGGTCCTGTCTAGACATGATCAAGGACATGCTTTCAACTCCCATTATTTTTCGATAGCATTAATATTCAAGCACACCTTTGTCTTAAAAAATGTATTCTGAAAGCTGTGGTTATTGAGGAAATTCATGGAGAATAAAAAGAAGTCCTGTGACAGAAAGGATGTCACCTCACAGAAATATCCACAGAGGGTGGCTGGCACGGCTGCTCTCACAGAGCTTTTCACCCCAGCGACTCTGAGCCATCGTTCCTCTGAGGCTCAAGAGGCAAATGAAACTCAGAAAAGCCTGATGATTTCCTCCAGGTCATGGAGGAAATGAATTTGGGGAAATGAATTACCTGCTCTGCACTCCTGCCCTTTCTGTGGGTTATGAGCCTTTTCGTTCAGGCGTTGGCATTTCTGAGGTCGCGTTCAATCTGGAGAAGCTGGCTCTGGTTAACCCCAGCCACTCACCTCCCTCACACCTGCTGAAAAGGAGATGTTCAGCTCAAAACAGCTGCCACAGTGTAATTGTGCCACTGAATCTTCAGGGAGTCACAGTTTAGTGGTGCTTGGTTGGAACTGGGAGCCCTCTTGGGAGACGGGAACAGAGGTGGGAGCCAGAAATCTCTGAGGGAATTTTCCTTACATAAAGAAGGTTTTGTCAGGAATGGATACATCTCCTTTCTTATGCACAATAAGGCTTTGTTCTCTGAGAAGGAGTCCTAAAGAAAGCAGCTGGGAGAAAAAATGCTCAAAACTCAAGGTTTGCATAAGTCTGCCCTTTAAAAAATGAGCGGCGTTGGAGACTCCCGAGTGCTCTCTGTAAAGTGCAGCGTTTCCTTCCTGTGTTTGAGCAGTGCCTGCACCTCCTCTGAGCTCCCCTCAAGCTGCAGGACATCACTGTTTACTTTAGGGTCCCTGCCTCTGGGGCTCCAGCCTGAAGGTTTGACCAAAAAAAAAAAAAAAAAAAAAAAAAAAAAATCTGTTGTCAGCACATTCAGAGCACGGAAACTTCTGTGTTCTCTGTGCTTCTGGAGAGCCACGGCTGTGTCTGCATGGCAGCATCCCAGAGGAACTGGCCGGGGTGGGAGGGCTGTGCTGAAGGTCTCAGTGATGAAAAACAAGCTGTAGGAAGTTTCTTCTTTTGCCTTCTCGTCACAGGTTGGGAAAACTTCCCTCCTCTCACGCCCAGCACAGGTCGCTGTGTTGTGTTAGAGCTGCTGCCTTGCATTGTTGAGGTGGCTGCAGTTCAGGGGTAAGGAAAGGGCTTTTCACAGTTCTGGGGGGTTCTTTGGCACGACAGTGTAGAAATACAAGTAATGGTTAGAAAAACTCCAAATATTTCTGCTCACATGGCCTCAGGTAAAGGACTACTAATGAAGATGGGTCACAAGGGAGCCAATTTCGGCATAATTAAATCCACTGGTGTTTGCTAACACATAAACCAGAAACATTTGATCTACTCAGTGTGGGGACAGTCACTGCTCGGTCAAAAATCATGGAAGCATAGAGTGGGTTGCATTGGAAGGGACCTTAAAGCCCATCCATTCCCACCCCCTGTCCTGGGCAGGGACACCTCCCACTGTCCCAGGCTGCTCCCAGCCCCAATGTCCAACCTGGCCTTGGGCACTGCCAGGGATCCAGGGGCAGCCCCAGCTGCTCTGGGCACCCTGTGCCAGGGCCTGCCCACCCTCCCAGGGAACAATTCCTTCCCAATATCCCATCCAGCCCTGCCTCCCTTCATCTTAAGGCTGTTTCCCTAAAATCACGTGGCAGGAAGAAAAAGAAGAGTTTGCAGTTCCTGTGCTTGGTGTCAGCGTGGAAGGGCGGTGTGGTGGGAGCTGAGGATGCTTCAGCCAGGTGTGGGTGTGGAGCAGCCAGATGTGGATGTGGAGCCAGGTGTGGATGTGGAGCTGCCAGGTGTGGGTGTGGAGCAGCCAGATGTGGATGTGGAGCCAGGTGTGGATGTGGAGCTGCCAGGTGTGGATGTGGAGCCAGATGTGGAAGGCAGGAGGGCCGTGGGTCCGGTGCTGCAGTGCTGGTGAGCCCTGGCATTGATGGGTTAGAGAAAACAGGGAGATCTCCCTGCTTTGTTGCCCCTCTCCCACCAACACTCTGAACTTCCCAGGGATTGAAGGAGGTTCTTGTAGGTGAGCAGCAGAGGAATTTTCATGGAATGGCCATCAAGACATGAAGCACAATAAACTGGTGCTGTGTGTGCCTGACACAGGCTGCTGCACCCTTCCCGTGGGAATGGGAAGTGCTGCTGTCCTCCTCATGGACATGGATAATGGGGACACTCAGAACTGACCTTAAAATTTGAAGCTGACACTCCTAAGCTGGACTTTGTGTGAACTTTGGTGAGGGGTGTGAGCCAGGCATTTGTTTGAGTGGGAGTTACCAGCAGGATGATGCTTGGAGGTGACATTTCCCAGCTCTGCTCCCTTCCTGGGCACTTCTTGGTGTTCCTGTCCACTTCTCCTAGTCTGAATCCAGTTTTATGCTGGATCTCAGCTGGTCCCACTCACAGCTGGAGACACAGCAACATCCCCAGGCTCTGACTCTTACCTGTGCACCCCGCTGTGCAGATCCAGCTTTCTGCCTTATCCTGACTTCCCAGTCCTACAACTGAACCCCAATTTCTGGTGCAAGCCTTGCAGTGGCAGCTTCCCAGCTGAGTTATCTTTGTTCTGGGTGTGAGAAACTTGGCAAGGCTCCACTTCATTCCCGAGCTTTCAAAGTAACTTGCCCGAAATAGAAACACCTCACAGGAAGGTCTCCAGTAAAAATAACTCCAGTAGGCAACTCTTGTCTTGGATAATCCCCCTAAGGATTTGGTAAGATGTTCTCTTTGGAGGTCATCCCTGCAGGATCAGTCGTGGTGCTGTGGGAAGGGGCTCAAGCTCCTGGCTGGCTGCTGGTGGGAGGTTTTCCCTGTTCTGGAGCTCCCTGTTTCTCTGCTCCCACCTGGAAGCAGGGAAGGGGTGCAGCCAGGAGCAGCGTGCCAGCAATCCCGGAGGGTGCGGGATCCCACAGGGCGGCTGCACATTGGAACTGAGAGCAGCCCCAAGGATTTCTCCTGTGGTGAGGTTGTCAGGGACTGCTCAGGGATGGAGAGGTCCCTTCCCTGTGGTGGCTCCAGGCCTTTCCAGGTTCTGAGTGGGCTCCCAGCTGCTCCAGGAGCAGGGGATTGCAGTGTCTGTAACCTGCTGTGCTCAGCAGCACAGTAAGTGCTGAATAACAATAAATTGGAGGTTCCAGTGGGACCCAGCTCCCACAATTGATATTTCCAAGGTTTTTAACTGTCTAGTACACAGCTGATGGTGCTGTCTTTTTCTTTCTGCTGCCATTGATACCATTCTGAAAGTCAAGCCAGCCTTGGGGTTCCATGTTCCTACCAGAGCTGGATTATTGTTTTATTGGAAGTATTTGTCCCTATGGGGATTAATCAGTCCCTGCTCTGTGAGTACTTCGCTCCTCTGGGCCGTGTCTCCCAGCTGCCAGGTCCTGCCTGGTCCTGCTGATGTTCTGCCACACAGACTCTCCTGCTTTCAAACACCACAGCTGTCCCACATGCTGCTCCTGGAATCTCCATTTGCTTGTCCTTTCTGGTTTTGTGCTGTTAAGAGAAAAAGGGGAAGTGTGATAGAGGCAGTTTTGTGGCCCCAGTAATTGTTGAAGCATCAGCAATCGTGAAGAAGAAGAGAAGCGTCTTTCCTTCCTCTCCTGCCAGGGCTCAGCTTATCCACTTTGTCACCTGAACTTCCAAGTGTCCATCAGTTAAGAGGATGGAGATTTGCATAATTAGTGTTTTTGAGGTACCTTCTGAAATGCAGGAGAAGAACTCTTACGAGTCTCAGCTCTTATCTAACGAGGTGCTGAAAAAGGGGTATCCATGGAGACATCCATTAGAAGACACTGTTCTGAAATTGGTTCTTCCCAATGCCTGTTAAAATGCCAAAGGGTTTTTCTTAAGCATAATTTATACCATTTCTTTGCTCCATTTGTAAACAAAACCAGTTATGCCTCAATATGATGAGAACCATAACTTTTAAAACGAGCTTTGCAGGCTCTTACTAAGAACCAGGGATAGGAGTGGACTGGAGGAAGGTGCTGAGGTTTTTAAGGGATCCTATAGGGTATTGAGCCTGGAGATCTCCTAAGGGGCCAGGCCAGGAAACCTGCAGCCCTCTTGGCTGAGGAGAGGTGCTGAGCATCCCCTGCAGCCTCGTGGAGCTGGGGCTGACCAAACTCCACCCCTCCAAATGAGTCCATCCACACTGGTCATGGAGATGTTTTCCTGTGAGGAGGACACCTCAAGGGACTTGCACGGCCTCTTCCTGAGGGGTTGGAGTGCTGTGGCTGTGCAGTGGCTGCAGTCACTGGCACATGGGGGTGGGCCAGCCTGTTGGGAATGATGGAATTGTTCAGGTGGGGAACTAATCTGAGCTTCCAGAATTCCTGCTCAGCACAAATCCGCCTCCCTGCACAGAAATTTGTGCAGGCTTGGAAAAGGGGGGAGACAGGTGATCACATCAGCGTGGCAGTGCTGGATCTTCTTGAATTTCTTCTCTTTACTCCCTTCTCTGCCATTGCTCCACTCACAGCACTTTGCACTTCCACAGCCCCTTCCAGGCCTGGAAAAGAAGCTTGGGGAAATCAGGCTCGTGGTTGCCATCACACAGCTCTGTGTGCTGTGGCTTTCCTGCTGCAAGCCTGGAGTTCCTTCCAAGCCTCCTCTGTCCGAGACATCATTCCAGGCTTTCCCAGTGTGGTGGTTTGGGATCCTGACACTGCACAGGATTTGTGTAGAACTCTTATCTGTTGTTACAGCAATATGCTGTTAAAAAGGATCTAACTCCACCCTTTCTCCTTGCCTTTCCTGTTTTCTTGGAGGGTGAAAATAGGAGTTTACAGAATCCTGCATATCTGACTTGGTTATTTATAGCTTGAAGCTGTTGGGGTTTATTTTTGAGTTCAGCTAATGGGTTATTCTTTGTTGGAGCTGTGAAAAGGATTGGAAAAATCTACAAAATATTAGAAAACAGGCTGAAGTGCTGATTCTGATTAGGGTGTGTGCACACCTCTGCTCTGATCTCTGATCTGTTCCTGTATCCGTATGAATACCTGGAGTCGTGTGTTCATCAAAGAATAAACCTCAGTCCCTAAAGCAGGAGGATTCTCCCAAAGGGAAATCTGGCCCCTGGTTTAGGCAGCAGTAACTGCTGGGTACAGCTCACACCGTGCTGGTTGGTTATGTAAGGAACCTAACTGGTGAGCACACCCTGTGAAGGTTTGCACAGGAATTTGGGGCTGGAATTGTGCTCCTGGCAGCTCAGGCAGAGCAGGGCAGCCCCATCACCTCTGCACAGCTGCTGCAGATCCACATTCCACCAAATCCAGCGGGATGAGTGGGTGAAATGATCCTGCAGGAGTCTAAAGAAGGAGGGATGGGTTGTTCAGGACAGACAGAAGGAAGATGGGCTTCCTCATGGACACATGGAGTGGGGGGATTCTTCACTCAGGGGTTCAGAGCACTCCTAGATAACTGACCTGAGAGTTAGGGTGTCTTCTCAAAGAGAGATCACAGCCTAAAACTTTATCCTTCTCTGTCACCCCAGCATTTTCTCCCTCTCTCTCCTGAAGCTGAGGTTTGCTGGGCAGCCCTCAAGCCCTGGAAATGTGCCAAGCTCCAGGAACTGATGCCTCAGGTGAATCATTTCAGGCTGTGGTTCATGAGCTGTGCTCCCTGTGCTGCCTTGGAGGGGTCTCTAAACAATAACCAAGAGAAGTGAGTCAAAGTAATGGGCAGCTTAAATTCATCTTGGAGTGATCTGTTGCCCTGTGCTTCTCTCTGTGGAAATTTGTCAGTGCTCTACAAGCCAATCTGGCTGGGTAGCACGAGGTGAGGCACCTGGAATTGAGCTGCCTGCTCAGGCATGGCCACTGTGGAGCAGTCCAGCAGCTGGAAAGATCTGGAGAAAATTAAACTAAAAACAGCTGCATGCCTCTGGCAACAGGAGCTTTGGGGAGAGTGGCACCAGGATTAGGGAAGAGACAACTCCAGCACCTTTTCTGTATGAAGTGGCTGCAAAGGTTGTTCAGAATGTGTCTGGTGGTGAAATTAGCACCCAAAGATCAAGTTATTTATTTATTTCGGTGATCACATCAAAGGAGTGGGAAGCGAGGCCAGGGGGGAAGGGACTTGGCTGTTGAGGAAAACCAAAAAAGATCTGAGCATCTCAGGGCATTTGAAAGAGATGGGCTCCTCTTTTCTGACAGTCTCCTTTCAGCACAGACTGGAGGCATCCGTTCCTGTTATCTGAGCCATCGGAACATTCAAGTTGCTGTGGATAACGCAGACTTAAGTGGAAAAACAAAACTGCAAAAACAACCCCTTCTGCCAGCAGATTTCAGCCTGACATCAGTCTCAGGCTGACACTTCGGATACTGAGCAGGGCTGCTCGGGGAGGGAGGAGGGTTGGTGGAGCCGGGTTTGTGCTGAGCAGCAATTCTGGAAGCTCAGAGGAACTGCAGCATCCCAGATCTTTAAATACAGTCTGACAAAATTCTCAGTGGGGAGCTCCCCCTATGCCAAAGCAGAGCCTGTGTCACCTCTGCTGTGCTCCTTCCCTCTCCATCCCCGCGGATGCTGTGGCTGCGAGGGCTTTGATGTGCAGATACAGTGACGCATGTTTCAGTCCCTAATCACAGGCTGGATGGTTTCGAATAGGGTGAATACTCAGGGTGAATATTCAGGGCTCCAGATTGTACTCACTCTGCGGCAAAGGCAGGAGGAGGGAGGGCGAGGGGGACACTGGAGTGGGTGGGAAAGTTTGGGCGAGGGGGAACAGCAGAATGTCACTGGAGACCCCTCTGGGGTGGTCCCTTGCTGCTCTTGCAGCCCTGCAGTTCTGTGGTTGCAGGAATGCTCTCCAGAGTTGAGAAAAAGGACGTTTCATGGTGGTTTCCCCAGCCCTGCAGCACTGCCAGCCCAAAGCATTCACGAGTCCTGAGTCAGCCCTCACCACCTACCCCCAAATTATAACACTGAGGGGGGAAATTGCATCTTTGTTTTGAGCAGAAATAAAAGGAATATGTTAGTTTGGGGTTCTTTCTCCACACTGGCCTTTGGGCTGGAGCTGTTGGGTTGGGTTTGGCTCACGTGCCTCAGTCCTGTGCTTCCCTGCCTCGGGTTTGGTTCACATCAGGTTCATGCAGACTGGTGGCACTTGAGAGAAAGGAATTAAAAATGGGCACTTAGGGAATACAGGAGTTTTAGGGGATCCATGACTTGAGCCAGGCTTCAAAACCTGTCATACCTTGAGACCCACAGGCAGAGATTTGAGTGCTGGCAGAGCTCTGCTGGGAACACCCTGTGCTGATAAAAGACTCAAATAACCAGACTGAGATTTCGACTGCGAGGCAGAGAATTACTTAAAGATCTGTGGGTTTGCTTGAGGCCCTTGATATCTTTTATGGATTAGTCAGACAAAAGTGTCGGGGATAGATGTACCACAAGGCAAGGTGCTGTATTTCTCACAGGAGTGATCCCTCTGCCTGCCTTCAGCTCCAGTCTGCAGTCACTATTATTTTTGACCCTGAGGAGTGTGGCAGAAGTGCTGGTTTTGGCACTGGGCTGTGGGGCATCTCGCAGGGGAAAGAGAGCTCTCTGTTTTCTTGCAAATCTGTCCATAAAGACAGGAGATGTCAGATTTTTTGACCCTTAGCACTGCTGATTATTGGAGCTTACTGTTTCCACAGAGCTGGCACGGCAGGGACTGAGCAAACTCTTGTTGCCCACATCCCAAAGCGTGTGGCTTTGCTCCACCAGCCTCCAGTGGCACAGGAAAAGGGATTTTCCCTCACTGCTCAGTGCCCTTCTGCACCACCAGCTGATGGCTCATCTGTCTCTCACCAGCTCGGCAGCACTGAGTGGGGTTTATGTCCCACTTGTGGCTAATGTTAATTGGTAACCTCTTTTCTCTCTCTGGCAGCGTGCTTTAGCTTCTGATTTGGAAATTAAGCTAATAGCATTTCAGGTAATTTAAAGCCTCTGTATGTGAGTGTATGCCCAGTGGGAATGGGCAGCAGGTAGTTTCCCACACAAAGAAGGTTAAAGGCCTTTGTGAAGGCTGGAAATTTCCTCTGCTTTCAAAACAAGCTTCTCATCCAAAAATAGCAGCGAGCTGATAGCTTGGCTTCTCCTTATTTATTAGCAGCAGATGCTGCTGATAGATGCAGAGGGTTGTTTGGAGGAGTGATGTGCACCAGGGCACCGAGGTACCTTGCTGATTGCTGATCCAAATCAGACACTCATCACAGGATCAGACCCACGCATCTCTTGTGGGATTCCCAGGCCTGCTCCCACTGCAGGGGAAATGCAGCAGTGACAAGCTGTTATTTGCTCTCAGCTGTCCAAATTAGCAAGGGAAAAAGCCACCCAAAGAAGCTGTTCTCTTGTGCAACAGTGACCAGCTCCTAGACCTGCGCAGGCAGATGTCCCTGTCTGCATGGGAGGGCTATGCAGGAATTGGGGCAGAAGGTGGATTTTAAGTTTTGGGGCTCATCTGGGAAAATCCCCATCCTCCCCCTGCAGAATTGTGCAGTTTGCAGGAATACAAAAATGAGTGAAACCAGGCTTGTGCTCCTGAACAAACCTGCCTTTCCCCAAGGGCCAGCACTGCCTGTGGAGCCTCTGCTCTTCCTGAGGCAGAGGTCGGGGCAGCATCCCATAGCTGGTGTGCTGTTACTCTCCATAAATTAACACTGAAGCACTGGGAGCTGCTGCTGTGGTTGTTGGGGTTTTTTGGGGAGGTGATATCCACATTCTGCTCCAGGGTGTTGCCTTTTTTGGCTGCTTTTGGGGGAATGGGGGACACAGCACGGAGGTCACCCTTTGAGAAATTCAGAATGTGCTGTGGAGTGAGCCCACCTTGCTCACAGCGTGGTAGAACTTCCTCTCCTGGCGCCCTGTGGAGCAGGGATGTAGGGTGGAGCATGGATGTAGGGTGGAGCATGGATGGAGGATGGAGCGTGGATGGAGGATGGAGCGTGGATGGAGGGTGCAGCATGGCCGTGGATATGGGATGGAGCGTGGCCGTGGATATGGGATGGAGCGTGGCCGTGGATATGGGATGGAGCGTGGCCATGGATATGGGATGGAGCGTGGCCGTGGATATGGGATGGAGCGTGGCCGTGGATATGGGATGGAGCGTGGCCATGGATATGGGATGGAGCGTGGCCGTGGATATGGGATGGAGCATGGCCATGGATGTAGGATGGAGCATGGCCATGGATATGGGATGGAGCGTGGCCGTGGACAGGGGATGGAGCGTGGCCGTGGATATGGGATGGAGCGTGGCCATGGATATGGGATGGAGCGTGGCCGTGGATATGGGATGGAGCATGGCCATGGATAGGGGATGGAGCATGGCCATGGATATGGGATGGAGCGTGGCCGTGGATATGGGATGGAGCATGGCCATGGATAGGGGATGGAGCATGGCCGTGGATATGGGATGGAGCGTGGCCATGGATATGGGATGGAGCATGGCCGTGGACAGGGGATGGAGCGTGGCCATGGATATGGGATGGAGCTGGGCACTGCAGACAAGGGGATGGATCCTGCCTCGGTGCACAGTCAAGAGCACACCTCCCATATAATGGGATCCCCAAATCTTCCTTGTACCCCTCTTGGATGTCCTTTGGTTAATGGCTACTTTTGTCACTGTTAACATTGTCCCAAACACCCCTTTCCACAAACAGCAATTCCTCTCACTCTCTCATGTGGTTCCTGGAAAACTTTGTGTCCAGTGGTCTTTCATTTTCCATTTCCTCCAGCTTCCTGGTTTTTAGCTGATAAAACAAAGCACCCTCCTAAATTGCTGTAATTATAGTCATCCAAGCAGGCACATTCATTATGGCCTTAATAAGGCCACAGTGTGTCAAGCCTTTCATGGAATCATTAAGGTTAAAAAGGCCTCCAGGTTCATCAAGTCCAACTTTCGTTTCTGAGAAAAAGGGAAATGAAGTCCTTTAATACTTCAGTACACTTTATTTCTGTGCAATTTGCAAACGATTAAAGCCAGGCCTGGTGGTGGCCCAAAAAGACAGAATGCAGTCATGAAAATGGAACCAAATTATGCAATTATGCAGTTCCCTACTCTTATCCAGCTCCTTGAAAATGAAACATCCAGGAGGAATTTTAACTCGTGGGTTTTGATGCTCTAACCTAGTTGTAGCAGGGCTTTTGCCAGGCAGGAATTAACCCACTTCATTTCCGTTCGTTGTGGAGTTGGGTCTTTCTCTCTCCTGGCCAAGGTGAACCAAGAGTGAGCACTGAGCCCTCAGGTGATTTATCATTTAAAAATTAAAGAAACGGGTGCACAGACAGGGCAGTAATTACTGCAGTAATTTGATCCCAGGGATCCCTGTTCAGGACTGTGTGGTGGGACCAGAAATGAGGAAAAGGGGCTGGCAGGAGCTTGGCTGTGTGACAAACACACCCTTGGTTGCCCAGAGATGACACTGGAGCTCAGGGTCCCACTCCAGCTGTGTGGGCTGTGGGGGTTTGAGTCAAACCCACCTCTGTCTCTTTGGGTAGCAGAGGATCTGCAAATCCACGTTCAGTTCCCTGAAACCCCTCGGGTTTTTACGGTGGTAGGGTTTCCAGGGAATGCAGAGAGTGTCACCTCATTGCTCCCCACCTGGCCTGCAGTGCTGTGTGGTCAGGAATGAGCTGAGTTAGGAAGAGCCACTTGAGCTGGCCAGAGGTTCTTCCTTCCTTATCAACATCTATTGGGAGAAGGCCCAAACCCACCAGCGGGATCAGCTTTGGCTGATGTGCATCACTCCTGTCCCCTCTGCCCCTGGGTGTCACAGGGCTTACCCAAGGGCTCTGTCCAGGCCCTGCATCCAGTGACAGCAGAAGGCTCTCGAGGCTCACAACAGACAGGCTGGAGGAATAAAACCTGCAGCTGCAGAGACAGGCTGGTTTATCACCTTTGTTCTCTTTTTAGCCACCTAACTATTCCTGGAAGAGCTAATATTAGCTCCCCCATCTATTTCTTAGAAGCTGGGAAAACAAGAATCTGATTGAATGTCCTGGTTTCCAGGTGGACTGCTGGCTGCTCCGTACAGTGGGCTCTGAAAACCCTCACAAGCTCTTGCATCACCAGCTCTCGGTGTGGGGAGCCACTGAAATCTGTGCTTGTGGAAGTGGCAGCATGAGAGGGATTAAAATTGTTGAGCACTGAGTTTAATCCTAGCAACAGACTGCTCGGGAGGCACTTCCCGTGCCATCCCCAGCCGGATACAGATCGTCACGGAACACGCTTGCTTCGTTCTGCTGCACAGAAGCAGGTCCTGAGATGGTTTTAGTCTCAGGTTTTAGGCTAAAAGTCAGAATTCTGGCAGGATATTTATCCAGGATTTGCCAGTGTGTCTCGTCCTGACGCTCCCATCCCATTGTGTTGGGATGCTAAAGGGCAGATTAGAGACAGGGAAGCGAGTGTGGGAATGGATTGCAGAGGTTGGGGTTTATTATTCCCTGAGTGACGCCCACGGGAGCGCCGCTCTGATTCCAGGGAAGGGATGATCCTGCTCACTGCGAGCTCCGGGTGGGACCTGGCAGGCGAGCGAGCTCCTGCTGCATGTGCACGTCACAGTTTAAAAAAGCCTTTTTGTCAGCCAGAGCCAGGTCACAATGAACTCTGCTGTTCTCCCGGAGCTGTGATGTTGCTGGGGAGAGAGCAGAGCGAGCAGTGCTTTGCCTCTGCCTTCCACTGGCTCTTGGGGAGGTGGGAAAGACTCTGTGTGGAAGGGGAGTGTGTTGTGCTGGGGTTGAGGGAAGGAAAGCGAGGGCTGATGTGAGACTTCCCTTCCCCAGAGCCGATGGGTTGTGACAGGGGCTGGTGGGACTGGAGCAGCAGCACTGCAGGAGCACAGCCTGGCCATACCTCCGCACCTGGGCTGGCCGTGTGCTCCATCAGGATGCTCCATTCCGTGCTGGAATGCTCAGGGAATGTTCAGGGAACCCCCATCTGTGTGCAGAGAGCACCAAACCCAAGGCAGGCGTGGGACAGTCCAGTCCTCGCTGCCTGAGGAAGGGCTGGGTTTCTCCCAGGAGGGTGTGAGCTCAGGGGAAGGTGCTTCTCCTCATGAATAAACCATGAGTGGCAGTCAGGAGCAGAGGTTTTAATTAAACAGCTCCCTGAGAGCTGGCACCTTGAAAAACACTGTGTGTGGCATCCCTTGGTGAGCAGTTGGCACTGGAGCCACCTGAGGCACTGGGATCCATTCTCAAAGACTCTGTAAAACCAGCTAAATAATTAAAACTAATAATAATAATAATGAAAAAACCCCTGACAACTCCAATGTTTAAAAATTCAACATTTTGATGAAATATTAAATGCTAATTATTTCCTTGCACTTGTGCTGGCACCGCTTCTCTTGATGTTGGCAATTTAGCATCACATACCAGTAATTGAAGTATATTGTCAGCTTTTGTGTTACATTTACCACCCAGGCCCTCAACCCAACGATCCTGAAGTCTCTGTTTGATTTGAAGCTTTGAAGTCTGCTTTAGTGGATTGGCCATACTGCTGTGAATACCAAAACCAGCCGGCTAAGTGCCACATCTGTGGCTGTTTAAAAATGCCCCCGTGCTTGCTGGAGGAGCTGCCGGTCTCATTTCAACAGCAAACGCAGAGAGATGGGCTCAATCCATACACCAGACACTAAATGAAATGCAAAATGAGAGGGCAAAAGGATATTTGGAAAGCATTTTATGGCTTTCATGTTTTATGTGTCATTTTAACTTCTGCTCAATGTGGGCAGATGAAAGATGTTACTGGCAGGGGAAAACGCTGCACATATTCCTTTGTTTACCTGCTTTGCTTTCGGTGCAAGGATGTCTCAGTGCCTTGGTTTTTTGGAACGTGGAGGGGGCACAGGGTGTGGATAGAATCAATAGAATCATAGAATTACAGAATTGCTGAGGTTGGAAAAGACCTTTAAGGTCATCCAGTCCAACCATCAACCAGCTTCACCACTAACCTGTGTCCCCAAGTGCCACATCCACTTGTTTTTGAGGACTTCAGTTTTTTGAAACTGGAGAAACGTTTGCATTTGGAGGTATTTATCCTGCTGTTTCAGTGTCTCAAAGACTTTCAGGCAGCTTTCATGGAAAAAAAAAGCTTTTTTCCCTCCCACCAGATCAGTTGATGAGTCTTAAAACTGTTCTGGCATGCAGTTCCAACTGGGATTTCCAAAGCAGGCAGGAGATGCACATGAATGCACATCTGGGAATAAGAGTGAGAGCCTCGTTGAAGGAGAAGTATTTGTTGCTTTGTTAGAATGTGCCTTGTTAAAGGCATCTCTCATCTCTGAAAGAGCAGCTCCAGAAGACAGATAAGAGTGGGAGAGGCAGTGAGAGCCCAGGAATGATTTGGGATTCCCAAAGCTTGGCTCAGAGTCTGGAAGTGTTAATGTGGGACGTGTCTTCAGCCTGGAAGTTGAACATTGGAGGTTGGCGCTAAATGCTGAGCTTTTGCTGACTGGCTCTGGGGAGAGAGCAGAGGGTCTGGGTGAGGAATCACAGTCAGGTCTTCCCTCTGTGCACAACACAACAGGAGCAGCAGCTCCCAGCTGGTGTCACTGGACTGGGCAGGGGGAATGGGGTGTGTTGGGGTGTGTTGGGCACCACACTGCTAAGGAAAAATGCTTCCAAAAGTGTGAAGGAACAGTCATTTGTTCTTGGAAACCTAAGCAAGGGTGGCACAGGTGGGCAGATGGCAGCTCCTCTGTGATGGGGAGTGGTAGTGCCTCCTGTCCAGATGCTCCAGTGCCAATAGCTGTGCCCAGATGGGGACTGGGAGTGCTTTGAGGGTACATCTCCATGTCCAGGAGCATGGTACGTGCTGTCCTGGGGTCCCTGAGGAGGGGTTTGCTCTCAGGAGGAGCTGGATGGGGTCCTGCCATGGTTGGGGTTATTATGGCAGTGTCAGGGGTGAGGAATGGACTGGTTGTGCTTTCCTTTTTATGGGGGATGGTCTCTCAAAGCCCTGCTTAATGAATGGTGCAGCGAGGCTTTTGGTGGTGGTGCTTATCCAGTACCTGCTTTGGAGTCTGGGGGGTGATTCAATTAGCATCTCTAGCCAACTCTAAATTCACTAATAACTTTTAAAAGCACAGACAATTAGCAGACTCAGTGGGAGAAGAGCTTTCAGGGAGAAGCAATTTAATGTGCTGCCAGCCTGTGTTTCAGCGGGCTGTATGAATACACCAGAGGTGCTTTCCCAGCAAGCTTCACATACGCTGAGTTTGCAGGGTTCAATAGTCTTCCTGAACCCAAGAAAGCACGTATCTCCTTCAGGGAACAAATAAAGCCAAAAAAAAAAAGAAAAAAAATTGTAATTTTATCAAGGATAAATTGCTCTGTTGTTCCTGCCAGTGTGCCCAGAGCAGCTCCAGTCCCAGAGCTGATCCTCAGGGAGCTTGGCAGGCACCTTGGCCTCCCCTGGTGGGTCAGAGCTCCAATCCTCTGGGATTGAGACTGCCAGGGGTTTGGGAGTCCTGCTGGCACCACTGCCCATCCTGGATTGCTAAACCAAGAGCCCCTGGATGAGCACTGGAACATTTTGGGGGGGTTGCAGTAAATGCAAGTGTAAAACTCTGGTTGGAGGCAGTGGCACCACAGTGTCCAACAGGACATGTGCCCATTTTCTGCTCTTCATTCATCACTAATAGAGCAGGGACAGACCAGTGGCACCCAGGCTTTTGCTGAATAGTTCCCTTAAGGGCTGTTTGAACATTCTCCATTGTGGTTTTTTGGTCAGAAAACCAGATTTACAATCAGTGTTTGTCCTCATTCTGCTACCTGGAAGTTTTTCCTTTCTATTTGAGGGTGAAGGCTCAAATAGAAAAACCAGAAAGTTTTAAGGCTCTGAACTGCAATCAAGTCTCCACGCTTTGCTTTCAGGTGAAAGTTTTCTTCAGAAAGCTTGTTTTAAAAAGCCCAAAAAACAAAATAACCCCCCCCCAACCAAAGGCAGCTTTAATATCTGTGAGTGTTTTGTGCAAAAGCCACAATTTCGTGATCAGCTCCGTGCTGGCTGGGGTCCAATGGATGTTTGAGTGCTCTTTACTTTGGGGCTTAATCTTTTGTAGGGCTTTCTGTGGGCTGCCAGAGAATAGCAGCCCTCAACAACCAGTTCTGTTTCAGTGAAAGAGAAAGGGGATATTGTAATTCCTGCAAATGAGTGGAAAATGATTGGAGCTCTTACAGGATTGAACATTAAGAATATTACAAAGAAGTGAATGCTTGAAGAGCACTAAAGCTCAGCCCCTCTGCCTGGCTGGTTTGTGTGGGTGGAGAGTCAATGGAAGCGGAGAACTCCTGGGGTGTCCCAGGGTTGGCCCCATCAGGGGTGGGGGACCAGAGATGTTAATGATGTTAAAAATAACACTGAAATAAAAGAAAAGTGAAGGGAGGGGGGAGAAAAGAAAAAGAAAAAACTCATTTTGAAGGGGAGCTCATAATGAGCCATTTGCTCTCTCCATGTGTTTTTTGTAGCCATCAATTCCAAAATATTCTGGGCAGTTTATGTATCCCCAGGCAAGAGAGGCTGAGCATCAAATAAGAAATGAGAGAGTCAGTGGAACAACAACTGGCAGGCCACAAGGGTAGAGCCTAAAGATGTCAAACCCAAGCTTGCTGTTCTGAATGAGAGGTGTACAGGGCCAGCTGGAAGTGCTGTATGGGTTTTATGTGCCTTTATGATGAAAATTCCCATATATTAGTGAGGCACCAGAGTCATTTAGAGGTGCAGAGGAAGCCCCTGCCTCCTTCCTCTCCATGAATTGCCTGGCATCAGTGTGTTCTTAGTGCAGGAGACTCCATCAAATTCCCTTTCTGGCAGAGCTGACACCTGAGCATTCCTATATTGGAGGGACCAGCATCAAGGATTTCTGGACCTAAAGTTGTGCTTAGCCAGACACCCAGTGGGATATTAATATATAAAACTGAGGTTATTAATAGAACCCAGCAGCCAATGCAGGGCTGGGTAGTGGAAGTGGAGTAAAGCAAAAGCCACACATTTCTTTTTAAGAGCATGCATTCACACCTTTCCCTTCACACAGGGTATTTTTGGGATGCCTCCACAGTTAGTCTGCTCTCCCCAACAGGCTATTTTTATCTCCTCACAACACGGCTTAATTAAGAAAAATTGTGTTTTAGAAACAATTCTGTACATTTCAAACCCACTCCCTCCCAAAATAACCCCACCCCGGCAAGCTCCAGGTGGTAAATGGCAGCGGAGTGCTTGGATCAGCACCCGGCAGAGGAATTTGCTGGCTGCATTTGCAGCCTCAGGCTGAGCTGTGTTGTGCATTTGGTGTATTTCAAATGCCATTACAGGGCCCATCTGGCAGAGTGTGAGCAGGCCAGGGTCACGCTCCCATCATTTATCTCAGCACCTCTTTGATTCTGCCTTGGTTTTTGCACAGCTGAGACTTGAAGGAGTCTCAGGGATTGTCTTTAGCCATGTGAGCTGCTTGTGTTTCCAGAAACTTTCTTTTTGGGGAGAAATCTGCACAGGTGATCTTGCAGCCTTACCTGGTTTGTGCAGATAATCTTGATTTCTTTGTTGAGGGACTCCATGTCCATCTGTATTTTGTGCAAATTGAGGGTATACCACCAAATCTATTCCTGTAAGTGGATGGCAGGGAAATTTTCAATGGCTGCCTGTCTCACTTATTTCTCATGCCATATTCTTAACATGGTTAAAATTGGCAGCTTACAGGAATTGCAGTCTTGGAGGCGTTGGGACACTCATCCTGCCTGCCAGCATCCCTTTCGAAGAACCCGGGAAGATGAGCAGAGCGTAGATTTTTCCCATGTTGAAGTTTATGAGGATGAAAAGCTCCATGTGGAATATATCTGTGCAACTTCAGTGGCAAAAACTGCTAAGCACATTAGCTATAAATAGCAAAGTGCCTTCTTTAGGGACTGCCACAGACTGCTCCTGAGATAGCTAAGCAGACAAGTAAATAGTAAAATATGGGTATATTTAGCACTCCAGAAGGCGATGGATGGTGTTCAGACTTCACATCACACGAGCTCTTAAAGTCTTTACCTCTGTATAATCTTGTAGCCAGCCCTGATGTGGTGGCACATTTGGGACCTAATTACAAGCTCCACTGCCAATCCAAGGAGCAAATGGTGAAGGACAGTTTTGGAAGGCAAAAACCGGAGGCATCCTGACTCACGGATCGTGAGTAGCGGGGAAGGAGAGGCAGGAAAAGGCCGACGCAGTTTAATGGGATTTGGATTAAATGTGGTTTAATGGGATTTGGGCGTAATTGTGGGTTTGAATGCCTGCCTGCCTCTCTGGTTCGTGCAGGCACTGCTTGGGCGGAGGTGTCCTGGTTTGCATCCACTTCAGAAATCACACTCGAGTGCCTGTGGTCAAACTGGGGACTGATCTCACAGGATCCCCTGCCAGGCTTGTGGGAGAGCAGTGCCTGAAACGATGGCCAGAGAGCCCGAGGGGTCGTGGGAAGCTCTGCTAACCTTTCCCAGGCGAGTTCAGAACAGGTTTTCCTTCTGGATGTTTTTTTCCTTCTGGAATTTTTTTCCTGTTTGTGTCAAGCTTTGAGGCCTTCCCACTTGAAACTCACCCTCTTTTCCTGAGGCTGTTGAAAAGGCTCAGGTGTATTTCTGACTGGCACGCCAGCCTGGAAAAACTGCAAAGAATATTTGCAAGTGTTATCTTTGAATCAAACCCCCCACCTTGCTTGGACAGCATCCATCTCCTCTTTCTTCCCTTCTTCCTGGGCTTTTGTAAGAACGTTTCTGCTGTTGTTGAGGATACTCATCCACATTCATACCCATGCACAAATTTTGTGGTGATGCAGTGGTGCATTATTGACAGAGAGTCTTGGGATTTTCAGCTAAAATACACAAAATGGTAGAAGCTGTATTGCAGTTAGTGGAAGGAAGCTGTGCTGAACTGGTTTTGATGTTGTTGTCTTCCTTCTGAGGATGCTCTCCTCCTAAACACAGCGCTGGTTATTTCAGATGAAGGTGCTGGACCCTCCTAGTTGTCCTTGGAGGATGGGTGAGGCTTATGCAGAAGCAAGTCCCAGCACTCCCATGACTGGAGTAACCATGTCACCAAACCTGGGAACCTCAAGTGTGCTGCAGGGCTTGGTGTTCCTTTAAAATCCTTCAGGAGCAGTTGACTGAGGAGCTTCTCCTCCTGTGTCACATCAAGTTAGTCCCTTGGTTTGTCTCACTGACCCTCCCTTCGTGTGTCTCTGGGTGCCTTTTTGTGTCTCGTGCTTTCCTACGAGCGCGGGGGTGTTGTAAGGAGCGAGCAGAGCTGGCAGCCTGGCTGGTGTGGGGTGACACGGTGACAGTAATCCTGAGTGGCTGCTGTGTGTTCTGGCAGTGGGGCATGAACAAGGAGCCGTCTCCCGAAGTGGGAACACTGCAGGGAATTCAAACGGGCAGGGAAGTGACTGACTGGGGCAGGAAGCCACAGGTGTCTGCTGAAAGCAGGGTGAACTTCAGCCCCCAGCTCGTCGTGTGCTGTCCCTCACAGTGCTGATGGGCAAAGGGTGTGATCCCAAGGGTGTGATCCCTTTTCTGAGCTGGCTTCCTGCTGGTTCCCTGGGGCTCTGGGGGACAGGCAGCCCGGGACAGCCCCGTTTGTTCCCAGAAATTGCAGGGTCATGTTCCATCCCCTTCCTTTCCAAGCCTCCAGCCACTAGAGGGAGAGAACGCCACATATTTATGGCTTCGTTAGCGTGTGGGGATGTGTTTAATGAAGGAATCGCTCTCCCACAGCAAGGCTTTCCAGGCAGTCCCAGAGCTGGGTTTAACCCCTTCCTTTACCTGGGGTAGTTTTACAACCGCTCCTGAGATCTGACTCCCGGAGACCTCAGCCGGTGCACGGCCTCACATTGCAAACGCTCTGGAAGATGTTCGGTGATCCTTGTCCGTGTTTTACACCCTGTACTTTCTGTCGAGCATCCCTGCCGTGAGATGGCTTCGTGGGGAAACCTTTGGCTCCTGCTGCATCCGCCTGTCTGCTCGCGTTACCCACAGCCCAGCGCACCGCTCCGCGCGGGGAGCACCGTGGGACACCAAACCCCCCTCCCGTTCTTCCTGGCAAGCCACAGACTCCTGCAGCCTATGGCCTGTTTCCTCTGCAGGAATAAAACAAGCCCAAGAGGGATCTCGTTTCATTTGGAATTAAAGCATCGAGTCAGTAATTGTTGTAGGCACATGAGTTTTAACGATTTCAAAGGACGCCAGCAAGGGGTTGTGGGTTGAGGGGAAGGAGCAGGGATGGGGGCTTTGAGAAGACAATGCCAGAAAATGAATTTTAGACACTTTTGAAAGTGAGACAAGATCGAAACTTTTCCTTTGTAGATTGAGCCCAGTGGGGAGGACCCGTGGAAGTCTGAGGAGGGGACTGTGGGATGTGGAGGGGTCTGGAAAAGTAGCTGGGAATAAAAGCAGCGTGTTCAGTGGTTTGGAGAGCCACAGCCCTCGGCCTGCAGTGCTGTTTAGCAGGGGAATTCACATCCCTGTGCACATGGTGGGTGGGGAAGAGAAAATCTCTTTGCTTTGCTTTTGATTCCAGAGGGTGACTCAAGGCAAGGCTCTCTCAGAAGGGAAGCCTCACGATGCTTTAGCAGCCTGAAGTATTGAAGGAGAGCATTTCTTTGGGAAAAAAAAGAGCATTTCCTGACTCTAAAAGTGAATAGTTCCAGTTAATAGAGAGGCTGAGCAAAGAGGTTTCCTTAGGCTGATGGAGCATCCATGCAGATGATGCCCCAGCTCAATAAGTTCTCCTGGTGAGGCTGGGGCTGGTCTCAGCTGCTCCTTGCCCCTCCTGTTTCTCTTCCCCAGATGTGCCCTGGCTGGCACAGCTGATGGCAGGCAGGAAAAAGCAGGGAGGGAAATGTGCAGGAGGACACCAGAAACCCTGAGACTGACCTGACCCAGGCACGCTGGAAAAACGGGCATGTAGGGACTAAATGGCATCAATCCTGGTCAAAACACTCCTGGTGTCCATCACTGGACACCCCACACTCGTAGGGCTGAGGTTGGGCTGCTCCTGGAGCTGTCCCTGCTTTGCTCTGTGCTCCTCCCTGCACCCCTGGGTCTCCCAACACGTCCTGGTAACTCCGACTGACTGAGGCCATGGAAACAGGGCTGGGAGCTGAGCAGCTTCAGCTCAGCATCCAGGGCCAGGGGTCACAGCTTGAATTAAGTAACAGAGCGAGAGGAGCGCTGAGGGAACGCGAAAGGCTCCTCCATGGCTCCGTGCATTCCGATGAACTGTGGCCATAAACACGACCTGCTTGTTAAGCCCTCACCTGTTGGATGGAGATGAAGGTCCTGGGGGACCACCCTCCTTGCCTTGTGCTTTGCTTGTGGAGAGCCAAGCTGTGAAGTTGTTCCTGAGGCAGGGGTCCTGTGGCCGTGGGTGGGAGCCGTGGATCAGACCGTGCCATCTCACTGCTGTGCTTCCCATGGCAGAAAACCAGTTCTGTTCGGGGCTTTGGCTGTGTTTGTGGGTGTAGGACCAGGCTGGGCTGCCCCTGCAAAGGCACCAGCTCCAGTGAGATCCCCACGGGGTTTGGGGTGGGGAAGAAGGAGCTTGGGTGTGAGCTTGGCTGTTGGTTTTGGGCCATGAGACAGGGCTGTGCTGAGGGCCCCGGGGGCTCCATCCCGGCCTCCTGCCTGGAATGTCCCTCCAGGCACCAGAGAGGAGCACAGCCTCAGGGTGCATGGATTTGCCAGTCCCTTGTGACCTCCAAATGCACAACCCAGGGCAGCATTTATTGTTTCCCTGTCAATCTTCTTGGGAACAGCAATGCTAAGCTCTGGTTTTCTTTAAAAAAAGAAAAAACCTCTTTTGGCTGCAGATCTCTTAGTACACAAATGAAATGAATTTTTATATGAGCATTGTGCTGCTTGTAAAGCCCTTTCAGCTTCAAATTTAGTTTTATTCCTTTTTTTAATCTCCATAGGATTTTCCCCAAATAAGCAGAACTAGGCCAGTGCTGGTGACAGATGGACATAAAGAAGACTTGGATGCTGGAGAGACTTTGCTGGGCTTGGGGTTCTGAACTGGGGTGCTTTCCTTCTCACCCAAAGAGTTTAATTTGGCTGCAGGTTATTAATTTTCACCTCTAAAGCAGAGGGCATGGCAACAGAGAGCGTTCCTTGGCAACAGACTCCTTGGGTTCATTAAAGCAGAGGTGGGAGGTTTGCAAATGGAAAAACTTGAGAGATATTAGCAAATCAAATGGGCTGAGGCATGAGGAGTCTTGTCAGTCAGGCGGGGGTGACAGGAGAAGGAATAGTAAACAACATGCAGACCATGGGGGTGTCTTGAAGGAGACGTTCTGGAAGGAGGCAGATCCAGGACTTGCCTGTTTCCCTGCCTTCCCAAGGGCAGGATGGCCTGCAGAGGGCTGGGAGGAACCTCTGTGTGTCTGGCAGACTGTGGGCAGTGAACTGAAGAGGTTACTTAATAAAAAAATTGCTTTTTACAAACAGGTTTTCAAACTGTGGTTTCCCACTAGGGCTTTCATAAAAGCTCCGGTTTGTTTTGGTCCTCTCCAGAACTGAAGCTGGCATTTTGTTGGTGAAATCCCACAAAAAACCCTTTGAGGGGAGTCTGTGGGAGAGTGGCCATGGCCAATCCATGCCTTCCCTCCTTTCCCAGGGAGCAGGCTGTGTGTGCCACACACCTCTGCCTGGAGCCAGATGGGGGCTGTTTGCACTGTGGCTGCTAAATATAAATACTGCAATTAATTAATAATGCCCAGTGCACATAATTGAATTAGGAATAAGTCGAGTTTGTACCAGCATAGAGAGTGTGCATACAACTGATCCAGACTGGAGAAGGGGTTTGGAGCAGGGGGAGACAGGTTTGGGCTGCCCTGGCCATCCCTGCCAGTGGCCCCTGTGTCACCTTGGGAGGTCAGGGGAAGCCCCTGGTTTGCAGGTAATGATCTCGCTGTGGTAAACAGCCAGATCCCGACCACATCCATCAGAGCGAGGCATTTCAGGCACTCGTTCCAGTCCTGTGGCTCTATGATTCTATAATTTATGACTGAAACTATCTTTGTGTCAGAGTTAGTTCAGGAGGACACTCATATCTGGGTTTCTGAATATGTCATCTCCTATTAAAGAACAAACAAACTCCCTTGTAATGTACCATAAATAATAATAATACTTTGCAAGAGCCCGAAGCGCTGTGTTATTGCCGTGCTAATCATAGAGGCACTGGGCCATTATGAAAGTATTCCATGGGGTTTGGGCTTTTTTTCCTGCAGGAAGGTACGTGTTTCATAGCTGGGTAGCGTGGCTGATTGGTTTATAAAGCCAGGCTGGATAATTCCTAGTAGAGGTTAGACAAATTCCCCTCCTTTCTCATTAATTAACCTGTAGGATTTGGTGCCTGTTCTTTGCAGTTCAATAGAGACAATGGCTGCAGGAACATATTTGTGCTCTCTGATATGGAATGAAGAACATCTGCCTTCTGCAGCAGCGAAATACCAGCGTGTGGCAGGGCTCTCCAAAGGGCACTGCCAGGCTCTCCTGCCTCAGTGAGGAAATTCCGGGCTGGAATTGCAATGGGGAGATGCTGGCTGGGGGATGTTGTCCAATGCAGCATCGTAGCTGGGGAGGGAAGGGAGTGGGTGAAAAGCAAAAGAAGGGAAGTCCCCTCATGAAAACAGCAGCAGGGTGGGGGAAAAAGCATCTTGGGAAAAGTTCCCACATCCAGAGAGTAGTTTAGAGCAAAAATCTTCCAGTGGGATTAAGGAAGGGAGGCCTTGAAGATCTAAAGGAGATTTCAGTGGTGATGTGATAACATAATAGCAGGAGGAAAAGACAGGAGAGGCAGGTGAAATCCTGCAGTGCTGCTCTCACAGGCTGCAAGAAAATGAACCTTCATGTTTTCATGGGATCCCAGGGCTGTGTTCCGGGTGTCTCAAACGAGGGATCTGCTCCCAAAAGCGGCCCTGCAATACCATCAATAATGGTGGGAGAGCAGGGTGGGTTCTGGGAGGATTGGATTGGGAATTGGATTGCAGTGGGAATGTTGGTAAAGTCTCCTGTGTGTTATTTACGTGACTCCAGATGTGCTGGATGAGGCACAAGGATTGAGGTTATTTTTGCTGTTTCACGGGGATGTGATACTGAGTGTCCTCCTGCTCATCCCCTGTTGTTTGGCTTTTGAGTCACTCTCCAGCTGCAGGGAATTAGGAGAAAATAAGTTGCACATGGAAAAGTGGCATTTATCTGCTAATTTAGTCAGTCACTGCTGCTGCAGAGCAGTGTCCAGGTAAATACTGTCTCTTCCTTCCCTGCCTTCACTTCTCTGCTCACATTTATTGCCCATTATTGATATCCCTGGCAGTCACAAGGAGACTCCAGACTGGACTGGGCTGTTGAAGGGAAGCAGCTGTCTGAGGGTGAAGCACATCAGCTGATTTTGGTCCTCATTCTGTAGAGAGAGAAATATTTGGAGACCGTGACAGGTCAAATGTGACCAAACTACAGCTGTGCTGAGACTGACTGGGATGTTGTGTTATTGATGAGCAATCCACGAGTTCTTCCTGGGGATTTCCTCTGCAGTGATCCCCCAGACAAACCACCTGAGCAAAGCCTGGTCCGTTCCTCTCCAGTGGGACGTGCTCAAGTGGCAGAAATCCTATTTTTTGCCAGCTAAATCCCAGGGCAGGAGCCTGCACTGCAAACTCTGTGCCCAACCACCACCCACTGAAAGCTGCCTCTGTTTCCCTGTGGGCAATGTGGGTTTTCCTACCAGTGCAGTGCCCCTGGCACAACTGCACGGTGTCTGTGCCTCCCACACAGCTCAGGGTGTGCTTGGGAATATTCCATGTCTGGGATGTGCTCGCTGGACAGCCCACTGTGCCCTCAGGTGTGCTGGGCTGCAGCATCCCCTGGCACACCTGACACAGGAGCCAGGACGTGGTGCCCTTTCCTGGAAGGTGCTTTCCTCCAGGGAAGTGGAGAATCAGAGAATCACTGAATAGCCTGGGCTGGAAGGGGCCCCCAAGGATCATCACAGTCCAGCTCCTGGCCCTGCACAGGGCCCAGAAGAAGCTCACAGGTGGCTTTTCCCTGCTCCCCCTGCTCTGGCAGGGACTCTGGGCTTGGTCCCCTGCCCGGTGGCTGCCTGCAGAGCGCTTTGCATTGACAATGAGGCAGCAGAGGTGCATTTTCTTGGCAGGGAAATGCAGCTGGGTTCTCTCCGAGGTTCCCTGTGCCAGAGAGAACGGCTGCCCCACTGCTCTGGGCAGGATGGGATTTGTGTGCAGCCTGCTGCCCATTCAGGGATTTGGCTGATCCTGGGGCTTTCTTGCCTTTCAGCACCTTCGCAGGGAGCAAGAATTAACCTGGCAGCTCTTGGTTTGCTTCTCAAATCAGCTTAGTGGAAACAAGGCATAGGAAGTGAGACAGTGGAATATGAGCCTTATTGACAGGCCTGATCCACAGCTGGCAGGAGGAGAGAAGCTGGGGTAATTTCTGCTCGTGTGTAACAGTCCTCCACAAAAATTGTCCTCCTCTTCCTCCGGACCCACATTCCCAATTAGAGCAGCAGGGTGGGATGTGCCAGACAAATCCCCCTCCATTTGCACTGCCAGGGTGTAACCTTGACCAAAGTGAGTGGAGTCACTGGGATGGTGCAGTGCATGGTTTAAAGCTGATCTTGTGCCTAAGAGGGTCATTCTTGTATTTCCTGTGTGTGTGCTGACAACAGTGCAGATCTCATGTAGTATTTCCTGGTAGAAAAAAGATTTACCCTTCAGTTAGAGAAAACCTGATCCTTGCTCTGGTTTTAGTCCAAGTCTCTGAAGGAAGCAATGTCCATTCAGGATGTCTGTCTGTCAGTCTGTCTGTCAGTTCTGCTGTCCCAGCTCTCCCAGCCCCTGCAGCTTTTGAATCAGTTGGCGAGGTGGTGCTGGCTCTGCCTGACACCCAAACAGGTGAAGTACCCGTGAGCTCTGTGAGTTCCAGGGCTGCACAAAGTCGTGGCCATCACCTGCTGTGGGAGATGGGGCTCTCCCTGGAGAGGACCCTGACTGACAACACATGTCAGAGGTGGGATTTTCCAACTCGAGTCCTCCTGTGGGTGTAAATAACTTACCTGGTGTTTCTGCCACTCGAAATAGGCAGGATTCCAGAGTTTGGACAGCTATAAGCATTTACCTCCTGACTCTTTCTTTTGTCAGCCATCTCTGGGAATAATGATGGCTGTCAGTGCCTGTAGAAAAGGTGATGGAATATGGCTTGATGTAACTGGAGCAGGCTGTGTGGGGCCCCAGCAGTGCAGAGATGCTGGGCAGCATCCCTTCAGTCCTGCCTGCACTTCTGGTCTGGCCCATTTCAATAAATAAGTGAAAACACCTAAGCTCTGATCCTGCTGAGTGGCACAGGACCAGCAGAAAGTGGCAGTCACGAGGAGCTGCGTGTTGTTCCCTGACTCAAAATCTCCAGCTGCAGGAAAAATGTTGACTCCTCCAGAGGCCAGGAGCGGGAGATCCAAATGCCCTTCTGCCCTTGAGGTGCGGAGAAAAAACCCATGCAAACACAACCCTAAATCCTCTGCAGCTGTAACTGAGGAGACTGTAGCATCTCCACAGATTTTACAGCATATCCTGTGCATGGATCCAGCATGTCCAGTGTCCTGCCTGTGCCCAGAGCACATTGCCAGCCACTTCCCACGTTGTCTCCACAATTCGTACCTGCCCTCTCCTGTCCCTGAAGCCAGCTGCAGACTCAGCTGCCAAAGAGGGGATTTTGGGAATATTGGTGGGGCATTTTCCTGTACTCAGGGGTGTGTCAGTCCTGCTCCGGGCTGCCCCTTCCTGTGGGCACCGAGCCCTGGGATGGCGGCAGGGGCTGCGGCGGCATCACCGGCGCCGTGAGCGGCCTTGGCCAACTCCTGCCAGCCCCATGTCCTGTCCCTACAATGGGGAGAACCATGTCGACGTGCGTGTCCCAGCTGGAGGATCCGGGAGGATTCAGCCCTGTTTCCAGTTGGCTCTACGCATCCCATATGCTGCCGCCGCCTCTTCTCACCAGCGCCAGACACCGCGATCTCCTCTCCCTCGACGTGGTGGGTGGCCGGATCGATGAGGAACGCTTAATGAGTGTATTTGCTTTCTTAACTATGCAGCGAGGCTCTCGTTGCCTCGCTGTGGCCAGAAAGTGGGGAAAAGCGAGGGGAGCGGGCAGGGGATGAACACCCGGAGTGGGGTGCAGGGGGAGGATCACCCCGGGCAGGTGCAGCGCTTGGCTGGGCTGGGAGCTTTGCTTTCAGTGGGAAGGGGACTCATCCTTCATGTGGAGAGCAGAATGAGAACCTGCTGCCCTCTGAACGTCAGCAAAATCCCCAGCCCCTTGCTGAGCGTGGAGCATGTGCTGGCTCTGCAGATCTGGCGTCCTGCAGTGCTGGGGGCGAGGGTGACCGGCCACCGGCAGGAGGGCACAGGGTGCCCGGGGTGCTGGGCGCCTGCGAGGACCCTCCCCAAGTTCGCATCGGTCCCCCCTCCTTCCCCTCCTTTCCACTCCCCTCCCCTTCTGCAGAGTTTCAAAGCACGGCAGGGAAAAAAAAAAAAGGACATCCCCCTCCCCTCAAATCCCTCGGTCCGTGACTGAAATAAATAAGCACAATCCCAGGTAGTGAGGAGGCTGCTAATAACGTGCTCCTGACAGGCACGGGATTGCCGGGCTGAGGGATGGCTGACTGAAAGCTCCAGGCTAGGGTGGGGGTGGGGGGGCTTCTTTTTTTTCCTGCCAGCTCTCGCCAGGCAGTAGGGATTTTTTTTTCTTCCCCTCCCTGATAATAAGGACATCATCAGAAGCAAGATGCAGTGGCTAAGGGATGGAACAGGAATGGTGAGTTCAGGTAGCTATGTCTTTCTCTTTTCCTCTTATTGCAGTACTTTGACAGGGAAATGAACCTCCGTCCTATCTCCTGACTCCTCCTTTACTCCCTGTCCTTGAAACCATTGATCACTCTGTAGCCATTTTATAGACTCCGCATTCCCAAACTGCTGAGCAAAAGAAGAAATTAAAAGAAAGGAAGGAGGGTGGGCATGCCTCGGGGCGTGGGAGGGAGCGGCGCTCGGCTGGGCTGGGGAGGGGGTTTCCGTAGGGCGAGCCGGGTGGGTTCGGGGTGGGGGGAAGCAGAGGGTTCTCCCGGTTCCCGCATGTGTGGGGTGTGCGGTGCGAGAGCACTGGAGGAGAGGAGTGCCGGCACAGGGCTGGGTGCTGGCCGGGGCAGCCGGGACCTGTCAGATCTGCCCCTCTGCCGGATGATGAGTTGCGGTGCGGGGGGAGCCCAGTGCGCTGCCGAGCCCGAGCGTCCCTGCCCGCGCCTGCAGCAGCCTGGCAGACACTCCTCCGGCGTGGGGAGGCTTCGGCAGAGCCGGCTCGACACTGGCAGCTCCCCCAAACCACATCCTGCCGCCGTGCAGCTGCCTGGCCGAGCCGGCTCGGAGGGCTGCGTGTGCCGGGGGAAGCGGGGAAGTTCCCCCCGCTCAGCAGGGCCCCTCCGTCTCATTCAGAAACTTCCCCGGGAAGCGCTGCGGTTGTTCCTGAGATCCTCCTCCTCCCCAGCTCGCCCCCCTTGCACAGCTCGCCTTTGCAATGGCATTTCCCCCCCCCCCCCCCCCGGCTCCGTGCGGGGCTGGGCTTTGCAGGTGTTTTTGGATTTGCCTTTCCCTGGGCGTTCTCCGTCCTGCGGGAGGCTCGGGCATCCCTGCGGGCTGGTCCCGGGCCCGGAGCCGCTCGGGCCGAGCTGGCGTCACCCGGCTCAGCCCCCGCGTTCCGGCTCCGGGGGCACCGGCAGATGCTGCTGCCAGCGGGGAGGCTTTGGGAGGGATCGCTGCCCGTTCTCCCCGTGCAGCCCCTCTGCCCTCCATCCCCTCTCAGATCCTCACACAAACGGGGGCTGGGGGGGTTTGTGCTCCCGAAAGGCTCGGGCGGTGCTGCGATGTGGGGTGTAGGCAGCAGCCTGCAGCACCCAGCACGTTTGTTTAGGGTCCTGTTTAAGGCTTGTCTGCCACCCAGCAGCACTTCGGGAGGTTTGCTGCCGCCTCCCACCCTCGGAGCATCCGGAGGGATGGGATTTCTTCCTCTGTTCCCCTTGTCCCGCACTTTGCCCCTCTCCGCCCGTGTCTAAGCAACGCCGATTCCCGGTGGTGCTGGGAAGCCGGAGGTGGCTCCTGCCTCCTTTCCCCTCTTCTCCCAGGTGACTGCTGAGCTCCGGTGGGGAGGGGCTGGGCATGGTGCAGGACAAAGTGCTTTGCTAATTGACACAGCACAAGACTGACACTTTCTTGCCCTCTCCTCTTCCCAGATTCCTTCCTTGCTGCCGGCAGTAAGGGAGACTGTGTTACTCTGTTCTCGTTAGTGTAATCTTCGCTTTCTCTTCGAGAGAAATCATAGTGCTTGCTGTAGTAGTGAATAGCCTGTAATATAATTTTTTGGGGAAAGTAAAGCTCCAGTGGTTGATTTTAAAGCAGGTTCTACCCAGGAATTTCCAAATGTTGCTCCTCCTAACAAGGGAAAAATAAAAGAGAGAGCTGTGGTTTCTGTATTTTATACAGCCTCAGCAGTGTTTGGATACTCCACGTATCTCCGGATAGCTGAAAATAAAAAATGGTTTCACACCAGCAAAGTAAAACTGAACCAAATATGATAAAACCAGCAGAGATGTTTGCAGTCCCTGGTGGGTGAGGAGCCTGGTTCCCTGGGGATGGGTGGCTGTGGCCTGAGGGTTCAGGGGCTCCTGCCCTTAGAGCACAGGGATACTGGGAGTGCCTAAAGCCGATGCTTGGTCCCTACAAATTCTGCTCCTTTAGCAAGACAAGATGTGTTGGTCCAGATGTCCTGGCCAGGTGCCAGCGTGGATAGCAATGTTGCCTCCAATGCAGATTTTCCTTGCTGTCCCCACTGGTAAGTTATTTGAAATTTTAGTACTTCAGATGTTGATCATTTGGTGGGCTGTGCTAAACAAGTGAGTTATTCCACACCGGGAGTAGCTGCATTTCAGCAGCTCGGTGGGAATATTATTATCTCAGTCTGCTGGCTAAAATGTACTATGGAACTACCAAACAGCTCTGTTTGCTCCTGAGTGAAGGTTGGCTGCTCTGTTCACACAGCCTCCCGTGCCGTGCAGAACCTCAGTCTTTCACCCAGAGCATCACTGGACCCATTTCCATGGGCACTGAGTCTCTCTTACGGTTTTTCAGCTGTATTTTTTACTCCAGCATTATTTTCTGTGTGTCTGCTAAAGACCAGCAATACACATTTATTCTGGCAGCATCCCTGGACTTCGTTCAGCTCAGGCACATTGGTCAAAACCTGGATTTTAGCCTGATTTTTCCCAAGTTCTGCACAACACTGATTTATTCAACATGCTGCTTTCTGTTGTTCTGAGCTTGGGTTCGAGACTCAGATCTGCTCCTTTTCAGAGTTACTCATCTTTAAGAAGCATGTCACTAATACTTTACAAGTGATAGTACCTTTTGTTCTCGTGGCAGGTGGCTCTTTATTTCCAAATCAGCCCCTAAACCCAAGCTATTATTCCATAGTGTTAAGCTGTCGGAGCTTCTTTTCTCCCTCCTTTGCATGTGCTGCTTCCCATTTTTTTAAACAATTAATCTTTTGCCAATTATGCTGGCATCCCACGGGGGTGTTTTCCATGCTTCATTGGTACCACGTTGCTAAACTCTCTAGTATCTGTTCCTAACCTAGAGAAATCCAAGGGATTGTCGTTGGTAGTGATGAGAATCAGTCTGCACATCCGAGCAGTGTGTGAGTACAATGATTATTTGGTTTGGCATTCTTCAGAGGGTATTGATCCAGCATGGGAATCAGATGAGTTGGATTAATTCAGGACAAAACACAGCCTCTTCTGGAATAGTTTTTTATCTGACAAGGGCAGAGTTTTTTCCCAAATCTTTGTATTACCAGTAACACAAGTGTGAGTCTTCCACGGCATTTCCTCCCATGGGGTCTCCTTTTGGGTTTAATGTTGTGCCTGTGGCAGTCCAGGTGAGTGCAGCCATCGCCTTCAATGACACAGTCCCAGTCTTCTTTCTTTTACAGTCTTCTTTCTTTTACAGTCTTCTTTCTTTTACAGCCATAAATAGTCATATTTTTACACTGCCTGTTGTTCTAGTATTTAAAATCAAGCTGTTGTTGATATTTTCCATTTCTCTCCCAGACAAAAAGTAAGCTCTTGTAAATCATCACAACTTAAAATGCGGTGAAAAGGAAATTCAGTGAGTCAAAGGGCCAAATGCTGCAAGTGGTGGAGATGTCCCTAATGGGGCAGGTCAGCAGCCAGGGACTTGCTTACATTTTTCCTCACTGATTCTTCCCCACTTGTCAGTCTGCAAATCACAGGATATTGGAAATACAAAGTACTCTTTGCACTCCGTAATCCAAAAAATCTCAATGTGAAGTCTGGAAAAGAGAAGTGGAAAGAAGCAGTTTGGGTTTGACTTTCATTTTTGAAAGTTGGCATACACAAATGCAGCTGGTGGAGAGAAGCCAGGGCAGGATGGAAAGAGGAGCTTGTGGTATCCAGGCATTAGGGAAAAATGGGACTGAAGAGCCCCAGAGCAGTTTTCCTGCTCTGATCAAAGGGAGCAGGGAGCGCTGGCTGCTGCTGGAGCTCCTCCCAGGGAAGCTCCCGGGAAGCTGTGGGTGTCCTGCACAGGATGCTGCCCAGTCTCCGTGCCCTGTGGCTTCAGCAGGGAGGGCTTTTCCACGGGAGAGTGCAAAGTTTGGAAGTTTGCTCCTGTTCATCCCGGGGTCTCCTGTCACTGGAGGTTGATGCTTGGCTTGCCTGAGCTCTGCATGCCCCGGAGAATTCGGGGTGTGCTGCGGTGCCAGGGAGCCCCCAAAGCCCAAAGTCCCTCCCACCAAATCCGTTTCCTTGTGGGGCTTTTCTTACATAGCTGCTGTTCAGTTTTCCATTTCTCTCCCACTTTGTGACTGCTTTAATCTTTCAGTTACAGCCTCCTACGAGTGCTGCTATGCCAAATGTCCGGGTTAAGGAAGAGTTGGTGTTGTGGTAAATAAAAACGTTTGGATAAATCCCTGCTCCTTGTGTCAGTCCCAGGAGGGGCTGGGAGGAGGCCTGGCTCCATTTCCATGGCTCTGGCCCCAGTTCCCACCTGCTGGGTAAGGGACACGCCGATAACTCCTATGTCTCCTGAGATATATCAGGGATGTCTGGAAAACCCTGGGAGAGCAGTGCTGGGAGGGTGCCATAGGCATGGGAAGCAGGATTTCGTGGAGCTCTGAGCAGGCTGTTCTTGCTGGGAAACCACACACCCCATGTGGTCACCACGTCCATCTGTCCCTCCTGCCCAGGGTTTCAGTGTTTGAGCACCACAGGCTTTGCAAACCACAACGTTTTTTTAACTGCCGAGAACCTGATTTCCTTGTAACTCATCAAAGGGTTTTTCTTTTTTTAAACACTTCTTGAAAAATCTCTGAAATGCTTCAAGCTGACATCTTAATGTATTTATGACATTAGCTGCTTCTGCTCTGGAATGGTTGCTCTGAATCTCTTTGAGCCTGGCTGTTATTTTGAACATGACTAATTCCCTGAGTGACTAAGCTCTTAGATAATAGGAAAAATTCATCAAGTTATCTCGGTCTCCAATAGTTTCTATTGTTATGAAAAGACAACTTAGGAAAAAAAAAATAAATAAAGATGCTTATTATGTAATGTGGGCAGGGAGAGGAAAGACAAGCCTTGGTAGGGACTGGCCAGAGTGCTGTATGTGGGAAAGGCAGGAGTGCCTTATCCAGGAGCCAGGTTCAGCCTGTGAAATCTCCAGCTTAGGCTGGATGAGAAATAAGGAGTTCCTTGTCCGGAGCTCTGGTGACTCCTGCTGAAGCCAAGGAGTTGTGCTCTTGTACAGAAGCTTGTTCAGAGGGGATCCCAACACCTTCCTCCCCACACTGCAGAGTTCCTTGGATGTGACCCAGGATAACGCTGGGCATGCAGTGAGTTGCACCACACCTTCTGTGTGTGGCTGTTTCAGGTAGCACCTGAAGCACTCACAGCTCCTGCAGTGCCGTGTTTTGGGAAGCACAGCGAACCTCAGCTCCATCCCATTGCATTTTCCCGTTGGTGCTGCTGATCAGCAACGCTGAACTGCCAACTGTGCTGCTTGGAGCAGCCAGCACAGCACCAGGTGCCTTCCTGCGCCCCTGTGTGCAGCCGTGTCCCACGGCAGGTGGGATTGTCCCTGTGATCCCACACGGCCAGAGTCCCCCTTGGTACAGCCAGAGTCCCCCTTGGTACAGCCGGGGTCCCCTTGGCTGTCACACATTGTCACGAGCTGCAGGAGGGCACTGCAAGGAATCCCACTGAGCTGGGAGAGGGAATGGAGCCTACTGGCATTCACCTGCCTCACTTGGAGAAAGAGGAAAAAAAAGTAGAAAAAGGCTATAAACTTCTTTTTTTCATGCTGATACTGCTGATAAAAATGAGTGCTCTATGTTCTGTTCATCCACCTACTGCTATCCATCTGGAATTCCTACTTCATTAGGTTGGCTTGCACTGTTTTCTTCATTAGAAGAGTGCCAGATTCAATCGGCTGTTCCCTCTCCTTTTTTTGGGAGGCAGGAAGAGGGGGAGAAAATTATTTATATGAAACACATCCAATTCTCCGGGTTAATTTGTGTGAAGAACACGAGACCCACGGGTCAGCTTCTTAATGAGATGGTTTTTCCTTTTCTCAGTGTCTTGACAAGGAGAAGCCCAGGGAAGCTGGAGCCAAGTGTCGCAGGAGGGGGGTGAGGAGGCTGCAGGGAGCTCTGGGCGATTGTTTTCCGTCCTCATTCCCTTGCAGGAAGCAGGGCTGGGGCTCCTGCTCCCCTCTGCCACAGCTGTGCCACCAAGGCAGGGGACTGCGCCTGGCTCAGCCTGCCTGGTGTGGGTAATTCCAGATTGCCCTCAGAGTAAGCTCAGGCTGGCAGAGCAGCAGGAAAGAATCGGATAACAAGTCCCAAGGACTGCACAGCATCAGGATTTCAAATCCACGAGCCTTTGTGTTTCCCTGGAGTGCTGGGACAGGGCCTGGCTCTGCCTTGCCCATCTGGTGATAACATTTTCAGGGAATCATGCTCGTGCTCCTTAAGCCACCCCTTGTGCAGGGCCAGGCACTAAAGGCACAAAGCCGAGCCCAAACTTCCCCTCTGCTTTTCCCTGTGTGGTTTCTGACGTTGCTGGTTGGTGGGTGCATCGTGGATCGTGCCGTTCCCATTCTTCCCAGCACCTTGTGCTGCTCATTGCTGGACCTCCGTGGGCTGGGGCAGAGGGAAAGACTCTGTTAGGTTTGCTTTTTTACTGCGTAGGAATTGTCAGGTGTTGGATTTCAGAGGACCCTCCTTGTTGTGGCAGAGCTGAAATGCACGTTTTGATTTTCACGCTGAAGAGTTTCCCTGTGCCTGGGCAGCTGAATTTCTCAGGGACTCCACTGGGGACACTGACCCTGAATTCAGAAGGGTCTTGTTTTACTTTCTAGCAGGTGATAATCTTTTTTCCACTCACCACTTTGTCCAGACCTGTGCTGATGTGAAGATTCTGCAGTTTAATGTCAGAGTGCCTGCAGGGAGCACTTGTCTTCCCCCAGGGAAGGGACTTGGCTTGGATTTTCCTGCAGTTTGGGCTTTGCTTTCTTTACTTTTTTCCAGGCTCAACAGTGAGCCCAGAAGCTGAGAAATAAAATTAAGGAGTAAAGGTTTTCTGTGTTCCTTTTGGCCAGGGGTTGGGGTTTTTTTTCAGACGGGAAGAGCTTACATAAGGTTGAAATGAGCATCTGAATTGGATGGGTCCTTTTAAACAGAACTTTCTTGGCCCCTGAAGTCTTTCTCTGTGACCAGAGTAATTGGTGTTACCACATCTGATTTCTGTGGGTTTGAGGGGGGGTTTATTTTCTTTTTCAACACCGGGAATCTGAAGATGCTTCTCGAGTGCAGGCTGCAGTGTGGAGCAGATGCGAGGAGAGCAGAAAGCACTCGCAACACGATTGCCAGGGGCAGGAGATTTTAGTCTGTCTTAATGCTTTAAGTTCATGTTAACTTAAAAATAGAAGGTTTGTTGTTCTCACTGCAGTCCAGGGGAGCACAATGGGCTCGATGCCCCCAGATAGGCTCTCTGTGCCATTTCAGCGTGGTCTGTGCAGCCTTACAGGAGCTCAGACACCGATTCCATCGGGACATCACAGCTGTGGCTCAGCTTCCCATCTTTTGGTGAAATTCTTGCAGGGTTTTTTTTTCATGGAATACTTGGAGCAGTGACCTGGGGATGCTCAGGTCCTTCCCCACGGCCTCTGAGCTTTGTGTGACACTCTTGCCCAGGTAGTCATGAGGAGGGTGCAGCTGAACTCAACCTCCAGCAGTGCCCTCTGTGCTCTAAACATTGCAAAGTGGGCTTAGAAACTTAATTTCTTCTATTTGCAGCACTCCCAGCCTTGCCACAAGGGCATCTTGCTTCATGTGGTCCTTCCCTGCTCTCTCCCACATCCTCCTTCTCTCCCACTTCACTGCTTTGCTGGCTCTCAACTACTGCAGTCCTTTAAAAAGAGGAAATCACTGGAGAAAAGTCCCAAGTTCATGTGGACAGTGAGGAAGCTTTCCATTTGAGGGATGGAGTGGACAGGCAAGGGACTGTGGGTGACTGGAAAGTTAATTTTTCACAGCCAAAATCAGGCCCAAGTCCCAAGTCTCTACGAGTATTCCTCCATTTTGCAGTTGGGGTAAGGAATTTTAGGTGTTTGGGGATTTTTAAAGCTTCCCATGAAGCCATTCTGTAAACATACAAGATTCTGGAGATTCTTGAGGAAAAATCTGCCCTTTGCAGCAGCTCTGCAGCTTGGCCTCCCATCTAGCCCAGGATGGGGAAGAGGCCTCTGTCAGACATTCTGTGAAGAGAAAGGAAAAAGAGGCAACTCCCAGCTTAAGGAAATCCTCCTTTTTGGAAACAGCAAATCATAATCTCACTGGCATTTAATCTCTGAAACCCTGAGCTTAATTCCTGCCTAGATTTAGGAAAAAAAATAATGGTTTTCTTATAATCTCTGATGGAGTCCATAAGTCACCCCCCACGTCACAGCAGCGGCCGTGAGCGCCCAGCACAGGAGACTGGGAGTGGAGGTGCCCACACATCCCTGGGTACCAGGGCTGCCTGTTCCTTTTTGGGGGCAGTATTAATTCAACTGGAAGGTTTAAACTTCCCTGACAGTGCCATAAAGGTCTGGGGTGGGGCTTGCACTGCAAGAGGGAATACAAAGGAGCCGAAGCAGTTTGGGACTGACAGTCACCGGCAGTGTTTTCCCCTTGGCCATGGATTTCATCCATCCAGACCAACTGTATTCCTGCTCAGAATCACGAGCCACGCTGACTTGTGTGAAATGTTCCCAAATTCACCCAGAGCCTTATCTCCTTTGGCCAAAGCTTAGCAGATTTGGGGTCCTGTCACATCCCAGAGCTCTGCCACACCACTTCCTACAGCAGCATGGCTGGAATTCTCTGCGTCTGCATTGAGGTTAAGAGTTTAGTGGCTCATTTTCCCAGTTAATAGAAGGTGGAGCTGATGTGTTGGGAAAACAAGGATCCCTTTGCCTGTCCAAGGGTGGAGGTTGTTACTCTGCACAGGGATCTACAGCAGGACAGGGAACTGGAGCTGGCTCCGTGTACGGCCACGCGCCCCTGGAGTGCCCTGGCACCTCGTGTGGGGCCGTGGGCCTGTCCTTGCGAGGGGAATCCGGGACCTGTAGGCATTCCAGTTCCAAATCCTGAGCTGCGTTTGTTGAGCTGCAAGGAGAGGGATGTGCTAATTACTGGAGACATCCATTGGAGGGAGACGTGGTCACAAGGCTGAGCCCGGCGTGTTCCGCACGGGAGGATTTGGCATCATCCGTTTCCTAGGCTTGCTCCAAAATTGCTGCATTGTAATTAATGTCAGTGTAGGGCCCCTCTGTTGGTTATTTGGGTGTCCAGAATTCCCCATCCCACACGTGTCCATGAGATCGATGGAGATGCAGAGCTGGATGGATGTGATGGGAGCCCTGGCTCCTTCCCTGCTTGCTGTCCCTCCGCAGAGGTGCTGAAATTCCAATCTCCCTTCTCAGCCAGCACAAGCCCTCGCTGATCCTGCATCCCAAACCGCGCTCCCCAAAGCTCCTCTCGTGTCAGGGCATGTTGTGTGCGGGATGTGGTGTTTTATGTAATGGGTACAAATCTTCTTTCCCCCTTCCTCGTTTCGCTCTGTACAGAACGTTAGACCAAACTTCCCAGAAAGCATTCCGTGAAGTTAAACTTCACCGTGGTTTTACATAAACCCCAGCTGTGTAGGTGTGCTTTATCAGAAAGGCTTCTAAGAGAAGGTACCGTCCATTTTCGTAGTAAAATTAACATTTAGTGCACGCAGAAGGCATGGGGAATTATATAAAGCAGCAAGTACTGTTGGGAATACTGTGGATATCATTTAAATAGAAGCTTCTCTGCAGTGAATCTGTTTGTGCTGCTGTTACACACACAGCCTCCTCTGGACCCCAAACCGACGTGAGGCACCCGGTGCTTTCCTGCCTGATCTTTTAGGGGCTGTTTGCTCTGAGAGAGACCTGGCGAAGGGGATGCTGCGGCTGAGCTTCCCGCGATGCAGCATCCCCCGGGATGGAGCATCCCCCGGGCTCCCCAGGGGATGGGGCTCAGCAGAGGGGTCCCCACATCCTCCCGTGGCTCCTGACACCCCCGTGCTGGGGGTTTTGGGGACCCCCGCCCGCAGCCGGCAGCCCAGGAGGGGCCGGCTCTGTGGCTGTGGTTACGATCCGTGCCCTCCCCTGCGCTCTGAGTGGCTCGGCTCTTGCAGAATGCCAGCCCCAGCCCTGCCAAGCTCGGTGCTGGCAATGAAACCCTCCCGCTCGGCTCCGGAAGTGGCCAGTGAGCATGTGTGATGTGTGCACCTTTGTTCTGGAGGTTTCCCAGCCCTCTGCTGCTCGCCCTGCCCTGCTTTTGCTCCCCTGTCTCTGTGCAGGGCTCAGGGGAGGCTGCCTTGAAACCCCGCTGGCATTTCCCAGTCTGGGCATGGAGAGGAGACGGAGGCAGGGATGGGCCGTGCCTGCTGAGGGTCCCCAGGCCCTGGGGGTGTGTGGACCAGCAGAACATCTCCACTGGGCTTCCTCTAACACCTCCTCTGGGCTCCACACCCAGGCTCCCTCTGTGCTCACTGCAGTTTAGAGGAAAAGATAAACTGGCCATAAAGTCCCTCTAAATTCAGGCTGGTTGTGTGTTTTGGGGAAGTCGTCGTTGCTTCTGAGACTGAAACTGGAATTTCCTGTCTGTTTTTTGTAAGTTCAGGTTTATGTTTTGGAAAATTGCCTGTGTTGTTTTGGGAAAGGACGGTAGCAATAATAATAAATACTCCACATCTATTATGTGTTGGAACTAAATGATCTCCAAGGTCCCTTCCAACCTGAATCATTCTATGTTTGCTATTCTGATTAGTCTAAAATTACATCAGACAGACTGGCTATCCTAAAAATGGATCCTTGATAGAAAATGCAGGTTTGGAAGCCGGGGATGAGACAGATCCGTCACCTGGATACAGCCTGGCATCTGTGCTAACAGGGCAGCCTGGGGCAGCTTTACAGCAGCTTCTTGTGAATACACAGTGAAAAAAGGGCTTTTCACTGTCCTCCTGAATGAGAAGCTCCCTGCCTGGACAGAGCAGGGGCCTCAGATGCTGGAGAGAGCCTCTGGCTGGCACTTATCACCCAAAATAAACCATCTAAGCAGCCCAAACTGTTCTTGTTTCTAAAGCTGCTTGACACAACCCACCCTCTGCGTGTACAAACACATCCCAGCCCACACGTGCTCCAGAACCACACGTGGTCAGAAATGAGCAGGATGGCGCTGGCTGAGTGTTGGTCTGGCACAAACCAGTGGGTCCGAGTGGAGGCCACCAAGGGAGACCCCGTGGACATCCAGGCCTGACACGGTCTCTCCTTTGATGGTGTTTGGGGTGGATACAGGACCCTCCTGTTTTTGAGGGAGCCCTCTGGCAAAAGAAAAAAATTAAAATAAGCCTTGCATTAAACAGCTGGGTTAGTGTTTATGTAACCCCCTGCCCCTTGCCCAGGTGCTGGTGCCCTGGAAGGATGCTGCTGGCAGGACAGGCTGCCCCTTGCTGGTGAGGTTAAAACATGAAGCTGGCCAGGTTTGGACATGAAAGTCCTCCCCAGCTCTCACCGTTTGCTGCAGGAGAACAGCCGAGGTGCTTGTTTGGTGCCTGCTGGCCTCGTGTCTGTGCGGGAGCGTTTGGAGGCGCAGGTTTCCTGGAAGGTGCCGTGCTCAGCCCCCGGATGCACATTTTAGTGCATTATGCATATGCATTGGCAGCATTTCTATATTTGTCTTTGTCTGGAAAACCATTTGCTTTTTCCAGCTGAGTGTATGTGGTTTGTGTGTGTCGTGATGCCTCTCTGAGGTAACTGCTGGTTCTGGGATCTGAGATTGAGGTTTGGGATAGCGCCTGGCACCTGGGCCATAAACCCCGAGCGTGTGTGTGGTTTTAATGTAGGAATGAGCATTTCTGGCTGTTGCAGAAGGAATAAAGGCATTCCATCTGTCCTGCCCCCCCTTTTATAGATGTCTGTCTGTAGACTCAGAATTCAGTTTAACTCTTAGATGGAAACAGCCAGTGCAGCGCTGAGGGGAGAGAGAGGTTATAGGATTTGTGATGGCAGCATGATTGTACAGAGCCTAAAACGTGACCCCCCGCTGCCCAATTCCCACATTTCAGGCTCACAGCGAATTTCCAGGTTACCACGACTTGCCTTTTTGTTATTTTGGCTGCTTCGCTCCTGCTCCCCTCCCTGCTCCGAGCGGGCTCCCAGCAGCACCGGCTCTCGGGGCTCCTGTTTTCCAGGGCAGCCGCATCCCGGGCGCGGTGCGGAGCGGGATCTGCGCTGCTGGGAGCGCTGGGAGCCGCCTCGGGAGCCGCCTCGGGAGCCGCCTCGGAGCCGCCGGGCTCGGAGCAGCGGAGCCGCCTCGGGAGCGCGGGCAGAGCCGCGGCTGCGTGCGCTCGCTGTCACGGCGGGCGGAAGCCTCGCGTATTTATGGAGCCAGCGCTTCCTTCTGCGTTTGAGTGACAGCCAGGATGCCGTCGCTGCCTGGTCACTGGAGCTGATTAGTATGCGCCAGGGTCCGCCTCGCTCCGAGGGATGCAGCCGCAGCAGCTTGCAGAGCTGTCACACTCACACGGGCTCCGTATCTGCACTGGCTTGACGAATTAAAAAGCGAGCCAGCCAGCGAGAGAGAGACCGGGAAAGAGAGGGGGGACGAGACAGAGAGAGAAGCTTGCAGACAGCGCTCGCTCTTTTCCTAAAGGAAGGATTTTGCATCCCGAGTGCTCACTGGTTGTGATGATGCTTCACTTAGCGGGCTCAGAATGAGCTAGAGACAGCAGATAGGGGAGAAACTAAAGGCAGAGCACAAAGCATTACGAACCAGCCCAAAACCAGGAACAGTTTTCTCCTCTATTCTAGCATGGTGGATGTATGGACAGTCTTACAGAGCAGAGGTTGACTTCTCCAAATCTGCCAGCCCCACACCTCGAACACTACAGTGTTCTGCATTGCACCATGACCTTGGATGTTCAAACGGTGGTCGTTTTTGCAGTGATTGTGGTGCTATTGCTTGTGAATGTCATACTCATGTTCTTCCTGGGCACTCGTTAAATGGATTTTTTCTCCTGAGCTGTTGGGGGCTACTACTACCACTAGCAATTCAACAAGAGAGCACGAGCGGGAGAGAGAGAGAGAGAGAAAGGCGAGAGAGAGAGAGAAAGAGAGAGAGAGATTTCTTACTGAGGGGGGAAACGCGTTGAGCTTCAACATGGCCTCGCTGTGATATGTATGACGTTGGTATTATTATCTCTCCCTAAATCTTTTGTCATGTCTTGTCTTTTAAGTATGCCTGTAAGTGTAGCTGCTTTTGCCGGGGTTTTAAATGTGATAAATAATAACAGTGATCCGGTCCTCTGTGGTGCTGTGCTGGCGAGATAGAGCTGTGCTTCTTTAGGCAGCAGCAGAGTGAAAATGATCTGTCTGTGGTGAGCACTGGCTGTGTTGTTTTGCTTTCCTTTGAAATAGAGGCTCAAGTTAATAATAAGTGATTTTGTGTGCCATTTCTAGCAAGCAGTTAATGTGCAATGTCTGTGAGAGTAACCATGCAGGTGCCAGGTGAGAGATGCTGGTGTGTGCAATGGAATTGAGCTATGGACATTTTTAAGGGGTGGGGGTGTGTGTGTGTTTAAGAAATCCTATTAAAGGATTAAATCTTGGCTAAAATAACATTCAGCCACACAAAAAAAAAAAAAAAAAAGAAAAAGAAAAAGAGAAATTCTACTTACTGTTTTTATCTGTGTTGCCTTGATGATCTGATTTGATTTCTTAATATTCAGCTCCAAACCTTCCAAATTCTATGTCCACAGTGATGTAACCCAGCTCCTTTTTTTAGAGATGTGAGAGGGACCGAAACATAACCTGCTGGGTTTTTATTCTGGTCGTGCGTGGTTTCTGTCTCTGCAAATTGGGGAGGAAAGATCAAAGGGAAAAAGGGCAATGCAAGCTTTGTTTTTCTTTGCTAAAGCAACAGATACGGAGGGGTTGGGTTTTGCTTTGATTTTCTAGAAATCTGATTGTGGCTTTCTTTTCTTTCTCTCGTGTGTGTGTGTATATCAAATTTTGGGGAATGTATCTAAGAAAAATCTTTGCCCACCTCAAGGATAACGAGCTTTTGAGATGGGTTGCTTGGCGTGACTTTATTTACATTGATTTTCTGGAAAATGAAGTGCTAAGTTGTGTATTATGGGCTTGCTGGAAAGGTGTCCAGTAGTTAGAGGTGTTTCTAGCCCGAAATTGCAATGTTTACAGTTGGGAAGCAGGGCTGGCTGGGGGCTCCAGTGGCAGCACGAGGAGTTTGGAGAGAATACGAAGGGAATGTCTGGGAAGAGCAATGTCTTTTCCTCTGGAAAATATGTCTCTGTTCTGTGTTTCTGATAGAGGTCTTATGGATTTTTTTTTTTTTAATATATTATTTCCCCCTCCAGAAAAATCAGAATTGCTTAAAACAAACAAAAATATCAGTTTGAAAATGTTTTTTGTCTTTGTTGATGGGTCACCAGAATTTTTAGTGCTGTGATAATTGAGCTAATTCATGCTAATTCTAGCTGTCTATTATTTATTTGATGTCCTCTTAAAAAAAACAACCACATAACTGATGTCTAAAGACAAAGCTGGAGGTTCCAGATGGAGACATGGAGTTATTTCCCAGTGAGGATCTGTGTGCTGGGAGTTAAATGCCGAGCTGGGCTCAGAAGCCGATGGCTTTTTGATGGTGGCACGGTTGGAAACGGAGTTAAATCCGGCAAATTCGGTGCTTTCAAAGTGCTTTTAGCTGTAAAGAAAAGAAAAAAGACATTTTCCCTGAGTGCCAGGGTGGGAACAATCGTCCCCGAAAGTGGTTTGGGGCAGTAGCCCATTTTAATGGGGAGAAAAGCCAGGAGCCAGGGATGCAAGCCCAGGAAGATGCTCCGGTGCCTGCTGGCTCTGTTTCCCCTCGTCACTTGTAGCTATCTGCAAGAGGTACCTGCTTCACTTCACAGGAGACTGAGTCAATCTTCTTCTCTAAAAAAATCCCAGTAAATAAAATTGCTGCTGAGGATGGTTTGGGTTGTTAAACAGCTCAGATTTGCGCTATTTGCCTGTTAGCCATCCTGTGTCAATAGTTTTATAGGTTGCAGAATCTCCTGGCAATGTAATAAATGAGGTGAGATCACCATGGAGAGGGAATCGATCAAACAGCAGCCAAAATCATCCTTTCAGGGGAGCAGCCTTGAGCAGCAAAGGGATTTGGAGGAGAAAGGGTGGAAAAATGAGCAAAAACCCAGCCCCAGAACTGACCAGCGAGTTAAAATGGGATGTGGCTGTGCCTGAATGTTTATTTTCTCAGGGCTCTCTGGCACTAAGGTTTACCTTTCAATACGATTTCTACGAGGAATGCCCAGCACCTGACGCGGTTTCCTGGGTGCATTCCTTGATCCAGAGCTTGTACTCCCAGGGAGATATTTGGGAATTGTGTGTGTTCGGTGGTGGATATTCCTGCGGTGCCCCTCTGGTTCCATCCCTGGGGTGGGGTGGACGAGGGGTTGTGCACGCTCAGCTGCTGGGAGGGAGCGCCGCGAGCCGAGGTTTTCCCATCACGGAACGTGAATTTCTCGGGAGAATTCATGTGGTTTTATGACAACTTTTTGCCTTTTATCCTCCTGAAGGCTGGTGGAGTTAAAGAAGGAAAGTTAACACGGAGCAATAGGAAAGTTGGCAGCAGCAAACTTTGTTATCGCAGCAGCACTGTTCTTGTTATCTCGGGCTTCCTGTTGGAATTTGGGGGGGAAAGAGAGGAGGAAACGAGAGCCGAAAGGGTGAGCGAGGGCTGGGCTTGCTGCTTGTTTAGTTCGCTTTCTGTTTCCCACCCCAGGCCTCAGTGACCACCTCTTCAGCCCCAGCCCCAGCCCCAGTTCTGTAGTTTGGCAGCTGCGGTTTGGCGTTCCCTGGGCTGCGGGAGCCCCGAGCCCGGCGCATCCCTCCATCCTGCCGAGCTGGTGCAGCGGCTCAGCCCGTGACGAGCACCGGGAGCTTTCTGGGGTGACAGCGCTCCCAGGCCCCACTAGATCCCCATTCCCATAAGTGACTGTGCCTGCAACACTCCGGGTGTCATTTGCACGCTGTGAAATATCCCTGGGATGGGAGCTTTCCTTGTCCCGGAGCTCCGTGGGACCATCCGGGTCACGTTTGAGTCCCTGGGGGTGCTTCAGCCCTGTGACTCCCTTGGGTTTCTTCACGTTTGTGGGGATGCTCAAACCCAGGGATAAGGCAGAGGGATCGTTCCTTTAAAGGAATCGGAGCGCTGACCTGCTGGAAAATACGGCCCCAAAGAAAAAAAATTACGAATTCGTCTGCAAAAAGCGTACTTGTGATGCATAAAATCTCTTTCAGTGCCTGCTGCTGTGTGTTTGCTGAGGCTGGGTGATGGGAGACCTGCCTTGCTGTTGTCTGCTTAAGCAGGATTCAATGTTATTTGCCACAGGATTCATGAAAATGCCTCTGCCTGTATCATAGCAACCCTGTTTCCCACAGTCCATAAAAAGTCCATTCCTCCCGAGCAGCAATCCGCCGTCTTAAAGATTCAGGCACCCTCCTCGGCGTGAGGAAAGGGTGATGCCCCCCTCTCAGAGTGCTTCCCAGAAAGCTGAACGTCGGGATGATCCCGGCTTGTCCTGCCTGCACGGCGATTTTAATGCTCTTTAAGACAGATAAAGTGCTTTCCTTTCGGGTTTCTGAAGGCTTCCTCCCCCACCCTGGCTATTTCCCACCTCTGTTTAAAACCTCACATGACAAGTTAAAGGGGATGGGACAGCTCCGAGGTCTGTGACGCGGTGGCTCTGCCCCGTCCTGCCATTTGGCTTTTCCCCCGGGATGGCAGCAGCACAGCCCTCGCTTTTGCTGTGTAGTGAGTGAAGATGTGCCCCGATGAGAGCCCTTCTGTGGGGATGCAGAGGTGCTTTCTCAGCCCGTAGATGACTGTTGTTAAGAGCTGCATGTTCACCTGACTCCTACCCCCATCTGTTTGCATAATGTGGTTATATTTCTTTTTGGATCAGGTATTCAGTACACAGCCCAGCTGCTGTGTATAATGTCTGAAGGAAAATTGCCAAAAATCCATGTAAGTTTTTTTAGTTTTTTGGTTTGGCTTTTTTTTGGTTGTTGTTGTTGTTGGTTGCTTTAGTTTCAGTTTGTGACTAGAACCCCCGTCTGTGTTGTCATTTCATTTTGTTGTGGTGCTTGGTTTGTGTATTCAGTGAGTGCTGGTCGTGCTGGGAGCCGGTGCTCCGTGTGCCCTGCCTGCCTGCATGTGTGTCCGTGTGTGCTGCCGTGCTGTGTCCGTGTGCTCCGTGTTGGAATGCTGCCTCTCTCCCGGGGAGCCTCCTGGATTTGACATTTCCAACGTGGATTTTCTCATCTGGGTGTGATCACTGTGCTCAGTGTGTCTCTCCCAGTGAAACGCTGGGAGAGCTATTTTGGTAGAACGCAGGGATTTGTCTCAGAGCTGCGGAGTCTCCAGTGAGGAGAAGTTGGGAAGCTTGAGGAAAACTCCCAAATGTTAATAATTGTGTAAGAACTGTCCTGGTTGAAGAGGGTGCTTGTGCAGGGGTTCCTGGCAGAGGGTCATTCTGCCGGCTCCTGGCTTTGCCAGGGATTCCTGTACGGCCTTGGGCGCGTTCCTTTGTTCCTCTGTTGCCTTGTGCCTCTTCTTTTCCATCTGGGACAGAGGAATATCACGCAGTGCTGAGGTGTAGCCATGTCTGGTGTTGTCCTGTTTGTCCCCTCTCTGTGGTGCTGTCCTGGCTGGCTGGGGGTCGGTGGCAGTGTGGGTGGGGGACGTGTGTGTGCCCAAATTGGCCCAGCTCTGCCTACCTGGCTTTGGCCTGTTGGAGCTGTTGCAGACAGCAAGAGCTGTAGTGATTGATGCTTCCCACTAGAAATAGATGCTCCTGGAGGAAGAGCTGCTGGAGGAACCATGATTTATTGTCTTTATTTTATTAGTTGTGGTTGAATTTCTTTCCTGAGTGGAAATGAGTTTTAATCTGCAAGCACCCACAGACTGCTGGGTTGGCTCTAACCAGCAAAGGGCCACGTGGCCTCTGCTCCTGATTCCTGGTTTTACTGGGAATTACTCTGGCATTGTTGGAAACACACCTTGATGGGGTGTTCACAAGGGCATCTGAGCTCAGGGCAGGAAGCCCCCGGAGCTCTGCTGGTGGGGACTGTGTTGGGCAGCCTGGAAGCTTCGCCACCGGAGTTAAAGAGAATTTTGGGGCTTGAACGGAGTGAGTGTGTGCAAGGATTTAAGGAATTAGGTCTGCATTTCAGCTGACTCTAGTTTATCCCTAAGGATATCATTTCACAAGAGTGTGCTGCTTTGGGGAGCTACCCCCCGTGCTATCACAGAGCCGGGGAAACTGAGGCACGTGGTGCTTGGAGAACGGCACATTTTGGGATGGGGGTTAGTGGGGCTGGGAGCCGGAGCAGGATGCGGGGCCCGTCGGTGGGGGAGGGTGTTCGGCTCCGTGTTTGGGGTCTGGCTGGTTCGTTTTCATGCAGACCTTGCCGTGGGGAGGTGTCAGAGGGCCAGGCTGGTGCGGGGTGCCGTGGGCTGAGCTGCTCCCTCGTGGGGGAGGATGGATTTGGGGGATTTGGGAGCCGGGAGCAGCCGCGTGTGGCCGTGCCCATGTGAGGGGCCGTGTGGTTCAGCGCCTGCCCCTTCCTTTGCATCAGCTGAGGCATATATAACACAGCGTATGGGCTGCTGGCAGCCGGCGTGGGGCTATTTTCGGCTGCTTCTGCGCCTCAGCGGAGCCGGGGCTGCGCTGAGCCTGCCCTGCTCACCGGGCTGGGCTCAGGCTCCAGAGATGAGCTGGTCCTCAGCCCCCTTCCCTCCTCCAGGACCTGTCCGGGATGGGCAGGGCAGGCACTGACCCCTGCGGGTGCTGGGGACAGCCGGCAGCCCTGCCCTGGCTGCCAGGGAGGCAGAGCAGTCTCAACAAGGAGCGGTGCCCCGGTTAAAGCAGCCCGGCTCTTTGTTTTCCCTTTTATTTCCCTGGATAAAGCCCCAGGTGGATTTCAAGGCTGATCACTGTGGTGGGATGAGCCGTGTGTGCTTCAGTGTCCTTCTGGAGCGGGGCTGTCAGTGCCCGGCGTGCCCGGGGCTCTGTGCTCTGCCGGGGGACTGAGGCTGGAATGTCCTTCCCGCTGCTCCTGCTTGGGAAAGCAGCGTGCCTGGCTGTCCTACTGCCTCCCAAGGCCTCTGTTGCCAGCCCTGCTCCCCTCCTGTCCCTCCTGGAATGCTGAGGACAGCTGTCTGGTTTTCAGGGATGTCCCGGAGCATCCGGGCTGTGCCCTGTGCCGCAGAGAGCCCACAGCCTCGCCAGGCATCCGGGAAAATCCCTGCATGTTGCTGGCTGGGTTTGTTCCCTCTCAGTACTCAGGATGTTGGTCCCAAAGTTTCCAAAGGGTTAAGCTACTGCTGGTGCCAGTTTTGGGGGTTTTGAGCCCCTGCACGGGAGCTCAGAGCTGTGAGAGCAGCTGCAGCTCACGCTGAGAGATGCCGGGAGAGGAATCGGCCCAACTCCGAGGGCTTGGAAAGCAGGAAGGATGGAATTGTGTACGGAATTGTTCTCTTGTAATTGAGCAAATGCAGTCTGGCCTCAGCTACACAAACAGGAGTGGAGAGGAAACCCCTAAGGATCTGTCTTTTACCCCAATAAGCAGTGGGTTAATTTGCTGGGCATATCTGGGGAAAAGTTTTGTCAAGTAAAATTGTTCCATTTGACAAAAGCATCAGGCTCTTGCTGGCATTATCAGAAAACAGGTTTTTTTTTCCAAGCATTTCTATGGACCACATTCCCCTGCTATTTCTGCTGCTCCACTCCCCTGTATTGTGTTCAGCAAATCTGACAAGGTTCTCTCAGTATGTCGTGCACTGAAGTTTCTGTTCTGATACCAAATTTAGGGAAGGCTTGTTATCTACAATTCTTTCTTCCTGCCTTGATAAGGTGCTGATTAATTTAATGCAACTCTCTTTCCTTATCTAGTTGAGCTTCAGTCAGTTTTAGTATAATCTTGAGAAAGCGTGATCAATCTTTAATGTTTGTTTTTAAGGTTTATTCCAAAGCCTTTTAGGCACGCTAGATGTTCGCTCTTTTGTGAAGTTCTAGGAGAATTAAGTTAAAAAGTAACAATTATAGAACCAGTTTTGAATGCAGATGAAACATTTTAAAGTTGCTGTGGAACAAGAAAGAGCAGTTGGCTCTGATGAAGTTTTAGGTGTTAAAATAGAATTGTCTCAACTCTGGTGCTGGATGCATAAGGCAGTGCCCTTGGATTGGGATGATGCAGGGAAGAAGGAGAGGGCCTGTTCCCTCTCCAGAGGGGTGTGTGAGGTGAGGAGGGGCAGGGGCACTGTCACCTGTCCCTGTGTGGGGAATTGTCCGCTGCTTTTGCCTGAGCACACAGGCACGAGGAGCAGACAGTGCAAGGAAACCGGGCTGTCATGGGTGCAGAGCAACTGCCTTGATTTGGTGATCAGGAGTTGACATCTGGATAGATTTTCAGTCTCCTCTGGTCCAGGGGATATGGATCTGTCTTCCAATGCCCAGCAGCAGATCGATCCTATCTCCTGGATACAGAGGGTTTTGCAGAAGTGTCAAAAAGTCTTTCCTAAGGAATTAAAAGTGCACCTGTGCACAGAGCAGAGGAGCTGAACCTTCCAAACCTGTAGGCTGGGAACAAATTTACTTAGGACTAACAGGCTGCCTTAGAATCAGAAATCTTCAGCCAGCAGAAGCCTGACTTCTTCAGTGCACACCCAGAGCCTGGGAAGTGTGTTCCCAGGCATTAACAGGAGCGAGACTGTAGATTTATGGAATTCAGGGAGCACTGGCCCTGCTGCCCCCAGCACCCCTCTGCAGGGGTGGGTGCTGCTGAGCCACGTGCTGAGGCCAGCCCCGATGTCCCTCTCAGCCCACTGCCATTTGCACATTGTCACAGTGGCCCCAGCTGTCACAAACCCCGTTTTCCCAGCTGGATTTGAAGCTCAGGACGAGTCTGTGTCTGGTCCCCAGAGCCCGCGTTTGGCTGGAGGTTGCCGGCAGCGCGCGCTCGGTGCTTCTCCTTTTGCCATCTCCCTCCGTGGCTTCCCGGTTCCCTGGTCCCCTCCTGCACCGTGTGACAGAGTTGCTGTGCTTTGCCCCAGAAAGCAGAGCTGGTTTAATCTCTGTTTTTCAAGCAGCTGCCAGGCTGTCCCTGTCTCTCCTCCCCGCACACGTCAGTGCACACATGTGTACACGCGTGTGCAGCGCTGCCTGCACCTCCTATGGATTGCTCTGTACATGGGCAGGGAAACCTATGCATTAAAACACATGTGCATATGTTTTCCTTCCCAGATACATTTTGGAAAATATGAGTCAGCAGCAGCAGCAGCAGCAGCAGCAGCAGCAGCAGCAGGCAAGAACATATTACATAATCTCCGGGAGCCGAGAAAGCCTCACAGTTTATTAGGAGGGAGGCTTTCTGCGAGCAGCAGCTTTTACCATCATTTTGGGGCCACACATTGGCCTGAGCCCCTTCGGTCAAGTGGCCTCATTTCCATCATATCCTCTCGTGTCCAGTGCAGGAAAGCAGTCCCAGCAGCCGTGGGTTTAGTTATATTTTTAAACCCCCCGGTACTGGTAGAATCTCAGGGCTGTGCTGATGGTAACGACTTTTCTCTTGTTCCTTAACATGTTCCCCTGCACAGAGTCTGTGATTTTCCTTTTTGGTTCCCCCCACTCCCCACCTCCTGCTGTTTTCTCTCAAATCTCAGCACTGAGAGAAATGGCACATGAGTGCAGCTGGAAATAGCTGCTGCCCCCTCCGCCTCCCCTCTGCTCACGGCCACCCACCTCCTCCACCTACTCCCAAATGGGAGAGTGAAGTCAACATCCACTTTTAGCCCCGGGCTGCTGCTCCTCGGCTCTCCCCCTCTCCCTCGCCGTGCCTGCCCTGCCCACACAGGATTCAGACGGGGTTCATCACCATTTTGAGGCTCCTGCAGCTGGATGAGCGCTTGTCTGGTCCCGCTGGCACTCGGGGCATCGTGTGCTGGAGCATCAGGGATGAGAGTTGGAGGCGCAGTTTGCTCCATGCTGGCCGGGCAGGGAGGGGGGAGCAGCAGGAATTAGGGACACAGAGGAGCACAAACAAAAATCCAGGGAAGTCAGACAGCAGGGATGTCGGGGGTTTGAATCCTCCATCCTGGGCACATCCATGTGCCTTGTGAGCGTTGGCACAGGCAGGGATGGGAGCGGTGGGCACAGAGCCCTGCACGGCGGGTGGGTGCTCTCAGCTCTCCACGGTGCTGGATCTCTGTTCCTCCATCTTTAATGCCAGGCTTAGTTCCAGGCTGCTCATCGAATCCCTGTGTTCCTGCAGGATGCCTGGAAAGCCTAGGAGGGGAATGGGCATTAGCAGAGTGAAAGGAAAGGAGGGAAAGGGTTTGTTTGTTTTTAATTTGCCCGATAAAAGCGAAAGGTTTTGAGCCACTTTGATCTCTCTGGGCAGTGCAAACGCTTCTGCTGTGGCTGAGCCCCTGGGTGCCTTTCAAGCAAAGAGAAAGCTCTGTTGTGGTTTTCCAATATCAAAGGCTTCCCGAGGAGGCAGTAAATTGCCACGCTGGCTGAGAGCAGGAATGCAGGCAGCTCCGTGCCCTGTCTGGGACAGTGTCTGAGATGCTCGCTGCAGAGCAAATTGAGAGAGACACAATAATTGATGGTGACGGAATAACCTGTTTATCCAGAGCACTCTGTCTTCACCCCCATTAGTTCTTGAGTTTCTGCTGTTTGGAGACAAGAGAATTTAAATCTATATGTTTAAAACCACGAAAGTCTCTGTTAAAACCAGAAATTCTCGTGAGTTCAGCAGAGGGGTTGTGCTTTTCTGTCCACCACCCGTCAGGGCTCTCCATGTTGTGTTCAAAAGTCTGGTTGGAGCAGTTGGGGAATGATGGGGCCCTCCAAGGCAGATCTGGGGGCTCTGCCTCCCATTCCCCACCTCTTACAACCAGGGTGATGCTGCAGGGGCTGTTTCATCTTTCGACATCTTTGTTTCTCTTTCTGTAAAATGCACAGAAGGAAATTGCCCTTTCCTGTTCGAGGTTTTGGCAAGTGAGGATGAAAAGTGCTGTACTGGAGGGAGGTGGGATTGTAGCAGGTGGATGAAAAATGCCTCTCACCCTCTGTGGCTTTGCGGGGGCCCCTGGCAGAGCAGAGCTCCCACCCAGGAGCTCCCTGCTTTAATTTAAAGCAACATCTTGAATTCCACCCGAGATCCCAACAGTGATGTCAGCAGGGCTCCAGCAAAGATTCATTTGCCCTCAGATATTTTGCATATGCAGCGTCAGAGCTCAGCCTTATGTTTTTGCAGCTTGAGAAGGGCTCTGCACCTCGTTAGAACCTTCACTAATAATACACTTGTTCTCTGTTATTAATTGATCTAAATGAGGCTTTTTTCTCTAAGCCTTTCGTGGTATTTCTGTGCTGTCAAGAAATTAATCTGCATTAAGAGGAAATACCTCAGTAAAACCAGGAGCTTTGGAGTAGCTGTTCAGCCTCTTGTGGTGTGAGCTCTGGGGTAGAACCATTCAGGGTATCCACAATTCCCACCCCAGAGCCCACAAAAAGAGCCAGGAGAGGCTCGTGGAGCACAAAGGAACGGCACAAAAGCCACCCAAGGTGGCCCAGCCCTGCTGTGGATGCTGGCAGGGCCTGGAAGTGCTGTCTCCTGGAGACCTGCTGTCTCTGAGTGACACAAACTCACATCTTAATTCCCAAATCTTTCCTTTTTGAGCTGCTGTGTTTGGCCATCCTCTCCCCAAGAGGAGGATTGTTCCCTCCTGTTCTGTCAGGACAGGCAGGACACGTCTGCAGTGATTTTTTCAGCTGGTCAGGGAAGACTTCTCCTCCTCCTCTGAACAGGTCTCCCACAGCTGGAAGCATCTCCCCATCACTGCAGTGGGTTTTACTGCTCTTTTTCCCTCTCTGTTTCTCCTGCAGACACTTTTACCTCTGCAGAGTTTTTCCAACTCAGGTTGAAATTCAAACGATAATAGTACTTGACATTCTTCATTCCGGCATCTTAAAAATCTTTCCTGAAGTTTTAAAGCCTTTAAAGCCTTTGTGCTGTATAAATACTTGAGCACTTCATCTATTTTTAAATGAAAATGGTGCCTGAAAACCCTCAAAAGTCAAATGAAGATCAAAGGCTTGGGAATACCAGGAGTTTTGTGTATTATTCACAGCAGCTCGGGACTGAGATTGTATTGGATAAGTGTGAAGGGGCTGCTGTGCTCATAATGATGGAATGATGGAATGATGGAATAGTTTGGGTTGGAAGGGACCTTAAAGCTCATCCCATTCCACTCCTGCCATGGGCAGGGACACCTTCCACCATCCCACGTTGCTCCAAGCCCCATCCAGGGGGCATTTCCAGGGATCCAGGGGAAGCCACAGCTGCTCTGGGCACCCTGTGCCGGGGCCTCACCGCCCTCACAGGGAAGAGTTTAGGATTTCTTCCCAATATCCCATCTAAACCTGCTCTCTTTTGTTGGTCTCTAGTTAATCTCTCCCAGCTGCTCTGTAAAGCTCAGCCTTGGTGCTCAGGAGGGCTGGGCTTGGTGTCTGACGTTGCTGCTGCTGCTGGCTGGAAATGCCATGTTTTATCATCTTATTTTCTTGTCCATCCCAGTGCAGCAATGGGCAGCAAAGGGCTGGAGCAGGGCTGTGGCAGCACTGCCCTTTTCAGTGGCAGCTGGCCTGGCTTTACAAGGTTTTCAGCAAAGTGAATCTCTTTTCCTGTAGCCCAGCCTTCCTCAGCATTTTCTTCCCTCGCTGTGGCTTCCGAGCAGGAATCAGGAAAGTAGATGGGAATTGATGTCCTGAAGGCATATGACAAGGGGATCCTGAGGGCTCAGGGCAGCTCACAGAAGAATTGCCTCTGATAAATGCTCAGAGGTTTCTGTGGGTTTGCTCAGCAGCTGCAGTCAGGGCTCACAGTGGGGATTTTTACCACTGACCAGGGAGTTGTTCCAGGGCTGTGTGAGCCACCACCAGCACCATCCTTGCTGGAATAAAAGGTAAAAATGGATGCAGAGCAATTTGGCCAGAAGAAGAGTGGAAAGAAAAAGACAGTTAAGATCCAAGGAGTGGCTGTTGAAACGCAAAAGGATCTAGAAAGCAAAGATGCAAAAATAAAATCTGAAGCGGAAATGAGTGATGTTTTTCCAGCATTGTGTAACTCATTTTAATTGCAATCCATCTAGAAATCTATTTGAGGCAAGAAATCAATGCAGAATTGTAGAGCAAAGCATTGGCCTTCCAGATGTTTGCAGCTTTCTGGATTGTTATTTTCAGCTTCCTCCCACAGTTTATTTGAGTCCCTCCTTCCTTGCAGTGGCCATGGAAAGATGTCCCCCCTGATGTGTGGCAGGTGGGCAGTGAGGGGTGTCCTGGGGCTTTCTGCTCCGAATTTGCCTCTTGTTGTGTTTTGAGGAGCACCAGGAAGTGGTTTTGGTGGTGAGAATGGGTGTTGGAAGGTAGAAACCTTGGGGTTTCGGTAGGATCACCCCACATCTCCCAGGCGTGGCGGAGGGGTCCGGGTGGGCTTTGTCCTCTCACAGGGAGTTTTCTCTGGGCAGGAATTCTGTGTGAGTGGTAGAGCTGGGGCCATGCTGTGCTCTTCACTCTGACCACCTGATTAAATCCCTGAGATGAGGTTGTGCAGCACAGGCATGAGAGCTGCCTCATCACCTGGAAGTTCCTTTCACCGTACGGATTCCCAGCTTAAGAGACTGGTGAAAGTCCATCAATGCTCCAGGCTTGTGGTAATTCGGCAGAATTAAGTCCTGGCTCTAACAGATGTCATCCATGTCATTCCCAGCAGTCTCCTGAAAGGCCAGCATGACATTTCTCTTGTATTTGGTGGCATTTGTGAGGGAGGTTTTACCTCGTCTCTGGTCCATCCTCGGCATTCGGGGCTGCTGAGGGTGCTTTGCTTTGAATCCAGTTCTGGCAAGGGCCGTGTGGAGACTGAAGCAGGGATGTGTCTGGGCAGAGCTGGGGCTGCAGGGGGATCCCTGTGCTCCTGGAGGGGAGGGAGGCTGTGCTTCCATGGCCTTTGGAGTGTCCCTTAGCCCTGCTCTGCTCCTGGAGATGGACTCAGGCAGTGAGGCAAGGACAGCATTACCCAGGAGGCAGCCGGGCTCCTCAAAGGCACACATCAGCTTCACAGATGGGTGAGGCTTTGAGACAGGAATCCATGGAAACTGCTGACCCTCCTGACAGCCAGACACTCTCATTCCCAACAGAATGGCCCAAAACATAAGCAGGGCACTCCAGGTATGGAATATCTCCCCTGACCTCCCTCCTGGCTTCCAAGCGTGTCCCCCTCGCCGTGTCACTCTGAGACTGGCACTGCAGGGTGTGGAATGTGTTCATGGTCAGAATACTGGCTTAGAGCAGCAGGGAGAAATGGGAAAAGAGAGTTTGCAGCAGGTCAGGATGAGCTGGGACGAATCTGATGGGATTGCATGCAAAGGAACCGTCCACAGTCAGGGAAGGAGGCAGGGAAAGGAGAGATTCAGGCTTTTCCAAATTGAGAGAGTGCAGCTGGAAGACGGGGAAGGATACAATGCAGGAGGTAAAACTAAGAATAGAGGAGTGTGTTATAAAGGGAAATCTGGGGCTGGAGGTCAGAACAAATTAGAACATGCAGAAAATGTACTCCACTAGGCCATGGATTTGTATTTCTGGAAAATAACTGAAGTGTCTTCACGTGGGGCAGTTCTCATGGGATTGGAGAAAATACCAGAACAGGTTCTCAAAGGGCCAGTCTTCCTTTGGCTTGTGAGCAGAACAGAGGATTCAAGTCTGGTTTTTGGAGCCCAGAGCCTCCAAATTCTGAGGAGCACAGCTTTTCCTGCAGGCACCTCTGGGCAGCACAGCTTAATGGAGGGGCAGCACCAGCAGGATGTGCCCAAAATAGAGTTTATTCTGATGATAATTGTGGAGAGGAGCAGCAAACCTCCCCAGGCCAGATGGATTCGGGAGTAGAAGGGCTCTGCAAATGGGCCGTGGGTAAGGCTGGAGCAGGGGAAGGCAGGGTTTTATTGGTATTACCTGGAGTGGATCCAAGCCTTTAACAGATGGGAGGATTTGCCAGTTTGACTGTGCTGGAAAGCTGGACAGTGGAGCCATCCCTGGCTGCAGTGTCCCGTGGCCACCAATGCTTTGGGAACCTGGAGGGGCTGCTGGATTGAAAGGTCAGGGTGTGATGTGCTGATGATTTGGTGCAGGCTGTGCTTAGAGGTGCCAGGAGCTGCACATAAGTCTTGGGTTTGGCACTGGTCCTAAAGAAGGAGAAGCGAGTGAGATCCTGCGAGTCAATGTTTTGGTTGCTGCTCTCGAGAGGACCGATAGAGGTGGGGTTGGCTGCAGGAGCAGGATTCAGGATTCATCTTGGCAGTCCAGTAGCCTACCCCGAGCCTTCCTGGTGTGCATGGTGTAGCCAGAATGGCTCTGGATTTATGGATGGCCTTAGAAAGCACAGGCAGTGCTGGGTGAGCTGGGGTGCTGCAGAGACGAGGCCATGGAGCCTTATCTGTGTCCAGCAGCTTCAGGGGCTGCTTGTCAAAAAGGCTCCTGTATTCATTACCAAGAGCACTGGGTTCTTCTAGTATAAACCAGGCCTTAATTCTTACATCCTTCTGTTGGCATCCTGTGCTGCTTATTCAGAAACTCTCCCCACCTGATGTTGGTGCATAAATACAGAAGGGACTTTCCCCCCATTTTCTTTCCCTGCAGCAGCTCCAGCCATTTTAAATCTCTGAGCTGGAACTCCAGGGATCTCGCTCATCCTGATGGACCTAAAAGTGGAGTACACCAGGGAGATTCTGGGAGTTTGGACATGAGCCCAAGACCTTTAAAATCATGAACCAGATTCTTGGTTAGCTAAGACTTCAGAGCTTTCTAATGTGTTAGGAAGTTACAAGATTTCTGCAGCTATCAGGTTTTAATTTTTTTTGTCCTGCACTTTCATGCATTGACATAAGATACCAATAATTTAAACGGCTCCACTTCCAGGAGAATAATTTTGGAATAAAAGTAAATATGTAACCAGTTTTTGGAGACAAACATAAAGGTTTAGTCTCTCTGGAGTCTGTATTAATGAGTATGGCCAGGCATTTGTAAGGTGCTTTCTACACACACTCACTGCCCATCCACCCCAAGAAAAGGCTGGTTTTTACTCCCTGATGTATTTCTAAGCTAAGAATATAAAAATTGTATCGGCTGCTGCATGTTGCAGACACCCACAGTGTGAGCAAGACATTGATTTGCAGCCCCACACATCAGAAATGACCTGCCCAGCTGCTGGGGATCCTGGGGGATCCTGGGGGATCTCAGTGTAGAGGTGATCCCCTGTGCAGGCAGGGAGTGTTGAGCTGTGTGCAGCTCCAGAGCCCCAAATTAGTGAATTTGGACGCCTGGGCTCTCAGGTGGTTCCTTTGGGCAGGGACGTCGCGCGTCCAGACGGAGCTGGCTGCTCCCAGATTCCCACGGAGATGCTCACATCCACTCTGACTCACATCCATGGCATTTTATTGTTGGGTTGAAGACTGTCTAAAAATTCCCTGGCATTTCTCCAGAGAGAGTGCCAGCAGCCCTTAAACTCAACTCATTTCCTTTACATCCAACCACGGAGCTCATCAATAGCAATCTCAGGCTCCAGCAGGGAACTCGGAGGTGGCTGGGATTTGCCACCCTCCGTAGCCTGGTGGTAAATAGGTCATTACCAACACAAGAGCAGTAATAAAGCAGAGTGGGAATTTGGGGAGGGAGAGGTGATGGTGTTTGTGGTCCTTTCCCTTCGGTAGCAGGTATTTTTGCTGGTGCCAGCAGAATGATTGAGGGAATATTTGCTTCAATGTGGAATCGGTGAACAGCATCTTATGGTGGGTTTGTGTCTGGGGATTGACAAATGCTCAGGTACTTTTGCACCTCTGTGGTTGGTTTTATTAACTAATGGGAGCCTAAAGGACAAGGTGAAGCCCAGGAGATCCCTGCAGACTGGAGCTCTCACCAGTTCATTGGAGCCTTTTCCCAGCAAGTTGCTCTCTGCGCCCTTTTTTTCCCAGCAGGAACGTCACATATGATAGAGGGACTCAAAGGGGCCACTTTTACCTTTAAAGTCTAGGTTTAATTTTTTTTCTGTTAAAAAAAATGTGTTTCGACAGTTTGTCACATCGGCTCAGCCTGCCACGTCGTGGGCAGTGAAGTGTTAGGAAGAAAAAGCAAAAAGTATTTTGATGAAGGATCAAGTCAACTCACTGGTGTTTTTTGAACATCTCCTGTGTTGACCTTGGTCCACACAGACACCCGCCCGCTCCTGCAGCTCTGCTGGCTCTGGGGGAGCTTCTGGAGGTGCTGAGGGAATTGCCAGGCAGGATTTGGGGGGATGGCAGCAAAAGTTCTTGCGGGAGGTCTGTGCTTTGCAGCAGAGGCATTTGCCAGCTTCTCCCGAAGCCTCCATCCTGTGTTTATTTTGGAGCTGAGGAGGAGGGAAGGAGGGAGGGAGGCATCATCATCCTCTTGGTAGCTATGGAGAGAGGGGAGGGCAAAGTCTGTGGAGCACAAGAGCCCCCAGATCTCCACGCTCAGCTTCCAGAAAAGCCCAGCCCAGTCTCTCCTGTTGGGCTTGTTTTTATCACCAGACAAACATTTAATTATTTTACCTTCATGCTGCTGCTGAATCAACTGAGAGAACTACAAAAGATAATGCACTTCTATTTTTACATCTTATACTAATGAAGCTCAGGCTGGAATTTTCCCCTGCACAATTGGCTGGAACAGGGGAGGAAAAATTCCGAGGGAGAGGAGGAGGGAGCGAGACGCTCAGCATTTAGCAGCGAGCATGGCTGTGGCTGGAGCAGACGTGCAGCACTCCAGTGAAGCAGAGCTTGGGAAGTGAGGAGAGCAGCATTTTATCCCTGTCCAGGGATCATAGAGGATGTTTCTCCCTGTGTGGGATGGATGGAGCACTGACACTCCAGGACTGTGCTGCCAGCTCTGCTTTCTTGGCAGGGCCAAACACCAGGGCTGGGCTTCCCCCCTCAGCCCCCAGCGTGGGCTCACTTGCTCCCTGGAAAACATCCCCTGGGACTTGGCAGGAGCCGAGTGCTCCATCAAAAGTTCATTAATATGTTGAGTTGGAGCCACATGGCTGCGTGCAGCCTGCTGGGAACACCCTGCTGAGCACAGGGACAGGGTGGACTGGGCTGGATCAGAGAGAGAAGAGATGTGTAGGACTCTCACATGAGTGGGGACGCAGGTGCTTAGGGCTGGCCTGTGGTGACACGTTAATCTGAGGTGGCACGATGGCAGTGACCCATGGCCCCTGAGCTGGATGGGTGGCTCTGGAGAGCTCGGCTTAGCCAGGGCTGGTGTTTGCAGCTCAGCGTCAAGATGAAAATCCAGCCGAAAGTCTCTGTATCTGATCAGAATTTCAGTCCCAGGCAGCAGAGATTTGGCCTCGCTGCTGGAGACTGGGAGTCAGCCTGGCAGGATTTGGATTGCAGCTCTGATGGGATCAGCAGTCGGATCTGGGGCTGCGTGTGGAGCAGCCCTGGTTCCTTCTGAGGTGAGAAACTGCTCCTGAACCGCTCAAAGGCTCCTGAAAAAGTCAAATTAAAGCATTTGACATTTTCTTCCATAATAAAGGAGAGGGAGTAATCAAGGCGCAGAGCCGTGCATGGGTTTGTTAATTTGCTGAACCGCAGCGCTGTCAGTCAGTGGGAAATGAGACATTGGGCTTTATTTGGGAAACACGAGGGGGGAAAGTAAAATAGAAATCCCAAAGAAGCAGCATTTTTTTAGGTTTTTCAGCAGCTGATTTAAGTTGACCCAAAGGACCTGAAGGCCACAGGTCCTGAGCATCCTTGCTTGCATTTTGGGGGTGGTCACGTTCAATATCTGCACCCTAGAGAAAGCAGCTGCAATATTTCAGTAGCTGATTGTGTGTGTCCTTGGTCAGACCTTCTTTGAAGGGGACAGAGAGGATGTGAATCCAGTGAGGAAAACCAGCAGTGTGCTTGAAGAGTCACCCTTGGATCCCAGAAAGGTCCCGGTAGGAATTTGTCCTCTGAAACAGGGCCCAAATGTGGAATGGTGCTTTATAGTGCCCATAAAAAGAGCTGTTAACGAAATTAATCTGGGAGGGAAGGGCAGCACTGAAAGAAAGATGAAATTTTACAGCCCAAACATTGAGTAGATGAGAAGTGTAAATCCACTGGTAGTGCCTGGAAAGCCACTGTTCGACCCCGAGGAATGTCACAGCTGCAGTCCAGCTGGACAGGTGCCACCAGCACCATCACTGCCATCGTTCCAGTCCCTGTTGGAAGGTATTTGTCAAGGGGTGGAGCTGCCTTGAGCCCAGGGACTGCCTGTGGGATCCATCAGCAAATTGGTGTAGCACAGCCTCGGGCAGGGCTTCAGGCTGCTGGGGAAGAACAGCGTGGCTGTGAGGGCAGGGGGAGGGAGAAGAAGATAAATCACTCTAGTCCATTCAGACCACGCTTATGGGAAATTGGGATCTATGTGGGGAGATTCAGGGAAACTGTGCAGCCCAGGGAAGAGGGCACCGTGATCCCATGGGATGCCGAAGTTCATCGTCTGATGCTCTTCAGCCCATGGAAGGTGATTTCAGATTTTCAGGACAAGTTTTATCTCCAAAATGCACAAAGAGCTTAGGACATTAGAATTTAGAGCACTGTTGCCCAGAGAAGCTGTGGCTGCCCCGTCCCTGGGAGTGTCCAAGGCCAGGTTGGAGCAACCTGTGCCAGTGGAAGTGTCCCTGCCCATAGCCTGAGCAAGATGAGCTTTAAGGTCCCTTCCATCCCAAACCATTCCATGATTCTGTGATTAGGAAAGCTGAAAAAAGTGTATGGCACCAGGTTAATATGGGAATCAACTCTTGTGCAAAGCCTGGGAGCTGGGAAGGATGGCTGGATTTGTGATAGAAGCTGATGGCTGAGACTTCCCTGGCTCACAGGAACAGTTTGTGCCTCTGGCCTTTTAAAAATTGAACCTTGAAAATCTGGAAGAAATAGACTTTTTATTTGGTTAGTGTTTTGGACCTATAAAAGTGAAAGTCATAATACCCTGTAAAACATTTGAGGCAATTTGGGAATATAGCATTCCTTATTAAACTCTGTGGGTTTTAGAGACTTCTTAGGGTTTCACAGCAGCACAGGCTGTGACCTCTATAATGTTCAACAGGATCCTTGAAAAATTGAGACCAATTTAACAAGAATAGCTGCTGCCTTGGTGCTCCAGCTCTTCCATTTCTTTCCTGGCTGAAGTTAAGTTCATAATGGTTTAGCAAACCTTTTTAGTTGCTAAAAAAGATGATTGTGGTCTGGGCATAGGGGACTACTTGGTGACAGATATTTTAGCAGAACCATTTGTCCATGGCTGGAATAACAAAGTGAAATGTCACAGCTACAATATTTTGAAGGTCAGAAATCATAACTCTTTGCATATTTTCAAGGTTATTTTTGGCCAGTGTAACAAATACACTGTTATAGGGGAGTTTCAGGGAATACAAACCGCTGTGGATAAAGAGGAGACCTGGCAGTTGTTTACAGCTGATGTTTCCTGATGTCTGGGGGCTGGCAGAGTGTTTGTACCAGACCTAGAGAGAAGTTCCAAAATCCAGCAGCAGGGATGTTTTTCTGTAGCTGAACTTTTATCTGTGTCTGAAAATCTAAAGCATCTCTTGGTTTAAGCTGAGAGATGATCACAGCACATCAGAATTCTGTGGCACTGGGATGTTCCCTCCTCTGGAATGCCAGGCTTGTCTTTTATCTTGTTTTCTCTTCATTTCTACATGAACTTTGCCCAGTTTGCTGCACTGGGCAGAGGATGTTGGTGCCGTGCTCTCTGCAGGTGGGATGCTCTGCTTCCTTCAGTCTTGCCTGGAATTCTGCTCCCAAAACCCTGTGTGTTTACAGGCTGAGCAGCATGCCTGGTATGTCCCTGTCCGTGGCACTTCAGTAGAGAAAGTAGAATAAATACTCCTGTGTTTCCTGAACACACAGTATTCCCTGAGGTGGCATAAGGATGTGGTTTCTCCTGCAGGAAGCTCACGGGAGCTCTCAGAGGCTACAGGACACTGTGCCACAGGAGCTTTTTGGCCTTTAACCTTTCTCTAATTAATGAATAATTCTTTGCTGTTTCATGTAGATGGGAGTTTTTTAGGGATCCCGCAGCACCTCCCTCTTTTCAGTATTGCCTGATGAGGAGTCTGAGCTGAGAATTCATTGCTCCAACACTTTCTTCCTCCAAACCCTCTACCCCTGAGGCTGGTGCCTTGCAAAGGCAGAGAGTGAGCAGCCTTCACCCTCTGGTAGTGGCTACTCAGGGCTGGTGTGTGTTCAGAACAAAGACATTCAATATGAATATGTGAGCAGGGAGAGTGATTTCACTCAGGCCTGGCTGTGGCTATCCCAAAGCTGGTACTGCTCTTCCCAGGAATGCCACAGGGCTGCCTGCAGAAGGACATGGGTAGGAAATGCAGTGGGAAATGAAAAGGAAATGCAGGAACTGCTCACCTTATCTCTCAGTTGAGATACCATCCTCTCCTGACCTCCATGATCCTGGGGGTGTCAAGCTTTGGAAGACGGCATCAAAGGAGTGGCTTGGGCTGAAGCCTGTTAGGGCAGAAATGCTTTCCTGGGAGAGGGGATCTGCCAGGCTGGGAAGGGATGGATGCTGGTGCTGCTGCAAACCCCACTATCTTCCTTATCAATTGCTTGCCTCATCTGCACAGGCTGTGGGAATTATCCTCGTGCTCTGGAGTCGGTGTGACAATCCCAGCTTGTCCCAGGGAGCTGTGCTTTGGTTTGGAAGCAGGGATTAAATGATGTTTATTAAAACTCGACCAGCCAAGGAAAACCAGGTTGGTTGGGGGAGAGGGGACTGAACTTGGTGAGTGGCTCTGAGGTGAGTTCTCTTCCACAGTGTGGAATGCTGAGCACTGTGACATCCTGTGGTGATGGCAAATGGGAAAGGTCAATCTGAGATTGCAGGGATCCCTGGCCAGGCTGCTGTTCCTCCATGGTGGAGGATGTGCCCTCTCAGCCTGGCCTGGTGCCCACCACGACCCCAACAGTTCTGACTGCTTTACCATCCACCTCAACATCTCCTTGTCCTTCCTTCTCCCAGCTCGTTTTGAGCTGGGTTTGCTCTGGGTTTGAACATGTTTTCCTCTGGGTTTATTAATTTGTTAATCACCCTGTGAGGCTGCTCTGTTCGCCTCGCCAGGCTCGTGGCCGATGTCTGTGGCTGTGGCAGGGAGGGGTGATGTCCTTTCTGTGCCAGCAGCACCGCTCTGAGATGGTAGATCTTGATGGCACAGAGGTTTTGGAGGTGTGTGCACCCTTCTTTGGGCCCTCAGTGCATTCTGTGCCGAACTCTCACACAGTGAATGGATGCTGAGGGAGGAATTGCTGTTGTGGGACCTTCATCCCACTCGTGGTCCTTCAGAGCCGAGGCACACACACACAAAATCTTCTGTCAGAGTTTGCAAATTCATACAGACAGGAGATGAAAAGCTCAGAGCAAATCTCTGTTAGTAATTTTCCAGAGGCACCACTGAAAGAAAGAGAATTTCACGCAGGACACTAAAAAAACCACTCCAAAAAGCCAAAACAAAGGCAAGTCCCTCCAGGTTTCAGTTCCAGAATTACCCCGATGTATCCGCTGCCCACGGTTTTCTCTGCAGAATATCCCTTGGGTCCCTCTGAGTCTGGAATTCTTTCCAGCACTGAGGATGGGGAGTGGAGATGCAGCAAGGAAAGCTCCTTTTCATCCAGAGCTCTGCCGCAGGAGGCCGAGCATCCCCCGGCTCCGGGCACGGCTCCGGTGCCTTCCCACGGGCACCATCCCAGCTGCCAGCTGATCTGCAAAGGTTGGCATCTGTGAGGTCTCGAGTGTAAAAATAACAGAGAGAAATCTCCTTTCCACAAGGCACAAATGAAAAGAGGATGGTTGAGATAACAGTGATTTAAAAACTCCTGGTAGTGCCTGGGGCGCTGCAGGGAGGGAATTGCAGGGAGGGAATTGCAGGGAGGGACTTGCAGGGCCGTGCCAGCTTTGCCCATGGACACCAGGTGCCTTCCTTGTTGTCCAGCTGGGGGAACCCAGTTTTCAGTTTCATTTTTCTTTAGGTTTCCTTCAGTTTCTGTATTTTTCTTTAGAATTCTTAGGCTCATTCTGTGCTTGTGTACTGGGTTTGCAGTGGGAAAAAAGCAAGTTTAGGAGGGTATGGGGGAAGGTTGTGTTGAATCTAATTTCTGTTAAAAATCCAAGGTGCTGGAGAAAAGGAGTTTCTGTGCTGGTTGAAACAAGGAATTTGAGATGAGATGCTGTAAAGAGCTCAGAAGCTGAAAATGTGAAGTTGGTAGCAGCTCAGGTATCTGTGACCTGCTGAGCTGTGTACCTGCAGCACCTTTTATGAGAAATTCGGGGGATTTGGGGGTTGAAAGTGTAGATAAGTAATGCTTTGCAGCCCTGAGGGAGGCCAGAGACAGCCACGGTGGCTGGGACGTTCTGTGTGAGCCTGGAAGATCTGATGGATGGAGGGATGGATGGATGGATGGATGGATGGTGGATGGATGGTGGATGGATGGATGGATGGAGGGATGGATGGATGGATGGATGGATGGATGATGGAGGGATGGATTGATGGATGGATTGATGGATGATGGATGGATGGATGGATGATGGATGGATGGATGGATGATGGATGGATGATGGAAGGATGGATGGATGGAGGGATGGATGGATGGATGGATGGATGGATTGATGGATGGATTGATGGATGATGGATGGATGGATGGATGATGGATGGATGGATGGATGGATGGGTGGATGATGGATGGATGGATGGATGGATGATGGATGGATGGATGGATGGATGATGGATGGATGGGAGGGATGGATGGATGGATGATGGATGGATGGATGGATGGATGGATGGAGGGATGATGGATGGATGATGAATGGATGGATGATGGATGGATGATGGATGATGGATGGGTGGATGATGGATGGATGGATGATGGATGATGGATGATGGATGGATGGATGGATGATGGATGGATGGATGGATGGATGGATGGATGGATGAATGATGGATGGATGGATGGATGATGGATGATGGATGATGGATGGATGGATGATGGATGATGGATGGATGGGTGGATGATGGATGGATGGATGATGGATGATGGATGGATGGATGGATGATGGATGGATGGGAGGGATGGATGGATGGATGATGGATGGATGGATGGATGGAGGGATGATGGATGGATGATGAATGGATGGATGATGGATGGATGATGGATGATGGATGGGTGGATGATGGATGGATGGATGATGGATGATGGATGGATGGATGGATGATGGATGGATGAATGATGGATGGATGGATGGATGATGGATGATGGATGATGGATGATGGATGGATGGGTGATGGATGATGGATGGATGGATGACTCTGTGAGTGTTTTCACCCAGGTGGAGGAAGCGTTGCACACACCTTGATGGCGTTGGGAATGAGGAGGTGGTGGAGGCAGCCACTGCGGATCCTGCACAGTGACATTTCCCGAGCAGCCTCGCACTGCAAACTCCCGGCTCTGTCCGAAGCAAGTTCCTGCACGCTGGCATCGTTTGCATGCATCAGGATAAATCTGCCTTGCCCAGGAAAGCTCTGGCAACGAGAGCACTGCAGCTCCCAGTGCAAGGCGATGCTCAGATGAAAGCTGCTGGAGAGAAGATGTGGGAAGAGCAGTGAGCAGAGAGGGGAGATAAGGAGGGAGCCTGAGCTGGCGGCAGCCACAGCGCTGCAGCCCCGGCTCAGGGGGCTCACAGCTGTGCCTGCCCAGCACGGGGGGCTTGGAGGTGGGGAATGACTGGCAGAGCATCCAATCTGGCCAAATAAAGGGGATTAACTCCTGGAGGGAACGATCAGGGGAGGTTTCATCTCTTCTCCAGGAGGTTTGCAGTGGAGGTTGACAGATGCACTCAGCTCTGAGAGGCACCGAAGCAGCAGTAATGGTTGAGGCAGAGCTGAGGAGCTGCAGGGGAGGGTTTGGGGCATGTGGCTGGTTTTGCTGTGCTGCTTTTCGGTGCTCCCTCCCCAGGCATGTCCCTTGTCTCCTCGGGCTGCTTAGTTTTGGTGGCATTCAGTGTTTCCAGGTTACACACCGGAGCAAGAATCACTCGTGGAGATTGGCAGGCCTAGAGCTTCCCACATTTCCATGTGTTCCAGAGCTGCAGGAGCCTGGCAGCAGAAGCCCTCCTCAGCTGATCAGGGGCTTACAGGAGGGAAGAGATTGCTCTTTGGAGGCAGATCCTCAGATCTGTGCTGAGGACCCAGAGCAGCTGTGCTGTGTCAGGTCAATCCCAAGGCCTGGTGAGCTGCTGGTGATGGCCCCTCCAGCTCCTCACATCGTGTTCCTCTGCTTTAACCTCTGCCTGCCCATCCCCAGCCCTTCCTTTGGGCAGGTTCTGGCCTCAGTCACAGCAGTTCCATCTGGGCTAACAGCTCTGTGGCTGACACACAGCACCGGCTCCGGGGGTGGCAGAGGAGTGTCCAGATCAGGGCTTTGTTGGCCCTGGGTTAATCCAGGGCTGGCCTGGAGAGGCAGAACCACACCTCCACACCCACTGAGCAGTTTGTAGGAGTTTTTTGGTAACTCTCTGTATCAAAGACATAGAAAGTCCATAAACCCCCCTTTGTATGAGGAATTATGGCCTGAAGCAGCTGGAATCAGAAATGGCATTATTGTGTCTGTGTGGGGGCTGTAGCTGCACCTCTGCATGCACAGGGTTGGTAGTGCATGGCTGTGGCCCCTGGGGCTGTGTGCATGATTATTTATTCCTGGTTTCTTTTGGCTTGGATACTCCTGAAATGCCTGGGAATTATCCAAGTATAGTCATATCTTGTTGCAAATTTGGATGACCTGTCTACTTTCTTCATTGCCCTTAATTCTTGATCTCCCTTGTTATTCTTCCCTTTAGCAGGAGTCCTGCAGGAGTAGGTAACCCAGTCCTACCCTGGCACAAGAAGACCCAATCCTGATCTCCTTCACTCTCCCAAAACCCCAAAATTAAATCTACTGGATTTAGCATATTGACATTGATTTCCCAGCTCTGCTGGTGCTTTCTGGATTCCCATCTGCTGGAAACGGGACTGAGAACGATTAATTCAGGAAACAGCAACTTGGGCTTGATGGGGATGTACTGACCTTAAGCCTTCATTAATATAATTAGTGCCCTTGGTCTGAGGAGGGCTCTCTGCACTTGGACTGTGAGACATGAAAGCTCTGAGCCCCTCTGACCCGAGGCAGAGCAGTGGGCACTGCGGGGTGGGAGATGCTCTGCGCTGTCAAAAAGTTGTTTTTCCAGAAGCTGAGTCTCTCCTGTTTCAAGTTTCCCATTCAGTTGGGCTTTGGAGACCAGCCTTGGTTTAGCATTTCAGTTCCTCACTGTTTATGTCTTTTTTGGGTCCTTGAATTATGTAAGAGGGAAGCGAGTCACTGCAGAAACAGCAGTCTGTGAAGGAAAGTTTCTGCAGCTTTTAGCACAAGCCACAAATGTTTCTCCCCAGAGTTTGGAGGGTATTTTGAGGAGGGATTTGAGCGTGATGGAGATGCCAGAGAAGGTTTGAAAGGATAGAAAATTTTTTGTCTTTCCTTAGGTGCAAAAATGACTATTTATTCAAGATGAGAAAAACTCCTGCGGGTGGATTGCTAGAAAATGATGTGAAGGGCTGGAGAAACTTGGCAGTGGGGATGTTTTTCAGCTTGATTTCTTTAATGGTTTGGTGACATTAAGTTTTCTTAACGTGGATACTCCTGGAGAAGCTGAGCTTGCCCACATAGCTTGCTCTGGTGAACTTGAAGGTCCCTTTCTTTTACTTAGAATCCAGAGGCGTGTGGGTTGGTTCTCATTACACAGATGTGCTGAGCTGTGGCAGTGGCTGGTGCTGAGGTGTGAGAGAGGAGAATCTGCTGAGTGGGAAGCAGTCCTGGAGGAGCAGGAGGTGTTTGGAGGTGGGATTATGTGGGAAGCCACCACACCTTCTGCAGAGATGTGTTCAGGGCTGGTTCCCTGTTCCCTCTTCAGGCTTTTGACACAAGCCATGTGCATCACTCTGCAGAGAAAGAAGGGGAAAAGGGTTAAAAAAGTCTTGTCTGGCTCCTCCTTCTCTAGTGAAGCATTCGTAGGTGCAGGGGGAAGGTGGGTGCCCTCAGCAGGGTGGGCTCTGCCTGGGGTCTCTGCTATTTCACAGGATGGAAAAGCCAAAATCCTTTCTCTTCCAGCAAGTGGAGGAGAGAGGAATCTGCCCTGACCTGCTGGTGAGCACCTGGCCTTGCATCCTCAGGAGCTGGCTCAGCAAAGCACAGGCAAATCCCTGCTTTATTGCAGGTTCTGTTGGCTGGAGGAAGCTGGGACCTTGTTCTGCTTCTGAAATACTTCCTTGTTCCAGTGCTGAGGTTCGGGTCTGATTTAACCTGATAGTGCACGTGGACTGTTCAGAGAGGTGGCTGAAGCCTTGAATTTTCCTGTGGAGGAGGATGTGGAGCATTCCCAGGGTTCCAGATCAGCAGACAGCAGGTCTGAGGTCCCTGGCAGCACAGGGCAGCGGGGAGCAGCGTGTGGCTCCCAGGGAGAGCAGTGCCTGCTCTGTTCTGTGCCCAGCACAAATCCTGGGCTCCAGCGGGGGGGATCAAAGGCTGATGGGGAGCTGACAGTGTGACATGGCCAGAAAAAAGCAAGGTGTGATCCAAGGATGGATTAGAAAATGAATTTCCAGGAGAGATTAATGCCCTGTACCAGACAATGGTGCAGCCTCGCTCAGGCTGGAGCAGACTGATGGCCAGCATTCCATGGAATGTGCTTGAGCTGGAACAGGGACAAGGACAGGGGAATGAAGGATGTGTCTGTGAAGGTGAGCTCAGAGAGCCTTGGCTGGCCTGGCAGGGTGGGGATGGAGCAGGAGCTGCTCTGTGAATGCTCTGAGGCCAGAGCTGCTGAGCAGAACTGCTTCAGGGGAAAGAACCAGCAGGTGTGGGATGATCCCAGCAAAATCCAGGCTCTTGGGAGAAGTATCTGATCATCAGGCAGGAGTGTGCTGATGGAGAAACCTTCCTTAGGGTGTCACAAGGCTGCAAATCTGGAAGGACAGAGGCTTGGGAGCAGAGATCCCTCCAGGCAGGGGGTGTTTGGGACCCCTCTGGAGCAGCCTGGTCACTGCCATGGCTCACCCTGCTGCTGTCAGCAGTTTGTGCCACAGGCTTTAAGCTGGCCAAGGTTTATTGATAATTATTGATAATTATTGGCAGTGAGTGCCTGGGGCTGGGCACATGCCTGAACTTTTTTCATGCTCTCTCAGCTCAACTTGTTTTGCTTCGCTTTGATTCCTGCCAGGGTCCTAAATGGTATTTGTTAAAACATCAGGAAAATGGGAGCCTGTGCTCAGCCTCATCCTCACAGTAACTGGTCCTGATGTCACAGAATCCCAGAAGATTGGGTCGGAAGGGACCTTAAAGCCCATCCATTCCCACCTCTGCCATGGGCAGGGACACCTCCCACTGTCCCAGGCTGCTCCAAGCCCCAGTGTCCAGCCTGGCCTTGGACACTGCCAGGGATCCAGGGGCAGCCCCAGCTGCTCTGGGCACCCTGTGCCAGGGCCTCACATCCTCTCAGGGAGGAATTCCTTCCCAATATCCCATTTAAATCTACTTTCCTTCAGCTTAAAGCCATTCCCTGTATCCTATCACCACAGATCCTTGCAATATCCAGGTTTTTAGAAGTTTTTCCAGCTTACACTAAGTAGAGAGACGTCAAAGCCTCCATCAGAGGCCCAATCTGGCTCCAGCACGTCCCCAGCTCTGGCGCCTGTTGTTGCGCCTGGTGCGGGGCTCTTGCCCACGTTCATTTCCAACATGGTGAGTTCTGTGGTGTTAACGAGTGTTGCTGGGTTCCCATGGCAACCCTCGCGCTAATTAACGCACAGTAGCCAGGGGAAAAAAAAAAAATCTGTCCTTCCTGATGAATTAATTTGACAGGATTGTTACGGGGAGAAGAGTTGGGAATAGCCACTCCGAAGGTGTGCGCGGGGCTGGGAGCACAGAGCTCGGGGTGACACAAACCCCTGTTCCTCTGAGCTTGCAGCTTTCAAACTGAAGCCTTGCTCACCATTTGCAAAGGGTTTGTGTTTCAGAAGGAGTAAAATTATCCTGACAAATGTCTAAGAGCATAACTCGAGTGGTTACGCTTTTGCGTTCCTGATTTGGGGGTTTTTTTTGGTGTTTAAAAGATTAAATAAAGCCCAAGTCAATTTTAGAAGTTAAATGCTTGAAAGAATCAGAAAATTCACATTTAAAGACTACATTATTTTATGTCCAGAAAAAACCTCCAGTTGCTGAGGGCTCCTCCCAAATCCCAGCCCCCTCTGCTGGCTCTCGCTCCAGTTCCCTCAGTAGCTGTTAGAGATGGGCCCAGATGGAAACCATGGATCCAGCCTGGTGGTTTGGAATGCAGGGGAAATTGCCCCTTCCCAGCGTGGTCCTGGTGGTGGAGTGGTGGCCTTGGAAGCGAATCAGGAGTGGGAAAAGCAGCCCCTCCGTGCTGGGGATGAGTCACGGAGCGGGTTCCCATCAGCGGTGACAATTAAACTCCTTCAGCACCGAGTGCACAAAGCACTGGGTTAAGTCGCAGTGTCCTGGCGAAATTCTTCCTTGGATAATTGTCCTCAGACTAGCTGGATGCTCCCCTCCTGCAGGTTTAATTAGCTGGAGCTGTGGCTCACCAGTCCCTGCGTGGTGATGGCCACGACCTAATGAAGTTTGGTGGAGACTTGTGATCCCACGAGTGCCTCGGTCCTGTTGTGCCTGCAGCAATTACCTGCATGCAAAAGGAGCCTTAGGGAGATAATGACTGTGCTTTAGGGCTCTTCAGTGAGATTTCCAAACTCTCTGCTGCCTTCAGCACCCAGAGGTCCTGGAGTCTCAGCTGTTGGCACTTGGGGGGATTCAGCCCTTTGCAGGTGGGGAATGAGGGGTTTTCCCTGGGGCTGTGGCTCCAGGACAGAGTGGTTGTTGCACTGGGGCTACTGCAGGAGAATTTGGGATGTCATCAGCAGGAACAGCTTTGGTTTAGGCTGATTGGTGATGGATTTGACTGCTCTGGTGCGTGTCCCTGGCTGGAGAGCAAGGGACTGTGTGGGGGCAGTGCTGCCATCCCGAGCAGCTCTGAGGTGTCCTTTCCCCACGTTTGCAGCAGGGCAAACAGGGTGAGAGACCTCATGGGAGGTTCTCCCCTGAGATTTCGGCCTCTCCTGATCTCTGGGCACTGCATGGTTGTGCCTTTCCTTGTGACAAAGCTGTGCTCCCCCGGGAAGCCTGTCCTTAGGTACCTGTGCCAGGTGACAGCGTGCACAGGTCCCCCTGTGGTACTCACAGGCCCCCCCAGCCCGTGCACAGCTGAGACAGCAGCTTTGGATGGACACAGGAGCTCCTGGAAAATGTGTTCCCAGTGTCCAGAGCTCACAGAAAAATAGATGCATTTAGTTTCTCTTTCCATGGTTGTCCCTGTGAAACAGGAATGCTGCATCCAGGAAAATCTTCCTTTCCTCTGGATAGCTGCTGCTCCCTGAATTCACCTGTGCCAAAGCCCGATAGCAGCACCTAATCTGGATTTTAATTCCTCCAGCTCAGTTAAAGTGCAAAAAAATATTCCCAGTTCTTCCTCTAACACTGAGTGACCCCATGGGCCTTATCCAGAGCAACAACGCTCTCAGTTGGCACTAGTGATAGTGCAGGCAACTTTATTACGATATTCTGCAGTATTTATATACATTCTTATTTAATTAAGGCTATTTTGGACACTAAAGTGCTTTGAAACATTCACAAATCTCCTCTGGATTTACTGGCTGCTGGCTGGAGTTGTTAAAAGTTGTTTGAGGGGCTGCATTTCCAAGGAGTGTAATAAATAACAGAGATGGGATATTTTTTTACCTTTTTAAAGAGAGAAAGAGGACATGTCCACATGTTTAGATACCTTTTGGGACAGGGGAATTCCCAGAAGGGTGGAAAAAGTGAGGCTGAATACCCAAACAGCCACAGGTGGTGGCACAAAAGTGTGGAAGAATTGGAGGGAATTGCCTCAAATTTTTGGCAGCCCTGTGCTCCTTCCAGCAAAGAGGCTGGGGCTGCTGGGGGCAGGGGGACCCAAAGCTCTCATGGTTTGGAGAGTTCTGGTTCCTGGTGCAGAGAGGGGCTCTCCCCTGGTTCCACTCCCTCCAGCCTTCCTGGGCTGCCTTGGGAAAATTCCTTAATTTATTTTTTTATTTCTCACCTTGTTGATCCTCTGTTTGAAATCCTGTGGTGGTGTTTTCCTCTCAGATGGGTAAAATGGAGCCTTTCTCCATTTCAGACTCCCAGCTCTCCCCATTATACATAACTAATACCTCTCTGGAACTATTGAAGCTGTGTTAGCAGGCTCTGAGATGGGAGTTTAGCTGAGCTTTTAGCAGGTTTAATCTTTTCCTGAGTATTAATCCTTCCAGAACCTCTGATAAAATTTGTTGCTTTTTCTCTGAATGCCTCCCACGCTGTCAATATCTGTCTGGAATGAGTTGCTTGGTGCAGAACAAGCCATGGAGGAGGGAATGTTGCAGCCTCCCGTGGATCTTGCTCTCATTTCAGTGCATCCCTCACTCCTCTCTGATTCCCTGCCACCGCTGCTCCTGTGATTCCTTGCCCTGGGAGCATCTCTCCCATTGAATATGGGTCTGGAATGAGTTTGCTTCCTGTTTATCAGCTGTTCCTCAGTTCTCAGATACATTCCCAAGGTTTGCCTGTTTGATATCAGCAGAGAATGTCAGGGAATAACATCACCTCTTCCACGCTGCGGTGGAGATGGAAGGGTACCAAAGACCACAACAAATACTGGCTTTGGTTTTTTGCACTTGTTTTTTCTTGCTTTGTGCTGCATCACAGGATCCTAAACCTGTGTGACAGCAGACTCAGACTGTGATCCAGGTTATCAAAGACTGCAGCTGAACTGGAGGGGAAATTATCCTTTTTTCCATCACATTAGTGTGGAAGTGACACCATGTCCTGTGGGGTACCAGCAGGCTCGGGACAGCCTCTTCCACCTGTGTCAGCTCTGGGAAACACAGGATGTGAGCCTTGAAACCAGCCCAGTGCACCTTGTCCAAACAGAAACCCAAGGAAAAATCTCTCCATGCTTTGGAGATGTCCAGGTTCTCCCTGATTCCAGCTATCACAGATGAAATAGGAAGGAGAAGGAGTTTTTTCCCATCGTGCCTGACCACGGAGGCACTTGCCCAGTTGCTCATCCCACCCCTCAGCCATTTCTCCAGTGACAGCTTTTTTCCATGCTTCTTCCTTCTGGATGCACGGCCCTGCTGCCCCAGCTGTGCAGTTCCAGGAAGGCAGCTCCTTTCTTGAGCAACGCTGACCAGAAAAATGGTGGTGAAAATTTGTGAGAGGAGGGTAATTTATCGTTTCCATGGCAGTGCTGGAGGAGAGAGAGCACTGAGGAGTGAGGTACGGAATAGCAACAGAAACCTGGGAGACACGGATCACAGTCCATCTTCCCTGTTTCTTCTCTTCTGAGTGGGTCATAAAACAAAAGCAAATGAGGCAATTGGAGCTCCCTGTCCATTTTCCTGGGGCTTGTTTAAATGAGGATTTACTTCGACTAAAAGCTCCTTAGAGCCACTTAATTCTTCCAGGTGGAGTAAATATCTAGGCCAGTAGTAAAAATTCCTTACAGATGTCTTCAGGAGGATACTTAGCAAGCCCTTTCCTGAAGAGAACGTCTTGGATGCCTTCAAAGAGCAGTATCAGTCCTCAGTGATGGCACATTAGACAGTGGGGCAGGACTTGGCATAGCCTTGGGAAGAGTTGGAAGTTGCTCCAGTGATGGACAGAGAAATGAAACAGGCTGCAGAGCAGTGAGGGTGCATGCTCTGGTTTTCAGCTATTAGTCAAAATAACTGTAGGTGAAGTTTTATTTCAGAGATCTGGGCATATTTCACTATGGATTAATGTAATCTCCTGTGGCACTGTGTTGCAGAATCCCTGCGCATTCCCTGGGTGGATCCCTTTGCCCTGTTTGTTCCATCCGTGGGGTGGTTGGTGTGACCTGCCCACCACATGGAACATCTGAGGGAAGCTCACACACTCAACTTCTGCTTTTAGCTGAAAAGAAAAATCACACTGAGAAGAGCTGGAGATTTCCCATTAGGTCAGAATCTCCCACCTTTGTTATTTGGTCTCTCTTCTGGATATTTCTGTCCTAGAAGTACCAATCCTTTAAGGCATCCTTTCCACGTTCTGAGTTGGGAAACCTACGTCTGAAAGGAATAATAATTATACACTGAATATAACTGAGTGTAGACTGCTTGCCAGGCAGATAATGTATGGAATAGCTGAAGCTGAGCCTGAGTGGATCCTTGGATGAGAATTCCTTGGATTCAGCCTTGACAGCTCCATTTGGGCACATTTCAGTCCACTCGCAAGCTCTGTGTGCTCTCAAATCTCTCTGTACCTGTGTGTGCCAAGCTCCTGGACTGTCCTTCCTTCTTTACTCCAGTTTTGCTCTGAAAAAGGAAAGCAGCACTGGAGTTGTCCATCAGCCACCAGGGTTGTGTGTTCCTTGCAGGAAGAACCCGAGGTATTCGAGGAACGTGGGCTCCCAGGTGTTCCCATGGACTTTGGTGTCACTCCTCACACAGGGCAAGGCCTCACGCTGTGGCCAAGGCTGGCTGCACTCAGTTGGGTGCAGCAGGACTGCAGGGCAATCCCAGCCTCTCCCAGTCCTGTCCAAGCAGGTAGCAGCAAGGACCTCTTGCAATTGGGGCAGTTGTGGGGAGGGATCAGATCCACGCTGCTCCAGCCCAGGAATGCATCACCTCCATCCAGGAGCTGCCACTGCCCCTCCCAGTGCTGCTCCTGGAGGCACCTTTCCACGAGAGGAAAGCTGAGATGCTTTGGAGATCTGACTGAGAGGGAAGTTGGTGTCCATGAGGCTCCTGGATCATTTCTGCACTGAAGCCAGAGCAGGACTTGTGTTTACCCTGCTCCTTCCTGGCACTCTGTGGTGTGGTGGCATCTGGTCAAAGGTTGGACTTGTTGGAGTTGTTTTCCAGCCTTAGTGATTTGGTAACTCCGTGACTGTGAGTGCTCCTGGGTCGAGGGATATCCAGCTGCTGTGGGTGACCAGTTTGCTGCCAGTGGTTATCCCAAACATGCAGGGAGCAGAGAGCCCAGCCCAGGCAGGAGCTCTGCACAGGGAGGAACGAGCAGAGCCCTGCTGATTTCATGGAAACAGCTGGGACTCACTGCAGGGTTCTGTAGGCCAGGCAGTGGGACAGGCAGGGCAAGGACAGATCTTCCCTACCAGAACAACCAGGGATTAGCTTCACATGGGCTCTGCTGCTGCCAGTTCTTCTGGGGTGAACCACGTCCCAGAGGAGCTGCTTTCCACCCAGAGGCTGCTAGGAATTTTGTACACACTCCATTTGCCTTTCCCCTCAGACTGGAGAGTCGAGCTTTTTTCAGGTTTGGGGTTCTTTTTTAAACTCCAGTGTTTTAAAAGTAACATTTTGGTTCACCTTTGGAGTTGCCATTTGACTTCTCTGTAGCACGTCCTGATTAGTGATTAATTGCTCAGGACATGTTGTGACTCCAGCCCGTGTCCTGGGGTGCTTGTCGCAGCAATGATGCACTGGGTGATTACTCACTCCCCTTAACCTGACAGCTGTATTTCTTCCCTCGACTGCTTCCTGACCTTGGCCAGGTACGTGCCTTGTGTTTTGTTGGAGGACGTTGGGGATGTGCAAATTTTTCTTTCCCTTGCGTGACCTTCATCCTGCCTGGGTAAGAGAAGGGAACTGTTCCATGAACAGATGGAGCGTTATTTCTAGAGGAAGGTGGATAACGCAGGAAATTATTCATTCCAAACCCCTTCAGACAACTCAGATGTTTGCCCTAAGAGAGCATTGCAAATCCTAGTGCAAATACCTGCTCACACAAACTATCCAGCTCCCTTGAAAATTGTGTGTGAATGTGGAAGTCATCCAGTCCCAGAGCAGAACAGTGCCAGGGGACTTAACTGAGCCATTAAGGAAATCAGGAATAAGCAGGATTTTGAGCAGTAGTTACAGAAGAGATATTTTGTAAGCCGTGTGTAGGCAACTTAGACTAAAAAGGGTTGTCAAGTCATAGCAGGTAAAAAAGAACAGTGTGCAAACCAGTCTGGGGATGGATAATTCACTGCTAAAAGCAGCAAGGTTTGCTGCAAGTGGTGCTTGGCTCTTGTTATTCCTTAATGAATCGAATCTCTTAGCCAGGGAAAACATCACGTTGTCTTGAAAAACAAATCGTATTTGGATGCCTCTTTCTGTGCATTTGTACCCATTTTAACACGAGCACACTAATTATGCTGTGGAGATGATTTTGTTATGGCAGAAATGGAGCTGAGTTTGCAGCTGGAACTGTGGAGCTCTGGAGTGCTGGAATAGGTACGTGGGGAGAGATGCCTCTGAATTCCATTGCCTTTCTCTTTAATATTTGTATCCCTGTAGCTTCACGGAGTGCTTCTGCCCCCTTGGGTGCCTGACTTTGGGGGCTCAGCAGCCTCCAAACTTGCCTGGGTGCCAGAGGAATGGTTTGAGGAATCGTGTCTACGGCCCAGTTTCTCCACAGATGGCAACGGGCTCACAAATTCCCAGGCTTCCTGACATGTTTCCCGATGCATAGGGAGCTGCATGAGTCATATTGCTCCAGCTCTGGTCCTTTTGGATGGAAATTATACTTTTAAATACATTCTGTGATTACACGCAGCAGCGGCGATGGGCTCGTTTGGAGGAGCTGGAATTCAAGCCATTAAGTTGAGTGGCTGCCATTATGTCCCGTGTTTGCCAACAGATAATACACAGCCATACTTCATCTGTGACAGCTTTGCCCTCTAGACTTTGAATAGAATTATCTTGGTACAGAACTGGTCTCTCCAGCACCATCCAGGTGATCGTTTCCGTGCGCCAGGCAGCGAATGTGGCCTCGTGACAAGGTGAAGTGGGACAGGGAGGGGCAGCACTTGGACGTGTCCTGTGCAGCATGACCTGGAGAGAGGGGAAAGGGCCAGTTGTACAACAGATGAGGTGACACTGGTGTGTCCTGGTGGAGCCCCTGCACATCCCAGCCCTCTCTGAGGGCTTTCAGGGCTCCTGCCAGAGCTCTGAGCTCACAGGGTGTGGGGCCGTGCAGGCAGCTGTGGGGTTGGGAGATGGGAGCAGGAGCATGTGGAGGCTCGTGGTGTCTCTCTCTGTGCCTGGATTGCTGCTGCTCCCTGAGCAGCCCAGGGGGCTGGGAGGCAACTCCTGGTTCAGAATGTGGTGATGGCTTGGAAAAGCACCTGATGTTACCTTTCCACCCTGTGCAAGTGTCATCCAAGCCGTGGCCCAGCTGAGGGGGAGAGGGTTGTAGCCAGTGGCTGCCTTGAGTTACTCCTGTTGAAGGGGACATTTTGGCTGTGGCAGTTGTCCATGAAATCTGAGAAGCCATCCGACAGTGACTTTCATTCATTCCTAGGCTGAATTGAGCAAAGCAGCTTAGAGGTGGAAGGCTGCCTATCCCTGTGCTGATCTGGCCAATGCCTGCAATAGGCTTACAGGATCCGATGGAATCTGCGGGACAATCCCGTGCCTCTAACGAGCATCCATTCATCACCTTTCTGCCGAGACAGCCTTTCCACCCAGCACTGTCCCTTCAGCTGGGTGGGGGAAAGAGCTGTGGCAATAAGAACGTGATGTCAGATCCCACCTGGAGTGTCCCTGTTGGAACCCAGGGACAGGGACAGCCCCGCAGTGCCACCCCTGTGCCTTCCATCGCCCCGGGTGCTGCTGCCCCAAAGCCAGCAGGAAGGCAGGGCTTGCTCTGGGAATGTTCAGTGCTTCCCAGCTCTGTGAGTGATGCTGGGCATGAGGCAGGGTGTTCTTGGGCCAGTCCAGGACCTCGGTGAAGTCAGAGGGCTCCGAGAGCCAGAGGATGCCACGGGCTTTGGCTCAACAAGCGTCTCAAGGGGAGAAGCTGCTTTGCTCTTACCTCTTGGCTTTATCTCTCCTAAGTCCTGCCTGTTTGCCCTCTCAGGAGCTGGGGGATGGAAGGTGGTTGCTCTGAGGATCTGAGCTGTGCCTGGCTGGGTTTGCTGTGCTCTTGCTGCCAGCACGGGGGTGCTGGATGGCAGGGATGGATCATCCCACTGTTCCCTCAGGATGCCCATGGCTGCTTTTGGGTCCAGGTGCTGGAATCCTGGAAATCACAAGGAAGGCTTGTGGTGCAGCTGGAACGATTCTCATGAAGATCATAATTTTGGGGGCAAGAGGCTTTGTCCGGCCATTTCTTATTCTGGGCGCTCATCCTGGTTTTTCCTTTTGCTGCTGGAGGTGGAATCAATGGGATTTTCACTGGGTAGCTCTTGGTTTGCACAAGAGCAGCTGGATGGGCTCTGCTTCCCCCTGGCTTGGGAGAAAAGGCTGTCACTGCCCCTTGCAGTCACCCAAAGCCCAGGCTGGTTCCGGGGCCCAGGTGTTGCTTCTCCAGCCATTGCTCCCTTTGTGCTTCATTTAATTAAATTTTCTGTGGGCTCAGGATCTGTGAAACAGTTTGGAGATGTCGTTCCCCACATCTGCCAACAAGCCCCTCCTGGACTGTGTTAGATGTGAGCTGCAGGGACTTACCCTGGGAAACCAGGAGATGAGAACAGCAAATAAGGAGCCCAGGTGGTGAATTTAATCAGTGTAATACATTCATCTGGACTTTAATCCAGCCTGAGCATTGATTTGCACTAATAACAGCCACCACTTTTTAAGTTCCAAGTTCCCAGCACTAAAAATAGCCTTTTTTTAAATATTATCATGTTGGCCGCTTACTACAATACCAATAAAGGGGAGTTGTGCATTATGGAGGATTCCTGGGGATGTGTTTAATACGTGTGGTCTAACATGACACAATCCAGACCTCTGCTTCACTATTAAAAGGGGTTTTAGAACACATTGCAGTGACTCAGTCACGGAGGGGCTCTTGCTGCTGCTTCCCTGTCCTTGGCCATCCAGGAGTGATGTTCCTGCTTTGGATTAACAGCCCTGCATTTGAATTCATTTCCTTCCATGATTTTCAGACCTGGCCAACTGTGTCAGCTTTTAGAGGACAAAGCATCCACCCAGAGTTTCGTGAGTTCTGGTCCTGTCAGTGTCTTCATCTCCCTGGGAGTTCCTGGATCTGGGTGAGGGAAGTGGCTGCGCTGGGTGTTCCTGGTGTGCGTCCCTGGGCCGTCGCTCCTGCTGGGGACAGCTGCGTGGCTTAGCTGTGTGGCACCAGCTTTGGGCTGGTGGTGGCACTTCTGCAGCTGCAGGGACACAGATCCAGTGTCTGGGATGAGCAGATCCGTGTGCTGTTCCCTTTGTAAGGAGTTCTGTTGTGTTCAATAATTCAATCCACTGGGAGTCATTTGTGTGATTTTCTCCTTAATTCCTTTCTGCTTTGGAAACTTCCATGTCCCAGAGTAACAGGTGATGTACATTTTGAAATAAACATCCTTTACAATGTGGGTTACCCCTCCTTTCCTCAGAGCAGTGACAATTTTATCTCCTCTCCTTGCAGAAGCCGTTTGGTCGTTCAGATGAACTCAGTTTTCCCACAGTCTGCTCCACGGCAGGGAAGCTGTTTGCTTTCCAGTTTGAGTAAGAACAGGCTTTTGGGGTAACATGAGTCTAGATTTGGCATTTCTGACATTTCCAGTCAAGTCTTGGTCATCCCTGGAGAGGTTTTGAGGCTGTGGATTCACTATACTATGGGTGTAGGGATGCTCAGGATGGTGTCAGTGCCGTTTTTCCATGCTGTGTCCCTTAGCCCAGGGCTCAGCATTCCCCAGCAGCATCTTGTCCCTCTCTGTACATTCCCAGAGCCCAATTTGTATCTATTTTGTAATATTTATATCTATTTTGGAATATTCTCTTTGCCTATCTGCCTTACTCTTCCCCTTGGGTGGCTGAGAGAGAACCAGATCCTTCCTTCCCCGGGTGCTGCCGTGGGCTGTACACGATGCCTCGATGTTCTTGGGCCTGGTGCCTGCTGGGCTGGGGCTCTGTGGAACTGGGAACACATGCTGGGAATCCTGACTGCTCCCCACCCAGCCACCATCCTGCAGGCTCAGCCAGTGAGACTGGACCGGGTGTGAATCACAGCCCAGCGCCAGCCCCCTGGCCAGGAAGGATTTCAGTACAACTCCAGGTCTTCGAGGCTGTTGTGGCCTTGGCTTGGGAATGTCAGGAGTCCCTTCTTGGGGCAGGAGGCTGGGGTTTGTGTGAGTATTTCAGGTTTGGATCTTGCAGAGCATTTGTTGTTTGTTGCTGAGTGCTGCAGTGAGGGATCCGTGCTGACAGCCCCTGTCGGCCCTGAGTCCGCAGCGCTGGGAGCTGCCCTGGCTCTGCTTGCTGAAGGTGCTGTTTGCTCTGGAGCAGTTCAAACTTGGACTTCCAACCTCAATCTCATCATTTATCTGAGTTAAAAGATGATGGCTGGTGGTTATTTGTAATTACTCTACATGAAAGATATGTTGTGAGGCAAGGGGAGCCTTAATGTGCCCCGTCCGCAGGAGGGGCTGGGAAGCAATTAGGGTGACATATGCTCCATGAAAACAGCTCCAACCCGCATGGGCTGTGCTTCAGTGGGGTAACTCTGCCTTGTCACCACCTTCCAGCCTTCTCCTCACTGCTGCCAGGGTTTTACTCAGCTCTCCATCCACGGCCCTGCCTTGTGGCTGCTGTTATTAATAGGAATGACACGGGCAATAATCATAATAAGGTGGAAAATGAGACTAATGCCATCCCCTGGGCTCTGCTGCTGCAGCCTGGCTCAGGCCGGGCGATTTCCTATCTGCCAGGTGAGATCTTCTCAAGAAAGTGTAAATCAGTGAAAAATAGAACAGCCCAGTTCCACTAAGGAACCTTTCTGTCTGTACTGACTCTCCACATAACGTACAGATAAATAAAAGATAGATAAAGCTTCCAGCCAAGTGTGGCAACCTTCCCAGAATATGGGATACAGGAGACTCTCACTCCAATCAGCCTCTTTCAGCTGGAATCCAGTCATTAGTTAAATTCATCAAAGGGCTTGAAAGCAGAAAGGGAAATTCTTTGACTTGTGCTAACCTTTGGGTGATTGCACCTCTTCAGAGAATGAGCAAATCAAGTGGAGCTGCCCTGCCCTGTGTTTGGTGAATGAGCCGTGGGGCCATTCACCGAGATTGGGCATTATTCACTTTGTATAATTCCTGACGAGAGGTTTAAAAATAACCACACCATCCAAGCGGCTCTGGGGAGGTTATGCAAGAGCAGAAGCGCGGCGGGATGGGCTGGGGTGACGTTCTCTGAGCATTCCCTTTGCTCCATCGGCTGCGAGAAGCAGCGGGATGCGGGCTGAGACCCGGCACACGCCGCTCCCCTGCTCCTTCCCCGGGCACGGCTGGGCTGGGAATTCAGGGCAGAGGATCCCAGCAGTGCCGGGGGGCTGGCACTGGGAGCTGACAGCAGATTCCCAGCCCCACCAGCCTGTGCTGTGGTGCTGAAGCATGAGAGGTGCCTCCCCATCCCTTGGCTGGGGTCTGTGCAGCTCTGCTGTGTCCTGTCCTTGCCCTGAGCACTGATTTCTGAGCTCTCTGCGTATCCTCCTTTGAAGCTGTTTTGGCTGCCTCCATTGTGGAAGGGCCTGGTGAACACAGTGTGGGAAATGCTGTTGTGATTTTACGAGGCTTTTATGTTGTGTGAATAAAGGGCATCTCTGTACGAGAACGATTTGAACAAATGGCATCCACTCACCACGTTTCTCCCTCTCCCCTCACAGCCTGCTCCTATTCCTGCATCCTGCTCCTGTGGAGGAGGACACCGTTTATGTAACGCTGATTTGAAAGGGAACTACCCAGAGCTCTCCTTTTTTACTGTTACAACTTTACTGATGCAGTGATAAAGGATCTAATAGAGGAACACTTCCCTGCCTTAAGATTATTCATATTCCCAGAGGCCATGGTCCTGGAAACTTTGAGGTACTTGAAGTTTTCTGAGGAGATGGTGATTGATGGTAGTTTTCTTTGGGGTTTTTTTTGGGAACGTGGCTCTTCATTCAATGCATTTTGGATTAGTGAGAAGCTCTGTGCTGAAAACTCAGGGTGGAATCTTGTGGACTAGCAAGGATTATTTATCCCTGGGAGAGGTATGGACAAGTGAGAGTGGTTTGAATGGCCCTTTTGTGCCCATTTCAGTCTCCAGGGGGCCACTAAGCCCCTGATTTCTTCTTCAAGCTGGCCCATAAGAAGCCACTAAGTGTTGACGAGTTGGGAATATTTAGTGAAATGTTGCAGTAGTGGCTGATTTCACTCAAAGACATTCAATCCTCACCTGCCTCACTGCAGGCAGGGGCTGAGGTGGAGCAGATGTTTGCCTCCAAGTGTGCATCCTGGCTTGGGGAGTGAGCAGAGCCAGGGAAGATGCACCAGACCGGAGGCAGAGGCTCACCCATTCCCCAAAATGCTTTTCCAGTTGGTCTTGTCGTGTGGAGCTGGAGCAAAGTCCCTCTGCAGGGACACGGCGCAGAGATTTAAACCCTGCAGTGGCCGGGGAGAAGCTGACCCCTGGCTCAGAGTTCACTCTGTAAATGTGCTTTGGGAAGCCAGCCCCGCTGGTGTTCCTGGGCTTTTTTCCTCAGGGTGTGCTGTGGATGCAGCCTGAGAGATGGGACTGAGCACGGTGTGTGGGGCCTGCTGCTGCATTCCTGGCATTCCCCTTCCCTTCCTCTCCTCTGGCTCCTGTGGATTTGCTCCAGACCCGCTCCAGTAACATTAGAGAGGTTAGGTAGAGTGATTCCACCAGCTCCTCTAACAGGGAGCTGCTCCTGTTATTTTTATTTATTCCTTTTGGTTTTTATTTTCCTGCTTATTTTGATGGTGAAAATTATTCCATCTTGATAAAGGTGACACAAAGGCATGGCCGGAAAAGAAAATTGAACAATCTGGAGTCAAACTCCCACTTTTGAGGACCTCTCTTGTATTCCTTGGAAACTCCCCTGTGGCATTAATGACACATTAAAGCCCTTTGGCTTTAGAAAATGCAAGGGGAGAAGGAGACAGTGGGGATCTTTGGCCAGATGGACCTTTCTGAGCTCTCCGAGCACGGGTGAGGACAGAGTTCAGCATCCCTGGCACGCGCTGTCAGAGGTGGGGCCTTGCAGAGTCCCCTGAAACCCTTTTTTACTGTTTGTTGTTGTTGCCATTTTATTTTGGCAGCACCTCTAATGTAATTCAGTATTTCCAATGGCCACGTTCCATCCTGGAAGTGACACCAGACGAGAAGAGAAAGCAAAATCCTCCCAGCCCTCGAGTAGGGATGATTACATTCCTTTCTGCTGGCTTTGCTCGCTGTTGTAAAGCACTCACCTGTTGTACTGGGGTGTTGGGAGTGTCTTAAAGGAGCATCTCTAGAGGGAGGGTTTGTGCCTGGATTATTGGAGCTTTGCTGTGGAAACCTGTGGGGAAAATCCCTGGGAAGGCTGAGGCTGTGATCCTGGTGGTACAGGGATAACACACCCTGTTCTTAGTGAGCTCCACAATGTGCCAGCTGGGCATGTAATTAGAGGGAGCCTTGTCTTTTTGCCCTTTTTCTTTTTCTCATTAAATCGATCTGTTGGTGGAGCCGGGATGTGGAAGTGGCCCCTCTTCTCTGTGCCCTGGAATTTCCCTTTACCCATGGCCAGGTGTTTGTTGGAGCAGTGCCTGGTGCCCAGCCCACACAACATCCCAAGAGTTCATCTGCTCTTCTGCCCACTGAGAAAGCTTTTCCTCTGCCCCTGAAGGTGCTCTGCAGTCTCCTGTGAAACAGGAAGCATTATTCTCAGGTCCATAGCTCCCAAATGCTCCTGGGCATTTCTGCACTGATGTTACGAGGTGAAAGCATTGAGGAATTTTCTCTTTGGACTCTTTACTTTGAACAACCAACTGACAAGAATAATTCATTTTAATAGCAGCTAGGACTTCACCTGGAAGACAGGCAGTGTTCAGGGGATGTCACACCAATGTCCTTGTCACCTGCTGCATTTCTTCTCACTGTTTCCTCTTCTTATGGGTAGGACACTTTCCCAAATATCTAAGTCCTCATTTTTGTAAATTTACAAGGCTGAAATTTTGTGAATTCTTCTGGTGGGCGCAGGGAACACAACTTTATTTCCAGCAACCTTCACCCTCCTGGTGTGTCTGGGAGAGAGTGCTTTAATATTTAGCTGTTCCTGTCGTGATTATTATTCTTAAATCCAGTTCTTTGGTTTTGGCAATGGCCAGATTGTAGCTGGGGTGAACATTAAGATGTGGGAAATGTAAACTTGTGCATCAGGCAGCTAAACACAGAGAATTTCTGGGGCATGATTCACCTGGCTGGAAGGTAGGTTGCTGAAATAGCCGGGATGAATCACACTCCAGATGTGTCTCTTTCTCTTCACTGGCTATCAGGGAGTCCAGATGACTCCCTCAGCTGCAGTGTGGGAGAACCTGACTTTATGGGAGAGAAGTTCCTTTCAAGGTCTTTGGCTGAATATCTCCGAGCGCAGCACTAAGCCGCAGCTTTGAAGCCGAGAGACGTGAACTTTCTGGAGTGAAGAGCTCCTATGTTGAATTCTCGCAGAAAATAATATTTCATGCTGACCTTTCTCCAGTTTGTCATCTCCTGCTGCTGCAGATGTCAGGTTCTGTCTCCATAACCCTGCCCTGAGAGAGATGGACAGCTCCATGGATACAGCAGCATGTCTTGCAACATAAATTAAACTGGATCTTTTCATTTGAGGCCCTGACATTGTCTCAGTGGAACTCCAGTTCTGCCATCCCACTGCCGTCCTTTTGGTACAGGCTGAGCTGGATTTATGTTCCAGAAGGCCAAGGCTTGCTTGCAGGATTCCTGGCTTGTGGATCCCTTCCTTGAGCTGACAGTGAGGACCAGGGGCTGGGAAGGACCAGCCCCTGCTGGCCCTGATCAGTGAGAACCAAGGACTCGGAGCCTTGCTCCTTGAGACTGAGAAGCACCTTGCAAAGCCACCCCAGCTCCTGACATGGCCTGAAAGCACCTTGCAGACCTCTGTGTTAGCAGCACAAAAAGGCTGAGGTGTCACCCCCTGTCCCTTGGTGTCCCTCTGCAGCCCCTGGCAGCCCTTGCTGCTGGCCAAGCCATGCTCCTCAGAGCTGGGATTTGTGCCTCGGGCTCGGGAATGGATTTTTGCAAAGTAGGCTGGGAGGATTTGAAGCACAGTCTCTCTGAAGTTTGGGCTCGGTGACGTTTCTGTGGCAGTTTGTGCCCAGAACTGCCTGTGTGTGAAGTGACAGCAGAGTCTGTGTCAGCTGAAGCAGAAGCAGCAGGAACACGGCTCCTGCGTAATAGCTCTGTTCCTGGTTCCTCATCAGTGGGAAAGGGACTAAAATACCCAATGGCATTAACAAAAGGAACAAGTGTCAGGCCAGCCCGAGTCATTTTTTGACAAGAAAACTGATTTTTGAGCCAAAGAGAATGTACTCAACTGCATTTACTGAGAGAAGCTGAATGCAGGATCCCTGTGAGCCACGGGTGGGAGGTGGCCATGGGGAAAGGGGGCCATGTGAGGTATTACTGGGAGATTGCTGTGACACTGGAATAAATATTTCATGCTGTTTCACAAATCTCTGGTAAGGTCCCTTTGGGAATAGTATTTGCAATTCTGGTCATCTGTGTTCCAGAAAAATGCGGGCAGGGTATGTGAAAGCCTAAAAGGGCTCGTGAAATGCCTTGGGGGAGGAAAAGCTGGGGGCTGGGAGGGCAGAACTTCCTTACCTGGGAAATCACACCTGGACAGTGTCCGTGAACATGGCAGGGGGAGGCACTGGTAAAGGAGAAGAGCTCCTGGCAGAAGAACAGATAATTGTTACCTGGACTCACATGTGTTGTGGGCTTGCTTCAGCTCTGAAGTCTCATCCCTTCCAGGTCTGTCCTGGGGTTCTCTGTGCTTTAAGCTGATCCCTATTAATGAAAGCATCCAGGAACCTTGATTGGGAGCAGGGCAAGGGGTTGTGAGGAGGCACTGGAACATGTCTGAGCACCCAGCTGTTGCACTGGAATCAGAAATCAGTCTTTACAACTGTAATTTCTCCAGGTGTAGCTGCCCTGCTCTGCTGAGCCCAGAGCTGGGGTGAGCTGGGGCTCCATCACCATCTGGCTCCAGCTGCTGCTGGTTGGGATGGGACCCTCTGGTGCCCCCAGCTGTGTCTCAAAAGCCCAGATGTGGGATAACCCCTCCCTGAAGCAGGAGGTGCCCTCTGCCACGCGTTCAGCCATCACCTGAGAGCTTGTTACGTGCCTTGGTTTTCTGTCTGGTGTCCCTGGACCTTGTGAGGCTCGCGTGGACAGGTGCTCTGTATGACACACAAAGGGGACATGTTTGTTCCACAGCTGATTTTGAATTAGAAGGGATAATCTGTGAAAGGGAAAGTGGGAGGAACACAGCTTTACTTTGCTGCCCACCAACTGGGTCCATCTGGGTTTTGAGGATGCCAGGTTAAGCCTTGTAGGTCTTGCTGCTCTGGGTCTGACTGACTCTACAGCTGAAGCGCTGGAAGTGCAGCTCTGACTGTCTCAAACCCAAGGAGATCAGTGTTTTAAAGGAAAGTCAGCGCAAGGCAAATGGGAAATCAGGCCCTTTAATCTGTTGACTGGATTTTCTGCACGACTTGAATGTTCTCTGTTGATGCTGAGAACCTGGAGCTGTGCTAGAAGGTCTCCTTCAAGTTCTCACCGTGCAGGTAGTGATTAACAGGGGTTTGGGGGAGCCAGACTTCCATTAAGAGCTGTCTGACCTTTGCCAGAGCTTCTACACTTGGATAACCACAGTGAGGGGTTATTGTCTGTGTGCTCTGTGTTCCTGCCTGAGCTGAGAGGACACTGTGGCTCTCTGAGGTCTGGAATGGTCACAGGGCTGAGCTCTGTCCCTGTGAACTGAAACTGGGATTTGAGGGAGCCCAAGTCCATGGTCAGGGTGTCTCAGTGGCAGAACTAATGAAGGAGGCCCAGGATGGCTCTGGCAGGCTGATTAGCATATGGAGAAAAGCTGTATTTGCTGGGGCAGCCTCAGTGCTCAGCACAGAATTCCTGCAGTGGGCAAAACATAAACACAATTTACTACTCTGTTAAAAACCACACAGCTGTCACTCAGAGGAGCAGGGGGTGTCCTGGGCATGGGTGGATGGTTGGTGGTGTGGAAGCACAGGCATCAGTGGTGGGATGATCCTGCCAGCATGGAGCAGGAGTTTCATGACTCTCACAGAGGAGACCTGGTCTGTGCTGGTGCTGAGGCTCCATGAGCTCCACATGCAGAGATGTTCCTGAGCTCCTGTCAGACACCAGGCTGGCCTCAGTCCAGTGTCCAGAGGCCAGGACCTGCTCCATGCAGACTGGAGCAGCCAGGGCCAGCAGGATTCCCTGGGCAGAGCTTGGGCTGGGCTGTGCTCCAGGTCAGCAGCGTGCTGAAAGCGAGGGGTGTCAGTACATCACCAGCACTAAAATGGGCAACTTCCACTTTCAAAAAGTGTTCTGAATGCTTGCACTAACTTTGCTTGGATCTGCATGGAAAGCCCCCCGAGCCTTGGACATTTCAACTGAAGTGAAAATTCCTTTGCAGGACGCCGTGGCTTGTTCGTGTTTTGGGGAACTGCGCATTATGCCGGTGGAATTGTCCCTGACAGATGTGCATGTGTGGAGGTGGGAGGGGAGGTGCCAGGACCTGGGAGGCACCGGACACAGCACCTGGAGCTTGCCTGGCATGGTTGGGAGCAGGATGAGGGCAGTGGGAACGGCCCTGGAAAAGTCGTTTGGCTGCGAGCTTTGCTGCGTGTGCTGCTGTGCGTGTGTGTGCCTGGGCTGCAGCGTTCCCTGACTCTGCTTTTCTCTCCCCAAGCTGATCAGTGGTGGTTCCATTGTCAGTGCTGAGGCAGTATGGGATCACGTCACCATGGCCAACCGGGAGTTGGCGTTTAAAGCAGGAGACGTCATCAAGGTCCTGGATGCTTCCAACAAGGACTGGTGGTGGGGTCAGATCGACGATGAAGAAGGGTGGTTTCCCGCCAGCTTCGTGAGGGTGAGTGACTTTCTGCTTTTTACTGCTCTAAGGAATCACTGCCGATGCTCAGGGCATCAGGAGCTGAGCTCTTACTCAGTTTTTACTGTGTTTGTGCTCACTGATGCTGATTCCCCGTTCTTTGCCTGGTTTCTGTCCAAAAATCGGGGAGCAAAGAAGGTTTCCAGTGAAATGAGAGTGGGGCAGAGGGAGGCTGGAATGAGGATTGGCTTAGTGGGATGTGGAGGGGCCTTTCCTGGGTGTCTGTTGGAGCCTCTCTCCTTAAGCTGTTCTTCTTCAACAAACCCCATCCCTGGAAGTGTCCAAGTGTTGGATGGGGCTTGGAGCAGCCTGGGATAGTGGAAGCTGTCCCTGCCCATGGCAGGGATGGGATTGGGTGGTCTTTAAAGTCCCCCCCAACCCGAACCACTGTGGGATGCCATGATTCCATGAAAACCAGTTCAGGATTGTGTGGGCTGTGAGGAGATGATTCAGTGGGGCTTAAAAATTCACACTAGCTCCAGGGGACCTGGGTTTGGAAGAGCTTTCTGCCTGTCTTACCTTCTTCTCTGAACCCTCCCTCTTCTGGGCAACATCAACATCCCTGTGATTGAACACTTCATCTGGGAAGCAGCCATTGGATTAGGAAAATTGGGTTAAAATGTGTGATCTGGTGTTTTCTGGTGATGTACAGTGGCTACCAATGAGGAAGCCAGACCTTTGCTTGCTGCTATCTCCCCAGCACACAATTTTTTCCCCTCTGGTGCAGCTCTTGTGTCTCCCCCAGATCTGGTCAGTGCCAAGAGTGAGAGATCCATGACTGGAACTGGAGCTGGGCTGCCCAAAAAAAGTTAATGCTGTTACTCTGACCTGGGATAACAAATTGGGTTTGGTATTTTGAGTCTGACCCTGCAGCCAGTGGTGGCAACAAGTCTGGAAAATGGATTTGTGTCAGGTGTGATGGGAGTGAAAACCTTCTTGCAGAAACACTCTCACCTGTGTCACTGACGCATCTCCTCTGTGCTGCAGCTGGAAAGGCTGGACGAGAACAAGCTCGTTTTGTTTGCTTAATTTAAACACTGAGATATTCTGGGCCATTTTAACCTTTTAATCCACTGACCAGTGCTGATTTCTTTGTGGTTCGGGGAAAAGATTTAACAGCCCTTTTGTGTGATATCACAAACTGTCCACGGGAGGTTTAAGAACAGTCTGGTTTTGCAATCCTGTGTTCTCAAAACACACCAAAAAGCCAAATGAAGCAGTGTCTTTAAGGCCCCAACCCATGGATCATTTGGCTTGGCTGAATTTCTCATCTCTCCCTACGCATTTCCAAGGCTGGGAGGATGGTTTTAGAAACGGGAGAACAAAGGAGAGGGGCATCAGTGAATCTCAGACTGTGGTACACAAATGTCTGGAACAAACCCTGGATCCTCGTCCTCGGTGCTGAGGGTCACACCAGCCTTACCAGGCAGCTTTCTGTCCAGCATCCCAATGAGCCCAGTCCTTCCATCAGCTCTGCAAGAGGCTGGCTTGGCTATTCCATCTGGGAATCACTTGTTGAGGGCAGGCAGGACCCGGACACTTCCCAAAGGGGAGCAGTGCCCGGCTGTGCTGCATTAATGAGAATTAATATTTAAAAACAAGAGTTCTGGCCTGTTGTGTCTGCAGGTCTTGAAGGGGCTGGAGGGGAAGATTTGCCCCCCAGGTTTCCAAAGCAGCTGAATAAGAAATGAAAGAACTGCGAGAAGAGCAGATGATCACTCACATCATGAGGAGGCTGCGTTTTTCTCTGTTGTACTTTGAGCCCTGCTTTTTTAAGATGATGCCAGGAAACTGCCTGATTTAGCCTGGGTAGTTCTAGTTTCACTTGCAAAATAATTGCTTTTCTTTATGTTTCTCTTATGCAAGCACAGAAGGAAAAGGGAACAATATGTTGCACAGAATATGAATAGCATTCGAGTGAGGGATGTCAGACAGACCAGACCAGACAGGTATAAAGCCAAATAGGATTAATTTCAGGGCATTTTAGACCTCAGGCCTCTTGGAAGTACTAGCAGGAGTGCAGCAGAAGATCACTGCACAGTTGGGTTCCTCTCAAAGTCCTTTGAATCACTTCTGAGGACAAAACTGGGCTGGGAACCCAGTTTGCAATGAGATGTCTGACGCTTCTTGCTCTCCAGCCAGATCATCTGAAAACCTTTGGCAAAGCATTTGGCATTCACGGAATCTCATAGCAGGAAACTTCACATTTGCAAGTGGAGAGGAAAACAGGAACCTGCTGATTCCCTTGGCCTCCTTTACATGACAGCCAGGGGTGGCAAACAAAGCTGCTCCTGAATTCCCTGCACACACAGCAATTGTCTCCCTGCTCCCACCTGCAGTAATCCTCTTAGTAGCTCTGGACCTGGATGGAAGGAAGGGGGGGGAGAGGAAAGCCATGGAGTTTTGGGAGCACAGGAACTTTCAAGGAGAAGCTGGATGATAAAGCAATGGGTTTTTTTGGGGGAGAGAAAGCACAGCATAGGAGAAGTAAAGTTTGGAGCCAGCGTGGAACGGTGAATGGTTTCTGCAGGGAGCTGCTGCACTCAGGGAGAAGGGTATGAAAACCCCTAAGTCAGAAAGGTGGATCAGAACTCCAGAACTAAATTTAGACTCAGCAAGAGCTGGGTTTAGCCAGATGAAGGTGTCCGTGTTACATTTTAATGCCTGTTCTGAGCGCACTGGACACGCACAGGGTGCAGCCGTGGTTGCTGCGTGGTGTCTTTGAACATCCTTTCAGCTTCCAGTGGTCTGACACGTTGGGAGGTACAGCTGGAAAAAACCAGCAGGAATTTTAAACAACCTTTCCCATTCTTGTGGTGGTAATGCCTATTTTTTTCTCCTCTGTGGATGGCAGAGCCTTGGGCTGTCTGTACATCACGGGCTACAGCTGAGTTTTTGCATAACCAGCACATTGACACTGGCTCAGAAAAGCAGGCTCGGTGTTGGGAGGGAGGGATTTATAGCAGAGAATAACAGTCCTGAGCTCCCATGGATCCACTGTTGTGCCTTGAGGTCTCCTTTAGAAAGCACAGCAAGCCTCAAAACAAAGTTTTGATTGCAGAGCCCCTCATGAAGTGTTCAGAAGAGCCCAGGTGAGACACTCCAAACACAGGAAATCAAATGGCTTCATGTTTGGGCTCTGACATATTTCCACTGCAAGAGAAATAAAAAGAGTAAAGCTTATGGATGCTGTGCAGTGGAATCTTTCCTCAGAGACGTGGCAGAGTGCACCTGTCCTGGGCAGAGAGGGGGATTTATTCCTGTGTAAAGCTCTCCTTAGTCTCTTTGGATACCAGACTGAGCTTGCAGAATATATTTCTTCTCACCTCAACAACGCTGACTCTCCCTTCCTCACATTACTGAGCCAAGGTAAAGAGCAAAACTGGGGCTGAGGAGCTTTTACTGCAGCTTCTTGTAGCACCTGGTGACTGAAGAAGGGAAGAAATGGTCCTCCCTGAGCCTGAGCAAGGATGGGGGTATAAAATCTTTGTGGTCCCCTCTTCAGGAGAAGGTGCGGGGGTGGAGAAGTGCAGGGGTGGCAGCTCTCCGTGTTCTCTCTCACCACTGCCTTGGTTCCCCCAAGTGTTGTAATTTTAGATTGATTTTCCTGCTGAAAAGCTGCCTTTGACCCACTTTATTTTCTGCTGCTAAAGGAGAAGTGCTGGATAAATTGGAGTGAGCTTTTAAGGCACTGTGGAGAAGGAGATTCTGAACCCAGAGCCTCCTCGCAGTGCCTGGCAGCTCGTGCCTTTATTGGGCAGGTGGGTTTAGCTTTTAGCTGTGCTTGCTCTATTGCAGGTGTCATTCCACATCTTGCTGCCCCATCTGCTTCTTTTCCCCTGTAAAATCTGATTGTGTCCTGTCAGAACAGCTCATTACTCACCTGCTTTCCCCCTGCTTAGCATTCCCTCAGAGCCAGTGGCATCCAGGTGAGATTTCCCGAGGAAGGAGGATGGAGCTGAGGTGTCCTCACCTGTCAGACAGACGGCCCGGGATGTGCTGCGGTGCCTGCTGCAGTCAGAGCCTTCCAAAGGAGATTTGATTCTCCCGTGGCAAATCCAGCTTAAAAATAGCTGTGCTGGAGGTAGGGCCCAGCATGGGCAGTGCTGCTGGGACAGGAGGAGCTGCAGAGCTTTGGGCTTTCCTAAAGGCAGAGGAGCATTTCAGCATCACAGGGCTGCCAGAGCCCCCACAGCTCAGACGTGTCCCACCCATCAGGTCCCAGAGGGTCACACACTGGCACTGTGCCCTTCCTTGGACGAGCTGCTTTGCAGGTGCAAAACCAGAGTTTTGAGGCCATTCTTTGAGTCAGGCAAACCAGGCACGGATCTCCAGAGCCCCTTCCCTGTCCCTGCCACCCGGGCTGGGAGGGAAGGCCCTGCCCTTCCTCAGCCTGGCAGGGGCTCTGCGATGAGCTCCGAGCTTCTGCTCTTCCCACCTGTGTGTCCCAGGTACCACCACTCAGCAGGGCTTGGGCTTCTGGGACGTGGCTGAGCCCTAATTCCCAGTGTTTTCATGGATGTAGTGTAGCACATGCAGTTTACTGCAGTGTCCAACCAGCTTTTAATCCCTGCTGGAGTTCCAGCCCCTGGGAATCTGCATTTGGAGTGCAGGGAACAGGGAGGGAGCACGGGGCCTGTTCTCTGGAGCTGTTCTTGTTCACCTTTCGGGGATACAGAGCCTGAAGCTGTCCCTACAGAATCCCCTGTTCTCTCCTTTTCTGGAATAAGTAAAAGCTATTTCTCACATTGAGTAAAGGGAATTTCTGAGGCTGGGAATGGAGAGTTTTAGAAGGGAGAGGAAATGCTGAAGAGGTTTTGCTAAAGCTGTGGGGAGTTGGAGGGGGGAAAGGAAGGTATCAAAGAGTCTGTGGTCTGGAGGGATGTGAAGCACACAGGCTGGAGCCAGATTACTGAGGGAGAAATTCAGGAGGAAAACAGTGGTTGGAGCACAGGAGGAGAAGGCGGCTTCCTTCACCTCCCTCTCCTTTTACTGCCGAATGTCCTACTCCTCGTCCTGGAAGAGGATGCAGGAGATGGTTTGTGCTTCCCAGCAAACAGCATCCCACCCACATTCCCGGCCCTTCCCTGTGCCTGCAGCCTGCCCACAGTGGGCCAGAGGCTGGGGCTGGCTGGGCCAGCTCGAGGGGACACTCAGCATCTCCTGCCAGCCCCTCGCTCCTCCCTGGAGGCTCGAAGGGGGAACCCCTCGGCAGAGCCCGGGACAGCCGGTGCTTCTCCCGAGGCCTCGGAGAGGCTGAGCCTGGAGGCTGCTGCTGCTTGACTTCTGCAAAGCTCTGCACCACGGGCCCTCCTGGGCTGCACACGAGCAACTGATCCTCTTAATCCAGTGTGGAGCCAGCAGAGCGGGAATGTGACAGTGCAGGGATGGGGATGTGACTGTGCAGGGATGTGACAGTGCACAGGGATGTGACAGTGCACAGAGTGGGAATGTAACACTGCACGGGGCTGTGACACTGCCCAAGGCTGCAAACAAGGGCACAGCCCTGGCTGGAACCAGCTCAGGGAGGCAGGAAAGGGGGCAGGTCCTGTGGGAACTCTGCTCTGTGGATGGGTGGGAAAGAGTCTGTGGGAAAGGCTCTGTGCTTCCATGGATTTCTGCAGGTTGTTGGAGCCTCTGACACTGGGACAGTGACTGTAACCCACTGTGCTGCCCACACTTTTCCTGTAAAATCCAGATTCCCTGGAATGGCAGCAGCTCTCTGGAAGGCTGTGGCCGTGTCATTAATCTGCCGTTAGTTAATTGTGAGCGAGAATCCAGAATGACACATTATCTGCTGGTTTTTGTCCTTGTGAATATTCACTGGAAGGAGGTTAATAATGCAGCTGGCTGGGAAAATGTTTGGCTTATTGTGGTTTCTGATCATTGTGAGGCGATCGGGCCTCGGTGCCTGTTGAAGGAAAAAGTCCTCTCTGTGCAGGGCCTGCACTGAGCAGGGTAAAGCTGCGATAATTGCAGGTCACTGATGTTGGCCCAGTGCCACTGGGTGATTTCATGCACCATTTGGGTAAAGCTGCGAGTTGATAAATGATATTTATAGAAATTTTATATCACAGAATCCCAGAGTGGTTTGGGTGGGAAGGGACCTTAAAGCCCATCCAGTTCCACCCTGTGCCCTGGGCAGGGACACCTCCCACTGTCCCAGGCTGCTCCAAGCCCCAATGGCCAACCTGGCCTTGGATTCCAGGGATCCAAGGGCAGCCCCAGCTGCTCTGGGCACCCTGTGCCAGGGCCTCAGCAGCCTCCCAGGGAACAATTCCTTCCCAATATCCCATCCATCCCTGCCCTCTGGCACTGGGAAGCCATTCCCTGTGTCCTGTCCCTCTGTGTCCTTGTCCCCAGTCCCTCTCCAGCTCTCCTGGAGGTGCTTTAGACCCTGGAAAGGGCTCTGAGTTCTGTAACCACCTTGTCACAGGTCACTAAATGTGTCAGGCACGCTCTGCCCTCAGTGAGGCCATGCTGCCTCTCACCAGTCACCTCCTTGTCTTCCACGTGCCTGAGCATATTTTCCAGGAATCTGCTCCATGCTCTTGCTGGGCACTGAGGTGAGCCTGCCTGGCCTGTGCTTCCCTGGGTCTTCCTTTTTTCCCCTTTCTAAAAGGATGGCACTCACAGAGAACATGAATTAGCACAATGCAGCCATCAGCTCTCCCTGGCTCCCAGAACTGCTCCTTAGGGAAAAGGGCCCTTTTTATTTGACTATTTTACTTTTATCTGCCTCTGCAAGTTCTTCCATTACGCAAGAGCTGGTCATGACTTCCCAATTAGGGTTGAATTTTGAAATAGGACTGGGAGCCTCATGATAAGCCCGTTCCTCTCCACATGGAGGGGCCTTTCAATGGGAAGCATCACGTAGGACCAGCATTATGCAACTTGATTTTTTTTTTCCTGTAGTTTTCACTGATTTCTTTTAATTAATTCCTGATACAGAGTGCTTGAAATGGCTCTCAGGGCTTGGTGGTTTGGCTGCTGGGCCTTTTTCGTGGCCTGGGGAAAACCTTCCCAGTCTGTTTTATTTTACAGCCGCTGATGTTTTGCATTGCAGAGGTGTTTGAAGAGGGCCTGGATTTATTGTTGTGGGGTTGTCGGTGGTTGCTGAACAGCTGTTGTTGTTTATCCTTAAAAACAGAGCCATTGGATGCAGGAATTCAGTCTGGGATCCCAGTGCTGTGCCAAGCTACAGCCCTGAACTGCTGAGGAGGACAGGACGGGAGCCTGGAGAGGCTTCCTGGGATCCACGTGAGCAGCAGGGCTGAGAAGCTGCCAGGGAATTCCTGTCCCGTCCCTGCTCCATGGAAATCCCTGCAGGCGTGGCAGCCACCCATGCTGAGCTGGGAATGCTGGGGAGATGGGATGAAGCTGGGAGAAAACGAGAGTTTTGAAGTTTCTTTTGTAAAAATGGAGATATTTTCACTGGGAGGGAGGGGCAGCTGTGCATTCGTGTCCAGCTGGAAAGACAGAGAGCAGACAGATCTTTTTCCAGGAGTGGGATCTCAGCTGTTCCCCACAGGAAGGAGGGAAATTCAGGCATTTCAGGCATTTTGGGGGGTCCCACGTGTGTGAAACAGAGGGATCACCCTGGTACAGCTGCTGGGCTAAACCAGGAACGTTTGCAGCTTTGTCCCAATCAACTCAGTCTGACATTCCAGCGTCTCCCCAGTGTGGCTGTTCCACCTCGCTGTCCCCTGCAGCTCCACCACTGTCACTGAGGCACAGAGGATCCAGCTTGGGGCAGCAGCACTGGGACAGAGGACACAGTTAACCCTTGGAGTGCCACCTTCCCTTGGCCCAGCATGGCCCAGCTCCTCCCCAGCCCGGAGAGCTGAAGGTGCAAACCCAGCCCCAGGTGTGTCTCATGGATGAGAGCAAGAGTTTGGTGATGCATTTCAGTCCATATTTCAACAACTCCCTGAGTTTTTCCATGATTATCCCTGGGTTTGGGTCGGAAACCTCCTCCAGCGGCAGTGACTGGCCCAAGGTCGGTGTCACAGCTGCCACTGCACCTCAACTTTTATTACTCATGGTCCCAACTTCAAATGATGCCCTGGAAGAAGGATCCTTGCTGGAATTTCAGAGAACTTCAGAGGTTTAGATGGAAACAGTAGTGTTTGAACAACACAGTGGGATTCGTCCTTCCAGCAGCCAAGGCTGGGGTGTGCGGGGTGGAAGCACCTTCAGCGTCCTCTGGAGCTGATAAAATTGTTGCATTTGTTTTTAATCTAAGGCAGAAGCCATCCAGACTAGAACTGTAATTTTTTTTCCCCTTTGGGAACACAGATCCTAGCAGGAAAGAGCAAAAATTTCATTAAGGAAGAAAGCAGGGCTCCTGAGATTTGCAGATGAGGAAGGAGGGAGTGTTCCTGCCGTGCACAAAAGGCAGCCTGAATTTGAGGAATCATGAAAGTTTGCAAGTTTGCCTTGGAGTTTCAAAGCCTTTAGGATTCATGACTCAGGCTTACACACAAATGCCTTGTTAGGATTAGATCTTTCCTGCTTTTTTTTAAAAAAGGAAAATAAATTTTTTTCTCATGATCACCTGAACTCCAGGAGGTAGAGCTTTAAAAATTATGCTCTGCTGCCAAACTGGCAGGAATGTCAGAAAACTCGGTAACAAGCTGTTCCAGTTGGGTTTGGGAAGGCTGCAAAATCCCTTTTCATAGGAGAAGCAAAGCAGGGTGGGAAGTTATTTTAAACTTCAGCCAGCAGGGTTTAATCCCCACATGGGTGCTCCTGGATTTTCCACATCTGCTTGGTTCGGAATGCCAGTGAGGCTGGCACAAGGACATATCCCTTGGAGGGCTCCCTGTGCCATTCCGTCCTTCCCAGGGCCCATTTTCCCTTCTCAGGGTGCCCCCAGGTTGTCCCAGCAGAGCCCCACTGGAACTGGTGGCACTGGTGTCAGTAGTTGGCCCCCGAGGTCACTTGCACTGACAGGGACATTACTCAGCAGCAGCACCTGATGTATTTATTTATTTTTTTATTCATTTTCCAGCATAAACCTGCTCATGTTGGTGGGGTGTTGCTCTGCCTCGGTGGACCCCAAACCTCTTCCAGATGCTGAAAAAGACACTTTCCTAGCCAGCTTTTGAGTTATTTTTCTGAACACGAGGCATTTGTTTCAGCGTGCCAGGAGAGGTTTTCCCTGCTGGATCCCACTGTATTTGGGTGGGATTAGATCACCAGCTCCCTGCTTTCCCTCACAGTGGCACAGGGCTCAGCCAGGCCTCCCAGTGCTGATGGAAATCCTACAAAACCCCCTTTTAATCCCCAAATTTGCAGCATCATTAGCATCTTGCTAAAGAGATGGGTTTGGTTTTGGTTTTTTTTTTTTTTTGGCCTTTACAACTCGCTGTGGGAGGGCAGAACGTGGGAGCTGCAAGAGGTGGTTTAGCAGAACAGCTGCTGGTTGGGAAAGCAGGGAAGGAGCAGGGGCAGGTTTGGAGGTTTTTACTTCCCTAATTTACAGGAACACTGCCCTTTACAATCTGTGTAAAGCCCAGTTTAAACTGAATAACGAGGAACTAGGAAAAACTATTAACACTGAAAGGAAGCCTGAAGATCAGGTTAATGGTGCTGCTTGGTTTCCTTGTACTCTGTGTGTGGACAGTTCCACCGCTCACAGGAAAATGTATTTTTAGGTTTGAAAGTCCTCAGGATTTGGGGACTTCAAACGCTGAGAAGTTGCTTCATTCCCATCACAGCTGAGGTGGTCTGTGAAAGACAGGGGTATTTCTGTCAGCTCTAGGCTTTATTTAATGTTTGTTTACAAACCACCCCGAGCCAAATTTGAGTCAATCAGAGTTATTTTAAGGTTTTGTGGGAAAAGGTAACAGAAGGAGCCCTTGATCCGTATGGTGTGTGCAGAGCTGGTTCAGACACACAGGAGAGAGTTGGAATTTGCAATTTCAATTTGGTTTTTATTTGATATTGGAAGGAAGCTTCAGTGTGCTGAAAACACAGTGATCCTTTCTCCCTGCTCTTTGTGATTTTCAGTGCCCAGTGCACCCGTCCCAAGCTGCTCTCAGCCCCCCAGGTTTTAGGGAACTTGCTCAGGGGTGTCCTGTCCGTGCACTTTGGGGATCCCATGGTTTGGGGATCCCAGTCCTGGGATGCTGAAATGCAGGATTTGCCTGAGCCAGGCTGTCCCTGTGAATTGATGGGGAAAGCTGCTGAGAAATGGAATCAGGGCTCCTGCACAGCCCACGCCTGGGAGGTCACAGAGCCCCAGAAACACAACCCAGTGCTGATGTCCAGCTCGGATCTCTGAACCAGCCACATTTTGACCTCAGATCAGTCCCCTGGGAAGGGCTGATCCCTGCTCCCAGAGCATCTTCCTGTTCAGACAGACCTCAGCTGGAGGTGGCAGGAGCTGGGACAGCAGTGCTTGACACCAGTAGCTGCAGCTGTGCTCAGGCTGCTCTGTTTTACTGGTGTCCATTTCTGCAGCACCCAGTCACCTGTCACAGGATGATTTTATATTTGGGATCAAAGCAGCCAACACTGGCAACCCCCTCAGAGACGGGGAGTGTGTGGGGAACCATTTGGGGCCGGTTGCACCAGGATGGAACTGGGAAGTGTGGGCTGGGAGCTCTGTGGACAACCCGGTGGGGCAAGGAGGGGCGGATCCAACACCTCCCAGAGCCGTGCAGCCGTGATGCAGCCCCCTGTGCTGCTGTTGGGAATAATCCCTGTGCTGTCCCCTCTCTCCTGCAGCTATGGGTGAACCAGGAGGATGGGGTGGAGGAGGGAACCAGCGAGGTGCAGAACGGCCACTTGGACCCCAGCGCCGACTGCCTGTGCCTGGGCAGGACCGTGCAGAACCGGGACCAGATGAGAGCCAACGTCATCAATGAGATCATGAGCACCGAGCGCCACTACATCAAACACCTCAAGGACATCTGTGAGGTACCTGGGGCACCAGGACATCAGGGGGGCTGGCCTGGGTCTGTCCCCACCACGTCAAACACCTCAAGGACATCTGTGAGGTACCTGGAGCTGCAGCCAGGACTTGGGGGCTTGGCCAGAGCTGAGCCTGGGTTTGTCCCTGGGTGATTTGGGAACAAGCTGCAGTGTCTGAGGACTGGTGTCTAATGGAGGAGCAGCATCTGTCAATAAGTATTGACAGTTCTGAGAATTTCCTGCTGGATCTGATAATTCCTTTGGTTTGTATTAACTAAAAGTGCAATTTCCTGGCCTTTATTCCATAGCTCTTTGACTAAAACATGATGAGGTTGAGATCCTTCAAGCAGTCCTCTTAATTAAAACCCAATGCCATCTACTTTTGAACTTGTGATTGAGGAAATTAGGTTGTAATTAAACCAATCAGTTACCCATGTCATCTGTGCCTTTCATGTCGGGTTCACAATTTCCCCTGGCTCAGGATGGCCCCCGTTTGCCTTTTTTATGGCGAGACTGAGGGTAAAATGTTCCCATCATGGGAAATAAAGAAGGGAACCAGCAAGCAATGGACTTCAGTGACTGACCCCACAAGTCCCCAACTTGGTTCTTGTTCATTAGGTTACAATTAACCTCTACAACCCCTTAAGTTTGGGATTAGTGCCCTGAGCTGAGCCCAAAGTGCAGAGCACATGGTGCTGGGTGTTTGGGGAGGGGAACACATGGCTGTGCCAGAGAGCTTGGGCATGGTGTGCAGAGATGTCCTTATCACTGAGAGGCAGAAGTTTGTTAGCTCTGAAATCAATGTCTGGGGATGGCTTTCAGCTCATCCCTCGCAATGTTTAGGATTTAGTGAGCCTGTGCCCAGTCAATGTGGTGAAGCCCCTGGTGGATTGTGCTTAGAAGAATGTCTTCCTCCCTTCATACTTGCTGCTTTTCTCTCGGCGAGGCAGAGCAGCCATCCAGAAAGCATCTATGACACTTTTCAAATATGGAAGAGTCTTGGGATTTCAATTTGGAAACAGATGAGCTTAATTTCAATGTGCTATTTCGGTCAGAGAGCTTTGCATTGGAGAAGGGAAGAACTGCAGGCACTTTTTCACAAATTGTTTCTTTTCCTGCATTTGTGCTTTTCTGTTGGGAACTGAATAAACCTTAACTCACCTCTCCAGCCATGTCACGGTGTTTCTGCCAACTGGAGTTCTCAGGAGGTGCAGACAGGTTCAGCTGCAGTGACATCCGTGGGGGAGCACTGATTTACTGCCCCTAATGATACGTCCCAGACAGGAGAGATCCAGAAAATTCTTCCTTCGCTCTGTGTGATGCAGACGGGATTGAGGGGCTCAATCTCACCTGCTGGTAGAGCACCAGGAAATGATTCAGCTGAGGAGGGAGGAGGACTGAAATGGGCATTCTCATCTGTGGAATGATGGCTGTGCCTTGCTGGAGAGAGGCTCATTATGCTCAGTGTAATCACAGCAATCCCTTGGCCTGAGGAAGGCTCCAGACAGCTCCGTCAGCCGGGCGTTGGCACAGTGGGGCTGGAGAGGGAGAGCCGGGGCTGGACTGGGCTCCCCGTGCCCCTGGCTGGGTGGGACAGGGCTGCTGTTTGTGCCACAGCACGGGCAGGCACCGGGCAGCCCCTGCTGAGCTGCTCTGACAGGGGCACATTCCCATCCTCCCTGGCTCTTTGTTTTGGGGTGCCAGGAAGGACGAACGGCGGCGATGTGAGGTGTGAGAGGGGATGGCAGAGCAGCTCTGGCTGGGCTGAGCCTGCTTTAGTGCTGAGTTCAGCAGTGTGTGGTTCTTCTCCTGTTGCTGAGCTGTGGTGAATGACAAATCCTGATACCAGTGAGGCACCTTAGGATGGGAGGTGGTTACTGGTGGTTACTGGTGGTGATGAAGAGCCCTCCCATGGCTCCCTTCTGCTTCAGGGTCCATTTCCCCTCTCTGCTCCTGTGTCATTACACACCCTGTTATTACTCCCAACACTCATGGCACAAGTCTGGCCAAGCAGGGAGCTCAGGAGCTGGCCAGCACCAGGATGAAAATCCCCTGTGCAAGCCAAGGCCTGCGGGAAGCAACTGGATTGGAGGGAATTCCTCACCACAGCAAAGCCCCACCGCCCCCATGGCTTGCTGTAGAGCAGTATCTGAGTCCTGGCTGCCCAGGACCAGCCCTGGCTCTGGTTTGCCTTTCCAGCTCAAACAGTCTGAGCTTTGTTCTTATGTTTATTCTGGGTGTGTGCCCTTCAGCACCACGCTCACCTGCACAGGGAGCACTGCTTTACAGCCCAAATGGTGCTGGGCCTGGCTCAGGGATGGTTCCAGGGCAGAATAAACAGCCCCAAACCAGCTCAGAGAGGAAAAAATCTGGAATATCATTACAGCTGCCTTTGAAGTTACAGCCTGCAGCCTCCTTCTTCTCTCCTTCACCCTGCTCTCAGCCAGACAAGAAGGGTGGATGGATGGATGGATGGATGGACTGACCACCTCTCTTGGATGTCTCTAAACCCACTGTGGGGTGAAGAAAACTTAGCACTTAACCTCCTGCCAATCCTGTCCAACTTTGGCCAATACTTGAGGGACTACATGGAAAAGTACTTTAAAGAGAGACAGTTTGGCAGCTATTTTTAGGTATTCATTGAGCAAAACACTCTCCAACATCTGCTCATCAGTCAGCTGTCCCTTCTCTGAGCAAACCTGACGGGATGAGCAGAAGGAAGATGACACTGTTTTATGTAACACAAGTAAATTTACTGGAAAAACTCTGCAGCAGCCTCCTGTGCTGCGTGTTAGGCATGAATCTTCAGTCTCCTTTTCCTGCCTTGTGCTGGAAACCACCTTCCAAACGCACAGAGAGGATGAGGCTTGGGAACTCCTCACGTTCCTTTATTCTCCCTGTGCTTTCAGAGGTGCCTGCACAGAAATGTGCTGTTTCAGCTCCTCCAGACACGTGATTCCAGAGAAATGATGAAGCAGCACGGGGAGGATGGGAATACTGAGGATGAGAATCACAGCCAGTGGCAACCCCGGGGCTGGGAGATGTTCCTGTGTTCGGGAAGGGAGGGAGCAGAGTGTGAGGGGACACTGCCTGCGGGCACAGGGAGGGCCTGGCCTCGGGACAGGGCCACAGCTCCTGGCTTTTTCCTTGGGATTTTTTTCCAAGCTGTTCTGAGATCAGCAGGTAAACAGGAAAAGCTGCATGGAGAGGTGCCCTGTGTTTTTCCCCAGTCTGGATTTTGGTTTGCCCTGTGACCGTCCTGCAGCGTGGCGAGCAGCCTGCTCCCATTCCTCGTGGCCTTGGGAAATCAGAGAGGGAAACCCAGGGAAATGAGTCATCAAGATGCTCCTGGGGGAAGAGAGACCTAGATTAGGAAGTGGAGAAGGTGTTCCATAACCCAAACTTCTCAGCTGAAAAAGCCAGGAGATTCAGGGTGATGGCATCCTCTGAGCTGAGCTGGACATGGCAGAGCCTGGGTCCAGGCCAGCTCGGCCAAAGTGGCATTTCTCATTCATGTTTGAAGTTCTCCCTGCCAGGAACCACGTGGTGAGGCTGAAGGACAGTTCACTGCAGTGTTCAGTGTTCATTGTGGCCCAGCAGCTGCGTGTCACCAGCTGGCAGCGTGGCTGTGTGACTAAGCATCCCGAGTTCCCAAATTTAGCCCTTCCACTGGAGCTGCTGGCGTTTTCTTCCCTTCTTTTTTTCCCCCTTCCTATATAATAAAGGCAAGCAAAGTAAGCACAGTCATCTCCTGATGACCCCTGTGTTGTTTCTTCCCAGTCAGGATGCTGCAGAACGGACCAGGCCAGTTGCACCATCTGAGATTTGGCCTTGCACAGTTTCTGGTCTAAATCATTCTGGGTGGACTTGATGATCTTAAAGGTCTTTTCCAACGTTCACAGTTCTGTGATTTTGTGATGATCATCCTGAGAGGTGAAGTGTAGGAGGATGAGGGGGATTTGCTCAAAACCTTCCCACCCTAAAGCACATCCACTGCAAACTTATTGAGGGTGCACTCAATCCCCCTGTCCAGATTGTTGATAAAGATATTAAACAGAACTTGATGGAGGTGTTAAACAGCTTCCTTGTCCTGGTTACTGGGCTGAAAGGAGAAATCAGAGCAGGCTCAAGCAGCCCCTCACAGCTTTCTCTGTAACACCATGGCCACTGGAAGGACATGGAAGCAGCAGTGCCTGTAGGATAGCTGGGTATGAGGCGTTGGAGGCAGTGGGGTTTGCAGGACCAGGCACCAGCACTGACACCCCTCCTCAGGGCTGTCCCCTGGGTTCTGCTGCTCTCTGCAAATCCTTCCTTCTCACTCCACACAGGGATACCTAAAGCAGTGCCGGAAGAGGAGGGACATGTTCAGTGATGAACAGCTGAAAATCATCTTTGGGAACATCGAAGACATCTACAGATTTCAGATGGGATTTGTCCGGGACCTGGAGAAGCAGTACAACAACGAGGACCCCCATCTCAGTGAGATTGGGCCGTGCTTCCTGGAACACGTGAGTTCACTGGGCATTGTCCCTTGGAGCTTGGGCTGGGAAGGGAGGAGAAAAACTCAGAAGGCAGGAACCTTTTAACTTCTGTGCATCATCCTCTTCTAACACATCAGGGATTGCTCCATGGTTCTCCGTGTACTTTGTGAGATACAGAGGAGGGAGAGCCTGGATATGCAGTTGGATAACCCCCAGTACATCTGAATCACACTGATGAGAAGGTCCTGGAGGATTTTGCCCAGCCCATCCCACTGTTCCATAAACCACCTCCTACAGGAGGCCAGTGTTTTAGATATGTCAGGAAATGTCAGGCAAATGCCAGCCCTGGAGTTGGAGGCTTTCCTGAAGGGAGATGGGTTCAGGGTATCAGAGCTTACAGCTCCCGTGCTGTGTCAGGGCAACACTTCACTGCTTATCAGGGAAACTCCTGACAGACATTCCTGAAACTTCAGCAGGACATCCCCAAAGAGTTTCACAGCACCTTTGAAACATCCCTGGGCCTCTTGTTGGGGTTTCCTCCGAGAAGGTGCATGAGGTGCTAACGAGGCTGGTTCTTATCAGAGCCTGCAATCTCTGCTGCCTTCTTCCAAAGCAGCAACACATTCCACCTCTGCGCTGAGGAGATGTAAGCAATCTTGGTGAGAATCAGTAGCTGAAATGTCATGACTTGAGGCTCTGCTGTCAATTCATTGATAGTGACAATAGCAAGAATTGCTGCTGTGATTCCGAGGAAGATCTGACACTTGCCTGTCACCAGACAGGGGCTGAAAGCTGGCTGATAAACTCCTGATAAATTACCCTGCTTAGCCATTTGGGAAACTGAGGGATGAGGTTGTTAAGATCTTGTTTAGGGATCTCCAAAGCATCTTGTTCCTCATTTTCTTCAGGAGGAGAGAGCTGTCAGTGTGTGGTTGGGTCAGCTGTGGGGATGGGAAGGACACTGGCTCCCTGTTCCCAGAAAAACAGCTTGTTTGGTCCCTCAGGGACTGAGAAATAACAATTGCTGGGCAGCTGTGGTTTTGGCTAAGTAGAATCTGTCCTTTCTTGGGAAAGCATTGGCCACAGCTCGGTGGAACTGGCTGGTTTGCAACACCTGACTTTTACCTGGGCTGTCTCAGAGTTAATTTGTGGTGCCCATCTCCTTCCCAGTGAAATCTTTCCCTGCATTTTCATCGCCTTGTCTGCATGGCCCAGATGATTCAAGCCCGAGTTAAGGGTGACAGTCTTGGTCAACGAAGGCAGAAAAACGAAATTCCAACAAAACAGACACCAGAAAACTTGTTAGACCAGTCCAAAAGGTGGAGGGGCACGTGTGTGGGTGGGGTTTTTGTTTGTTTTTGGTGTTTTCTGGGGCTCTGTTCCTGGGGAAATCCACGCAGTGCCTTGGGTTCCCCGTTGGTAAAGGAAATTTCAAACATACCCAGCTCCCAAACATTTGCCAGGTGCTTCATGATCCGTCAGGGAAAGAGCTCTAGAAAAATCAAGGCTGTCCTCTTGTCTCACCAAAAGCCAGAGCTCTGCTGGGTTCTGCCTTTCAAACCCTCCCTGCAGAGTTTGAAGCTGAGGCCAGGCACAGCTCTGTGCAGGGCTCTCATTAACACACCCGTGCCTGCAGAGCCCTCGGCCGTGTGTCAGAGTGCTGCTCCCTCTCTGCAGGCCCTCCTTTCCCAGCACATCTTCCAAGCAGGAAAAGTGCTGTAGGATCTGTCCCTCCTCCTGCTTGGGCTGTGCTTTCTTAGAAATCCAGACTGGTTTGGGTTGGAAGGGTTGGGTTGGGAAGATCATCATCTCATCCCTCCCCCTGCCTTGGGCAGAGACACTGTCATAGACCGGGATGCTCCAAGCTCATCCTTGGACACTTCCAGGGATGGAGCAGCCACAGCTTCTCTGGGAATTCCATCCCAGGGCCTCCCCACCCTCCCAGGAGGAATTTCTCCCAATATCCCATTGAACCCTGCCCTTCCCAGCCCTGCTGTGGCATTGATCAGCCGGGTCAGCTGCCTGACCTGTTTCCCCCTCCCTGCCTTCACAGCAAGACGGCTTCTGGATCTATTCCGAGTACTGTAACAACCACCTGGACGCGTGCATGGAGCTCTCCAAGCTGATGAAGGACAGCAGGTACCAGCACTTCTTCGAGGCGTGCCGCCTGCTGCAGCAGATGATCGACATCGCCATCGACGGCTTCCTGCTGACGCCCGTGCAGAAGATCTGCAAGTACCCCCTGCAGCTGGCAGAGCTGCTCAAGTACACGGCCCAGGAGCACAGGTAACTCCAGCAGCCACGGGGCTTCCACTGCTGCTTCCCCACAGGCCTTGGGGCTTTCTGTGCACTGCTCCTTCCACTCAGGGCTTGGATTCTCTGTCCACTGCTCCTTCCCCACAGGCCTTGGGGTTTTCTGTGCACTGCTCCTTCCACTCAGGGCTTGGATTCTCTGTCCACTGCTCCTTCCCCACAGGGCTTGGGGCTTTCTGTCCAGCTCCTGTCCCTGTGACATCCTGGATAAACAGGAGCAGGACAAAGGGTCAGCAGACAGTTCAGGCTTCTCAAAGCAGCAGTTCTCCCTGGAGACACTCTCAGCTCTGTTCTAACCAGACCTGTGAACTAATTACCCTTGGATGTGCTTTCTGATGCTACCAGTTACACTGGAAAAATTACCTAATGAGCATTCAGTGGTCTGAGGGGCTCCTTCCCTGCTCCTGGGGAGGACCTGGGCACACAGCGAGTACAAGGCCAGGATCTGCAGCTGGAGCCTGATTTGGGGAGAGCTCCAACCTGCTCAGCTTCACAGCCCAGTCCTGTCTGTGGTTTTGCCATGGGGTTTAGTTTCACAGGAGCACCTCACAAAATGACCCCCATTGCTTCCCAAAATTTCCAGGGTCTCTTTTGCTGCTGCTGAGGACAATCAGCCTGGCTGCCTGACAGTGCCTGTGATTCCACTTGGGATTTACTGCCGTGAAAATAAGGTGGAAGGGAATCCTGTAACAGAAGATTTGCTCCAGCCCTGCCAATTTTCTTTTTCCAAAACCCATTTAAAAGCAAATGAGAACAAAAAAGGCCAGAGATGTTTCAGAAACCTGTGCAAGTGTTGGACTTGTTTTTCCCAAGCCCAGCTCTAGAACAGCAGAGGTGTCATGTGAGCAGAGATGCAGTGATTTGCTTTGTCCTGACCCACAAGTCTGAGTGATGCAGGGTAGCCAAATGCCCCAAATCACCAATTTGGACAAGCCTCTGGCTCCAGATCCAATTCCTGCTTCTCCAAAGACCAACTCAAACTTGGAGTGGGAACCTCAGGGTATCAGAAAGCAGCTCTGGGATCCCACAGGCTGTGGGTTTTCCCCTCAGCAGCCACGTGAGGACCCACAGCACTGCCTGGGAGCTCAGATGTGGCTTCCCATCAGCAGGGTGTTTAAAATGGCCCTCTGGGAGTTACTTGGGAGCCAGAGCAAAGGGGATGTGGGCAGTGTGATAACACAAGGGCTGGGTTATTTTGGGAGCGCATTCCCGTTCCCTTTGGGATGTTTTAAATTCACCATGTTGTTAAGTAATCCCATAGAGCTGCGTTCTGAGGAGCCCTGGCAGCTCTCCTGGGGTTCAGCAGCAGCTGGTTGGCTCAGCCTGAGAGCTCTGTGTCACTGGATTGCCATGGACACTCCATTGCTCCTGTTTCTCTGTGCTCTGGGAAGGGGAGGGAAGGCAGGGTGAGGTTGGCTCACCTTGCATTAGGAGGAGTAACCCCTGAAGCTGTAACAGCACGGGGATGAAACCTGTGGCTGCACAGAGCCAGTGGCACATCGCAGCCCTGGAGCGAGGCAAAACATGGAAAAACACAGGATTCTCAGGGAAAGCAGGGATGTGAGCTTCATCTAACAGAGGAACATGACAGTATTTTTCTTTTTTACCTTCCTTTGCACTACCCCCACACCTGCAGAGCTGTGGATTTTCCCTGCACCAGGTCAGGACAATGCTGAAACCAGAATCCAGACCACGCTCCCCACGGATAGCATGTGATGCTTGGCAAGGATCTAGACTTGGATTCTCATGGAGCACTGGGAAGTGGCCACTGCAGCCCCAGTAGAATTGACAAACCCTTTATTTACCTCCATCTCATGGTTAATGGGATCCTATTATTGCCTCGTGGCCAAACGCTCTGCTTCTGTTGGTTTTTTCTTCCCGGTTTTTGCCAGCTCTGCCACAGACATGGGCTGGGAGCCCAAAATGTTCAGTCCCGAGTCTTTTCTTCATTACAGCACGACAGAAGAACGTGCCTGGGGTTTTCTCATTGGAATTAGGAATTAGCATTCCCAGGATAAAGCTGGCTGGCACCGTCCCACTCGGCGTGGAGGCAGGACGGGGGTGAGCTCAGAGCCTGCCTCCCTCCCGTTGCTGCCTGGTTCATTTGAATTTTTCACAAAGCCACATCTGTTCACCTCTTAAAGATTTACTCCAGCTTAATATGAATTAAATATAGGAAGGTCCTAAGTGCAGCTTGCTGGAGTCCTGAGCATTCCCAGAGCAGAGGGAGCTGGAGTTGGGGATGTGGGAACACGCTGTGTGAGGAGGCCCTGCCAAGGAGTGCCCTCCCTTCTGAGCATGAGCATCACTGCTAGGAGATCATTAAACTGTCTGCAAGCCCTGCACCTCTCCCTGCCTCTCCAGATCCTTCCTGGCCACAGGGACTTCCCTGTTTCCCTAAAGAACTCCTGGATATTCTCCAGGCCACCCTGATGTCCCCCTGGCACAGCTCCTTTCCTCTCTTACACAACCAATGCTCTCTTCTCACAGATGCTCCCACAAAGGGAGGCACAAGAAGTTTTTCGTGTTCACTTTCATCCCTGGAAGTGTCCAGGGCCGGGTTGGATGGGACTTGGAGCACCCTGGGATAATGGAAGCTGTCCCTGCCCATGGCAGGGGGTGGAGCTGGATGGGTTTTAAGGTCCCTTCCCACCCAAACCTCTCTGTGATGGATATATCAGGCAGCCCATCCACTATTTGCCTTTATTGTGCTGAAGGCCCAGTCCTGCTGTCCTGGAATTTGTAGAACTCTTTTTAACCTCAGCTAGAATTTTGATGTAAGAATTTAAGACAAAATGAAAACTCAGCTCAAGGTTTCATCCAAGCAAGGATGCCAAAATAGCAAATAATATTTTCTGTATATCACAGCGTGTTTGTTTCTTAGTATTTCTCCTGTTGGGATCACATGGAGAGGGGATCCAATTCCCAGCATTCACCCCTCTTTTAGCTGTCACCAGCACAATCCTTAGCAATAATCAATAAAGCCATTCCCCCTACAGCTGCCCAAGATGGCAGTTTTTCTCATTAGTCAGCAATCAATAGCAGCCCTTAAGTTAATAATGCATTATGGTGGTGTTGTGGCAGCTGGCCTTGCCTGTCTTCCCAATGGAAATGAACATTACAGCTCCTTGGAATGGAAAAGCAGGCACAGGGCAGAAATCAATGGCATCGATTCCAGCATCACTTTTTGAAAAGACTGATCATCATCCTCGGCGGCCTTGGCAGGAGCCTGTTCTCACTCTGTGTTACTGCACTCACAGGGCCATGCAGGGAGAACAAAAAAGAGTTGCTTGGATTTGCTCACCTGAAATCTGCAGTGAGAGTGAAATCCATGGGGTGACTGCTCTGGTGGCAGCTTGGAAGGTGCTCTGGTCTTGGTCCAAATGAACCCATTTCTGAGTGTTCATTTTAAAACCAGAAAAATCCAAACCCAAAGACAGAGGCTGTAAAAATGCTCAGCCTGTCTTTAGGGTGCTCTTTAGCTGGGCATCCTAAGGCTGTAAAGGACTCACCAGTGCTGTGTTGGTGAGGTCAGACTGGGCTCCCAGTTCCAGTTTCCATCGAGCTGCTCCGTTGTGATGATCCAGGTGGAAAAATCCCATCGTAGTACTAAGGGGTTACCCCTTCCCGTGTTCCTTTGGGCTGGTGAGGTTGTGACAGACTCCTGGGCATGTCCTGCTGCCTCTGATGGCCTTTCCCTCTGTGTCCAGTGACTACAGGTACGTGGCTGCTGCCCTGGCCGTCATGAGGAACGTGACTCTCCAGATCAACGAGCGCAAGCGGAGGCTGGAGAACATCGACAAGATAGCTCAGTGGCAGGCCTCTGTCCTGGACTGGGAGGTACAGTAAACCTGGCCTGGGAACCTGGGAAGGGCAAATTCCAGGCTGTTGTTGAATGATCTATGGTATGGTTGATTTTCCACAGTTTGGGATTCAGCCTGGGGCGGAGAAGGCACAGTCGTGACTTCATGGTGGTGCTTAAATATTAATGGTGCCCTGGAGAAAATCCAGGGTCCAGTTCCAATTTCATCACTAGAAACCTGGAGTGACTTTTGTGCTTGCAGTGCTGGTAGTAGCTGAGACTTGGAGCAAACTCTGTGTGCATTCTGCCCCTGCGCTGTGTCACTGCGGAGGAAGGGGGCAAAGACGTAGCAAAAAGCCCTGGGAATTACAACAGGTTAGGAAAATGGAGAAAATCCTTCTGGTGGTTGCTTTATGACTGGAAGCCAAACTGTTAAAGCGGAGCTAGAGATGCTATTTGCGTTTTATAAATGACTTCCCACTTAAAGATATTTCTGAAGCAGCCCTGTGTGTAGTGATGGTGTAATTAAGGAGCTGAGAGGCACAGGGAAGGCAGAGTCAGCAGAAGGATTCCTCACCAGCAGGCCTTCAGTCTCTGCATTTGTGCCATGTGTTTGGAAGAAAAGCCATACTAAAATTATGTTCTCCCTTTCTTCTTGTCCCTGATTTTTTAAAATCATTGTATGGAAGTAATCCGTAAATAGGGTTTTGCAGCAGATTGAGGACAAACGTTTTTGTAAATCCTCTCGCTGTTGTCATCGGCCCATGTGTTCAGCAAGGAGATAATCAGAGTGATGGAGCAGCCTTTCTGCTTCCTCACTTGTGAAGTCTGAAATAACTCCACATCCCAGTCACTGGGATCATACTGTGTAAATGAATCTGGGGGAAAGAGGCGTTAATCCGTTAATTATTTTATTTCTGGCAGAGGTCTGTGAAGGCTGCGAGGAGAGGGAGAGAAATACAGGTGCATCACCTGTGTCCTCCTTGGCTGATTTAGTTCATTGCCGTGATGGAGGCTGGGTTCAGCCCTGAACCTGGTGATAAAACACACAATAAAACACATCAACGCAGCAATCAGAGCTGGCTCTGGGACTGGGGCTGGCTGGGGGAGCAGAGAGCACAGACGATGTGTTTGATTGTTTTACTGCTCAGGAGCATCTCTCACTGCCACAGACTCATTTCCAGAATGAGGAAATGCTGTGCAGGAGGCTCAGGACCATCAGCTCTGTGCTCAGCCCTGGAGTGTGCCATGGGATGAGCTAATGGGGGTCATTTGTGAGGAGCTCCGAGCCCCTCGCTGTAAATAAATCTCGATTAAGGATGGGCCCATTCCAAGTCCGTGAATATTCATGTGTGAGGGGGAAGCCAAGGTGACCTCCACACAGCATCTATGGAATAGCAGTTGCTTTTTCTCTTCCATTAGCTCAGTTGATAATTCATTTTTATTTAGCCCTATCCTTGATAATTCATTCCTGCTTAGCAGTACCCATTCTTTATCTCCACCCTATCCTCAGGAACTTGCCAAATTATTCTTCCAGGCTTTTTTGCAGCTATTCCAGATTTTGAGCACATTATTGCAGCAACATCCTTCAGCTTCTCATAACACAGCAAAGCCTGCTGTTGGCATGCTCAGAAATCTGATGGGAATACAGCTCCTGGGCAAAGGAAAACACCCTCCTTGCCCCTTTTATTCTGGATTTTGGATGAAGAAGGGTCACAGAGTTTTGATGAGAAAGGAGAGGATGAGAGCTGGACGCAGCAGAGGATTTCACTGCTTGATTCTTCCCTCTAAAGTAATTCTGAATCATCGGATCCAGCCCCCACTCCACAGCTGTCCATGGAACAGCCAGAAGGATGCACAGAAACCCAAAATACCCAGAAGTGAGCCACAGTGTAATGCAGGAAGAGAGTGGGAGAAATGAAAAGATTGGATCTTTGGGAAGTGCTTGGATCTGCTGAGATGTGTGCAGGTGTTCCTGAGGCACTGCAGACCCCAAATCCCACTCTGTGGCTGCAGGAATGTTCCCAGGACATGGATCGCAGGGGTGGGCTCCTCCCCCAGCCCCTGAGGGCTCCGATCTTTGTCTTCTGTGCAGTTTTGGGGTACAGGGGGGGCTCTCTTGGGGTGTGTCCCCAGCCTCTCCAGGCTGTGGGGAAGGGACGTTTCTGGTTTGAGGAGAAGACCACGGCTCCCCGTTGGTGTTTGCTGCCACAAGGTTCAGTCTGTGTGAGAGTCCCTGGCCAGAGAGAGGCACCCATAGCTGTAATTCCCAGCTTTCCTGGCCCTGCTCCTGCTCTAACCAGACCTTTCTGTGCCTGCTCTGTCCATCCCAGTGCCTCCAGCCAGCCCAGAGCACAGGCACAGCTCAGCCTTCCTGAGACCCCCTGAAAGCAGCGGTGACCACAAGAAAACAGGAACCAGGAGTAAAAAATTACCAGTTCAGTCTTTTTTTCACCAGAAATCCAGGCAGGGCACAAGACAGAGCTAATCCCAAATGCCCACCGTGTTGGCACTTGGTGAATGATTTCAGTGGCTGAATGTTTTAGCACGTGGAAATATTTTATTTGAAGGAATGTCTGTTTTTCCTCAGCATCTCGAGACTGATGATGCCGATTCTCTGATCTGAAGTTGCGTTTTCCTTTCTAAATTTACCCATGTTCTGTGAGGAGATGGTGGAAAAAGACTTTTTAAAGAAGAAGAAAAAAATCCCAACCAAACAAAAAATACTTAGTGAGGGAATATTTGAAATGTTCTTGTATATAAAATTGTGTGTACATGTTTTCTTGAAAGGAGAGGCTGTTGTTGGGAATGCTGATCCGAAAACAAATAGGAAAGGTTAGGGCATGTCCAAGCTGCTTTAAGCAGAGGGGTTTTACTGAATCCCATGTTTTAGGAATCACTTTTATCCCTCCATGGGATAAAAATTTATCCCATGGTGGTGAATTTCAGGATGAGGTTTTGAAAGCTGCAAATATCCTTGAGTTAACCAAGGCCAGAGGTTTTACCCAAGAAATCCTGCAAGCAGGATCTGATGGTTTCAGTTGCCAGTGGGACCAGGAAAGGGTGGCCTGGCACGAGGGACAAGCCAGGGTCTGAAGTCTCAGGGAATTATTGGCAGCTTTTGACATCTTTAGACGAGGAATGTCTGAGCAGAATCTTAGGGGAAGATTCTGATCTCACAGCCTGCTGCAAATCAGAACTAATCCCAGTCCCTCTGAGATGTGTTCCTGTGTAATTTGTGGGAATGTGGGCTTGACCGAGAAGCCTGCCTTGGTCTGTTGCCATGTGTGAGTCACTTCTTTATTTTGTAACCTGAATTCCCAGCATATAAACAGAGCCCGAGAGGTGCTGCCCACACCAGTCCTTTGAGCTGGTAATGGCTCTGATTTGGGGCTTCCACCACCTCCTGCCGAGCCCTTGCAGAGCCTGGCAGCTGTCCATGTTCTGAACTGTTCCCTGATGTTCCAGCTCCATCTCCCTCTGCTCAGCATCATCCCCTCGCTCCGAGTGAAACCCCCTCGGGTCAAACCAGTGACATTTAAAGGCAGCAAGGCAAACCAGCTCACGGAGGGACTGGAGCAGGCTTCAAAGGGGGCAGCCAGAGCCCATCCTGGGTAGCCTGTGCTGCTCGCTCCCCTCACTGCTCCTGCCCTCTGAGGGAGCTCCAGCCCTCAAAGGTTGGTGGGAGTAGCCCCACACACACACACACACACAGGGCAGGATTAGAAAGAGATTTCCACAAAGGCCATCGTTGTTTCCAAGTCCTTGCCGACCCCAGCGTGGGCAGGGCTGTGTTTACACCACTCTGAGGTGCATCCCTACCTTCCCCTCTGCTCCTGTTCCCTCTCTCCTGCCCCCACAGGGATCCTGTGAGCCCATGGAGCCCTGTGCCACCTGTGCCTCTGTGCTCAGCTCGCTGGGCTCTGCTCCTGGGCAGGGTCTGGGCTCAGTTTCCATGGGCACGGCCCAGCACAGCCTTTCCGAGCGCCCTGTGCGGATGATGTGGAGATGGAAAACAGGTCTGTGCCTCAGCACACCTGGAATTGCTCAATTTTATGCCTTTTCACACAGCTCTTGAACCACATCAAAACAAAATGAAGCAGCAATCACTGCAGCAGCTCAGGCTCCCCCTCCAGCCCTCCAGCAACACTTTCCTCCCTTTCAGCCCAGTTTTTTCTCACAGGAGGGAGGTGATGGTGGCTCCCTTTCCCTGGGTAGAGATCTGTGGAGATCCCTGATCCAACAGTGGGATGTTTGGCACAGGACAGAGCCTTGCTCATCAGCCTCGATGGGTTTGAACTTGCTATTTAAACAGATTACTTTGGTTTGCATAGATATTTAGATATTTCTACCAGAAATTCCCATGGGGTGCCACTATGGTAGCTTCCAAGAGTATTGAATTTCCATGAAGGGAGAAATACATAATTTTGAGAAACATAATGAGCACTGTCCTTTTAAATTTCTTCTCATTCCTGTTATTTACGGGTCCTTTAAATCAAGACTTGCTGCCCTTAATTATGTAATCTGTAATCACTGGCCTCAGCCTAATACTGCGTTCGTGAATCCAAGAGTGCCATGAAAGGAAGCTGCCTGTGACCAACAAAGTGAGGACAGCCTGATGAGAAATCCTCCTGGGGAAAAAAAACATGGCAGGGAGTGAATCGGAGCCTTCTTCCTTCTCTTCTTCCTTTCCCCCCCCCATCCCCCAGCAACAGAAGGTACCAAAACTGAGCCTGTTGAAGAGGACAACATTTCGCTGGCGTTCCTTTTTGTGATCTCAGTGTAGCCCCGGGTGCTAATCATCCTGTCAGTCTCTAATTGCAGAGCAGCGGTGTCAGGCACAAGAGAGCCCTGCTGGCTCCCTGGGAGCTGGGAAAGGGCACGAAATCCCCTCCTGGTGCCCAGCAGGGACAGCAGAGGGCCGTGTCAGGGTGGGCTGGGGTGCAGGGGAGTAGCTCTGGTGGGCTGTGAGCATTCCCGAGCCCGGGGAAGTGTCCAGCTCCTGGGAGGGAGAGCAGCTCTCAGTGCCAAGCCCTTCCCTGATATCCTGGTGCTCCCAACAGCATTTATTTCATGACACTCTTAAACCTCCTCCCAGCTGCCCACTACAGAGCGTGGTGGTCACTGCAGCAGAACTGGGGAGCTGGGGAGCCGCATCTTTCCCAGGCAGCAGCAGCAGCAGCAGCAGAGCTGACCCTGTGCTGTCACAGTCAGCAGTGGCCTGGGGACTCTGTGTGTCACTGCAGGGCTCGAGGGAGCTCACAGCCAGCCCGGATGTGGGTGACCTTCTGCTCCCATTACTGCACATGAAGGACTGGGACAGTGTGAAGAAGAGAGGAGTCAGCTTGCCTTGGGCTGCCCTTTGGATGCTGCAGGATGTGCACTGAAGGGCCTGGATGCAGCAGGATGTGCACTGAAGGGCCTGGATGCAGCTGGGGAGGGCTGAGGGGTTTTGTTAGAGACTTACGGGACAACACTCGGGTTGGAAAAGGCGTCGGGGCTTCTCCTGGCCGCTCTGCTGAACATCTGCCAGTTCAGGGCAACTGAAAGTTCAGCCTTTTCCTTCTTCAGCTGGGTTTCTCTTAGCTTACAGAAGGATACAGATGATCCAGCCTCTGTAGGAGTTGGGAAAAAATGGAGAAGAAAAAGGAAATTTTCTCCTGGTTCTGTACAGATTTGGAGCCGTGGGACTGGGAGATACATTTGGGGGAGTCTGCCTGGAGCACGGATCGAGGCGTGCTGGGGGAGCCAATGTCCCTCTTTGCCCCCCACCCTGCAGCTGCCCCCTGATCCCCTCAGTGGGGACCAGGAGAAGACAATCTGTGCTGTTCAGAGAGGTACAACTGTGTCAGGACAGGAAAAGCCTTTGGAGGTTCAGAGGTTCTGCCCTGAGGCTCGGCTGTGGAAATTGGCAGCCCAGGCTGGAGGAGCAGGGCAGGACCATGGACACACTGCTCTTGGCCAGCCACGTGCCCATCCCAAACTCTTTGCAATCTGTATTTCCCAATTTGCTCACCCCAAGTGGGAAGTCAGCTATTTCTAGCCTATAGACTGGATATAGAAATTGTTTTCCCCACATAAGAAATGCAATACAAATCCCATCATTTTGGATCTGGATGTTTTTGGGTTATGTTGCTTGCAGGGACTACACAGTTTGGATTCAGCTAATCAAGTAGAAGTGTTTACAGAGCCCTCTGTGTGTCCTCAGGCTTCAGATGCTACCACAGGAGTAAAAGACAAAGCTGGCTTTCTATTTTTAGCAGCCAGCCTCTCCTAAGCTCGCCCCCTCTCCTAAAGCTCCCATCCATAGGCTTGTGGGAATCTTCTTCATAGAAGCTAGCCAGGAAATTCTGGAGCTGGTGTGTTTTGTTCAGAGCCTTCTGGTTCTAGGGCTCGTGTCCCCCTGAGCTGTGGCAGCAGCACACGGGTCCCGGGGCTCTGGCCAGGCTGAAGTGGGACCCTGCTGAGGCACTGTGGGATCTCAGCCCATCCCATCTCCCTCTGGGTCCTGGGGAGTTACCCTCAGTAGCCCCTGGCACAGCACAGGCACAGAAGTGAGGCAGGGAGGTGGATAAAGCCCTGGCTAAGGCGGTTTGGAAGTCTGTGCTGCAGCTTGGTGATGCAGTGACTTAATGAAGCTGCTGTTGTCACGGGGCCCGGGGACACAGGCAGTCGCTCCCAATCAATGCTGAGAGGTTAATTACACATTCACCTGAGCAGCAGTTTGAAATCCTCACCACGGAATCAGGAGTGGGGGGGGGGACTCTCGGCTGCCTTGGCACCTGCAGGCGTGAGCAGCACCAGAAGTGTGTGTCTAGCTACGTGCCCCCCATGGCTGGCTGAACCTTTACAAGCTGTTTGCTGGGATTTTCGGGACTCTGTCGTCCCAGAAATCGGTTCCAGCTTGGCGTCAAAGCCAGAACTGCAGTAGTTCACAGCCAAAAAGAAAAAAAAAAAGCTCTTCTCTGACTTGCTCCTGAATCCTGCTGCTGAATCCTGCTCCTTACCTTTCAGCTGGAGCCATCCCGCCTCCTTCCGCGGTGCTCCGCCGAGATGCCCACAGGGCAGGTGGTGGTGAATTCACCCATTTTTAATAAATAGGTTTTAATTAACTTTTTAAAAAGTCCAGCTCATTCCAATTAGTGGAGGGTGACTGCATTTGTTCTCTCAGAGAGTGGGAGAGAGAGCGCTGTGTTTTCAAGACCATCTGCTCACGAATCCTTAAAAAAAACTCGGGAGAGGAAAACAAGTGTTAGCCGGAGGCAGGGAAGGGTGAGGGCACTCTGGCAGCCAGCAGGGAGGCCTGGCCAGCCGGGGGGGGGCTTGGGCTGCCGTGGAAGCCGGGGTGGTCCTGACAGGATTTTGGAGCTGGGGAACTCTAACGAGCTGTGAGAGAAGGGACTGGCAGTGCCTGGATGAGTGGGAAGAGAGGCAGCAATCCAGAGGGCTGAGTTCTGCCAGCCTCAGAGGCGGGGAACCGGTATCCCAGAGTGTCCCAGGCTTTCGTAGCTGGCCGGAGATTTCAGGAGGGGAATTGCTTTGGGATGATGCTTTAAAGGGAGGGCGTGCAGGGAATTTGGTGTCTCTGGGGTGGGCAGCAGGAAGGGGCTTTGTTTTCCTGATGCCACCAGCACCTGCAGCAGGATCCAAGGGTCTGGGGGTACCTGGAGAGGGGAGTGGAGAGAGGGGACAGTGTCTGGGGCAGCTCTTTCCCCATCACAATGTGAGCCATAGTGACCATGCTTCAGGTGTCCACACTTCCTCAGTTACTCCCCTTCCTTCAGAATTATCCCCTAATCCCAGTTTCTGGTCTGAAATCAGATGAGGTGGCTTTGACAGCTGCAGAAGGGTTGGAATGTTACTGAATTGCAGCTTCTCCCCATCCTGCAAAGACAGACTTGTCCAGTGCAGTTGTCTCAGCCTCGTTCCCTGTGCCCTCCAGGGAGACGATATCTTGGACCGCAGCTCGGAGCTGATCTACACGGGAGAGATGTCCTGGATTTACCAGCCTTATGGACGGAACCAGCAGCGAGTTTTCTTTCTCTTTGATCACCAGATGGTTCTCTGCAAGAAGGTAAGGACACAGCTAAGGGCATGCTGTGGGCAGGCTTGCCAGTCCAACGTGGTTTTTGGGGCACGGTGGCTGTTGGCTGCACGTGCAGAAGAAGATGTGGAGAGCCCTGAGGAAGGGCAGTGTACATGCTCGGGGTGGGGAGCACACTGTGATGGGGGGATTTTTGTGCTCCTAGCAAATCCAGCCTCCGCTTGCTCTTTTCATGCCTTTATCTCATGTGCCCCTGGTTTGGCTCGTTGCCTCCCTTCTCGTTTTAGGATTTGGCTGCAGTGTATGATCTGGGATTAGATAGCCCTGCAATTCCTGTACGAACTACAAAACCTGGCACTGGGGCTGACAGCCCAGTTGCTGCATTGAGATGGTGATGAGCAGCAGCCAGGCTGTGCTGGGTGTCTGTGCTGGCGCCTGGGGAGAGGCTTTTTAAGCCTCATCCTCCTGTCTGTGCCGTGCTGGGTTTCACAGGGCCCCTCCCTGCCGTGGAACCCATGGAGAAGGTGGGAGGGCAGTGCAGGATGCTGCTGCTGGTGTGCTGTGGTGTTGATAGCAGCAGGTGAGCTGTGATCCAGAGAAACTGTGTCCAGCAGCAGCTCTTGTGCCCCTGTGTCCCGCTGAGGTGATCCCAGCTCACTGCCAGCACACCTGTGTGACACGAAGGGACAGAGCTCATCAGTCCTGGGTGTGACAGCTCAGGATTTGCTGTCACTCCCTGCAGCCACACAGAACTGTGCAGGGCGGTCCGTGGGAGAGCACAGGGCTGTGTTCCTGTCACAGCTGCTGGGCTCAGGACAGGCTGAGCCTGGCACCCGAGGAGGAGGAAGGGCGTGGGTGGGGGGCGTGGGCGGCTCCTGACTCAGCGCGGCATCACTGCCCCCTCCGCGGCCTGGGCACTGCAGTGGGTGGCACTTTCATCTCCTGAGTCATGGTTGACTGAAATTCTGCCTTCTGGAATGCCTGTGCTTGTTTTTCCCCTCCTCGTTGCTGTGCCTTTCCCTCCTTGCCCGGCCCTGCACAGAAGCAGCCTCAGAGCAGCAGTGAGAGCTGGAAGGAGGCTGGAGGTGCACAGCTGGTTTCCTGTTTAATCCTGACCTCCTCCTCTTTGATCATGACCCTGGATTTCCAATTCAGAAGGCAGCATCCAGTCTGGCTTGCAATGGGCCTGGTCCAGAGAGGTATTGAGCGTTCCCTTAACTCTGGGGAAATCAGGGCTGGGATTTCCATGGTCATCAGCACAAGTGGAGGGTGGTCAGCAATCCACAGCAGGCTGCTGGGGGCCTGCAAGGTTCCATCGATGTGCAGACAGCGTTAGTGTGACACTGTCCTCCTCCTTTCTGCATTTTGGGGGGTGTGGAGATGCTGCACGAGAGGTGCCTGTGTGGAATGCACCTTTTTTTGTTGGACACCTGGCCATGGTATTTCTGTGAGGGGGAATAACTCTCAGGATGATTGTTCCTGTCATTACCCCCTGGTTGTTACCTGATTTGCACATCTGCAAGACTGGGAATTCCTGAATGCATTTCCATGGCCACCTTGTCTTCAGACAGAAACCTGGCTTGGGAAGATGAGTGAGTGATTACCCAGGGCTGCACTCAAACATGCTTGGCAGATGTTATTTCCACCACTGTGGGTGTACTGAAATCTTTCTCCCAACAGGGAAAGCTGCACTAAGGTTTCCAAGGGCTGCAGCAGGTGGAGAAGCTGACACTGTGGCAGGCACCTCTCCCTGCTGGCAAACATCTTGTAAACTTGTGTGGGATAATTTTCTCAAAAATAGTTTGCAAGCTTTGCAGAGAAATCTCTTTGGCTTAGATTTTGCCACCAGAGACAGCACTGGTCACTTCCTGACATCAGCACTGAACGATTTCCTGGTGCTAGGAAGTGAGGAGTTTGATCAGATGAAATGGCCTTGTCAACCATTTCAGGGTTCTACAAACTGAATGCTGAAACACCAGCGTGGATGCTCCAGTTCCTGATCCAGAGCCGCTGGGAGAGCTCAGAATCCAGGTTTTCCTTGCAAAGCCGGGTAACTTTCAGCTGCTGGGTTAATGTCAAACTCTCCCAATGAATTTCTGCCCATGTTTCCTGAACCACAGGCTGGGACACTGCACGAGGACAAAGTGGTGCCTTTTCCAAAGAGTTGGTGGGATACCCTAACGCAGAGCTGCCTTTTGGGAAGGCAGAAGGGAATAGGCCGGGCAGGAAGCAAGCAGTGCCTCAGTGTGCCTTGCCATACGTGTATAATCAGGAGAAAAAAGCCTGTTCTGGGATGCTGGCCGTAATTACTGAGAAATGAAGGCAATCCTGGCTGATGGTAATGCTCAAAGATGTTGCCTTAAAGGCACAGGGTCCACTTTCCTTATCACCCTGAAGTTGAGAGATTTTGACACAGAGATGCTTTAGATTTGCAAATCATGGTATTTAACATCCAGGCCTGTGACACACAGCGTTAATTATGATCACTTTGGGGATGCTCGAGGTTCTTAGCAGATGAGGATCTTCTTTTCTCTGTTCTGGGTAATAATTTGAATTCCCCTGGCGGGCTCCAGGGTGCTGTGGCATGGGGCTGGGAATGACAGTGTGAAGTAGGAAGGGTTAACAAGAGTTCCTGCTCTAAATTCCACTTTCCTTTCACCAATAGCTGAGCAGTCCTTGGTGGGGCCCTGTGTTTAGCGTTTTCTGACAGCGCAGAAAGATCAGTGACTGCATGAAGTACATTTAGTTTTCGTTTGTGCTTTTTACGTGTCTCTTGTAATCAGGAGGCAATGCGAGCTTCCAGCTTGTGGTTTATTGCTATTGCTGTGTTCTCTTGAGCTGCCCGAGCAAAGCAGGTTGGATGAGAAGCAAAATGAGACCAGTTTAATAGCAGTAGCCAGCCAGAAATAGCCGTGCTACAGGAGATGGAGTAAATAAAACAATCCTGTCAGACTCCACTGCAGTCCAGGTTTCCAAATGGGAAGATAAAAAAGACGTTTCTGAGTGCTTTCAGTGGAAGAAGGTCTCATTCCCATGTAGGTTCTGTTGGAAACACCGAGGTAATCTCTGCACCAAAACAAGGTCCCTGCTTTTATTACAGGCTAAAGAGGCCTGTGAGACCAGCCAAAAATCTTGTTTGCAAACACAGAGCAGTCCTGGGACAGTTCTTATTACTTTAAGTGGGTTTTTGAACCCACCAGGAACAGTGCTTGACTTCAGCAGCACCTCCCAGCTCTTCCCTTTTTCTCCCAGTAACACAGATCTCCACAAAGTGCCACATTTTGGGTCAGGCCTGGGCCCAGCCTGCAGCAGGGTGGGGAAGTGGCTCAGGCTGGGTTTCAGCAGCTCAGGAGGGACTCGGTGCTGCCCTGGCAGGCAGAGCCTGCTGCTGCTGCTGGAGCTGGGGTGGTTCCTGGGCTGTCCAGTGCAGAGCCAGGAGCTGGACTCCGATGATCCTTGTGGGTCTCTTCCAGCTCAGGATATTCCGTGAGTCTGTGAGGTGGGCATGGAGGTGATCAAAGAGAACACAGTGGCTTGGTCACAAAGTGTGAAATGAAGTTTTTAGAGACCAGTGTTTCCCCAGCCCCACTCCCAGAGCCCTGTGGCTCTAGCCCAGCTGGTGCTTTCTGCAGGCAAGAGGTTTCTGTGGGATCACGGAGCATGGAAGGGAAGTTGGATGTTTCATCAGTCCCTTGGCCAGCAGAAAGCCAAGGAAGGCAAGTCCAGCATTCAGCAGGGTATAGATTAAAACCAGTTATGAAACAGCACTCCAGCTTTCAGACAGGGGTATTCAAGGGAGGAAAACATTCCTGTGGATGGTGCCACCGCCTGGAATGCTCAGTGAGCCTTTGCAGGGCAGTGCAGGTGCCCGTGGTGTGCCCTAAGCAGTGTCACAGGGGATTCGTGCTGACCCAGGACCTGCTGTGCTTCTACTGCCTGCGGGGAGCATAGAGGGAAAAGCAGAATCCAGAGGGTCTGGAGGAGCCAGCAGGAGGAGTGCTAAAATCCAGAAAGGGCTGAATTTAGAGTCCTTCACCATCTGTGTGGTTGTCTGGGCAGGGATCAAGTTTTGCCTCCTGTGGCCATACAGATTTGCAGGATGCTCTGCAAAGCACTCTGTGCCTCACTTACCGCTCCTGGAATTGCAGTGGGTGTAAATTTGGCCCACAAGCGAAAAAACCAACCCCTCCTCTGCCATGACCTTTCATCAGCACCATCTGAAGCCCCTGTGAGCAGCTGGGGAGGCCAGCAGAGCGGAGTGACGTGGCTGCACAGGGGTTTCCCATCTCCTCCTGTTACAAGTCCTTTGGAAAGGCCCTCGCCCTCAGCTCGCTGCTCTGCAGCCAAAGGGGCTGGGCTCGGGGTGGAACAAGGCACCAGAATGCCACCGGTGTGCCACCGAACCCACGGAACGAAAATAGCACTTCCCCACAAACGCTCGCAGCTCCCGTCCTCCCCCTCTCGGATCCCACTCTGCAGCTCCACGGAGCTGGCGAGGATGAATCAAACGTCTCTTCCCAAGCTCGGGAGACAGACAGTGCTGAATAATTTGGCAGGGATCTGCCGACCTCCCCGGTACAGCTGTCCTTGTGCAGGAGGAGTTACGTAAACTGAGAGCGCCGGCATCTCGGCTCCCCTGGGGACGCTCCCGGCAAGTTTGGGGTGGGAAGCGAGTGGCTGAGGGGGTTTTGGGGAGGTGGTGTTACATCTCCCTGTCCCTGATAGGATCCAGCCCTCAGCTCATTCCAGGCGGGGCTGAGCAGATCCCGTTTCCCTGCTCCCAAATGCCAGCTCAGTCCCAGCTGAGTGTCCCAGGGCTCAGAGCAAGGCTCACAGGCTCTGGCATCCAAACACTTAGCAGGGCTTAGATTTATTTTGTTATATCGGGAATATTTAGGACAAAACCCACTTCATTGAGCTTCAGGGTCTCATTTGGGCGGAGGAGAGGCCCAGAGTGGTGCTGCACTGAGCTCCACTGTGTGTCACTGTCAGTGTCCCACCTGAGCACAGCCCACAGCAGGGTTAAATTAAATGTATAAATGGTACAGAAAACTGTCCCCTTGGTGTTCATGGCAAGCAGGCTGGGCTGCTTCTGTCAAAGGGTCTCTTTGGGTAAATTAGACTTAAAAAATGTAGGCTCGGAATCTGTTTTTAAAAAGTCGAAGAACATTGGAAGCCCTTATGACCAAAGATACCCAAAGACATGGCAAAGTGGCAGCATGCCATGCTCTCATTGCTCACGGCAGGCTGGGCAGAGGGAAGAGAGAGAGCAGGCAAGCAGGAAAATCAGGACAAATTTCAGGAGTACACTGGAAAACTCTGCTCCTCTGCTCTGCTGTCAGTGCCCAGGCCAGTGGGAAATCACAGAGAGGGCTCTGAGACCCACCCACGCCTCAGTGCAAGAGGCAACTCAGCCTCTTCCAAAGCTCTGCCTTTCCCAAATCATGAGCTGGTGTTTGGGTGCAGTTATTGTGAGCCCTGGCTTAGTCTTCACCTAATTCCAGCACCAACTGTTCCCATGGCAGCTGCTCACCGAGGACAGGGCTTGCCGTGGGTGGCTCTGTGTCCAGCCTCGTCCTTGGCTGGCTGCTCTGCCTTGGAACTTGGGGAACACTTCATCTGCTTCTCAGGGATTGCTGCTTCTCATCCCTGCACAGAGCCCCCAACAGCCCCACCCTGGGCATCCCTGGCAGAGCTCCTGGAGCTCTGGCAGCCTCGGGGCCGTGCCCATTCCCTGGGGAGCCTGGGCAGTGCCCAGCACCCTCGAGGGGAAGAGCCTTTCCCTGATATCCAACCGAAACCCCCCCTGGCACAGCTCCAGCCATTCCCTGGGTCCCGTCCCTGCTGCCCCTCGGGAGGATGTCAAAGACCTCAACGAGGTCTTCCCTCAGTCTCCTCCAGCTGAACAAACCAAGTGCCCTCAGCCCCTCCTCATAAAGCCCCTCCAGAACCTTCCTCATCCTCATGGCCTCCTTTGGATGCTCTCCAATGGCTTAAAGTCTGTGTTATATTGTGCCCAAAACTGCCCCAGCCCAGGGCAGAGCAGGACAATGCCCTCCCTGGCCCGGCTGTTCCTGATGCCCCCAGGACAGGGATGTCCCTCGTGGCTCAAGGGCACTGCTGATGTTCTGTAAAGCTGGTGGGGATGGAGTGATGATCCCCATTGGAGGAGCCCCCTGTTGCCTGTTCCTCCTCCTCCCTGTGCCTCTCAGGGCTGGAGGGGCTGTGCTGTCCTTACTGCGCACAGGCCTCCTCTGCCTCCCTCGGCTCTGCCAGCTCTGATCCCAAGGCTCCCAGTGCTGAGCTGTTCCCACACAGCTTTGAGCTGTTAGAGATCCACCACCAGAGCCCTCCAGTGCATCTCTCACTGATTACTGACAGCTCCCCCTTGATCTGCACGATAAACAAATGTCATTATCCTACGGTAGAGGTGGGGAAGGGCTGAGGGACAAATCTCACCTGGAGCCCCAGGAGCTGCACTCACAGGGCCTGGCTGCATCCACGTCCTTGGAGCACATAATTCCTCCCCGAGTCATTTTGAAACTCCTTTGCCATTGGAATGTGCAGGGTTTGATAAACGGGAGCACCAATAACCTACATATGCAGTGAGGAACTTGTAATGGATTATTCTGTGGTTGGCATCTCCTGTCCTGTCAGCTCCAAAGAGGGATCTAATGACTCACGGCTGGAAATGGCTCTTCCTCCATTTGTGTTTCACGGATGATTTGTTTTATGCATGAGAAGTCGAGTGTGACCTAGCACAGAGTAAACCACAGCCCTGAAAAAGGCACCATCCTAAATCTAAACTCTTGCTTAAGGCCTCCCCATCCACCCCTGCATGCCACCCACTCAGGAGTTAACAGGAGGAATATGAAACTCTAGGAATGCTGCACACGTGGAGTGAAGGTCTGGGACCAGGCCAGGTCCTCTCAGGTGCTCATTTCCTCCTCGGGTGCTCTGTGCTGCTGAAACCCTCGAATGGCCTTTGGTTGTGATGCCATTTTGCACTGGTGACTGCAGATTGCCCTCCTTGGGATTGTTCTTTTTCCCCTGAATTGTCTTGGGAGGGCTTGACCCTTTTCCTGTCCCACAGGCAGTGCCAGTCACAAGGAGCTGTGATCTAGAATACTGGGGCAGAAAAGAAGTTAGAGATTAAAACTCGAGAGCAGGAGAAGCAGTCCTGAAGACCAGGAGGAGTCAGAGAGCTGCTGAACAGTGATTTCCAGGTGCAATCCTTCCTGCAGGTGTCTGTGTCCACTACAGCAGGAGCACAATTCATTGTGACAGGGAGCCCATCCCAGCTTCCAGGTTTTCCCATAAAGCTCAGCCTTGCTTTCCTTATGATGGTCACAAAGACTTTTTTCCTTCCAAGTGCAGTTACATAAAGTCACCTTCCCCCTTCCAAGAAGGGACAGTGATGGGGGGTGGGAGCAGAGGGGGTGGCCCAGGCAGGTCCCAAGGCAGGGCCTGCCCCGAGCGTGGCCACAAACCCCAGCACAGCACCCGGGGAGCAGAGCTGTGGGGGGCTTATGTAACGTGTCAGAACTTGGCTTTGTGCTCCCATCAAACCACTTTTTTAGGCTTCATCTTTTGCTTGTGAATCCTTAGTACAGATTACGTGAACAGACTGCAGAGCATTATTCGGAAGAGCTTAATTAACCTCAGCGAGGGGAAGAAAAGGAAATCATAGAAGCTGTAGGGTAAAAAAAGATCATATTTAGACAAATAAGTGCAAATGACCCAGATGCATCAATTTCCTTTAGAGCCAGGCAAGGCAGGCTGGGTGCTGTGCAGAGGCTGCAGGTCTGTGCCGCTGCTGCTCTGCTGCCGTCCCGCTGCCACACCGCCCCAGGTCCCTGCTCATCCTACCTGCTCCCATCCCTGCTCCATCTGTCACCTCCCCTTAGACACCACCCAGCTGCAGCACTGGGAAGGACCCCAGGAGATGAGCTATTCCCTTTGCAGGATTAAGCATACTCAGATCATCTCTGATGGATGTTTGTCTAACCCTCTTTTGAAAATCCCCCAGGAATGCCGTCCCAAGACTTCCCTGTTTTGTCTGTTCTAGGGTTTAACTACTCTTCTAGATAGAAACATTTTTTCCCCAAGATTCTAATCCTGTTCTCCCTTGTGGTAAATTAAGCCAAGGCACAATCAAAATGGAGAATAATTGGTCACCAGCCTCCTTAGAAGAGGAGCAGCTTTCACATACTGGAATACCAACAGCACATTCCTTTTTAGTCATGGCCTTTCTAGATTAAAAAGCTCCATTTCTTTGGCCTTTCCCCACTGATAAGGTTTTGAGAGACTTTTTTTGGGTTTTTATTTTTATATTTTCTTGCTCTTGCCTGATTTAACTACAAGAAATAATCTCGTGTGACATTCAGAACTGGCCAGTGCAAAGCAGCTGATGGTCACCCTGGCTGAGCCACGGGCAGGATAATAAACAGTTCCACATGAACCGAGCCAGCATGTGAACAAAGCTATATCCTAGAGGTTAATAATTTCTTCCTAATTCTCTCATTTATCCCTGGGATAACCAGGAGCAGGAGCAGCAGCTGCCATTCCTGTCCCCCACAAAGCCAGAGCTCCTCTCAGCAGCGTGGCTGCTTCCTTAGCAGACAGATCTCCATTTTTGTGCACGGATCTGCTTTGTCCTCCTGCCATGCTGTACTTACACCAGGTTGGTGGAACAAGCCATTTGCCTCCTCAGCCTCACAGCTGCTTTCCTTTATCTCATGTTTGCTTTGACTCCACTGGGAGAAAGGCTAGAACTATTCTGGACAAAGCGAGGATCAACAGGTTCATGTCTGAGCACTGCTGCTGCACCTGGCAGAGAGCACACAAGCAGCATCTCTTCATGACCTGTGTGCTCTCTCAATTCTATCCTCTTGTCCACGTGCATAAAAAGCTCCTTAAAACAAGGGTTTGGCCTTGTTTGCTGTCTCTCCTGTAGGCCAGATGAATACCTGCATTTTATTGAGCTCAATTACAGTTCCAGACGTTTGAAGAGGGCCATGCTTCGCTAAGGAGCTAAATGGTGTCTGTTATTCTTTAAAAGCTGTATAAAATATCCATGGATCAAATAATTATTATGCTTCCCATATTATGGGTGTTAAAATTGAGTCAGTTGGGAAATAATATCCATTCACTGCGTGTTGGCAAGAAGAACAGAGAATGATAATAGGAAATGCTGAGCCCATTAGAAGTAAAATTATCCAGTTACAGTTGTTAATCTGCTCTGTGGACTGAACTTTCTGGAACCAGGTGTGGACAAAGTCCTCCATGTCCAGGCATGCGCTACCCATGAGATGTTTGTGTGCTCTGCCACTCTGTGGGGAATAAAGGGTCTCTTAGAAATTCAGGGTACCAGTGTAGAGTTCATGGCCAACAATGGTCCTTCCTTTGAAGGAAAGCATTGGGAGAAAAGATGATGCATTTCTTCTAGAGCCATTGTGGAATTTCCTTCTCCAGATGGCAGTGAAGTGGCAGACAGGAGCTTTGTGCTGTTGTCTTTCCCTTGCTCAGCTCAAGGCCGAACTGCAACGTTTCCTCCTCTGCAGCTGAGCTGCTGCTTCCTCACTCCTGCATTTCACCAGCAGTAACCTGTGGGGCCATTTGATCTCCAGAGGCACTTGCAGGATTCCATTATGTCCTCGCTGCTCCTTCAGTCACTCCTGGGCAATGCCTTTATCTTCACATCCAATACTCAGCAGCTCAGGACCCTCAGAGCCTGGCCGGAGACAGCGGCAGCTTCTGCTGCATCCCAGGAGGGCAAATGTGTGGAGCAGCTCAGTCAGGCACGTCCAAACCCATGGATTGTCCTCTGGAAGCACAAGGCTGGTAAAGCATTCACTTGGCAGTAGCTATTAAAAATAGCTCATAGTGTTTTCTGAATCAAAATCGGAGCAATAAGAGGGGGAAAATGTATTTAGTGTGTGTGAGGAAAGAGGCAGTGCACAGAGCCTGGGATTTTCAGAGCTTGTGATTATTGATTCTTGTAGTACCTTTGTGAACAAATCTCTCCACAATCATGAAAATTGCCTGGAAAAGTCCATTGGATCCATCCTCACGGGCCCATGGTCTGATGGGGTTGGTTCTGGAAGTTCTCAGCAGCAGTGGGACGGGGAATGGCTGCTGTGCAGCTGATTTAAGGAGCACATCTTCGTCCCTGTGAGATTTGGTATCAGGTTTTTTTTGAGAACGTGGTGGAGATAAATGTTCTCTCTGAGAACAAGCCCCAGACTCCCATTAAACACCGTGTGTGGTATTGACCTGATTGATCAGGCTCCGCGTGGCTCTTGCAGCCTTTCCACAGCACCGAGGGAAAGAAGCAATTTCCTAAGTTAGGACGAAACTGAAAAGATTTTCTGTTGCCTATTCAGCCTGAAATACCTTTTTCTTATGTTTTGGACAGCATCACTATTTCAAGCCTACACCAGAGGAAGGTTTTTGTATGAGATATTTGCTAATGGAGTTTCCCCCACCCACCCAGAGCGTTCCAGATGAAGGAGTCAGGATTTAAAGCCTGTGAGCTTCTGGCCAGTCTTGTGATAGTTCATACTGTGTGGCAGATCCATGAGCAAGTTTGCTAAATCATTATGATGTAGAGTTTATTTTCTAAGATTAATTTGTTTAAAATAATACCTACTGCTTATCTTGAAAAAGCCTCACTGCTAAATATTATTTCAATAAATAAGTGCTGTACATTGCCTTCATTTTTCCTCTTAAATGAATCCTGTGACATAGCATTTATCTTTAGGGGACTCTGAAAAATCCAAAGGTATTTAGGTTAAATTGATTTAATATACCTAAATATTGCTTTTGAGAGTGGTTAGAGGAAGGAAATCTTGGTTGTGTGTTGCTGAATTTGGTTTTTAATCTATTGAATCACTTTGTGTGGCCATGACTAGAGAATTAAAATTGTTTTCTGATGATCATTTTGTGTTACCTGAGATAACAGGCACAGAGATGTGGGGCCAGTGGGGAATTTACTTTTCCCTTCCCAACGCAGAGAAATGAGCTGTTGCTGAACAACAGGGAATAACCAGCTGAGAAGGGAGATGAGCATGAACAGGTTTGGTTGAAAAGGTTATAAATATCAAGGAGAGAAAAAGAAAAACAAGCTGGATTAAGAGGTTAAATCCCGGGTGGAATGAGACAGAGGTAGGTCAGGGGTGCTTTGAGCTGAGAATCAGGGTGGTTTCTCACCAGTGAGCTGTGTGTGAGTGGGACAAGGGGCAGAGACCAGTCCCTCCTGGGTGTGGGAATGTGTGTGGAAAACAGAGCTGCACTGGGCATTCTGTGCTGCCACACCAGTGATGGCTCCAGACTGGGGCTGGTGCCCAGCCTGCTCAGCCTCACAGGGATCCCTCAGGCCAGCAGCCTGTGCCTTGCAGTTCTCACCCTGTGGAGCAGAACCTCCCACGTGGAAATGCTGGAACCCGTCACCTGCTCCGAGACATTTCTTCGTGCCTACAAGCTGAATTTTGCAGCTCAAGGGTGTGTGTTTCGTTCCTCTCTGCCCATGGTCTGCCCTGTTTGGCCAGCAGGAGAGGTGTTGACAGCAGGCAGGGCTGGAAGGATCTGACCAGGTTTCACCATCACTTCTTTGTTCTCCTCAGCTCTCCCAGGAATTGAAGGATCTGACCAGGTTTCACCATCCCTTTTTTCTTTTCCTCAGCTCTCCCAGGAATTCCCTGCTGAGCTCAGGCTCCATAAAGTCTCACCATGAACCCTGTCTCCTTTTCCCTCTGTAGGATCTGATCCGAAGGGATATCCTGTATTACAAAGGACGCATAGACATGGATAAATATGAAGTGGTGGATATAGAAGATGGGAGAGATGATGACTTCAATGTCAGCATGAAGAATGCCTTCAAACTGCATAACAAGGAGACTGAGGAAATGCACTTATTCTTTGCCAAGAAACTGGAGGAGAAGTTACGATGGCTTAGAGCTTTCAGAGAAGAAAGGAAGATGGTAAAAGAAGATGAAAAGATAGGTGAGGATTGTGGAAATGAATCTGAAAGGAGGTTGTTGGTAGCGTTTAATTTAGCCCCAATGGGTGGAGGAGCCCACGTTTTCTTTGTGGTAGAATTACAGTTCAACCCTGGTGAAATGGCCTTGGTTGCTCTGCTGGTCACAAATAGGTCTCTTTCCAGCTCAGTTACTGGTTTTTTTGGCCCTCAATAAACAAATTCTGCCCATAGCTTCAAGCCTGGACCTCCGTGGGTGTGTGGGAGAGGGAAGTGTTTGGCCATCTGCCCTCAGGGTCTCCTGGCTGCATCCTCCTGCTCAGGTTAAGGATGTCTCATGCAGAGGGGAGGCAGCAAAGTCAGTGTCAGCCCTTCCCTTGCACCAGCCCTCAAATTGACTGGGACCAGCATCAGTCCAGGCTCAGTTTGTTGCTCAGCTCTAAAGCCCTGGGCATATTTATGACGCTGCATAAATAAAAATGGGTCTAATCTTACTTTTCATCCAGCCCCTGCACAAGTGACATTAGAAAGAAGCCAAGGAGGAGTTGCTTTCCGGTAGAATCCCTGCCCACACACCCCCAGAGCATTCCGTGTTTGCAAACAGAGCAGAGCATCCCCCTCCCCAAAGGGAAACGAGGCTTTGTGAGCAACCTTCTGAATTGTGTTTGCCGTGTTCCCTTTTCCAGGCTTTGAAATTTCTGAGAATCAAAAGCGGCAAGCGGCAATGACAGTAAAGAAAGTCAGTAAGCAAAAAGGTAACCGGCAACACGCTCTGTGCCTGGTGATGTGAGGGTGGAGCGGGCTGGGCTGAATCCTGCTGGGTTAGGATCCAGCATCCCCTCAACTTCCCCCTCCCTTCTCTTTTTATATCAAATACCGTTTGTGCTTTGTATCCTTTCTTAATGTATCTGTGGGCCAAATTAATCTCTGGTCGAAGGTGGTTGAAAGCCAGTGGAATTGCACCAGAGATGAATTTGATCTCGTGTCTCCAGTCTGATGTCCAGAAGCTGTCCCTGGGGGCAGAAATTTATCTATCTCAGTTGTTTATCTCAGGCTGAAATGGGAGTGAGTGCGGAGGTGTGTATAGAGGTTCTGCTAATTCCCAAAGTCTCCCATTAGCAAAAAAAAAAAAAAAAAAAAAAAAAAAAAAAAAAAAAATTGCTAAAATGCTGGAACTGGGGAGGGAGTACCCCTTTCCTGCTGCTGGAAAGGGACACTCTTGTTTCCTGGGGCTGCCTGTAATTTTTTAAAGACAGCACAGTAGCATCAACTCTAGGAAATAAAGTATTTTAGTCAAGACGTTGTACCTCTGGAATGTCAGATTCATTTCCCTGGCCAGGCAGGCTGCAGCCAGCTGATCAATGCCATGCCTGGTGTTAGGCAGAGTCTCCACCGGCCAAACCAGCGGTAATTCTCTCTCGCAATAACTCTTGCAGCTACAGGTTTGGAAATACTCAACACAGAGGGAAGGTCAGAGAGGTCATTTCTCAAGTTCTCCAAAGCTTCACACAGTCATGGATGTACTGATTTGTTACCAAAGTTCCATAGCACAAGTAGGCCTACAAGTGGGTTTTGAGAGAGCTCCTCAAGGCTCGGCTCAGGTCAGGTGCAGGCAGGTTGGTCCCCGCTCTGTGCAGGTGTTTTGGGGGGGGTTTTGCAGAAGTTGAAGGAGCTCTTTGCTTTCTGCCTCACCTGTGTGTTGTCTACTGGCTTTGCTGGTCCAGGAGTGGTTTGCCAGGCCAGCTGTGAACTCCTTGGTTTGCTGTGTCTCTCCATTGTCATCAGTCTTCTCCTCTCTACTGACTTCTGCCGTTGTCTCCTAAGATGTTCTCTAAAAACTCTCCTGGCCAGATGTCCTAAGCTCAGAGTGTGCACACCCAAAGCAGGCCCAGGTGTCTCACACTGTCCCTGTGCCCCTGCCACAGCCCCTCAGCACCTGCATGTCTGTCCCTCAGCACGGGAGCATCCACAGGGCTTGTGGCGACTGCACAATGAGAGAGCCTGACTTGCATGACTGCCGTGACAAAGCCAGGTTAAATTATTGCTAGCTGTTCCGTTAATTCTATTATTAATTAATATAGGTATTAATTAATAATTGTACTGTTCAGCCAGTGAGTGACACGGTTCAGAGGTGCCTGAGCATGCCTGCCAGTATCCCCACGTAAATCACTGGACTTGCATCCTGACAAATACAATCTGCCTGACAGGACTTATGTCTTACACAGCAATTGCTCTCTGTCTGCTCTCTTTGTCTTTCTCTCTCTTTCTCTCTGAGATGAAAAAGGAGGGGTTGTTATCTTGGGCTTCTCGGACTATGAAATTCATTAGCTCCTAAAACAGCAGTCAGCATTTCTTTGGTGAAGAATGAGCTTAGGCTGTGGCACTGGCAGTTCTTTTTACGGGATTAAGTCCTCGAGCCAGACAGAAGTTCAGTCACCCCCCCAGCACCGAGTTAAGCACAGCCTGGTTGGTTTTAGGACGTGAAATCTGAGAAACAACAAATAGGGTCATGAAAACGGTAGCTCTGTGTGCTTTGCCCTATGCTGTGGTGACCATAGCCCAGTCTCAGGTTGATTAAATTAAGTATTGACACTGAAAACTCTTAATTTTGTTACTCTGTGGTTTGTCTTGTGCCCAAGACCCAACGAGAGGTGCGAGGCTGCCGGAGCAGGGAGCTGCTGGCACTGCTCAGAAGAGGGAGGTAGGAGGAAACTCCTGAGAGCTGGCTTTTAGTGACTGATTTTTTTAATCTTGCCGTATGCATTTTACAGATATTGACAACATTTCATTTTGCCAAGACCTTGGCAGGCACTTGGGGCTGCAGGTGTGCCCGTGCCAGCGGCTGCTGCTGCCTCTGCCCTCCCACAGCACCACAGGAGCGCTGGAAAGGGCTTGGAGCTGCTTTTGGAGCATCAGTTATACCTGAAAAGCAGGGCAGCCCTTCAGAAGGAGGACCAGGTCACTGTATTCGATAGGAGTATTTATTTATTTAAATGCAGGCTTTGCAGGATGGTCTCAGTGGCTGCAGCAGGCCTTGACAGCTCAACTGCTCGAGGTGCCGCCAGCCCGGCTCCCGTGTCACAGGATGCCTATTACAGACTTGTTCCTAGATTATCTCACTTGTTCCCTCCACCTCTTAAATGGGAAGCCATGGTAATTCCCCTGTCACAGAACACTTAAGGAAGAGAGAAAAGCCATGAAGGAGGTGAAATGGAAAATGCAATCAACTTTGTTAGAGGTGAAGCAGAAAAACATTTTTCAAATAGTATAAAGTGCTGCTTATTTCATGCACTGTTGTACCACACCTCCCAGAAGTATTGCTCTGGAGGTGGCTGGCATGTGTTTGAAAAGGAGGCATTTAAACCTCTGCTGGCTGCAGCAGGAGAGGGGGAGAGCAGCTGAGAGCAGCAGAGGAAACCTTAAAACTCTGCTTTTTAAACTAGCAGGACCTTTATCCAGGTGATTAAGTGAGACCACGCTCTGAGTGTTCTGAGGAGTGCTTGCTCCCCAGCTGAGGGTCCCGTGTGGGGCAGCAGCCCCCTCCTGGCTCTCAGCAATGTGTGCAGGGCCAGGCTCCCTGCCACACCCAGTTAATGATTTCCAGTGTCCCAGGATTTGCACTCCTTTTTTGGATTGGGCAAAACGTAATGATAGTGGACCAGGTGCCTTAAGACAGCACTAAACCAATTTTTGGCCTTCTTTAAGTCCATTAGACATCCAGTAAATGGGCAGTGCTGGCTCTGTGCCCCACTGACAGAGGGAAAAGGGCTGCTTGCTGCTGGTTGCCCTTTGCATGGGTTGGTCAAGATTTTGCCTCTTGGCCGCTGCCCTTTGGCTTCCTCCAGTGTCCGTGTGGGGACTGGGAATGGAATTCAGTCTGGTGTCTCCTAGGAGGAGTGAAATAACAAGAGAAATTTGTTTGTCTTGACTTAGAAAAACAACAGAAACCCTTCCCTGCAGCCCTTTGCAGGCAGGAGAGCAGGTTCTGTGCAGAGCCCGGGTCCCACGGCGGGACAGGGCAGCGCGAGGGTGGCACTGGCCTCTTCTGACCGTGCTGGTCACTGACTAAAGGCGTGGAAACTGCTCTAAAGTTGCCTTGAAAACGGATCCCTTGTGGATCTCCAGTCCATCCTTAACGTAGACAAAGGTTAATCCAGGGTCATTTTTCCATTTCTAAGCATTTGAAAACAGAAGGCTCGTGGCGTGCCTCTCTGCATGAGGGGCCTCTGTTCCCTGGCCACTCGTGATCCCCCCTGCAAGGATTGGTGTTTGCAGCCTGAAGGAACACTCAGTTACCTCTCTGATCCCCAGCTCTGTCCATATCTGGCCCCTTGCAGGACAGCCTGTCCACAGAAGGGATATTTGTTCATATTCCTAGCAGCTGCCAGCCCGTGATGCCAGGGAATTAGAGGTCTTTCCAGGAAGGAGACTCCATTCTTGCAGCACCATTTCCTACTTTTGGAAAGGGAAATGTCTGTTCACATTTAAAGAAGTGACCTTAGTGTGAGCTGGGGGTGTTCCCCACCCCAGGAGACCCCCACACTGCATGTGGCTCCTCTCCATGCCTTGTGCAAGCTTCCCCCCAGGAGATGCCTTGAGCCCTGCCAAGTTTTTAGGATGAGGGAAGCAGAGATTCAGCCGGCATCACCTGAGAAAGATGCGACCACTAAACCTGCCCGTGAACACTCAGCCATGCAAACCCAGCAGGGGTTAAATCATCAGCCAGCACGAGCTGCCTTGGCCTGTCACCAAACGCCCTCTGAATCACTGGATTTTCCTGTTAATTTATTCCTTTCTGATCACTTGAGCTCACAGCCAACTATGTCATAAAAACCCTGACCCAGACATGCAACAGCTTCTCTGGCTTCCCCCACTTCGGCACTTGAGGCTCTCCCAGCACCTCAGCCCGGCAGAGCTGGGCAGGACAGGGCTGAGCGGGGGTGCTCGGTCCCTCCCGTGGTTCTCCCGGCTGTTTAATCCTCTTTTATTGCATCTTCTTTGCTGACAAGATTGACGTGGCCCTGCCGTGTTTCCCCAGCTATTCACACGTGTAGGCACAGCCTCGGGGAATTGCAGGAGCCTGAGCAACCACAGCCCAACTGCTTCAAAACAAAGAGGGGCATTTGCATTTTCGGATAATCAGGGTCACTTCCCTTTTTTTCACAGCGCAGGAGGTGGAAGGATGGAGCTGATCGTGTTGTCCGTGGTATTTCCCCACAGATTCAGGGCAAGCACAGAGTTTACCCCATTTCTTGTAAAATCCAGACCCTTACCAGCGCTTCGTGCTGTGGGTCCACGAGCACCATCGCACTGATGGCATCAGGAATCCAGCTGGAGTCCTCAGGATCCTCCAGGAACCAGTCAGATCTACATGCTAAGGCAAAGCAGGAATAAATTCTTACCTCTGAGGATGGTAGTGGTGAGATTTGCTGAGCAAATCCCCCAGGGCAGTTTTTTGGTGAGATGTTAATGCCCCTCGTGGGAAGAGCCAGGGTGTTGACATCGATGATGTGTTGAGATTCCCACTGAAATAAGTTTGTGAGCCCAGATACTCCTACACCTTGAGTTTGGTGAGGGAGTTTAGGTCAGACTTCATTCCAGGGCTGAACTGGTCCCTTCCCATCAGTGAAACCCACGGAGTGATCTGTGCTCAGCCTGCAGGGTGCTGGAGGAGAGGGAGGCTCTACAAACACAGGATGGCAGGAGTTAGTTTTCACCTGGCTCTGATGGATAAAGCCCCAGTATCATTCATTCCATCTTGCCTCGATTAGCTTTTCTTATCACACGAGGAATCATTATCTTAATGTCTGGTCTAATGACATCAGGCTGCGGTAGCAGACTTGATAAATAGACTCCAGAGGCTCGGGTTAGCTCAGTGTGTGTAGGTAGATGTTGTGGTTGTCTGGGGAACATCAGGACATGAGATGATTGTTTCCTCCTGCATTTCTCAAGCTGCAGCCAGCCCTCTCCCTCCTAAACAGAGAAGGGAGGCTCGTGGTTAGAAAAGGGAGCTCAGGCATGTTCTCCTCACTGGTACCAGTGAAATCCCTTGGTGTGTAAAGAACCATGGCTGAGGCACCACTGAAATTCCTCTGGAGCTGGGCAAATATGGCAAAGTGAGAGCTGGGTGATTCAGCAGGGAGGTGTAAAGCGAGGAAATCCAGCTGGTCAGGCCTGCCTTGGGAGGCAGAGGGTTCCTGTTCTCAGCTCCATCCTCACCTCGGGGACAACCAACTCCCGTCACATCGTCCTTTGCCAACCCTACACCTGAGCCAGGGAGTCGTGGGGTGGTGCTTTGAGATCCTCTGTTGAAATGTGCTGAAGAGGGCAAAGGGCTGGACCCACCCAGCCAGTTCTGCTCATTTCCTTACCTTAAACTTGTTGCCATGACAGGAGTAATTAACCATGCAACAATTAGTGCTCTGGAGGCGTGTCCCTGGCTTCCCCACGTGTGGGGGTTACGGTATTCAGGAGGAAACTGAATTTGTGGGGGTTTTGAGCATTTTCTAAAAGATGCAAGTCGGCTGAGCTGCTGTTGAGCTCTGAGGGAGCTGGAAGGTTCCTTAGGCAGCCCTGCTCCCTTTCCTCGGCCAGGGCAGAACTGCCAGCAGCGCTGGCGATGTCATTGTCCCCTCCCCAGCTCTGGCTAATGAGCAGCGTGAGCCCTGGACAGCAGCGTGGGGGGAAAAACCTGGGAAGTAGCTCCTGATCAAAGGATAAGCTAAAATCTCCTAGGTGGAGGATGGAGTAAACAGCTTGTAAGGCAAGTTTCCATGGTTATGTGGAGGAGATGTGCGTGTTCTCCGTGTCTGTGTCGTGTGAGCCTGGGGAGGGGCAGTGTCCTGCTGGATGATCCGTCTGCACGTGTCCCTGTGGATTGCCTGTGAGTTACCAGCATGCTCCCAAACCTTCACGTGCTGCTGAAATCGTGTTGTCACCTCAAAGAGAAGAGACACTTTGGAAAAAAAAAAAAAAAAACAAAAACCCCCCAAAAATAAAATCCCAGCCTAGAAGGGGAAAACGAGACAGTTTCAAATCTTTTTTAATTGTTTCCTTCTGAGCTGAGAAATCCAAAAGGCTCCAAGTGACGTTGCCTGGTGCTATAAAAAGACATGATTTCAAGTGACAGCGCAGCATCTCTCACCAGTTTTGTCTAGCCAAATTATGAATCTGGGATTTTTCTTGTTCTCCTCGTGAGCAGCTCTCCCAGCCCCGCCCTGTGAGCGATGCGATCCTCTGTGCAGCTGCAGCCGCGCTGCAGAAGGAAGCACGAACCAGCAGAAGGAGCTCCAGCTCTGCCCATGGGGTGGAGTTGGCTGCTGTGCCTGGAAATCGTTCTTATCCATCGATTCTTCCCTTTGTGCTTTGAATTCCGCTCGCCACGCAGCCCAAAATTGCCTTGGAAAAGAGCTGTGCTCATTTCTTTCTGGTGAATTGCAGTGGAGTTATGGCTTTGCATATTAAAAAAAAATATCCCTCAAGAGACAATTTTGCACGATGGCCCCAAGTTCTGATGAGGGAACAAACCACTTCAGAGCAGAACAGAAAAATACCTGCCTGCCAGACTTCTCCCAGAATTGCTCTTTCTCAGGATTTGAAGATGTGCAGATTAGGTGAATCTTCCCCTCCCAGCCCCCACTTTCTGTGTTCCAGAACATTGATATGTCCAAAAAAAAAAATGGAAAAGTCATTCTTGGGGCACCTCAAGCTATGGCAAAGTGCTGTCTCACAGTTCCACAAGGAAATGCATTCTGGAGTTACCAGAGCACAGAGGTTTTATCTGCATGTCCCACACACGGCGATGGTGCATGTCCTTGACATCCACAGGTTTGATGTTCAGGCCATTGGATAAATGAGAGAAATACGAAACCTTCAGCTGCTTGTGCAGATAGAACCAGCCAGGAGCTTTTGGCATTCATCCAGCCCAGATGTTGATGCCAGTAGCCCAGATGTTGATGCCAGTAGCCCAGATCCACGGGGCCACACGTACAACTATGGGAAGAGCTGCTCTGCTGAGGGAAGGGGCAGGGTGTGCATGGGGGTGTTTCAGGCAAGGACAGACATTTTTCAGGAGTTTTGGGAAAGAACTAAAGGGGGTTTGGCAGTGATGTGGCCAGGGGAGTCTGCCCTTTTCCCTTTTGGAGAAGACAGACTGTGGATTCCATTCCTTGCAGTGTAACTCCATCACTGTCAGTGGATATCAGCCAGACTGTCCTTCCTCTATTTCTTCACCTTTCCAAGTGCACAACATTTTGCTGATCCAGGAGGTTTCCTGGCATTTTGTATCATCATTAAAATACATTAGCTCACCCTCCTCAAATTGGTTTAGAGGCAGTAAAGAACTCAGCCCAGCAAGGCCGGGTGCTCTGCAGCCACAGGATGCCAAAGCCATGGGGCTAAAGCAAGGTGGCTTTAAGGTCTCACAAAGCTAAGAACCATTTCTGTGTCCCCCCCAGCAGCAGCTTTAGATTCACAGCTCTCCTGTTGTAGAACATGAGTAATTTTGGTGCCACAAGGGACTGTTTGCCTTTGAGGTAATTCCTGGTCAGTCTGAGAGCCAAAGCTGATTTATTTTCCAACTCTAGCCATGTAAGGGACCAGTACCAGATCCTCACCTTCCCACAGATCCTAAAATCCCTCACCAGTTTCTGCTGGGAAGATCACCCGAGGGCTGGTGGCCTCCAGGAGAAGGTTGGCACTCCTGTGTGGGCTCAGGGCTGGAGTCTGCCCTCCAGAGCAGCCTCTCCAGTTGGTGTCACTGGCCACGTGTTGGCCTGCCTGGAGCAGGGCAGCTCGGAGCAGGACAGTGCCAGGAGAAGGGATGGGAGAGGTGGGCAGAGAGGAGCTCAGTGCCCTGCCCTTGTGGGTTTCAGTCACACAGTGACTGAAATTCAAACTGTTCCTTGGAGTTCTGTGCCAACGGCGGTGGTGCAGACGTTGTGTCACGTTTCCTACAGCCACCCCTGCCCAGGTGTGAGCCCAGCACAGCTCTGGGGCTGCCCTGGGCTCTGCAGGTGGGAGACAGGAGCTTGGGAACACGGAGTAGAGAACTCATTGATGAGTAGCTATTCCAGCATGCAGGTACAGATCATCCAGAACATCCAGAATATCTCCAGGTCGATCTTTCCAAATAAGTTTGAAATGCTAACCGTGAAGAATTCATTAAAGGTTAATGAGTGTGAATTGCAGAGCGGTTTTTGCCCACTGTAAGGAATGATCTTGGTTATTCTCTGCAGTGGACAGAGAGCTGCACAAAATACAGTAAAGAAGGAGAAATCAGTTAGAATTACTCAAGACATCTCCATTTGGTCTGAAACTTTTGAGGATTTTCACCCCTGATCGGTAAATTCTGTAGCAAGGAGAAGCGAATCAATTCTCTTCCCTAAAGACACGCCTTAGTTTGTACCCAGAAGAGGCCCTGCCTGCCAAAGCTGTGTGGTGAGCTCTGTGGGTGCCCTCGTGAGGCTTTCCCTGTGTGTCAGTGCCCGTCGTGTGCCGCCGTCCGTGCCCGGCCAGCGCTGGTGTGTCTGTGTGTGGTAGGAGCCGCATTGCTGTGCACACCTTGCTCTGGTACCTGGGTGCTAATCACCGTATTTTGCCTTCTCCAGCACCTTCCCAGCCGAGGATCTCAAAGTGTTTTACAAACATTAATTAATTTAGCTTCACAACCCTCCTGTGAGGTAGGTGGGGGATGCCATCCCGCTGTCCAGATGAGGACACTGAGCTGCTCGGGGACAGTGGCCTCGCTGCTGCGGTTAAAACCCCGGGGAGGCGACGGCCCCGAGCCGGCCCTCGCGAAGCCTCGCCCGTCCCGCGGCCCCGCAGAAGGAAGAGCAGTTCTGCATGATCCAGAGATGGCCAGAGCTTACAGCAAGCTGCTCCACAGCCCTGCTCCTCTCTCCTTCCTGCAGTCGTGGTTTCCAGCCGGCCCCGCTGCCCTGAGGCTGAAGGAGGGGTTGTCCCTCGTCAGCGGCGTTGCGGGGAAGGACATCCAGACTGTGTCACTGTGCCCTGTAGGCCACGCTTTGGTGGTGACACACATCCCTTCTGTTCCACTTCAGTCACCCAGAGCCACCCTTTCCACACCATTCTTTACAACAGGTTGCTGAAGCCCCCTCGTTCCGTGGGAAAGCTGTAAGGGCAGCATCCCCTCGCCCCGTTCCTGCACAGGAGCTGTGGCTCACCTGTGTGGGAATTAAACACCTCAACCCTAAAAGTGTAGCCTTGCCAGTCCATCCATTGCTGCCAGTTTGGATCGAGCAGAATCAGCCTTTTCTGCGTTGCGTGCAGCCGTTTTGGGCTGAAGCCAGACTGGTGAATTGAGAATAAACCCTATGGAAAAGTCCTAAAGAATGAGTTGCCCTCGGTGTAGGCTCATCCCTGCAGGGTAGGGCTTCTTCCACAGCAGCTCTGCTCTGTTCCGTGCGGGAATCGGAGCGGGGCCGTGCTCGGGGTCGTGCTCGGGGCTGGTCAGCGGGGCATGTTGGGGCAGGGCTGTTGTCCAGGGATAGCTGGGAGGGAGGGTGAGCAGGAGCCCGGAGCAGGAGATGTTAAATTGGAGCGGGCGAGCGGCGCGGTCGTCGGCCTCGGTGCGGGCAGGGCCTGGCCCGGCTCTCCTTGCTCACACAGGACTTTTCCATGAGGGCGGGCAGAACTCTGCCCAACAAAAGTAATGGATCCTGTCCCAGTCTTGGAGCCTTGGTGTAGGGAGGCAGCCTCAGAGCCAAGAGGTCAGGCAGGCGCCGCGTTCCTGGAGATTGGCCAGCCCTGGCACGTCCTGGCCTGTGGGACCCGGTTATGAAGCGATAAGGAGCGATAAGAAGCGATAAGAAGCAGTAGCATGACGAAGAACGACTATTGACCCAATTTCTCTTTGACTGATCTGTTTCTTTTTCCCCCCAATCATCGATGCAGGTGTGAGCTACTCCAAGTCGGTTCCTCCAGCCTACCCACCACCCCAGGATCCATTAAATCAGGGACAATACATGGTGACAGATGGCATATCCCAGTCCCAGGTCTTCGAGTTCACCGAACCCAGACGCAGCCAGGCACCATTCTGGCAAAACTTCAGCAGGTTAACACCATTCAAAAAATAATACCTAGAGAGATGGAGAATTTTAACTTAAAAGAACTAAAATTTAAAAATAAAAATAAATAAAATTATATTTATAGATGGACCTTTTTTCGGAGAAGCACTGTTGCAACTAAATATATATACATATATATATGTATACACACATTTTAAAAATAATAATATATACATATATGTATATATATAGAAGGACCAAAAACTTTTTTTGTTGTTTTTGGGAAGTAATCTGCTACTAGATACTAGGAAGCACCAATGATTTCTAACCATGTGACCTGTTTTATTTTATTTTACTCCATTGGTTGGACATCTCTTCTTTTGGTTTTTTTTCCTGTTTTCCTTCATTCCCATCCGAGTCGTCATTGACATCCCAGAATGCTTTCTCGCTTGTGTGACTCCGTCATGGAAGTTCCTCATGGACTACATTGGTGTATATTTTCTTTGATTTTATTTATGGGGGGGGGGGGTGTTGTTTGTTTTTTGGAGTGCTGGGAGGTCTCTGCTCCCTCTTCCTCCCTCTCTGTCCCTCCCTTGGCTGTCCCCGAGTCCCCGCCCCGGGAAGGGCCCGGCCCTGTCCCCGTCCTGCATCCCCTGGTCTGACTCGTGCCTGTCTGGATGTGCTCCCTGTGCTCCCGCTCCGCTGCGCAGTATTTCTCTGGCTTTAACTGTTCTCTCGTGGGCAGGTGAAACCCAGCAGAAGGGCAAGCAGCTATTTAGGAAGTGAGAGATGGGTTTTCCTCAGTTCATTTTTTGCATTTTTTTAAGCACTTGTCTTTTTCTCAATTCGGGGTGATTTGTTCACACTCCGAGTAAGACTGAGAAAAGAGAATCAGGGGCTTTTCTTCTTTTTGCTTCGTTTTTGTGGGCTTATCTTTGATTTGTTTTCTTTTCAAGCTGAGACACTTGAAAAGCCCACTCCTATCTTTGTTTTCCATGCAAAGATAAAAGCTTAAAAACCCATGGCTTCATGCCTCCATTGCAGAGAGGAAAATTGGCTCCGAGGCTCCGACAAGCGGCCAGTTTTCTGTCTTCAGGAACTAAGGTCCCATCCTTTGGCCACGCTCAGCCTGCACAGCACCACCCTAACGAAGCCCTAATTGCCATTTGCAGGAGCAGTGACCCCAAAAGTGAGGCCCAGAAGTGGCTGCACTCGGTGCCCGCCCCACGCTGGGTCCCCCCGAGCGCTGCCCCGTTAGCAGAAGGATTCTCGCCCCGGTCCCTGGGAGTGCTCACCTGAGGTTGAACCCCGAGCTGCAGAGGAGCTGAGAGCTGCCCTCCTTGCAGGGAGCTGTGGGTGTTGCTGGGCAGTGTGGCCGTGGTTCTGTGCCCCAGACCCAGCTGGTGCTGGGTCCTGGCAGCCCCCGTGGCTCCCAGCGGGGTCAGCGCAGTGGGTCTGCAGTGATGGATCTGCCCAACCCTCCAGGTGTCTCTTTCTCTCTCTTTTTCTCCCTCTGGAGATTCACAGCTCTATTTTTAAAGACACTTCCTACAGTTTCAGCCTTGAGTACATTTGTTTGCAAGTGCAGGAGCTTATGGTTAAGCTTGTAAAACAACCATTGTCAGGAGGAGGATTTTTGTTTTTTCCTAGGGCAAATGAGACTGTTTAACCAGATTTAGAAGATGAACTTGAAATCTTTGCAGAGCTATTCTGCAAGCTCCCTTGAAAATGTGGGATGAAGTGATTGATCACGGTATTTGTCATTTTCTTTGCAATCTGATACACCACATAAGCACCCCAGGACAAAGAGTGTGGAGATTTTTTTTTTTTTTTTTTTCCCCCCCTAAGAAATCCAAGTGAATGGGAGGAGCAGAGAGTGTGATTTCATTGTTTCCATGGAGCCTGTTTTATTTCAGGGCATATTGCAAGGGTGGCATTATTTTTATTTAAATCCAAAGAGAATCTCTCTTATACTTTTGAATAATCTAGAAACTATCAATAACCAGCAAAGCCAGATTAGTGTTTTGGAGAGGAGGAGTGGCCCCTCTGTGACAGGCAGCAGCCAAACACCAGGAGTCCCAAATAGGAAGCAACCCAATTTTATATCAGAAATTATTTTTATGCTCTTTTGTATCTTTGCATTTTGATGGCCAGATTTTAATATGGGATACATAGCAAATACTGTTTTGTTTCTTTAACAGAATGGGTGTTTAAAGTAGTGCATGAGATGGGTTCTCGTCAAAGTTAACTGGAATGTTTTACTCTTTCTGAATGGCTGGAGACAGGCAGAGAGAGAGAGAGAGAGAAAGAGAGAGAGATTCCAAAATGTTGTCAACATGATGAAAATTTCACTTACTCCTTTTGCCTTTTTAATTGCTTAGGGAAAAAAAAAAAAAAAACAACCAACCAAGTAACAAGCACATTAGTTAAGCCTGTTCATTTACTGTTTTGTGCCTCAGAGAGTGAGAATGAGACATCCATAATTTTTATGAGAAGATGCTTCCTAAATATTCAGCACTAGGAAAAAAGAAACACCACCGCCACACCATTATTTGCATCATAAATCAAGATCTGACAAGGCCACTTGTTGGACTCGCAGCTTCTTTGTTAAGTGGGAAGCCCACCCGGGGCAGCGCCGCTCGTGCTGGCGCTGGCACAGCGGCCGCAGGGACGAGGGGCTTGGCTCTCAGGCCTTCAAGAAAGCTCTTCCCCTCCATAAATTGCCAAGGTGCTGCAGGAGATGGAGCATTGGCACAAAGAAGAACCAGCACTGGGTCCCACTTGAGCACCTGCTGGGGCTTTGCCAGCAGGGAGCAGGGCTGGAGCGTGTGTGTGACAGCGCTGGGAGCAGCGCGGATGCAGATGGGGGTGACTTGACTGAGCATCTGATACAGACTTTTCATTCCAATGCCAGACAGGAGGAACCCACTTCCCATTCCATATGCAGAAACAAGAGAGTTGTAACAAACTTACATGTTTACGGTATTTCTCTGGCTGAATCTATATATATATATATATATATAAAAATAAAAAGAAACCCTCTTCCCTAGGTAAATGACATGCATTACCCTTAACCTAGACACTAGAACAGAGGATCTAAATTCAAGACTTTCGCCTCCTCACCCTCTCCAAAAAGTCAAACAAGAACCAACCTAGGTGCATCTAACAGTTGTAAATAGAAAATACTACATAGAGAAATATATTTGAAATTTGTTTCAGTTTCTGGATGGGCACCAGCCGTCCATTGCAATGTTATTGATAGTACACTGTGGTGCTTTGGGTTTCTGGTTTTGTTCTCTTTATGCTCTGTCATCTTTTCATTGCAGCTACATTTCAGGGAACATGTATATTTAGTAGCTATTGTAAGTTCTGCATGGCATCACCAAGCTTATTTTTCCTTAAGAAGAAAAGAAGAGTCTGTAGGAGCTTAAAGGCACTATGACGACAGGGACTTGTAGCAGAGAATTAAAAAAAAAAAAAAAAAAAAAAAAAAAAAAAAAAAAAGAGGTTTTTAAAATTCTAGTTTGAAGCCAAATACTGATATTTTAGTGCTTTTGGGGTTTTAACAGTAAGAGCAAAAAAAAAAAAAAAAAAAAAAAAGAAAAAAAGGATTTTGGTAACCCAGCTGATCCGCACTTGCCAGTTTTATTATTTTGTTTATATTGGACTGTTTGACCCTGTCAAACAAGTGTCAAAGTTGTGTGTATAAAACAAAAAAAAAAGTGTTTAAAAAAGTGTTGTAAAGACACTGAGCCTTATGAAAATATTTATGGAATTAAATAAAAAGAAGTGAAAAGGCATCTGAAGGCATTTTAAATCATTTTCCTCAGAGCGGGGTCACCCTTCTCCCAAGGCTGAGCACGAGGCGCTGGGGTGGGGCTCCAGTGGACACCGAGACACTCGTGTGCCACCAAAAAATTGGATTGTCCTGGAAAAATCCCCCCTGCCCTGGCTTTGTGCCCTCCCTGTGACCTGAGCGAATTGACTGATGACAGAACCCCTGGCAGGGGCTGCTCCGAGTGGAGCTCGGATCAAACACGGGTTTAAATCCTCTCTGTCCCTGCACTTTCCCGGCTCCCGCCCCATGGCAGGACAGCCGGAATCTCCGGACAGACATCCCCGGTGTGCTGTGAGCAGCCTCAGGAGCAGTTCGGAGCCTGTGGAATAGAGCAGGGGTGGGTTTTGAGGGGAGGGAGCCCGGCCACACCCGGCTCTGCTGCAGAGGGTCCTGCCCTGGCACAGGGAACGGGAACATTATCCCTGGAAACCCAGGTGCTCTCTCCAGCATCCCAGTGGCATTTCCCAGGTAAGGCAGTTGAGTTGAGTATTTCTAGATAGCCTAAAACCGCAAATTATAACCAGGAGAACGGGGTTGGGAGCGGTGCTTGTTGTCCCACAGGCACAGGAAATAATCCCAGCCAGATTGCTCCTTGTTCAGGGAGGGCTTCCCTCTCTTCCCTCTCTCCCGGGGTCCCTGTCGGGGTGAGGGGTGACCAGGGTGCTGTCACACGGCCCACACAGGTGAGGGAACCAGTCAGACAGGGCGGTGAAAAGCTACAAACGCCAAGGAGCTCTGCTCTGAGGGAATGAGAGAGAGGAGAGAGGCAAAGCTCCGGAGCTGGAGCAGGTTCAGGAGCAGACTCGCCCAGCCCTCGAACATCACAGCTTCACATTTGCCTCCTGCTTCAGCAACGCCCCCAGCCGAGCTTTTTTCTCTTGCTTGCATTGCTTGCAGTGGAGAGGACGCTGGGGCTGTGCTGGGGTTCGCTCTCCAAGCGATGCTGTTCCCTCAGGGTGTACCTGGAGTCCCTCGGGAGGAGGGCACAGCAGGGACAGCACACCCAAAATGCAGCTCCGCATCAACCCTCCCCTTGGAGAGCTCCTCTCCTCCCACACCACTGTCTGTGCAGGCCAGCAGAGTTCTTTGCCAGCGTTTTGCTCTCTCCAGGTTTGCAGCTGTGGGCAAGGACGGGGAGAGCCGGGAGCGCAGGATCCGAGGGGCGATGCACCCGAACCAGCCCCGGCACGGAGGGGTGGCCAAGGAACCCCGGCAGCCGCATCTGCTCTGGGAGCAGAGCACCACCAGGGCTTCCTCGGCTTTCACTGAGCCCCTCCGTGCCCTGCAGCCTGCTCCCAGCCCGGCTTGCTTCTGCCGCAGTGGGAAGAGCCCTCCATGGCCGGGAATGTCACTGCCGCCTGTAGCTGATGGCCAACTTGTGTCTTCGTGTGATTGGTTTGGTTTTAGCTTTTCCAGCCACCCGGCATTCAGCTAATGTGAACCTTGCTTGCATAAAACAAAAACCAAAACCAAAGAAACCCATTTCAAATCCCCTTCTCTGGTGGGGAGGTTTGGGGTGTATTCCAGGGTGACAGCCCCAGGTGTGTCCAGGCCTCACCTGGAGGACAGGAATGTTGTGTAGAGCTGGAAACATCCATGGGCAGAGTGGGCTCTGGCTGCTCTTGGAGTGAGTGATGTGTTTGTGACGTGGCAGGAGTGTTTGTGAAGGGTTCTGTGCACCAAATCCATCTCTGGGTTATCCCCATGGATATCTGTGGTATTATGGACGAGTGTGGGCTTTTTAAGGAATGAGACTTTCAGTCTGACTGCTGGTGCAGGGATTCCACATCCCAATCCACCCCGAACAATCCATTTTCTTGTTATTCTGTAGCTGAGGCGCAGCACCGGGTTCTGCACTAAGTGCAGCAGCGGGGCAGCACCCCAAAGCATGTAATGCACCCTCTGTGCTGGTTTATAAGGAACAACTGGAATTGCGTGTGCTGGGGAGGTGAAATGGGAATAACTGGCATTTTGAGAGTGTTTCCAAGCCCTGTCCGCTGAGGGTTCCACAGTCAGTTGCTAAGGAAGGACAGGAGCTGTTGAACTGCAAATAGAATCCCCAAACCTGCAGGTACAAGTTGTAAAACTGACTTTATTTGTCTGCACCTCCTACCTTTGCTGCAGGAAAGAGATACAAGGTATTTCTGAAATGCTTTTAATGTTCACATCCTTTTTTCTTCCAGCTCTCTCCAGGCAAAATCCATCCTGGTGAAGATTTGCACCTTCTCCTGTCAGAGCCACGGGAGTCTGTCACCTCCTGGAGGTTTGACAGATCTCTGTACTCAGCCCTTTCCACAGGCTGGAAATGGCTCAAAAGCTTTCCCTGTTTCAAGAGCCCCCCAGGGCACATCCCCAAATTTCCCTCCAGCCCCTCACAGTCCAAAACCAGGGTGGCCTGTGTGTTGTCTGAGAGACACGCAGCACTTTCCTCTTCCCCTGCCACCAACAAAACAGGAACAAGACAGGGAACACTGGGGAGGATTTAATTTTCATTCAGGAGAGCGTGTTAAGAGTGCAGCCCTTACAGGAACATGTGTCACAAAGAAATCATCGGTGCTGCCAGCAGTGTCTGGGCTGGGCCATCCTGGCAGGCATGACACTGCTGGCTGCCACAGCTCCCAGCTGGGGAGGAGCTGGGAATGGCGCTCTGGGGGGAGAGGAGGGCTGGACACAGAGCTGGGACACACACGGGGATGGACACAGCTCCTGGACACACACGGGGATGGACACAGATCTGGGACACACATGGGGATGGACACAGATCTGGGACACACACGGGGATGGACACAGAGCTGGGACACACATGGGGATGGACACAGCTCCTGGACACACACAGGGATGGACACAAGCAGCTCTTGTTCACACACACAGCTCTGCATGCACAGAGAACCCTTTTACTCAGGCATTTTCTTGCCCTGTTGCTAGAAGGGCACAGACCCCTAACACACACCCAGAGCCTGTCTGGCCTTTATTCCTGTTTCACAAAAATGGGACACATTTTTGCCAGGATTTGAGTTTTCCACAACAAACCCTGGCACTAAATTCACTCATAAATAACCTCTGAGAATCAGCTCCAAGACCCTCGGTGCTGCCTTCTGGCCAGCCCTGGAAGCCAGTGGAGTTAACTTCAGAAGAGGAGTTTCATTCTCTGTTTTTCATCTGGAGAAGCAATTACAGGATCTATTGGTGTATTTGCTTCTCTTCTTAGTTCACCTTTCCAAAAGCTGTACAGCTTTTATTCAGTAAATTCTCAGAGGGTGTGGATGTGCATTCAAGCCCTGCAGAGTCACAGGCAATCAGAAAGCAGCTGGACCTTGCCCACAGCGTGGTTTGCCCTGGGTGGAAACGGTTTAGGACTTCAGAAGGGCCTCATCCTAAAGACAGCAGTCTTAAAGTCTGGTTTTATATAGGCTGGGTTGATACCCTGAGCCCTGCAGAAATGTGAGAGGAGCAGCAGGTTTGAACAAATAAGTCATTTACAGGAGTGGAGTCACTGCTGCTGTGTCACAAAGTCCTCTGTCACTGCTGTTCCTGCAGCCTGGGGAGACCTGGCCTCTCCAGATGAATGGGCTGGGCAGAGCTCTGCTGAGCTGCACTGCCCAGGCTGGTTTAATATCAATTTGATGCTGGCTGACCTGGACATCTGATAGCTTTTCCTCCATCAGTCACTCCTGGCAGGGAGGTTTGAGTCTGAGGAATGGTAGCATGTCTTAAAGTGGAATTGCTTTCCACATTGTTTGAGCCATCACACAAGTCCTCTGTGCTCTGTCTGGAAGCTGGTTAAAGCAAAGTGCCATTTGCCTTGGTTTAGCTCCTCAGCAGCCAAACTGCGCTTCTTCTGTGCCGAAAAAGAGCAGCCTGTGCTGAAAAGAGCTGCCATCAAAGCTCAGGTGGCAGGAAAGTGGGTGCTTTTTACAGAGCCCTAAATCAGCAAAGGACAAGACAAGCAAATTGCACTGATAGTGCAGTTGTCAAAATCTCTGTCACTCGCTGCCTTATCTGTCCTCAAACACATTGTTCGTATTTTGTGATTTATTGTAGTTCATTTGTGATTTATTTTTTGGCCCTGTTGTGTTGATGTCCAGGGTATCTGTGGCCAGTGGTGCCATTACCGGGGTGGGGCTGTGTGGACAGGGAACAGGGAGGGTTTTTCCCTGGTCCCACCAAGGGGAGCTGTCACCACCTGCCTTAACCAAGCCTTATCCCGCAGGCTGCTTTTTCAGGGAATACGTGACCAACGCTCTGCTTTCCTCAAAGTCTCACTCCCCCACAGATCCAGGGCAGCACGAGAGGAGTCCCTGGCCAGCCCTGCTGCTGCGGTGGTTTCGTGCAATTCAGAGGAAATCCCGACTCTTTGGACCAGGAAAGGAGAATAGGAGCACATACAATAAATACCCGTAGCTGTGCTGGGAGCCCAGAGGGGGCCGTGGCCTCTGGTTCTGCCCCCAGCAGGGATTGTCCCCGTTCCCCAAGGACTGAGCAGGCTCCTCACAGCCCCACCGTGCCTGGTCCTGCTGGATGTGCTGCTGGAGGCACCTGCTGCTGCCTGGGGACAGGTGACTGTGACGGGGATGCTGAGGGGCTGTGGCACTCCAGGTTTGTGGCACTCCAGGTTTGTACCCCCTGGCAGCCCCCCCCTGGCTGGCATTCCGTGGCTGTGGAACTCACAGCCCGCTGGTCGGGTGGGGCAGAAGGAAACGGATGGAGAGGAGCAAGAAGTGTTGGATGGCCCCAGGCCTGACGTGTCCCGCTGGCGTTCCTGGTGTCCCACTGGCGTTCCTGATGTTGCCAGGGGCCCTGGCCGTGTTTCTCCTGTCTCAATGCACCATTAAACAAGTTTGATTTTGCTGCCTGCTTACAGCTGAGTGGTTTCGGCCTCCAAAGGGCTCCATTAAAGACATCCCTGGCTGTGTGGGGTCCCAGGTGGGTTTGTGCTGGAGCAGGGGGGGAACAACACTTCCCTGGCAAAGGGAAATGGGCGCTTGGATTCTCCCGGCCGCTCCTTGCACCTGGGACACGCTGACTGCTGATTTCCAGCGCAGGGGAAGCCAGCCTGGCAAGCTGAGGTGGCAGGGGTTGAGTTCCTGTCATCTCCTGTGGGGTGGAGAAGAAATCAGAGCCTGTTGCCAAGAGGCAGCTCCACCACAGCCCACGTTCACCCCCAGTGTTCATTCCCCACACAAACCCATCGGGAATGAGGGATGGAAGCAGGGTTAGTGGGGATGGCTGACACTTAGGGAATAGCCAGTGCCCAAAAATCCAGAGGTAACAGCCCTGAGAGACAGAAAACCTGCTCAGCACTGGGTTTCATCCTGACTCTGTAATTCTCCTGGCTGCTCACAAAAAGGCACATTAGTGATGGGTAAAGGCGGGTAAAGGCCACACTCATTCTGCAGCAAACACAAACAAAAGCTGATCCAAACTGCTGTAGAAATGCCAGTCTGAATTCCACCCACCCATCCCAGTTATAATCCCTCTACCATTCCCAGGAGAAATTCCAAGAGGGCAGCAGGGAAAGGGAACTGCCTTCAGTGCCAGGATTATTTATCCCTGCCCGGAACCATCACGAGCTGCTGGTAACACCAGGGGTTTATCACTTGGATCTGCCAGGTGTGCAGAGAAAACACCAGAAATGCTGTGCTGGGCTCCCGTGTGCCAGTGCAAACAGATGGTTTCCATAGATAACCGTGCCTGGGAGTACTCCTAGCCAAAGCTTGCAGAGGGGATCCTTCAGGTGGAACTGAGTATGGAGAAGCTGCCAGCAAAGCCAAGAGCAGCTCTGTCCAGCTGTGCTTGGAGCAGGGAGGCTCCAGGCTGAGTGGGCTGGAAAAGGCCTTAGCAGCAAAGGCAGAATTAATGGCACGGGAATGCTTATCTAAGTGAAATATATGGAATTTTTAAAAAATTGTTCCTCTTGACCTGTGGCTCGTAATGAATTAAAGCTGCTCTGGAAGATGCCACGTTTGTGTTTGGCTCCAGTGCTGGAGCTGGGGAGGACTGGGCTGGACTGGAGGTTGAGATGGTGGCAAGGGGTGGTGTCAGGGAGAATGAGGCTTTACAAACCAACACAGGGATCAAAGGGAATGTGTGCAGAGATCCCAGGCCCACTGCAGGGGACACCTGGGGACACAGCACAGGTGAAATCCCCTCTGTGCCTCGTTCCCACCTGGCTGGGTGTCCCCAAGGGCCGCCCCAAGCTGGGCATTTGTGAGAGCACAGCCCCTCTGAGGCAGCAACGAGCATTTCTATCCTGATGGAATTGTTTTAATGGAAGGGTTGAGACTGAGCAAACCTCTACGAGCTGCTGAGAACCAGACACAAATCACAGAATCATTTAGGCTGGAAGAGACCTTTCAGATCAAATCTGTGGCTCTGGCCCATCTCTCCTCATTCCCTGGCCTGCAGCAGTGTTTTCCTCCCATTTCTTCCATGGAAGGTTCCCGTTAGCAATCCTGCACAGCCAGGTCCTGTGGTCAGGGGGAAACCCCATGGATTAAACAGTGTTCCTGGTTGGGTAAGTGGGAGGGCCTGGTTATGCCTCTGGGAAAGGTGCTGGAGCTTTATTCTCACCAGGCAAACCTGACTGAAGCTGAACTGAGCCAAATGTTCAGCAGCAGCACAGGAAGAGCCCACAGAAATCCTCGGGAATTAATGAATTCATCAGCCACACATCAGGATCCAATCTCAGGACTTCTGTCCACATTCTGAACTCTGCTTTCAGTTTCTTGACTCTTCTGCAGGAATCAGCTGAGTGCTGAGTCTGGTCTCAGATTTCATTGCAGATTTCCTTCTTTCCCTTTGCCAGGCTCTCTTCAGGCTCTTCCAGGCCCTGGAAAGCCACCCTGGGGCTGCAGAGGGCTGGATCAGCTCTCACCTCTGGGTTCAGGCTTCATTCAGAGCTGAAAGCGGGGCAGGAGCAGGGAGTGGGTGCCTGCCCGGAACCATCACGAGCTGCTGGTAACACCAGGGGTTTATCACTTGGATCTGCCAGGTGTGCAGAGAAAACACCAGAAATGCTGTGCTGGGCTCCCGTGTGCCAGTGCAAACAGATGGTTTCCATAGATAACCGTGCCTGGGAGTGCTCCTAGCCAAAGCTTGCAGAGGGGATCCTTCAGGTGGAACTGAGTGTGGAGAAGCTGCCAGCAAAGCCAAGAGCAGCTCTGTCCGGCCTTTTTGGCTTCTGAGGTGCTGAGAAGTGAGAAGCTGGGTCGGGGTTTGTTCCTGCTGGACACCCACAGATTCCCAGTTTTAATCATGGTGTTGTTGGCTACTCCCCTTTTATCCTCACTTCTCCAGAGTCAGTCAAGGTTTTACTCTGGAATTTCAGGATTTCAGCCTTTCCCAGGAAATAAAGCTCCAGTGCAAGCACCACGAGGGCCTCAGGGCAGCTTTGCCACTTAAAAACCCTCCCTCCCCTAAATGCTCCAGAAAGAACAAGGCTGCTCAGGCAAGGCTGCCAGGGAAGGAGGGGATCTCAAGTGCACTTTATTGAGCTAAAAATAAGTGTATTAAAGGAAAACAAAGTCCACATCCCACAAAGCTGCGAGAGGAAAATGGCAAAGAGACGAAGCCACAACAAAGCAGGAGAAAGTCCCTTTTCCCAGACTTTGTGCTGAAACTACGGGAGGGCTGAGGTTCTGCTGCTGAGAAAGAAAAGGCTGTTGGGAACCAAATGGTATCCTCAGGAAAGCCTCGAGTGCAGCAGAGCTCACATTAACAATCAGAATTAAAGAAAGGCTCCATCATATGAGCCTTACTCATGGTTCTGCTGGGTTCTTACACAATTAAACTCTGAGCTCGGGGCTGCTCCTCTGGCCTGTTCTCAGCCAAAGCTGTTCCACTCTGGCCCTGCGAGGCTCAGCTAAAATTAGCCACGTTGGCTGGGCAAGAATTGCACAACCCAGCCACAAATTAGCAGATCAGTGCGTGATGCTTGACATTGTCCCAAAGTCCTTAGTTCCCACTGAAAAATAAAGCTGGTCTGGAGACCAGGACTTGGCAGGAGAAGGGAAAGCTCAAAATAGACCGTGGCTGCCTGCTCTGGGTACGGAGAGTGCTGGCTAAACAGTTTCATTACCTCGTGTTAATGAAAAGTGAATTTTGAATGCTCTCTCCTCCAGATTTCCATCTTGCCAAATGTTAAGATAATGCACTTTTGGATGGCTGAACTTTTCCTAAACCCCAAACAGCTGGAAGCTCCACGGTAGCAACAATCCCAAGGTTCAGTCCTCAACGTTCCTTCCCTCCCCATCAGGACAGGTTGTTCTCAGGGACACACAGGTTGGAAAACCATGGGAACAATCCTCAGTCCAAGGGCCAGGATTACCTTTTCCACTGTGCTCAGCTACAAAGACCCTTAAAGCAGCTCTGTTTTGCTTCCCAAAATCAAAGCTTGACATGAAGATGACCCAGACTGGCTGGATAGTTGAAAACCATCCAGTAAAAAACACCTGAGGACAGCCATGAAAGGAAAATTGAGATTTATTTCAGTGAGGGCAGCACCCATTGCCTGGCACTGCCTGCCCAGCCATCTCTGCTTCCAGCAGAAATAAGGGAGGACAAATCCCTTCCCAGCTCTTTTTTACTGAAGCCCATCCTCACTTAAAATGGGAGGAAAAAGAAAATGTTTTCTTTCAAACTGAGCAATCTGCACTTTTATTTTTCTCTTTCTAAGAGCATTGTTTGTAACCTCTGGCTGTGGGTTAGAGGGAAAGCAGGGGGAGAAGGGCTCTTCTCCCTGAGAGCAGCAGAGGCTTTGGCTTAAGAAATCCAGGCAAAGCTGCTGAGAAAGTGATGCCAAACATCAACCATTCCAAGGGTAACTTTGAAGCCATTCCCTTTGTCTGCTGCACTGCTGGTTTGATTTCTCCACTGTCCATCTGTGCTCAAAAAAACACCTGGAAAATGTTCTCCAGGGAAGCATCTGTGCCAGAGGAGGACGTGTGCTGTAGCCAGAGAAATCAATACAAGAAATAAATACCACTGGAAGTGTTTTTGAGAGGAGACAACAACTCCATTTCATTTCTCTGTCCCTGTTCTCTCTCTAGCCGTGATCTCTGACAAAAGATTGATGAGGGGGGTTCTGACAATAAAATAAATCCAGGGAGTTGGGCTGCTCCCTGTTCCTGGGTTCTGACTGCCCCTGAAGTGTTTGTTATTAATGGGGGGAAAAAAAGATTTGCCCTTTTCTTCTCCAGAGTGCTGGATGTGAAGAAAATTTGTATTTTTGATGCATCCCAAACTCAGCAGAACAGGGAAGAATTTGAGTTTTGCTTTCAGGCAACGTTTGCTGTATCAGTATTTCCATTTATTTGTGCAAGTGGCTTCCCTGCTTCTGCTTTGTACTAGGAGCTCATAAAAAGCAGATAAGAGAAACTGCTTTTAGTGTCTGCAAACTAATTTTGTGAAATCAATTAACACATTAATGAATTAAAGAGTGTTACCATTTTCACATTTCTTCTCCTTGATAATGCCAGACAGTGGGATTGGAGGGCAAAGATTTTCACGGTTTGTTATTGCTGGGAGCTTTGCTAATTATTTTTCCCTGCATTTCTGTCCAAGGAAATGCCATCAAACCGTGGTGAGGAGGGAAAGCACCAAGCAGGGCTTATTCCCCACGTGAAAAACACGTGCAAAAATCCAGGGAAAAGGCATTCCAGATGGAAATCAATAAACCAAAGTGCTTCTGGGCCTTGTTACTGCCCAAAATGTGGGAGCAGGGGCGTTGCTGGAGAAAGCAGCCAAGGAGCAGGAGGGGAGGAGAGGAAAGTATCTCCCAATACATCACTGCCATGATGGTGAACCCTCACTGAGTCAGTCAGAGGTGAAAAGGGAGAAGGGAGCTCAGCACAGGGAGGGCTGAGGAATTCCTGTCCCAAACCCAGCCCTTCCACCCAGTTTTCTAATGCAAAATACCTGGTGAATCCTATTTCCCTTCCCTTTCCACCTGACCCCACAGCCTCCCTCCGGGTATCTCCCTGTGTGGGGTGAGCAGGGAACTAAACCCACACATAAAATTATGTCTTTGTAGTTCTTACAGACCTGAGGGCTTGAGGTGCCTGAGGGAGAGGGGGGATTTGTCTTCCCATATTTATTATTTTAAATAAATAAATAAAAACTATTTCAATGCTTAGAAGAGAGTTGTTTCCATCCTGATACCCTGATCAAACACGTCCAGCCGAGCATCCACAAATGTAACTCGGCTGGAAGTAAGATGCAAAGAATCCAGAGGGATTTCACAGCACAGCATCATTTTCCTTTCAGCGGACACACACATCACATCCATCACACAGGGAGAGGGATCACCCTCTCCAGGGCTTTGAGGGAGACGATTCCATGAGTCAGTGGCCAAGGATAAACCCCTTTAGAGCAACACCAGCACACCTTTGTCCATCCCAGGGTGAGGATCAGAGCATGCACGAGCACGGAAGTGTCTGAATTCCCTTCTCCATCCAGGCATTCCCCTTTTGCCAAGTGCCAGGCTCAGAGGGAGCCAGGAGCTGATATGGGAGAGGTGGGAGGTGGAGCAGAAAAATGTGTGGGCTGAGTGGAGTTCAGGGGTGTTTCATTCCTTCATCTCTGATTGGGACTCTCCTGGTTTCGGTCACACTGCTCTGAAATGGTTTGGGAGCTGGGAATGGGGGAGATGAGACTTCCAAGAGCTGCTTCCTGAAAGATTCTGGCTCTGAAGAGCTGCCATGGGGGAATTTGGATTGAAAAATCTGCGTGACATCATAGCTTTCACTCCAAATAATGAGAAGAAAACCAAAACCCTCAGGTTACTGTTAGTGAGCAGGCACACACCTGGTCTAAAATGCTTCCCAGAGCTCTGGAAATGGGACACTGATGGGATCATAAAGTTCACCAAGAAGTCTCAGGAGCTTTTGTTCAATACCAGAAACAGAGACCTGCAAGTGCAGCCCTACTTTCAAAGCAGCATCAAGAAATGTCAGGGAATGATCCCAGACCAGCACTTGGCTCTCTTGGCTCTATCACCAGGGTGAGGAAAGCCAAAAACCAGAGGTGCAGACCTTGTCCCGTCCGTGCTGAAACTGCTGCCGGCAGGTGCAGCGACAGGACCTCTGCAGATCTGTCTTCAAAAGAAAACACCTACTTTTATTTTTGAAAACAGCCTTGGAGTCAAAGCTTTGTGCCCTGCAGAGAACACATCTAAGGAGCCCTGGATTTGCCAAGCAGAGCAGGAGATCCCTTTGCTATGGATCTTTTGGCACCTGTCCTGTTTGCCCGGCAATCCCTCTTGCTTTGTGTCCCTCGCTTGCAGTGCACAGCTGCAGGTGGGGGCACTGCTAAGTAATGCAAATTATCTGTGTCTCTCTCTGTTAACCCCCACCTTTGGCTCATGAACTCGTTGTCTCTCGCAGTACCTCAAGGCAGGAAGGGATTTTTGGTGCAGTGCTTGCAGGACTTCAGGAGGTCGGGCCCCATGTGGTGTGAGGCACCAGCAGGGGCAGGGCAGGTTCTGGAGGCAGCTCGCAGCGCGGGCAGCCAGGGCTCACATTATGCAAACAGCTCTGATTAGCACCGCAGCCAAGGCCTTCTGCAATCAGGCCAGCTTATGGCTTTAGGCTTCCCGCTTGAAATGAAGTTAAAAATAGTTGGCCTTTGTTTTACTGAAAGCTTGGGCAGTGGTGACCTTTTGCGTCCGTGAAGCCTCTCCCGTAACGCGCCCCTTAACATTTAGAGGATGCTCTCGACTCCAGCGAGCTGCTCCCTCTGCTCTCTTCACTCTGGCTCTTTTAGCTCGTGGTATTTTCCTTAGGACCAGCCCTGATGTGGAGCACCAGGAGTTCAGACAGATTTGGAGATATCAAACCATGCAGTCAGCGGGGAAATCCTCCTCTGGCACTCCAGGTCTGGGCACGACACCCGTGCTGCCCCTGTGCTGCTCTGCACACCTCCAGCTGAATTTGGCTCCCAATTTCTTCTTAGAAACTTGACTTTCCTCCCTCTGCAATGCAGAATTCCTGTGCATCCTTGTAGTTCCCTGAGGGATAAGCTGAGGCTCACACTGTGTCTGAAGAGTCCACGCTCAGTACTCAGCCCACACCCATCCCTCAACCTCCCCACTGGGAACTTTCAGGCTTTAAGGGGTGAGCTGCCATGCAGAGAATATTCCTTTATGCAGGCTGGGAATATTTAAGGTTTGGCCAAAGACCTCTGCTCTTCCCAAGGAGCTTTGCAGCACAGCAGATTTCATAAGGAAAACCCAAACTTTTGGTGGCAGCACCAAAACTGGGTGAGTTATCCCATGGAGGCAGGCAGGAAAAGCCTCACACTTTGCAGGGAGCCACTGAGGCTGATGGGTTCTGATGGAGAACATGGACATGGACAGGAAGAAGTTGAACCACAATCTAACAATCTGCTATTTTAACTGACCACAGGAAGTGAAATTCAAAATACAAAGGCACAGCACAGACACTGCAGACAGCAGCAGCTGCCTTAATTTTGTCACTTTAAAATGCGTCCATGGGAAGCATTTCCTCACAGAACCCAAGTGACAGAAGCATTTCTGAGAGCAAAAAATGCAAGTCATCTTCAATACACCCACCTACAATTTCCCACCAGGCTGGATCTTCTCCAAGCTCTAGGGAGCAGCGGGGACAGAGACCTGTGGAGGCTTCATGTCCCAATCCATGGCTAGAGCTGGTCCTGCTTTGAGCAGCAGGACACACAAGTGAAGCTTCAGAGGCAATTCCAACCTGACAGCGCTCAGTCACCTGGGGAGGCTCCCAGAAACTCCATCTTTTGCTATTGCAGAATTCTGTGCTTGCCCCGTGTTCTTCTGATTTTTCTGCTCTGCCTTAATGGTCACGCCAAGAATTCTGGAATGCTGTTTCCCAGCAGTTTGTCTGCTTCTCCTGCCCTCGGTGGGAGGAGGTGTTCCCACCATCAGAGAGAGACGGGAGGGCTGCATCCCTGTCCTTCCGAGATGTCATAACTGAGGGTCTGGGAAATGAGGGATGCAGGCCCAGAGCCAGGCTTGGAAAGGCTGCATCCTTTGATGCCTTGAGAGGCCTCCTAGAAACAGAGACTAGACAGGAGTATGGGAATAAAAGTATTTATTTGAAAGGCCTTCAAAGGTACCCCTGGGGACCCTGAAGCCATTCTCAAAATGGACCCCAAGATGGACCCCAGGTCATGAGTCCTTCACTCTTTCATAGGTTTGGTTCATTTGCATAGCAGGGTTAATTCTCCAATTAAAGTTTCGGTTTTCCCCTCAGCTTTCCCCCCCCCTTAGTGGTCTTTGGTTTATACTTTTGGCCTAGGACAGTCTGGGTGTCCTTGGAAAGCAGGGCTGTAGAGGCTTTGTTATGTCTACTGAGCATGAGAGAGCAGAAATGAACAGGCTACAAGAAACTTCAGAGTCACACACCAAGCAGTACAGAATTTGAAAAATATAAAAGTTAAAACCTAAGGCATCACCCTGTCCTTCAGAGATGTTGAAATCAAGTGCCTGGGAAGGAGTGGTGGAGCCCCAGAGCCAAGGCTGAACCCCTCTGTCCCATCCAGCCCAGCAGCACCTCCAGTGCCCCCGGGTGCTCGGGGCAGGTCTCAGCTCTGGGTCTGGGATACAAAGATTGAGGGAAGGATCCTCCCAAGCAGCGCAGTGGAGAGCTGGGATGGAGACTTCCCACGCTGAGCCCACACAGCATCCTGAGCTGCAGGACCTGTGAGTCAGAGGAAGTGGGAAAGACTGGGAGAAGGATTAGGAGTGGCTGCAAATGAAGTGAAATTTGCTGAAGACCATTGACCTTCCCTGAGCCATCTTATTTGGGATCAAGTGTGCTGCAGAGCGGTTTGCACAATTTTTATTGCAGGTCAAAGCCAAACAATTCTGTGTTATTAAATTATTTTTTAAAAAAATCCCTATATCCTGTCCTTGAATGGGATTCTGACAACGGCAGTGGTGGAAATATATCAGCCATTTAAGAGAATTCTTTTCAAAGAAACAAGAGCCACTCCACTTTCTGAAACAAGCACCCAAATAATTTTCTGTGGAGGAAAACAGACATTGATTATTTACTGTCATTGATGCAGAAAAATGTCCTCAGTTACTCCTGACACACGTCAGGCATCAGACGGCACAGGATGGATCTCAAGAGCAGCTCTAGCAGAACTTCTCTGAAGAAAGGTCTTCAATTTTTTCCACTCTTAAGTACTGAGAAAACATAAAACCAGGCAGTGTATCCACTAGAGAAAATAAGCAGAACATAATACAAGGAAAAGACACTCGATGATGAAAACAAAAGATGCTTAATTATTTTGTAATGTCCCAGTGCTGTTTTCCAGGAATCAGGGACAGCTCAAGAGATACCCACTATAATGACAAAGGTTGATGCATTGCAGAGAATTTGCTCACTTTTCCTTCAGCACAAAGAACAGTTATGGATGTGGCTGAAAGGATTTGTGGCCAGTGGAACCGTGGAAGTGGCCAAGTGCTTCCCAAAAATGTTTGGCACTGCTGGAGGAGGAGCAATGTGTGATCCCATGGGATCCCTGGGCATGGGAACTGCAGGGATCTGCCTCCTCCCAGGGCTGGGCTTACCCAGGACATCCTCAGCCTTTGGTTTGGGGCAACCAGGTGGCCCCTGACAGCCACCTCTGTGTCCCTCTGTTGGGAAAAACCCTCCCAGGAGGTTTCCCAGCCCCCCAAGTGACTTCTCAGATGCAATAAGGCGACAGAAGGTGAGAAGAGAGGAGCTCCAATCCTCCCTAATCACCCAAAAAAGCTTCCAAATCTTGAGAGGAGAACGGTGCCACACACTTTGTGCCAAAGTGGAGAACAACACAGGGATTGCACGAGGAGTGTCACACAAGGAAGCAACAGGTGACAAGATTTTGATCACTTGTGTAAGCACTGAAAAGCCCACGTGGCAAAGGAGGGAAATGATCAGGGGTTCAGTTTGGTTGGTTCTCCACCCCCAACCTGCCATAACCAGGTTCAATCACTTCCACAGGGAGCAAAAGGAAAAAAAAGAAAAGGAAAAAAAAAAAAAGAGGAAATAAAAAGGGGGGGGAAAAAGGATTCTGAATTAGACTGAAATGCTGAGCCTTGCCTAAAGACTGGCCCCAGAGAGCTTCTGAGGGAAGCTGAACGAACTTCTGGAAAGCAGAATGCCTGGACAGCCAAAATCCACCAGGCAGGATTTACCCCAGCAAGCTGGACCTGGGGACAACCCAAACTGAGGGCCCAAGTGTGAAGTTTTATAAAGCCAGATGGCAGTGCCTGCAAAGAGCAAGCCCTGCTGGGTCCCTTCACATGCAGCACACTCAGCCTGGAGGCAAAGCGGTGGCCTCGGGCCTCGGTGCCACCTCTCCTGTCCCTGCAGGGAGGTGTTTTGGTAGGGACAAGGTTGTAGAGCCAGGTTTTGGGCCAGCCCTTCACTCATTGCCCTGTTAGTGAGGAGCTCTGTGGGTTTTTTAAGCCATTATCAATGTTTTGGAGAGGAGCAAGCAGTGAAACAGCTGGGCTGGGAAAGCTCCGGGCAGACAATCCTGCATTAAAAACCGAACTCCACTTTCTGTTAAAATGAGCACTATTAACTCTTTCCTTCACCCTTGGCTGCCTTCCAGAACAGCTGATCCTACAAATCAGCCCTGCAAACAATGAAGCCCCTGCAGCAAATGCAAATGTAGGGCTCAAAAGCAGCGAGAGGGGAAAAAAGAAACACCAAATCTCTCTGCATGCATCCTCTGAAAAGCTCTAAGGTCAGTCTGCCCTACAATTCCTTAAGGGCACAGCCCAAAAGAGAAATATATAAATGTGCTCCTAACAAACCCCTTCTTTCCACCTAAACATTTTGGTTCTATCCACATCCACTCTCAGTTTTAAAAAGGTTTACTCAGCTTATTCCAATTCCTGCTTTTCCACAGGCATATCTTGCCTGTTGCCTTGGGAATTCCTGAGCTCTCAGCACTCTATTTCCCAGAACAGGCCACGAGGAGTTTGTGAAATTCACTCATAGGCTTGTAAACACATTAATTTTTCTTTTATTTCCAAAGGTGACCGCTAAACACCCAGACTGCTGGAAGAATTTCTTCATTCTGCTCTGAAAACCTCAAACCACCTCTGGCTGAAAGCAGCTCTTGGAATTTTGACAGCCATTGGTCATTTTGCAGGATAAAAAGCTGTGCTCCCCCAAGAAATTCTGTGCTGAGCTAAGCAAGCAAAGAGCAGTCACCGTGCTGCAAGGTGGTTTCTGATTTACAGTGTTTTAATTATGAGCAGAAACTGATGGATTTAAAATGGTAATGCTGCATTCTTCCAGGAACACCTGGGTGAGGCAATCTCCTCGTTAATTAACAGTTTTCTTGGCTCACATGCTGCTTATGTGTATTTATACATGATCCACTCTGCACTTTATTTAGAGCAACAGATTGAATTGAATTTTTTTCTCCATTTTCTCCTTTTTTTTTTTTTTTTTTTTAATATTTCCCTCTTATGTGGATTAGCTTAAAATACAACTTAAAATCACGGTGGGTCTTTTCATTTTCATCCTGGCCTCACCTTCCCTCTCCATTTTCTCAGCAGAACAGGAACAAAGCTGCCCTGAGAGCTGTGGGAGAGGCTGGATTGTCTTGCTCCGAGTGGGGATGGCAGTCATTCCCCTTGGCATCAGCAGAGACAGCTTTACACATCTCACTTCTCTCCTTTTCCAGAGGGGTAGCCATGGTGACAGCTGCATGGCAATGGCCATTTCGGGCTACGACTGCAATTCCCTCGCTCCAAACCACCACAGCTTTCCCATGCCAGCAGCACCTCCCTTGGTTTTGCTGTTTAAGGGTATGCAGGGCAAAGGAAATAAAAGATTTGGGGTTTTGCCTCCTTGGCCTGTGCTCTGATCCACCCCTGAGAAGCAGCACCACGCTCTGCGCCGCCGCATTTCCCGGCATCAACTGTTCCTTTCCAAAAAGCTTGGAAAACAAAGATGGGCCAAGCTGTGGGTTTGCCCCTGAGCTGGGCAGAAGGGGCTGCAGGAAGCAGCCAGGTTCAGTTCTGCTGCTGAGCTCCCTGTGGGGACCCTGACGTGTCTGCATTGAGCACAGGGCACAGCTTTACCAACCCTCTTCCGTTTGCACATCTTGACTCTGGAAGTTCTCTGGAAAACAGGCCTGGCCAGTGAGTCACGACCACTAATTGTCCTCCTCAGCCTCTAAACACATCCATTAATCCGAGAGCTGTTGGCTCTGTGCTGAACTCACCTCACCCCATCTTCACTAAAGGAGATTTCTTGGAAAAATTCTCCCCCACGTCACCACGGTTTGTTCTGCAATTTCCAGCATATAAGCACAATAAAAATAGATGGTTCAGGCCAGTTCAACCTACAGAGCACTACACTCTAATATCTGTTAACAATTCCATGTCTTTTTCTAGCAGGGATTCAAGAAACATCCTTGAACACAGTAAGCAACCTAAGGACCAAACTGAGAAGCTCCTAAAGCTAAACCCACTGTTCTGCAGGGCCACCTGCACAGGTTTTTTTTACACAGACACAGCTGAGCCATTTCTAAATGGTTTTTGCATAAATCTGATTTGGTCTCCTGGAGGAAACTACAACAAGAAAAGGAGGAAAGAAAGACAAACAGGAGGACAGCAAGTGCAGCGTAGCTGAAGAGCTCAGCACACACCCTCCAGTGGGGTCTTGAGCAAACTGCCCCAGCACAGAGGTGGCCACGAGTCTCAAATCCTTTAAGTTGTGCAGAAAAATGTGGCAGAGCCCAGACAAAAACACCTACAGCAAGTTAGCAAAACCCTCAGTGAAGGTGAATGCAGGGGGCTTCCACCCTGTGCTTCCAGTGAAGAGGGGGCTCAGCAACCAGAGCCTTGGGCCCTCGAGGAATTGCGCAACCATTCACACGTGCACAGCTCCCTCAGGTGCCTCAGCTCTTTCACAGAACAGGTGGGAGGGATGTGGCCCTCTGGAAAACAACTGGAACCGTGTGTCTGCTCACAACCAGCGCAGAAAAACAGCCAAAGGTTCTGGAAAGCATTCCTGCAGGAACTGCAGCACTCCTGCAGCAGCCTGGCGTGTGGCAGTGGGGAGATAACCACCAACACTGCAGCTATTTGGGTTTAACCCAGCGTGGTTTTGTGGCCACTCCACTGCTCACACACATCCCCCAATCCATCACCCCCCAAGGGGCAGCCTGGAGCTGTTCTGGACGTGAGGCTTGGAAGGGGAACCCTCAGGTGCCCCAGGATGGCCGTGGTGCCTCTCACAGGCTTCCAAACCAATGCCCCCCGGCCCACAAATCTCCTTCATGGTGTCTGATCTGACCCCCTTCCCCAAGGAGCAGATCCCAGCCCTTCCTGCTGCTTGGGCAACTCCTACAGCACCACCCCAGCCTGGCTCCTTCTCCAAATCCTCCCTTCAGGTGTGGAATTCAAGCTCAAATTGTCAAACACTTTTGTTTTCCACAGCTCAAAGGAGAATTTCTTTCCTAAAGCAGCGTAGAGCAGCACCCTAAGTGCAGTTTTTTTGACTTTTATTTGTTGACTTTTGAATTGCAGCCTGCAATGTTCAACATCTAAATTGAGGCACAGGGAGCGAGGATTCAGAGAACCCCTGTGGAGGCACAGAGCCCCTGACATTTCCAGGTGGTGGGAATGGAGCTGGCATTCCTCATGGAGCCCTGAATAAGAGCAGGAAACCCCCTGAGCTGCCACATCTCCTTTTCAAGTGGAGTTTAGCCCCTAAAATCTGGAATGGAGGAGGCAGCAGCATGGAGATCCAGCAGCGGGGCTCTTCAGGAGCCATGGAGGGTCTAATCTGGGATGATTGGAATTTAAATGGATGTTTGTGCCTGTCAGTGTGATTCACGCTGAAAGAGGAGGAATGGGAGCAAATCTAAGCAAAATTGTAGAGCTGAGCCCAGATAAAACATAGAGGGTGAGGATGTATTCGCAGGGAGCAAAAATAGATACCAGAGGCTGAAAGGTGTCTGCTAAAATGATATTGTTTTTTCTGATAGGAAACCTCCTTCAACAAAATGCTGTCTGAGATTTTTGGGGTATTTTTTTTTACTTCAAACATGGCTCATTTCACACAGATACGGATATCTAAAAAAAAAGGATTTTCAATCTAAGCTGGACATCTCCAGTGGCAAAGCAAAGTTCTAAGTTGAGAGGCAGTTTCCAACCACCCCCTCTAAATGTCACTTCAGCTTTCTGTATCCTCCGATTTTAAAATTAGAACTGGGCATGTAGTACATCAAATATCTGCCCCAGTGAGGTCAATTAATATTTGTACACTTTCCTTTTCAATTCATTTCTGCCCAGTGCTGGAGAGGATGAGGAGATGAGCAGAAATTAGAGGGTGTTTGAAGTGAAGACTGAGCTCAGAATTGTGTGTATTTGCACTCAGTCAGAGAACAGAAATAGTCATGGGTGACCTAAGCCTCCCCTCAAGATTAGCCACTGCAGCAGAAAATCTAAATATAGAACTGAGTGAGGAAAGACTGAGAACTACTCATAAAACTTACCTGAGGAGTACCTGGTACCTCCCAGGAAAGAATGGGGGTGTTGCAGAAAACTGCAAGCTGTTTAGAAGCTGCTCAGAAAACTTTTGTGAGCAGAAATAAAGAGGCAAAGTCAGTGAGCAAATTATTCCTTTGACTGAGATTGCATTGTTTGAATCCCTGCAAAACTGGAGCCAGGTTTTAAGGAAATGTTAATTGTGGCCAATTTTGTAGCTTCATTTTGCAGCCTGCTAAGAAATTAAATGTCACCATGTCCCTGAATGTGTTTTCTGAGAAAAGAAGCTCTCTTGAAGTCTTTTAAATTCCTAATCTTAGTGAGCTTAAATGTTGTTCATTGAAGTGAAGGAATAATTTAATGAAATACAGTGTATTTCTGCGTGGCACATCAGAAATGTCCATTTCACCAATCTTCTATCACAGCAATTTTCCATTCCACTCTGGTTTGAAATGCAGTCACCATGGAATGGTGGAGCTGGGATCCTTAGGGCAGCACAGTGAGCTCATTATCCTGGATTTCAGGAGAGCAGATTTGGCCCCTTAGGGATCTGCTGGGACAGTCCCATGGGATAAAGCCCTGCAGGGAAGAGGGCCCTGGCTGATATTCAAGGATCAACTTCTCCAAGCTCAGGAGCCACAAATCCCAGCAGAGGAGGTCAGGCTGTGCTCCAGCCACACCCAGAAGGCAAAGGCAGAGATTGGGGAAAGGAGGGAGAAGCTCAGGTTAGAACATCCAAGGAACCTGGAGGCCATAAATCCATGGGGCTGATGAGATGCAGCAATGGTTCCGGAGGGAACTGGTGGAGGAAGTGGCCAAGCCATTTCCCATCATATCCAAGAAGTTGTGGCAATCCAGTGAAGTCCCCACTGCCTGGAAAAGGGGAAACATAAACCCCATTTTTAAAGGAAGAGCTGGGAACTCCAGGCCAGGCAGTGTCACCTCTGTGCCTGGCAAGAGCACGGAGCAAATCCTTCTGGAAACTCTGCCAAGGTCAGGGGCAGCTTCCACTGGACCAAGCTGCTCAAAGTCCCACCCAACCTGCTTTGGAACACTTCCAGGGTTGGGGCAAATATGTGTATTCCCCATGAAAATCCCTATTTCATTTAAAACCCTCCTTGTAAAGTGCCCACCTGGTTACTGGGGGATATTTCTGTGTCATTCATTCAGTGTCACAGGGCTCATGACCAAGCCTGATTTGATTAATCGTGTAAGCACTTGAAATACAAAAAATAATTTTAAAAAAATCCCTGTTAACACCTATTGATCTCATTTTTTACACGTTTATTTAAGTTGGAGAAATGAACCAGAGAACAATGCTGGGGACCCGCCTCCAGCAACTCATTTTTACACTGCAATTTTTCCTCCCCCTCTCCCCTCAGCTCGTCAGGAGGGATCATTTCCCCGCAGTACCAGGGGAACGGGCCATCAATCCCATATTTCTTGCTCAGAGAGAGCAATTCCTCCAGCCTGATACGCTCCTCTCGAGCAGGGCCTGCTTGGCAGGTGGCACCAGATGGTTTGAGGACCCACACGGCACGGGAAGGTGCTGGGATTTATTCACCAGCTGCTCGACTCCACTCAAGGTGCCCAGCAAACCTCAGCTTCCCTGTGGCATTTCCAGGGTTATTCGCGGGGTTCTGCCCCTGGGGGTGGGGAACCTGAGGCACAGAAGGCTTCAATCCTCGCAGCTGATCTGTGGATAACTCGCTCTCCCTGCACCGTGTCCTGCTGGCTGGGTCACTTTTGGGACAACCTAATGAGCTATGAATATCCAGCATCACTTAGGAGAAAGCAGGGAAGGTGCTGAGGAGTAAAAGATGAGCTCAAAGCAGTTTGCTAACGATGTGTGTCCTCCCTAGCAGAGAATTTCTGTGTCAGGTACAGGGAGGTGATCAATCCCTGGCACTGTGACAGCCCCAGCTCTTGCAGCACAGGAGCAGGGACCATCCTGGCCAGCTCCTGCAAGTGCAGGGAATCCCTTGGGATGGAAACCACTCTGGCTGGAGGGCCCAGTGTGAGTAATTAGCCCTGGGAATTACTCACTGTTGCTGTCTCACTCCGAGTTCCCACATTGTTGTCACCGTCCTCTGGGTGGAAATGTTGGGTGCTCTTCAAGGTGGAGAAAATCATTAATGAATGTCATGAAAAAATTACAAAGCTGCCTCGAGGCCTCTGGTGCTGTCTGAGTGTGTTATCAGTGTCAGCCCTTAACCCTTGGCATTTCCAGCCTTGTTGGTGGCTCTGGCCAAGGCAGGAGATGCTGCTGGGGAGGGTGGTGCTGCCAGGGCATCAAAGAGCAGTCCCACGTCAGGGGCAGGGTGGCGATGACCTTTCTGTTCCTATTTAGGAGCTCAGGAAACCCTTTTATAGCTGAGCTCTCTGCCCCCACTCCCTGCCCGGTTACCCCTGCAGTGCCAGGCCTGCCCTTCCCACCTGCCCATGGCTCCTCCATAGTTCATCTGTAAAACATTTCATGCATTTCTCGGGCGAGTCCCCACCCCGTCCCCGTTTCCTTCCGAGCCCCGTCGGAGCCGTGCTGGCAGCCCCTGAAGGAAACTGGCAGCGTCACAATGGAGCTTTATCAGCCCCGCACTTGGAAATATTTCCCTTCAAACGTGACCTGCAGTCAGTTCCCACACCACGCTGCTGGGACCTCCTTCTCCTTCCCCAAGGCAATCCCAAGGTGGTTTGGGTCTATCAGCCACCCAAAAGGGACAGAGCTGAGTGTAAGGCACAAGCCTAACAAAAAATGCCTGCCCAGGGGCTTACCCAGACATGAAGGAACAGTGGAAATGTTGGGTGGTGAAACAAAGGTGAGCTAGATCTTCAATTCATCCCTATATCTTCAATTCATCCCTATATCTTCAATTCATCCCTAGATCCTACATCCATGCCCAGAGCCTGTGCACAGGGGGGTGGGCAGTGCTTTGCTGGCAGCTCTTGGCTATAGCCACATCCCCCACATGGAATGCCAGGTCTATCCCCCATCGCTGCCAGGAAAAGGAGCACCAAGGCTGGAGAAGGCCCACACCAGGCTCCTGTTTCTATCCTCACCCTCCTCTCTGAGATTTGAGCACTCAAATCTCAGCACAAATGCAGTTTTCCCCTCTGAAAGCAGCACGGATGTGGCAATTTATTCCCAGATTATTCTTCAGATCATTTTCTCTGCTGTTAAATGAAACCCGTGGTCCTTGAGCATCCAGTTCCCCCAGACAAGGCTGGCCCTGGTGGGCAGGGATGCTCTGTTAACAGAGGCACAGGGATGGAAATTGCCACACAAGTGGGAACAGTTCTCATCATGTTAATAATCCAGCAGAGCAGAGGTAGAGATATTCCTAAACTACGATTTTATCATGATGGCATCGGTAGCAGAGATGTGTTTTTCCTGAGGCTAGACAGCAGAGAAGGGAAGACATTGTGTTTCCTTGACTACCTTTCATCTGCCTTAAAAAATACAATTTTCCTTTATTAGCTGATGTCTTTGGTTATTGCAAGTAAAATAACACATCCTGACCCCTGGTAATAACTTGTATGTTGGTGGCCTTCCACCTTCTCTCTCTTCTCTCCACACATTTCCTGCTTCCTTCCTCCTCTCCATGCTCCTCTCCCCACATCTCCCTCCACACTTTGAACCAGGAAATAATTTCTTGTTTGTTCATAAAAAGGAGGGAGAAAATATTTAACAAACAGGTCATGTACAGGTTCAGATTTTGACTAATTGCCAAATTTTTATAAAAGCAATGATTGTATTTCAGCTGGAGCTGGGCTGAGCCTGAGGGAAGGTTGAGCCCTCTAGGCCTGAGCTCTGTCCCAGCCTAAATTGCTGCTCATTGATCATCCCACCCCAAAAATCCCCTCTGTCTCTTCTGTCTCATCCCTGGGAACAAGAAAAGCATGGAAGAAGCAACGAGCTCTGTGTTGTTGACACATATTGAGCTAATTCAAATTCAATAATTTTGTCCAGATTGGAATTTAAAGATACCGTCCATTTTATATTGCTGCTGTTTCAGATGCAGTAGTTTTAAATAAACATTGTTATTGCCCTTAAATGATCATTATCTGGCCCAAAGCAAAGCTCCAGAGGAGTGCAGGGGGCATTTAGGGAGTGAAAATTGGGAAATCAATCCATCCTGAGCTGCTGGGCAGGCCCTGATCCAGCCCCTGGCCCAGCCCAGCTGTGCTGGCACCACAGCAAGGACAGCAGGCACACTGTCACCAGGGAAAGAATCCTTATTTTTGTCCTTCAGCCTGCAGGAAGACAATCTGCAGGTTCACTGAAAATTACTTTTCAGACAGTCAGGCCCTTTGGTGTCAAAATTCCTGATGTTTTGTCCACTTGGAGGGGGGGAGGAAGCAAACACTGGGTTTTGTCTGTGCTCTGTTAATCCCAGGCACTCTTCTTCTCTCCTGGCAATCTTGGGAAAATCAATTTCTGTCTGGAAAGATCATTCCTGCAGCTGCTATCAGCTCCTGCCGTATTTCAGGTGAATCAGAAGGGACTGTCCATGTTTTCCACCGAGCCCTGTGCCCCTCGTGGGGCCTGCTCGAACAGGAATGTTCCAGTCCATGGCTTAAAGAACTCCTTGATCCCTCATCTCTTTGGCTCCAGGGACTCCCACACCCTCTTTATTTCTGGGGACCCTGCACTAAGAGATGCTCAAGAGCAACGTTCTTCCCAGTGAATTCCACACTCAGGGTGTGATGAGCCATGGAAACAAGCAGAAATGGAGAGGAGGAAGCCCTAGGAGGTGTGTTGGCCAGCCAGGTTTCATCACTGGCTCTACAGTTTCCTACAGGCATTTGATGGGGTGAATCCCCTGTGATTTGGTGTCTTGCTGCAGCTCTGCCCCACATTCCCAGGGGCTGGGCTGTTGGCAGCAGGGCCAAGGCTGCTTTGGGAGGCCCTGACACCTTTTGCAGTTGCTTCACCAGCTGGACACACGTGAGCCAGTCCCATTCTCTTCTAAAAGCTCCCCTGAATCCTGCCTCCAGTTTGTTGCAGAGGTAACACTCAGCTTTGGGCTGCTGATCTTTGGGATCCCTTTAATTGCAGTTTTCTGGCTGGCAGCCTCACTGCCAGTGATCACAGAGGAAGGAATGGTCAGAGAAGGAGGAAATTCATTCCTGTGGTGAGTACAGAGGTAAGGGAGCCAAAAGTTTTAAGTTTTCCTCCAAACTGTGCTATTCATCCATTTCCTTTCTGCAGGGCAAACCATTTAACCTCTTTACCTGTTTGTCCTCATCTCCCAAATGAGGAAGGCAGAACTGACCCAGTTTTTATTATAAAGCCAAATGGTTTCAAAGCATTTTGAAGTCATTAAATAAAAGGCCTTGCAGAAGGACGATGCGTTGCTCCTGCCACGCTGCCGTGGAACACATAACAAGAGGTAAAATAGAAAATCAAGGGAAAGCTGAAATCCCTCCTGAAGCTTGTAAAGGTTCATGCTCTGCCTTCAGATTCCAGCGTGAGAAGTGTCCTGAACATGCTACACATATTCAGGATGAAGAAGTAATCGAGCTGACAAAAAAGCAGCTGCCTGTCTCTCTGCTTGTAGAGGTTTTCACACCTTGGTAACAGCTCCTGCCTTGGTGATAAACAGACACAGGCTCTGGGGGAGGTTTGGCTCCTCTCGTGAAGGCTGCCTCAGGTGAGGATCTGGCTCAAAGTCTTGTTCTGCTTTTTCTTTTTCCTTCTCCTTGTACAGCTGAAGTTATTACACCATACAGCTGTTCAGGAGGGAAGGGTGGTGACAAAAAGCGGTCTCAAGGTACATGGGGTGGAATTCAGCTCTTGGACATCAGAGCAGAGCTCACATGCACACCCTTTACAAGGTGCTTGGCTGCTCCTTCGTGCCCAGCCTTGCTAAAAAAGGAACATTTAATACTCCAGCTTCAGCCTCATCTGCCTGCGCTTGTCTTAGAACGAAGCATTGCTCTTGCTGCTAGAAATTCATTTAGGGAGGTGTGGGTGCCATTAAGGTCAGGATCTGGGTATGACACCTTGTGTGCACAAAACACCCTTGGAAGAGCTGGTAGGAATTTCTAACTGGAGGAAGCTGGAAGAGCTGGAGGAAGCTGAGAGAGGCAACCCCAAGGTCCAGATTTTACCCTGAGTATGAAATGAATGAAATTAAATGGTGTGTGATCAAATCAAGACCCTGAAATCCAAGATTAAGAGCCACACAGATATTCACTGCAAGCCCTGGGAAGAAGAGAGCACAGAGACTTGGTGAAGCTGCTCTGGAGACATTTCACAGTGGGCAAAGCCGATCCTAAGATATGGGAAAAGAACCCAACCTCTTCTGAATGCCCCAGACATAACCTGAGCACAACTTCCACACGGACACGAGCCCCAGATCTCCCCCTCTGGTCTCTGTAGAGCTGACTTGGTGTTTCCCAGTGTGTTTATTTCAGTGGGATTTACATTTTTAATACAGTTTGTTGTTCTCCCGTGGGATTCCCAGCGTTAAAGTGTTTATCGATCCTGGGGAAAACAACTGCCCATGACAGAGGAAAGAAAATGAAATGCAACGTTGATGCTGCTCATCTACAATCCTCCTGGAGGAATTGTGCCTGCTCATTCTATGAGCAGCAGGTTCTGTGCTCTGTGTCGATGTCCTAGATCCAAGCCCAGGATTTCATTCTTTCACAAGGTGCTCCCTCCTCTCCCACTTCCCCTCCCCCATCATCAGACAGCATCTTGGGCAGTAAAATGTTTTATGGGATTCTCTTTTTTTCTTCAGGGAGAGGAAGACGGTCAAGACAGTCTATCCAAGATTAAAAGCTTTTCCTGTGTATCCCTGTATTTAGCTCACTGGAAGCTGCTTTGTTTAGGCTTTGGGGTTTTTTCCAGGATGTTCTGTCTGCCTCCAGGGAATCTTGCAGACCATGGATCACGCAGCTTGGGTGCTCCCAAAGCTGACCTGGAGCCGCTTGGTTCAAACCAGGGGAGTTGCTTTATCCGTTGCTGGAAGGATGTGGAATATATTTATAATCGCTGTGTGCAGCAGCATCTCCACCCTGTTCCCATCAGTAAACACAGAACACGGGGCAGCTCACCAAACAGGGCCTGCCAAAAAACAACCCCAGCCAGGAGTGACCTCAAAACACACTTGTCATGGGAATTTTGCCCAGGGCTGGGGGTCAGGGTCTGGTGTCACCCCTCTGTTACAAGTTCTGGAGAGCCTGTTGGAGGCAGGGCAGTGCTTGGAGCAGGATGGAGAAGGGATGGGGTGAGGGGATTCCAGCAGCACGGAGCAGAGCCCAGGTTAGGCTGCAGCCTTAGAGGATTTTTCTGCACTATCTTAACCTATCTTCAAAATCCCTTTGATGGACAGCACTGTGGGGCTTTTACAGCCCAAATGATTTTTAAATTGTTGAGATGAAGTGAGCCAAATACCTCAGATGACATTCCTGGGCAGTTGGAAATTTGGCTTCTTCCAGTTGGTGTCAAAGCCTAATATTTATTTAAAGCTGGGCTTTATAGTGCTCATTATTATATTTAAATATTTTCTTCCAGTCTCAGGGAAGCTGCCAACTCAACTTAGCCAAACGTGATTCCTGCAGCCTAAAACGATTGCCTGCTCACATGGAGCCCATTTCTGGGGGACAGAATTAGGAGCACACGGAGTGATTTATGCACTGCAGAGCCAGCCAGCTCCCAGCCAAGGCTGAGGAGATGCTCAGGGCAGCAAGTGCTAACAGGATCATTGGTTCCAAAGCCAAAATCAGGCATCAAGGGAACAGCAGTGGCTTCACTGCCCCCATGGGAGCTGAGGCCAGGCCTGGCTGAGACACACAGGACACCCACCCAGGGCTGGGAGCCAAGAACTTGTCCCAGTAACCCCCACCCAGAGAAGTGAGAAATCCAAGTCCAAAATTCTGCAAAGGAGCTGGATTATTCCAGCTCTGCTCACCTGTCTGAATGGCCTTCTGATGGCTTAGTGCACCTGAGCCATCGTTAATTCCAGGAACTGATCTGTTAATCAATAAACAGCACCAGAGGTGGTGATCACATGCTCTTGGGGCTCCTGGGGAACCACCAGAAGACATTAGTGCAGAGACAGTGCCAGTGGACAGGAGGAAAGAGCTCTCCATAAGGGATCAAAGAGATCTCCATGAGGGATCAAACAGCCTCTCCATGAGGGATCAAAGAGACCTCCATGAGGGATTAAAGAAATCTCCATGAGGGATCAGACAGATCTCCATGAAGGGATCAAACAGCTCTTTGAATGGGATTAAAGAGATCTCCACAGGGAGTCAAACAGCTCTCCTTGAGGGATCAAAGAGATCTCTGTGAGGGATCAAAGAGATCTCCATGAGGGATCAAACAGCCTGTCCATGAGGGATCAAAGAGATCTCCATGAGGCATTAAAGAAATCTCCATGAGGGATCAGACAGCTCTTTGAATGGGATTAAAGAGATCTCCACAGGGAATCAAACAGCTCTCCTTGAGGGATCAAAGAGATCTCTGTGAGGAATTCAATAGATCTCCATGAGGGATTAAAGGGATCTCAGTGAGGAATTAAAGAGATCTCAGTGAGGGATTAAAGAGCTCTCCATGAGGGATCAAAGAGATCTCCATGAAGGATCGGACAGCGGCAGAGGTCAGTGGGTGGGGTGATGTGTGGGGGGTCTCCCAGAACAGGCCATTCCTGACAGCTGTCAATCATCCTGCACACCCTGCACTAGGGCCAGTGATGAGCTCTTGGATAATTGCTTTATGATTAACGTGGAATGTCAGGAAAAGTAACTGTGGGGCAGGAAGGGCAGGATGGAACACGGAAGTGGAAATAAATCCTGTAGTATTTTTAGGTCAGTACAGGCCTTGGAAGCCCCGTGAGCATTGCAGACACACTTCATGTCTAGAAACAAACAAACAAAAAGGATATACTGTAGAAATATCATGGAAACATAATACAGAAATATAAAAATTACTAAATATTAAATAGATAAAGTCCATCCCATGGCCTCGAGAGATGTTGTGCAGTTTTGCAGGCCCAGTCCTATGGCTGGTGCAGTACCAAGGGGTCTCAGTCCACCTCCAGACCCTGCACAGAGGATGTGCTTTGGAGAAGTCCCTCGTGCAACCAGGAGACAGAGCACTGTGCACAGCAGCCCAAAACCTCATTGTGAGGAAGGCCAGAAAGTCTGTGGCTGCTGTCCCAGCTTGAGGAATTCAGTGTTTATTCTGTTTCCTCCTTCCATGTCAGTGACAAAGTTCTGGTACACTTTGGAAGGAAAAGTAACCCCATTTCCCAGCTCTGGTTGCTTGCACTCCACAGACCCACACAGACACACGGACATACAAAAGCTGGAATCTACCTCAAAACCAACCCAAAAACCAGCAGCACCTGGCACATCCAGGTGATTCCAAGAGCCAGAATCACCAGCCACTGGAGTCAGCTCAGCTCTCACACTGGTGTGAGATCCCCACACAATTCCAGGAGACTCCAGGTCTGGAACATAATCCCAGCCCTGTCCTTCCCCTCACGCTTCTGGGAAGCCTCGCAGCAGCTCCTGAGATGCTGCACATTTTTCCAGCTCCTGCTGAAGCCATCCTAATGTGGAAGTTGGAGTTGCAGCCACTTGCCATGGCTGTGCAAAGGAAAGGAGCATCTTTACGCCCAGCTAATCCACAGAACAATGTTATCCCAAAATCTCATCCCAGTCAGGAGCTTGGCAGGGCTGTTCACACCAGGGGAGGGCCCAAGGTTGCACAGAACTCCGTAAAAACCTGGGAACATTCTGCCCCAAGGTGTCCATCACTGCACATTTGGCTCAGGGAGCAGATGCACCAACAAAGGCAGAACGCTGGGTTTGGTCCTGATCTCAGCCATGGCAGGAATTCCTTTGTCTCTGTGTCTCCACAAGGATGGCTCTGTGTGTCACTGGAAGAATATCTCGTTTATTTATTTCCCATCTTTTCATCCCCACTCTCCATTTTTATAGATCTATTGGCATAGGAGCTGGATACTTCAGCAAATGAGGTTAACCTCTGACCATGAATTACTGCTCCCTCAGGAGGAAGTGGCCATAAAAAAGGAAACAGCCACAACTCCAGTGGAGAGCAGCAAAGGCAGAGCAGCAAAGGGCTGTACAAATTACAAAACCACCAGCCCCTGAAACCCTCACCAGAGCTGGCCATGCAAATAATAAAGTGTGACATAAACACACACAAAACTGGACTCTGCCTGGCCAGAACAATCATTCGGACGCCAAGAAAAATAAGCAGCTTTCCCATTTTCCCTGGAGTTTCCTATATAATGGCTCTCGGGGCCTCTGTCACATCGGGGACAACACGTGGCCAAAGACCATGGGCAGCTGGGGAGAGAAATGATCTAATCATCTGTAGCATTGCTTTTGACTATCATAGCATGCAGGAGTAGAGGGCAAGACAGCCCTTGGTAACAGCAGCCAGGATAAAACCAGAGGGGTTTTTTTCACTCTGATAAGAGTGAAAGCCCAGTCAGGTGCACTCTCAGATGTCCATCGTGATTTCCATGGCAGAATTGTGGGCTCACCCCACAGCCTGTGGCTGGGATTTACCTGTGGAATGTTGCATGCTCACCTTGAGAGTGTTTAAAAGAGTGAGAAAGAGATAAACACCTTCTTTCTCATTAACTGAGCTCTGAGGCGCCTCAGGCTAAGCTTCAGAGCATGGAGGGATCCTAAAATCGCTGCCATTAGGGTGAAAAGTGGCACAGGTCAGTTGAAAGAAGGGAAAGGAGAGAGAATGGAATTCTGCAGGGCTGTGGCTGGGGGAGATGGAGTTTCTGGAGGAGGGTTCAGGTCTCTGCTTGGGGCTGTCATGCACAGGTGGCTTCTTCAAGTACCCTACACAAAGTGTGAGCGTGGGTGAAAACAAAACCTGAGCTGAGCACAGGAATAAACAGACCCAGGCACTGGGGAAATTTGTCTCAGAACCTCTCCCAGAGAGCTTCGAGAAGGTTTTCTGCTCTGCTTCTCATTTCCTTGGCTGATGGGAAGCTCCCTACAGTTCTCCTGGAATATATTATGAGTTTATGGGGGCCAAAATCTTCTCCACGTCAACTGACTGGCTAGCTCCATCACTCCTTGGTTTTTTTGCTCCGTAGGTGCAGAGGAAGTAATTTCTTCTTTTATCAGCATCAAGTTAGAAACTCCATTGGAAAAAGTAAAGAAAAAAAAAATAAGGTGATATGGAACAGCTTCAATACCAGCAGTGGCTAAGGAAACTGTGGGTTTCCAGTCTGTGCATGGGAATGACGTGGGTCTTTAAATTCAAGGAGGGTGAAGAGGCAGCAAGAGCTGCACTGAGAACCTTGAGGAGCAGCAAATGAAACCAGCAGGTGACGTGCTGAGAAGAAGCCAAAGGAGAGGTTCCTGTGTGCACCTTGCACTGGAAACCCTTGCTGTGGGTGTTAAAAGCATCACATGGCCTCAAGAGGAGTGTGGGGAAGGTCACAGCAAAGACACCAGGATTATTGAGCCAAAAGACAGCACCAAAAGACAGCTGGGAAACCAACCCTGGGAAAGACAATTTCCTCACTGCCTTCCTAAATGCCTCCAGTGTGAGCCCCTGGCAGCAGGGGGATGGAGTAGATGAACCTCTGACACATCTGCTGTGCATGATCTTATGTCTTAAATGGTTTTGTGCTGAATGGGGAACATTACTGGGAGCTGCCTCTCCCTCACCCATTCCTTTGTTCTGTTCCCAACCAAGGCTTTATTTCCTGCTGGAATCCTCAGATATTCTCTGTTTTACCACAAGCATCCACAGGCAAGGCCTTAAACCTGCCTGTCCTCCCCTCCTATGCAAAAAGCAGGAGGAATGTGGGACCAGAGGGAAGATGTGCTGCCTTTCTGCAGGGAGCAGCTCAGTCCCTGCTGCCATGGAGGCACACGGGGAGCTGGCTGCTCCCGTGCTCCTGGCTCCCCTCCTGATTTCCAGCTGCTAAACTGCATTTTAAAAAGGCAGGAGTGGAACTGAATAAGAGGACTTTTCAGTGGAAGCAATGGCCACGGCTGCCAGAGGGATGTGGCCCTTGGAAAGGAGACTCACCCAGGGAAGGGAAGTGTTCACACTAATTATTAAAATGAGATCCATCATTTCCCTCCTTTTCCAAACCATTTTCCTTACCTGGCTTCTGTGTTTGGTTGGGCTGGAGAAGTGACATCAGCAGTGCTGTGAGATTGAAGGAGTAAATAGTTCTTTATCACCACAACATTGCAAACCATTGCAAAATCGCTGCAACTGCTGTGCAGGCCAACACTTGTAATAAGCTACTGCCAAACTGGATGGCAAAAAGCAAAAATTAGCAGCTGACCCTGGAATATTTCCCTTGTCATCCAGAGGCATTGCTTTCTCAGTTCAAGGAAGAGGACAAAGAAGAGTCCAGTCACACAGAGCTGAGCTGGTACCAGAGCTCTGAGGATGCCATGACATTCCTTGTCGAAGGGACTTGTAAAATCCAGCCTGGGTTTCCAGGGTGAGGAGAAGGGATTTGAAGGATGCCATTATTTTGTTAAGGATGCTGTTGTTTTATGACATGATTTTGTCTCAGCAATAGCGTGGCCAGCAGGGAAGTGATCAGTGCCACACCTCCAGTCCTGGGGACAGCTCTGGACCCCTCGGCTCAGGAATGAGATTGAGGGGCTGAAGCAGGGAAGGGAAGGGAGCTGGGGAAGGGGCTGGAGCACCAGGAGAGGCTGAGGGAGCTGGGAAAGGGGCTGAGCCTGGAGCAAAGGAGGCTCAGGGGGGACCTTGTGGCTCTGCACAAGTCCCTGACAGGAGGGGGCAGCTGGGGGGGTCGGGCTCTGCTCGCAGGGAACAGGGACAGGAGGAGAGGGAACGGCCTTAGGTTGTTCCAGAAGAAGCTTAGGTTGGATATTAGGGATTATTCCTTCCTGGAAAGGGCTGTCCAGCCCTGGCACAGCTGCCCAAGGCATTGGTCCCCATTTCTGGAGGGATTTAAAGCCCCCATGAATGTGGCACTTGGGGACACGGTAGCTTTGGCAGTGTTGGGGAATGATTGGACTCCACGCTCTCCGAGGGCTTTTCCAACCACAAAGATTCAATGAATCTCTCATTCTGTGATCCTTCAGCCATCAAGCTGTAGCACTGCTTTGATGTTCAAGGAACAAACAGAAGAACTCTTCTAGGAGAGTGCTCAGTGTTTTAACACAGGCTCATAACTTCAGTCCACAATTTGGGACCACGCTCCAGCAGCCCATGACAGACAACTCCTCTGTCACTCAATTTATGGCACAGACACATACAGCAGCACAACTTCTGATTGTGCCAGTCTGCACTAATAGAAAACACAGAAAATGCTTGTAGTTTAAAAACAATTTCTATAAAACCGTGTTAGGTTTTTATACAGTACTTTGGTGTTTTCATGCCTATTAAATTTGAATACAGCAGATAAAACTGGCAGAAATTACCTCACGAAATGCTCTTTGTTACATCTCTGTGTCAGTCTCCATCTGCCAGATTCTGCTACCTTGATGCATTTTGAAGAGTCCCTTACTCCTGAAATAGTCCCACAAAGGTGCTGGCAGCAGTTCAGTGTGCCTCTGATAGAGCAACAAAACCCTGCAGAACAAACAAATGTGCTCTGACAGAGCAACAAAAACCCTGGAGCAATAAATCCAGCACAGGTGGGGAACACAGATGTGCTGAGTTGCACCCCCACAACTGCACACCCCCAATAATTATCTGTCTCCTTGGAGAGGAGACACGTGGCAATTTTCCTATCCTGCACCTTGCCTTTTCCACTTGAATTATCATCACCTTCACCAAGGAAAGTGGAGGGATGATTCCCACCAGAAGTGAAAGCAGCAGTCAAACCTTCCTGCAGAGGCTCTGCCAGCATTGCAGTTCCCGACTGTTGGCTCCAGCAGGTGGAAATAGGAAGCTTTTCTGAAGGAAAGCCTCGAAGGACAACTGGTTTCCTTAGTGCTCTGGGATAATGCTGGGAAGGAAGAGGCAGTTCTTGGCCTTGGAACAGCCCCATCAACCCACGGGTGCTGGCAGGAATCCTCAGTGGCTCATTACCCGGAGCTGCCTCAAAAGAAGCTGCCAGCTCAATCCTCCTGCAGGCTGAGGGTGTCCCCAGGGAAATCTCACCTGCACGGTGCCACTTCATGGACCGTGAGCATCCCGGGGAGGTTTGCTCCTCTAAAAGCCACTCCTGATCCTGTAGGGATGGTAAACGAGAGCACTGCGGCATAGAGTAAGGGTGACACACTGTGTGGACACAGAGAAGTGCAAGTCCTCCCCTCCTTCCCAACTTTTTTTCAGAGGTTTGGTCCTTTTTTTTTGAAATCTGAGCGTGGACTGAGGCAAACCCAGAGCAGTCCCAGTGGAGATCTCCTTTGGGCCCCTCCTGAAAAAGGCTGAGGCTGCACTTTCACACCAAGCACTCCCACCTTGGATGAAGCCAGAGAAAGAGGCAATAAATCTGAGGATGTCCCTGGACTCTGGAGAAGAGAAAGTTTTCTATGACCTACTCATTGCTGCCACAAACCTCTGAGTAACGAGAGACACACAGCACCAGAGCAAATGGTGCCTTTAGATCCCTCCAGCAGCCAGTGTGGATTCAACACTGCCGGGAGAAATTCAGCAAGCCTGGCTCGAGGAGTTAGAGCTCAGAGAAAAAAGATGAAGCAGCAGTTTTGTGGTGTGGTTTCATTTTTAAACCAGGCTGTGAATGTAACCCTTATCTGAAGGAAGTACAGCCTTACACACAGCTACAGAGGTGGATCTCAACCCTCACTGCCAAACACAGCAGCAGAGAGACCGAGACAAATGCTCGGACAAGGAGGTGATAAGGGAGGGAAGCAGAGATGAGAAATGCACAAGCCAGTCCTCAGAGCCCACCTCGCTGATTTTTAAATCCTTGTTTTCCTACTGAAAGGCCTTGCTATTCTCGCCTCCGTCCTTCAGAGTCGGAAATCCCTGCAGCATTTTCATTCTTCCTGACGCCCAGAAGACAAAGAACCTCTGTGGTATCGTTAGGGGTACCAAGGCTTTTAAAAAAATCACTCTTTATCCTTTAAATGCTGGTGACAAGGCAGGTGCCTGGCCTGCGAGAACACAGAGTTTGGGGGTTTTAAGAAAAGAGGAGCAGCGTTGTTTTTCACTGTGAGCCTCACCTGTTATTGACCACCATGGGCAGCAGCAAGCAGGATCCCCAGCCACAGGATACAGGTTTTACTGGGCTGCAGCTCCAGTTCAGCTTGCCAGGACCAGTTGGGCTCACCTCCATGCCAGGGCACCATGGGAGGCTGCAGTGACATCCTTGTCCTGTTTAACCCCAAAGCACATTCCCACCTTGCCAGCAAATCTGGGGTGCTGCCAGGCTGAGACTGCTTGTCCAGGCTAACCTCAGCACTCAGCAGCTGTGTCACTGCAGACCTGGAGCACAGCTCTTGTGGGAACACGGATACATCCGATAGAACCCAGCCGTGCAGACGAGGAACAGGACACGGAGACCGAGTGGCTCTCCCAGGAACACACAGCTGAGCTCTGGAGGAGGAGCAGTTTGAATCCCCCCCACTGAACCAGAATGCCCTGACAGGGAGATGGCTCCTCCCGTCCCATGTCTGACATCCCACTGAGTTTAAGAGATTGCTGAGGGAGAAACTTGGAGAAGGGGAAGAAATGGGGAGAGCATATCCGACTTTATTTGCAGGCCAAGCAGCAGAATGCGGTCGCTGAGCATGGCCAGGTCTCGCCAGCTTTTTTTCTTGGGAAAGAGCATCCAAGAAATGTGTGCTTTATCTCTGGAATTCATGGACAGAGTGTGCTGAAACAAGGGCCTGAGCAGGGCTCCCTGGCCAGGCTGGGACTCTTGGGGGACAAAGGAGGGCCTGTTGTCTCCAGCTCCACACCAGGCTGGTCCTGAGCGCTATTCCTGGCCTTGCACTGACTCAGTGGGTGACCTTGCTGAGAAAGGCTCTCACATCCAGCTCTGCCTGCCTGCAAAAGCCATCATGGTCTCCTAAGATCAGATTCTATTCAAAGCATAGATGAGGAACAAATATGAAATACTTCTGCCTTCCTTCAACACCCAACCCCCGGGGTGAGCAGGAACTGGCTGGATAAATGAACCCTGCTATCCTCCTGTAAGCTCTCCTTGCATCTCCATCCTAAATTTTCCAATTAACTGTGCCAGTGTCTTGGTTTTGCTGTGCCCTAGAGCTGCACCAAGTCCTTCCAGCAAGAGAAGAACACACCACAGCCTTGAGACGGGTGCTTATTTTCCTGAAGCACTTTCAGTTTATACCCAGGGCTGTTCACAGCTGCTACTTCCAGTGTGACACCTCCACTCCAGGCTGGTCTTGGTGGGAGGGGGACAAAGGAGGCTGGAAAAGGTGGTGGAGCCAGGACATGTTTGGGATTTCTGCTTCAAGGCTCCAGCCTGGTGGCTGCAGCTGCTGACCCATGCAAGGACAGCACTCACAGCTCAGCCTTTCTGTTCCATGTGGGACACAGCCACCTTTGGAAAAAAAACTGCACTGTAAACAGATTCTCTCTGTCACTTTACTAATTCCACCCTGTCCTGTCAAAGGTGAAAGGATTTTTTAGAATCCAGTTTATTCACTGCTAGTTATGTTTGTTCATGTAGGTTCAGAGCCAAATCTCATTAAGGGCAGTGGGAATCTCCCCATTCCCTCCTATTCACTTCCACTGGCTTCAGTTCAAGCTTTTATTCAGTCCCTCTTGGCGTGGACAATGCAGATCAGTGATGGCAGCTCCACTATCAGTGTCTTTGTGCCACCATGTCTCGTTTCTCAAACCTTCAGCACAATGTCCACTTGTGCTCAGCAAGTGCTTCCTTTCAGATCTCAAAAATAAATAAGTCCATGGAAGAAACATTTCTTTTGGCCCTGCACTGGCCGAGAGCTCATTTGCAGGCATTTTAGTTTTGGGAGACAGTGTCCCTTTGATTCTCCCCATCATCTCAGCACACCAGCCTGCTATTTTTGCCTCACAGGCTGGGCTGCACTGAGTCATGGAGCTCGTGCTGGTTTACTTTGGAGCCAGTGTATAAACCAGGGATGATCCCAGTGCTCGCCCTATGGAGGCAAGGAACATTTACTTGTGGAATCTGACAGAGCCGTGGCAGCCCAGTGAGAGCAGTGCTGGGCCTGTTCCTGTGGCATCTGCAGCAGGGAGAAACAGCAGTGCCATGATTAATGACACTCACATCCCTGCTGGACCAGCAGCTGCTCTCTGGCTGGGCTGGGCAGCTCTGCTGGACGGGGACTGGGACATGTGGGGCTGAACTGGCCTCTCCCCACTGGCTTTGCAGGGCAGTGCTGCAGGGAACGTCTCGCCCTGCTCCAGCTGCTGCTCTGTGGTTCCTGCAGTCACCAGGGGCTGAGGAAACAGCCCCGAAGGCTGATCCAAACCTCCCCCAGTTTGCATGAGGCAGCAGGCAAAGGGGCAGGAAGGGGTGCAGCATTTGTAACATTTGCTTTTAAGCCCCTTCAGACTAAGCACTGGTGAGGGCTGAGTGATGAACTGGTGCCTCTCTGGTGCCGAATTAAAGAGTTCACAGCACAGGGCTCCAGCCTTGTGCTGTTGGCTGAATTAACCCCAACACTTCTGGGGTTGACACGGATGGGGTAGGATTAATGCAAACCACTCGTGGTTTTCCTGCCTTGCCACTGTCAAGGCCTATCTGTGCTTTTCCTCCCTCTAAGGCTTCCCTCCCTCCACTCCCATTTTTTGAGTCAGTTCTCGCTGGGATGGTGCCTTGGAGACGTGAGCAGGAACCTCCAGTGGAAAGGGAATGTCTGCAGAGCACCAGGACACAAACCACGCTTCTCATTCTCCATCTGAGTGGTAGGAAAATCCTGCTCTATCTGCACAGAGAGAGAAAGAGTAAGAAGGGAATTAGAATCCAAACTAAAATAAATAATACGAGCATTCTTGGTCGCTGGCTGGAACCCATTTTTTCTCACACTTTGAAGTTCATACTCAGGCAAAGGAAAACCCTGCACATGAAGTCTGGCCTCTGACTGAGGAAGGTCAGTGTGGGGAGAAGGTCTGGATGAAGGTGCCTCAAAGGGCTGGAATATTTTCCTCACCTGAAATGCTGTGTATGGATGAAACCTGGCTCAGGAATTTCTTCCCCATTAGGTGGATATCTTTGTCTTCCTGCCACAGACTCTGGCAGAACAAAGCAGGGATCAAACCCTGTGCCTGTCTCCTTTTGTTAATGGCTATTTATTTTCCTTACCATTGCTCTTGTTTTGTTCTCTTGGCTCTGACTTCTGGCTGCTGCTCCAAACCAGTTAATTCTCCCTCAGAACTGTGCAGGGCCAAGGCCTACATTATATTTATAAGCTGTAAGGATCTCCCCAGGCAGGCTCAGAAATAAAGGATTCGAGTCAAACAGCTACAAGGAGATGCTCCAAAACAACCCCAGAGAGGAAACACAAAGAGATGGAACATTCCCCCCATGCTGAATTTTAAAGGAACCCTCCAGGTCCTACCGCCTTGGGATGGGAGGTGAGTGCTCTTTTCCCTTTAATCTCCCCTGTTTCCAGCGCCAGGAGGAAATGTCCTGCTTTCCTCTGCTGTCTGAGCATGTGTTTGAGGAGCTTTTCAGTCAGGCTGATTGAGGGAAGGGCAGCAGGACAGGCTGGGACTGGGGCAGGATGGCCACGGATGCAGCAGGGACAACCCTCAGCTGGACAGGGAGGGAGGAGCCTGCCAGGATGCCAGGCAGGGATGGAGAAGAGGTGACACCAGAGGAAATCCCCTCATTCTCAACAGTTTTTATACAAAAGCAAAATTTCTTGCAGTACATTACTTTACCGATACTTTCACTTCGTCGTTGCTGTTAGAAGTTGCCAACAGGACTCTTCCAGCTTTGCTTTATGGCTTTCAGTGGTTCATTAAACCCTTTTTTTATTCATTTTCCCTTCTTGTATAAAGCAGAGAGTTGCAGGTAGGCTCTGTCAGTGGCCGGGTGTGCTTCCTGTCCCTCCCTGTGACTTTGCCACCCTACAGAGGACACCAGGAGCGTGCCCATGGCCCTGCTGGTCCCACGCCTCCTGTGATCCCATGGCCTGAGTGCTGCTGTGTGCCTGAACAAAGCTGGGCAGGAAATGTTTTTCCCAGCTAGAGAAACATTTTGTTCCCATTCTGTGCTTGAGCCAAATGGGGTTTTCTTGAGGCCATTTTTTTCTTTTTCTAAACAAAGGAATAAGTAAGCAAACCTGTCTGCAAGGAGCTGACTGAAACAGCCAAAGCACGGCCAGTGGACTTGTTGAGGACTTTGGCAAGATGTAAAATTACAGTTTCCTGACCCAAATCAGGCTCATGACTTGCAACCAGGCCTTGCACACACAGGGCACTGCCAAGTTGCAGGCAAGGCTGGGATGGTGCTTTCTTTCCCTGGAAGTCCATCCCCAGCAGATGTTACTCCCACCGGGGCATTCCCACGGAAGGTTTCTGCTTTGATAACATGCCATTTTCCAGGGAAAAATGTTTTCATCTAAAAGCTCCCCACCCTGTTTGCCCACAGACTGACAGACTGACAATGTTAACTTGGATTTCTATCCCCAGGGGACTGGAGGATGTGTGTGCAGGGAAGTCAGCCTGCCTGGCTTGTGGGGAGAGGCACGCCCAGCTCTGCAGCTTTCCTCGGGATTAAGGCAGCAATGTTGGCACTGCTGCTGTCCTTGGGAGGGATGTGGGGCTGGGGTGGACTGTGTGCCCTGGGAAGTGATGGCTTTGCTTCTGTTCATGGCTCAGGCACCACATCCCGTGTGTAGGCAGCACCTTGCCTGTGCTGGAGGTCAGAAATGCCTCCAAGGCAGCCTCTGCATCAAATAGCTGAGTTTAGGGGACAGGGAGGGTTTTATCCCAGAATAATGCAGAGAACTGCAAGGCACCTTGGCAATGCCCTCCCTCCTTCCACCACCTCTTCCAGAGGCTTGAATCTGTGGGACATGGGACATTGTCCATCCAGGAAGGGGATGATGCAGCACACCACAGTGGAAATCTGGGTTTGCCAACTCCCTGGCCCTAAAGGCAGGCACCACCTCGGGCCACAGGCATTGGAGCCAAGATCACCAGCATGGAAAAATGACTTTCAATCCCTTGTTACACTCTCCTTGCTTCTCTTTCCGCAGCAAAGCTCAGCTCTGGGAGGCCACACCAGCTCAGCCACGGCTGGGGGTTCCAGCTCTCTCCTGCTGCTTTGGGGCCCCTTTGGAGAACAACTCCTCCCCCCAGAACTGACTCTGCCAGGATTCCCTGTGTGGAGCTGACAGCAAAGGCATCACAGTGCATCCACCTGAACACACAGGGCAGAATTACCCAGCTAAAATTCGGGATTATGGCTAAACTTGTCTCTTCCCTCTGCTGCTGAGGGAGGCAAACAGGCACCTGGCAGAGAGTTTGTGAAACAGGGCTGAGTCAGGAGAGCCTGACTCTGACTCTGCCATCACTGAGCAGGGAGCCTGGGGACCAGCCCAGATTTGGGCAGCTCCATTTGGATTAGAGACATTTTACTTTTAAGGCTAAAACCAGCACAGGATACAATTCCAGACCCTGCCTGGATGCAGAGCCATTCCCTCTGTCCCCTTCCATGGATGAGCACCAACACAGGAGCGAGGTGAAGGGAAGGGTTTCCAGCTCTGGAACTGTTCCCTGCCAAGCTGGCAGAAGGGATTAATGTGACACATGTAATCCTCTTCCAGGCCAGTGCCAGAAAGGATGGGAGCTATTCCAGGGGGTGGCCAGGCATATCCTGGGCTCAGTCAGGTCCCACTGACTCCCTTGCCTTGGTCCTACAAAAAATATGGACCATATTCCATATCCAGGTATTCCAGCCAAATTCCTGCAGGTCACTGCTTTCCATCCCAGCTGTCTGGGACACAGCCACAGCCACCTTCTTTATGCTGTAATTATTTTTATTTACTTATGGTCACACTGCTGCAACTGCTGGGTGCCTTTGCAAAGCTCAGAGCGCCTCATCAGGAAGGGAAATGACCTTTGCTAGCCCTGCTTCAGTTCCCCTGATTATGGTGAGGCTGATATTTGTTAATATTGGTAAAGAGCTCTGAGTTCCTCGGATGGAGTACGTGTCATGGAAAAATGAGTTGGGTTATTATGGAGAGGTTCTGGCCCAGTTAGCAAATGGCTTTTCCCATCTGTGTGAGCAGAACAGGCTGCTGAGCCAGGGAAGTCTGCTTTCCTTTGGAAAAGCTCTAACAGGTTGCTCCGGGCACAGGAAGGTGCTCAGGAACAAAATGTGCCCTTCTTACAACTTTTATTTTGCGTATTACGAGGGAGAAAATAAAGTATTATGAACTCAGGACTGCTTGTCCAGGTTCTAATACTGAATTCCTTGTGAAACCACACGTGAGAGGCCTCTAATCTCAATTAAAAGATCAATTGCATTTATCAGATAAAAGATTATCTGGGGCATTACACAAATACAACACAATTTATTACCAGCCGGTAAGTAACCCCTAATGAATTTTTAAACACTTCCCCATAAATTACAAATAAACTACAGTCCTATAATTATGTTAGAGTTTTGATTCTCCAGTTAAGTTCCTATGAGATTGGTCTTTACTATTATCCATAATTATTTAGGATTCTGTTACTGTAACCCAGATCTGGGGAAAGTTGTATGTTCTAAAAATTAATTTTGGGCATAGAAAATGCATTTGTCATCTTGAGAATGATCTGAGCATTTATATGAAGATCATGTTGAGAAAAGCATTCTTGATTTAACACTGTGCATGAAAAATGAGGCTTCTTGTTTATAAACCCGGGAATATCTGAGGCCTGTGTTCAATTCCTTGTTGAATGTGGGACATTTCTACACCAGGTATCAATTCTCATCTTCTGAAGTGCCCTTTTTCCTTTGGATTTGTAACTCTCAAAAGGGGACCTGCATCCATCTCCCTTTGCTCCAGTGCATGGCAGTGTAGAACTCAGACCTGTTATGGGCATTTATGGACTAAAGGATTTATGGACTAAACTGAGATGTGAAAGGGCCCTGAGCAAAATTCAGTGTCACCAAACCCCCTGATCTCCATCCAGGAAAAGGTCTGCCTGAGGCACCTGCTGCCTCTGTCTCTTCAGAGGGACAAAAAACTGCAAACCAACCCCATCACTGAGCCACATGGACTGACAGTGCTTTACTGTAAGGCTCTGTAGGTCCTTTGACACCAGTGTCCCCAGTGCCTCACTTGTTGGGATTGGGATTATTGGGATTATTGGGAAGGATAGTCTGTGGGGACAGCTGTGGAGCTTCCACCACTCCCTCATTTTCAGTGTTTTTACATTAAAAGCCACATATCTGATACCTGCATTGAAACAGCACAGAACAGCTCCCTCCTGGTCACCTCAGTGCTGGCTGTGCTTCCAGAAGTTTCCCTGACATGCTCTGGGACATCTCCTGGGACAGCTGTCACCAGTTTGTGACCCTCACAGCTGAGGCACCCGTGGCTGGAGGAGCAGCCCTGAGCCAGGACTGGGCTGTGATCTCCCAGGGCCGAGGGAAAAAGGGAACATCCACAGGGCTGGAATGCCCATCCCTGCCGAAATCCTGCCTGGCACGGCGAGAGCAGGGGCACAGGGACAGGCTGGAAGCCTCCATGTGTGGGTGGACCTGTCTACACCCAAGTGCCTGGAGACAATGCCCAGGTGAGAATCCCGTGAGGGAGCAGGGTGGCAGCGGTGCAATATAAGTAACATCATCACTGGCGTTCCCTGAAATATCCTGTCCAAACAAGGGATTTCCGCTGTGCCCCAAGAGCAAGGGAGGCACGGCAGTGGCTGCCACAGCAGGGCACGGAGGGCACAGGTGGCATTCCACCAGGACACAGTGAGCAGCAGCAGGAGAGCCCGAGCTGCTAAATAACAGGAGAAGGAGGGCACAGAGAGCGGCTCCTGCAAGAGAGCCTGTTCCTCAGGTGGTGTCCCTGTGCTCCCTTCCCGGTGCCCCGGGGCCGGAGGGAGATGCCACCTCTCTGCCCTGTGGGCAGCGGGGCCGGGACTGGGGGAAGATGTTGCCACCTGATGCTCCCGAACTCCGGCTTTGCAGGGCCAGGCGATGCTGGCAAGCAGCGGGAATTCACTTCTTTGCCCCATCTCAGGCAGCAGCAACAGGAAATCCAGGAGCTCTGTGAAATGACAGGGAGCGAGCGAGAGAGAGAGAGTGAAGTCCCCTTGCCTCGCCTGGTGACGTCTCTCCTTCCTCCTTTTTTTTTTTTTTTTTTTTCCTGTCCCTATAAAGAATCTCGGGCTCGCATCAAACTTCCCTGCGAAAGCCAAGCCAAGGCGGAGGGGTGGGGGACAGGCAGAGAGCAGAGCCAGGAGGGCTCCAGCCATGCCCCAGCCCCGCTGCCCGCCCGCTGCGGTGCCCCCGGGCAGGTAGAGCCAGGTGGGCACCGGGGCATCTCCCGCCGTCCTACCCTGCTGGGACACCGAGATCTGTCCTTCCTGCCGACCCCGTGGCACCTGCACCTCCCTGGAGAAATAAATTTCAGAGGAGGCTTTGCGGCTCAGCCACCTTACCCCAAACTCCGGGCTGCTGCGAGCCGAGCGGAGGAAACTTTTTGCCAAACTTTTTGTGGTGTTTTCGCTTTGCTTTTTAACCCCTTGAGTGACTCTGCGCCAGCCGGACGGGCTGGGGAGGTTCCTGAGGCAGAGCAGCGCTCCTCTCAGACACCCCGGGGATTGGAGAAAAGGGGGGAAAGAAGGAATTAAGGTGATTGCAGAAAGGGGGTGAAGGAAAAACTGAGAACCTCGGGGCAGAAAGGAAGGCGAACACAACCCGCAGCCCCAGGATGAAGCAGTGAATGGAAAGAACAATTTAACTGCAATCAACAAGTGGCAACTCCTGCGCGCCTTGTCCTTCCCTCCCTCCCCGCTCCGGCTTTCCCAAACTTCTCGCTGCGAAGGAAAACTTGTCCGGCGGACTCGGCTGGCTCGGGACGCGCACCAGGACCGGCCCCGGGATGCTGGCCCGGGCGAGCGCCCTGCTGGCCGTCTGTGCCCTTCAGGGGCTGCTGCTGCTGCACGGTAAGAGCCGCCCGTGTCCCCGGGGGTGGCAGAGGGGGGACGAGCCGCGTGTCGCTGCCCCGGCGCGGTGCCGTCCCTCGGGGGCCCTCAGGAGAGCGCTCGGTGATGCTTTTTTGCGCTTTTTGGACGCTTTTTGTGCTCCTCCGCCGGCCCGGTGAGGTGTCACCCACCCGAGAGCCCCGGTGCCAGCGGGCAGGTGCCACCGCTCTGTCCCCAAACCCCAGGCGACGCCTCGGGCTTCACACCTTCGTTAAAACTGATCTTTGGAAATAAAGGTAAAAAAAAAAAATTAAACCTCCTTGAAGGAGTTGCACATAAAGGTCAGACTTTAATGGGTGTTTCCCCTCGAGGTTTGGCCACTTGGTTAAAAATAGCAAGTTGTGAGTGTTCACCAGTTTGTGGCTTTTTTCCCCTCGATGTGGGAGGGTTTCTGGTTGGATTTGATCACTTGAGGCAGAGCTGAGGCTTTAAAAGGAGGAGCTGTCTGGGAGTGCCTGGGCTGTCCCACTGTCCTGGGGCTCCTGTTGGAGCTGTGGGCGCAGACACTACGGGCAAACCCCAATTCTCTTTGATATTCCCATTCTGATTCTTTGATATTTCAATTTTTATTCACGTGGTGCTTCTCCTCTGCCTTCTCCTTCTCACCCCAGGTGCCAGGTTAGATTGCTGCCCTCCAAAATTCATTTTCCTTTGCAGCAAACTCCCTGTCCGCCTCGATTTACTCCCAATTTTCGCTGCTATCAGAAAAGCCAAGAGGCAGGTTAATGAGATTTGGGAGAGCTTTTCCATCTGCCGTATGACTTTTCATTATCTCATTAAGCATGAGGATTTTGCTGGATTACTGAGCTATTCATTCATGACGCTGCAAATTGTGTGAGGGAGATGGGCTGTTGTTTATTGGGGAATTCCTTCTGACAGAAAGGACTTTGGAATATTTTTGGGTAGTGGATGCATTGCACAGCATGAGGCTGTTGTTCTTCAGCATATTATGATCTTTTCATAGTTAAGAGGATTGCTTCTGGAAACACTGTGGAGTCCTTGATTTTCTTCGATTCATTCAGGGATTTAATGTATTCCTTCTGCAGAAAGGGACTGATTGGCAGGCACAAGCCCCGGGGAATTTCACATCCTCCCCACAGTCACCTGCAGAATAAAGAGCTAAGCCTGAGGTTGTGCTCCAAAGGGCTTGTCCAGCTTTTCCAGGAAAAGCAGAAGCAGCAAACCTGGCAGGTGGCAAGGAGCCCCTGCAGCAGGAATCCTCAGGATCCGTGGTGTCCCCAGGGAACCAGTGCTGTGCCAGGTCAGCCAGCAGTGCCCACACCTGGAGCAGCCCTGGGAGGATTCCCGAGATGTGCTCCAGCTGGCTGACACGTGCAGCAGCAGCCAGCTGCATGCTTTGGGAGTTTTAACCTCTGAACAACCTGGAAAAGTTGCCCGAAATCCAGTGTGGATTTCACAGAGGCATAAATCTCCAAAGGGTTTTGTGGATTAGAGAGGGATAATAACAAGGGATTGGGAGGTGGGAGAAAACGTGGTGTGCCCAAGTGTTCCTGAGGCTCCAGGGTGAGGTGGAGCACAGGGATTTCAGGACTGAGGAGCTGGGGGAAAAGCCTGACTGGAGATGCTGCCCACATTTCAGGGCTGCTCGGCTCCTTACTCACCAGGTTCCCTTCCTAATCGTGTTGGCCCTGATAACCTCGGAGTTTGGTCCAGATTCCTTTTGCCAGCAGTGCCAGGCACAGAGGATGCCAAGAGAAGGCAAAGTCTGCATCGTGTGACAGAGGGAGGAAGGCAGGGACATCCCTGTGCCCGTAGGCAGAGGCTGCTGAGGGGAAGGAGCACTGTGGGTGTCAGGAGCTTGGTTCATCATTAGGAACAGAACACATCAGCACAGCCCCTGGGTGCCCTCATCAGGCTGGGAGCCAAAGGGAGACAGGGCCAGGAAGGCTGAGGACTGGGGATAGCACCGGTGGTATTGGGAATTAACTCCTCACCACCTGGCCCTCGAAGTTCCTCTCCAGCACTGAGCTCAGTGGAGCTCTGCTCGACCTCCCAAAGCCCGGATTTATCCTTCTGCTGTAGGTTAAACCTTCCCTGGGATCTTTGTGGCCAGAGTCAGGCAGAGCTGTGCTGAGGAGGCTGACTCTGAGTCCAATCCAAACAATTCCATCTGCAATGCAGAGAGAAGGAAAGCCCTACAATTGTGAAAGCTGCTCGGTACTGAGGGATCGACTCCTCAGCCACTTTTCCCTCCAAGTTCATCTCCAACAATGAACTCGATGAAATTCTGGCCACTTCATTTATCCAGGTCCCCTTTGGAGAACTCCTGACTTATTTGGTGCTTTCAGCAGGGGGAAGAGGCCATATGAACATCATCCCAAATATTGCCCACCTTAGTCTAAAATACAGCTTTAAGTGCATCTTTAAATTTCCTTCTTTAGTCCCATGAGTATCATTAAATTTCCACTTTCCTTTTGCTCATTGCTCAGCTTCTTCTCAGCTCCTCAGAGCACTGGTTGGGGTCTTGCTGCTCAGAACCTTTGATGTGGTAATGATGGTACAGATGCCAAAGGCTGGCACAGGTTTTAGGTGTGGGGTGGGATGGTTCATAATCAGCCCTTGGAAAAACAATCTGCAAAGAAATTCTTACACCTTAAATTGTGCACGAAAAATTCAGTATCTTTTACCTGCTGACATGATCACCAGGGGGTTTTTAATATCTGAGCAATCCAAGTAAGTTTTCAGGTATCGGAATAAACTCAGCCATTTCAGTGATTTAACACTGGAAATTATTAAAGATTGAAGAACAAAAATGAGGTCCTGCCCAATGGCTTTGGAATTAAAGTGCATTCAAAACTGATTTTTTGGTTGTTGTTTGATTATACAATGTCTTCTACAAATTGAGTATTCTGGATGGGCAACAGAGCTCGTTAACATAGAGGTTTCAATTAAACCATGTATCAGCAGATAAAAGCTCAGGAGCTCGGATTCCTCCCAGTTTTCCAGCCGGGATGGTCGCAGTGTCCAGCAGGATCAGTGTGGCTGTGCCAAGGCAGAGGCACTGAGGGGTTGCTTTCCCAAAAAACGTGCCTCTTAATTGATGTTACTCCCAAATATTTGCTTTACTGTGGGAAAATGTTATAAAAAGCAGAGCAGCCTTTTTTAGGCTGCTGATACATGAGCCTCCTGCTGAAGCTGCCGCATTCAAAACCAACTGGAAATCTCTTTGTACCAATTCAGCCATTTAAGGCAGGGCAAAAAATGTAAAGTATTTCTGAGTACTCCCTGAACTTCTAAAAAACAGCATCGCACCCCAAAGAACACTGAGAAAACCATGCAGATTGTTTGTTGAAGGTTTCTGGTGTAAGAACTGGCAGGATTTTCTTTAAAACTTGTACAGAAGATTTATCTGTGCACATTGGTCTGCTCTGAGTAAGAGCAACGGGGTCCGTTTGGGTCATTTCTGCTCTTTCACACATTCCCTGGATTGTTCATTTTGTGACAAATTATTTGTACAAAGTGATAACTCAATCTACAGCACTTCGAATTAATATCTCAAACTGGGCTGAATGCGGAATATTTCTGTTGTTAAGAAGTCTGTGCACACGAGCAAAAAGTTTCCAAACCCAAAAGGAGATTGCTCAGGTACAGCCAGGGGAGGTGATCTGTGCTTTCTGGAGCTTTGTCTCCCAAATCACCAGCGCAGTTTGGAGGAGGGTGAAAACCTGCTCTATCCCATATTTATTGAGGGGTGAGATACATCTTCTCCTTCCAGAGACATTTGCAAGGCGTGATGCTGGAAGGGTCACTCGATCACCAAGAAAAAGGCCAGGTGCTCTCAGTTCCCATTGCAGGAGAGTTCTGGGGGCAGCAGCAGCCACCTGCACTTTTTAAAGCTACACAGGAAATTTCCAGGAGGCAGCGTTGGACTTCCAAAGTGAGCACGAGGAGGACCCTGAAGCACAGCCCCACTGAGCTTCACATGCTCACTCTGGTATTTCCTCTGATCCACCTCTCCTTTTTTCTCCAAACCAGCCTGATGTCACTGGAATGGGAATTAGAAGTGGAAGTAATTAAGGGATATTGGAGTATCTAAACAACAGCTAGGGATGAAACAAATGTGTCCCCAGTGCTTTCCCTCAGACAGCAGCTCCCATGACTGACAGGACATGAAGGCTCTGAGTGCCCATCAGGACATTCCCATTCCTCCTTCGGGAAGAGCATCCCACTGTCCTCAGTCACAGCCCTCAGAACAACTGGCTGCCCAAAAAAAGCTGGATGAAATGTGTGTAATTGAGAACCGAGCTCCCCTTTAGGCACTTCTTTAATTTTTCTTTCTAAGACCACAGAGAATAGAGTAGAAGCTGCCAAAATCCACCAGCCAAGGTTGTTATCTGGAACTGGCATTGAATAGAAGTGCCTGCTTGAGGCTTGCCCTGGGGAGCAGGACTCCAGCAGCAGAGCTTGCAGTCATCAGGAGCAAGGCAGGATTTGCACAAATCATGGGAATCAAGGTTTCTACACGAAGTGTGACCTCAGAGGCTCGGCCAGGAGCTTCCTCGAGTGGGGAAGGAGGAAGGATCAGGATCAGCCTGATCTTGTGAGGCTGTGATGAGCAAAACTGAGGGGTGCCCATTTTCTGCAAATTCTTCTCTGCCGAGCGCTGGACACGATTCCAAAGGCTGTGGGAATGGAAGCAGGGAATTTAAAAAAGGGTTTTTATGATGGATAGTGAGTAAGTCTGTGGACATCTTCATGACTCACTCCAATACCCTCATCCCCAAGTCCTCGGATTAGTCTGTCTTTGCAGCACGTACTTTTAGTCCCCACTACATCCTACATCCCTCTCCTCTCTCCCCCCCTTTCCTGGATGTCTCCTAAACTCCCCTCAGGGCTCAGGATTCCTCGAATTTTTACATCAGGAGAAGCCAAGAGGAATTTGCCAGCCCTTCCACACCAGGAGTCTGCACAGTCTCTCTTCTCTGTCCCAAAATGAATTTTGCCTTTAGAACTTTCTCTGGTGCAGAGATTTCTGAAAAAACCAAAGTGGGACTGCTCGAGACCTGCAGCTGAATCTCTTGTTTTCTGTCAGCTCTTCATGTTCCTACTGCACTGAATTTTTACAAGAAATAATTTTTGCAAGTGCCCCCAGTATCTGGAAATGCAGGGGGGGGTCACATCTCCTGTATGGGGTGTGTGTGACCACTGTCCTGGGATTTTGTTGTGGCTCTAAGCAGGAAAGCTTTAGCCCTGAGTCTTTGACTGAGCAATGAGGAAAGAACCTCATCTAACCCTGCAAATGATGGAAGTCTGAAAAAGCCACTTTTCTTTTGTGTCCTGCAGGGAATGGCAAAAGCACATGGCCCACCAGGTTTCAAAATTCAGCCAAAAGCCAAACTGAGGCCCAGAATGTAAAGGAAATATATGGACCAGCCTTCTATTTTCAGATTACTTGCCTTTGTCTTCTGCATTTCCACATAGGTTTCCTTAGATCTTCCTGTGTTTTTCTGAACTGTGGGAACGTGATTGCCAAGGAAGTGGAGAGGGGAGTTTTCAGCCCTGCTGGGATTGTTCTTGATTTGAGGGTCAAGGAAGCCTGACCTAGTCATTACCTGTTCCATTTTTACAAAACCGCCTCCAATCTACACCACCTCAGCCAAAACGTTTGCTTCCTTAGAGCCCACAGCTCAGAAATGGCTCACCTGGAATTCTTCCTCACGGATACACCAGGGTCAGCTTGCAGGAAAAGCACCAGGCACCATGGGGCTACTTTGCCCATTCCTCTACAGCCGTGAGGAACACGGGATTGCTCACAGGGATACTCCACACACACACACACACACAAACAGCTGAGCTGTGAGCCATTCATCCTGTTTGCTCTTAATCCAGAGCTCATTAACTGAAATCAGGGCTGAATACACTCATTTAGGAGTTAAAGCAATTTCCTCCCAGTCCACAGAAGCTGAGTGGGGATATGAGTGCCCAGAATCCCCTCCTCAATTCCCCCAAAGCTACTGAGAAGGGCTCACTTTGGCCCTTTGTAGCAATAGGGATCATCCTGAAAGCTCATCCTGAGCCTGGATTTCCCCAGTTTTTGGGCTGGGTAGTGCAGGGGTCGGCGTTTCAGACCTTTAATGTGCAGACACCTCCTACAGATTGTTCCCCAAGAGCTGTAAAATGTGATTTCCCCCTTTGCTTCTCCACTCACTCTTCCAGCTGCCAGGAGCAGCTCCCACAGGAGCCATCACACACATCCACACAGTAGCACTTGGAAGCCCGTGGTGTGGGCAATCCTGATTCCAGGAGCAGGAAAAGGCTGTTGGAAGAGCTTGTCCAGAGCCCTTCGCAGCAGGAAGGCGCGCGCGGCTGGGGCTGGAAGGAGGGAAGTAAAGCTCTGGGGATTTTCTGCTGCAAAACTCAAGGTCTCTCTGCCTTTCCTTGCAGAAAAATAAATCCCACAGGTGCCCCACTGGGTCATTGGAACATCCCCCTTTTACTTAGGGAAGAGTCCCCACTGATGCTTTACTCCTCAACTGATGCTTTGATAAGGGGAAGGATTGCAGGAGCTTCCACTGCTTTGCTTCCTAACCCGTAAGGAATATCAGAAGTAATAATGCAGAGCACAGGTGTGGGGAGAAATGCTTTTCCCAGCTCTGTTTCTGAGGCAAGATCCCTTTTCCCAGCTCTCTTTCTGGATGTGGATGAGGCAAGGAAGTGGTGTCAGCTCTCTCTGCATGACACAGCAGGGCTGAGCCTCGCAGTGAGCTCGGCTGCTTGGAAGGGGATTGCTACAATTAAAGCATGATTCAAATAATGTAAACAATGATGTCAGCCTGAGGACCTTTAAAACACAATTTAAGCTATTACACGGTGTGAAGCAGAGAGAATCAGCTAACCTTTCGGCCTGCCACATTTTTTCTCTGCGAATGGATGATGTCTGGATTATTTTCATGTTCACGCACTCGGGACAAGCTTTGCCTCTCGCTCACACAGGTTTAAGGCTGTGCTTGGCTGAAGACAATAGCCTGTCTTTGAATTGTCCATTGTATGGCTGAGAGCATTTATTTTATTCTGGCTGTTTACACAATTTGTGGTGGAATCTGAGGGGAAAAAGGGCTGAGTGAAAGCTGCTCCCTCACTGCAGGTTTTATAAAGGTAGAGACCTTACTGATCATGCTGGAAAATCCTGATTTGCTTCACTGCGAGAAAGGAAAATAACCTGCTTTATTTCCAGTGGTGAAGGGAAGCCAGGGTGTGGCTGAGCCTGCAGCAGCCCCAGTTGTGTGAGGCAGCACAAGAACCCCTCCTGCTATTCCCAGGTGCTCACCTCACATTGATTTTGGCTGCACAGATCTGTTCTGCTCAGACTCCTGGAGACTGCCATGCTTTAAACAACTTCCCTTTAGTCTGGACAGATTTTCTGTTGAGTAAGGACAGAGCAATAGGGTTTGGCCCAATAGGAATTCCCAGAGAGAGTGATTAATCCCTAAAATCCGATGTCAGCATGGCAGGGAGGGATTGCCTGGGGCAGAGCCTCCTCTGCCTGGGAGCTCCATGCTTTTGGCCCGTCTCACTCTGGTTCTCCCAGCCCATCATCCCACCCAGTGGGGACTTTTCCAAGGATAACGGCACCCTGGGTCTCTGGGAAAATAAGGCCAGGTGTTCCCATGAAACCACTAATGATCCTGTGGACAGTTTTATTACTTAATCCCCTGATGCATCAGCAGGGAGATAAACCAAGAGTGCAGTGTGATGAATGTACAGGTTTGGAACTGCTGTGGTGTTTCCACACCTGGAATGTTCTCTCCTGGCTTTCCCAACCAGTCAAGTAGACACGAGCTCAGATTTCTGGGTGAGTTTGGGCAATACCAGCCCTGCTCTGATGAGAGCAATGCAGGGTGAAATGAAAGATCCAGCATGGCCCAACTCATGGGATGGAGAGCCCACCTGGGAAGGGGAATTCAGGAAAACAGGAGGCTGCTGAGCAGGGCTTGTCAGGGGCTCCCCCATCCAGCTCCAGGCAGTTTCCAGCAGGAATTCTGTCATTGTATACAAGACTGATTTCCCCTTATTATTCCTATGGGATTGTTCTGATCTGTTTTACCTCTTCTTATCTCTTGTATAAATCAGCCACTCTGCCCTTTTTATTGTTGTCTACTTTGTATGTGAAAAGCAATACTCAGACCCACCTGGTGAAATGCCATTATTGGTTTAATTCGAGAAATCATGAAGTCATGGACCCTCTTCTGGTGACTGAGGTTGCTCTCTCTTGAACTTTGTGCGTACCTATGGTGGTTATATTGCTCTTAAAAATAAATTACCAGCCTGATTTCCTAATGTTCTGTGTGGGTTGGCAGAGCTGGTGCATGATACCAGCAGGGCAGGCTCCCCAAACAGGCACCACAGCATCCCACAAGTCTGCAGACACAGGCTGATGCTCCCTAGAGAAAGGTTTTCCTTCTCTCATCCCAAGAATATGTGCCCAACTTGTTTTAACCTTCTCCAGGACAGAATCTTTGGCTTTCTGGTGGGTTTCTGGCAGAAGGACAAAAGAAGAGGAAAGGAGTTTTGTCTGGGTATGAATCTCACTTTTCATTTGCCAAATCTGTCCTGCAGTCAGGAGAAAATCAGGGCAGTAGAGATGAAAATTCTGTGCTCTGAGCAAGATTAGTGGAAAAGCTGAAGCTGAGCAGGTTTTGATTTCCCTGAAGGATTGCTGGCACAGCCACTGTTCGAGGCCATTTGCCCTTCCACTGTACAGTATTTTTGTACTTTAAAATGAATGTGGACTTTGAAATATTACCTGGATTTGTGGTCTGGCACTGAGCAGTGCAGCTTGGAGCTTCTTCCTCTCTGCCTACCTGTGCCAAGTGTAATCTTTAATCCTCAGTCCATCCCTGCACACTCTGCATGAGGGGAACACCAAAGCCTTTGTCCGATGACTCTGGGATTGCTCCTACAGGCTCTGATGGAGTGTAAACTCTTTCCAAGCATTCATTTTGCCTCCTCCGAGTAGCAATATAGATAATACTGATATATCATTGGTGCCATCACTGCTGTGGTTCAGAATAAACACTTCACCTGGATCAGTCATGAAGTTAAAGCCTTGCAGAGCCTTTTTTTGGGGCTGATTCTTTAATTCCCAGGCTGACCAATATATCTGGTGTCACCAGAAGTCTCCTTCAATTTAGATCTAAGCTAACGAGACTGAGAGAGAGAGAGGAGAGCCCAGAGCAGCCTGATTCCTTTAGTCATCTTTCCTGTTTTAAATTCTTTTTCTTATCTCAGTTCTGGCCTTGCCCTGTGCTGGTAGTGAAAGCGGGGTAGCGACACTTGGGCGTGGTGGGATGTGAGGAAAGTATCTCAACTCTGATGCTCTGCAGTGGGTATGATAAAGGAATTCTCAGCATAAAGGAACTGAGAAGAATTCTCAGCATCCACAGGGCAAAGGTCTCCCTCGTGCTCTTCAGTTTAATGGTTGATGTCCTATAGGGTGCATTGTACTGCCAGCCTTTGAAAGGCTGCCTCGTTGTTTTGGTTCCATATTGTTCTGAGTTAAATGGTAGGAAAAGAGAAATTGCTGCCACCACAACATTCCCTTATAGGTCTATTCATTATAGATCCCCAGAGGAAACAGAGAGTTCCCCTGGACAATGGGCAGATATACAACGAGCATACATTAACTTTCTGTGCTCGCACAGCTCATTTGGGCTGCGTTTCCTTCGCATTCTTAGGAGCAGGAATTCAGGCATCATTTGGGTTGATGTCTTCCTCTGCCTTGAGCTGCTGCCTTGTTAGACATTCTGGGTGACAGGCAGCCTCTCTGAACCACAGAACCATGGAACCACAGAATCACAGAACCACAGAATCAATCACAGAACCACAGAATCAATCACAGAACCACAGAACAGCACAATCACAAAATCACAAAATCACAAAATCACAGAATGACAGAATGACAGAATCACAGAATGACAGAATGACAGAATCACAGAATATCCTGAGTTGGAAGGGACCCACAAGGATCATCCAGTCCAGCTCCTGTCCCTGCACAGGGCATCCCAACGATCCCACCCTGTGCATCCCTGGGAGCGTTGTCCAAACACTTCCTGAAGAGAGAGACAGAGGCCTGACAGGGAAATGCTTTGGGCAGATGAGATGGAGCACTGAGGGATGCTCTGGAATGGGAACTGGGAACAGAGGGGACCAGGCCAGGTCTGTGGGGTTTGTCTCTACTGGGCCAGGGGCTGTGCTCCAAACCAACGGGGAGTTCAGGTGAGGTTTAAGAGACTCAACTTTGTCCCCTGCCTTTTGACAAACACCCAGGGGAGCTCCCTTGGGGCAGCAGTGGCTCCAGCACGGGGGCTGCAGCAGGGTGGGATGGAGGAACACCCAGGATGTCTGGAAGGGAAAGGCTGACGTGATGCCAGCGCTGCTGCCTGCACTGGTCAGAGTGGGTGCTTTGTCAGGCCCTGCACTGAAGTTTGCAGGTGCCCCTCACTCCTCCAGTGCATTTTGGCCTTGCATTCCTCCCTGCAGCACAGGTTTTTCCTGCCTTTGTGCCTCCTGTAAATCAGGGAGATCGGTCCTTCCCCTCCTCCCTGGAGGGATGGAGCGATCAATGCTTGCAAGAGAAGAAGCAGCTCAGGAGCTGCAGTAGATTTGCTTCATCTTTCACTCCCATCACCACAGAAAAGCCCATCTGGAGCTGTGAGGACATGGAGGCATTTCGGGTTGCAAGGGTTGGGACTGGGTGCTGTGCTAGGCTTGGCCTGAACTGGCAGAAATTCCTGCAGAGATGCTCAGGGCTTGCAAGGCTGCATTTTTTTCCTTGAATTTCTTCTGCTGTGGTACCTCCCTCAGCTCCTGAAGAGTGAAATATCCATGGCATCCACACCCACCTGCACTGGTGCACGGTCACTCCAGCTGCAGCCACGTCCCAAGAATCCTCTTGCTTTTCATTCCAGCTGTGTCTTCTGGCACGGAGGAATTTGCAAAGCTGATTTCCAGCCCCGATCTGATGGATTCCCCTGCTGAGAGGCTGTTACAGTGAGGGGACTCCAGGCTGAGGGTTTGTTCTCATCTCCCCTGTGCACATCCACACTGGAGGTGCCCCTTGGAGAGCTGCTTAACGAGCCTGGAGTGCCAGCAGGGCTTGCCAGGAACTCAGGAGGAGTTTCACCTACAGCCCCTTGCTGCTTTCAGCAGGAGAAAGAAGGTGATTGCAGGCATCAAGGGAATATTGGATTTATTGAAGTTGAGAATCTGAAGGAGAAATCCCCCTCTCTAGGAGCTCACTTGTTCTGGAATCTACAAACTTTTGGGGAGGAGCAGAGAGCTGCAGCTGAGCAGCATCCAGCCAGGGCTCAAAATCCAGCCCAATTCCTCCTTGCCCCCTGCAGACTGTTATTATTACTATTGATATTATTGTTATTGTTATTATTATTATTATTACTATTATTATTATTATTACTGCCATTTTGGTGCTGTCCTTTCTCAGCCACGGATGTTTCCCTACAACAGCTGCACCTACCCAAACCCACAGCCAAGGCTTAAATATCAACATCTGCAAAAAAATCTTCTCATTTTTGGGCACAGCCCCTTGGATTTGCACCCTCAGAAAACACAAGGTGAAGAACACACACACACACACAAACAAGACACCCATTTGCAGATCCCCTCAAAGCTCAGTATCAAAACTTTCGTGCTTATATTAATATTTGTTAGTACTTTGTCGTGAGGAAGGGTGGGAAGAAAGACAAAAAAGAGACATTGTTTCTCCTTGGAAAGAGTTTTGCTCTTCCCAAGCAGCAGAACGTTAGGTATTTACTTTAAGAACACATTTCTGTGTCCAGTGGGTACAAAGATATCTTGGGAGGACAGGAAAAGAGGAGCCCAGAAGGGTCATGCTGGACCTGGGCTCTGTGGAGGGCTAGGACTGGGATTGGTGCCAGGGCATGGATGGGTTTATCCATGAGGGTTGTCAGGAATTCCTCACTCATCCTGTAGCAAAGTTTGTGAAACCAGCCCAGCCAGGCTCCTGAACCCTCAGCGCTCCTTCAGCCACTGCTTTGGTTATACATGATGATATTCTGTCTCTTTTCTCTTTTCATGTGAAAAAGATCAAATTGATGAAGAGTCAGAAGGTTGATCTGTGCATCCCTTGATAGAATTGCAGCTGCTTAATCTCTCACCAAGCAATTTCTCTCTTAAAAGGGAACAACAAAAATGAGTGTCCACCGGAATATGCTATCCTGGCCTTTTAATGAAGGTGGAAATACACAGGAAAAGCAAAATTCCTGGCCACTATCAGCTTCCATGGCTGTTATTGTCTCTGTCACTAGGCAATCCATGTGCTGTGTGAGCTGCAGTGCTCAGGGATGCTATCTCCCTGCTCAAGAGCAGCCTATTCCCAAGCATGTTGCCTTTGGCATGGCCAATATTTTATCTGCCAGAGCCAACGTTAATGAAAAATTCCTGAAAAATTCCTCATTTTAACACGGCAACACTCTGCTGGGAATAATAATCTCACATGACCTCGATCAAAAGTGGATATCGGGCAGGATACAAAGCAGGGAGGTGTTTCTGACCCTCCCCTACCTCAGATTTGGAGACTTTGGGCTGAGGTTGTGGTGCTTGCCTGTCTTTATGAGTGATCTCAGTGCTGTCAGGTTGTGAGCTCCCTGTGGGACCTGCACCCAAAATCAGGATTGTGCTGTCAGAGCCACGGGGTTGGTGACACTGAGAACTCCTTGTGTGGCACAGCAACCCCAGCTCTTCCAAACACTGTGAAAAAGTGAGCTTATAGCAATTTATAGCAGCAATTTTGAGAGAAATGTCCCTACAGGAGGGGTGTCTCCTTCTGGGGCAGCACTGGCGGGGTCCCTGCTGGAGTCCCTTTGACACAGGGCAGGAAAATCTGTGATCCACTCCAGCAAACATCAGCCTGGATGGATTGTCACACATGGCTTCATCTCCTCGTTGCAGCAGACTGGAAAACCCAGGTCAGGCAAATAAGGCTGTGAAAAAAAGCCCAAGTCCTGAGTGAAGTGGCCTTAAATCACTGCCACCAACTGCAGAGTGACAGAGCAGGGAAATGGAAGGGACTAATTCACCTTGATTTGCATGAATTGTGTTCTCACAGATGGGTTTTCCTTAGGATTTCTGAGCCAGCCCATCCTCCCTGTCCGGGCAAAGCTCCTTGTCCGGGCAGTCCCGGCCAGGTGGGCAGGACAGGCCAGCCAGGGCTGTGGGAATCAGGGAGATCCCAACACAGGGAAGAGAGGACACCTTGCAGCAAAGCCCGGGGGCCTGCTGGGTTTATTCACCGAGTGTGGGTCACTCAGGAAGTGGAGAAATAAGTGAAGAAAGCAAGGAAAATCCATGGATCCAGCCCCTCCGCACCCTGTCCGACCACGGATCCTTTCTGCTCCATGCACGCTTCGCTGACCACAGCGCAGAGGGCAAAGGAAAATCAAGGCTTACAACTCCCAATCCTCCAAATCCAATGTATTCCACGCATACCCACACCTGCCACAAGGCCGGGAGAGCAGTGTGATCTATCCCCCTGCAGCCAGGGTCGGTGGCAGCGTTTGCTGTCGCCTGCCCGCCGTGCCCCGGGCAGAGCCTGGGAGCGCACAGACAGGAGCCGCTGCCCGCTCGCTGCTCTGATGCAGCGCTCGGACACCGCCGTGCCGGGTGAATGCTCAGCTTGCAGCCCCTGCAAGGTCCCCTCTTGCCAAAGTCGCCCTCCTTGGGAGATCTGTTGCAGTGGCAGCGGCTGGGTGAGAGCACAGGACGCTCCGCCTGTGCAGAAAACATCTGTGCCCTGCTCCGAGCCGCTGCCTTCGGTTCGGCTGCGAAGGATGCAAAGGGAGGGACAGGTCCTTGCCGATCACAGGCTTGCCTAAATATTTATCTCTGCTAAAAACAGTTTCGTTGCTGGATGCAGCCCAGGGCAGGTTCTGACGGGAGCCGTCAAACGCGATGCACGTGAGTTGGGGACAGCACATCTGGCACTGCCTGTGCGCTGTAGGAAGATAAATAAAGAGCCAGTGAACTCCAGCTGCTGAGTTATTTGTCCTGCAACAAGGCTGCAGCTTCCCCACATCACCAGCAGTGCCAAGAGGGTGCCAGGGATCACTTGGGGCTGCTCTGCAGCCCCCGTTGGCACTTGCACTCCTTTCTGCATGAGGGGGCTCCAGACTGAAGGATCGTCACTTTTTTGAGAAGGATTTGAAAGGGCGGTGGGGCAAAGCAGGGCAGAGCTGCCAGTATTCAGAACATTTCTCTGACACGGTGATGTTTTATTTCTGGAAGTATCTGATGCAAATGTGCTTTTCCTGGAAAGATTCCTCCTCCTGCCTGCTCCCCCCGCCTCCCTCAGAACACTGGTGCCAATATTTCTGTTGCAACTTCATTGCTCCCAGGGGTTTCCTGCTGGAGATTTCCCTCCCCTCTGCCCTGGAGCTGGTGGTCCCTGCATTGATCTGTGGCCTGGAAGGAGGGAATGGCCCCAGCACTGCCTGGGATGCTGGCAGGTATCCCTGAGGGGTTCCAGCTCATCTTGCCAGCACAGAGGTGCCCTGGAAGGATGGCTCAGGTATTCCTGGGAGTCCCTGATCCTCTTTTCCACGGTGCAGGGAATGGCCGGAGCTCTGGATCCACGCACAGGGAGATGTTTCAGCACACACTGCATCCCACTCCTTCCCATCCTCTCATCCAAGGGATTGCCCTCGGGATTGTGTCCAGCAGCAGCTCTCACTCCACCTCCTGCTAATGGATAAGAACAACCTTTAACTGGGCAAAATTTGGCGTGAAGGCACCGACAGAAACCTTGGAGCTGAGGGTACAAAACCCGCAGTGCCCAAAGGGTCGTTTTGATCACTTCCAAAAAAATCATCTTGCACAGCAGCCCTGCAGAGAGGGTTATCACTTCAGCTTCCCTGATTAGCCCAGGACACCAATTTTAGGCACTGTAAAAGAGTGGAGGTCAAATTTACTATGGAGGGCAAGGACCAGTGACTCAATTTTCCTTATTCTTTATAGTTACTTTTCACCTTGAAGAACAAAAGGTCCCAAAGTCAGAGAACGTTTGTTCTTGAGCCTTGCCAAAGCCTTTTCTTTTTTAATAAACCATCATTAAAACCGGGCCCGCTGCCTTGACAAAAGAAAAGAATATATTTGTGTACACTTAAGTGACAGGAAAGAGCCTGTGAGCCAGGCCTGGTCACAGATAAAGGAATTCCGGACATTATTCCTTGTGCTCCAAGGGGTTGTGACATGGGATTTCCTCTCCAAGTGGTAAATAGCCCTGCAGTTGTACAGCAGGGTGGGGCCACCCCTGCTTTCTTCAAAACCAGGAGAGATGAAAGCACTTCAGGAGAAGAAAGAGGGGCTGGGTACGTGTGCACAATGAATCCTTGGGAATGGCTGGGGGGGAAATCCCCCTGCTCCAAGCTTTGGCCCCAAAAACTTCCCAGGGGTTCAAGGTGCTGCCAGCTGGGCTCTGCTTTGGGAAAAGCAGCTCAAGGCACAGCAAAATAGATTTATCTGCATAGAGTGGCCCCAAATCTCAGCACTTTGCATGCTCCCCCTGGATCTGCAGGATATAGATGAGATTTGTGGGGAAATGGGTTTGTTTTGGGATGGCTCTGGATCCTTCCTGCCCTCTCTGAAAGCCAGACAGCTCCCACTGCAAGCTGTGGGACACTGGCTGCCCATCCTGGCCTGGAATGGGGTCAGAGAGGGCAGTGAGGGCGGGATCCCACAGCTGTGAGCTCCTGGGGGAGCCTCACCGGGATTTGGAACAAGAACGAGGCAGTTGAGGGCTTTTGTAACTGAAAGCTCCTTTCTGTCTTGTGCTGAATCATACCCAGGAGTGGGGTGAGCGTTTCTGGAAGCAAACAGAACAGCTGAAGCTGCAGATTTTATCCTGTTCTCATTTTAAATCGAAAAACTTTCAGCTTTGGATTAATCCTTGGCATGGAGGGCTCGCCAAGGTGCCCTGAGCTGGCTGAGGACAGAAGGGGGAGGAACACGGCTCCCTTGATGAGAGAGACAAGAACATCAAGCTGATTTTATATTTGGATTTCCTTTCCTCCCTCTTCCTGTGGCTGTCCTGGAGGGTCAGCAGAGCCTGCAGATCCCAAACCTGCCAGCTACAGCCGGGCTTGATGAGAAGGGGAAAGATTTGCGTGTTAGAGCTCTCCAAATCCTCAGGATTCAGGCCTGCAACAATAAGTATTCATTTAGGGAATCTTCAGTGGAACAGATAAATGAGCATTTTGCAAGAGTTTGTGAATGGGAGTTTCCTACCTGAGCCTTTCATTGCCTTCTGCTTGAGTGTAGATATCTGAATTATTTTCCCTTTCAGCTACAATGGGCTCGTGTGTCAGCACAGGGAGGCACGTGATGAAATTGTAAAATTTCACTTGTACACTTCATGCAAGGTGGGAATGTCAAAGAGGTTGCACTGCTGCTTCCAGCTTGGATGCTCAAGATCCAGTTTGGATGTGCTGTGAAGGATCTGGTTCCACTGGTGAGGAAGACACCAGGGAAGGGCTGGAGAGGTTGAAATCATGGCTGTGTTCAGCCCCTACTGCATCTCACCCACTTAAAAGATTGTGCCAAGGGTGTTGAAACCCCTACAGGACACATGGAGGACTCTAGCCAAGTTCAGAACTGGAGAATTCCAAGGAGAAATGACAAATTTTCCTTCTTTCTCTGTGCCTCCTTCCCAACCTCCCACATTTGTCTGGAAACCGGGGAAAAGAGAAAGTTCCCGTTGTCTGCAGCAATAAAACACCACAGCTAAAATTCCTCTATGGCTGCTCTGAGGAACAACAAAGACAACGAGATGAATCATGCAGAGAATTACTCATTTCCAAACAGTAAACAGGTCATGCTCAGCATTGTTAACTCAGACTTGTGCCAGGCTGCACCGTCCCTGTCGCTGCTGTGGGTGTTGTTTGGGGAGAGCAGGGGAAAATCTGTCTGTGCTCAGGAGGAGAACGATGGGAATCGGGCTGGAATTGCACCCAAACATTGGCACTTCTGCCACTCACACATCAGGATCACTACTGATTCCTGCTTTTCTGATACCCTGGTCCAATCCATTAAATCCCATCAGATAAACTGTATTTTCATGGCCAAAAGCCAAGGAAACAATACTGGAAAATGAACAAACAGAATCCTTTTTAGAAAGATTTATAAAAAGCTAAACAGGTCTAACACTTAGGTTAGGGACTTGTAGTTTTAAAATAGCTCAGGTTAATTAAGAATACAAAAAGGGATCGGCTGTCCTTCCTGCCATGGAGGTGTGAGAGTTTTAGTTTTACCACAGGGGGAAATGTCCCTTAATTTCAGTGCCATTGTGAGGGAAGCTGTCCCTTAATTTCAGTTTCATCACAGGGGAAGATGTCCCTTAATTTCAGTGCCCTGCCTCACTCAGGATCTCTTTCTGCTGCCTCTGCCTGGGCTCAGGGGACTCTTCCCTCCACACAGATGTTGCTATCACCACAGCAGCTCCTGGGAACAAGCTTGCAGGATTGGGGCTTGATCTACAGCTCTTTTTACTCTCCAGCAGCGTTTTTCTCCTCCCAAAGCTGCTCCCATGCTTTGACCTTGCTCTAGAGCCCAGCAGAAATGCCTCACAATTTTCCTAAAGGCTCTCTTTATTCCAACGGCTCCTGTTTGAACCACTGCTATGCAGTTAATGCTGCGCAGTTGTTTCTGCCCTGAGACCTTCCAGCCAAGGGTTTTACAATTTGGCATCTGAGGTCTCAGCCTGAAAGTTCATCCCTGTTTTCTTACTCTCCCCCAAGAGCCTGTTTTCAATTGATGCAAACATTTCGACAGCTTAAGAGTGCAACAAAATGCTGGGCCTCCCTTTCCAGCTGGAACCCAAGAGTGTTCCTTCGACTCCAAACATTGCTTGTTGGTGGCTGCACCAGTGGCTGGTCTCGGCTTGGCTTGGCCATGCAGATCCAGACATCTCTGTAACCTCCTGGCACATCCAGGGAAAATTCAAAGCCACTTCTATTTGCTTTTCCAGCAATTCTGTTTGCCTGCAGTGCACGTTCTTCCCCCTCCTGCCCTGCCACACCTCACAAACACCCCCGTGCTCAGCAAGGGGTGCCAGGAACCTGTTGGTTTCCTTCAGCACGTGCAGAAATCCCTCAGAGCCACAGGTCACCTCTGCCAGGCCAAAATTCACGTGCAGCACCACAAGTTTTAGTGACTAATGGAGACGAGGGAGCAGAACTCTGAAAAGAAGAACCCCAGCAAACGCTGGCTCTACCTTGATGAGCTGTTTGTTTATTCTGCAGGGTCTCAGGTCTGGATTTCATTACTGGGATTAGTTCTCTGAATTCTTAGTGCAGCAAATCAAGGCTGTATGTGTGGAATCGGGATGGAGGGAACCTTTTTAACTGCCTGCATGGATTTGCATTATTCTTTCATCTCCCACCTTGGTGCTTTGCTCCTCCTGAATTCAAATGGTGACATTTTTCTGTCTTGGTGACATTTCTCTTACTTGGTGACATCCAGTTTTCGTTTTGCTTTCCTTCGGTGCTCACTGAACTTTCATCATTCTCTTTTTTTCTTAGTCATTTTCATATAGTTCTGCATTCCTTACCAGGGCTTTGGATCCTCTGCAAGAAATAGTCAGGAGAGAGCTCCAAACCCTCCTCTTTTAATTACTTTCAGAGTCATATTTGTTGATTTTGTTAACTATCCAGCACCCAAATTAATTTTACTGTTCAAAGCACAACTGCACATTTTGGCTGTCTATAGGAAGTGCAATAAATAGGAAGTGGGGTGAAGAGGTGAGATTTTTAGGAAAAGCAAACAGTGGCATCGTTGTTTCTGCTCCAAAATCCATATGAAAAACAGAACCACTTTGGGGTTTTATAAGAAAAAAATGGCTCTTCATTAGAAAATTACGCTGTGGCAAAATCCTGTGTGGGAAGTGGCTGGGTCAGAAGCGGTTTTCCAGGAAAGGTTCTCCAGTCAGGACGGTGCTTCCGGTCACATCCCAACGATGCCATGACCTTGTTGTTGGGATGGAGGCGTAGGATGCTGGAGACACCACGTTCCTTGGTGGAATCAAGGCTCTGGATCTGTCTCCCACTACCGGGGGCTGCCCTAAATATCCGGCTATTTTTAGACGAGTCTTTTTCTGTTGCTGCTTTCCATAATAAGAAAAACCTTTGAAGGATTTGTGTTTTTATCCCGATGCACCAGAGGAATTAAAATAAATAAATAGGTCTTAAATATTTAGACATGAAGGGAGAAGAATTTCCTGCCCAGCTTTGGCCGAGCAGCGTAGGTGGCTTTAATGCGACCCGGGGCTGCTCCCGGTACCTGGCAGTGTTTGCTTTTCTTGGAAGCAGCTGCAGTAAAGCACCTTTAAAATCAGGATCCCACAAAGCAAATCTGCCTTTTCCAGGTCACTGTGCAACCCCCTTCCCCGTGCCACGGTTTTTCCAGATGAGGAACTGATGTGATACAACTCAACCAACCTGTTAGGGAGGGAATGGCTCCAGGCACGGCAGAGGGGTCCTGGAAGTGTCTGAGCACTCCCAAATCCACCCAAAAGGCAGGATCTGGCACTAAAAACACAGCTTGGCTCTGGGCATCACACGTGGATTATCACCCATCTGCTGCCCCTTCTCTGGGCTGCTCCCAGACACCAGAACCTGCTTTAGATCCAAACCTTTGTGGGCCAAGCGAGCTCCTCTGGGAACCTGCGGGGGACAGGAGAAGGGATTTTTGTCAACAGGCAGCCACGCTATGTGGACTTGATAAATATGTGCAGTGCTAACTCGAAGCAGATTCCTGCTTTGCCACGAGCAGAATTCCTCCAAAGCCTGCCATCACAAACATTATGTCACAGCTGTGGAGAAGCCTCACAAACAGGGGAGAAGTTGGGGTCACGTCAGGGTAGGAGTGCGGTGCAGGCTGAGGAAGCGATTGAAGCCCTGCTCCACGGCCTGATGGAGTTTGTCATTAAGAAGGATTTCACAAGTGATTTGCAGCCAATTCCCTGGGCCCGATTGGTACTTTCCAGCTTAATGCAAACCAGTGAGGAAACCAGACCCAGTTAGGCCAAGCTGCCCAGGGAGGCTGCAGGCGAAGGGTAACAAAACATTGCCCGGGGCTGCGGATATGTAACTGAAACTGGGCTTGGGTTTAAGGAGATGGTTAGGTTCCCTCTCCCCATCTCAGCAAACAGCTTTTATCTTGTCTCCCAAAATAGCAACCTGCTATCCTTCAAAACAAGCCAGAAAAAAAAGGGAAAACCTCCTGAGACAGGCACACAAAGCCGACAGAAGTGGAACACGGAGCTGATCGAAAACAGATTCCAGCGTCAAGTCCAAAGTCAGCTTCAGCCCATTGCTCCTTAACGGGCAGAGAAACTAAGAAAACAAAGTAATTACCCACCAAGCAGATTTTACTGACACTGAGCATTCACATGTTCCTGACACGTCCAACCCCTGTATTTGTTCAAACCCATCTCTGTTTAGTGTGGCACATCAATTGACTCGACCTCAGGAGGCTCTGGCTCATTTGCTTCTGGATTTATTGCTCACAGAAAAATGGTCAAACAATGCTAACAGGGGTGGGCTTTTGTTCTGCTTCACCCTGCCCATCCACCTTCCCTGCTCTGATTTCAGCCCCATCCCTCTCGTGGCTTTCCCTTGGCCTGCTCCTTCTGCAGGTCAGTGATTCATCACACAGGAGGACACAGATGTTCTTTACAAAGGAGCCTTTCCATGCAGGCTCATATTTTTCTTAGAAAAGAGGGCTGGGGATGAGGCAAGAGATGGAGAGGAGGAATAAAGGCCTGAAAATGGGGATTGTCCAGTTTACAGCAGAGTTTGTGTGGTGCTGCCTACAAGGACAGACCAGAAGCTCCAGGGAGCAGGGATCACTGCTGGGCTCACAGCAGCAAGGCTCCAGGCAGGAAACCTTGGGAAGCGTGGCCTGAGGAGAGCTGTGGTCTCTCTGAGCAGCTTTTCCATAATTATTTGGTGTTCCCTGGGCAGGTCCTTGATGGCAAGTAGGATTTAGCTCTGGAGCATGGTCAGAGCTTTGCAAGCCACCCTCTTGTCATTCAGCAGAATTCACCCAAATTCCTCTGTCAGCTCTTGCCTTTCTTGGAAAAGATCCCCAGTCCTCTCTGAGGTCTGGTTTGGGGACACTCTGGAGTCCAAAGCTGAGAACATCCATGCTGCCTTTGAGGGAGCACCAGAGAGGTTTGGAAAGGGACAGGTACAGGTCCTGTGCCCCAAGCCAGGCCCTGCTTGGCCACTCAGCAGAACATCAGCTACTGCCCAAATGTGGCAGCTGGAGCTCTCAGAGATTGCTCCATGTGGGGCACCAGCAGATGTTTTCTGAAGGACATCTCCCAGCACTTTATCTCATCTAATTCTAAATATTCCTAAAGATAGGGCTGGCATTGCTGCTTCCTTTGGGAGCTGAATTACACAGGCTGATGTAACTCAGCCCAGGGAAGGGTTTCTTTCCTCTCCCCAGACTCTTGCCAACAGAAAGAGCAGATAAAGGGTTGCCCTTGTTATCAGAGGTGCCATGATTCCAGCCTCTCCTGTTAACCACTCCCATTTCCAACAGTTTTATTATTGTAGCACCTGAAGGCCCACGTATGATCCACTCCTGATAATTCCCATCAGCTGGACTTAATTCTTTCCTTTTTTTCAGATCTTAGAAAGCTCATTCTGTGCTGGGCTCAAGGATAAGGTACAGGGGAGTTACAGGGGTTCCCAACTCTCTCATGTGCCAGTGGATGATGGAACAAGAAGAAAGATTTGGGAATCATGGATTTAGTCTGCAGGTGGTGGAGGAACATGAGAGAGCATCCTCCTGATCTGACACATCCAGGCAGAGGCTGAGTGCTGGCAAAAAAGACCAAAAAATGCTTTCAAAGAAACCCACATTTTGCTAAACCACAGTGTCAGGGATTTTGTAACTTCTCTCTCTTCCTCTCTGGCCATTTTAATGTCTCCCCAGGGGATCCATCTTACAGTTTTCCAAAGCCTTGTGCTTAGGATGAATTACCATCGCACTTTATCATCAAAGGACAAGCTGACATTTGGGACAGTGATTTAATTGACTGGCTATTTGGAAATAGTCTTTCACTTGCTGCTATTGCCTCATGTTACACGGGAATTTGCTCTGGTTATGAACGTTCTAAGAACTGAAATGGCCGGGCCAGGCAAAGTTCAAAGTTAGCACCCCTCAAGTGGGACTTTATCTGGAGTTCATGCTGGGCAGTGCATTAATTTGTGTGCTGTGGCCCAGTGAAACTTCATTTACCAACCTCTTTAACCCGAGGAAAAGTTCATTTCTATCTGTTTACTATGAATTTATAGGAGTGTTACTTTTCAAGCACCCCTAAACTGAGTCTGGCTGCCCTAAATTACTGCTGGAAGTTGTTTCCCAATTAAAGATGTCAGGGACTGGGTCAGCTCTCTACAAGCAGACGCCAGGACAGATTTCCCACACGTGTGAAACCAGTGGTTGGATCGAACTGTGGCAGAAATGTCAGTTCCCCACTGATAGCAGCTTGCGTGGAAAGCTCGGGGAAATCCCTCCTTAACATTTTCTGGTGCCAGTTTAAATCCTGACCTCTGCTGGCAGCCGGGCTCAGTTAGGAGCTGATGCCTGCCTGGGTTACTGCATTGCCTCCTAATCACTGAATTAAAGCAGTTTCTTGCCTGCAGGGAGATAAACCCTGCCTCAAATCTCTCTGTATCCTGCCTGACCCACCTGCAGCTTCATCACTCCTGGTGCACCTTGTCCCCTCCGTGGGAAGTGCCACTGGAGTAAAGAACCACAACAGACGCTTCCAGGCTGCCAATACCTGTGCAGGGATGTGATTAATGAGGAAAAAATGAATATTAACTTATCATAGCCAGCCAGAAAAGGAAAGGATTGGGGTTTTTAAAATCTGATTTCTTGATACTTCAAAAGGAAATGATGAAAAAGGTACAAGAGTGTACAGAAAACCTACTGAAAACTTCTCAACCACTGCTCTAACTTTTAAAAAGTCCATTCTCCTCAACAAAACATCCCCCCTGGAGAGCTTGACTCTTACCAGGGTGTAGGCAAGCCCTTAATTCCAGGTTAAAAAGTCCAGTGCAAAGAGTAAAACTGGGCAGGAGCGAGAGGGAAGTCACTGGTTAATCAATAGAGATTCACTGCTTGTGTTTTCATGGGAGGACCTGGCTCATCTCAGGATGGATTTCAAGAGTGACTGATCCTCACTGTGCACATGAGTAGGTTGGGGAATAGTTCTTGGAACTGAGTCAGCCCAACAATTGCTTTCATTATTTGCAGCTGTACAAAACAAATAAGTTTGAGAGAAATTTAGAGAGGTGCCAAATCCAAGCCCATTGATGTGTGAGTGAGCACAGTGTTTAGTGCTGCACACATGAAGCCCATGAATTACTGCTGTTGACTCCTTAGCCTCACGTGTCACCTTTGATAAATGAGCAGATCTGATGATACTCCTCAAAATAATAAAGTAATTAAAGTAAAAGTGTTTGAAAGCTTTCCTTCCTTAGCATCCGCAGCTTTGTAAGTAACTACTCACCTCATCCAAATTACCTGCACACAGGGATTCTGATTGGATTAAAGGCAGCTTAGTGCAGGGTTTGGACAAGCTGGAACCACAACTTGGTCCAGGTTTGGTGTCTGTAGCTGTGAGGAGCTGTTGGGCTGACAAGCCATAAAAATCTGCAGCTCTATCCATCCAAACTCACATAAACCACCAGGAGTTCACCTGTGGGGACAATTCTGAGTTGGCACAGGGACACAGGGAAGCTTGGGAAGGGCCCAGAGGAGGCAGAGATAGAATCATAGAATCTCCTGAGCTGGAAGGGACCCAAGGGATCACCCAGTGCAGCCCCTGGCCCTGCACAGACACCCCAACAACCCCAGCCTGGGCATCCCTGGCAGCGCTGTCCAAACGCTCCTGGAGCTCTGGCAGCCTCGGGGCCGTGCCCATTCCCTGGGGAGCCTGGGCAGTGCCCAGCACCCTCTGGGGGAAGAACCTTTCCTGATATCCAACCTAACCCTCCCTGGCCCAGCTCCAGCCATTCCCTGGGTCTGTCCCTGTCACAGCGAACAGAAGTTGGTGCTGTCCCTCCACTCCCCCTTCTGAGGAAGCCTTCCCATTTCCCATTTTCCTACCCAGTGCTCTGGAGAAAGGGGAGAAATCCTGGCTAGGTTCACTTCCAGAGAAATGCTGGATTAACTCTGGAGTGCAGGAAGTGCTCCCTGAGTCCCGTGGGAGGAGGTGAAGGGCCGGGCTGGCCAGCGGGAGCACAGGGTGATCCAAAGCCACCACAGAGCTGTGTCTGCCTCTGGCCGGGGCTGCTCCCCGGGATGGGTCATCCTGGAGCCCCCCTGGGTGCCCCCATCCCTCCTCACTCCCAGCCCTGCCTGAGGAATGTGCCCTGTCCTGGGGACGGCCAGTGAGGAGGAAGGAAAGCTATGTCTGGAGCGCTGATGAAGTAATCCTGTCTGGGAATCATTGGAAACACTCGCATCTGCAGCCCTCCAGCTTTTCTCAGGAGACCACGTTGGGGGGAGAGGCAAAGACGGCTTCATACCTCACATTTTTGGATTTTTTTTTTTCCCCCTAGAGTCTTTGGGGCTCCTTTTTTGTGCTTCTCGTTCCCACTGGGTCTGCATATCTCCTCATCATGGAGAAGTGCCAGGTCTTCTCTTTCCCAGAGGAATTGCCATAATTTGGATCAAGAAGTAACAACATTCCCAGCCTTTTTTCCATCGACATGAGATTACCACATTTCCTAAATACTTCAAATTGTGCTTGAGTGCCTGGCAGATGATTGCAGATGTTGCCACCTCCTTTCCCAGATTTCATGTTTATTTTTCATGCGGATCCGTGTTCCTGGCTTATCAGCCAGTCCCAAAGCAAGGATGTGTCCCCTCACTGCCCAGCTCACCAGCAGCACGGGGTGCTGAGATCCCTGCTGCTCCTGGGGACTCTCTGTGGTGTCAGGGGGAAAACAATGGCCCTGATTAATGAGCTGCTGTTGCCCACAACCAAACAATTTTGACCTGGAGTGGCTTTCTGTGACCTGTTTCCATAAATCTGCGGCCGATGCAGCGATGCAGAGCGTGGGCAGCCAGCAAAGGCTTTGTAGTTCCAGGAGCTGCCTTGGAGCAGGGGCAGGTGAACCCCAAAGGTGATGTTTTGGTTGCAGAAAGCCCAAGGAAAGCTCACAGGGTTTGTGTGTCAGCACCCAGAGCATTCGATGGCCTTGCTGAAGGCTTTTGCTGATTACAGGAGGAAACCAGGGTGACCCTGTGCCACCTCAGCAGGAAGCACTGATGCATCTGCAGGTGAGGAAAAGCCTTGTAGGAACAAATCCCAAAAGCTGGGCCAAAGCCATATCTTATCTCCAAACACTTTCTCCACTTAGCAGTTGTTTTTACTGCGCTGTTGTTGACGTCCCCCCGCTCCAGACTAATGATTTAATTTTTAGTTGTTGTCACTTCAGATCATTTACACCCCAACTGCTGCCCCTGGCTGAGCTTCACACAGCTTCCACTTGCAGCAGGCAGCAAGGAATGGGTGGGAACTGCTCCTCTCTCTCATGACTCAGCTGAGCAAATCCTGCCTTCCCTGGCTGGGAAAATCAATGGGAACAGGAATCCTGTTGCTTTGCCAGAGATACTCTTGGGTTAACACTTGCATTTGAATATCCTGAAGGAATCTTTGCCATCTTTCCTGATGAGTTTGCGACTGTTAATTTAATTTTGGATGAACTTCTTTGGCTTCTGTAGGAAGGGAAGCTCTGGCTCTGGCCTGGAGGTTGTCAGCTCTGTGCCCACCCACAGCAGGGCCACCCTGGGGGATTCCTGGTTATTTTGAGGTGGAAAACCACAGGAAGAGAGGCCTCTAGTAAGCATTCCCCCTAAACAAACAAAGGAAATAGAAAATCTTTAAAAGCTGATGAACCATTTTCCTTAAAAACAGTTCAGCCTGAATAGCAGGCAAGGGAGAGAGTCCTGGCAAGAGGCTGTGAGAGACTGAACCCCTACTCACCTCCTCCTCTAGGAAAGGTGGCTTAGCACAGTGGAGATGCACAGGGAAAGATGAAGGGTTTAAATCATCACAGACAAATTATTACCCTCGATAGACACACGGAGAATTGAGAGAGCAAATAATCTGATCAAAAGCAGCTCCCTGAGCACAGGAAATGGCAGAGAGGCACTCAAACCACATTAGGTCTAGAGGGGTTTTCCCCAAAGGATTCCGACCTACACATTCCCCACCTGCAGCCTCTGCCCTGCCTCAGCTCCCATCAGTGCCTCCACACAGAGCTCACCAGCCAGCAGAAAAGACAAAAATTGGAAGTTTTATCTCTGACTTACAGCCAAGACCTTCCCCACAAAAGCCTCCCTTCTCCTCTGCTGGGAAAGCCAGTGGGAGCAATAACATTTCATTTAGGAGATCTTGCATCATGAATAGAGAGCACAAAACATTTCATTAATGCCTAGGAGAATCAAAAATCCTATGTCCAAATCCACAACAAAAAGAGGGGTGGAGATGGGTCTCTAGTCATTTGCTGCTGTCTTTTTAAACCTTTAAAAAGAATAGAAAATCACTGGAGTGTAACAAGGGAAAGCTGATTCCAGGAGCTGAAGACTTAATAAACACCCCAAATATTGCAAGGCTTGTGATCCAATAATGCTGGCAGTGCTGTGGTGTCCTCTCTTTCCATGGGGGTAACCTTGAAATAAATCCTAAGATGATTGCAGGCCATTGGTTTAAACACACACAGCTTTTCAGTGAATCCCTGAGCTCTCCAATTCCAGCAAAAATAGATTTCCTTGGGGATGGAAGCATGAAAATACCCTTTGACACGGGCACCTGCTCATTCTGAGGTGTGCTCACGCTGTGCCTGTGATGAGGGGCCCTGGCAGCTCGGAGGGGAGCACACTGGCATCTCCTTGGTGTCGTTTCTGCTGCAGGGACAGAGTTGTTTGGCAGGAGGGGAGGGGACAGCTCTGCCTCTGCACCATCCCAGTCACTGGTGCTCACCTCTCACTGGTGACCAGGGCAAGGTGTGGTGTCCATACAGCTCCTGGTGATTCCACAGGGCTCTTGGAGCTCCTGGATTTCCTGTGCCAGGCAAGCACAGCTCACAGGAGTATCCTCAGCAGTGACAAAACAGGTTTTAAATGTTGTGTGTCTGTCACCCTCCTTCCCTGACTCAAATCAGCTCCAAACTCTGACTTCCAGTCCTTTCCAAGGGGCCCTGAGGTGCCCAGGGCCCGGCTCTCTGGTCAAGGGGGACTTTACACACATGAACAGTCCCAGGAGCTCACCCATGTGCAAAAAGCTATTTGTGTGCCCAAGCCCTCGCAGAACCCTTGCTCTAACCTGCCTCATTTCGCTGCCAGCACAGCACCCTCTGCTCTGCCCAGCAATTATTTCCTCGTCATCTGAAGCAGGGGCTGCGTGGGCTCTGTCCCCCAGCTCTGCCCGTGGCCAGAGGGGATCCCTGGATCCCTTAATCAGGTATCACATTGCCTGAGCTGCCACTGAGCGACACCGAGGCAGGGCCAGGCTCACAGCCGTCTGTGAGGGCTCTGCCAGGGAGAGCTGCTGTGCCCAGAGGATGCCTGGAGGAAGGCTCTTACAATAAGGAACAGAGATTTAAAATACTTTTTATCCCTGCTCACTGCTGGGCCCAGGATGGAGCATCAGGCTGTGCGTGGGAGGGATCTCCCAGTGCCAAGTGAGATGGAGTTGGAAACCATCTGACAGAGAGGTGAGGGAGGTCACCCATTACCCTCTGCCTGGGGAGCCTCCAGTGTTTAATGTTGGCCGTGCTGCAAAATCAGATTATCCCAGGAAAAGCAGTTTTCAATATATTTTTCTCCCCTGGATAATGTATCAGTCAACCTTTCACATTTCACTCCCGAGGATTTGTGGTTGTGCTGTGTTTGCGGTTTTTGCTGCCGAGAGCAGAATGTTAAAGGCTGAGCTGGAGGTAGGAATACACTCCCAGAGTCAGAAATGGTGCAGGAGGCTCTGGACAGAGGCCCTGTCCTCACCTGGGGCTCTTTCCAGGGGCATCTTTATCCTGGAGATGCTGCTCTTGTCTTGCTGGAGCCAATTTGTGTTGGCTCCAAGGCAGGGCTGGGATGTGAAGAACCCGAGTAGACGTTCCCTTCCCAGGAGGAGCCTGTCCTTCCCCCTGGCTCACAGAGGGGAATGTGGTGCTGAGACCTTTCTGTAGCTCTGCAGGAGGCAACGAGCTCCCTGCCAAACCTGCAGGATTATCACTCCAGCCTCTCATCCCAAACCATGCCGGGGATCTGGGGAAGGAGGCTGCACCAGGAGCTCACCAGGAGCAGGGTCAGCTCCACAGGGAATGGCAGGGACAGCTGTGGAACCAAGGACTTTCCCTGTAGCCCTCACAAGGAGCTTTGCCATGGTCATGACACAGTAATGAGCACTCGTTTTTAATTTTATGTCCCTCGTAGCCCTGGAGCAGGGCCAGAATTACTTAACAGGGAGGAGAGGACAATGTTCTTTTGAGCTTGGGCATTGCAATTTGAGCAGTGCACTCAGAGCACTTCAGCCTCAGCAGGACTCAGCCCAGCAGGTCACCCACCCCACCCTGGGCAGGTTGTGGGTCCTGGGTTTAGGGACAAAGGCTGGGGAGCAGGGCTGTGGAAAAGGGGGGATGCACTGCCAGGACCATGCCTGGTCCTCCCTTGCAGCATCCTAAAGCCTCGCTAAAGGCATGAATCTCCTCAAACACAGACAACAAATATGAAAGTGGAGCAGATCCCTTTCTCCTCCTGCAACACACCCTGGGGCTGTCCCCAGCTTTCCTCCAAAACCTCAAGTCTAGCTCTAACGGGACCAGGGGAGGTTAGGAATGTTGTGAGGTGTGACTCTGCCAGTTTGGCATTAGGTGTCCTGCCCTAGCACAGCCTGACCTTGCCCTCACTACTCTCTCTGTTCCGCCCTCAAAATGTTCTTTTCCCAGCCCACTCAGCTCTGGTGTGGCAGAAGGGGCACGGGCTGTGTTCATACAAACCTTCTGTCACCTGCCAGCAGAGACCAGATGTGTGTGTGGCACAGGAATTTCTCCTCCTGTCCTGTGTGGGGTAGAAAAGCACTGAAATTCCACTTTGCTTATTCTGTTCTTCAGTTCCCCAAGCCAAAATAAACTTTGGGCAAGAAGTAACTCAGGAGCAAAACCAGAATAATTGAAAAATACTTTTCTTTCTTTTAGCAAAAACGGTGTCAAATATTGTAAAAGCCCAAGGACTCTGCAGTCAGAACAGAGCTCAGGCTCTCACCCCACACCCTCTGACAGTGCCACACTTGCCCATGACAGCTACAGTCCAGGCTGGTCAAAAGCCCAGCTCAAGACACCAGCTGAGCCCCCCTAAGCCCTAAGAACAACTGAAGGCACACGAGGAGAGAAATAATCTTATTTCTAACCCCAGGATTTTCTAAGTCCTGGCTGAAGTCACGGCATCAACAGCCCAGAGCAGATCCTGGAAGAGCTACGGGGACCCAAACCCCCCTCAGCTGGCAAATTAATGGCACTTGACAGACAAATTTGAAGCTGTTGGCCATATCCTGGAGCATTTTTGCAAAGCTCAGCACAGTCAGTCTGGAGGGGCTGTGAAATACCTCAGCACCATGGAAGAACCTGTGCCAAAGCTCAGCCCATTCCCGGTGGGAACTGGCTCTGTCTGGAATCCAGAGGGGACTCGGAGCCAAGAGCAAGGATGGACTGGCCTGGCAGTGTCTCCTCCTGCAGAGTCTGGGGCTTTTTCTGCTGGTTCTCAGCTCAGTGTGATGCTGCTCCCTGCGTGCGCTGTCCTGAGGGGGTTTAGGAACAGCAGTGCTTCCCAAAAGAAATGGGAACTGCGGGGCTGGAGCCCCTTGGCTACTCTGCCTCTCCAGCATTCCATGGAATGGCAGCTTGGAGGTGCTAAATAATGTCACACAGAGCCACTGGAGGGAGTTTGTGTTGGCCAGACTCCAACTTCTTGTTCTGCAAAGGACTTTGGAGATGGAGCTGCCAAAGCAGGGGGGAGCGGGCTGGATCTGTCTCTGGTGGCCAGGACCGGTTCAAAGCCCCAGCCAGAGTCTGTAGGACGGGTCAGTGGCTCCAAGGGGAGTCCAGCACCGTGGTGTCTGGGCAGGATCCCCTCTGGAAGGACTCTGGGGTGCCATGAGATTATTTGCCCTCCACTGAGTTCCTGACGGGAACTCCAAGGGCTCCCAGAAGAAGCCCCAGACTCCAAAGCAGGAACGAGTCACTGCCCACACTGATGCCAGGCAAAGAGCATTTACTGAAACCAAGCAGCAAAGAGATGAGAGTAGAGAGGAGGAGGCAGGAAAATCACTGCTTTGTGCAGTTGAAAAGTTAAAGCCTGGTGTTTCTGCTAGATATGTTATCTCCCTCCCTGCTGCAAATAATGCCTGTGGTGGGAGCCCAGTGAGGATTTCTGGCTTATCGAGTGCGAGGCAAAGGAGGAGAGATTTGAAGAGCAGGAGGGGAAAGAAAACACGACTTTAATGTCAGAGCTTTGGAAGTGGAGATCCTTATCTGAGCCTGGTTTCTCCTCTCCTTGATTATGTTGCTTTGAATTTGGACAAAGCAACCAGCCTGGCCAGCCTCTGCTTCTGGTTCTTCTCAGTTTCACTTTCTGAACGCTGTCTCATTGTAGGTGTACACTCAGATTCTCCTGGGGACAGTTCCTGGGCCAGGAGATGATGAGAGAGACCTTTGTCACTGCTGTCATTAACACCCCTTGTCACCAGAGACCTGACAGAGTCACAGAGTCCCCTGGGAGCATCACCCCAACCACTGTGGCCACCGAGCCTGGGGTTCAGCTCACACACAGGATTTGGGAATGCTGATTTGGGAATGCTGATCCCAGAATCATTATAATAATTCCCCAGAATTATTGTTTCCTCCCATTGATTCAAATGTAATGTATGAGCTCACCCATCGAATTATTTCCCAAGCACCTGACTCCTTCCACTTTTATATGTGTGCAAAATCCTTTTGACACAACTCTGTTCTCCTAAATCTGCAATAATTCAGTAATAAAGCTGGCTCGGAACACTTGGCACAAACGCAGGCGCTCAGTGTCGGAAAAGAGAGAGAGGAATAAAGGGAACAAAACCAAACTGGGGGCACCTCCCGACCAACCCCGCTCAGCTGAACTGCACGGGATGAATGCAGCACTGTGTGGGCCCCCAAATTAGGAACTATTTACAAAACAAAGAGCTTGTCCCGAGTGCATTTTGCTGCCCTGACGCCAGTGAATAGCCCGTCTGAACTAATGATGGTTCCTTCTTTTTTTGGGTCAGGTCTCCCTGAGGAAGAGCTTTTTCAGAAACCAAAGCTGAGCATTTCAAAGGACCACATCGTCATCTCACCAGGAGACACCCTAAAAATCAAATGCTGGTAAGGATTGCTCCAGAACGCTGCGTTTCTTGTGTTGATTGGTTTGGCCCAGCACAGCTCCAGGACAGAGCAGAGCCTGATGCTCGGCCAGCTGGGAGCTGGGGCTGTGCAGAGGGAGGTGGACGGGCTGGGACAGAGCAGGGAGGAGAGTCTGGGGTCAGCTTGGCTGAATTCTTCGTGTTGTAAAGGGGCCAAGGCAAAGCCCTGAGTCAGCACAGGGGAGAGCTCATGGGAGAGGGATGTACCGTGCTTGAGGACATGGCTGGAAATCCTCTCTGGAAAAGGGGCAGATTCAGCTCCTCTGCAGCTAAAATCACTCCTTTGCTCCCTGTCCATGAGGAAATGGCAAACAAGATCTCCAGGAGCTGCCACCTACCCATCACAGACACTTAAATAAGCAGCAGTCACTGTGTGCACATTCAAAGACCCAACCTGTTCAAACATAACCTGTCCTTTAAATCATATTTAACCAGGACTTGTGAAAAACCCAAGTGCTGATGCTGTAAAAGACAGCAGCTCTTCAGTCCTGGCACAAGGTGTGCCACCAGCCATGCAAGGACCAGCAGGATTTTGGGTGATGAGAGGGAGAGGATGCTCTGGGGATGGGGATGCAGCTGGCACACAAGGAAGAAGCACACCCAGAGCACTGTGCTGTGCCACAAAACACAGCAGCTGCTGGGTCCCACAAAAGGCCTTGGACCGAGGTGGATGGAGGTGCTGCTTGTTCTGAGGGGGATTTTTACACTTTGCTGCTGCCAGAGGTTGCTCCTCAGGTTTTTTTCTCAGAGTGTTGCAGGAGAGAAGGCTGAAGGTAACACAAACTCTCACAATTTCTCTCTCACACACACGCACACATTGTTTTTACACCTTCTTGCAAGGTTCCCTTGGCTGGAGCCACTGCCTGGATGGTTTCCTGCAACAGAAGTTACTGAAAGCAGTAAAAAAAAGCAATGGGAAGGTGAATCTAAGCCTTAGGTTATGGTGACACATCTCCTCTGATTTTTGTCCCAGACTATTTAATTCTTTGTTGTAGAGAAAGGTGAATGGACTCAGCCTGTGTAAATTTGGGATCTCTCCTGGAGTGTAAGGCAGCTTTTTTCCAAATACCTCCGGCTTGCCATGTGGCATACGAGGTCAGAGCAACCTTCCAGTGGTATTTTTAGCTTGGCAAACAGCAAACATGATGGCAATAAAGTCTAAGCAGCCCTTTAACATCTCAGTGGTGCTCTCCATAAAACCTGTGTGGACTCGAGGTCCCTGGAGTGCCCCAGGCCAATTAAATTAGCATTTCCCAGCAGTGCTCCAACCACCACCTTTTTAATCTGGAGGAGCACCCTACTTTTCTCATACCACCAGATGAATAAACAGCTGAAGGAGTTGTTAGCACTTCAGTCCCACGTTGCTTTATGGATGCAAAGCAAGAAATCCCCATGAAAGGTCTGAGAAGCACAACAGGATGTGAGCATGGGATGTAACACGGGATCAGGGCCTGGAGCACTTCAGCTCCTTGGCTCAGGTCATGCAGGAGCTGGGAATAGAAGGGAAGTGTGGTTTCTGAATGCAAGATTCCCTGGATCAGCCCCTCTGGGGATGTCTGCCCTCCTGCCCCCTCTGCACACTCACAGGTTAGCTCCTGCCCCTGGGGAGCTCTGGAATTCTTTGTGCTTCCAGAGGCATTTGGGCTGTGTGGGGCACAGCAGGAGGCAGCAGCCCTGGCAGGTATGTGGGAATGTCCCTCCTCCCCTCAGCTCCAGGCTTTTGAGGTTCTTGGCCAAGATTTCCTGGTTTGTGGTACTGGGGCCGAAGCTGCTGCTGCCACTCCCCTCTGCCAGATGTGTGAAAATCCCAAAGCAACAGGCAAAGGCTTCACCTTCCACTGGGATAAAGTGTGTAGGGGGAAAAAGTGGGCAGATTTAAGGAAGCACAGGTGTGAAATCCCAATGCTGCCCTGCAGGGCCACCAGCGCAGAATTCCGGCGCCGATGGACACCAGGGTGGGTGTGGGTGAGGAGGGGCAGGGACACAGTGACGTGCTGGGAGCCGTGTCTCCATGTGAACTGGCTCTGTTCCCTATTCCGGGCCAGGAATCCCAGTCCTGGAGTCACTAATGACGTGGGTAAGGTGGGGACAGAGCTCTGGGTGCTCGGAAGGGACAGGAAGCTGCTCTGACGTGGGGTAGGGCTGTCCAAGCCACCAGAGCATCTGAGAACGAGGGCGAGGCTGCTCACCAGAAAGGATATTCCCACTTTTCCCAGTGCTCTCCTTCAGCTTTGTGCTGGGAATAACCTCAAGAGCTCAGCTCCATGTCCGCCTCCTCTGCAGGAAGGCGACAGAGGGACGGGCAGGAACGAGGGCCAAGAGGATGTTTGTGGAAATGTCCCTGGATGTCCTGGCAGACATGCTCTGACTGCACCTATTGCCCCACTGCAGGCCACTGGAGTTATTGGCTAGCTGGGAATTTCACACAGATGCCACTCTGGGCCTTACTACCTCGGTCCTGGGTCAATGTGTCTAGACCGGATTTCTCCCTGGCAACTCTCAGCTGGGAAAATCCAGGGCTTCTCTCTCCTTCCTCAGCTCAGCAAATGCCAGTGGGTATTCAGAGAGTGAGAGGGGGGAGCCAGCCCCCTGCTCTGGGGAAGAGTGGCTCCTCTGCAAACACACACAGAGCTCCCTCTCTCTAACGCCATCTTCTACCCCAGCAAAATCCATGGGTGATTACCCCCCTGACCCACCAGTTTCCACACTGAAAACCAGTTTGCTACAGAAACCCTCATCATCTTCATCTCACAGGCCTGTGTGGTGTCTCTGGTCCATCCCCAGAGCCCTCAGAGGGAGCTGCAGGAGCTCCTGCTGCCATGGCCTGGTGCTTCCAGCACAGCAGGACCAGCACGTCCAGCTGTGGCTTGGACCAGCTGGGAGCCCTGGGTCCTGCAGCAGGTGACACCTAGGCCCTGCTTTTTGGCCTGAACTCCATGGAATTGCATTTGCCATGAGCTGTGCTCAGAGATCCGGCAGCAGAGGGGTCGGCTGGGTGGAATGTGCATCCTCTGCCCTCCTGGCTCGATGTTCTGGCTGCTGTCACAAGGGGAATTGGGAAAAAAGTGTCCTGAGCAGATATTCCCAGATTTTTAACCTGATTAGTTCCAAGGCCTTCACAAAAATCAAGAATGAGCCACTGCTGATTAAGCAAGAAAGGTGATGTGAAATTACATAAATATCCTCCTCTCCCCATGCAGACTTGGTGCAAGAAAATATACATTAATTTAGCTGTTAAAATATGCAAAGTCCTCTGCCTGGAACAAACATATAATTTTACCTGATGCTTTCTAATGTTTGAAATGGCTAAAATACAGTGTTGTAAAAACAAACTTGTGTTCAGGCAGTGTGTCAGAAGAGAAATTAAACTTTTCTCCAGGAGCTTGCTGCAGGGAGTATTTCAGGAATGTCCCCTGCTCTGAGGAACAGCGTGGGGTGATCCAGCTCAATTTCTGATGGGTGGAAGTGCAAACACCCGACGACTTTTACCATTTATTTGGGAATGACAAGGGTAGGAGCACTGGGAACAACTAGCCTGAAGGAAGGCCCAATTTTGCCTGAATCCTGTATGATTTGGGTGTGTTGTGCTGGCAGGGGAGCCCCGTCTGTGAGCTGGCAGCTGAGGGAGGACAACCCCCGGGTGCACGTGAGCGGCTGCCGCGATGTCACCGGGCTGAGCTGCAGCCAGCTCGTCCTCAGGAGAGCCACGGCCAACGACACTGGGTACCTCAGCTGTGCCCTCAACAGCACCCCCGAGCACCAGGGGCTTGTGGCCAGGATCTACGTCTTTGTCCAAGGTAAGAATTCCAATTTTTTTAAATTGTGTTCGGCTGTGGGAGCTGTGTGAGGCAGAACCAGCAATGCAGGGGCTCTCCCAGATCCCACCTCCCCGCTGACCCAGGAGGAAGCAGCAGCTCTGACACTCTGAACAGACCAAATCTAGGTGGATTCTCATGGCAGCCAGGTTTTCATGCCAGCTGAATTCTCAGGGACAGGGATGTGAGAACCAGAGATCACCCATCCTGTTCAGTTCCAGGATTTGAATGCTGGATTCTCCCATCATTTTAGTGTCCCAAGTAACAGATCCACCGACTTCCTTAAACATCCTTTCCTTTCAAGACTGAATTCTTCAATCCTAAAGGGTTTTGCTGTCACAGTGCTTTTCCAAAGATTCATCCTGAATGCCCAAGCCCTCTCTCTTTCCCTTCCTCCCCAGGCATGAACCTTCCCAACAGGATTCTTTGTAATTCCTTCCCTCCTACACATTTATGTACTGCTTTGTCCTCACATCTGTAAGACATTCCTACCAGACTGCACCGGATGTATTTTATTGTAAAAAATATCCCATTGCTCATTTTGGTTCCCTTTGAGCTGCCTCTCCCCCACGTGTCAGAATCATCGAGCTCAGATCCAAGAATAAATGGCAGCAGGAACTTCAGAGGAGCATGGTCCTCTGTGGTTGAGTGAATGCAACCTATTGAACAGCCATTCCAATAATGGGAATTTTTGTTTGAATATTCCCCCCAAATGCTGGGGTTTTTTCAAATCTACTTGACAAATGCATTACTAAACACTGAATCATCTTGAATCTTCCAAGCTAAGATTGTGAATCCTCAGATGAAGGAGCTGACTTTTAGTGCCTTGAATAGGGGATGACACGAACTCCTCTGGTGTCAGATGGGCTCAGCCTTCACTACCCCACAAATGCTCATGGGGATGAATTCATTTCATTTTCCTAGTAAATGCTAAAATGTGGTTCTTTGAATCCTCTTACTCACACAAATGCTGGCGAGGCAGTGAGTTTGTCTGATGGTATTTGAAGAGTGCTGCAAACCTACACTTCCAGAAAACGTAAATCTTTGCTGGGCAGCTCTGACTCAGGGTCTCGGGGTGTTGCTAATGACGGTGAACCAACATGAGGAGTGACTTCCATCCCCCAAGGGACTCTGATACGCCCACACAGCTAAAATCAGCTTTTGCACCTCCAGGTGAACACACCTGCTCGATTCATGTGGGTGACACTTTCCTGCCTGTTGAAAAGAGTCCCTTTCTACCCTTGTCCTGCCTTCCCAGCAAGTTTTCCTCTAATTGGAAAGTGGCTTTTTGGTGTTACTTCTTAATTCCTGAAGTCATTTTTTTTCTCCCTTTCTACTTCCTTTCTCTGCTTTTTTCTTGGTGCTCTGGTTGCTTTATCCACCCTGGTTCTTGTGCTGAGCTGTTTCCTTTTCCTATTACACCCAGCACAGACGCCCCAGGTCCAACATTGTTAACCCAGCCGTCCCACACTCCAGGAAACTCAATTCTCTCCCCTGATTCAGTGCCCTGGCTGCCTACCCAGCCCTTCATTACTCTGTGGCAGGAGCACGTGCAGGAAATGTCGTGGATCTTTTGGGACTGCCTGAGCACTTTCCTGAAGAAAATATCCCAAGTTACGAAAAACCTCTCCGGGGATGCTCTTGGAACAGAGCTGATCTAAAAAAATGGCAGGATGTCCTCCTGCTTGCTGAGACTGCTGTGCCAAGGCCCTGCTGACAAACAGCACAAAATCACCCTCTCAGGTGCACTTTAATTGTGTCCCGTGTCCTCCCTGCTCTGAGAGCTCTTACTCAGAGCTTTCCTGTGCTTGAAAAGTCATGGAAGGAAAATGAGTGGAAAATGGTCCAGCTTGTCCTGTGCACCCCAAAGCAGGGCTCTTCTGAGTGCAGAAGCTGCAGGTTCCTGCTGGGATCTGGCCTGCCAGGCTGAGGAAGCTGCTTGGCCCCGTGAAAAGGAGCTATTTATACCTCAGCATGGGTCTGTCCTCAGGGCACACTCTTCCTCCCATTCAATCCCTGTGGATATTTGTTGGAAGCCAGCAGGCTGTCCTGGGGACGAGGAAACTGCTCTGGACTTAAACAAGGAGTTCAGAGCACACCTACGGCTTTCTTCAATATTTAAACGTGCCTTTTGAAGGAAATTGCTGTGACAGTGTCTGGGCAGCACTGAGAAACCCATCAGCTGTCTCCAAGGGAGGGAACTCACAGATCCCTGGGAGCGCCAGACAGGGGTGAGACCCAAAGCTCATCTCTGGGGATGTTTTGTGGAGACAGCAAGTGCTCAGCAGGGTGTTTGTGAGGCTGAGCCAGGTGGAGGGAGAAAATGTGGAGCCAGCCCCTGAAGGCTGGAGATTCCTCTGAGGTTACAAGCCATTATTGCCAAAAAAGGAAGGGGAATGGTATTTTTCCCTTCATTCCTGGCTGGCTGCTTGACACCGAAATGAGAACATGATTGTGTCGGAAGCCCTGCTTATTGGCCATTATTTCCTGTGCTGGCTCCTGTATTTCCAGCCTCCCTGGTGGGGTCTGTGGGCTCTGGCAGGACCTGGCACTCGCAGCTCTCCCCGAGGGGTGGTGGAGCCGTGACTCTGCACATCCCCGGGGTCAGGGGGGACCCTGACAGCTGCCACCCCTCATCTCCAGCACTGAGGGAGGCACAGCTCAGGAGCTTCATCCTGAATTAATTGTTCCCGAAGCCTTTTCTGCCTCCCGCTGCAGCTGCAAGTCCCAAGGATCTTAATTAAAGAGGAAGAGAACCCCTTCTCCTGTTGCCCATCTCCTTGTTGGAAATACAGAGTAGCCCAGGGCTGGAACAGGAAGAGTTGGGAGTTCTTAACTGCGTGAATTCCATCGCAGCTCCGAGGGATACTCTCTGCAGGGAAGGGCAGTGTCTGGTCCCACACTGTGGGGCTGGATGGGCAGAGCAGCTCCGTGGAAAATGCTGCCACAGCCACCCAGACACGGCATCTGCTTCCATCTGCCCTGTGCAGTTACCCCTCCTGACCAAGGGATACCTCCCTGTGAGGAATACACTCATTTATTCCAGCCTTTGGGATCCCTGTGCCAAGGGAAAGGGCAGGCTGTGGGGAAATGCAGACAGTCCTCCTGACAGTGGTCCCCTTGGTGTGTTATCCACTTCATTCTTACATTAAATCCAAAACACAGCACTGCTCCAGCTAGAAAAAACTAACTCTATCCCAGACAAAACCAGGTCCACATCCACTCCTTATTCCATATCTTTTACATCATGCCAGGTCCCACATCCCACGTTTTCCAATGCCTCGTTGCCTTTCCTGTCCTACATACACACACAGGTATCATTCCCAGCTGAAACCAGGACACTGGGGCACATATAAAATTTAACATGGCTTAGAGAAGGAGGAAAAAAAAAGACAAATCAAGCAAAGATTCATTCCACCTTCCCAAAGGGCTTCCCCAGGCTCCAGTCTAGACACGAGTCAGGACTTGCAGCTCTCAGCTGTTTGAAATGCTGTCAGTGTCAGCAAAGTCAGAGTCCTCTGGGTGTCAGCTGGAAGAGCTCCTGGCTCAAATCCTGCCTCAGCTCCAAGTTCCCCCAGCAGCCCCTGTGTCACAGTCAAGGGTTTGCTGCACATTCTGTACCCCTCAGCAAGTGATCAGAGCAAGGACTGAGCCCACCCAACCCTGCTGCCTCCACCTTGTGTGACTTTAGTGCTGAGGTAACTGGAGCTGGGCACATCTTGCCAAAGAGTGTCTGGAAAAGTTCATCCAGGTTCCCAAGCTGGGATTCCTGCCCACCCCCTGATGGCATTTGCTGTGCCAGAGCTGTAGGGCTAAAAGAGGCACCTCCTCAGTGTGTGGGGCCAGCCACGCACATCCTTCAGCTTCTTTTATGCAAAGCAGGGCTGTTCTTTTATTTCTTGAAGTAATTATGGCCATGATAGTGCTGCTTCTCAAATTGCTGCAGAAACACGAGTCTCACCTCCTCCGACTGCAGTGGGCACGAAATGCTGTGTGTGAGCCCAGTGCTGGCTGCCCACGAGGGTCTGAGCAGCCTGGGGTGGGTTCCCCAATTCCTGCTTGTCCCAGTGGACACACCAACATTCTAAGAGTGAACATTTTGACAGGGTCTGCCCACCCAGAGCCATCAGCTACTGGTATTTCAGCGCCTCAGTGTGAGTGAGTCAAGAACACACAGGACTCGGGGACTCCTTTGCTTCCACCCATTTGGCTCTCAGCACTGATGTTCACAGGAACACGGGAAATCCAGAGGATGTCCCTGCAGAAAATTTGAGTTCTGGCTCCTTCTAAAGCCCATGTGGGCACCCATGGAGGCACCAGCCACAGTGCAGTCCTATCAGAAGTCCAGAGCACAAGGGCTGGAAATCAAATTTGAAGCAAGACAGACATTGATATGGGAGCACGAGTCCTGCTGAGGCCATTCCAGAGGGAAAAGGGGGGATGCATCCAAGCAACTTGTCCTGCTGGAGCATCTCCCTGCTGGAGCATCTCAGCTCCAGGGAAGGGCCGGAGCTCTGCCCTGCTGCTACAAAGAGTGAGGAGAGGTGGTCCAAGTGCCGCACCAGGGTGGAGTTCACATCAGCCACAGCCTCCCCCTCGCCCACAGCACAGCCCAGGGATGTGCAGCCCCATCACCCTCAGCCCTTTCCCACCACGAGGAATCTAAAGAGGCTGGAAGTGCACGGAAGCACCCCTCAGATGAGATCATACTTTGGTTCTGATGCTCTTTGAAGCTGATTTCTGCCTCCTTAATCCTCTTGACAGTTCACAGAGATAATCTAAAAGTGAGAAGCAGAACTGCAGGGCCAGGGTGACAGCTCTGGGCTTTGGCTCGCTTTTCTCAAGATATTACCAGTGGGAACAGAGTTGGAGCTGCATTTCTCCTTCCTTTCAGGCTGCAGACAGCTGCACTTGCTGCCAGAGCCTGGGCCAGCTGAGATAGGCAGCAGCTGAGCTGTCTGCCCGGCAGATAAAGTGGCTGTCCCTGTCCCACGGCAGCGCTGGGAGGGCTTGGCTGCACATCCCAGCTCAGTGTCAGAGCACACGGAACACAGGCTGTGCCCTGTGCAGCACCCTCACTGCTGTCCCTCAGGGATTAAGGGCCAGATCCAAGGGAAATCGAGATGCTTTTAGCTCTGATTCAAGGCATTATCTTCAAATCATATCCTAAAGGGTCTCACTTTAAAGCAGACAAGCCTTGGAGGAGCAGCAGAAGTTCCTGGCACCGTCAGTGACAGCTCCTGACAGCCCAGCAGGAAGAGGAGCCGATCCTTCCTCATGGATCAAGAATTTCTAAATGGAAGTCCAAAGGCCAAAATCACCCATACTTCCCCCACTGCTTCCTTCCTGGTTTTTATCCACTCAGTAGCTGCTAATTGCTGAGCCTTCCCCAGGGTGGGAGATCTGTTCTTAATAAAGCTGGGGAATATTTTCTACAAAGTCAAAGCCTGCCTAAAATCTGGTGGGAGGAGTCAGAATTTATAAATTCTCCTGCTGCTTGAAACATAATTCCAGACAAAGCATGGAGGCCTCCTTTTCTATGGTGTTTTGTTGGGATTTTTCAAAAGAAATCTTTCCATTTTGCCTTTATTTGCTTGGCAGTGAGAAGCACTTTGCTTCTATCATTTTTGAAGTAACACTTTTTAGAGTAATATTTTTTTCCTCTACAAATATTCCTGTGTTTCTAACAGTAATCTCCAGGGGAAGAATGCATTTCATTTGACCAAAACAGAATGCTTCATGTTGACTCAGATTGGCTTCTGGGGGTTTTGCAGTCACTTTTGTTTTGCCTGAAGAGAAAATATTCTGCTTTCTGTTTAATCTAAACATTCCACCACCAATTCTTTTCATTGGCCTGCCAAACGGAAAGGTCTTTCAATTTCAAAGATCCAGATTCAAAACAAGTGCCTTTATAGCAGTTACTCCTGTACCTAGAGGCAGCTTTGATGGGTCACCAGGGGGAATTCAGCAGACCAGGCTGTTTCCTTGTGAATCTTTCCAAAATGCTCTGCCCGAAGTGTCGCTGCACCGCTAATGCTGCTATTACTGTAAAGAACAGGTTATAAACCTCCTCTCGCTGCTTTTGACCTTGATGAAGACAAACTTCATGGGGATTATGTCAAAACATGAACTTAAAGAACCTGTGAAACTCTGCCCAGGCTCCCCAGCTTAGGTATGGCCGAGTGAAGAAAATAAACGGCGAGGGCAAGAGAATTATCCTTAGCTGGAACAAAGTGAGAGGCAAAATGAGACTGTGCAGGAATTTCACGGCCAGGAACAGCCGTGAATGACTGTCCTCAAAGGCCATTTAGTGCTCATCATGCTCCTGGGCTGACAGCACCTGGAGGGACAGGCGATGTCAACTCCGGGGCCTTGGATAGGAGACAAATACCAGGAGACAAATTGCTGTCACGGTGCAGGAATGAAAAGCACCCAAAATCCTGTATAAAATCCTCTGTGTGTGTGTGGCAGGAGGAGGTTTCAGAGGCACAGGCAGGGGGTACAGCGCTGGGAAGTAGAGATGTAGGAGAGATTGAATCTGCAACATGCTGAGTGCAGTGCTGAGGGGTTTGAGCCCCTCAGCTTCAGGCAGGATGGGGCTGTCATGCCTCTGAGAGGGGGATTCAAGTGGAGAGCCCCTGGAGAGAGGCCCCTGTTCTGCAGGTGACACTGAACAAAGAGCAGGTGTCACAGGGAGTCCTGTGTGTGTCCCGGACCCGCGTCCTGGAGCTTTGTCCTGCTGCCACCGCGGAGGCGTGAGGGGACAGCTGAGAGTGCCCAGCCGAGCTGGAAGGACCCTCCCAAAGCTCCTCTCGAGCAGCAACTGATCTCCTGGACACAACGGGCATCTAAACATGAAGGGCTTCACTGTCTGCAGGAAAACAATGTTCTTGTAGACACTTGACCTTTGAGTTGCTTTTGTGTGTTCCGTGCCTGATTCCCAGCCTGGCTGTCCCCGGCGTTGGACAGTCCCTTCCCTTCTCCATCCTGCTGCCACGGCTTCCTTGGCTGAGCTGTTTGTGTTCCCTCCTGAGCCCTGCTGGGTAAAAAACAACACCCTGGCCTGCCTGAGCTTCCTGCAAACTTCCACTGACCTGGGAGCCAGACATCCAGTCTGAGACCCAGGGGAAGGGGCCTTTCCCTTGCCTCCACGTTGGGGCTGCAGCTGATAAGTCCCCAGCGTGCTTCAGCTCTTGTCTTTCCTCACATATAATGAGCTTTGCAGCCCACAGTAAATCATTCTTTTTAATTATCCTCTGGGAATTGCTGGGTGTTTCTTTCTGGGTGAGATTCATAGGGCATTTCACCTTCCCAACCTGGGAGGAACAGATGTGCCAAGCTACAGGGAAATACTCTGCTTTCATAAAGGGTTTCTTTGCTGAGAAATTCTCCCTGAGTTCAGTGCTGGTGACTGTGGGGAGGACAACACCTGCATTTCCCATGCCACAGCTCTCCAGATTGCAACACTTGAGTGCAACTGATTTACACCACCTGGAACTGGAGATCTTCCTCAAGGCTGAGGTTATCATTTTGAAGGAAAAGTGACCCAGTCTCTTTTGTTTCAAGAAGTTCTGTCTCTGAGAGAGTTTTTTACAAGGAGTTAACAGATTGCTGGTGGACTGGAGGTGGTGAGCGTGTTTGTAAAGCTGGCAGTGACACTCCTGATGTTCCAGCAGATCATTTTTCCACGCCACCGTCAGCCTGAACTACCGAGGAGTTTCATGAAGGATCAGGTTTTTTGTCTGCACAAACCATAACAAAGGTATCAGCTGGCACTTGATTAGCTCAGAATTTATTCTTTGTCATTCTGTTAAGCCCCAAAGCTGAGCCACTTTATATTTGCTTATCTAAGTGAGCAGTCCAGCTGCCTGGAAAGTGCTGGAAAGCCTCTCCTTCCCTATGACACTGCCTTGCTCCTGCCTAGGAGGGGGCTTGGAGCAGCTGGAGCTGGAGCAGGAGCAGGACACAACAGGTTTGAGCTCTTCTCCATGTCCTGAGGCTCTCTAGTGCTTGATGACTGAGATCCTTGAGGCTGTCCCATCCCTGGCAGTGTCCAAGGCCAGGTTGGATGGAGCTTGGAGCACCCTGGGATAGTGGGAGGTGTCCCTGCCCATGGCAGGGGTGGCACTGGATGAGCTTTAAGGTTCCAGCCCAAACCATTCTGGGATTCTATGGGATTGTTTTTTTTCCTTTTGCACAAAGTTCCACAGTTAGGGAGGAAAACAAAGCCTCCCTGACCTCAGGGACATACCCAGGTGCTTGACCTTCCCCTGCAGCTGCCTGGCCCTGTCACTCCAGGGTCACTGTTCCCTCATGGCCAAAGCACAGCCCTCACCTCCTGGCTGAGCTCTCACGTCAAACCTGTAGCAGGGCAGCCCTACAAGCAGCATTCTCACACCAGGAGCTAAAATCACAGAATACTCCTGGTTGGAAGGGACCCCCAAGGATCATCGAGTCCAGCTCTAAAGTGAATGGCCCATATAGGGATCAATACCACAACCTTGGCTTTATCAGCACCCTGCTCTGACCAACTGGGCCAATCCCAGTGGAATCCCAGTGGCTCCCACAGGTATCCACCCCCAGGTATCTCACCCTCAGGTATCTCACCCTCAGGTATCCACCCCCAGGTATTCCACCCCCATGTACCTCACCCCCCTTGGGTATAAACTGGACAGAGCAGTGAGATAACACAGATCACTGAGATAACACAAAGCCCAGAGATAACACAAATCACAGCCATCTGCTCTAGGACACCCCACAGGCTTAGCAAAGAGGAGAACCCATAAAATAGAAAACCTTTTTCTCTTTTTTTTCCAAAACACAGTGAGAATGATGCCCAGGAGACCCAACACCCACGAGTGATTAACAATCAATGCAGCTGAAGCCATCCTTTCCTTTTCCCAAGCTTTATCACCCAGAAACTGTCCCTTGCTGCTGTTAAGTGCACGGTGATTTTAAGATACCATGGAGATTTCAAATAGTGATGGTAGAAGGCCAGATTTATCTCTTTTGGCTTCCAGTTCAGATTGTAGCTTATCTGGGATAGTTTATCTGCAGCCCCTGGTTGGACACATGGCAGCTGAGGAGCAGGCTGTTGTTAAAAATCAATTAGGACTGAAATACAGCTTCTGTCACACACCCTGTACATCCCTGCTTCCCCTTAGGTGAATCAGTAGCACCGCATCTGTCCTATTTGCAGCTGGAAAAAAGGTAGATTCATTTCAGGTCTCTTGTGAATCTGAAAATTTGGTAGAGATGGGTCTTGGAGTTCAGGAGAGAAGGGGGTTTAAAAATTATATTTTTTTCCCTGAACAGGAAATATTTTTGAGACATTTTACTCCGTTTTGACTAAGATGAATCAATCATTGCACAGTTCAATATTTTCCTGCATTTTAGGATTACTTCCTATTTTCTTAGCTGCCTTCTTTTGATTTATGTTACTCCTTAAACAAACAGTGCTATTCTGAAATTCTTTCTAAAAATACTGGCAGGAATAGTTTTAAATACAGTGCTTCCATCTTTTCAGTCAAAATTTGCTCCTGAATTGTGAATAGTTTGGTATCAGGAAGATTTTTTCCCAGCAAATTTCTTCTTGGCCTATACTCTTTTCCATCCAGCCTATACCTTTGTCCATCCCCCCTCATGTGACACATTCCTTGTTCTCTCCTTTTCTCCACAGGACAAGAAATAATTGTGATTACATTTCCCCTGACACATTTTTGCCCTTTGTTGCAAATACACAGAAATCTATTTTCTCTACTTTTTCCTATCACAAATAACCTGAGGATCTTCTTTTAATTATCCAGTGTCTTTTTTTAAAGTAGAATAAAAACAAAAATATTGTTACATTTGATACCTCCCAGTGTGGTTCAGCTGGAGAGCAAGACTGCAGAGGGATTAAGCAGCTCAGGGACAAACACTAAACACATTTTCATAATGTGACTCAACAGGAGAATTTAGCATTTTTGGGAAAGTGCACGACACGCTGGACTGAGTATAAGTATTTCCTATTTGTTTTGGGGCTTGGACCAAGCTACAAAGTTGTGGTTCAAAGATCAGGTTTCTCAGCTCAAGGCTTGATTAGAACCAGGGCCTGCCTGACCAGAAAGTTCAGATGTGTATCTGAAACTTCCTAAATGTGGGGAGATTAGAGACCCAATGTTTTAATTCTAATTAATCTCTCTCACATAACGTTTCCTGCAATGCCCTTGCTCCAAAGCACAGCCAGAATAAACCACTGGCGTGGAGGAAAAGCCAGCATGGAAAGACAGTGCTAGAAATTAGAGGAGTCATCCAGATTTGGGGTTTTTATCTGCCTCACATTCAGTGCTCCTGCTCAGCCCCTCGTCCCAGCTCCCCACACGAATCCCACATCTCTGGTCCTTGCACAGTGCCCCGAGTGCCTTTGTAAAACACCATCATCCCCCTCACACGTGGCCTTTCTGACACACACACAGCCCCAACCAACATCTGCTCTCCCCCTGATGGAGCCCATGGTACATTTTATCTGCTAAGGAAAAAGTTCCCAGTTTTAGAGCTAAAATGAAGCTTCAAACCCCACAAAAGGCAGCAGGGCCACTCTGCTGTGTCCATCTGTGCCGTGGTGTGTTTGGGGCTGAAGCTGGGGTGGGCTGTGGAGAAAAGGAGCTCCAGCTCTGCACTGAGCTGATTCTCTGAGGTCAATTCCAGGTGACAGCACTTGGGTATTTCCATGGCATTCCTTAAGCAAAGGCTGTGGTCATCAGTCAAGAAATGCACATTGATATCCCCAGATGAAGGACAGGAGGGCTCCCAAGGCCCAGATGTATCTTGGCATCTTGAGTTGGTAATCCATGAAGTTTTTCATGTGTCTGCACACAAATGTGCCATTCTGGGCAATTTCTGGATGAGCGTGGGGCTCAATCCAAGGAATTGGTCATTGGTCCTAATCCCTGTGCGACAGTGGTACTTGCACACAAGCAGGAGGTCGCTGGATGTCCTGACTCCAAGGGAGCTCAGTGCTCACTCTGCAGTGCCCTTCCAAATCCATGTTCTTTTCCCTGCAGATTACAGGAATCCATTTGTGGAGATGCACTCGGAGCACCCTGAAATCATCTACATTGTAGATGAGAAGAAAACAGTGGTTGTCCCCTGCCGGGTCACCTCTCCAGACATCAGACCCAAGCTCACCCAGGTAAGACGTGGCTTCAGAGAAACTCGGTTCAAGGTCTGGGCAGCCAACACAGTGGGGAAAAACACGGATTAAGATGTATAAACCTGGGTAAATCCAATAAAAAATAGCAAAGACACTGAAAATCCAGAAACATGAACCTGTTCTTGCAGTGTGTTACTGTTGAACTGGGCACAAAGATTTTTGGGGGTTAGGCTGAGTTTATCACGTATTTTTCTCGTGTTGTGGCTTGATGTTCCTCCATCAATTGGCAGCGGTAGATGACAAAGCACTATTTTCCTTCAAAATTCTTTGTGTAACACCTGGCCCTCTGAAAGCTTCTCTCCTTTATACCTTGAACCTCCTCAGAACAGTTGCCCATTTTTGCTTCATTTCATCAATTCAAACCAAGTTTCAGCCCTGGGAATAGACAGCTCCAGCATCCATCCCTTTGGCAGCAGTCACACCTGAATGTCAAGGTTACAGCACGGTCTGTGCAGGCCAAGGCTGTTTGGGATAATAAAAATGGAAATTTAAGGTCTGGGCCCTGATCAGTCAATGGATTCACTCATTTAAAGGGCTTCAGAACTGCTCTCCAGAGTAGCCTGTCATGGAGTGAACAACAGGACAGAGGTCTCCTGGCTCCAGTCCTGCATTTTACATCAGGAATTCTGTGCCTTTCCATTCCCCTGCCAGGCTGACAGCTCAGGAAATCCTAATAGGGACGGGAGCTCATCCTGTGCCCCTCTTCCAGCCTGTTCTGGAGGGGCTGTGAGGGATGAGGCTGCCCTGGACACGGCAGAGAGGGGTCTGAGCACCTCTGCTCCTCATGGCAGTTCCATGCCTTGGATGTCCCCTTCCCCTGGGAGGCAGCACAGGGAATGACAGGGCCTGGGACAGTGCTCCAGCTCCTGCTGGGACCCCTGGCACATTCCCAGTAGAGGTGCAGGGGGACAGCAGGGGCCTTATGGCTTTGGAGATCTCTGTTTTTAGATCCTGTCAGCAGGGATTAAAGGGGGGAACAAGGCTCCTCTCCAGTTCTCACTTTAGGCTGGATAAGTGTTATCACCTTCCCTCCTTGGCTATAAAAATGAAACATCCCCATCTGATTTGAGCCTGCTTCCACCAAATTCATGGCTGGAGCAGTGCTGCTGACCCTGGCACCATCACGTGAGCCTCAGGCTGGCCTTGGAATTCCCATCTCCACGTTTATTCCCTTATTGATGGGCAGCCCTGCTCTTCCTTCTTCCCAGCTAAATTCCCGGTCATTTCTCCAAACACAAACTGCAGCCTCGCTGCTGGAATGAGATCTCCCACTAATTCTCTCCCACAAAAAGTCACTCCCAGAAGATTTCCCCATCCGAGCAGCTGGAGCACAGGGCAGGGAGGCAGAGGTTGGGCACAGCTCCCGAAGGAACGCTCAGGGCCGGGAGCCGCTGGGACCTCGCGCCTCGGGAAGCTCCGGGATCCAGCCGCGGATGGCACCGCTGGCTTGGCCCTGGCTGGGAATTCCACAGCGCCAAGGTGGCAGCTTCCCGTGCCGGGAGGAAGCGGGGTGGGAGAGGGGCGGAGGTGAGCACGGGGGAGGAGAGGTGAGCGAGGCCGTCGGACAAATTTAGAACATCCTCTCCTTCCAAATTCAATCTCCAGGAGACAACGCGCTTCAAAGGGAGGAAAGCCACTGTGATTTCCTTCGAGCAGCATTGACGCTTTCTTGTTTGATTGTTTAAATAGATATTTGTGAATATTTTATGAAGACATTTAATCTGTGTGTGGTGTTGAAAAGGGCCTCCTGAGCAGGGTTATTTTTTCTTCCCCCCTCCCCCAGCCATTGGGGAGCAGAGCTGCCAAACCCTGAAGTTCAGCTTTATCACGTTTTATTATTCTTGTGGAAAATGGACTCCTTGCCACCGTAAATTAAGTTCCTTATGTTACCATTATACTTTAAAATCGTTGCACTCTCTTTAAACATGCACAGAGAAAGGTACCTCTCGCTAATACCAAGCAGATCCCAGCCACCTCAATTTATCATCTTTGTTATTAAGAAATTCACGGTAAGACACACAACTCAGACTTTTAATTTTGCTTAATGTGATTTTAATTTGGGGCAAAAAAAGCTTTCTCAGTCTTGTCAGATCTGTTTAGTCACTGATCTGGTTCAGTGTGCATTTGCCACTTCCAGCTTTGACCTTCATGAGTGCTAAAGCATGATGAAGCCTCAGGTCTCAGATCTCTTTCTGCAATTTGCCTTATTTTTCCTCATGCTTCTAAACACAGATGCCACAGCTTGATTCTTTCAAAAGCATTTACAAGAAGCCCTGGCTCTGAGGGGAATGGGAATTCTCACTCCTCGTCTGTTCCCTTGCAGTACCCTTCTTCTGTAGAGATCAGCTTCAAGAGGATGGTGTGGGACCCCAGGAGAGGCTTTGTCATCCCCTCCCACTCCTTTGTGTACTCTGGGATCCTCACCTGCTCGGCCCACGTCAACGGCAGCATCTTCAACTCCTACTACCTGGCCCAGAGACTGGGTGAGTGCCCAGGGACCACCACAGAGCCTCTGTTTCACAGGCAGCTCCTGCCTGGTACTCCTTGGTTAGCCTCAATTATATTTGATAGATCTCACTGGTCTGCATCTGCAGCAAGCCCGAGCTGGAACGCTAAAAGTAAATTCATTCTTCCTTTTTTTCTCTATTCAATAGAACTTGGATTGGAGCCACTCCTGGTTTTGAAAAATGACCAAGTGCTGAGGTGGTACAAAACAGGAGGGTTTTATTCAAACCCCACCAAGGCTTTGTTTGCTTGGATTGAGCTGTGTTTACATTAAAACAACTGCTGGTTCAGGATAAACCAAACAGCAGCTTTCTTTTTGCTTCTGGTCATTAACCACGTGTGATCATCATATAAAAATCTCACTACACTGCTAATTCACATCTTTGCTTTTTCATAGATTTTCTCTTGGTGATTTAGTACACCATTTCCCTTGGATTTACAGCTGAGCTTCAGCTCATAATTAAAATCTGAATGTGAAGCAACTAAACATTAAATTTTTGAGTGCTGGGCATTTATATGAAACCAATTAGAATTTATTTTTCTTTCGTTTTCCATGTATGTTCTTTATCTCCTCATTTATCTTCTGTTTACTGGGAGTTCATTCCCATTAGCTCGTGGCATCCTTCTATACAATCAGCACTCAGCTTTGAACAACAGCCTTGTAAATTTGTGTGGCAGCCAACTAGAAGTCCTGTAAATCCCTCTCTTTCTCCTTTTTCTTCCCTTTTGGAGTAATTTTTTACTAAAATCAGGAATGCAGACCTACAAAACCTCTTAGGCCATCGCTCTGCAGCTCAGAAGGACCCAGGAAATCCTTTTCTCTCTTGGGTTACTGTCAGTGGTCTGGGGTGGTTTTGGTACTGGGCACAAAAAACACTGATGGAAGTTCAGAGCTGATGTATTTAAGGCATTGATAAATGTGGAAGAGCAAGATCTGGGGATCCCATTCAGGGGCTTGGGGATCCCACTCAGGGATTTGGGGTTCCCATTCAGGAAGGAAAGGGAGCTGGGCAGGAGAGGGCAGGAGAAACGTGTCTCATGTCCAACAAAAGGGGATCCTCTCATGTTGAGGCCCTCGAAAGGATGAGTGATCTTTGGAAACTCTGTTCTGTGGAGCTGATGAGAAGGTTGGAGCCATGGCACATGGAAGAGCAGCCGTTCCTGACTGACTGTGTCCATGGGATCAGGGATCAGCTGATGGATCCCACCCTGCACGGGGCTGGTGCAAGGAGTGCTGCTCTCACAGCTTTGCCTCTTCCTTTGCAGAGGGCAGAATACAGAACCTGGCTCTGAGGGCAACCCCCAAAAAGCTGCTGGTTGGAGAAACTCTGCATCTGGAGTGCAAAGCAGAGACCTTCATCAACGGGCGCATCGAGTTCATCTGGACGTGTCCCCGTGGCAGAGTGAGTGGATGGAATTCCTGTATTCCCCCCTTCCCAAAACCTACAGGGCTGAGAAAACCTAATTATTATTTATTCTGAAATTACCCAACCATTTGTAAGCCTATAATTGATTGAATTTTGTGTTTGGATGAATCTAAAACTTCTCTGCCCTTCTTGAACCTGCAGATTAAACTGCAAACCTCAGGCTAAACAAACCCTTGTCAAGAAAAGCCAGGAATGTTTCCTTCTTTTTGGGAAGAAAAACTCCCTCATTCCTTCTGTCCTGGCTGTCTCATAGGGACAAATCTCAAGTGCAGGTTGTAACTTGTCAATCTCCCCATCTATTTTGGTATTTATGAAGTAGGAAAAAGCAAAAGAAAACACAACTGAACCTGTGGAAATCATCTGCAAAGAATGAAATCTAAATTCTGAGTGTGGGGTCTTGAGCTTTCTGTGGATACAACACAAAACTGCCAAATCTGAAGTAGAAATAAGTCAGAGACTGAACATTTAAGGTTCCAAGCCCTGTCACTTTTAAAAAAAAAACCAAAACAGAAGGGGATCATTTCCCAAATCAGTTAATTTATCTGAGATTCTACTAATTGGTCTGAGAATTAAAAAATTGGAGTTTTTTCTTTTTAGTTCAGCAAAATACACATTGCAAAGAAGCATCTAAGCCTCTTGGGAAGGTGTAAAATGTGATCCCTAAAATCTGTTTCATTTTGATTTGTTTCCTTAAAATAAGGAATGTCCGAGTTTGTTTTGGTGAGGAAACTACAGAAAACATAACACAGAATTTACAGAGGTGCAAGCACTACAGTGTTACTGAATTTGGTTTCTTGAACCCCATATGGTGGAAAAGAGTTGTTTTCCTATGAACTCTCCTTATATTTCTAGCATTATAAATGTAAAACTTCTTGGCCAAATCTCCAGGAGGAAAAATCCTATCGAAAGCAATCATGTTGTCTAAAATTCTCCAGGAATTTGCATTGGCACTGGGCTGTCATAATAGATTATATTTCTGTCATAATATATTTCTTTTAGAAAGCAGGAGGTTTTTAATGCAGAAAAATTACTGACTGTGACCAAAATCAATTAAAAAACCCTCAAAACCAAAACCTCAGAGCACAGCTCTGACCCTGCAGCAGTTTTGCCCTGAGACCCTTGGGATTTGCTCCTGGAGAAGGGCTGGGATGCATCCCCTTATTTACCTGCCTGCCCAGATTTCAGTACAAAGTGCTGCATTTCCACTCTGTTTCTCTCTCTTATTAGAGTTGGTAATGAAACTTCACACAAGAGCTCTTCCTGCTGATTTGCCTTTTATATGATTTATTTCAGTGATGGGGAGATGTGATCATTTTGATATGAATCACTGCTTTTCTTTCCTGGCAGCCTTTGAATGGGTGAACACGATAATCCACTTTCTGCTGCTTTCTGACCCTGTTTTTTGTGACTCCCAGCACCCTCACCCCAGAAGAGCGATGGACCAGAGTGATGTAGTGTACAAAGTCGGCAGCAGCCTGACAATTGAAAATGTCACCATGGAAGATGGGGGCCTGTACATCTGCAGGACATTCAATGCCACCAGGCTGGAGGCCAATGTCACTGTCACCGTGTATGGTGAGTGCTGCAGCCACGCCACAACGGACCAGGGACCGGGAGTGTTTGGCTTAAAGGAATTGAAATGGCATTAGGGAGAAATTCAACCAGTTAAAACATCTATTAATTATCGATAGCCTCTAATTAGTCAATGAGAGTCAGCTCCTGTGTCTTCCAACAAGTTCAAGAGGTACATTTAGATGGGATATTGGGAAGGAATGCCTCCCTGTGAGGGTGGGGAGGGGCTGGAATGGTTTTCCCAGAGCAGCTGGGGCTGTCCCTGGATCCCTGGCAGTGCCCAAGGCCAGGCTGGACATTGGGGCTTGGAGCAGCCTGGGACACTGGATGGTGTCCCTGTCCGTGGCAGGGGGTGGGATTGGATGGGCTTTAAGGTCCCTTCCTGCCCAAACTGTTCTGGGATTCTGGGATGTCTGAGGGAGCTGAGCTGTTTGAAAAAGCTGGCATTGACTGTGGTTGCTGAGGCCCTGAAAAATCCATCCTGCTGGCTCCACATGGACAAGAGATGCCCCAGGCATTCTCCACAGCGATCCAGGGGCAATGCTGGTGCATATCCTCTACTTTCCACGTGAATTCCTTCATGTGGGAACAGCCCCTCCTGGCTGAGGCTGGGCTGCACGGGGGATCTGAGGGAACAGCCTGATCCATTCGGTTCTCTGCAGCTCTGCAGGTCTGTACTGGAAAAAATCTCGTGTGGGAACAGAGTAATTCACAGGTGTGAGCTCTGTCCTGTGGCAGAGCTACCATTCCAAATCTCCCTGCTCATTTCTCTTCCCAGAAAAACCCTACATCACGGTCTCACACAAGAAAGGGCCTTACTACGAGATTACCTCAGGACACAAGTCCCTGAAGCTGGCTGCCAAGGTGGACGCCTTTCCTCGGCCGACTGTCACCTGGTGAGTACCCCATCAACAGCAGGAACGCCTGGCCTCCTTGAGGGATCCTGTCTGGAATAGATCACCCCTGGTCCTGGCCACACAGACCAGAGATGGGAGCTGGGAATGCCCCGAGCTGTGCCTCTGCTCTGAGCTGCCTGAGCTCTGGCAGGCTGGGCAAGCCAGCCCTCATTCCCAGGCTATTTTCCTCTCTTAGCCATGCAAGAGAGGTCCCTCCAGGAAAAATGTGTGTTTCATTTTCCCTGGACACAGAATTGTTTGGGAGATCCAAGGAGAAAGCTCTCAGGGAAGGGGTGCCTGTTCACCCCCAGCAGTGCTGGTCAGTCTGTGAGGGGGCAGGGGATAAGAGAAAAAGGACAGATTTTTAACAGAAGAAATTGTTTCTCTCCAGAACTTTTAAACGATGTCCTCCAATCCTGTGCCAGCAGATCCTTGCAGACAGTGCAGTGAATCCTCCTGAGCAAACTAAAGGCTCCACCAGGATTGCAGTGGATTTGCTAAACAGCAGCTCCATTTGAGTCTCTCTTTACCCTTTCATCACTTGGCCTCTCTCCTGCTCCATTTTTAACAATCCCATCCAGTGCCTTTTACATCTTTACCTGCATCAAATCCAGCGGGTGCCTGTCCTGGCAGAGAAGGTGGCATTTCCCTGGAGCACCTGTCCTTGGCCAGCTGAGAGCCTGGCAGGCAGCAAAGGCTTGCTCAGGGCTGGTCTTGCTGCATTTTATTAGCAGTGAAATAACATGAAATCCTCTAATTTCAGTGGAATCAGTGCCAGGAGGTCTTCTTAATTGCTGCTGTTATTTAGGGATGGGGATGTTTGGGGAGCTGAAGTGGGGACCGACCCCTTCTCCCTGCCAAGCCTTTGTTCCTGGGCTCAGCATGGAGCTCTTTGGTGGCTGCCTGGGACCACCAGAGCTGCCTTCCCTCGGAGCCCCAGCTGTTGATGTTGGAGGTCTCTCAGGATGGTTGTTTTTACGACTGCAAAGGAAGTTTCCAGCATCCTCAGGCAGTGGGAGATGCCCAGCATCCTTCCACCAAGCCTAAAGCTCTGTGTGTGGCAAAGCCTGGCCTAATTCCTAACCATAAACCTGCGTGTGGGGTTAGCAGTGGAGAGGAGCCTCTCGTGCAGATGCTGCTCTCCTGCCCTGAGGGAATATTCCAGGCTGGGAATTCCTCACTGGCCTCCCTATGGACCAACCTTGTCCAGGTCACAGTTTAACTTTTCCGGAAAGACTCACACAGACATCCTGAGAGACAATTCTGCTGAATTAATCTCTTCCTTTAAAACTGAGGACACACATTTTGCTAATCCATGTTTTCCACACTTGGTGTTGCCCATCCAGCTTCATCTGGGGGCATTTCGATCACAGTTGAGCCTGTGAGAGGCTCTGTTCACTCAGCCCCAATAAAACACCTTTCCTGTGTGGAATGAATCCATCCCACAGCACTGCAGATGTGAATCAGTTCTGGTGTGGATGGATAACAGGAATAAATATCCAACCCAAGCAGTGATTCTAGACGTGCATTTCCCTTGCTGGGATGACCCTTTATCCCCCCTCAAGTGGGTGACAGGGTTTCTGAGGGATGACAGGAACATGATGAGCCTTGATGGAACTTCCCAAACAGGTACAAGGATGGCAAACTGATCAAGGACAACCACACCTGCTACGAGCCAGATCCACTGAAATACAGACTGGGAATACGAGATGTGAGGCCAAGACACGCTGGGAACTACACCATCGTCCTGAGCAACCCCAAATACGGCCTCTACAAGAACCTCACCATGCAGCTGGTGGTGACAGGTAAGGACTGGGTTATTTATCCTATTTTGTGTGATCCTATCGTGCCAGGCAGCAGGAATGGGTGACATTTCCTGGTGTTGAGCTGATAAGAGCTGAGGCAGCACTGCACAGAGATCACCACCTCCCTCAGCAACCACTGAACCCCTCATTTCAGCTGCTCTGAGGAGTCAGTGTGACGCTGGGTCATTAAAGTCCCTTCCCCTGGGACACTGCACCAAGTGCTGGGACAGTGGCTCCACACAGAGAGGTGGAAATGCCTGGAAAGGGCACAAACTTCACATTTTTATAGGAGTTTAGGAGGATATCGAGTGGAGAGGTCTTTAGAACCAGGGGCAGAGTTTCCCAAGAGAAGGGCTGGAAGTTTTATCCCTTGGGATAAAGCTCGGGCAAAGCACTGGAGAACATCTGCTGGGACAGGAAGGGTCCCAGTGGGGCTGACGGAAGGAACTGGAGAAGCTGCCCTGGCTTTTATGTCTGTCCATCATCCTGCTCCAGATCCACCTTCCAAATCTGTAGTTGCTGTTCTGTCACTTCTCTGCTGGCAGCATTTGAGGGACAGGTTCATTTTCAGGGGAATTTGGAGACAACTGCGGTGTGCACTGAAGAGGGTTCACTTGCCATAGAGGGAAAATAGATGTTGGAATGCCATTTATCAACCTCCCTTGCTGGGATAATGCAGGACAGAGCCACACTGTCTCTTTGCACATCCACTGCCTGTTTCAATCCATTGAATTTGGCAACAGAGATTGAATTATGAGGCCAAGTAGGAGTTCAGCAAAAGTTAGCTCTGCTTTCCCTTTGTATTTTCCACTTGGGCAGTCTGTAGTTATTGAGACAGGTTTGCTCTCTTTTCTGTGGTGAATTCATCTCTCCTTACCCTCTTTACACCTAAAAATATTCTCAATTGCCCAATTTTTATATACTTATGTATCATTGCCCCATGTCACTTCCAGCCATTGTGTTTTTCTCATTTCACCCTTCAGAAAGGAATAATACCTAAAAAATGGAGAACTCGTCACTTAGGCATAGCTGGCCTATCAAAAATGGTAAATAAGACACGGTAGCTTAAAAAACCTGAAATAGGACATAAACTAATGTGTGATTTAGGAGAGGAGGGAGCCAAGAACATGCTCATGGTCAGGTCCTGCAGCTCAGCTGAGCAGGAGGAACGTGTTAAGCTGCATAATTTGTCCACTTGAGATTGTTTTTCCACACAATGGTTTTTGCCTCTTCAGAGAACGGAAACGTTGAAAGGAAGAGAGAATTAAGAATGATAATAAACTATCTTGTCAAGGTAAATATTGGTGTTTGCGTGCACAAGGGAGCGTTTCCTTGAGGAGCCGCCGTTCCCCAAATAGGCAATCAAAAACAAACAGAGCCTTTTTCTATCAGCAAGATGCTATTTCAGGACCAAACCAGCCCAGCACAAGCTTTTCATGGCCATGGTGTGTCCAAGCTTGGGGCATCCCATCTCTCACACGGTGCTGCTCATCCTCAGCCTTTCCAGGGGTCAGCCCAGCAAAGGCTTCATCAGCAATTATTAACTATTTAATTGCAAACCCCCCCCATTTCTCAAAGTCCAGCAGCTGCAGGAGTGTTCCCAACTGTCCTGTGGTGAAGCACAGGAAAAGCATGCAGCAAGTGCCCCTGTTCTGGTGACAGCAAGTCAGGGAATGAGTGCAGGCCAGGGAAACCCCTGCCCAGGGTGCCATGGGGGAAAGCCGGAGGCTGCAGGCAGTGAGGGTTTGCTGGGCTGCAGCAGGACTGGCACACAGCACCCAGGGAATTCTGCCACCCCTGCCAGGCTCTTCCCTGCAGCACCACCCCAATGTGCTCTGTGCCAAGCACTCAGCCCAGGAGAGACTCGTTTCACTGAGATTCATGTGGGTAGAGCCCAAAAAGGGCAAATTGGGCTCTTGAAGCTTCTCCAAACTGCCCTTTCTCTTGTGCTTCCCATCACAGGGCAGGGACAGCTTTTTCAGGAGCTGCTTTTTCAGACCTGGGCATCCTTTGCTTTCATTTCAAGTGCACTCTGAAGCTCCAAACTGAAAGCAGATTGGAATTTTGCCCTTAACCCTCCACAAATAACCTGGCACTTATCTGCAGCCATCATGACTGATATCTGGGTATCACACCTGAATAGCTTCAATTGCTTGGAGTTTCAGCAGACTCTGAGACAAGAGAAGGAGACCAAAACACACTTTGTAGCCCCTTTCTGCAGGGATTACCTGAAAGAAGCCACCTCTGAGCTGGAGGTGTGATTAATGCCTCTGCTCAGAACCATAGGCAGCCTGCAATTACTGAAGCTGGGATTTGTACGCAGGGATTAGTGGAGTTGATGGAAAAATCCTCTTGGGCTTCCAGTGGACACAGTGGTTGGAGTATCAGTTTTGTGTCGTTGCTAAAAGGTGGAGCCTGCAGCAGTTCAGCACCTGATAAACCTCCTGCTGAGTAATAACCACGTACCTGAGAGTGAGGAGCAATTTCTGTGTGAATACCAGCACTGCTCCCCAAATCCAGGGCCAGCCTTTTATTTTAGAGGTGCGTCTGCGGAAGGGAGTGAGTTCTGATCCACAGTGCTAAAGAGAAGAGGGGAAATTACATAAGCAGCCTTTGGCGTGAGGAGATAAATGTCATTTGAATGTTTTCTGTTGCTGCAAGGGGACACTGCAGTGCAGAAATGATCAGTAATCACACAGCCCCCTCTTCTGAGAGTCTCTTCACAACAATCCATCATTAATGTGCCACAGGTACTCAGCTGGCACTCAGCGTGCTGTGACGGAGCCATCAGCTGCATATTTGGGCTGGGTGGAGAGGAAGTTTGAAGTTAATATTGTTGTGAGTTGTTTTTCACAAACAAAGTATAAACAGCAGCAGGGCTCGACCCTCAAATTGCACTGTGCTAATTTTGGCAGTGTTTCACTCACTAATAATGGTGGCAGAGGAGAACCCTTTAAGCAGGATGAGAACAAGATCAGAACTCCCCTGCCTGAGCCCTGTGGGCAGTGTCTCTCCTGAGCTGCACTGCTCCAGGTTTCCTTGGACTCATCTCCTGGGTGTTTAACTGGGAGCGATCCCAGAGTTCTGCCCCACTGCATGCACAGGGCGTGCCACTCCATGGGAAGGAGTAAAACATTAGGAGCTATTTCCCCCACAGTTTGATTTGGCCACAAAACTGAGGAGTACCTGCAGAGGGATCAAGTGGAGAGGGAGCAAGATGGGCAAATAACTCCAGAGCTGCAGGGTGGGAACTGGGAGAACAAGGTCCAGCAAGGAGCTGCCTGGCCTGGAGGAGAATCGTGCTGCTATTCCAAAAATGCCTCTGTAAGAAGTGGCTTAGCTGTGCCTCTGGTCACCCCTGCTCCCACTGCAGCTGGAATTTAATCTTGCAGGAGCACATATCTCCGCATGGAGTCACCTTGGCTCATTGTAGGACTCAAGTCCCCAGGAGGTAGCTGATTGCATTTTCAAAACACTCCTTCTTTACATATTTACACATCAAACACTGTCCAAGAAGTGGCGGGTTGCTGTGGTTTTGTTTTGTTTGATTAAATTCTTACCGAGAAAAGCTTCAAGAAAATAATGTCCTGAAGAATTTGGAAGGGAGGGAGCAAGGAGAAGGAACAATCCTAGCAAACAGCTTAGCAAACAGCTGGTGGCTGAAAATCTGAGCCAGCCAAGCAGGAGAAATGTGGGAGAAAAGAGTTATTCCGGGCTGGAGTGCAAAGCGGTTTCAGAACAAAACATAAACAACCCCCTCAAATCTATTTCTGGGCAAGCAGACTGTGTTTCATCCTCACCCTTGTCCAAGTCATCTGCGTCCATCAGGGTTCCTGCTGAGCCCTTTCGGAGCAGCCAGCGTGCTCTGGCCACCACCTAGGGAGTGAGGAGTGTACTGAAGCACGACTTCATTCAGAAGTGGGATGAATAACCTCCTTCACCACTTTGCCTTTCTTGTTTGTCCCAAAGTTTCTCTCCTGTGCTCCCTCCAGGCTCTTCCAGCAAATATTGCTTTGGGCTCCAGCTGCTCCAGCCAACTGGAGTTACATTCCCTCCTAGAGTCCTTGATTCCCCAAGCTTGTGCTGTATCTGTAGGAAAAGCAGGATTAAGTGGTGGAAATAACCTCCACCGTGGGCAGCAGAAACTCGGGCTCCTGTCAATTCCCCCTGTCCTGGGAAGGACTGGAATGAGAGTGGAGCATGGTACTGGTTACACCTCAATCTGTTCTCAGGCAGAAGCAGCTCCACAGCACTGAACGATGCACATTTCCCTACTCTGTAGTCAGGCCAGCACTTCATATTCTGGTTTAAAAATCAAAGGCAATTCTGTGCCTGACCTTCCTTGGATTGCAAGGGATGAGTGGACATCAAAGGAGTCCCCAGTGATCTCCACAAAAGCCAAGAAGTATGTGGTGATCCATGAGAACAAAACCCCATCACCTCCCCAGAGCCTGAGCAGGGAGAGGGGAAGGAGCCTTGAGGATGAGGTTAATGCAGCTGGGCTCTGCCAGGGCCCAGGAAAAGAGCTCTGAGGGTCGGGGATCTCAGCTCCAGCCAGTGCAGGACAGAGGGGACATCCCACAGTCCCTTGTGTGTGGAAGGGTCACTGAAATCCCTGAGCTGAACACTGTGAGACAGAAGAACTTCTTTGGATTCTTGGTGAAACCCGGCTGATGTTCAGGCTGGAGGACTGAGCCACACATATGCTGTCCCTTCCCTCGCCTGCACGGCCCAGGGTCCTACCAGGGCTTTCCTTTGTGGAGCACATCCAGCTCCTGCCCAGCTCCTTGGAGGATGAGCCACTCAGGAAAAGTCAAAGCAAAAAATCGAATTTCCCACCTCCTGGGCCAGCCGAGCAAACTAGAAATCCCAAAATAAAACCCACCCAGCCTCTTTCAATGTGTTCCTCCCCAAATCCATGGCTTTGCTTTCCTCCTGGGTTCTGGGAGCAATGTCTGTAGCCCATGGATGCAGGATGCAGAGCTCCAATCCACACTTCCAGCCTCGGTTATCAGGCACAGGCAGGAGAGAAACAACTTTTTCTGGGGGATTAATGAAGGAAAAGAAGAATGCAGCAGCACAAGGAGGCTGCAGCGGCCCTCTCACGTACACTAATCATGAACAAATCCTGAAGAGTTTTCTCCCTGACATCCTCCAAGCCCTGCACACTTGCAGCTCCCAGGAGAGCCCTTGATGAAAAAGTCAGATGAGCTATTTTCATTTCTCTGGAAGTAGCCAAAGCAATTTTAGGAAGGGGAAGGTGGGGCCCTGCTGGAGTTTGCCAGAAAGATCCGAAGCATTCAGCTCACATCTTTGCAGCAGCAATCTCTGTCTGTCAGTCCCTAAAACCCAGTGAGGGAGGAAGAGGAAGCACTTGCTTCCCACACTGTCCCTCAGCCAACCTACAGGTATATTAACTGAGTTTGGGAAAGCAGGCAAAGGGGACAGAGAGAAAAATCCCCGAAAATTGCTTGCTCTGCTTAAAATGAGCCGTTCATCATCACCCATTTGCTTCTGAACTCTGTAAAAAAATGAGACGGGGAGAAACAGATGAGAGAAACCCCTTTTTTGCCCCAAAGCTGCATTGGGGGTGAATGACAGATCTGGGAGAGCACTGGAAAAGAGATTTCTTCCTGCTCTGGGAAGAGAGAGGCATCCAAAAGTGACACAGGTCAGGAAAACCCAAACCAAGCTGCACCATCATTTCAACACCAAAATTCCCTGTGGGCAGGTCAAGTTCTCTGTGATTTGTCCTAATACCTGCTCCTTCAGGATCCAAGTGCCTGCGTCTCTCCCAGCCCTGGCATTCCCAGCCCATTCCAGAGGGTCACAATGGAGCAGCTGGAGATTAGGCAGGGGCATAATCCTGACCCTAATCCTATTCCTGGCCGTGGTATTGACTCCCAGAGAGGTTTTGGCCACTTCTTTCAGCTGTTTCCTCGGAGGTACCGTGGGGACAGGGCTGTGCACCCACCTGAGAGCAGCTGTGGGTGCAGGGTATGGGAAAAAACAGCAAACCAGCTACAACCAGCCCTAGAATAGCTCCCAGTCAAAATCACACAATGCAGTGGTCAGTCTGAGACAAAACATGTGTTTTCAGGTAATTTCACTCAGTTTTTTCTCTTTTTTTTTTTCCTTTTAATGGAATGGAAAGAAATGAAATGTGAAGTGAACCCAGACAACTTTGTCATTTTTGGGTTTTACTCGGAGGGAAATTTCACCCTTTCCCAGTCCAAGCCTGCACTAGGAAGTTCCCTCTCTACCTTGCAGAATACTCACTTGTATTCCATTAAGTACTGTACAAACATCAGATGGAAGGCTCCCAAGTGCAAATATTTCTTGGGTTTAGGGAAGCAGAAAAGATAAATAGAAAATAAGTTGCAACTCCATCAAGGGTTTTAATGAAGCCCCATGTCCAGCAAAGTATATAAAATTGAGACTAATGCTTCACTGGCCTCTGTATGTTGTTTTAATGATGTGCTTAATGTGAAAAGATTTTCTGAAGCCATTTTGAATGGTAGTGGAGAAGGTGCATAAACAGCAGTTCAGTCAGAGGTCACTGAAAGGAAAGCAAAGTTTCTCTAAAAAAGGCAGAGAAACTTTCTCTGTGCTGTCCTCTACATTTGGATGCTCCTTTGGGTGACAGGTGTACAACCCCTCATGACACCTGCAAGCAATTCAGGGAAAGAAGGGTCCTGCAGAGGGGTTCATGTCCTAATCCTTGTACAGATTATCTGCTCCTAATGCCACAAACTGGAGATAACAGCAGCGAGGAAGGTGAGATTTGCATAATGCTGATCAATTTGAAACCCACAGTAAGCAGAAGTGCTTTTTGATTGCATATCCCAGTGCAGCAGCAGCCAAGTCTTTAGTTATTCAGGTCAGCTCTCACAGCAGCAGTTGCACCCCTGCAAGGCGAGCTGGGGATACGATCACACTTTTCCAGCCAGAGAGGATGAATAGCTATTTATTTGGATACATTTAAAGCCATCTGCACAGCCCGCCTTCCCCACACAGCCAGGGACCAGAAAGCTTTTAAGGTTTGTTTGGCTTCTGCTCGAGAAAGCTCAGCCTGGCGAGGGCCATGGCCAAGGGCTGGGAGCAGAGGCTGGGGGGAGCAGGCAGGTCCCAGGGAGGAGAAGTGGGATTGGGAAGGAGGGAAGGAAGGGTGTGGAAGGAAGTGCTCTGGCAGTGCTTGCAGAGGGGTTTGTACCCACAGCCTGCCCCACGCTGGACATGAGCAGGGATAGGGGTTTGTGCATAACCCCTGTGCTGCTCAGCGAGCAAACGCGAACGGCAGAGCAAAGCTCTGTCCGGAGGGGGATGGAGAGAGTTACCTGAAACTCTGCTTGGTGCCCCCTTGATGCCTTTTCCTGGTCTTAAAATCAAGAGTCGTACATGGTTAGAAGGGGAAAAGGGATTTTACCTTGGTATTTATTTTAAGGATCCTTAGGTGCACATGTCCAGGTCATGTGCATCGAGATGCACCCCGCCCAGTCTGCCCCCAAAGATCTGGTGTAACATTATAGGTGTTACTAATTAGCAGATCTGTCAAAGATTCCCCAGTGAGACCCTCAAGTGAGCCCCCCTCCCCAAGGAACCTTCCCCTGGATGGTTCTATCTTGGTTTACAGAATGTGTTCTGGAGAGCACCTTGGGCTCTGGGGCACACTGATCCCCAGCTACGAAGCTTCTAAAATGTTGAGTCTCTGAGCTTGACAAACAAGTCCAAGAATGCAGGCAAAACCCTCAGTAACGCCAGGCTCTGGGCTCAAAAGCCCTCCACAGGCTGATGTGAGAGCTGGGGACACTGTGCAGGTGCCAGCCCTGAGGAACCAGCCGGTCTGAGCCAATCCAAAGGGCCAGGCCCACCACAGAAACCAGTTCTTGGCTTTCCATCACCTGTGGAAGTGCTGTAAATAGGGTTTGGCCCAGCAAGGGGAAGGGCAAAGCCTTCAGGGGTGAAATGGCCGTGGCAGGGGGCAGAGGGTTGGAAAGGTTTCACCCCCAGAAATGTCCCCCATAGGAGGACCCCACTTTCCCCCCACAGACCCGCAGTGCTCCAGGGCCAGCACCTTGCAGGGACAGGGGAGAACAGTGGGGTGTGGGAGGGCCCTGTCCCCATCGTGGGGACAGCAGGGTCATCTGCAGGGTGACACCACCTCCGTCACCACCTCTGCAGGGGCAAGGCACAGACTCTTGGAAAAGCTGCTTCAGTCTCTGAACTCGTGCCCACAATCAGCCACCAGCCCGCTCTGTGTATTGAGAAAGAACACAGGGGAAGGCATTTCTAGCCAACCCCTCACACTTAAAAAAATAATTGCTTGATCATAAATAATGATTATTTCAATTGATGAATCATTTTGACTCATTTTAGGTCTCGAGTCATATTTAATGTGCCATAATTTTGGCATGAAGAATTCACTCCCCAGTCGTGCATATTCTTGTTAGAATTGGATCAAGTTAAATTAATATTTCTTTTTTAGGAGGAAAATTTAAATGACAGTCAACCAAGAATATAGAAAAATGTCCTGATATTAAAAGATTGTGATCAACCCTTATCTCCCCATGCTCCTTCACATACACAAACACCAGTGCCCCTGCCCAAGTGTGTAAAGTTTTGTTTTTACAGCCCAAAACACAACACTTGAGTAACCTTTCACATAACACTTGTGTAACCTTTCACACAACATTTGTGTAACCTTTCACACTGAACTTCGAGTCTTTCTCCAACTGAAAATCACACTTTTGAGGTCAGTCCAGGCATGTCAAACACAGGATTTGAGACTGAAAAGCGTCTGAGATAATAAAAAATGTGCTTCTCCCTCTGGGGAGAATTTACAGAATTATTTTTATGATCAGAAATAATTTATTGGTGGGAAATGAGAAGCCAGCTAAGGAAATTCACTGTTAGTCCCAATAGTTTGTCCTGTGAATTGCTCAGGAATCTCCAAGCACTTGGAATCCTACAGCTCAGCTCAGCGAGAGCCACACCAAACAGGGGCCAGCGTTTGGGTTCCTCAGGGGAAATGTTAATCAGGACCTACTGAAGCTCCTTCAAACAGCCAGTGTTTTATGACAGGATGGAATATGGCTGAACCTGCTCCAGTCAATGCTTCCATGGGGTGGAGAAGGAAATACTGATGTGTTTTCAGGCACTGGTGAGGTCAGAAGATCTTTCAGAGTCTGACCATGAGAAATGCCAAGTGAGAGTCCCACCAAGACCTGGGATCAGCCTGATCAGTCCTCTCCTAAGGGGGCTGGAAGGCAAAAAAAGATTATTTAAAAAAAAAGAGGGAAAGGGCTCGAGATTGATGAGGTGGGCAATAGCTCATATTTACATATCTGGGGCCTCCCTGACAGCAGAAAAAATAAGTTAACCCAAAAAATAGAAATCTAATCTACATTCACTTCCCAGCTTGTCAGAAGGCCTCGGTGCAGAGCAGCCTCTCTTGGCAGCACAGGGGTGTCCCATGGAGGGACCCCACCAATAAATCTGTTTGATTTCCTGTTATGAGAAGCAGACAAAGAGATAGGGCCAGGGATGGGCAGAGCTGTCTAAGGGAAGAGCCTGTGCTTTCACCCCAAACCCAAACCCACCCTGTCCGAGGTTAGGAAAAGTTCACTTCACTTTGGGGCTTTTTTCCCGTTATTTCTCCTTTCCGTGCCTTCCCGTGGGAGCTGGAAGGAGACAGGACAAAGCATTTCTTTCCTGCTGGCAACGAGCAGCCCTGAACGTGTCACAAAAAGCTTGCTCTTGAGAGATTTCCAGTGCGAGGGTGTGATCTTGCAGCCCCTCCAGATGTGAGTAATGCCGTGACATTTTTAATGGGTGTGTGGTTGGTGAGAATTTCTTGGCATTTCTCTCCAAGTGTTTCCCCACACCACTCCTTCCTCGCTTTCCTGTCCCCACCATCCAGTGCACGTTACACACACACAGAAAAGAAAAGATTTCAGATGAAAAAGGTGTTTTGTCCCAAAGCCCTGAGGACCTGGTGGCTGCCCTGCAGAGCAGCAGCTGCCTGATAAGGCTCCTCTCAGGAGCTGACATCAGCACCCCAATCCCCTTTTGCCCACAGTCCATGGTCTGATCCCGATCCTGCAGTCCCTGCCCAAGAGTGTTCCATGGCATGAATTTTCCAGAAGTCCGGCAGGTCCACACCAACACTTGGAAGGGATTAGGATGAATGTGTTAGCATTGCAATGTATTCTGTGAAATGCCACAACCAGCACCCTTGTTTCTGTGGAGGAGTATTTTCAGAACTGCTGGGAATTTCCCCACAACACCAGCAGCCTCACTGGATCATCACTTCTCCCAGCAAAATGTTTCAAAACCTTTTATAGAAACATGACCATGGATGTAAATTTGCTCATTTGCATTTTTGTGGTTTTTTTTTTTTTTTCCTTTAGAGAGACCCAAGATCTATGAAAAGGAAACAGATTTTGATAAGATTGTGCGGGTGGAATTGAGAAGCAAACACAAAATCCAGTGCACAGCAAGCGGGAATCCCGAGCCGAGGATCGAGTGGAAGTGGCAGCCCTGCAACCTCACAGACACCCTGTAAGTGCCATCCCTATGGGTGAACATGTTCCTAAATTGTTGGGTCGTTTCCAGTCAGGTTTTCTTTCCCCTCCATCCTGACTCATCTGAGCTGAAACCACGAGCAGAGTGAAGATCTCCAGAGTTCTGAGCCCAGCTGGTGTCTCTGTTTGTGCACCTTGTGTATTGCCTGAACTGTGTTAAATAAGTTTAAAGTGACTAAAGATCACTGAATTTTCTTTACCTTGCCCAGCAATGCCCCTGTGACTTTCCCAGACCTTTCCTTAGCGCTGCTGAATGCCGTGAATGCTTTGACAAAGGGAAACCAGCAGGATTTGTGGGCAGAGCTAACAAACCTTTTGCCCTGCAAGCTCTGCCAGACAAACCTGCTGAAGGCTTGGCTTCCTTAAATCCATGTGGGATTCATGGCACTTCCCAAGGCCTGTCTTCACTCGTGCACGCTGAGCTCAGGCTCCTGTGGCAGCCTCTGTGTCCCAGAAACTGGAAGAGGGAACTGTGTCTTACTGGGGACCCTTCTGTGCTGGAGGCTGAGGTGTGAACACACAGCAAAGTCACTGGGTCAGAGCTGCCAGAGGAAGGAGGCCAGGGAACAGGCAGGATGGCTTTGGAGCTTTGCCTAAAGGAGACATTCCCTCTGCTCCTGCAGTTCCCTGAGCAGAGGGGTCTGCAGAGAGAGGCCTTGGCTGATGCCCAGTCGCTTCCCTGGTAGCTCCTGGGCACATGCAGGAGCCAGGTCCTGCACAGTTCTGACCACTTCAGCTCCTCCCTGCAGTGAGAGGGATGAAATCAAGTTTTCCATCCGTAAAAGAAATGAAGACAAGTCTAGAAAGTGAGAGGGAAAATTGCTGGATGGTGCGTTGTTTTCTCACTCATTTATTGCTGTGAATGGCAAACTGTGAGACGGGAAAAACGTGGAGGAGTCCTTTCCCAGGTTCTCTGGTGCAGCACAGAGATGTTGGGAGATCCAGTCTCAGCTTGGGAGGGACCTTGTGTGCCTGCCCAGGGAGGTATCCCGCAGTTACTCTGCTCCTGTGGGAACAAACCCGGGGATTTGTTGGCGTTGTTGGAGGTGCAGGGCAGCAGGAGGCACAGGGGCTCTGCTTGGGAGGGGCTTAAAACAAGAGCAGGGTGGAAACACCACGTGGAAACAGGTTCTGCATCCTCTAGGAAAGCCACAGAGATGACCCGAAATCTTTTCCAGACCTTTGTGTCTAGGGGGAGAGAATTGGCCATGAGTGCCGAATTAAACCAGATCCAAAGCAGTGACCTGGTGGCAGAGGACCTCACATAACCCTTGTTGCAGCTCTCTGGCTCTCTGATCTTATCAATTTAAATACAATCGCAGAGTGGCTCTACCTCTGCTGGCCCCAGGGGCAGCCTTATCTTTCTGCAGCAGAAGCTGGAGGAGGATTCCTGTGGGAAATGACACAGCCCCCATTTCCTTCTGTTGTCTGACTTCCTCTCTCTCTCTTTCTCTCCCCCCACTCTGCCTCAGCAGTGCCCTTTGAATCCCTGAGCACCAGCATTGTCCCTTAGAGCTGGGATGTGATTTACTTCCTCTGAGCTTTTCCCCTTCATCCTCAGGACAGGATTGTGCCTTGCAGGAAGTCCTTCAAGACATCTTCTAATTAGGCCCCTTTGAGAGCTGTAAACCCTCCCCTGACCCAGGGTGTTGCCCCTGTGCTTTGTGTGCCTTTGGCTGATTTATGGATGAATTTTCTGCAGCATCAGCCCTTGGTCAGCACCTATAAAAGTCCATATTAATTTCACCTCCTGAAACCCCGTGGTGGGCTCAGAGCCTTTGCTTTTCTAGGAATGAGAAGAGCTGTGTCTCTGCTTAGTTTTTCCAAGTTCAGAAAGACAGGAAAGCTCCTTGCCCTGGATGGTGCAGTTGGACCTTCCCACATGACATCTTTCACACTCTGCTCCTTGCCCATATTCCAAAATGAAGATTGATACCTGTGGAATGTGCAGCATTAAAGGAGCCTTCTGTTGTCACTATCCCAGAATTTATCCATTCCTGCTCCCTCAGCCCACACTTCCTGTTGGAAGCTGAGCACAGACAGACACTCAGCGACATCCACCTCCCTGCACTTTGGAGTGACAGGCATTAAGAATTTGGAAAGACAACTTATAACATCCAGATTAAACTGACATGATTGAATTAGCTGTCCAGTATTTTCCATTTTCAGTCTTTGGAAAGTTTGGGGGGGTCCATTGCTGGTCATGAACTGATTTTGTTTGCCTCTGTCAAGGCGCTTTGTAAATAATTTTGAAGTGTTGCAAAGAAGGAATGGAGGAATTTCACAAAGAAGTAACAGATTCCAGCAGCAACAGCTTTGGGGAGTTTTTCAGACCTATGACTATAATTTAAGACTGACATTCTCTCGCTCCAACACACCTCCCTGCTTACCTTGAACACCATCTCTGCTTTTCTACCTCCAGGTGCAATCCTGAGGGGCCAAAAGTTACGGTTCGGGAGAACACGGTCGTAGGGAACAAGATCAGGAGCATTGAGAACACCCCCATGAGGCAGGGGGATAAACCAAAGGTATGTGTGGGACGATGGGGATGATGTCAGGGAATGCTCACCCCCAGCTCCTGGTTCCCAAGCTGCTGAGGGTTCTTTGCATGCTTGGAATTCCCCAGCGCTGGGATCATCTCAGATCTCTGTTGTTTACAAGTGCTGGGCTTTGGGAATGATGTCACACGCCCTGTTTAAAGCTCTCCCAAGACTTTGGGGTCAAAACCCTCCGTGTCTCCCTCAGTCTTGAGAAAGTGTGAGAGTGGTTCAGTGTGAGGGGTGCTGTCATGAGCACTGATAAGGACTCTGAGTTCATTAAACAGTTGGAGAGCTCTTTGTCCTGCCCCCCTTTTTCCTGTCCCCCTTTGTCCTGTCCCCCTTTGTCCTGCCCTGTTTCCCTTACTCCCAGCAGCAGGAGCTGACCAAGTGTGTGTTGTGCAGCCCTGCAGGGCCACAGGTCCCTCCTCTGATTTCCAGAGTGTGCAGGTCGTGGGCTGAAACCACTTCACTGGGACAATGAAGGAGGGAAAACCTTCCTCCTACACTTCCCTGCCTGCTTCCCTGTCCAACAGCCCTGGGATCACCCTGCCTGTGTGAACTGAGAGATCCCACCAGGAATTACCTGCTCAGTGTCCCCCAGGTGGTACTGGCTGATTTCCACATGTCCATGCTGGGAATCTGCTGTGGATTCAGGGCCTCCTGGCTCTGCTGGGCTCTGGCTGGGATTACCTGTTGGACTTGCAGGGGTTGCTGGCTCCAGGAGTGGGTTTGCAGCTGCAGCTTTGGAGGTGGATGGTCCAGATGGTTCAGTGTCTGATCCTGCAAGGTGCTGGACGCTGCTGTTCAAATCCTGGTTCACCTTTGAGCATGGGATAATTCTGGAGTTACTCCTGTGCTTAAAGTTAAGCACAAAGCTAAAGTGCTCTTCTGGATTTGATCCAGACTAAATCAGCATCTGTCAGGATCAGTGCCTCAGCCATCTGCTCTTTCTCAGGGAGACTTTCCAGTTCTAAACATAATCCAAACCAGAGCTCTGAAAACATGGAGCTTGGGCTGGGAAGGAGAAAATCAGTGTTCGCCTCTCATTCCTGAGTTTTTCCATTGCTGGGAGATATTTATAAATTGGATTTATTTAGATGGCATAGTGCCCCTTAAGATCTGGCTTTAGTGTATTCTTTAAGAATTTTAGATCTTAGGTAAAAGCAGCTCTCTAAAAAGTGCTAATTATTTCTAAAAATGGAGTTTGGTGACATTTACCTTCAAAGTTTCTTCTTTTTCTAAGACTTTCTTGTTGCTTCATGGGCTGACAAGAGCTTTGAGACTCTCAGGGCTACTGTTTGTTTCCATAGATATATAGATATAGATATAGATATACAGTCTGTCTAAATACATGATCTGGTGTCCCAGAGCTTGGTCTGTGTCTTATGATCACTCTTCAAGTTCTTTCAGTCCCCATATAAAAGTGAAGGGTTTCACAATTGCTGTGGCTCAAAAAATACTTGTTGGTTGCTGAATCGTGGAAGTGAGGACCACGAGGGAATCTCCACACCAGGACCCCGTGGAGTCCTCAAAGATCTCCTTGTTCCCCAACTGCTCCTCTCTCTGCCCTGCACAGCCACCACTGCTCCTTCTGCACTCCCCTGGCATCCCCAAGAGTTCATTTTTAGATGTGTTCTAAAGGGTTGCAGCTCAGCCTTTAACAGCCCTTTAACTTCAGCTTTTACATATTTCATGATTAAAGTTACCAGCTGCATAATTGTACAATTTATGGGATATTCATTATTTTTCTCCCTGGCTGAAAACACAGTCTGAGGCATTTTCTATTAATTTTTATGTCCTGATTAAGAGTTATTCAAATGAATATAACTAAATTATAGGAATCTCAGCATTCAGCACTTGGTCTTCCTGCTTACATTGCAGACAATTCCTGTCCTTCCCCCTTTCTGAAGCCCAAGGTTCTGTGTTAATTGGAATCTTTATAATAAAAAATATCATTTTAAAAAAAGACACTGAGGAAAAAGTCTTCAGACTTTTCCTTGAGTTTTATCAGTCGTTATTCCCACCAGGAATGGAACAGACAGGAAACAGCCCAATCCATTCCCACCATATCCCAGCAAATAACTCATCTGCACTGACCAAGCAGATGAAATAATAAAGATGTTGGAGTCTGAGCTTTCAGGAGCTGTGTTAGGAACCTGGGATTAGCTGAGGTTTGGGATTTTCCTGTGGGATTTGAGCCAGTCCCATGAGCACTGGAGTCTTGGGCAGAAGGTGGAATTCACCTGGGCTCTAGGATTTGTCAGCACCAAGAGTTCACCCTTGGGAGCTGCAGCAATAAAAGCTGGTCCAGTGATATATGAAAACTTGCATTAATTGTTTAGAGCTGCTAAAAACATGGGAAGAACTCCCCTGGAATCACCAGATGCAGAAAGTTGCCCAAAGCAAGCTGGCAGGGCAGCAAGCATGGGTTTTTCCAGCAAACCACTGGTGCTCTTTGATCACATGAAGCTCTTCAGACATCTCCTGACAGAAGTGCCATGTAAAATCGAGCTCTCTTGTCATCACCCCCACAATGATTATTCCATGAGTATTCCACAGACAGAGAAGTGAATTTCACCTCCTCCTGCCTTCCTAAGCCTCATTCCTAAGGAAAAGTGTGTGGTTATGGTTGAGGTAATGATGGGTTTCAGTGAAGTTTTGGTCCGACAGGGATCGAGGCAGTTGCACTGTGATGGGTTCATTCTCCCTGGGGTTTTGAGCCCATGCTGAACTCACTTTGGGATTTAAAGCACGGCGTGGCTCCTCTGAATCTCCTTTTTCACACCCGGTGTAACACCTGTGACTGCAGGAATTGCCTGGCTTTTCAAGTCACAAGGAGCTAGGTTGCTATTTTATTTTCTTTCCTGTTAGCAAAATAACAAACTGGCCTGAGCTTGAGACCAGCAGAGGAGAATAGCAAGGCTCATGCATAATTCAGTCCCACTGGGGGGTTCTTTTCATCTCTTTTCTCCCTTTCATGTCTATATGAGAGTGGCCGGCCACGTGGATATTTCTGCTGGTGAAATTCACAACCACTCAAGAAAACTGACCCAAAAATGCCAAGTTTAGCCCTCCTGAAGGAACAAAAAGACTACATTAGAGCAGTGGGATGTGTGTGGTGAAAAGTGTGTGAGCAGCTCAGCCAGGCTGTTCAAATCTGTCACTTCAGGAAGCTCCTCCAGCCCTGTCATGCCAGGCTGTGCCAGGGAAGGGGCACAGCCCCAGGGACGGGGTTGGGACACAGCAGCACCCCCTGGGAGACCAGCCCGGGTATTTCAGGCACTGCCCAGGCACAGGAGCATATGGCACTGTCCTTGGTGGGTCTGGTGAGAGCCTGGCCAGCAGCAGGGACATCAGAACTGGCCCTTTGTCTTCCCTGGCTCCTGAATTCCAGAGCTGCCATCACTGGAGGAAGGAGCAGGGGGTGGTAATTGCTCAGGACTAGCCAGGATTTACCCACCTGCTCCAGGTGAGCAGTCCCTCCATGCCACAATTCCTCCAGAGGCACCTCAAACCTCCAGTCTGCCCAGTTCCCATGCCAGTCCAGCACCTTTCCTGACTGCACAGCTCTGCTCACCCTGAGGAAGGCACTGGCTGCTCCCCTTTCCCAGGGAGAGAAACACCCCCTGCCAGAGGTGGGAGCAAAGCTGCAAGTCCTCAGCCAGCTCCCAGACTTCTCTCATCACTCGTCCTCAGTCCATCCTTTAGCGTGTTTTGAGTGAATGAACTCGGATCCTGCATCAGGATTGTCAGGCTCTGCAAACAAGTGTTATTGTGTGCCACTCAAGTGGATGGATTAGGAGTGAGTTGAATGTTTTCTGTGCAGGGTCCCTGGTGAAGTTCCTATAATTCCATCTCCCTGTAGCCACCTCCAGCCCAGCTCTGCCAGAGTCAGACAGCTGAGAAGTTTTCCACTGATGTTTTCCCCTCCTCATCCTCGCCCACGGGCAGCTAACGAAGTGAAAGAGGAAGAATTGGTAATTAAAGCTCTCGGAGGGAGGGATTAGACAAAGCAAAGAGAAAGCAAGGAATAACAAGAGATACTAATTCATGCTGGCTCCAGCTTAAAAAAGGTCTCGTTGCTCTGTCCTTACTATGAGATATCTTAAAACACTCATGGTGCACGGCTGGGGAATGTTATTTGGCTGCTTCTAAAATAAGTTATTTTTATCAGTTCAGGAACATTACATATGGACTTTATTGAACTCTCCCATTAGGAGTTTTCCCAGCAGCAAGCTCTATTTACTTGTCAGAGCTGTTCTTCAGAGATCAGTCATTTTATTCCTTTGCTTATTGAGTTTTAAACTTAGTTTATTCTTTGCTAGTAATTATTTATTAGCTAATAATCCCTTCCTCGGGCTCACAGTATTGGGTGGCCTTTGGGTTAAGAAATAGGAAATGGAGCCCTTAATTCCAAATCCAACCCAGGCAGTCCAGACTGGGATGTGTGGTGTTTGGTGTGCAGTGAGCTGCCAGGATCCCATCCAGCTCCCACTAGGAAGATGTCTAGACACTACATGCCAATAATTTGTTATTAATTAGCCTGGTCCCAGTGCTGCCTGCACAGGAGCTGAGGCTGGGACAGCCACCTGTGGCTGCAGCATGTTGGCAGCTGGGGACATGGCAGGGGAACTGGAAACTGCACATTTCCAGGCTGTAAATAGTTCATTAATGGCATTTTCAGCGCAGAGACACAAAGTTTTAGGGCAATTACAGCATCATTATTCAGCTTAGCAGAGAGTGCTGCGCTCTGGGTTTTCTGGGTAGAAGGCAAGAGAAGCAGCTGTGGGGTGAGCCCTGCCTTGATTATGGAATCCCAGAGGGTTTGGGGTGTGAGGGACTTAGAGACCACCCAGTGCCACCCCTGCCATGGCAGGGACACCTCCCACTGTCCCAGGCTGCTCCAAGCCCCAATGTCCAGCCTGGCCTTGGGCACTGCCAGGGATCCAGGGGCAGCCCCAGCTGCTCTGGGCACCCTGTGCCAGGGCCTTCCCACCCTCCCAGGGAACAATTCCTGCCCAATCTCCCATCCAGCCCTGCCCTCTGGCACTGGGAAGCCATTCCCTGGCTCCTGGCCCTCCATGCCTTGTCCCCAGTCCCTCTCCAGCTCTCCTGGAGCTCCTTTAGGCCCTGCAAGGAGCTCTGAGGTGTCCCTGTGTCCTTCCCTTCTCCAGGTGAACATTCCCAGCTCTCCCAGCCTGGCTCCAGAGGGGCTCCAGCCCTGGGAGCAGCTCTGTGGCCCCTCTGGACTCATTCCAACATGTCTCAAGCTTTTCTACCCTGGCTCTGATTCCAGGGGTGGAAAATGCTTCTCCAGGTGCATGGACTAAGCACACACAGGAATATTCCCTCAGAATTTTTCCACTGTCTACTAAAGGTCCTCAGATTCTGGGATTGTGCCCCTGCAGAGTGCAACACTTTGCACTGTTAACAATGGGAGAAGATCCCTGAGTTTGGGTGCTCAAGTTCAAACCAGTTTTTCATTAGGGATGGCATTTAGAAGAACAAAATCCCTATCCTGACCTGCCACTGTGACCAAATACTCACAAATTTCAAATTTCAACTACCAAACCTATCAGGATTGGGTTAATTTGACCACTGAGAACTTTATTTCAGATGTTGGAAAGATAACTGGGCTGTCAGGCTCAGGGATTTACCCAGGAGCACACAGCTGGAGTGAAATAATGATTCACAATCTTTCCAAGGGATTCATCTTACAAGATAATCACTCAAAATCCTGAATTGCCAGCTCTGGGATCACATGAAGATCTCTGCTGGATGCTGCTGGTTTAAAAGTCACAATCTGGAGGGCTCTGGGAGGTGCCAGTTCAGGGCCAAGTCAGGAAAGTGCCTTGTCTGTGGTGCTCAGGAGTGTAAGGAGCTGGTATCCAAGTGCACGACAACGATTGGAGCATCCAAACAAGAAAATTACTTTCTCTCTATCCCTCAGTAGTTTTTTTCCCCCAAGAATTTGTCCCCAGATCGTTTCCCACTGTCATTTACCATCTTTTTCACCTTCATATCTAGACAAGACTGAGATTAGCCCCAGTGAGGTCTCAGGATAGCTATTTGCTCTTTTTTTTTGGTTTTCCCACTGCCCCACCAGACCTTTCCTGAGTTATGGAGCTGGAGATGTCAGCATCTGTGTGTGTGTGTGCTCATGAGCATTCACCTCTGGGCCACCAAGCAGCTTGAGGCATTGCATCAGTGTTTAAAGAGCCCCAGTGTCACCCCGAACATTTTGGACATGTCCCAAAATGGATATTTTATGATTCTGACTGGCTCTACAGCGTTATCCTCCACTTCCCAGCTAGAGCTGTCACTTAGGAAGACTAACTGCTGTTAAAAAGCTGTCCAAATGTATCCCCTCCTGTCCTCAGCGTGGACATTTACATTGGCTTTTCCCAAACATGAAATCCTCAGATCCATGAGAACAAAGATGTTGGTCCTGATTCAGCAGGAATTCCAAAGGCAGTGGCTGCTGCTCAGGGCTCTGAACATGTGCTCGTTCACAGCCTGTGGCATCGGGCCACTGCTCCAGGACAGCACCAGGAGGAGGAGCAGGCTGCTTTTATGGCCAGGCTGCTTTTATAGCCAAGGCAGAGCTGTTTTCACATCATAAATCGCTCAGGAGTGCCCAGCTCTTTCTGTGGTAGACACCAGAGGGAGCTGGGTTTGCTGCTCTCCTTTTTCACCCCTAAATTTGGGGGTTCCCCGTTCTTGTGTTTGGTGCCCATGAAAAGTAAAGCCTTTTGCACTCACCCCTTACTCTGCTGGAAATGCTCACCATTAGAATGTCAAATTCACATGGGATCAAAACCTTTGGAACTCATTTCCCTGCGGGATTTAAAGTGCCAGATCTCAGCAAATCTTAAATAACTCAGAAAATACATCCCACACAGCTATAGACACACTCATGGGGCAGCTTTAGGCAGGACAAAGGAATGTCTTGTGCGAATTTAGTTTAGGATATTAAAAAGAAAGTCCAGAGATGCTTCTGTGCACTTCAAAGAGCTCTCTGGAGATAAGGACAAAGGGCCAGAGGGCGTTATAAGTTTTGATTCTCAAAGGCCTTACAGAGGATGGCAAAGAAAGTCATATTTGTTCCAAATGTGAGGGCTCAGAGCTCCTCAGGTGAATGGCTGCAGGGGAAGCAGAGCAATCCTGCAAGAACATCTCTGTCTTGGTGGGTCAGGCCCAGTTTTCCTGCTAAGTCCAAAGGAATACAAGGAATAATTAAAGCCACAGCCTGTGGATATTCCTCTGTGAGCCTGAGAGGGACGGGGCAGTGCTACATGGCTAGGCCTCACCAGCGAGAGCCTTGGGAGGTTTAAGGAACACAGGTTCTTGAGGACATGTTTGAGTTCAGCCCCAGCAGTAACAGAACCACCTCCTTTTCCCATGGGGTGAAGCTCAGGACAAGTGCTCCTTCCTTCTCCCTGATCCTCCCTTTCTGCATTTGCCAAGTGTTGCAGCACTGGCAGCTTCTCCAGAGCTTCCTGCCTTGCTGAACGAGTCCTGTGTGGCTCCAAGGAACAGTCTTGGAATCAAGGGACTCCCAGGCCATGCTCTTCCCTCCCTTCTCCGAGGGAAAAAGCAAAATCCTGCAATACTCTTTGTGCCACATCCATAGGACTCACCTGCTTCCCATGCAAATAAAAAATAAAAAAATTCCCCACATACCCCAGAGCTAAAAGGCAGGAAAGAGAATAGATGGATGTGGGACTGTGTTTGGATGGATCCTCCAAGCTCCTCAGTTCAGCTTCTTGCTGATGTTGTCACACAAAGACCTTGGCAGTGTCTTGAAGGAGGACTTTGCTTTTCATGGGTGAGATGGAGAAAAAAGGAAGGGGAAGGTTTAGGATTGAGGAGGGAAGAGAATCAGCTGGGTCGAGATGATGTGAGACAAAAACCAAGTAGGAGCACTTGTCTGGGACCTTCACCTGTTATTAAATAGAAACAGCTTTCTTAACAGTTTTTCTACCCTCCCACACACTCTGCCAGGGCTGCCCCACCCTCAGAGCCAGTCCTTGTTCTCTTTCCTGGCAGATCGTGAGCACCCTCACCACGGAGAACAGCAGTGCCTCGGGGGTCTATTACTGCGTGGCTTCCAACAAGGTGGGCGAGGAGGAGCGGAGCATCGAGTTCTACGTGTCAGGTAAACAACAGAAACACCACACCAAGGCACAGGCTGCTGCTCTGATTTCCCTGGAAGTCTGACGGGGCTGGTGAGCGCTGGTTCAGACTCCTGGCCATCTCTGTGTGTTGTGTTTTGGAGCACTCCCAATCCAGCAATCCCAGGCTCCTCACCCCACACAAGGCAGGATCCAGCTCAGTTGCACATGTCCAGCATCAGACCCGATGTCCCTTTGCCCTTTCCAGATGCAGCTGCAGCCCCAAGTCCCTCTCTCTGTGTCTTAAAGCAACACTGGTGACATTTGAGCGTTGTCCTTGGGAAACCTCTGGCAAAGCTGAGGCCTTTGGGGTCTTCCAGAGGGCTGGAGCCTCTCCCTGAGCCAGGGGAAAGGTTGGTCTCCAAGGAAATCAGCAGCCACAGCAAAGGTGAGCAAGGCCAGGATCCAGCCCCGTCCAGGGCTGACTGCACAGTGACACTGGAGCCCTGCCTGGGCCATTGGCCTTCGCAGTGCCCTTTTGCAGGGAGGAGGTTCTCCAAAGAACACAAATCCAAACAAATATCTGCTTAACCTTTCAACACAGGAATTCTTTAGGAGTGAGATCAAGATCTACATAACTCTTTCAGCAGAGATGGCAGCTCAAAAAGAGAGGAGAGTCCAGGAGCAGCCTTGTTCAAGTGCTCACCCAGAACAAAACTGAAACATTTCTGCACTCACTTTCTGGATGAGTGGATGTTGGCTGGCAGGATTTGCATCAAAATATCGATTTTTAGGACAAAGAGTGCAGAAAGTAAATGTCTGATTCTCACTGCTTGGTTCCTTGTCCGTGGAGAAAGTTGGGAAGGCAGAGCTCGCTCGTGGCAGGGATCTCTCTTCCCTCCTGGATTGTTTGACTCCATTGCTCCAAAGGAATCCAGCACCTTTCAAACCCTGCTGTCCAAAAAGGGCTCACCAAACACTGTTCCCATTGGTGTTACACACAAGTGCCAGCAGGAAAAATGCCATCCAACAATAACGAAGCTGGTGCCATGCAGGGAAAGGTTTCACCTCCATTAGAGCTCCTTTGTGCTGCCCCAATGGGGGCAGGAGAGGCTTTCAGCCTCCAAAAGATATTTCCCAAAGCTCTAACTCTTATTTACTTAGGAAAATGCCCTTCAAGGTGCACTTTGGGGAGATACAGCTTAGATATCAGAGGTCCCCAACATGTCCAAGGCAGGCTGAAGACCAGCTATTAATTTTACACCTCACCACTTCCAAGTGTTGAGTGTCCTGCTGGGAATTCTTCCAGCTGTTATGTCTGGGTGGGTTACCCAAGCTCTTCACAGAACTCCCACATTTGGTGACTAAACCCAAAGCTGCAGCAACTCAATAAGCCACAAGGATAAGGTCAGATCCAAAGGGTTGGATCATCCCATGCACCTTGCACAACTCTGGTTTATTTTAGGAATAAAGATATCTAGGGGTTTTTTCCACCCACAGTGAGCTAATATTCCAATTTTTTTTTTTTTTTAAGATCCATCTAGCAGTGCTTTGAGACACAAGTGTTTTAATCATGCAGTTTTAATTATGAAGGAAATGAATCACTGGGTGAAATTACTGAAATGGTTCTGGTGGGAATGTTTCCACCAAAGCAGACCAGGAGGTGCACAGGGCTTGGCAAGACAGGCTTATTCCAGCCTGTGAAGGGGAAACTGGGAGTCTGTGCTGTTCCGGGGAAGAGGCAGATGCTGACCGAGCATGACTGGCTTTTGGAAAGGCTGTATTTAAAAATAGTGTTTCTGGATTAGAAAGGAATGAAAACTTTCTAAATGTGGCCATCCTGGTGCTAAAGTGGGTCATGCTGCAGCAGTAAAACAGCAGCAGTGACCTGAGGCTGGATTCCTCCACAGGAGAGTCCTCTCTGAGTGTTGCTCCAGCAGGGCCAGGCTGTGGGGACAGTTCTGCAGGTTGTCCTCACAGCTGGAACAGCTGGAGCAGGCTCCAGGTTACTCCCCCCAGGAGTTTTCTCCTGTCTCAATGTTGAGGGACATGTGAGGTTCCAGACAGAGGAGGACCAACAGCACAAGGCTCTAACTTGGTCACTTTCTGAATGTGAGGGGGCTCATTCTGGGCGGGTTGAGCCTGAAGGCTGAGCTGAAGGCTGCGGTAGAGCCTGAGAGCACACGAGCAACACGTGGGACTTTGGGACATCTGGGAAATGTCTGTAGCATTTCACAGCTCTCTGCAAAGCAGCTGCAAGTTGTGGCACCCCACAATGAATTCAGCAATTTGTTGATTTTAAAGAGCTTCTCTCCCATTATCTCCTACCAATCAATGACCTGGGGCTCCCTGAGCTGCTGTCAAACCTTTTGGCTGAACTGGGCTGAACTCACTTCTCTCTGATAAGAAACCTGAAGGTGATACAGAGCCTCAACTCCCTCAAACCCCTGTTCCACTGGGGCAGGGTTGAGATGTTTTCCCAGGCCATGGCAGAGTGTTCCAGGGATACTTCCTCAGGTGCTGTCCAGGCTGCTCTCTGGGAATGTGCTCACTTCAGTCTGATGTTTTCACCACCACAACCTTCATTTCAGAAAAATTAATTTATCCCTGTGGAATAATTGTCAGCAACCATTTTGTTCTTCCACTGCAGAGCCCCCACAAAAACTCCCACAGACACCAGAAATAGCACTGGGCTCTATTTTTAAATAATTTCTCTGCCAGCAGAGTTCATTTCATGAAGGGTCGGCAGGGTTTGGAGATCACTTAGAATCCAAACCTTATAAGGGGTCCAGCGTGATGAGAAATCTCCTCATGCAGTGACAGCCCCTCCTGCAGATGTCCTGACTGTCACTGTCCCTCTGCAGCCCTCTGGAGTCTCTCCTAAAGGGATTTGTTCTCCATCGTGCCCTGGCCTAACTCTTGTTCCAGGATTTTTGTTTTGTCTCAATCCAATCAAGATCTGACCCTGCCTGCCTTTCCCACCACTGCTCTGACTCCAGAGCTCCCGTTTAAGCCCTGGCTGAGCCAGCAGATGCTCAGAAATGTCATTGTCCACCTCCAGCTCCAAAGGACATTCCAGGCAGGCTGCAAACTCCCCAGGGCAGTGAAAAGCTGCCCTGGTGTCTCCTGCAGGGATTCTCTGCCATGAGCAAGTGGAATTTCCCTTCTAATCTCTGCTCTGCACCTTGGAGAGGGCAGCTCTATAGGGCTGCAGGTCCAGAGTAAATCAAATTGCAGCCTTTGTCTGACTGCACTACATTCAGCAAAGTGGGATCCCACCCCTCTGAAAACTCTGACTGTTCTGGGAATATAAATGAATTATGATAAGAACAACAAATAATAACCAAAGCCCTTTTTTCAAGGGTTTATCTGATTGCCAAAACAACTGAGAAAAATGGAGTTAAAGATTTCTACCCGAAAGAAAATATTGCATTTCCAGCAGGAGATAAAAATCTGCTCTCAGATAGCAGAACAATGGATGAGCTGGGCTGTTCTAGGAGTTTGTGCCACTCCAAACTGCTCATTGCCGACGTGTTGACAGGATTGCTGACAAGCAGCACTGTTCCACATAGTGGGGCTCACCCTTCCCTACATCCCTGCTCCTGAGGGCCCCCCCCTGCCAGGCCCAGGGCTGGAATTTGGGTACGAGCAGAAGTTTTGAATTACACAGATTATTGTGCAAAGCACAGGAAATTAAAACCAATTAATTCCTTTTAAATACAAATGGAGCCAGACTTGCCTTTGAGTTATGCTGCCTTTTTACCTCCCCCCCTCTCCCCGATGGCTTCTTTCCCTCTTTTGCCCTGGAATCCAGCAAGGTGGAGAGGGAAATTCGCAGCTACTATGCTGTAACACAAAACCAAAGACAAATGTTTGGTGACTGCTGATAAAAGGGAAAAGGCCCCCGTGGTGCATTCTTTTAGCCAACTTATTAGGAGCCTTCTAAAACACGGTATCTGTTCAGAGGGAGGAAGTTAATCACTGCTCAGGTTCAGGATTATGTAAGCAAAGCTGTCTGAGGGATGAACTGACTTAAAATGTGCTCTCCAAGCTGCACTCACTCCCCTGATAATCCAGGTAGGAGGAGAAAAGAGAGAGAAGAGCAAGGAAAGAGAGAAGAGAGCAACTTTTTTTTTTTTCCCCCTGTCTTTTTCCTTCCACTGCAATGAAAATCAATGAATATTCTATTGCAGCTGAAAGAGCTGCTTGAAAGGCAAACAAGATGGGAGAGAATAGCACAGGTTCTGGCTAAAAATATTCAAAATGCTAAATAAAAAATGTCAGAAGAAGGAATGATAAGAAAAACAAGCCAGGCCTCTGCTCCCAGAATGTTAAGTTGGTAGAAAAAAAACCTGGCAACTTCCAAGTCCAGCAACAAAGCAAAACTATGGAGCATCCTTCCCAACTCAGGGCTTGGGAATGGACACATCCCATTCATTGGGAATTTGCACCCAAATGCTCCAGCCCAAGCTGTGCCATGCCCAAGGTAGCACCTTGTGCCAAGGGATGCAGCACTTGTCCTCTGTTTTGAGAGATTCAGGAGATGCTGAAACGCCGCTCGTGCCACATCCCATTTTTTTTCCCTGGCTCTCAATTTTCCCGTTTCGAGAGGTTTTGGTGGCCTCAGACATTCCCCCTGTGTTGACAAGCAGCAGTTGGACATGTTGGAAGCACAGGACATGAGGAGTGAGGAGTGGATGTGTTACACAAGGCAGCCTGAGCACACAGTTGGCACCAAGAGAGAGCAACTGAGCCTAACAACACCCTGCAGAGAGCAAACTGCAACGCCAGGATGAGGAAAGAAGAGAAAAATAACAATTTCCAGAGCTGTGGCCTGAGGGGTTCTCTTCTCTTTTTGGATCTTTTGTGAAGTATTTCTGGTGCCAGTCTTTAAAAACCATGAAGCAAAAGCTCACGGGTTCTACTCTAGGCGACTCGTGAAGAAGAGAGACTTTTAATCACATCTGAAAGCTCCTCCAGGGCTCTGTATTTTATAGAATATATGGTTTATTATAAGGCAGATTGGTTATTTCAGCAGCCTCACTCTTTGTGCTCAACTGCAGCTTCTGCAGAACCTTTTGTAGTGGAGGCCCTGGCCGAATTCCAGGTGGAATTTGCAGATGGCAGGTGCAGTGCACACTTGTTCTGCTTCAACTTCTGTCCCTCTCAAAGTCCCACCCAGCTCATCCTGGCTGAGGAAACATCTCATCAACAGCTTGGCTCTGAGTAATCTCTCAGACTTAGGGCAAACCTGTTCCTGTTCAGAAGGTGGCCCAGAGTGAGCCCTCCCAAGGTGTCCTGTCCCTGGTAACATTGATAAGAGGTTCCTCAGAACTCTCAGCTGCTTAAAAATCCTGACCTAACAGACAGCAGAATAATTCCAGGTCACTGTGGTTATCCATGAGCTTTCATTCAGGTGGATAGGTCCCTAAAATCAACAAAATCAAAAGAGAATAGAGTATCTTCCAGCCCAAATTTATTTGCAGGTCTCTGGTAGCTCCTGCAGGAATGTGTCTGCAGGGCAGGCTCTGGCCTTCCACTCAGTTTTTCTTGTTTTCAAATGGATTCAGTTCACCACTTCAGGAAAATTGTTGTGGTTTTTTTTTTCTGGAGTGAAAAGTTACTAAAAATATAGCAAGAAACAGCTCACTCTTTCGTGGCTAGGTTGGAGTCATGACTGTTTAGTCGTGACTAAACTTAAGGGCTTCAAGGACTTGGACATCATTAGATCAGTTAATCCAGCAGTGATCAAGTAAATATCCACCAAGGCACATGTGATGAAAATAAATATTGGCACAGTTGGAATAAGAGAGAGTTGAGGAGACTGCTCAGTGGGGAAGAAGGTGTTGCTCCTGAGGGATGGGAATGGATTCTTTATTCCTTTGCAATTAATACTTTCCAGCCCTGATTGCAGATAGAGAGGGAAGAGCTCCCAAACACATTTATCTGCCTGGAGAGAAACAGCTGCTGATTAAACTCTCTCAGTCCATTAACTCCTTCTATTTATAAGCTTTCAATTCATTAACTTGGAGATGGGATGATTTAGGATGCTGAGGGCTGGACTAGCACAGGTCAGCACTGGGCAGTGAGAGCGACCTTCACTTCCCTAATTCCCAGCTCCAGTGCCTGTTTCCATGTGCAAGCATGTCCCTCATTAAACCTGGCTCCTTCCATTACCGCTGGAAATTTGACCCCCCAAGTAGCAGCCAGGCAGCCAAAGATCTTCCCAGCTGGGATTCAATACCAAAGACGTTTTCCCTTCCTCCTAGATGTGCCCTCTGGGTTGCAAACAGCCTCCCAAGTGACGGCCATCGTGGGGAATGACGTGCGGCTGACCTGCCGGGCCTCCAAGTACATCTACACCCACCTGGCCTGGTACTACCCCTCCTCAGAGCCGGCTCCCAGCCACTCTGTGGTCAGGAAAATGGACAAATATTCCATCTCTTTGACCCTGCTCATTCCCAACGTCACGAGGGAGCAGAGTGGCCTCTACAGGTGCCGAGCCCAGAACCAGCACAACAGCACGGACACGCTGGAGCAGCACAGCCAGCTCCTGGTCAGAGGTACGTGCCAGGGGAGAGTGGCACTGGGACCTGTCCTAATACAAGCTTTGGGTCCTGCTTTGGTTTGATTTTGGGATTTACTCCGTGTGGATTGACAGCCTGACATGGATAACACTCACATAAAGGTGATTTTCAGCAAAATTTCATCTTCCCAACTCCATGCTGGGTGCACATTTAGAGTTGACTGAGGACAAAAGGCTTCACCCACCATTTACTGACAGCACAACTGTAACTTGGGATGCTCACCCAGATCTGTATGACTTTGGCACCCACTCTCAGCTGCCAGGATGAGATACCTGAGTAGATTGGGACCCAGCAGATCCCAAATGTCCCTGGGCAAGTGTAAAATCAAGTGGCATGTGCCTTTTATTCTGGGTAAGAGGGATGCACTTTGTTATAATAATTAATTTCTTACTTATACCCAAGCCCTCAACTCTTTTATTTCCCTAAGATCCTCCAGCCTGGTTCTGTTGGCTGTGGGAATACAAAGGGCAGGACATTTCTCACCCAGGTATTAGGTAGTGATGATGGTTTGGCTGGTCCCCACAGCACCAGGGCCACCTGTGAGCATCCCCTGCTGTGAGGCACTGGCCTTGCTCTGCACTCTGCCTTCAGGCACTTCCCTTTCCTCTCCCCTGGCAGATATTTTTATGCAGTCAGTCAGATTTCCACCTACACACACACCTACACAGCTGGGCTATGGGAAAAACCCAGCTGGACTGGGAATACATCCATGGAGAACAGGAATCAGGCTCTCATTCTTCTGAGAATGACTGGGTCTTTTATTTGTCTGGCACGTGTCAGGCAATTCTTGTGGAGAACACATGTGGAAATGCCCCTCCAAACCTGCCTTCCCTCCCCATTCAAACAAGGTCTTTGCAACGTTCTAATACCCTTCATCTTCTGTCCTTCCTGCAAGTTTGGGGTATTTTTTATGCTGTGCTTGTGATTTTATTCATTGCTGTCCTGCACCTTTTATAAATGAATATAAAGTGGGGGTTACCATGGTTGTAATAAGGAGAAAACTGCACTCCTGATGGAGGATATAAAACCTTTAGAATTGTTTCCTCTTTGCCTCCTCCTTTCTCTTTTTTTGTCTTCACTCTGCGTGTGCACCTCCTACTCCCTGTCCTTCGTTTTCTTCAGAGGATGAGGAGTTGGAGCTGCAGCCAAACTTAAGCTTAGGCAGTGTGAAAATAAACCAAATAAACTCCCCCACTCCTCCCAGAACCTTTGGGGGATTTTTGATCAACTGATCAACCAAACCTTTGCCACACCCAGCCCGGAGAGGCCATGCAAGGAGGGGTGGTGAGGTGAGGGAGGTGCCTCCCCAAAGCTGACTGGGGGCTCTTTCCCTTTGTGGCTGCAGAGAAGGCGGCGCCGTACGTGATCCAGAACCTCACGGACCTGGAGGTCAACATCAGCGGCAAGATCCTGCTGGAGTGCAAGGTCAGTGGGACACCAGAGCCTCAGGTGACCTGGAGGAAGAATGGTTACCCCATCTCAGCAGCCTCAGGTGGGTCCTGCTCCCCGGAACCGTGTGGGATGTGGGTAATGGACTGGCAGGGTCACCATGACACAGGACCTGCAACTGCGCCCATGATTCAGGGTGTGCACACACAGATCCAAGGATGTCAGAGCACTGTAGGGGTCTCCAGCTTGGAGTTTGAGGTCAGAGGAAGCTCCTGTGTGCAGAGCCAGCCCAGCACACATGAGCATAGCACTGGGAAATCAGGGAGCGCTGCTCAGGCTGCTTGTGTGAGCCCAGGCTGTACCTGCTGCTCAGATGGGTCTGGCAACACAGGCCTGAGCTCTCAGCTCTCCTGGTCACGATTCACTGCAGCAAAGTCACCTAGCAGAGGGGCCCAGGGCATCCCATGGCATATGGAACATCCTTCACTTCCCCCAGTGCACTGATGGGAATGTGCTCTCAGCTCTGTGGGGACAGAGTCCTGCAGGTACACAGGGCAGGGAGCCTCAGCTGAGCCTGCAGCTCCCTCACCTGAGCCCAGGGTTCCTTCCCAGCTCTGTGCCATAGAATCACAGGATGTCCTGAGTTGGAAGGCATCCCCAGGATCAGCCAGTCCCACTCCTGGCCCTGCACAGACCCCCCAACAACCCCACCCTGGGCATCCCTGGCAGCGCTGCCCAAACGCTCCTGGAGCTCTGGCAGCCTCGGGGCCGTGCCCATTCCCTGGGGAGCCTGGGCAGTGCCCAGCAGCCTCTGGGGGAAGAACCTTTTCCTGATATCCAACCTAACCCTGCCCTGACACAGCTCCAGCCCTTCCCTGGGCTGTCATAGCGAGCAGAGATCGGAGCTGCCCTTCGGGAGGATGTTGAAGACCTCAGTGAGGTCTCCCCTCAGTCCCATCTTCTTCAGCTGAACAAACCAAGTGCCCTCAGCCGCTCCTCCAGGCCCCTCCAGAGCCTTCCCCATCCTTGTGGCCTCCTTTGGATGCTCTCCAATGGCTAAAAGTCTTTTTTATATTCTGCTGCCCAAAACTGCCTCCAGAACTCGAGGTGAGGCCGCCCCAGTGCAGAGCTGAGTATGTCCTGAGTCCTCCCATAAATCATGGAGAATCCCGTGTCAGCAGCTGGTCTTGTGACTTTAATTTTGCAACTTGGACTAGGTAGGAAACCTAGGATCATCCATAATTCAGAGCAGAATGTTCTGAGAGAAACTCTTAACAGCTACTGAAATTTTATAAATAATTCTAGAGGGACAAGCATGTAACTCATCCAACCAATGGAAACATAAATGAAATATCTGGAAAAAACACCTCAGGGTAAATATTTCAGCACAGTGCATGGCAAGTGGTGTGCAGAACTCCTGTTAACAACAACAGGATTCACAGGCAGAACACTCAGAAATTCCAAATGTCCTTCCCTTCTGGATTCCAAGCCTGATCCATTTCCCTATTCCTACCCCAGTCATCCCCTCAGTGAAACAGAGGAGCTCTCAGTGCAGTGCCACAAATCAGGAACAATGAAATTGGGAAAATAAGTGTAGAAAAGTCTCTCATAGGTCATATCTAGGCAACCTCTCTCTTCCCACTGCACCTGGCTGCTGGTGAGTCCAGAATTGCTCCACACAGTTATTTTTCCAGGAACGTGCCTAACTTGAGTTCCATGTTCCCCATGTTAGAAGTCCCACCCCTTCCCCCAGCCTCCAGTAATTCCACTGAGTTCCCATTTTTCCCAGTGCATCTTCTTGCTATCAGACCCCAATCCTCCATCCCTTTGCTAACTTCTGGAGTAGTTTCCAGGCTCTGCCCACTCTAAATTGTTGGTGAAATGATGCCAAATAATTTATCCCGGTGTTGAAGAAGAAAAATTTGTCAGGGAAAGGTTGTTGCCAGAGCAGGAGGAGCACAGGATTAAAATGTGTCCTAACACCAGCACATGCCAGGCCTGCGTGGATGAGAGCTGTCCTTCAGCTCTGTCTCCTAAAAGCATTTTTGGCAGGCAGGTTATTGTGCCAACATTAACCCAAATGCCTTAAACCAGGAATTTCCATGGAAAACAACACTCTGGTGATTGAGAGAGTGAAGAAGGACGATGAGGGGCTCTACGAGTGCCGGGCCTCCAACGACTTGGGCCAGGACAGCACATCAGCCTTCATCAAAATCCAAGGTGAGGCCTGGGCTGAGGGAATGCAGATATTCCAGTGGGCTCACTCAGGGACTTGGGACACATTTCTGACCTGGCTGTACATTCACCTGCAGGTTCTGAGGAGAAATCCAACATCGAGGTGATCATTCTGGTGTGCACAGGGCTGGCTGCCACTCTCTTCTGGCTCCTCCTGACCCTCTTCATTCGCAAACTGAGGAAGGTGAGAGAGCTCCCACCCTGCCCAGCGTCTGGGATCTGCCCCAGCTCAGTGTGACAGCAGAGATTAGGGCCAAATGTTTGGGGCAGATGGTAGAAAAGCTGGGGAAAATGTCCCTGTAAAATTCAGTCCAAGGTTTCTGTTGGCTTCTCCACAGATCCCTTGCACTTGTGAGATTTTCATCCACTTCAGGATAAATCAGGCTCCTCCCTCTTTATGAGTCAAACTGGCTTGTGAGAATAACAGAAAAATACCCTAAATCCTCTACAATGAGGGCTTGATTTCAGCACTTGTCTCGAAAAGATATTAAACAAAGATCCTGGGCTGTCTGCTTGGGAAGTGAGCTCAAACCACACAGCTGATTTGGTTTCCTTGCTCTTTTTTCACCTCCCTTTTGTGACTCTGGAAGTAAACATGCAGTGAAGTTTTAAGGAATTTAGGTCTGTTTTTCCTGAAAAAAACAGCAAACAGAAAGGCAAGCACAGCTCTCTGCTCTGCTCTCACCAAACTGCAGTCCCAGTGCTGATCTCCAATATTTGAGTACATTTCCCCTCCTCTTGCAAAAACGGGGATTAAATTCATGTTTTCATCCTTGACCTCAGCTTAACAGAGCTGTGGACAACACTGAATTTCCTCTTACATTTCATACCTGTGCAAGTCTGCTCACAGGACCCACCCAACCACAATTTCTCACTTTAGCAGCACCAGAAATAGCAATTTCCGGCAGCTTCCCACCAAATTTAAATTGCAGTAAGTTGTAGTCATGAAGTGGAGAATCAAGACGGCAGAACAAAACACGGTGAAAATACCAAAATATGCATCAGGAAGTGCAGCTCCTGCAGTTCCCATGGAAAATCAGTGATTTCCTTTGGCTGATCCAGGTAGAACACAGCGATAGATTTTGTGTTTCCCAGCATCAATCAGTGCCTCTTCCCGAGAGCCACACATAAACATTTGTGCCTCAGCGGTAGAAGGGAGAGAGGCAGGAAGCTGCAGTGATGCATTCCTAGCTCAGAATAAATTTGCCTGGAAGGCAGGGAACTCCCCAGGCTGCCAGACAGCTCCCTGCCTTTGGAATTGCAGCGTGAATCCCCTGAATAATTTCTCCCCGCCCTGTTTTTAGCCCGATGCCACAGATATTAAAACAGGATACCTGTCCATTATCATGGATCCAGAGGAGATGCCCCTTGACGAGCAGTGTGACCGCCTGCCCTACGACAGCAGTAAATGGGAGTTCCCCAGGGACAGGCTGCGCCTGGGTGAGTGGTTTGGGGGTCAGAACTGGGAGGAAGGATGGCTCCAAATGCTTCCCAACGGCAGTGGAGCTGTTGGAGAACCCAGGAAGAGCCTTTCACAGTGCCAGGGTACTGCCACCCTTGGATCTGGGATCACAGAGTTCAGATCAGCCTGAGGGGAGGGTGAAATGAGGGATTTGGAAAGACTCTGTCCAAATAGCTGCCACTGATACAGAGGGTTTAGAATTTTAACCTTTTCCATGTATCACCACCTCTTTTCCTTGGAAAAGGGAAGCCAAACGCTTGACAGGGAAGAAAGGGACCTCCAGGTACTGCCCCTGCCAAAAGTGTGATTTCATTCCCGTAGAGGAAAAGGGAAAGTGAATTTTCTTTTGAAGAAATCTGTCAATTCATCAAATAATCACTTCCTTATCAACCATCAGAACTCAGCTTTGAGCTGTAAAAAGCTCTCATGGAAAAATGAGCCAGATTGCACTGAACAGCTCAGTTCCCTGGCTGATGGGGTGAGGAAATGCGGAAAGCTGGCTGTGTTTGTACAGTGAAACTGTAACATCTGTGTGCACTGAGGAGTGCAGGGAAAATATCTGTAGTTGTGTGTGCTCTTGGTGCTGAAGCTGGAAAACATGGAAGGAGGAGAGGACAGACAAAAATCACAAAATCTGAGGTGAGGGTGGGACAGAGATTCAAACTGGCAGAACCAAAAAGCCAGACTCTGGGTCAGAGCTCTCAGAGCACAGCAGGCAGGAAATACATAATAATAAGACAGGCAGGAAAATCCAAATGAAAGGGAAAATAAAGGTTATCATCCTAAATTCCATTTAGTGCAGCTTTTCCATCAAATCAGTGTCAATAACTGAAGGGTTAAAGGGTTGTGACTCCCTGAGTGCCTTGCTGGCTCTCTCCATGATTCTTGAGAGATCAGGGGGCCACAATTAACCCAAACTCTGCCTTCCCTGGCCTCCAGCACAGCCCCAGGTAACGTTTGTCCCTCAATCCATGCAGGTATCAGCCCTGCCCTCAGTGAGTGCAGGTTGATTTCCCCTCCTCTGTTCTTTGCCCTGCTGTATTGCATTCCAGCCATATGGATAGAAACCCCTGGATATCCATATGTTGCTGGATGTGATACAGGCTGCTGTGACTGTGTCTGTGCCTTGTGCCTGGTTCCCTGCACAGCTGAGGTTGCATGTCCTCTCCTGGCTGATGCAGCCTGGGCTCACTCTCGACTCTTGCCTCTCTAGGTAAAACTCTGGGTCATGGTGCTTTTGGGAAGGTGGTGGAGGCGTCTGCTTTTGGCATTGATAAATCTTCAACCTGCAAAACAGTTGCCGTAAAAATGCTGAAAGGTACAAAAATCCCTCTGAGATCCTCCGCAGGCCGCTCAGGGAAGCCGGGGGCAGTGAGGTGCGCGGTGCTCGGCTCCCAGGAGCGCCGGGTGCAGAGCGAGTGGGTTTCCATGTGGGAGCAATTAGCCACCCTGGATGGATGCATGGATGCATGGATGGATGGATGCAGGGGGAGGAAATGGCAGCGGGCTCCGTGCTGCGCTGCTGATTAAGGCTCGTATTCCTCGAGGAAGAAAACAGCAGCTTCCAGGTCTGTGGGGTGAGGAGGGAAACAGATTACAGGGTGTAATTACACGCGATAGCCTGAAATCGGAGCTGAGCCTTCCATCGCAGCCCGGCCAGATGTAGAACAGTTCAAGGGGCTGGAAAAAAACCCAGTGCCAGGGGAGTAAATTAGAGACATCTTGCTTGCAATTATTGAAATGAAGGAAAGCTTTCCCCGCTCGGTGGAGGGAAGGAGGGAACTCGGAGCCTGTTCTTCCACGCTGGATTTCCACAGAGCAATGAATGCTTCAGCCCCTCACTGCCTGCTTGGGCAGGGCTGGTGACTGCTCCTGAGGATGATTCCAAAGGCTCGCTCCATGCTCCCATGGCCCTCACGGCTCCATCGCTGCTGCATGACCCCATTAACCCCTGCAATGCCACCAGCCATTGCTGCCACAGGGTTTGGCTTCTGCCGCCAGCTGCCTCTCCTGGTGCTCTGCTACTCCCATCTCTCTGAAATCACAGAAACACTCATTTGTCACCTCCCTGGACCTCCTTCAGCTCTGGTCTCCCCTCTCTATTTTCATCCTGCAGATCATCTCCTCTCCTGCTGTTGTATCTTCTGTTCCATGCCCATTTCCAGATCCCTGAAATATCCTAGAAGCCCCTGCTCCAGACATATTCCCATCTCCATCCAAAACGTACTGCCCTGGACAGCTCTGGGGTTTCATTCCCTTCCATGCTGCACTTCCCAACTGATCCTCATGTCAGCTCTGTCCTGCCAGCACATATTCAGCAATATTTGGCAGATTCTCCATGGTTTTACACCTCCCTCCCCCAGTGGAGGCAGGTGCCTCCTGCTCTGATCTGCCCCTCCCCAGCTAACGTGCCCATAATTCATCGCTTTCATGAATAAAGCAGATTCTTTGGGATCAGTCAACCCATCCAGGGAATTGAAAAGGCATTTCTGCCATCCCAGCACTGTGTGCCATCTCTATGCAGGAGGCTGGGGTCTCTTCTGGATTGAAGGCTAAAATTCAATGTGCAGGATTATCTAAAACACTTCTGAGCTGGCTGCGTTTCCCAGCACATGCCAGGGGAAATCGGGAGCGATACCACCCATGGACACACCCAGCTCCAAACACTGCTGACTGAAGGAATCTGGGAATAGCTCCTTCTTTGTGACACAGTTTGGAGGAAGATTATGGGGAATCTACAACCAGATAAAGAGGTTACACCTGTCACACCCAGTGATTTGTTACAGAACTGTTTCTTCATATTTAAATCTTACATGATGCAGAGGCAAAAGAAACAGGCCAAAGCTTTTCCTGTTAAAACACATCATGAGCGTTTTGGAGAGAAGGCTGGGAAGATAAAGCAGCACCTGAATGACCTTCTGGTCTGAAGGTGCCTGCCTTAAATTAATGTCACTGGCCAGGCAGTGCCTCCCCTGTCAGGTTCATGGCTCACACACAGATATTGGAAAATGCATTTCTTGGGTCAATAAGCTCTTACAGAGCTGAGCTTTAGTAATGCTGTGCATTCCCTGGCACATTCTGGGACACAACTTCCAGATCTGTGGATTCCTCATCACCTGCAGTGGAGTGCTGTGATGTTGCTCGGTGCTGTGGAAAAACCTGTTCGGAGGTATTGTAACCAAGTCCTGCTCAACTGCACAGCCCAGCAGAGAGGAAGGGACACGTTCTGTGTGCTGTGGGGGCTTGCAGAGGTTGGCTTTGCTAAGCTTGCAAAACTGAGTCCTGGCAAAGGCTCTGTGGGATCAGCTTTGGGGGAAGGGACAGTAACCCTCCATAATCATGCTTGAGAAAGGAAGAGTCACCCAAAAGATAAAGTGTTATCCCACTTCATAAAGGCCAGCAGACAATGAAACGGATGAATTATTATCTGTGTGAGAGTCTGAAAAGCCAAGATACTGCAAGTAACCTGGGTGGGTTTTGTTTCGAAGTATAAACAGGATCTTGCTGTGTCCTGTTAAAAATATCCTGTTGTGTAAAGATGATTTTTTTCCTGTTTATCTTAAGCAGAATGTGCAACTACTAATGAATGCAAGGCTTTAATGTCTGAGCTGAAGATCCTCATCCATATAGGACATCACCTGAATGTGGTCAACCTGCTGGGAGCCTGCACCAAAGCTGGAGGTGAGGAGTCCTCAGTAAATCAGAAACAAAAAAGAAAACACTTTGCAGACACGTTTTGGGTGTTCAGATGTGCCTGTGGTGCAGTTAATGCAGGTACAGCCATTTCCAGCTCACAGGAGAGCTGTTGCTGCTCCTGCAGGATGTGGCCTCATCCCATCCAGGGCTCCTGAACTTCTCCCACCCATGGTGTCACTCCTCTGTTTTCTCTGGAAGCCTGTTCCCAAAAGGGATTCTGCACTGAAGGGAGGAGGACGCTGGATTGCACCAAGGTGCCCAATTCCTCCCTGTGGTCATTTCCAGGCTTCTTCTCCCTCTCCTTCCCTGCCTTATCAGGAGGATGCACCAGGCTGAGCACTTGGCTGCCTGAGCCTCCTCTTTCCCAGCACTTCACCCTCTCCAGGCAAACACAGCAGTTTCTGCTCCATGTGCAGGAAGCCTGGGACAGCCCTGGGTGCAGCAGGAGCAGGGATTTCCACGGGGCTGAGCTGGCAGGGCTGGCCCTGCATCGTACAGAGTGCACTTAGACAAAGGGCCCCGTAAATCCCAGACCTCTGTCACTAAAACATCCCTCCCCACACTGCCAGACAAAGCATCTGTGCCTCTTACTGTGCTCCAACTCCAGGGGAACAGGTCTCGAGGATGGCTCCTCACTGCTGACAAGGAACCCTCACAACCATCCCCACAGGACAGGTTTAGGTGACCCGAGGGCAAGGAAAGCCCCAGAGTGAAATAAATGAAGGGGGGAAAGTGAGAGAGACGGGGTATAGATCTGAGACCCCAAAACCATCAGTTTCCAACAGTTGTTGTCCAGTCAGGAGGGAAAAGGAAAACTTCAGTGAGGTAGATTTGGGAGGATGCCAGGGGAGAAATCTTCCCTCCAGCAAGGCGGTTCCAGTTCCTCAGGAAACAGCAACCAGCAGCCATGGATGGGGAACTCTCAAAAATTGTAGCACTCCAGACCCCAAAAGCTCATGTGGGAGCAAGGGCAGCTCCAGCTTTAGGGTTCAGATGCAGCAGCCAGGAGCCTTTGCTTGGGACTGTGAGCAGAGGGGCAGGAACACTGGGAATGCTGGTGACTCTCCTGTGCTGACCAGTCCCTGAGGTGGCTCAGGACAAACAGGTGCCTCAAACCTGGCAGCAGGACCAGGGGTCAGTGGTTCTTAACCAAAGCAGCCCCGGAGTTCTGCTTGCACGGCAAGACACACCCCAGGAACTGATCAAAGGCTCTGATTGTCCGCTTTCTGAGAATCTTTTTCTCCCAGGAGTCCCCCGATTTCCCATTCTCCAGCCTGCCCCATCCTAGGTGAGAGGTAACCCTCCCTCCTCCCTGCCAGGTGTCTGGGGAAACCTTTGGGGGCAGAGTTTGGGGCAGAGGGATGCAGCAGGACCTCACAGGGCACGGAGGAGCCTCGGGCAGGCACTGCTTTGTTTTCCTCTGAGCAGTGCAAGTGCAGACTAAAGAAAAACAGCCTTGAGCTCCAGAGGCAGACACGGATCCGAGTTCCTGTGAAATTCCAGTGCAGAGCACAGCGCTCTCCCCTCCCCTGGTAGGCTTTATGTAACCATGTATTCCTGATGGAGACTGGTATTAAGTATGCACATACATTATTTTAACAAGGTACCAAATAACAGATTTTAACACTTTGGCGGAGTGTCTGATGTTCAGCAGTCACAACTAATGCACAGCGTGTGCTTTACAATGAGGGAACAAAATATGGGGAGGCCATGTCTAGGAAGCGTTTCAAAAACATGAATAAATCACTAAGCAGAGCTCTAAAGCTGCTCTGGAATCTGCATTTCCTCAGGGCATCCATGAGGGACGTTGGATTTTGGGTTCTTCAGAGCCAAATCTCTTGAGCACAGCTAGATCCCAGCACTGGGGCCTTGAGCCCTGGTGAGCAGCGCTCTGGGGTCAGCACTGGAACCACTGGGATTTGGGGATTTGGGGTTGGTGTTTTTGCAGCCACTGCAAGGTTTGCAGGCTGAACTTGTTCCAGCTGCAGGCAGAGGGGCTGGGGGTCCTGGAGAGCCCCAAGGTAGCAGTGCCATAGGGCTGGGGTGAGGACAGGGAACACCACGGGCTTGGTTCTGACTGCAGGAATTCAGCATCTCCCTTTCTGCGGGACCGTGTGCTCCCAAAGGCTGCTCCTCTCCCTGTCCCACACTGTCCCAGGGTCACTGTTCCCTCCTGGCTGCTGTCCCCAGCACTGCTGGACAAGGAGCTGGCTGCAGCCCTGCTCCTGTGCCCCGGAGGATGCAGCCCGGCAGGAATCCTGCTGAGCTCCTTCCCCAAGGCCAAGTGCAGCTCTCAGCACTTTCCCTTTGAAGTGCAAACTCTTAGTCTAAAGTACAGACCTTTTCCAGAGAAAAAGGTTCTGGACATGAAAATCTCGTTGTTTGGGATTGATAATAATCCATGTTTATCCACATCCCAGTCCCATGAATTCACCTTATCCTCCATTTGATGATTACAAAAAGTAAAGGTCCAGAATGCAGCTTTTCCCTTTGCTAATAGCTCACACTGCAATATAAAAGCATTTCAAGCAGATCTTTAAAAGTTGCATAATTGTATAAAAGCAGCACTGAATCTGCAGTAGTTCGCACAGGAATGAGGAAGAAACTGAGAGCACTTTCCAGGCTTTCAAAAACTTTTTGCAGCTTTTCATTTAGATCTGTCTGTGGCCCTGCATACTTTTGATTTCCTCTAGTGGCATCAGCTCCACCCAAAACAAACAATTGTGAAGCCAGCAGAGAAAATGAAAACTGCTCCCTGCTATGTACAAAGCAAACCAACCTTAACAGCATCTGGGCTTGTGTTGATCATCCTGAATTTTCCTTGTTTATAAATAAGGAATAAATACCAACTGTCAGCATCCAGTGGGGAAAACTAAGACTGTGCTCCCTTCTCTCCACATCCCTACTGGTTGTGTCTTTCTGGAGTGTCACTCCTCTGTTTCCTCATTTCCTCATCTCTATAACAGGAATGCCACTTATTTTGAAGAGGATTTGGAAGGATAAGTTAGAACTATGTGCTTTGCTCATTTGACTTTCACTGTCTTTTTTAGGTCCTTTAATGGTCATAGTGGAATATTGCAAATATGGAAATCTGTCCAACTATCTCAGAGGAAAACGAGGAGATTTCATTGCATACAAGGTAGGAAAATGAGACTTCTCACAGTCACAAGGTGGGGAATCAACAACCACTGACTGGATTTGCTCTGCATTGGCACTGAGGCAGTTGGGTATTTCTGTGGGCACTTTATTTTCTCACCACATTTCAATTTGTACAGGCAAGAAAAGGGATTTTTTTTTCCTCCTGCAGGATCTCACTGCTATCTTCTTTTAGCACCTCCCGAAGAATTAGTTCAAGTGCCCAAACACTGCAGTGCACTTGAGAGAGAGGGGATTACTCGGGAGATCCTTCCCAGCACAAGGGAGGCAACAAAGTAGTAATGAAAAACTGGCATTAACTGAACTGGGAGAAGGTGAACCCCACCAAAATACAAACCTGGTTTGGGGATTTTTGTTTCTAGACCCACACCCCCATGTGAAAGCAGCTCATCCTTCCACCATCTGCTCATTCCCATCCTCTGTCCTTTCCCCTGTGCCAGCCCTGAGGTCTGTGCTGTAACAACCACTTGGATCATGGATATTCTGCATCAAACCCTACCAAATGGATTGATTCCCAAGCAGTTCTCTGCATCCACACAAACATCTGTGCCAGCACCCACTGGGCTGGGATGGGAGCAGGGCACAGGAGGCAGAAATCAGTGCTGGGGAGGGATGGGACTGACCCCTTCTCCTGAATATCCAGCGTGGAACAGGCTCTGTGATCCCAGCACTGCCAGAAACTGGAGCCTCACCAAGATTATTTTCCCAGATGATTCCATTATTATTATTATTATTAAAGCTATTGTGTACAGGCACCAAAGTACGTGAGGGACTTTGTGTGAGTGAAGGAGATTTTCCTGGTGCAGTCACTCAGAATTTCCTTCTCACCATTGTTGCCCTGAACTGAGGGCTGGCTGTGCCTCCCTCCCCAGCACAGACACGTCAGTGCCCATCGTGCACACACCTTGAGGGGATGTTTAACGTGCTTTCCTAAGACAGCAAGAGAATTACAGCCTCTCTCTGCTCACCTCTCAGTCTCACCCAACCAGCTTTCAGCTAACTCTGATGTGGAATATTGCTATCAGTGACAGGGGAATAATAAGCAGGAATAAATAGGAAACCAGGCTTTATTAGTTCTGCTCTTCAGGGAACATCATGCTCAAACATGCTCATCTTCAGAGGACCCTTTCTCCTTATGCCATTCTGTCACATCTTTTGAATCCTCAAGCATTGCATCATAGAAAGCTAAAAATCAGGTTTATGCCATTTCTAGTCCCAGGAAAACTCTGACCAAGCAGAGAAAAGTCTGGATGAGTCCAACAGTGATTTGACTGAACTGATCAAGAGGCGCCTCGAGAGTGTGGCCAGCACAGGCAGCTCTGCCAGCTCTGGATTTATTGAAGATAAGAGTTACAGCGACTCAGAAGATGATGAAGAAGGTAAAAGAACCCTGCCTCATCCCAAATCTTTTATTGGAAAGATTTCTCTCACTTGTCTAGTGCCACACACACTGGCACACACTTGACAAGCCCTCACACAGCTTGGCTCGTTCCTGAAATCCCAAATTCCTTCTCTCGCCTGTTCCTCACTCCAGCTTTCTCACAAGAAGAGGTTGGCAGCACTGTTTTGTGTACAAAAGCTGCTCCTGTTGTGTGAGAGAAGAAATAGGAATGTTTTACCCGATTTGTGAGGTCACTCTCTCCCTGAGCTCCTCTCTATAAAGTTTCCCTCACTCCCATCCCCAGGTGTTGTTTTCCCCATAGCTAAATGAGTGACTAATGGATGAGGGAACTCTGTTAATCATCTGATCTTCTGCCTCCGGGTCAGTGGTTGCTCACCCAGAGCTGTAACCCTGCCGAGATCTCACAGCCACCACTCAGTGCAGCACTGGGGCCATCAGCACACAGGTGGCACCAGTGCCACACAGGTTTGAAGCTGTTGCTGCAGGCTTTTGCCATATCTCTGATCTCTCCTAGATGCTGAGGATCTGTACAAGAGGCCCCTGACTCTGGAGGATCTGATTTGCTACAGCTTCCAGGTGGCAAAAGGCATGGAGTTCCTCGCCTCCCGAAAAGTGAGCTCACTCTTGCACAGTGTTATCTGATATGAAGAAACCCAAACACAATTTTAAGCCTGAGTAATCTGCTTTTTGCTCCTACATTAGAGTGTTGGAGATCACGTTAGCTCTGGTGGTTAAGCAGTAATTAGCACAGAAGGGGTTGTGAAGGAACATCCATCAGGTTCTTGGCTGCAGGGACTGGCATCTGCAGCAGGAGGATTTAGACAGAAGGAGTGAATCCAGATTGTGGGACAGTTTGTGGAACTGCCTCATAAATAAATGCAGAAAGGACTTGTAGAGGAAGCTCCTTTTAGTGTGGTCAGCAACAGCACTACTGAAAAATGAGGAGGCAGTCTCCAGCTATTCCTTTACCTCCTTTGGCTACTACAGGGAGTAGTTTGTAGCCTGTGGAACACCTTTTCAAGTAAATGCAGTGTAATCCACGGGCCAAAGTGCGCACACAACTGTGAGCTTGCACTTACCCCCATCTCACACCCTCCTGGACCTGCACTGACAAATGGAGCTGCAGCTGCAGCTGCTTTTTGGCCTCTCCCAGACTTCCCAGTGATCAGCTAACTAGAAAATGGGACTCCCTTCCTTGTTATAACTGCAACGTTATCTCAGACAGAAAAATCAGAAAACTGACTCTGATATTGGCTTGTTCCCTGAGTTATTCTGTCTTTTGCATATCACAGTGTATTTGGAGCAGATTCCCCCTCCCTTCTCTAACCTGCTCCCAACAGCAGCTCACTTCTCTCCCCATTCTCAAAGAAGCTCTCCTGCTTCCAGCTCAAGCAGGGGCTCCTTGCCCAGCACCCCTCTGACCCCGTGTCATTCCCTGGCAGTGCATCCATCGGGATTTGGCAGCGAGGAACATCCTCCTGTCCGAGAACAACGTGGTCAAGATCTGTGACTTCGGCCTGGCCAGGGATATTTACAAAGACCCCGACTACGTACGGAAGGGAGATGTGAGTGCAAGGAGCTTCCATTGTTACTCTCGAGCTGGGCTTGGGCAGATCAGTACCAGCAGCTCTGGCAACCTGTTGTGTCTCTGCCTTTCAGGCACGGCTTCCACTCAAGTGGATGGCTCCAGAAGCTATTTTTGACAAAATTTACACCACACAGAGTGACGTGTGGTCTTTTGGAGTGCTGCTGTGGGAAATATTTTCTCTAGGTAAGAATGGTTTCAAACCCTTTTCCCCCCCCTAATTTATGGCTGCTTAGTTAAGAAAAGCTTTTAACAAAAGGTGATCATGTGGGGCAGTGTTTCTGTTTCACTGAGGGCAAGTGCATAGGGCAGATCAGGTGTAAAATAAAGCCCATTTCAATGAGAACTCCACCTGACAAAGGACATGAAAATCCTGGGGAGGAGGGAAGAAAAATCCTAAACCCTGGACCTGAAATTTGTACCAAGTGAAAGTAACAGAGCCCAGAGATAAAATGCAAGCCTCTGCTGCTGGGGAGTGGGAGATTTCTTGGAGAGCAATGACATTTCCCATCAAATCCCTGCTCCAGGGAACCCCACAGCTGCAAGGCTGCAGAGGGTCACCCTGCTGTGGGCACACTGGCTGCTGCTGCTGCTGGCAGCCCATGGAACACGAGCCCACATGATGTTTTATCCCAGCTTGATCATCCACCCCACAAAATCCGAGATTTTCTAGGTAAGAAAAAATCTACTGGCAGCAGCTGCTGTTGGGTTGGTACAAGAACCAGTGCTGGGCTCAGCCTAAACCCTTTTGGCAGCAGACCAAAGGTAGAACATGGGCTTTTGTGGCTGCATCATTTGCAAGCCATAACATTTCTAAAAGAGTAATAATGATGTTCTTTATGTACTCGAGATTTCATCCCAGGGTGCTGTTAGAAATCTCAGCCTCCCTGAGCTCTGGTTACTGTCCAGCAGATAAAGCTGTGAGACTTAGACAAGCAGCCCTACAGACACTTGGACTTTGCTGCTCTCAGATTCTCCTTGCAGAGTGGCAAGATTTGTTTTCCTGAGGGAATTTAGGAATGTCAGCTCTGGCTTTTTAATCAGCATTTGCAGACAAAAGAAAACAAGAAGCATTGTCAACTTAAGCTGCTGGATTTTAAAGCAAACTCTAATCTCCTTCTATCTTTAGTTCGTGGATCAGTTGAAATTAATGATTGGGCTCAAGATGCCAAGTGAAAATGCAAAGTCTGGAACTGTTTCTATCCTAATCTTTATTTAGGGCTGGCTGCAAAATCATAACCTGCTCTCAGTCCAAGTCTTTGATGTGGACTTTTCCCTAGTCCACATCTGCACACCAAGCAGAAAGTTCACACTCGAGTGGTTGAAACAAGTGGCAGCTCCTGTTTCCCCGGGGGCTCAGCCCTGTTTATTTAGGGTGTTGTTACTGTGGGGTGACACCTCCGTGGCTCTGTTACAGCATCATCTGCTGCAGGTTTAGAAACAGCACAGAAAGGCACAGCTCCAGAAGCACCAGGAATGCCCCAGTTTCCCCAGATTATTCAGGAAGAGGCTTTAGCATCAGCATCTAGAGACACTCGGGGGGACAGGCTCTCCACTGAGAGCAAGGGAATGGAATGCTGATAAATCCAAGGGGCACTGCAGGAACAAACTGGGTGTCATTCCCAAAGGTCCTGACAGAGTTTAACAGATGGCCTTTAGTACTGAACACAAATACAAATTAAAATCCAGTCACTGAAATTAATCTCTATTTTAATCTGTTTCTAAAAAACATTTTATCTGGCTTCTTTTAGCCCCTTTCTTAATGGAAGTGTTTGCTTGGCACTGTCCCCTTCTGAGTTTAGACTCTCCCAAATCGCTGCAGGGGCTGCCACCCGTGCAGCAGCCTCTGCCTGGGTGTGACGTAGATCACAAACTGCTTTTTCAGTCGGTGGCACGGGCTCAAAATCAGTCATTTTCTCTGAGAGGGTTTTTCATCCAGCTCATCCAGGCATGCCTGTGGTTTGGCACTGCTCACATCTGCAGCTCAAACGATAAATATTTAATTAAGGATTTGTGTCACTGATTGAATTCTCTCATATAAAAGTTTTACAGATCATTGAGAGCCACGGGATGGAAGTTATTTGTCGTTGCCACAGGGTGTGTTTTGGCTCCCATTTACAGCTGCTGTTCTCACTGGGTCCCACAGACTGAGCACCCTCTAAAAAATGGAAAAATACTGATTAGGAAAATGCAGAGTTTAGTTTGGGTCCTTGCGGGGTCAGAAGCTGAGTGAAGGACAATAGGCTGCCTGCAGAAAGGCTGGCAGCCTGGATCTGCTTTGGTGATACACAGGGAGATCAGGACTTGAGGGAATATTAATTTCCATCTGGGGCTGAGTTTGCAATGAGCTTTAAATTATTCAAATGGGGTCAGTGCACCTCGTGTCAGGTAGTGCCAGCAGCACATCCTGAAATCACTTCTGGTACAGAATGTCGGTGTCTCCTGGAATTTCAATGTGCACTGTTCCAAAAGCAATCAGAGATAATTATGTAAACAAGCAGGGCCTGGTAGTAACATCAGCATCTCATTATCCCACTAAAATTAAACCAAGATCAAAAGAGGGCTCCCATATCCAATGCATGCCACATCTTTGAGCGTTTTGGAGGAGATTTCCCCTAAGGAGAACATCATGTGTAGGCCTTACACCATATGTTCCAGCCTACACTTCTCCCAAGCTGTCTCAGCATTCCAAACCCAAGTTGTTAGACTTATCCCATAGTCTGGATAAAGACAGTGCTGGGTGGAAGTGGGAAAGGGAGAGTTCCTTGCTTTTATGATCTGAGCTGCCTCCAGCTGGTAGGAGGCCAGCACCAGCCAAAATATAAACTACCAAAAGATCCTGCAATCCAAAATGAATCATAGAATCATGGAATGTTAAGGAGTTGGAATGGACCTTGAAGATCATCTAGTCCAAATCTCTTCTGCCATGGGCACTAAACGAGGTTGCTCAAGGCTTTATCCAATGTGGTTTTGCCAGGGTTGGGGCATCCACAACCTCCCTGGGCAACTCGTGCCAGGGCCTCACCACCCCACAGTAAAATATTTCATGCTAATATTTAACTGAAGTGTCCCTTCTTCCAGTTTGTCCCATTACTCCTTGTCCTATCACTGTTACTCTTTGCCTTCCCTGTATTTGCTCTCACCAACACCCTGCAGTTGATCTGATCTGTAATGTCACCAAAGAGAGAAACCTCAGCTTGCGAGATCAAGTGGAATTCTCCATCCGTGAGATGAGCAGTTAATTACCAGCTTATTCTGAGCACAGTGACAGGCCAAAGGCAAGACTGGGAAAGAAAATCCAGGTATAAAGCAGAAATGATGGTACTGCCTATCTCCAGCTTCCACAACTCCAGGGAACACTGTCAGTCCTGTGCTCTGGGACTTGCACATCCAGGGAATTCAGATGTGCCGTGGATAAGCATCCCTGGGCTCTGGATGGCCTGGGAGCCCATTTGTGCTGAGATGCCCTCTCAGGCAGTGCTGGGATCTCGGCTCCCAGGTTCACAGAGTAGAATAATTCTGGAAGCAGCCACATTTTGGCCCCCTCTTCACTGCTTTATCCAAAAGATTTCTGCTGTTCTTGTTGTGCCCCCAAGTGCACAGCACATGATGGTGTTCCCAAATGGGGGGAAAAATTGCAGGAAATAAGCAGGAATGTTACAGACAGTAAATCATACACAGATTCCTCGAGGGCTGGATACAGATTCCGTTCAATCCCCTATGTTAAAACTTGATTAAATTGTTTCCAAATTCATCATCCAGCCTCTGGGATGACAAAATATCCAAGACAAGGGTTGTGCTGCACAGGAAGCCTTTGCTTAGGAGGGAGGGAGGGAGGGAAGTTAGAAGTTTTAGTTTTATCCACAGTAGGTTCAGTAACATTTCAAACTTCAGCTCAGACTTCTCCTGAATTTTACCTGTGAGCTCTGCATTACTCAGATGCCAGAGCACTCTCCCAAACTTTTGTGGGAGTTAATACAAAGCTCCCAGCCCTTCACAGCCTTCAATCTCTGCAAAACAATTCCAGTTGCCACGATCTGTCCTCCCAGGGTTCAGCCAACACTTGAGTGGCACTCAAGGTAAACAGCATCGAACGCACAGTCAGGAAAGAAAACAAGGCTGAAAAGCTGGAAGGTCACTGTCAAGGGAGTAGGAATTCCCTGTAAGAATGGATAATGCATATTCAGTAGTTGGTTGCAATTCCACACCTGGGGTTGAACCAAGGCTCTGATGGTCCTTGGCAGGAGTGCCCACAGCCTCCTCTGCACTTGCTCACAGGGGTTCGAAGGCAATGAAGGATGAGCAGGAATTACTCACTCCATGTGTATCCCCTTAGTGCAGGGTACTGGCAGGGTAACAGTTTGGAAAACACCAAGTAACCCATTGAATGAGCTGGAACTTTTCTACCACTGATCAAGAGATACTTTAAAGTCTTAAACTAATAAAGTTCATTTCTCCTCTGCCCTGTTTTACCTTGGAGTGGTCCTGACTGTACCCCAAATGCAGAGGAGACAGTGTGACTGAAATCTCTAAAGACACAGTGAGTCTGTAACAGGTTTCCAAACAAAAAATGTGAACTGTGAGTGACTGCAACTCCTTCTTCTCTCGAGCTCATGTTACTGCCAGACTGGGAAACCTCGAATGCTCAGCAGAGATCACCAGTTCCCTAGGCTGGGGAACAGAGACTGTGCCCTGCTGAAGCCCTCTCATTTCTCCCACCAGGTGCCTCTCCGTACCCTGGAGTGCAGATAGATGAGGATTTCTGCCGGCGGCTCAAGGAAGGGACTCGGATGAGATCTCCAGAGTATTCCACTCCTGAAGTGTAAGAGCTGCTGGCTTGTGTTGGGAGCTGATACATCTCACAAAAGAGATTGTGTTTAAGTGGGGAGGGGGAAGGAGACCACAGCTGTGTATTTTATTTTCAGTAAAGCTGTGGTTGGGTATATTTTGGGTGTCTGACAGCACAGACTAATGCTAAGGACAGCCCAAGCCAGCCTGACCTCTGCCAACAAGAAGATGATCAGATGCCCCATGTCAGTGGTAGTTCACGGAGCTCAGACTTCAGATTCCATGACAGAAACCCAGTATCCATAACCAGGGCTTATGTCAGCAATATCAGCAGGGCCCAGCAGCTAGACTCTGAGTTAGGTGAAAACCAAAAGCCTGCAGGCTCAGCTGGGGCAGCAATGTGGAAGCAAAAAGCATCCCACATGGAAACTAAAAGAGAATTTCAGCATGTGGAGATCTGAACTGGTCTTAATCCAAAGACTGACCAAACCAAGCAGCAGTGGAATGAAACAGTTTGGAAGAGAAGCTCCTGTCCTTTCCCATCCCTAATCCCTGGGGTTTTTTTCTCCAGCTACCAGACAATGCTGGATTGCTGGCATGGAGTCCCCACGGAGAGGCCAACTTTCACCGAGCTTGTGGAGCGCCTCGGGGATCTTCTTCAGGCCAACGTGCAGCAGGTACAGCAGGGCCAGCCTGTCTTTAATAAATGCAGTGGACACGTGTGAGCATGTGCAGAGGTGAAGGTTATTGAGCACTAATGAGAGATTTCACTTCCTACCAGAGCTCACAAGGAAAATGCCTGCTGGGATGAGTAATGACAGTGTTAACTACTCAAATGTTAATTTTACTTCTGATTTTCTCCACCTCCTTTGTCTCTCATTTTCCAAGTTTATGTTCACCAGTGCTCTTAGGAGCTTTACAGTTATGCAGCTTAAAGCACAGAAATTCTATCTTATCATTATTAATTTCATAATAGTTAAACCAGTTGTTTTCTTCTTCAGTAAGAACAACCAGACCAGTTATGCAATTGTCAATTTAATTGAAGAAGAAATTAAACACTCTCCTCCAGCTCCTTCCTGTTTGTAAACAAATTTAGTGGAGCTCAGTTGAAGAGGGCCCAGTCTGCAATATGAAGAGCTTGTGAGTTTGATTCTATAACCAAAGTAAATTAAGGAGACATAAAAATCATGATAAGGGAATAGGGCACTTAACTGCTTCTCAAAATTAAAAACAAACAAAAAAAAAGAAGCACAGGGAAATTTGGACAAATAGTTTCAGGAGCTAAAGGCAGAGTCATTCCTGAGGATTGCTGCAGGGGGGTAATGACAATGCAGAGCTCATTACCATGTGCAGAATCAATTCCTGGGAAGGACAAGAAATTAAATCCTTTCAGGCTCCCATTTTAAGGTCTGGCTCTTCCCAAGCCCCTGAAGTTGAACAAAACCAAGCAGTCTGTACATGGGCAATTGCTTCTGACCAGGACTGGAAGATCTGAGGCCATGTTCAGCCACCCCACATCAGAGGGTTCCCAAAGTGCCCCAGTTTCCTACCAAAGCCTCCTGCACAGTAATTCTTGGATGAAGTGTGAATTCTGACTTCCATGACTTCTACAGGGTGTGAGGAACATCATAATCACCTTGAACAAGCATCACAGAGTTAAGTTAAAACACGATCTAGTCCTTGCTCGGCACAAAGCTCTGTAGGATACAATAACCTCTCACATTTCAGATGCAGCACAAAATGAACTTCAGCAGCTCTGTGCTCTTTTCTGTTACTCATTTCATAGGATGGCAAAGACTATATTCCACTGAACATCACCTTGTGTCCAGACGGAGAATCCAACTGCAAAACCTGCCCTGTGGAAGAAAACCTGAACAACGGAGTGAATCGCTGGAGTGCAGTGGAAACTGGGTGAGAAAAACAGATACAGGGGTGGGCCAGCAAGAAACATTTCACTGTCTGGTGGCCTCTCTTAATATGGCTGGTGAAAGAATCAGACAAATTTATCACGGTGTTGGTTAAGATACAAGAGGTGAAAAAAGAGCTGTGGTCCAGGAAACTGGGCTGTGTGAGGATGTAACTGAGCTACAGCTGGTGCAGCATCTGCCTGGGTTTTATGCTGACCCCTCAACTTCCCTGCTTTCAGCAACAACAGCAAGAAGAGACCCCTGAGTGTGAAGACATTTGATGAGGTGCCGGTGGAAAAGGAGAAAGTGATGCATGAGGTAAGTGAGGTGACTGCATCCTTCCCCAGCAGGTTCACAGATCACTCGTCACCAGTGCCAGAAACACTCATTAGAGCTTTTGAAATCTGTTTGGTAGCAGAGAGCTTTAAATCAGACAGGAGATTTGGCCCCGGCATCTCACACCTGGGGCTGTGTGACAACAAAGAAGGACCTGCATTTCTCTTAACAAATAATTTAAAGAGAAGCTCACGTGTGATTGCCCTGGCTTTGATCAGGCTAAAGGGCTTTATATTACATATTTCAAGATATTTTTCCACCACAAGAAAGTGGCAGCTCATTGAAATGAAGCTCTTTGAGGGAAATGTGTCCAGAACACCTTCTGGCTGGCTGACAGTCACTCACTTGGGGGGGGTGAAGGTGTTCAGTTCTGGGTAGACAAGACCAAGATTCAAGCTCCTGGTCTTGATTCACACAAATTACTTTAACCTTGGATTTTCCTCGCTGCAAGTGAATTTATTTATTGCTAGTTTAATGCCATTGCAGGGTGGGAGAGTGTTAAAGGGTTTAATTTCCCTCCAGGGGAAAACAAAGGCTTGTTTTGTTACAGAATGAAGGCTCTGCATGTTGGCTTCCACTGAAATTATGGGTTGGGTTTTCTTATTTAAAAAAATCTGCAAGAATCTCCTGAATTCCCTCAGTGGTTCAGGCAGCCCCTCGCTGCAGCTCCATGTGCTGTCCCCACCTGCTGCCTCAATGGCACTTTCTGTGCCCCTAAGGAGGGACCTTTGCAATGCACAAATGCTCCAGGGGGATCAAAATTTAGGGAAGAAGCCTGAATCCCTCAGGAATCCTCCTGACACAGGAGGAGAAGCCTCAGGTGGTGAGGAGAAGCTGAAAGAAAGGCTCCAGCTGAGAGTGCCTCTTGGACAGAGCCATTCCTCAGAGCAGCTCCCTTGGGAAAGCTCAAGTCTCCAGCTCCAGCTTGTCCTGGAAATACTTCATGTCCTTGACAAACACAGCCTCATTTCTCATTTGTTCTCTGCTGAGCACAAACTGAGGCCCATTATTGCCTCGCATTTTGCCAGATGGAATTTCTGCCTCTTTATCAGTGCATCTCAGGGATTAGAAGGCTTAGAAGTTTCCCTGGTTCCTGCATCTTCCCTCTTGCAGGATAAAATCTGTCCCTGTGAATCACACAAAGACGTTTGCTAAATCAATCCAGTCTCAGTAAGAGATTATTGCTGCCAGCACGAGCATTACCTGCCTAAGTGCTCCCTGTTCGTGGCATTTTCAAATAAGCCTTTACATGAGGGGGGAAAAGTTTCCCAAAAGGGTGATAATACCTCAAGAAATCAGAAATAAACGTGATGTTTCAACAAGGATCTTTTAAAGCAAAATCAGTGTGTGATCTGCTTTTGGACAAAGTAAGTGCACTTGGGTTATTGAAGTTTTTCTTAATTATCCACCCTGAATAGTCATTAGGTCATGATTTCAAAGAGCTGCCTGGAGCTCTCCAAGTGCTCCACCACACCTTCCTGCCATTGTGCAATTATCTGCCATCTCTGTGGAGATTCTTTTACCAGAGAGGTGTAAGCAAAATGCAGAGCAGCCCTCAGATAAACTGTTCCTAGACCTCGTGTTTAAAAAGGAAACAGTCAAGATAAATTCCAGAGACAAGCTGGGTTTTACTGAGGGTTTGACAGACCTCATTAATTCAGGATTTTGCTTTATACTTTATAAACTCGTTTATAAACTGACCTTATTAACAACTGATAGATGACCAGAGCATGTATGAAAAGGCTTTTACTTGTTATTTATTGTTGGATGAGATTATTTTTTATATCTTGATCAGTTTGACTGGTAAAATAAGACTAAGTAGAGTTTCATTTCTATGTTGAGGGCTTTTGCTGTCTTGGTTCTGACAAATGCATAGATGTGTAACTTTCCAGCATTACAAAATATTTCAAATGCAAAGAAAGCCCCAGACCATTTAATATTAGTAAATTACTTCAAATGAGGACAGTGATGTCTGTGTATGTGTATAAACTCAGCACAAAGTTTAACTGCAGCCTTGAGACTCAGCTTTAAGTGCAGCACAAGCACAACCCCAACTTTAATCAAGACAGTTTTGTTGGACAGCTCATTAAAAAATCCATACAGGCCAGGGCCATCTATCTTTGCAAAGCACTTGCATTTACAAAATGCTGCTGAACTTCCACTTCCTTCAAACCCCAGTGTTTCCATTTGTGTATTTCCAGCAGGTATTCAGGGAGCTTTTCCTCGGAGGAGCCCAGCCAGAATTATTGGATATATTCTTTATGAATCTCAGTCTATTCATATCTCAGCTATCCTACGAACATGGTGCCCATATGTCACGCTTAATATCAGTTTCAAATTTGAAAATGTCAAATTATTTTTTGATATGTTCATTTTAAGGGTGCTCTTTGGAAATGCAGATCCAAAACCTTAATGCCATAAAAACAAGGGAAACATTCCCAGGCTCCAGAGCAGCATTATCAGGAACACATGGATAAAAATTGGTAACACAGGCCTTGATAAGAGCATATCCTGAAGGATTGAGAGCTCCTACACCAGTCCCAGCACAGGTTCCAGATATCCCTGATGTTCCCTCCCTTTTGCTCCTCAGGAGTCAGACAGTGGGATGGTGCTGACGTCGGATGAGATTAAAAGCCCCAAGAGGTTGGAAATCCGTTCCTGGCCCTATGGGATCATGGCTCTGGCGTGAGTACTTTGGGAGATTTCTTTTTCAGACAGTTCTTCCATTCAGAGAAATGCTTTTGAAATGTGCAATTTTGTTTCTGATGCCAAAAGGAAACCTCTGGATATCCAGGCAAGCTGAGAGGAGAGGAACTCTGAATTTCAGCCCCATAACCAGAAGAGCTTGGCTAATGTGTTTTAAGATCAAGGGGCAGCAGATTCTGCAAATGGAGAGTGATAGGAGGAAAAAATGAGACTATACAGGTCTAGTTTAGCTGTTTGTTCACTGCCTCCCCAGTGTTCTCTCTTAGTGATGGAGTGAAGTTTGAAGAACTTGATTTATTAACCCAAAAGCTGACTGTAATCATACCAGTGTGTATATTTAACTCAGACAGAAGGAATGGCACCTTTGCAGCTGGGATGTGAGTAGACTTGAAAGGCTTGTGCATAGTAAAGAGCAGCCCAAGCTCTGCAAAGCAGTGCCTGTACCAGAACCCTGCCTGCTACATTTGCTTTATCATCACTCTGAGACAGTCCTGCAGAGAATTCCCTAAATCCCACCACCTCCATGATCCTGGGGTTGTATTGTTCACACCTGGTTTACAAACAGAGGCTGGGATGGGGTTTGCTGGTTTTTTTATCCATTCATAGTACAATACAGAAGATTAAAAGCAGATTTTTAGCTTTTTGCTCACAGTTCTTTGTATTTCAGTAACAACCACACAGGCAGAGAGGTGACCCAGTAGTGAAAAAGGCCTTCTCCACCTTCCTAACAACAGTAACCCCTTTCACAGATTCAGATGTCAACATGCAGAATTTCAAAGAATAGCTGCCCAAAATATTAAAAAAGAAATTATTCTGTAGCAACAAATTCCTTGTCTATTCAGTTAATTAAGCTAATTACTGACTTGCCTAGGGTTTCCTCAGAAGTCTGCTGAGATTTGCATGAGTTTTCTCTACACTGATGAACTCCATGACCTTTCCCAGCAGAGCAGCTGCTTGTTCTACAGCAAGTCAGCCCTTTTCTGCATTCAAGAGAAATGAGGGATGAGAAGAAGCCTGGTGCCCTTCTGGATATTGTGGGAGAGCTCCCAGGAGAGGGCATGGTCAGAGTGTGGCAGTGTTTTGGAGGGGTTGACTCTCACTCAGAGAGAAAAGCAGGTGGAAGGGGTTTGCCTTGTCTTTTCAGGTCTCAAAAGCCACAATTTCCCTGAAGGCAGGGGAGGAGGAAAAGGGAGAAGGTTTCATAAGGAAAGGTGGGCAACACTAAGAGGAGCACTGGAAAGCTATGGACTGTGCTGGATAGGGGTGAGGCCTCAGGAATGGTGCTGCCCAGCAGCATTTTCCTGGTAGGGCTGGACCTGGTGGGATTAGCAGAGATCTCAATCCAGTTCCATGTTTTTATCCCCTGCACACATCCAGAGCATTCCTGCCAGCACAATCCATTGCTATGGAGACCAAATGGCACCAGCTCTAAAAACAGGAGCTCAAATGGCAGGAGCTGCATTTCTGTGCTGCTTTACCTGGGCTGATTCACCTCTTTCCTGCATGATGTCACATTGACACAAAACCAACACACACACTGCAGCCTCCCTGGTGGGATTTATCCCTCTGAGGATGTCTGTCACTCACCCCTGACAGCTTTTCTCTATTGCACTTCTCCTGTTTGGATAAAGAGTTGGCAGAGGAAGGTTCCCTCTCTGCCCCTTCTAGGCTTTCTCCTGAAAATCTGAAAAGTCAGCATCCAGCCAGATGTAGAAACACAAAAGTTCCATAACAGCCTGTTCTTTAGAGACTTCCAGGAAAACCCTCTGAACTGCTATCAGGCCCATTGGGAGTGAATGTGAGGCTCTGTGGGGGTCACTGAATCCCTGCCTGACCCCACCATCTGGGCTCTCCCCACTTCCAGTCAACACTTCCAGAGGGATTCCATCCAGCATGAGATTCCTGAGCCTTTCTGTGCCAGGCAGACCCTGACAGACCATCCCAGCAGAGCCTGCAGCAAGCTGTGCTCATTGTCTCCTGGTTCGCAGGCCCTGGCTCCCATGGCACGGACAGAGGTGTGGTTTTCCTTGGCCACATCCTTCCCTGAATGTTTGGAGTCCAGCTGAGGAAGCTTTTTTGTCAACTGCCTTTTTTTTGGAATCTTGCAGACCCTCACAGGCACAAAGAGCAGCTTTAGCAGTGCAGGGCACCCCAAAGCCCTCTCGTTTGAGGACAGGACACCCCTGGGTGCTCCTGCACTGATAAGTGGACAAACAAGGCTCCAAGGCCTGTGGAATAATCTAGAGAGGTCAGAAGGGAGTGTGGGTTTAACAGGGAAGATGAAGTCACCCTTGTTAATTGTGTATCTCTCTCTATCAAAAACATTTACCCTGGATCCTTTTCAAAGTCTTTCTTTTCTAAAACAAAACTGTTCAAAGGCTTACCATGTTTTCTAAACCAGGGTGGCTGCATTTATTATTTTTGCCAAAATCACACTGTTTATTTATCCTGCGTTCATTCCTCTGTTGAGTTTAAAATTTGCCAACAGCACACACCATGGAGTGTCAGTGTCAAGAGTTTAGTGAGGATGAATCTGATACTCTGGGCCTGGGCTCACTGTTAGGCTGGACTGAGCAGGTCTGAGCATTCCCTGCTGCTAAAACAGAGCAGGAAAGTTCTGAGCATTTTCTGCTGCTGAAGTAGAAAGTCACAGCAGCAGCTGCAGTGAGAGATGGAAAGATTGACTGGGATAACAACACTGGAATCAGCATTCAGGGAAGCACAGGGAGCACAGAGGGATTTAATGATGGGATGACTCTGGTGTCAGGTTCCATCTCACAATATTATCAGGCTACTGCCAAGCACTGCTTTAAAATTCTCCCAGAGACTCTATAATCAAGTTATTGTTTAAGATGACAAAAGGTTTGATATCTGCTCAGTTGTCCTCCCCCAGCCCTTCCCCTTCTCCCCCCAAATCCAATTATCCTCTGTTGCTCAGAAATCCCTGATCTGGTTCTGGCCCAGGCCCACAAGATCAGCTGAGGCTCAGCTGATCCGCTCTGGGCTCTGGATGCTGCATCCACATCCCATCACTGAGGGCTCTGCCTTTGCCAAAGCCAAGCTGGGCCTAAGGCAAGTCAGGAATACTGAAATGCTGGATTTTGCTCGGAACAGAAGGCAGACATGTCCAAACACAAAGTGCACAAAAGAAATACAGCCAGGATTGGGCTGGAATCCTTTTGCACCTTCTCAGAGAAATGAGGCATGGAAACATGTTTGCTCCAGGGCAGAATGGAGTTCAGAAGATAATAAATACATTTATTGTTGTGTCATGCAGCACCTTGCACTATGACCTGATCTGAGCTCTCCAAACTAGAATTTGGAATGAGTAGCTACTCAGGAGTTATGTAAACCACTTTTTTTTCAAGGATTTTTTTCAAGGATTTTTTTCAAGGATTAAGCTCTGTGCTTACAGTAGCAAGGACTAGAAGGGAATTGTGAGAGCCAGTGGATTTGACTGCAGTGTTTTCCATCCCACTGCTTTTGGACAGGCACAGCTGAGCAGCCTGGTCACAAATGTGAGGGGACACGAGGGTGGCTTTGGCTTGGGAAAACTTTGTTACCTGCAATTTGTGTTTAAAAGTGGTTCCAAACAATGAACCCCTGAGCCCAACCCCTCGAGTTCTCCTTGCCAGCAGACTGCTGATGCACTGGGACTGCCAGAGGGGAACCCAGGACGAAATTCCTACTGCACAGCACTCAGTTTAAAATGTATTAAAGCAAACTGTGAATCAGTCATTGCTACCAGAAGGAAAAAAACCAACCCTTTTATTTCTTTAATTGCAGAAAAATTAAAATAAAAAAATTAACCACTCTTACTCTGAGCCTCATTAAACACCTTTGAAAGCTCCTACAAAGCCCTGAAGCTCCTACATGTTATTAGGAGATGTAGTCATGAGACAAACTGCCCTACTTGGCAGCAATCAGCCCAATTTCTCATCTTTCCCTAAACACAGCTTCTGAACACGGCCAGGTTTCCTACATGGACAGAAAAGTCTATTAGTTTTTCCCACTCAGGGCAAAATACTTGGGTTTCTAATTGCAGAGCAGTAGGAGCTGCTCTGGAGTGAGTGCTGCACTTGGGGCTGGAATCCCTCCCTGCTCAGGGTGATTTTCCTGCAGCCATCCCTCTTTCTCCACACTCCTCTTCAAGTCATTGACACCAAAATTGAGATTAACAGAAACTGGCTCCCTCTCACATAAAATAAACAGCTCCACTAATGGTTTCCCAGCTCTTTGATGATTTCAGTATTTTTCTACCTCCAAATCTCTGGTTTGTGCAGTAGGAGGAAAAAGCCTCAGTAGGTCACTCAGGGCTTCAAGCTACTGCAGGATTTCCTCTGTGGTATCTTCTAAACAACTTTGGCACCTTCAGAAAACTAAAAAGTTTGTGGAAGATTACTTAATATTCAGGCTGGGTCCCTAGACAGGACACCTTGTGCAAGGACAAATGAGTTCTCAGGGTGGTCCCTGCAAAATGTGACAATTTGGGGTCTGTGGGCAGCTGAATTCCAGCTGAATGATGTGGAATTCCCACCTCAATCCTCAGTGCTGTGCCGTGGTGGCAGCACTGACAAGGGAGCCTGGGCTGGGACTGTCCCAGCTCGGAGCAGATTTATCCCCACTGAGCATCTCTGATGGGCTCCCACAGCACTGGGGGGTCAGGCAGAGGCAAAGCAGTGAGGAAACACCTCGTGGGCAGCGCAGTGCCAGCCCAGGAGAGGCACTGAACCCAGGAATGGCAGCTTTTAATGAAATGGTTTAATTATATAAGCATTAGTAACTTGTGGAGCTGCAGAACTGTGATGAATCAAATCTAACCCCTCCAGTCAGATAGTGTTTATTGGGGGGCTCAGGGAGAAGGTCTCTGCCTTACACAGGGCAGTCCAAGTGGCCTGGGCCATAAAGGGGCTTTTGGTGTGCCCTGGAGCCCCAAGCACCATGTCCCAGGCAAGGCTGAGCTCTGAGGGGCTGAGGCAGCTTCTGAGATGCCAAGGGCAGGTGAAAAAGGGATGCTGCAGCCTCATCCCCTGGAGCAGCATCTGCACATGCAGAGCAGAGCCAATGTCAGTGGCAGAACCATGAAAGGGAAAAATGCAAAGCCCCTTGGAGAGCTTTCATTAGGAAATGCCTTTCGATTAAAGGAATAGCACTGGAAGTTAATTGCATTTTGGTCTGCCATTAGATAGCAAATGACACAACTTCCTTCTGACCTAATTCATCAGCTTTCTGTGCTTGGAGCAGATAGGAGATGGCAGCATTTAGGAGTCCTTCAAAGCCCAGCCTGATTTCGGCAACAGGCGGAGTTATTCCCAGATATCCGATCTCCTGACCCACGGGGCAGGAACCCAACAGGAACACTTGCTGGGAGTCTGCAGGGGGCTGAAAATTTCCCGTTGTGTGGCCAAACCAAACCCTAATAACTCAGAGACATGCAGATTTGGGGCCAAGTTCAACAGATACTTTCAAGCTTCTCCCTGTCTCCAGTGACAGCTTTAATACCTGGCAAATTGGAAGCTGGAGCATCCACGGAATTGTCTGACACGAGTCAATGGAAGTGAGCAACAAAAAGAGAATTCCATAAATAAACAGTGAGGCAAAGCTGTGGTTCCTTTGCTCATGCCAGGGAAGAGTTTGTCTGCAGATGAGCTGTGTGTGTAGAGAAGGGACAGCTGCCAAATGTCCAGGATACAAAAGGAGTTTCCACTCGTGTTTTTCTCTGGACAATGAGGAAAAGCTTAGTTGTGAAAGCAGAGGGCGCTACATTTTTTGTTGAAGTTCTCAGGGTTATTATTTATTTTAGGATTTCTGCTCTGCTGCTGCACAGGTTTGGTTCCAATGCCTTGTGCAGTTCTGAAAGCACAGGAACAGCAGCTTTGCTCTATAAACTGCAGAAATCATAGAACCCAAGCTCATTCTAGACATGCAAGACATGGTGGCTTGGCTCTTAAAGCTCAGGTTCACTTCCCAAAGCTGGAGATGCAAACCTGCCATGGAAAGCCAGCCCAGCACACTAAAATCCCACCTAAAATCAGACAGCCCATGTCCCACTGCAGCTGAGCAGAGCTGCAGCTGTGTGTTATGGCTGAATTTGGCTGCACAAGAGCTTCGTGACTGATGTACAGAACATCACCACACATTCCCCCACAGCAGAGAACTGCAGGGGTAGATAATTCACAGATGGAGCCTACAGGCTGTTCCTGTGGCTGTGCAAAGAGCAGAAACCAGTGGCTACTCCAGCCAGTGCTCTGAACACCTGGGATCTTCCCAGAACCAGAAAAAAATCCTGATTTTCTTTTTCTTTTTAATATAGTGACACTGGTTCTGTCAGCCAGTGACAATACCTGCAGCTTGTGGGAAACCTGATGCTTTTGACAGGTTCCAGATTCAGAGGCAAGGGAGCACAACTTGTAAAGTCCCAGCAGCAGAACCCAGCAGGGCAGATTTACCCTTTCCATCTGAAAGGAGCTGTGTGACCATCCAGCCTGCTCTCTGCTGTGCCACCACAAAACAAGACACACACAGAGCTCCTGTCCTGGATCTGCTATTTTCCTATTCATGGCTTTGGCTCCCCTCCCTCCAGTTGCTGTGTCTGGCTCCTGGCTGTTGTTTGTTCCCTGGAGCAGGAACTGGCTCTGCCTTCTTCCTAAAGCACCCCAGTGAGCCCATGAGCAGCTGCTGGGGGCTGCAGCAGTGCCAGTAAAATGAGTGTCATGAATTCTACAATTATTTGATGAACTGTTGACTATTTGGATTTGGTTTAGGGTCATTAAAATGTAACTTTATACTACTTTAAACACACATGAAATACACACACGAAGTGCTTGGGCACTGCCTGGTTTTTAATTCTCCCAGGCACATTCAAGTCATTCTGAACTGACACTTGAGCAGTGCTGGGATAAGTCTGTGACCGAGGTTCCTTCCCAAGAGCTGCAGTTAAAGGCTCCTGAGCGAAGTGCAGCAGCTCAAAAGCCATTCTCACACTGGGATCCTGTTGAGAATCACCCCTCAATTATCCAGGCCTCTGCCAATGAATTGCTCAGATGGCAGAAACCAAGGTTGACAGAACATTATTTTTAAGGCAGCCTATGACAGAAAGAACCTTTTTAGTTCTCCACAACCCTTGTGCTGTTCCTCAAAGTCACCTTGTGATGCAAATCTTCTCAGGGTTCTCCTGCTTTTAACCCTGAGGCTGCTCCATGTGATGGAAGTTGCTCTGCCCCATGCCTCCATCACCTGGAACAAGGGAAGACAGGAGATAAAAGCAACAGCAATGCTGCAACCACTGCCCTTCACCAGCCCCTGGCTCAGGAATGTTAAAGGGCTGGGGAGTATAAAAGGGATTTTGCCCTGCACTGCCTGAGCATGTTCAATGCACACTCTTGCTTTCAGTATCGGTTTAAATTAGAGTCTGTCAGAGATTATTCAGTATTTCATCCCTTATTATGCTTCAAGAAAAGTCATAGCTTTCAGTTCTGCTTTCAGAAAAGTCAAATTTTTACTGACCTGTGTCAGAACAATGAGGGAGGATATTACTGTATGTATAGGACAGGTGCCTTTACAAGTAAGAGATCTGTAGTGCACTGAAATGTGGTGAGCTGAAAGGACAGGGAAGCAGAGCTCCTGAAATTACTCCTATATCCATTTTTAAAACATTGAGTTATTTAAAATATCTATCTCAGTTCCTTCATCCAGTCAGTAAAATGTCACTGTCTTGCACAGTGCCATAGAGGTAAATTGACATTTTTATATATTTACTTTTTAAAGACATAATTTTGCCCAGTAATTACGGAGCCAGGGTGGATACATCCCAATGTTTGTTCCCAACAGGCGGAGAGCTGTGAGCAGGAGCAAGGAATCCATCCTATCTGACCACGAGACAGTCAAGTACCAGCCAGCAGTGCAGGTGGAAGAGGACACCATGGAGTTCCCCCTGGAAGACTCTGTCCTGCTCCCTATGGATCCCAACCTGGAATGCCACAGCCCTCCTCCGGATTACAACTCCGTCATCCACTACTCGGCCCCCCCAGTGTAACCAGTGCCCCCAGCACAGGTTGCACCTCAGCCTTGCCAGGTTCTCCTGTGCCTCCGGGGAGCCTGGGTAAAACAGAAGGGAATTCTGCCAGGATAATGCTTCACTTGTTTCTTCTGGCACATCTCGAATGTGATTAGAAACAATTTAAGGGCATCTTCTCTCTTCTCTTTAAAGGCCTATTGCAAGATCTGCAGTGAATTAATAACATTCTGTCTGTCAGAGTCACAGCAGGAGCTGTAACCCTGAACTGCTGCCACTCCTTGCCCCTGGCTGGGGCTGCTCATTGGCGCTGGCAGATCCACAGGTTCCTGCATTCCCACTTCACTCCATCAGGGTCATGCCAAGCTGGTTGGGAACACAAGATTCAAGCTCCTGGCCCTGCACACATCCTGCAGGGACTGGTTAGGATATTTTGAAATCCAAGATATTTTGGTTGCAATTTGGATTTAATAATTTCCACTGCCCAGAGGATACACTCCTAAAGATGGTATGGCCCAAAGCAAGCTGGGAGTACCTGTGTGCCTGCTCTGTTGGGCCAGCAGGACACACAGTGTGGTTAAATCTGATCTGGGCTTCCCCCTTGTTCAAACAGCAGTTTATTCAGCAGACATGCAATAGGGAACCTTGCTGGAGATGCATCTGTGATGGTTGCAAGACAAAATCACTGCCTTAAATAAGAACCTTCTTAACTCAAACAGAATTTCCCAGCTGACATGCACACGTTTGCTTAAATGTGCAGAAAATTCTCATTACCAGCACGAGAGTTACACAAAAACTCACACACACCCTTGAGGCACCAGCAGGGCAGCAGCATTTTTATGTTTCCTTTCTGCACACAGGCTATTTACTAAAGCAACACACAAAAAAAGCATTTCCTCTGGATTCTGTGGTGGGTGCCCAAGGGTTTGACCCTGGCGATACTGGCCCGTGCTAAGCAAGCCCATGTGACGCGCATTTATCTCTGACTGTCTTGCCAAGGTACATACTGGTATCACATTCAAATCCCTTCCTGGGGTCAGGGTAATTCAAAGCTTTTGTTGCAGCAGGACTGAAAGGATCACAAATTCTCACATGTGAGAGATTCATGGGAAAGCTCTCCAGGCTGCAAGTAGAAAAAGCCAGGACGAGCAAGACGTTCATTGGCAGCGAGGGCTGTAACCTCCTGAGTTACAAACTGATCTATAAGTGGCTCCCTGTGCAGTTTCCTCCAAGCTCTGCACAGCCCTTCCCTTTCCTTCCTTGATTTGACTTCTTCAGCGGAAAAAGAATTTTTCTTCATGATTCAGACTAGAGGGGGATGAAATCCAACCCTTGCAAAATGATGATGTTACCTTGGCAAAGACAGCTGCACACCCTCGCAGCAGCGAAGGAAGCTTTTCTGGATGAGTGCTTGCAGTGGGCTACGCTGGAGGAATCACAAACAAGCCTCAGGTATTATCAAAGGGGAAAACAAATCTCCAAACCCCACACCACGTTAACTGTGAATGCTCAAGCATCTGAAGGATGGGTTCTGGGGAACTGCACTGCTCCTTCTCCTTGACTTCAAAGTCACTTATTAATCACCTGCAGTCCCTCCAGAGCCCCCTGCTCATAGTGCACCTGTAGATAGGTGTGGGCTGTAGTTGCTTTATGGTCATTTTGCACTGCTTTGTATTTTAGTACCTATGTATTAAGTAGAGCTGGTCATAGAAGAGAAGAAACTACTGGGAAAGAATTCTGATGAGCCCCAGAAAGCTCATTGGATCCGTTTTTCATCAAACACTTATTAGTTACCTATAGTTCTGATCAAGTAATCAATCAGTTCTTGTGGAAATAAATTATTGATGAGGCAAAGGAAAAGCAGGTGCAGACAGTGTGTGTGGCTCTGCTGTTGATGGCATCAGCTGGCTACTCAGTTGGCCTCAGTTTGTTACTGCACCTTGAGCTGGAGGGTGAGAAAAGGGCGCTGAAAAACCTTCACTTATGAACTTGGAAATGTAGGAACAAAACCTGCACGTGTGCTCTGTGCTTTGTGGAAGAATGGGGAACTGCTGGGTGAGCTGAGCACATGGCCTCCCCCTCTCCGAAGGATGAGCTGCAGGGGTTTCTCTGAGGAGCGCGTTTGGGGAGCAGAGCCCAGCGGACTGTGGGGAGCCAGGGCCCTTCTGGCTCTCAGTAACAAACATCAGCCTTTCTGTGCCACCTGAGATGGTGAAACAGGGCACAGGCTCGAGATGTTTAAACCCCTGGTTGCACTGACAGCCCCCAAATCTGAGGGCTCCTCTGCAGTGGCAGAATCGAGAATGTCCTGAGCAGATCCGAGTGTCCAGTGATGGAAGGGACTGACTGATGTTTGGGCAGCTGTTTCCAATGTTTATTTTGAGTGGAAGATATTTTCCTCCTTATAGTAAATGTAACAAGCAAAAGTATTGCCTGAAAAGTATTATTGAACATATTGTCTTCTATTTTATTTACTAATATTTTGTTTGTCCTTCTCTTGCCTCCCTTAATTTAATTATTGTTCTCTTCTTCCAACGATGTATATAGTGTACCCCCTAGCAACAAATATAGTGATTCATTTATATGGTCAAATTTGTAACATTTTAGTCCAAAGAGAAAGAGATACCCACATGTAACAGAGTTAAGTATTGTACTAAACATTTCACTAATGCTTGCAGGCCAGGCTCCAGTTTACAGTGCCCCACTAGTGCCACGGCACAGCAGCTCTCTTGGCTGTGTCTCTCTGCCTCTCACTTACTCTCCTCGTTATTTAGTTTCAGTTAGGAAACAGGAATCTGGAAGAATTTGGCAGGTTTATCTCATTCCTGGATGTGTCACCATGTGCAGCTCATGTTAAAGGTGAGGGATTTCCACTGCCTGGGTTTTAATTGGAGGCTGGTGGATTGGCTAGAGGATCAGAAGGGGTAAACTGTTTAAATGATGTGATGTTTATTGTTTTTTCAGACGTCTCAGGGATTCTTACTCAACTCCTGTCTGCCAGCTGCTTTCTCTAACCTGAGCTCAGTGGGATCTGTATTAACATGTTCCTTCGTTTCCTTTGTTTGGTGCTCCCTCCTACTGGTTTTGTGCTCTTGGAAGTCCAGAGAATTGGGACAGAGGAGCTCAGAGCTCTCCATGGAATTGTGCTGCCTCCTCTCCATCACCTCCCACTTAGGTGTCCAAGTGCCTTCACCTGCATGTCCAGGCTGGTGTTTGTAACAATCTCCTGTCTCCTATTTTCTCTGCTTTTCATCTGTTTCTTGTTATTTGCCCTCCCAGTCCCTTTGGATTGCTTTGCTCTGCCTTTTCCTTAAGATCAGGTGTAGGATGGTTTGACTGCTGTTTAACCTGTGCTTGCAGGGGCTGAACTAGATAACCTAAAGCGTTTTTCACATTCAATACTCACTATATAGCCATGGAAAACTAGTTTATATTAGTTTGTCTGGAAGTCTCTTTGTGTCCTTCCCTGAACAGGAGAAGCTTTTTAATCTACTGATTTTTCCATATTGGTGTCTGGAGCAAAATGAAGGCTGGTGACTGTGTGAATCTGATCTTTCCCAGAGTCCTTTCCTCAAACAATGAGGTTTCTGCAAGGTTCTCCCAAGTTATCCTCACAAGAAGGGGGTTCCAGGCAGGATGCTGAGCCCACAGTATCCTCTTGGGATATCAAGGAATTCAGATAAAACTCAAAGTCTGAGTAATGGTGTTAAACAAACCCCTGACTGCTGCAGGTGAACATATTTAGGGCTCCTGCAGCCCCCAGCTGCTCTACTTGACATCCACTGACACAAACCCTCTCTCCAGTCACCTGCTTGGCAAATGCCCAGGACAGCCCAGAGTATCCAGGTGTTTCTCTCATTGGATTTGCTCTCCTGTACACTGCAAGTGTGATTTATCTCCTCACTGATCCTTCACGTCCTGTCTCACTTTGCAGATTCCATCTGGCCTCTCCCAGCTCTGGGGATGTGGGCTGGGCTCCAGGATCCCTAAATCCCACCAGCACCAACTGGGCACACCAGGAGCTGTTTGCAAGCAAATAGCTACAGGGCAAGATAAGCGTTATCAGGTTTCCCTGAATGCAGGAGTTGCTCAGGATCAGTATCATACTCACAGATCAGCCTGGAGTTTTTTCTTATCATACAGTAAATAAAAACCACAAAAGGCAGCAATAATTCTTTTCTCCTTCCCTGAAAATGTAATGGCCAAATGCTGGGATCCATTTTCCTGGGTTTTTGCTACATCACAAAAGAACAGAAAGAATTTTGCCAAAGTCATGGCACCAGCACCATCTTGCACAAGTAAAATTCAGGGAGGAGTTTGGGATTTGACCCTCTCAGGAGTCAGGCAGTGTACAGGGGACTATGGAAGTGTTGTGCCCAAGCACTGGGTGGTTTGTTTGACATTGTTATGTCCATATTTTGTGAATATAGAATGGGAAGCTTGGCCTGTGTCAGCTGGGACCACAAGGGTTACAGGGAGATCAGTGTGGGATGCACTGAGCAGCATCCTGTTCTCCTGGTAGTACTCAATTCATTTTTCCTTAGACCTTGAGTTGTCAAAGCAGCCACTGAAAACTGGGAAACAACCAGTAACTTGGGACCTACAGAAATAAACTAAGGAAAACTGGGAAAAGCCAGGAACTTGGGACTTGCAGAAATAAACCAAGAGCCATGTTCAAACCACCAAGGAATGTTTGTCTGCCATGTTCCTGTCTGTCTGAAGAATGTATGCACTGAAAACAATGCTTTCTTATGTAGTCAAAAATTGTACTGTATCTATTAACCAAAAAAATAAAAAGATTCTATATTTATACAGCCCAGGGGTCCTTTGTGTCATCTCTTGGTTTGAAAAGCATTGTCCTTGGAGCAGAATAAAAATAAATAATGCAACAGTTTTGAGAGATTTTTACAAGGCATAGATCTCATCCAAATTTCTACAGGGGGTTCCAAAGTCAGGACAGAGGCTGCCACGCTCTCCCTGCTCAGAGGGAACTGTCCACTGCATTTGCTTAAAAGATTCACAGACCTCCAAAAAAAATGGGCAATTTGCTGGAGAAATGCACCAAACCAGCTGCTGCCAAGAACAGCCCATGGAGCACAGACATTGTGTCTGGTTACTTCTAAAATATCTCAATAAATGGGACTGAAAGAGAAGAGAGAATCACAATTCTGCCTTCTAAGGACAGCCCACGGTCACCAAAGCGTGGAAGTACAGAAGTCTGTGAAGATAATCTGCAGAGCATGAGGGCATTTGGGACTTGTTCAGCCTCAAAATTCCAGAAATTGTGTTGGATTTGGCTTGCCATAATATTCTAAAAAGAACACAATTAAATAAATACTACCCAATATGTTACTGAATTCTCTTTTGAATAAACTCTGCGCTGTTGAAATAGAGAATATTCCATGCTCTCCTTTTGTAGTGAAGGTTTAACATTCAGAATGCCAAAGGAAAAAATCTCCCAGCTCCATCCAAGTGCAGCAGACCTGCTGCCATTTCCTCACCAGCTGGTTGGTTTTTCTGGAATACCATTTCCCATTCCTCTTTCCACTTTGCTGGCACAGCGGGTAACTACCAGCAGAAAAAAAAAAAATAAGATTTTTATTTTACAGACTGACAAATACCAGTTTCTACTCATGGCTTTAAAAAAATACTGGTATTAGGAAAGAGAAAAAAGAAGTGTGTTAGAGTTTCAGAGCCATTCTTCCATTAGCAGCCTTAAAAGTTATCGGGCTGTGTATTTTGCCAGTCACATTAAAAACTATGAAGCACTCAAGTCCCTTCAAACATTTTAGCTTCTCTTCATTCCCTGTTCCAAACAGTCCTAGAAATAAGTGTCTAAATTATACATGTCATTGGAAATGCAGCAATCTCCTTTCATCCCCATAATGAGCAGGAACATTCTTCTCTGTAAACTAAAGAATGTTTTAGTTCCTTGTATAAGGCATGAGTCACCGCCAGCTCTGCGCTGCGGAGCCGCCTTCCCGCCGAAGCAACGGATTAAAGAGGGGAAGCAAAATATACAAAATTAACTCTGATTTGCTTTTAGCACTAAATGTGAATTATTAATCACATCCAGCTTGAGTTCCACTTGTGGAAGGGACCCTTGTTATGGCAAGGCTCAGAAAGGAATTTGTGGAAAACGGACAACATTGGGAATGCAGAAATGGAAGCTTTGCTCTTAGGTCTCGGTCAGGAGATGTAATTTCTCCATCCCTTACTTTTGCTGGATGGGATGGAAAAGATTTTTGGTTTTATAGCAGCAGCACGTAGAGAGGCCAAATCAGAAAATCTCAGCCTAAAGGATAGAAGCTTGGTGGCTTTGGGTGATAAGAATCCCAGGAGAAAATAAGGACTAGCAGGAGAAAGATTTAGGATTAAGATAAACAGATTTGGTAGTGGTGACATTAGAAAGCTGAGAAGGGAATCCAGCTGATTTCCAGTCAAGTCCTTTTTCCTTCCTCCCATACTCAGACGTCACTTGAGAGGGTTTATAAAGTGCAAAGGTTTAGAAAGAGTAGAAAATGCTGTTCATTCTCAGTGCTTTGGACACACTGAGGCCACAAGCAGTAGATGATAACATTGTGGCAGAACCTTCCAGTATCCCACAGCTTCCAGAGGCTCCCAGCACACATTCCATGGCCAGTTTTGGTGGCACACAGAAAATCCCTTGCTGCCTACACTGGGATGAGCTGGCTCTGTGTGGAGAGTGGGAGAAGCCCCACAAGGGCCATAAAATAACCATTCTTTTGTCAGCATAGTCAGTGATGAGTGGCAGTTGTTCCTACAGCCTGATGAGATTCATTAAAACTCTGAGAGGAGAAACTGCTCTCTCTAAACTCCTCCAGGGGCTCAGGAGCCAGAGCTCAGGGAATCACAGCTGTGGCAGCTCACTTCACCTCTCTGCAGGTGCACTGAGGCACAAAGTGAGACCTGTCTGTTCCTCTCATCTCTGCAGTCACTGAGGGCTTTACTCCACATCTGCTCGGACCACAAGGGCAGAGTAACATGGTTTCTAAATACTCCTGGTCCAGATTTCCTCAAGGAGCCTTTCAGAGAGGGCTGTGGCTCCCAGGAAGTAACAGGACTGAAGCTGTCATAATATCAAATGCCAAATGTCAGGATAATGAAATAAATTAGGAGAGCCTCCCATATTCTTCCTAAGAGTTTGTCACTCATGATGCTCACCCTGAGTACGTGATCCACACAGAACCCCTGGGGCTGATTCCAGCCTCTTCTTCACTGAGCAGAAATAACACCCAGTAAAGAAGAAGTATTTCCTCTGAGCTTTAAAATGTTCACCTTCGGGATACAGAGATTATTCCTCAGAATGTGAGTTGACCACAGAGGAGATAAAGAGATGGAGTTATTCTGTCAGCTCTTCTGAGCCCTGTGAGCACATGGAAGGAGCTTTGGTTGAAGTGAGAACCTACAATACTCTGTGAAAAATGAGTAATGCTTGTAAACTCAGTGTAGGAAAGGGCAGGAATAGATGTCCACAGGGTGCTCTCTTGGCTAACTCCATGGTAAGGATACTACAGGATTAAGCCCATCTCTTGCATACTTTTAGGGCAAACTGCAGCTCCACAGGTGCTTTAGTCAGTTCAGTGATTTCACTCAGAGTGATCTGGCCCATCCAAACAAAGGCAAAAATACTCTTTCAAATATTAAGAGTGACATTAGGAACCTTATGACATTCACTGAGGACAAATCCTTGAGAAGGACAAATCCTTGAGAAGGACTAAACCCTCTCTGTGACACATTTTGGGGCTTACTGCAGGGCCAGACCTGCAGGGGGGTTGAGTTCAGACCCCTTGAGGTCCCTTCCAGCCAAGCCTGAGTCATTGTTTTATCCCAGCATGCAGTGAAATCACCAGGATAACCCCCAAGCCACACAGGCCCGGCCTTTCCAAACGGTAGAGATGGGGTTGGTGACTCACCTGGAGCCTCCCAGAACTCTGGGAATAGTGGAAAGTGGAGTCTGCTAATAATTAATGACTTTTTTGTCTGCATCCAGACAAAAGATGATGTCACGTAGCGAAGCAAAACGAAACAAATGACATTCTTCTTGTGTAAAAACAAGCCTGAGTTGGCTTTTCTAAGAAAACTCCCAGGCAATTTTATCTCACAGCTTCATAGAGACTTTTGTGCCTTTTGTTTTTCCCTCCTGCTCCTCTGCTTCGCTTGTCAGACAACAAACAGCACTCAGTGTTCTCTCATGGCAGAATTGATGCATTTATCACACCTAAACAGTGATATTAGACATTAGCTAATCATGTCCACTCTATTAATTGTGAACTGTCCATTTCCTGGATCTCTTTCAGGGACAAGATTCATAATGCCATGATCCTCTGGAAAGTCCAGTCTCCAAAATCACATCAAATTTCTGAAGTCATTATAGAAAGTTTTTTAAAACCTGAGTCTTCTCCTTTGCAGATGAAGCAGGAATTTTTCTCTCTGATGTCATGTGGGGGAAAGAGGCCCAAGCACCTGTCAATAACACACTGATCCTTGTCTGAGTCAGACATGATGAGTGTTTCTCCTTTTACCACGGCTTTTTCTGCTCACAGTTGTTACTGTGAAAACTTTGTGATGTCTGCCTTTTCCCTCGTCTTTCTTTCTTCCCCTGTAACACTGTTAAACAAAAATTCAAACCTGACAGCAGGCAGGATCAAAGACACCAGGAGCATAATGAAGTCCTTGCTTTGCCACTGAAGAAAACTCATCCCTGGAACTCCCACATGTAGGGCTGTGCCTTCTGCCCTTCCAGGAGGAGCAATATTAGCATGACTTTTTAAAGCTAGGACTACACACTTAGTGATCCTCAGGGCCAACAGAACAAACCTGGCATCTCTGGACACTCATCTTGGAGCAGCAGTTGTTATTTTTAAACTGGACCATTGTCACAGTGAATTCCTCAAAATCCCAAAGGTTAATTTGTTTTTCATAACTTGCGTTAAAAAAAACCCAAACCAAAACAAAAACAGAAAAAAAAAACCCAAACCAACAACCAACCAAGAACTTTATTATTTTCTGGGAGAGTTTTGACCTTTTATTCATGTATATTTTTCAAAGCCAGCCTTGCACTGTTTACGCCCCAAGCTAGAATGTCACAAGCCATCTTAGCAGGGAGCAGAACCACAAAGACAAGCAGGGTAAGGCAAGGAGAGCAGGTGGAAGGGGGTGAGAATCAGCAATGTGGGGTTCAAGGTAATGGGTTCCTTAATCTTGTCTGCTGAAACATCTGGGATGGACGGGATTGCATTCCTCTCTTTCCCCAAAGCCTCTGAAACAAGCACCAAACGCCCCTACTGACACAACATCAAGATGAAAGTGTGACACGACTGTACAGCCCCATGAGAGAAGGACAGGAGGGTGGAGTGGAGCCAAACCCTCATCTCCCCAAGCACTGAAAGAGCTGGATCCAAATCTGGCCATCACAAACCACTCCTTGCCTGGGTGATGGATTGTTTCTGAATCCAAACTGCACTGGAGGTTACAGCAGCAATTCCTCCTCTGTCAGGATGACTCATGGCCAGCTCAGACACTGACACCTATTGACTCAGCATCCCTCTGCTGAATGAGATTTTCCTGTGCTGATGAAACACTCTTTGGCCTTGATGTTAATATTTGAATCTGTGAGATCCCAGATGCCTTCAGGATGTTGTAATAAATGGGATGTGCCAACAGATTGCAAAGGAAAGTGAGGCTGTCTTCTTCTTCTTTGCATTTGAACCATTATTTCCTTCCAGGAAGGAAAAGGCAGGAACTGAGGAGAAAAAAGGTGCTGTTCTTCAGGAGGTGTTCTGGAGCTGGCCATGGTACATTGCTTCTCTCTGCTCTGGGAGTACAGACCTGCATCTTACTGGGGCCAGGTCCTGCATCAAATCTCCTTAAAGAGCCACAGAGAAGCACTGACCCCGCAGCTCTGTGTCCCTGAGAGCCAACATTCATCTCAGTCAAGGGAAGAAAGAAAATTCCCAGCTGACAAGAGAAAACCAGATTCCAGATGTACCCAGGAATAAATCTGACCTATTCAAAATACAGGCAGAAGTTTTCTCTGGACTCGAGTAGATTGCAGCTCTCTGAAGAAAAAAATGTACTGTAGTGCTGCCCTAAATCATGCCCAGTAATTCCCTCCTCCTAACATTATCCCAAGGGTGGTACAATTAACAGTAATCTATTTATTAATAGAGTTCATTGAGTACACAGGTGTCAGGGAGGTCTTTATTTCAGCAAGACTAACACCCATCTGTTTTTCTGGTTTAACCCCATTCAGTAAAGAGCAATATTTTAATGGGCTTAAACACTAACTACTCACTGAGTAGTTTGTGAGTAAAGAGAAGTGCAACAGTCTACACACTGTGTTCATGCTGCCCTACTCCAGCCTGATACAATGGGAAAAGACCTGAAAAGGGAGAGTCCTCCTGGGAGCTGGAAAATCCATGCAAGGACAGAAAGATCTCGGTGCTGTGACATTAATAAATTTTGCACCATCCAGGATTTAGTTAAGTCCCCCTGACACCCACCAGACAGAGCTGCACTGATACCTGGATTAGTGCACAGTCACATCACTTGACTCCCTCAGATTCAGTGCACAATTTGTCCTTCAGAAAATTCCTTCCTTTCCTGGTTCCATGCAAAGTGCCCCAAACGGTGCTGTGGAAGACGGGTCTTCATCTGGGAATCCATCATTACCATGGATTTAGCCATCTTCTTTTCTGCAGGGAAATCCACAAACAGCTCCCACAAAGGCAGCAAACCAAAGCAGCCCATCAGACCACAGCCTGGCTTTCGAGTTTTTCATTATTTTAGTTCCCCACTCTATTTGGAGGCTGGGAAATTTAGGAAATTCAAACCAAATTACAGTGTTGGGAAGCACATTCAATTTTCTTTAAAGGCAGACAAAGGCTGCAAAACATTCTGTGAGCACAGCACGAGTTATCTCAAAAAATATGAAAAATGCCAATAAAGGACAGCATCAATCCCAAAATGGATTCATTTCTTTTTAAAGACTCTTCAATGGAAGCCTGAAATCTGGGCAGAAACACTGCATAGGCTGCATTTGCTGGGGTTTATATTCCCACACCTCAGAGTCCAGCTCATCATTCCCAGTTACTCCATTTGTGTTGGGCCCGGTCTTTGCTGTTGCTCTGGAGGGATCAGGCACATTTCTGGTTATTGTTGATAGCAAAAGATTCTCTCCTAAAAAAAACCAGGCACAGAAAAGTTTAGGAGATCAGGGCAGGTCTGGACCAAGGAGAGGCCACTCGTGGCCCAGGTGGTCTTTGGAACAGGTAAAAACCCAGCTTTCAGAATTTTTGCAGCTGGTTAATTCCTGTCCCCATCATCAAAAGTGATTGTGAAGTCATAGCAGGATGAAATTAGGGAAGTGATCCTGGAAGAAGACAATTGGAATCAGGTTGGCAAAACCAGCTCCTATTGATAGAAATTAAAAGTTCTAAACTTGAATTTTTGCCATAAAGGAAAATTTCTTTTTTTCCAGAATGATTCTTCAGAGGAAATGAGCATAAGATACATTAGAGATAAAGAAAAACTCCCATAAAAGGAAGAACTAGTATTGTACTTTTATTTTAAAATCTACGTTCTCAAAAGTGACAGGAAGCATCATATGAAACATTTCTTGTGTGAAGTTGAAAGAAAACCACTTCCCAGGAGAAGTTTGTCACATATGCCTGCAAAGAGTGCTTCTTAGGGCTCCATTTTAATGAGGGATGAAAGGGATTGCAAAGAGAGTCAATGAAATTTTAACACAGCTTCAATATTTACATTTGCTGGTGAACATAATTTGCTCACAGAACGATTGGAAATGTTATAATGACACTTCATATTTCAATATTTTTGTTTGCCACACAGATAAGAATGTGTATACATTTGCAAAATCATTTCAATGCATCATCACTGCTTCACATGTCTTACAGGGCTGAGAAAATGTGTAGAAACTTTAAAAATCAGTAAAATATCAACTTTGATCAATTCAGAGTAGACACTACTTGTAAAGTGAGGCACTCATCTTCACAGAAAGGAGAAATTACCATAGCTCTTTCCTGGAAAAGTTATGGATTATGGGTATGGATTTATTAAATTGTTCAGACTTTTGTAGCTTTTCACATGAAAGAGCCTGTGGAGGGGAAGCTTTGCTTTGTGTTAGATGATGTCTGCAGAGGAAAAGTCCTTTAAAGAAGACTTGCAGAAGGCAAATAAGAATGTGCTGGATTTTTCGAGAAGAAGACCTTCAAATCCTGATGTTTTTAGGATTGAAAATCCATCCAGAGAATTGGATAACTGACTTTTTTTTTTTTAGGGAAAAGTGTAAGGTTTCATCCCAGCCACTTCAATGCACATTTAAAGGGAGAGAGAGTCCCTTTGTCACACTGCAGTTGAACTCTGCCTCTGACAAGACAGCCTCAAACCCCGCCACACAATAGCTGAGCCCACTTCATCGAAACAGCTGAGGAATTACAGCAACAGAGCTGGGAGCCCCGGGAAACGCTGAGATCCAGCTCCCTTTCTGCCACACTCATTTGAGTGCTAATGGGAAGGTTTGAAGGCGTTCAAAGAGCCCTGTGATCTCGGGTTGGTCTCTTCCCCACGGCTCCTGGCACAGAGGTTGACAATTGCTCCTTGAATTTCCAGCTGGAATTAAGAAGTCGGTTCAGACTGGGATAAATGCACTCAGCTCTCTATATAATATTATTGATCAGGACTTGCCACCTTTCTGGAAGGTGCCCCCTTAAAACTGGTTTCCCTCAGATCTATTTTCTTGCTTTTTGGTATTGGAACAGATTTTGGTCATTTATAAACTTTTCTCGCTGCAGCAAGACCATGGCTAAGATGGATCCAAGAGCCAACTGCTGTGTAAAAGAATATTTCAAAATTCCACTAGAGGCAAAGATCCTTTCCTTTCTCAAGATTCCCAAAATGCCAGCACTGTTGAGATGAGTCAGGAAATTCCTGGCTTTGATAAGAGTTTTTGTGCACAGAAAATTCATTATCTAATTCATTACATTAAAATTCATTGCCTAATTCATTAGCTCAGAAGCCTGGTGTCCACTGAGCAAGAATGGAATGGGTGCAAGGGAATTCCAATCTTTTCCTTCACTCCCACAGTACTTCCAAAGCACATTGTCCTTGTTTGCAATCTTCTTGCTGGCAATGCTTTTGTGAGGGTGCCTGGAGGCTTTTGTGCAGGCAACTGCAGTTTGTCATTTCAGCACCCACTCCTGCCCTTGGAAATTATTGAAATCCAGTACATCTTTGGAATGAGAAATGAAATGTGTTCTCCAACAAACCCTAAAACTGCTCATGTTGCTGGCAGCTATGTTAAGACAAGGGTGTTCAAATAAAATTCCTATTAAAAAAAAATCGAATTGAACTTTTCAATGGAATTAGGTTTTCCTGAAATTTTATTAGTTGGCAGGTTCATAAACTACAACAGAAACAAAGCCAGAAAACCAAATCATTCTTTACGAGCTATAAAAAGGTAGCAAAGGGGACCAAAAAAAGGGAATCTTTTGAAATATTAAGTCTACAAATGGGAGTTTTATCTTTCTGACAGTAAATGGCTCCTACAGATTTGTTAAGGTTATAAGCTCATAAAACGTAGAGTAAATGAGGTCTCAGCTAAATTCCAACAGCACTCCCAGCTCCATTCCCATCCCAGTGCAGGGGGGGATTAACAAGCCCCCCAGGCCATCCATACCCTGGTGGCACTGGCTTTTCCCAGGATTCACAGTGACTGCAGGGAATGGCAGAGTGACCCCAGCAAACTGCTCTGGGAACAGCAGGAAAACTGGGATCCAGCTTTGCACAGCAGATATTCCACTGGGGAGTGGCAGCCACCAGCTCTGCCTCGGCCATGGCTTTGCACACTGCCCACCTGCACATCCCAACTCATTTGGTCCTGGATATTCCCTGGCTGGAGCCAGGCTTGGCCAATGAACTCCACCTGGCACATCCCTGCACATCCCAAGCTCTGTCACACACCAAGACAGTCTCCATGACCTAAAGGTCCCTCCTGGCCTTGCAAAGCACAAACAAGCAAATAAGTCTTGTCTGACTTCAAAGAATTTCCTTTTGCCCCTCACAGGATTAAACCCTAAGGGATTATTTTGCTTTCCCTCCTCCTGCATTTCGAGTTAAAACCATTTTGTTCACCTGCTCTACTCGAAGTGCCACTCAGTAATTCAAACCACTCTGCTCTCCAGAAGAGGCTGCATTCCAGAGCAGGGAAAAATACCCAGTTTTCTGTAAGGAATTTTGTAGAGAAGAATGCTTCAGTCTGAAAAGCACCAGGAAAATAGATTGTTTTCAAAGACTTAATTGAAACTACTCTTGAAGGGTAATACCCAATTCACTGTCACCCTCAGTGCACACACTGCTCATCCCTCCAGGATCACAGGTTGGAAACTCTCTCAATTGCTGCTCAGCAGGTGAATCCATTGCACTGGGAGCTTATAGGAATATACTGAATATATACAGTGGCTTCTATTTATCAGCTTGGTTCTGTGGCTCTGGACTTACTCAGCAAATGATTCCAAACAATGGCTTTGCCTTTGGGAATTGGTTGCCATAAACAAACAAAAGAGAAATTCAACAGTCTGAGGTCAGCCAGTCCTTTGACCAGGGCACAGGATTCAAATGTGTCTAAAATAACTCCGTGTCCCTAAATAGCCAAGAGCATCTCTGAAGCAGTGTTTTCAGTGTTTGGAAATGAAGTGAAAAGCTTCTAGTGGAAGCTGTGGATTATGGAGGAGGAGAAGTGGTCATTCAGCAAGGTTTACATCCTCTTATCTATAGCTCTATACGGTAGAGATAAGGTTCTAAGCTTCTTGCTGTCCCCTCATTAATAATATCATTAACGCTAATACAGATTAATACTTGTGCCAGAACAATCTTCCAGAGCAGTTTGATCGTGTTTGAAGAGTAATTTCAATCCAACCCCTCCTTTTCCCAGATCCTGCGAAAGGTTCTGACTGCATCAGCTCCACCTGCAGCTTTCCAGGAGCAAATCTGGGAAGAGGAAAACTGGCAGGGGCAGTGAGAGGTACAGACACATTACTGGTTGCTGTTCCTACCCAATAAATGCATTTATAATTCCAGATAATGACAAAATTGCATGGGGCCTGTGATGGGAAGGGTTGCTGTGAAATAACCTCTCCGAAGAGTGCTGAAGCTGAGGGTCAGGCTGTCCTAACTCCCAACAGTTGTGCATATTCAGCAGTGACTCATGAAATTATGAGCCAGGGCTGGTGACCTGCAGGAATTCAGTAAGAGCCAAAGGAGAGCTGAGCATTTGTGTGGGTAATTAGAATGTCCACATTTAGAAGGGGTCAAAGAAATACAATATTAGAGGAGAAATAAAAACCCATTGGGATTCAAAGTCAGAAAACATGAGAAAAAATTTCCCAGAAGTTGCTTATTACATTTTCACCCTATTGGCAGCTTTGTGCACCTTTCTCTGAAACCTGTGGTCCTAGAAAATGCTGGGTATTAAATGTAGCAGCAGCTGCAACAAGGAGTTCTTTTGGACAGGTTTGAATCCTGTGTTCTCATGTAACAAGCAACTTCAAAACAGTCATTGTGAACTGAGGACTAAAAGTTCTCATCTACACATCCTGACAGTGAAGAAATAACGTTCTCAGAAGCATCTGGGAGTGCTCCACTCTGTGCAGTGGGAAGTGTCTGTACAACCTGTAATAATCCAGACCCATCCCAGTGCCCTGATCTGGAACACTCGAGGGGCATTTGCAGAATTCCAGCACCATGCACTCCCTTTTCCTCTGTATTCCCACATGGATGCACACAAGGTTTGCAGAAGATGATTCCTTAAAACTGGAGGCCACCATTTGCTCACGGAAGAGCACATGGAAGAACACAGGCAGGAGTACTGGGAATGATGCAATGCATCCTTGAGGCATGAATCCCACACCTAAGGCTCTTTCTCTGATTCAATTCTTTCCTCCCTTGTGTTGAAGTCAAGCAGACAAAAGGAAGAGGTGCACTGAGGAGAAAATCTCATCTGCACAGGGAATCACTCACAAAGCCATTTAAATATCATCTACTCTGGCATTCCTAGAGCTTGGTGCCAGCTCAGGACTGTTTCTGTGGGGCACAGCTCAGATTTTCTCTCAAAATACAGGTGAGCAATTGGGGAACGGTTTGGGTCAGAAGGGCCCCTGAAGATCATCTGGTTCCAGAGGCAGGGATGACACCCAAATCCAGATATAATCCTGCTGTTCTGATACTTGCCTGCCTCTCCTAGGACCCAGGGGTTTGCTGTTTTCCACACCCAAAGGCCAGCAGGGAAGGCAGTGTCTGGAGACATTTGATGATCGCAGCCATTTTGTTAAGTCTCCCAAGAAGCTGAGTATTAATCTGGCAGTTTCCCAGGCACATTGATGCAGGAACTACCACAACTGCAAGGTACTGTGCTCAGGAACTGCTCTACAAATCAGCTTCTTGATGGGTTTTGAGTTTCCATCTTTTCCAGGGGACAAGAAGCCATCAAGGAAATTGCTGTGATTAATGTTTTGTACACAGCATTTTGAGGAAGGGGTCAATAGATGTCATTCAACAAATCTCGCTCCCATACAATTATGGAATGTCCTGAGCTGGAAGGGACCCACAAGGATCATCCAGTGCAACCCCTGGCCCTGCATGGACCCCCCAACAGCCCCACCCTGGGCATCCCTGGCAGCGCTGTCCAAACGCTCCTGGAGCTCTGGCAGCCTCGGGGCCGTGCCCATTCCCTGGGGAGCCTGGGCAGTGCCCAGCAGCCTCTGGGGGAAGAAACTTTCCCTGATATCCAACCTAAACCTGCCCTGGGCCAGCTTGGGTAAGGGAATGGTGTGAACAGCAGCCATGGGGGGTTTCAGTGTTCTTTAAGGCAGCACACACAGTGCGGTAACTCAGTCTGCAAAACTTCTCAGACTGCCTTCATTAAAGAGCAATTCCTGAGGTTTTTTCTAACCTAAAATACCTTTGAAAAGAACAAATTTACTGAGCTAAAATAGACTTAATGGACTCTCTGAAGTCTGTAAGAAATGGAGACCTGATTTCCTCTTACATCACTGTAAATCAGTGCGAGCCACCCACTATTTTGCTCACACAAGAAAAGGGAACCAGACCCTCACTTTAGGTGCTCCTGGCCATTTGTGACCCCTGTTTGCAAGACCAAAAATACATAACCTGGTTTCAGGCATTCTAATCAACCAAGGCTTTTATTTTTTTATGTTAATTTATTCAGAACCCATAGTCTTCCTGTGGTTAAATAGAGAACTCACTGAAGCCTGTCTAAAGATTTTATAAATATGAACACATTATCTATTATTGTAGCTCCTTTCCCTGCCTATTAATTTCACAACAATTAAAGTAAATGTTTCTTCAAGAAAAAAGCTTCTAGGAAACTCAATGCTAAAAGGCAATAATTATTCCCAAGTTCATTCTTAAGGGAAAGAATAACCCAAAATGCTACAAGACCCATGAAAAAGTGGTAGAGAGAGAACATGTTGGAGAACAAGCTGCTCATTTTACACCAGGATGTGATGTTACACCAGTATGAACATGAACTGCAACTGCAAAGAGATGAAATCCCACCTCACATAAATGCCTTGACCATCCCACGACACTGAGGAGCTCCTTTAACTTTGCTCTTTGTATACCCAAGGTCTCAATAAGCAGAACAGATCCTGGAAAAACTGGAACCAAAATAATTCACGGCTTTTCCTGGAGATGAATTTGATTCTCCAATAACTCAGCTGCAGTGAGGAAAAAGTTCAAGTTCAAAGAGCTTCCACACCTCAAAACAGGATAAAAAAATCAAGGGAATTTTGGGGTAGGTAAAAATGTCTGCTTATCCTGCACTGGCCCTGAGACCTTCAAAGGCACCTAGCCAAGGAAATGCTCTGCAAAACAAATCAATCCCTGCTGGACCAAATCAGCCCTGGCTGGAGCTGTAGGGAGGATCCTGTGCTATGGCCCAGCACCACCACTGCTGATAGGAACTGAAATATTTCTGAGACACTACGCTCCAAAAACTGGCACAGGCATTCTGAGGGATGGTTCTTCACCAGCATATTCTGTTGCATGCTTGGAGGAGGTGTCTGAGACAGGAACAGGGGAGGGAATATGCAAAAGAGCCATTATCAACATTTACTTGCTCTTCCACAATTCAGTGAAGCAGCACGAAGTCAATTTAGCTCTGAGAAAAGGCTTCATGCAGAATTCTGCAGGTTTCTCTCACCAATATTGAAGGTCAAACTCAGGGATCAAGAACTCTTGTAGTAGTGAGGATAAAGATCAAGCATAACTAATATTCAGTCTCTAGAACATAATCACAGACAGTCAGTGGTTGGTTTGATGTAAGTTAGTGCTTGATTTGATAAAAGTTAGTGGTTGATTTGATAAAACAACTGATGTCAATTATGATTTTGTGCATTTAAAAAAATTCCACAGACAAGTCAAATGGATTCAAGAGAAATGGCCCTGAAAATTGAAATTGCTCCCTTTGTAACCGAATGTTGCTTTTGCAAAATTCCCCTGTGGTTTTACATGGAGACAGAATCTTTCAGCACTTTCTCATCTCAACTGCTCAGTTGTGGGATTTTTTCCATCACTGCTGTGCTGCACTTTATCAACACCATTAAAAGGCAGAATTCTTGCATAACCCTGTCTATCTGTAGAAGACTTCACCTTCACTGGGGAAGGAAGTTTATTCATCTAAAATCACCACTTTTACAACGAGGCTGGATGAAAACACATCCCAAAAGAGAACCCCCACTTCTCTTCTTGATTTTTTGTGGTGTATTTCATTTACCTCATCAGTACAAAACACGCAGTTGGCTGGCAACCTGCTCAAGCTCATTTTTCCTCAGTGTGGAATGAAGATCTCTACAACACAAACAGTCCTGATACTTCTGGGAGCTGGGCTAGATTAGATTTAAAGTCTTGGAAAAGAAAATGAGCTTCAGACACGATCTTGACAGCAAAATAACAATGTCTATGTTTATGTCAGCCATTCAGAGCCCACAAAATAAACACTGGCCTAGTAATCTCATTAGGAGCTAATTCCATGAGCTGGCCATTCTGGGGGTGACCTCACTGATAAACAATTCCAAGTATTTATTGCCTGCTTGGACTGTACACTGGAAATATCAGATGAGAAAGAAAAAGGATGGGTTTGAGTTACAGTGGCATAAGTAAGTTCCACCACTGTAATCCTACTTCTCTGCTATTTTTATAATCACAGGAGTGTTCTATTTCATTTTCCCCAAGGTGAATGGCACAAAGGCATATGGAATAAAATTATTTTGCCTTCTTTAGGACTATTTTATCATCTTACTTTACCAGACGAGTAATGCAAATCTCTTATCTCCTGCACAGCAAATCTTCGTAGCCTTTATTCTACATTACTGTGGATGTAGCCGTATACACAGTCTCATACATACAAATTTAAACAGTGAGAACGGCATTTGAAGAACCAAAAAAAATGAGGTAGGTTATATAAAAATAGTCCTGATTACAAAGGCAAACAGCAACATTACCATAAGGGCAACATTCACTCGGAATGTGCATTTATATTAACTCTTTTTAATAGATATTTCCTCCCATTTTCTTTCATTTCAGAAGCTGCATTTGAATTTGTTCTCTGTGTTTGCTCACAGAATAAAAATTTGTCAGAAGTGTCACTCACTCTGTTACCCCTCTAGAGAAAAACTGGAGTCATTACTGAACCAAGTGCTGACCTGGAACCAATAATTCATTTTTTAAATGTATTTATCCCTACCTAGCTAATAAATCATTACAGAAACAAACCCAATTTCACAATATCCATATAAACAATTAAACCATATTTGTTTCAGTGAGAAGACAGTGAATGCAGTTCTGGCATGGGAAGCTGTACCCATGGTACAAACCTGTCACTGCAGCAGGAGCCTTCATCTGAAAGGACTGGGTGAGGGTTTGAGTGCTGTTGACAAGGCACAGTGAGAGGTGAGTGTTCCTGTGATTCCATGGCCAAAGGGAATCTCTCTGGTCCCAAAGCCCTTGGCATGTGCAGTCATGCAGTCAACAGCAAACAGCAGGAATGAGCAGAAGAAGGAATGAGCAGAAGAAGGAATGAGCAGGCAGGAATGAGCAGAGGCAGGAATGACCACAGCCTTTGTCCCTTGACACCACAGCTGACACCAGCGATGTCCCCAGAGCCGTGAGGCTCAGGAGCAGCCCTGCAATAGCTCCAGCTCCAGAGAACAAAGCAAATCTCTGCCAAATGTGATCTCTAATCCTGGCCAGAACCCTTCTTTTCTCCCTGATGAGCAAATTCTGCTGCTCCTTGCACTCGGGGCAGTCCCTGATCCCCTGTGTGCAGCAAACTTCATCCCGGCAAGCTCCAGCTCCTGCTCCAAAGGTGCCTGGGTACTTTTTCCAAAATAATGCCACTTAGCACTTGTTATTTTTGGGCCATCAAGGAGACAAATGTGTGTTAACTTTAAGCAAAGCAGCATTCATTAAACAGAGGACCAAATGCTCTACACACCTGCGATGAAATTCTGGGAATGCTTGGGACAGGTTTGCTGCTTTCCAGGCGCAGAGCGGGGAAGGAACCAGGAATCCTCTTTGTCCTGGGCCCCTCTCCGCAGCCCCGGCTGAGCTCCCCGAGGCTGTCCCGAGTTTCCATCGCGGCCCGGGATGCGGGAATGCCGCAGTGCTGCCCGCCAGGAGCGGCTGGAGGAACGCCGGTCTCCCAGGGACATCTAACGGTGGCACTGGGAAAGTCAGAGAGATCCCGCACCCCGGGCAGGGCTCTCGCTGCCACACGGAGCCAGGAGAGCTCCCCTTGGCATCCAGGACTCACTTAGCTCTTTTGATGCGACAGAGTTCTGCAACCTGGAGCACCGCTTGGATAAAAAATATTTTAAAAAATAAAAATAAAAAGCCCAGGAGCACCTTTGAGAAGAGGCTTCCAGGGGCTCTGAGCACGCAGGAACGTCCCGTACCCAGCGCAGTGAAAGCTGCCCAAATTCCGGGCTAGATTTACATGTTTAATTGAATTTATGCTGTTTGCATCACCCCATGGAGGCTTCTTAACGCGTGTTTCAGCACCCTTTGGGAGCTGTGTTCCTCTTCCACTCAGTCACTGCTCAGGCAGAGACTCAAAGGTGACAATTTTGTCTCTCCCCTGAGTCGGTGTGATCCAGACTCGAGATTGGCGTCTGGCAGCTCAAAGGCAGCAGCTGACGGACGATAGCCCCTCCTGATACACAGAGAGGTTTGAAATAAGCAAAGAGGAAAGGATGGGAAATCAGGGAAAGACGAGAAACCCACAGGTTATCCACCCTCCTTCCCTGACAGTAGGGGTCTGTTCAAGATACTATTTCTAAATGGAAAAGGTTAAAATTAATTATTAATAATAATTTTTTTAAGGTAGAATTAAGAATTTTAGCCTGATATGAAGCAGCCCAAGCTCAAGCCCTGTCCTTTCTGTTCCTCAGCCCTCATTCCCACAAATTCTACCCCCTGGCACTGAAGCTGTGTAGCCTCTGCTCCCACAGCCTGGTAAACTGGGGCTGGACATCGCATTCCCAAAGGATCTCTGTGCCTCTTTTATTTAGAACTTCTGTGCAAACAGGTGCAAACAGAATTCAAAGGTTTATCCATACCTTACTTGCCTTTTTTTGGCTGAATCTTTTAGAAAGTCCAGCTCCCTTCCTTCAGGAAAACCCATTTTTCCCAGGCTTTGCTTTGCCTTTCTCCTCCAGAGCCAGGGTGGGTGGAATGTTCTCGGTGTTACATTATTGACGCAGGTCAGCAGCTTTAATAATCCCTTCCTATCTGTCACTAAATGTCCTTCTTTGAGATTGGAGGTGGTTATGCTACTGTGGACAAAACATTTTAAAAGGCAACCTCATCCCTCAGCTTTTAACCTCCAGGAGAGGTTATGGAGGGGAAGAGAGACAGAAAAGCTTTGAGCTTGTAGGAAATAATTTTTTCATTCAGATCTTCGTATTTAAGAGAACTTTTTGGCATGAAGTATTCTAAAATGCCAAACTCTCAAAAGAGTGATTATATTTTATGAAAAGCAGGCTACTGTGACCTGGGACCTACCTTAATATCTAATAATTAAGATATTAAGTTAATTTTAAGACTTTGGCTCAAAATAAAACTGCAGCTTCAAAGAGAAATGAGAAGCTGATGAGAAAGCTGTTGGAGCAGCATCACCACTGTAAACAGTGAGGTCCAAATGGGCTGAATGCAAAAGTTCACAAAAATAAATACACATAAATAATTTTTGAGGCCCTGAATTCACAGGGGACTTTAATTTGTTGGGTTTGGGTTGGGTTTCTTTTCCAAAACTGTCTTCTAAATTGCAGAAAACTGATGAGTAATATTTAATCCTCATGTTCTGGGGTGGGATTTAAAAGTGCCCTCTGGACTGTAACTAATTCAGTGCAACACAAGCACAGTCAAAGCAATGAAAATTCTGTCCTGCCACTGCCAAACTGGCTGGGGGAGAGTTCAGGTGGAAACTGAACCTTCTATGCTTTACAATGGGCTTCTTTATTTAGTTTCTAAACTCCTCTGTGCAGGACTTTGAAGACAAAGGCTGTTAATCTAGTTCTAGAGGTTTTGAAAAAAGAAAAATCAAGAAGACTCCCAATTTACTTTATCAAAATGTTATGGAGTAAAATGACAGTAATGGAGTAATGAGTAATTAAAGTAAAATGGTCTGAAGAATATTGCTATTAGTCAATGCTTTTCTTTATAGAACAGTTGGTGCTTTCTTTTGGCAATTATTCTGTTATTTTCTGAACTCATAATCATCTAGCTCAAATAAGTCCTGCACTGGTGGGGTGTGTTACATCTCTTTGTATTTGGATCCTTTTAAATAGGTTAAAAGGTTTTCAAATCCAGAGGAATTCACTCATGCAACAGGTAGAGCTGCTCAGATGGGAGTTCTTTGTGTTTAATCTCTGTGAAACTCCACATTTCTCCTCAAAGATGGACTGACTTCAAATAGACCTCAAGCAAAGCAGAGAAACTGAAGTTCCCTCAGATAAACATGGCCCATCTGGAATTTTGAGCTATAATGGGCCTCAGAGGCTGGAAATGAAATTCCTCCCTCTGGAGAGGACAACGTGTGCTGGAGCCTCATCCATTCCCAGCTGGAATGTCAAAGTGATCTGCTGGGGGGACTCTTGACTGATCTCAGGGACAAACCAAACCCAGGCTGACGTGTTAAATTCCTTCTGCAAACAGCAGCTTGCCCTATTCCTTCCTGGAACAGCTATTTCCATGAAGATCCCTTGGATCCATGAAAGCTGATGTTATCTGGTTCCCCCCAGGTTAGGTTTGATCCCGATGGGTTTTATCCTGTTCCTTTGGACACAGCTGCTGTGCACTGAGCCCAGGCTTTATTTTGGTGTAGGACTGAGCACTGCAGCTTCCACCCAAACCTTGTTCTGCCAACAGCTGCAGCATCCAGCTGCTGCTCCAGTACTGAGTGAACCTCCTGTAGATCCCAGATTCGATGCTCCTCAAATACAAGACTTCTATAAAGCACCACAAGCCATTAGAAAAGGAGCCTTTGAAACTGTTGGAGAACGTGGAATTGTTAAAGGCACCTGTCTTAACTCATGGGGAGTGCACAGGGGCCAGCTCAGCCTTTGCCTCCACCCCTCCACAGTCAAAGAACTTTAATCTGGCCAGGTGGAAATATTCCTGGCTTTGCCATTTAGCTTGGCTGGGCACAAACGAGAGAATGCTTGTCAAGCTTAGCCCTAATCTACTGAGAAAAGCTGCCATGATCACCTCAGAGGAACTTTCTATCAGTGTGATGTGGAGTTACATCTGAGCCGGGTTCTTAGAGGTAACAAAAGCCAGTTGGGTTCATGGTGCTACCCAGGCTGTTAATACACCCCTGCTCAGCCTTTCATCTCTAAATAGACAATTATATTGCACATTATCTGTCCCTGGGGAGCAGCCAAAGGGTTTGGGTATGGCAAAGGCACTGCTGGCCCAGTGCTTCTGTCCTGTGGGGCTGACACTGACAGCTTTAAGCCAAGTGAGCTCCCCATGGTGAAGGCACAGGAGCAGCCCTGACAGGTCAGATGCTAATCTCACAAAAACTCTGCTGGGCACAGTTTAAGTGGGCACTGATTACTTGGTCACCTCTCAGTACTTGTCTCTTTGTTTTTTAAAAATAATCTGGATCTTTGTTTTTAAGTTGCCTTACAAGGAAAATTTTGCTTTCCAGACTTATTGCAACCCATTGCCTAATTGGGATGTCAGGGTTGTCATTGCTTCACACTGTGCCCTCCCAGGCCTTGGAACAATCTCATTCCAAATAGTTCAGGTAATCAATGTTTTCAGATTCTATAAGTTCATAAAAATTTTTGTTTCTGGTGAAGAGCAGAAGTACATTTACAAATGCACACAAACCAGTCCATAAACATTTTTTGACACCTTGGTATCAAAACCACCCATGGTAGTTCATGAAAACCTGCAACTTGGCTGTGAGAATTCCAGTTGTATTATTGGCTAGCAAAAAAATGAAAAAGAAGATCATCCACTGCATCTTTCAGTATTGAATAACTTTAAAAATATTTGGAAGGTGTTTCTCTATAGTTTGTTACTGATAGTACAGTAATTGCATTCTTCCAGCAAAGCAGGCGTGAAAATACAAAATCCCTCCTTTCATCACAGTCCCTCTGACTCCATCAACGCCTTTTGGTGACAGCAGAGGATGATTGTCTGTGCTTAAAGCCTCAGTGGCTCTGAACAAATTTCACAAAAACTTGGAGCTGTTGAAGATTTTCTGTCTGAAATTGGCCTCCTGTCATTTAACAAATAACAAAATTAAGGGTAGCTTAAAACCATGTTGAGGAGAAAGACAAGGTCTCCGGTATAGGAATTGAATTGTATTTGGAGGATCTATGGATTATGGATTAGAGTTGAAGATGCCTTGACTCTTCCAGGTGAATATTCCAGATGTGGCAGTACAATTGGGCAGGCAGTGCAGTTTTCAGTGATCAGTGCTTTGTCCTTTGGCACCACCACTGCACTTCAGCGTCTCTGACATCCCCATTTAAATGCAAATACTCTCAGTGAAAAGGCAGTTCCATGGCAGTGCCATAAGTTTAGCAGGAGTTCCAGCGGCTCCCATTGTGATGCCTCTTAATCAAGACAACTCGTGCACAAAGGTGACTGACAAGGCAGCTCCTTCATCCCCTGGTGAAATCAAAATAGGTCACTCCATAATTCCAGAATGTTTCCGGGCACCGAGTTCAACACGGGCTTTGTGAATGAGATAATTCAGCCAGTTCTGCAGCTTCCCTAGTTCAAGATAAATGTGTTCCTTTATCTGCAGGTTTTTTACTATTACTCTTCTTAATGATCTGGATTACTTCTCCACTTTTAAAGATTGTACATTTTAAGTGACCTGGCAGATTTCACATCCTCCCACTTCATCCTTTGGATCATTTCTGCCTCAGATTCAGCCAGGTGTAAAGCAGTGATTCTGCACTGGGTACAGGCTCTGCTCTTGGTTCTGTCCACAGAGAAAGAATGGGGAGATAGAAGGGAGTTGTTTCTGGATAACACATTTAAATTCCTTTTACATTAGCTATTTGTGTGTTCATCAAACATTTATTCAAAGTGATCAGGAGAAACTATTTCCTTATCCCTGGAAGCACCACAAACACTGAGTTAAATCTTTGAGGAACAAGCTGTGCCACTGAATCACTCCCTAGCTGCTGCTACTGAAGCTCTCCCAAAGGCAAACTAAAGCAATTCCCAGATGCTCCAGACTCCATGAATGAACTTCATTCCAAGATGCAGTTTATTTTCCATGGTTAGGATGAGGCTCTGATGTAGTAGAGATTTTAGCAATGCACTGAGTCATGCTGGGCTCTAAAACTTCTCTGAGGTGCTCTGCTGGTCGCTAAACTGATAAACCAGGGTGATGTTATCATCTCTGAATCCCACTGCAGGAGTTTGGGATTCAAGTCTCACAGAGAGAGAGGCAAGGACAAAACCAATCTTCTCAAGAGCAGACACAGAAAAGATGAAGGAGATCCTAAAGCAGAGGACATGGGGGTAATTTCATCCAAAACAGAGATTTCAATCATTCCAATCTGGCCCCACTAATTACTCCAGTACAAGGTTTGTTTTGAAATACAGGATGAAGGGATGCCCCATGAAAATAAGAGGCTTTGCAGATAACGCTGACCAAAGAGAAGTGGCAGAGCTGCTTGAACACTAACATCATTCACAAATTACTTTTGAGGCTTGGAAATACATATTTGTTTTCTACTGGGATGTAAGAAACTCTGTGACTGTAACTGTGTTAATCTTCCTCCTGCTCCAACTGCAGGCTCCTAAAAGGGATAACTCTCCCTCAAGTGAGGGGAAATGTGGGTTAAAATATTTATCCATGGAATGAACTGCATCATTTTAAACTTAGAGGAGGTGAGAGTGGATGGACACTGCAGAACTGGAAGTGGGACAGGATGGACACAAGCTCCTCTGGCTGACAATCCAAGAAGGGAACTGCTCCACCCACCAGCACTTTTGCTTAGCTGCCTTTTGCTAACAACGACCTCCAGAGACCCAGGAGGCCAAAATTAGGCAGAGCAGCTCAGCTGACCCCAGGAGATATCATCAGTGTGCAGTAGGCAGCTCCATATTTAGTCCAGTTAACGTCACTTGTCACACGTGGGGATGCACTTTACCTCCATGGTGTGCTTGAGAGGCAGATAAGCTTTGCCTCCACACCCCTCATTTTGTATTTGTGAGTAGTTCTCTGGGCTCAGCTGCATTCCTCATTCAGCAGCAGAGGAATGGTCCAGGATTTCAGGCTGGAGAGTGAAACAGGACTTTACAAAAAGCCTGCAGCCCCTTATTTCTTCTTCCTTCAGCCAGGAGCCCAAACTCCCCTTGGCAGCTGTTTGGCCAGGGACTCATTTCCCTGGGGCAGGGCAGTTGCAGGTCAGTGGGACTAAGTCAAGAGCACGGATGGTGTTTAGGCTGTGTAAAATAGGCCAGTGGTCTTGAGGTTAGACCTTCACACCACAGGAACACCTCTGCAAGGTCCTCTGGCCCAGGAAAGGCTGCTGTGAGTCCTGTAACCCCAGTGCTGCATTTCTTACTTAAACAGAAATGATAAACAAGTGATGCTCATTGCCAACAACCTTCTCTCCTAACCGGCCTTGTCAGGTCTGCTTCACCTTGTCCTGCTGCACTGCCCATGGTGGGGAATCACTTGTTTCAAATCCTTTGATTTAGAGTTTTCCTGGAGCTCCTGCAGTCAGAGCAGTCCTGCCTCACCAGTCCCTGTGCCCCCTGAAACCAGCATCTAACTAGCCAGGGCTGAGCCTTGTGTCACAGTAAAATGGATGGGTTTGTACCCAAGCGATATCCAGGCAGCAGGCTGCCAATTGCTCAAAAGGAAAGGTTTATTTTTCACTATGGAAAAAGACCTTGGCATTCTGCAGTGATTAAAAGGGAAGTGGGGGCACACGAGGGAGGGAGTCATATCAGCAGGCACAAATTTGACCATGGCAAGGTTGTTAAATGAAATGTGAGAACTGAGAATGGAAAAGAGTGAGAAATGTCAGAATACAACAGAATTGACTCAGACATGCTCAGGAAGCAGATAAAGTCATGCAAATGCTCAGTCCTCTCACCTGTAAGATGATCCAAAGCACTGCCTGGTGTTTATGGTGGTCATGCTTACTCTTCCACTGAGAGGACTAAGCACTGTTCCAAACTTCTGGAATCTCTGTTCTTTTAAGGGGATTTACTGCCTGGGCCAATGGCTCAGGATCTAGCGCTTTGGGAATTCTGTTCTTTGTTGTATTCCTGTTCTTGCTCTGTAGTTTCTAAATGAAGGTTACTCATGAAATCCTTAGTTTTGTGAAGTACAAAACTTATTTTCCCTAGAAAGGATGGCAAACACTGCAAATAACTCCACCTACAACATATCTGGCAGTTGCTATTGTCAGCCTTAACAAATGTTTCTCCAAAAGACATTATGTAGCTATCATTATGTATAGAGATGAATAAATTAGTGACCAAAATTAGCTCAAGTAGCTGATAGAGAAAAATATTTCTTGCAGGCAGGGTCAGCATTTGACTGGGCTGAGTTCCAAATAAGCTTAAGCAACTCATTTAATAGGGATAAGTAAACACTGGAAAACAAACCAGCGAAGAGCTTTTGATGTATGGCACAGACACATCCAGCAATATTTTTGTCCTGCATTTCCCACTGTGGATCTGTTTCTCACATTATGATTATGTCCATCTGCCAGGTGCATTCAGCTCAGGGAAGCAGGCAGGGGCAGACTTGACTTGACTGAGTTGTCAGGCCCTGTAAGAAAAACTTCTCCAGATCTCAGCTGTGTCTCAGATGTACCCAGTGTTCCAGGCATAAGTTTTGCAGTGCTGATGGTTTTCAGCTAAAAACAGAGATGAAATTTGGAGTTTGCTTTAAAAATGGATTGAAGGTACTGAAATAAAACACCTTGTTGTCTCCAAGTTGTGACTCTGAGAGTTGTGGCTGTCTGGGACCTCCTCAGAATTCAGTGTTTAAGTGTGGTTCAGGCTGTGGGCGAGTTCTGAACTCTGTAATGCCCAAACAACTTAGTGACTGCAATTTCCACAGCAAGACTTTGGAGAGGAGGAAGAGAATCAAGTGTTTGAAGTGCAGGGACTTGTCACTATCAGTCACTGGGGTCCCTCATGTACCAAAGCCAGACACTGAGCACAGGTGGGTGGCTGCTTTCTGTGCTGTGCTTGAAGAGCAGCTCTGTCTTTTGGATCGCCAAGAGAAACTGCAAAATGAGGAATATGGAAAAGGAGGAACACAGTCTCAAGTCAGGATGCTGCTCATCCCTGCAGCAGCACAGCCACACTTTGCAAAAAGCACAAGATGTTGGCCAAGATGGCTTAGAGCTGGCAAACGCCATGGAAGCAGAAGTTCAGAAGGAACATGACTCAGGCTCTGCAGAGAAAAGCATGAAAGGAAGATGATGTGGAACAAAATGATGCTGGGAAAGCAGAGTGGATGATCCAGGTGAAGGGGAACACAAGAGTCAGCTGAGCAAGCACTCATGCAGGACAAACAATGAACCAAAAAAAAAAAAAAAAGGTAAAAATATCAAAATTCTCTCTCCACTACAATTTAATTTCTTCACTCTTTGGTGGTGGGGGTTCAAACCAAAACACGAGTGAGCGAATGCTGCTCCCTGGGTGCTTGTGTCAGGCTGTCCACGTGCTGCAGACACGGTCTAAAGGCACTGCTCTGTGATTTGAATGTGCTGTCTCCCTCCAGCAAGAGGTGCTGATAAAGTGAAGCAAGCCAGAAGCTGAATAATGAAAAGTAATGATTTTTCAAAATCTGTAACTTATTTTCTCCCTGTTCCTTAATATGGAGCTAAAATAGAGCCAATTTTCTCAAAATGTACTCTGAGGTACTTTCATGTTCCCAGAAGTTAGTTTGCTTTGTGGTTTTGCTTTTTTTGGATGTTTTTTATTTGGGTGGTTTGTGGGGTGATATTTTGTTTAGTTTAAGGGGATTTTTTGTTTGTTTGGGATTTTTTGGTTGTTGGTTCCTTTTTGGTTTTTCTTACCAAGGAAGTATAAAGAAGTTTCTTCCACAGAGATAACGGAATTTCTTCCATAGTTGTTCTCCTGTCACAGAACTCAATATTCACAACCCATATTAACATCACATAGATCCACTGTGAACATGACTCCAAAAAAATGCTTCGCGAAGGTACCTCTATGTAAAAAAACCCCCAGATTTTGCTGGTCAGACTTCTCTGCTCAGCTAAGTTAGTCAGCAAACTGGTACCAGCAGAGGGCTAGCTGATTTAAATCCAGGTATTCTGATTTGCTTCTCCTCATCTTGATCTTCAACTGAAATGTCAAGTTGGGGAGGAGCTGTGAGTCAAGTGGGTTTGCAACACTTGTAGTATTTGCATATTGCCTGGAAAGGATGAGGGAATGCAGCCATTCCTGGACATTTTGTGGACTCAGTAAGGCCCAGTCCCTGGGCCTTTAAAGGAGACTTTACTTTTGTTTCCTAAACAACTTCATTTCCTTTCCGAGGAATCAAAATTAACTAAATATCGCTGTCTGAACCAAGCTTTTCCACCGAGCAGTCTTTGGGGCAGAGGAGCTCTGAGTTTGTGGCTCATCCATCTGTATCCCAGAGGAATACCCACAGGAAGATGACACCTCCTGCGAGTCACAGCTGCACCCAGAGGCTTTCCCATGTCCCCAGCTGCAGCGGCACCATCGCAGGACTGGGAACAGCCCAGGTACGAACATTGCTGCTGAGCTCCTCCATGGATGAGGTGCCCTGGGCATGTCCGTGCAGTGTGAGGTATCAATGTGACACACACCCACTGCCATGTCACTCCAGCCACAGAATTCCGCCTGGGAGCCTCTCAGCAGCTTTGATGCCGCATCAGGTCAGCTCCAGTGGCAGAAAGGAGCTGTAGCACCACCAGGATCTCCCCACTGGCTCCTCTCAGAGCACCTTCCCAAAACTGAAATGAAGAACTTTGTGCGTGTGGTGAGCGGCTGTGGCAGCCAGGTCCTCACTTCCAATGCTACCCAGGGGAGAAGAAAGGCAACTCCCTTGGGAAAACCCCCAAAAAGGGAGTTGGGGCCTTGTCAGACTGAGTAAAGTATAAAGGGTCAGTTCCTCAGGCACAGCGCTCCTGGCAACTCCCGCTTCCTGTGTCCCAGAGCTTCTCTAAGTGCTGTTCGACTGCTGTGACATCTGACTTTGAAGCAGCAGAGTCATGAGTGACACAGGTCCTTACAGCCCCTGACATGGACATTGCCATTATGTAATCTGTGTGCCAGCCCAAGTTTATTTTTACAAGCATTTCTGTGCCCTCCATAAGCACTTGGCAATTACTGGTGACACATGCTCCATGATTTGGGGACATGGGATTGAAAAGGACACCACTGGTTCACAGAGTGCAGCCTCCTGCATATAATCCTATTAACGAGTTAATCAAGCTTTAATTTGGGACTAGGTACAGAGTCTGCCTCTGCTGCTCCTGCTGAATTCCGTTCTGGAGCCCATTCCTGAGTTAACAGGAGAGGTGTCGAGGTGAGGAGATGGACACTGTTTTGCACAGGGAACAGGCAGGGAAACGGTGCTGCCTCCAAGAAAATTCCCTAAATGGGAAAAACCCTACAGGTGTTGTTCCCTGATCCTCTGTGTCTCTGAGCAGATCTCCACCCTGAGGAGTCAGTGTGTCTCTAACTGAGGAGAAAGCAGAGACCACGGAGCTCCACTGCACAGCTCAGTGCTGCTCTCCCTGCAGAGCTGTGTAGGCTGTCCAAGAGATGTGGGAGAGGAGATGATTTTGGGGAATGACATCAGAGCTCTGGTGGGTCATGGTGCCAAAAGGTAACAAACATGAAGCATCTACTTCATAACTTTTCTTTATTCTTCTCTTCAGACTCAGAATTGATCAGAACAATTTTGCATCAAAATTTTGATTTTTATGGATTATATTTCACTTTATATCAATTTAATTAGCTACTTAAAATTTTTAAAACATTAATTTTGAATCATCTTGAGTATAAAATTTGAGGGGCTTTTTTACTCATGTTTATTTTACGTTATTTTTTAGATCAACTGGACTGGTGCTAAGAATAACAGATGCAAAGTGGGAAGGTGTTTCAGTATGCAAGAAGAAGGCATCTTGCTCTAGAAAAAAAGAAAATATTCATCAAAATAAGCAGCAGACTTTGCTTAATCACTGTTTCTTTGTTAGAGATCAGCTCAATTATAGTGTTATTCAAAAAGTAAAATAAAAAAATACTCAGCCAGACCTTCAGCTTATACATCTCCAGGTAAACTTATTTTGTAGTTGAAATCAGTGTTCAGGGACAGTCCTTTGCACGTTTGATTTCTCCTCACCTGACCCCCAGGACAGCCTGGAGTAGGCAAGTATCAGTCCAAGGGCCGTTTGCAGTCAGTGATTCCTCCTGGTGACGACGCTTTGGGGTCCGTGTCTGCTCATGTTCACCCAGCCCAGGCCCCAGGAAGAAGCAGACTGTGCACAGAACCAGGAATCTTGGTTTGCACAGAGACCAGAATTTGTTTTTCCAGAAACCAAGAGTATTTCATGACCATATGTAGAAAGAAGATGATGCAGCTGTGCTCCCCTGCTGTCTGGGAGTAAAACTTATTATTTCTCATGTAGATGAACATTCCTCTCATCCCTTGCAAATTTAGAAATTACTGTCTCTGGAAACACAACCTTTTATTCCAAAGGAAAGTTAGGAATAAGCACTTCTAGGAGTGGTACCAGTATTTCCCAAGGTTTGGAGCAGAGGTGTAAGGGAGCCACATAAACCAGCTCACAGTGACCATGTGGGAATAACTTTCCCTCTGGAGATGGAATAGAGGTGAATAAAAGCCTAGGCCAGGACTTGCCTGACACAGAGATAACAAGCTGCACTCACAGAATAAAATCCCTCAGTGTCCTCACTGGCCACAGGAGTTCAGGGACCCAGCAGTCCATCTCATTACAGAGGGAGGCTGCTTCTATCCGATTTCCTGTAGAAAAGGCTGAGTATCCTTAACCTTAAACAAATGATTGCTTTCTCTTTGATTTTCTTTGGAGATACAAGAGGATTTGATTTGAAAGCTTTGAAGGCCTGAGCTCTGCCCTGGGCTGGCACTTTCTCTGGACCCCCTCAAGCTGGCCATGTCCTTCCCATCCAGCTCTTTGGTGATGCTTCTGTTCTAACTCTACTGCTGTCTGAAAAGTGATACTCAATCAATTATATTCTCTCCCCTTTTTTCCTCCCACTTTTTGGCTGCACTATCTATTAGACTGCGAGCTCTTTGGCAGGAGGAATGAGAGTTACCATCTGCCTGTGCAGTGAGGAGCACTCTTGGATGCAAAAAAAGAGAAATGCTTATGATAGCTCATCAAAAGATCAATTAATGTTAAGGGAGAAAGCACTGAAGTCAGGAATTCCCAACTTGTCCCAGCTTTGAATTCCACTTTTATCAGACAAAGACTATCAAAAACTCCTCTGAATTACTAGGGACGCTTCTTGAAGCTGCCAAATGTTTGAGCTGCAACTGCAAATCTGGTAAAGCGTTCTGTGGAAAGGCTGAACATTGAGAGAAGCTGGTTCCTCTGTGGAAAGGCTGAGGGAGGCACACACAATGGTACAATTGAGAAACATCCCTTAAATCTTTGTAGCCAATTACCTCAGGAATTACATGGTAAATGTTTAGCAGAACCTCTGCTCCCTACAACAAAAGCTACAAACGCTTCCCAGCACTCTACAGCAAGCTTAAGCTATAAAATTTGCAACTCCAAAGCCACAAATCACAAATGTAGAAGTTGCAGTTACACAAGAGCACTGGATAAAATATTAAAAGCTGTAATATATAATACAAGCTGTGTCTCCTGCTGTCTGTCAGTGAGAGGGTGTCACCGAGCACTTCTGCACACTCTTGGTACAGAATGAGACATCTGACTCCCCTGCCAGAGCTACAGACAATCAGTTTTATTCATTTTTGCATGTCCCAAACTGCCAAGTCCTTGGAACAAAAGATGATGATAATAACAGATTAACTCTTCCTTTCTGAGCGCAGTCCAGGGAGCAGGGGGTGGGTGTCACAACATGGTTTGTACAATATTCTTTAAGAACCTGCAGTTAGAAAGTCAAAGATGTTTTTGAAATAATGATGGCAGCTGCTTAAAGGTAAATCTTTAAGTTTGGATAAAATAGCAATCCCCTTCAGCTAAGTCCATATAGGTGAAAAGCCAAAGAGAAGGAACAGCAACATCTCATTCCTTCCCTTTCAGAGAAGCCTCAGCCAGCATTAGCTCTGATCCCATGTAGCTGTGTACCCAGGCAATGAGATCCCAGGGACTCAAAACTGGAGTCCTTACATTCTGAAAGAGGCAATTAGCCTGGGCCTAAATTTCTACTCCTTCAAGAACAGGAATTAAACCAAATTGATGGGGGTCATGTGAAGATTGGAAAAGCTGACTTGCTGTAAAGACTGGCAAACAACTACTCAGTACATAAAAAAAGGGCTGAATTAATGGATTTGCTCTGTAAGTTGGTGTCTGGAAACTGCTCCTGCAAGTCAAACATCACAGCACAGGTTCTCCTTTAAAAGTGAACACCCTCCTTGAGCACTCAGTTATGGAGACACAGTTGGTAAACAGGGACCAAACAGTCCCAAACCATTAGAACCTGCTGCTTTCATTAACTCATCAGGACAACCTCAGGTATCCTTATTTCCTAGCAGAGGAGGATCTCGTAGGATGAGGATTACAGTGACACGGTATTATCCAGCACAAACTTCCAGATGTGAGGAAGTACTGCTTCCACTTCTGACTCTGTGATGATCAGCAGGATCCCTGCTGGCTACTCTTGACCTTTAAGGACAAGACTGGGAGACTGTGCTCCCAAACAAGGGGGAAGAGGCCCAAAAACCTGCCCAGGACAGGCAATTCCTCCTGGGAAGCAACAGAGGAGATACTGCAGAGTGATCTGATGTGATTCAGCTATGCCTGGGGGTCTGGGGCAGTTTTATTTTACATTAAATTGGCACTGCTGTGGGATTCTGCTCGGAAATGTTCCAGTCTGGGGCTAAAGGCAGCCTCTGTCCAGCACTGCTGCTTGTTTTCCAGGGCATTCCTCAGTGGGGGAATCACAGCACCCACGGAGCCCAGGGTGGGGAATCCACCCCTCAGCGACACCACCCGGGGGACAGAGCAGGAGAGGAGCCTCCAGCCCGTCCTTGCCCTCTCCTGTGAGAAGGTGCCTGTGAAGACAGGAGCACACAGCAGCCGGCAGCAGGTGGAACAGTGCTTGGCTGATCCCAGCATTCCGGGAGAACGAGGGGGTGGATGTGGAGGTGACTCAGCTCAGAGGAGCAAGTAGCTCAGCTGAAGCTGAAATCCTACTGAGCTTAGAGCAGTCTCATTATGGTTCTTAAAGGACTGTTTCCATGATGTGAAAATACAACCTAAGAAACTGCTTTGGCCAATGTTTGTTACAGGTAACCCCAGCCCTCAGCCCCATTTCTTGAGCTTTGCTGGCTCCTCCTTTAATTTGAGCTCTCCTGAGCACTGCTCTGAACTCCAGCCCTCGTTATTCACTTGGAAGATGCCATGGCTCAAAGCTGTAACAGGCCTTCCTCTCACCTGGACAGGTACCAGTCTCTCTGTCACCTTCAACAAGAAGGAACGAGCGTGTTCCCTCCCCTCACACGGAGCTACGGATCTGGACCTGCTCCCAACAGCACTTCATGGGAGCTGCAACAACAATCTGAGGCTCAGACTGACACTTCAAACTTCTCAGAACTACCTAATTGCGAGGAGAGTGACCCAAAAAACACCCCCCACACAAACATAGCATGACAGGCAATATAATAGCAAATGATTTTTTGCCAGTACAGCAGAACTATTTTGAGCACTTGGTGTGGACTCCAGCAATCTTGACAAACCTTTTAAGGATTACCAAGCTCTGAAGTAGAAGTTTATTTTCTAAATACTGTGCTGCAAGAAGGGACCTGCAAGAGCCACTCTGCTTCTGCTACTTTCCTTATAGTATCACCAGAAGGGAGCAAAAATATCTCCCCTCTCCTCTATGATGCAGCAAATGTGCAAGGAAAGCAGTTCTGTTCTCTCTCCATCCTCCTGTTGGGCTCTCTAATCAAACAGAATGGAATGGAAGGGGTTTTTCCTAAAGGCCATTAGAGTTTGCTAATTATTGTGAAATGAAGATCAGTTCAAAATAATGTGCCTTTTTAAATTTTCTAATATTTACACCATCCCTGAGAGGGGGAAAAAAGGACAGAGTAGAAGAAAAAGAAAAAAGCAGTCTGTAAATGTTTCATTTTCTCTCTGCTATTCCCTAAAGCAGCACTGGTATCAGCTGAAATTAGAAAGGAATATACTGAAATAGTTCTTGCCCTCCCAGTCTGTTTCTGAGCAGTTGCACAGTGCAGGTGAGTTTGGGTGGAGATACCCCAGAGAGGACAACACTCACACCTTTTGAATGACCTCTCCTTGTCGGAGACCAGTCAAGCTTTTCTGTAGATGAATTCCAATCTGCCTCCAAACAGAGAAGCTCAGAGAGGCCATTTCCAGAGCTGTGCACTCCAGTTGTGTTCCAAAGCTATGAAATACCTTGGTTTGACAAAGATACGCCCCAGTATCTGGTTGTGCAGAATACCTTTCTCCTCACACTTAGACACAACATTATTTTAGGATTCCAGCAGACAAAGTCACGGCCAAGAAGTGCATGAAGCAGCTCAGGCTGATTATTCTCAGACAAAGATGCAACAGTTCTAAAATTCACTATCACAAGTTCCAAGACTCTATTGCAAAACAGTGCTTGCTTAAACCTTCAACTGATGGACCTGGAAATAGCAGGAAGAAATCCTCTGTTCTATTGACACTAACAAACCCACAGTTCCTTCTTGACTTCCTCATTTAAGCACATCATGGCTTGACTGCTGGTTTATAATTACCTTCAAAGCATTTACTGTTAACCAGATATTCAAAGAGTACATGGGGCTAGAAGTCTCCTACACCTCTTACAGTATCCTCTGGTCTAACTCCTTCACATCCTCCTATGGTATATTGACATTTTACAGAATAATTTATAAAGAAATCCTCTCCCTCTGCTGTTTCACCAGATCTCCAAACAGACCTGCAGCTTTTTGTGCCTCTGTCTCTCTTCCCTGATCCATGAGGCCTGCAGGACATGCAAAGCCTCAGGGATCCTCTTCCATCTGGACTCTCATTTTAAAGCCAACCCTTCATTTGCCATTTTTCTTTGAAAATCTACATCACAAATGTGGTTCTTTCTATTTCTGGGGACATCCCAATAGAAGAAATATTTTATTAACAAGCCTCCAGCAGGTCCTGTAAATACTGAAATCACTGAGGCTGTATCATCTGGCAAGAACAACCTTCTGGATGGGGTTTGGATCAAACCAGCACTGCAGCCAGCCCAGAGTCCCTGTTGTCTCATAGCAACGGGATCATTTGCTGAGGAAGCAGCACTTATCACCAGCTGGAGCACTTTTTGTTGTGGCTTATTCATGAGGCAAAGTCAGATGCATCCATGGCTCTGAAATATCACTGGGACATGCCTTGAAACCCAATTTCATCCCCTGTGGCCGATGCTCACAACTCAGCAGCTACAAACAGGAGAAGGGTGCAGCTCTCTCCTTGTTTACAACAGCAATATTAGAAATATATTCAGGAGTATTCGTTACACTGAGCCACAAGGAGAAGCTGCAGCTCTTCACTGCTCTTTCTTAGGGCTACCTAAACCTATCAGAGCTTCTTTACTGCTTCCTTCCCAACAGCTGCTGGAGCAAGGAAGATCTCACCACCCTGGATTTGCATTGTGCTCTGTCCAGCAAGCAAAACCAAGTTTTTCATTTAACAACTACTTAGATCTAAAAGCAACCCAAAACCCCCACGGTAACAAAAGAGGGTAATCAGAAGCACAGTTGGGCTTACAGAGATATCTCTATACCAGACCCTGATTGATTGGTTTAGTGGGGAGTTTTTTGTAGTATTTGAGCCCTGATTTTACTAAATGAAACTTTTTGGATGAGATGGGAGAAAATCTGAGTTGTATTAACCTTTTGAAAAATTTCTACATGCAAGATTTGTTCACAAGATGAGGTTTGCAATTACAAAGTGGCAATATTCCCATCATAAACTCCTGAGAAACAAGGCAAGAGATCCCCCAAATGTGTGATTTAGTGAGATCCATGTAGCTGTGCTGAGATGTATTTGTGTGCAGCCTGCAAGAGAAGGATGTTTTCATCTCAGACTGCAGGTGTGACATGAGCATAACATAACTGTTCTAATGGAAAAGCAAATAATATATCAAATGTTATGCTTTGTTTCTGATTTGATGAGCCTGGAAATATTTGACAATGAAGGAATTTTTATGGTTTAATAAAAACCTGGACAATCTGTCCCTATAACACCACACCCAGTATCCTATGACCCCACATAACCAAACAAGAGCTAAACCTCAGCTGAGATTTCCAACTGCTTTGAATGTTAAAATTGTTGCTGTATTATGGAAAGTGATAGCACTTTGATAAAAAAGATCCTGCTTTGAACATATTTAAGGAATAGCTCTGCTAAGGAAGAGGCTGCTATTTTCCCCTGTTGATTTACAGAGCAAAACTGTGGTTCAGCAGATGGCTCATTAAATTTTTGCACCGTGACTGTTGTAGGAAAAGGAAAAAAGGAACAAAAAAGAACAAAACCAAACCCCCTCACCACAAACACAGGAATAAGATGCACTGGCTGCTTGCTGTGTAATAAAAACTTTTTTTAGCTTTTATTCGTGTACTGATCAGCAGACAATATCTAAACCTACTTTACAAGTGAATTCTCCTCATGTTTACAAGCCGGTCCCTATTTCAAGTGGCTTTGCTTGTGGAGAAGACATCTCTTTAGAGGAAAGGCTGAAAATTCCATCTAGCATTTCCTGCTGTAATTTCCTTTCCTTAAAAGCCTTTAAAGGGGAAGATTCCTGTTCATGATCTGTACACCTTCTGCTAAAATCTGAGTTCCAAGTTTGGACATCTCAGCAACAATCTTTATTGCCATCTACTCCATGGCCTGCCCTTCCTGTTTTCCAAAAACAAAATGCTGTATTTATTTTGAAAATGGGATATCCTGTTGGAAGGCTTTGAGAAAAATGAGAACATACTGAGACCTCAAGGATTCCTTCCGGTGCCTTAAGAGAAATAAAGAAATAGTTCTAGTCAAGAAAAGGAAATATAGCAGGAAAAAACACTCAGGAGTTACAGTCAGAGCAATCCTAGAGAAATAAATAGTACAGAAATAATTAGAATTACATAAATGGTTCTTTTTCCATGTACACCCACAGTTCCAGTCAGGAACTGCAAGGAAAGGGGACATGACAGGACTTTGGGAAGGGATGTCCACACAACGAAGACACACACAGAGAATTACTGCCATTGAAACAACCAACATAATCAGAGAATTCTATGAACTGGGGCTTCTAATATTATATTTAATTAAATGTAGGATCCTACGCTCTGCAAACATTCAAATAAACGTTGTTAACCATGACTCTTTATTCTCAGAATGTCCTAACTCCATATAATTATGCCAAGCGAGTTCTAATTACTTCCTAGAAGTATCTATGCAGATAATCATCTACCCCCAGACTATCTCATGCTCAGTTGAGCAGCCATAGAAGTCCCAGTATAACAGATTAGATTTGAGCAGAAATATTTATCCCACTGCTGGAAGTACAAAGATAGAAAATATCTGCTAAATACTTTGATCTTCTCGAATATCAGGCAGTGTAAAAACGATGAAGTACCATTATACAGCTGTAAAAGTGGAAACAAGGATTGTTATGCAAAACGAATGCAATGATGCATTTATTCAAGCATACTGTCTTCCCAATAATCAGAATTTAAACTCAGGCACATCAGAGACAACTTCAGTAAACCACACTCTGCACAATCCTGGAAAACTACGCCGACAATTGTACCTTGAAGCCCAAGGATTGAGATTCTTTAAACATTGTATTGCCTGTGACTCATGCAATTATCACATCTTTATCCAACTCCTCCTGAGCTCTTTGTTCGGAATATCTTGCAGCAGTAAATTGCACATGCCGTTCGTTCTGGGCTAAAAACAACTGCCCCTCCCACTCAGCACCTTGGTAAGAAGAGCAGGGAGGGGAGCATCTGCCTTTTCCATTTTGGAAAACATTTGCCCCTGGATCTGTTTGCTTTGAGTACCTTCACTCAGATTCTGAGGGATGGATCAGCATAGTGAGGCTCCCATCAAAGGGGCACTCACAGGTATTGTCACTTCCCAAATAAACAGATTAAATGCCTACACATTCCTATTTTAAGCCCGTCTCTTGCTGCAGCATTGCAGGTGCTGTGCACTTAAGGCTGTACAGCCACAAACCTCCCACTACGAGACTTCTGAGCTTTTCTCAGGGTGATGTTGGAAGTTTTGCTTTTAACACCAAACTCGAGTGTTTCCAACTCATGAGTTTTTATACCAGGATTTGCAGAAATACATTCAGCTAACCAGTACAAGTGAACCCAAAGTATTTGATTTATTTTTAATAATCTCATCTGGTTCATAATGAATTTTTAACAATGGCAGTCGCGAGCCTACTACTTAGAGTAGCTTCCCTCAAAAGGGCACAGCCGACATAAATAGCTGAAAGGCTCTTTCTGAGTTTACTCCGTAATTTTTGAACCCTAGAAACCACTCAGAGAGCCATATGCAAACTTAATGCTCACAAACCCATATTTCAGCTGCTGAATATGAACTTGTATCCTTAACAAGACGTTGGAAGAGACTCAGTCCAGTTGTCTCAGTGAGCTGAGCTCCTCTGTTCATAAACCATGGTGAAAACCAGGATTTTGCCATTGTGCCCCTGAACAGCTCCAGATTCATTGCCATAAATTAAACATTAAATAACGTGGCAACAACAAAACAGGACTTGAGCCGTGCTAAAACCTGGCTCTAGGTTTCCTCAGCTGCTGTCCAGGATCTTTTATCATTTCTGCTCTCACCTAACAGCTGCACACTCAAAAATTTGGGCTGAGAAGCATCACCAGTAGCAGTGAGCAGTGAATTGGTTATGAGCTGTCGTGTGCTGCCCCCGAGCCCGTGTCAGACAATACAGAACCAAATACTCCCAATGCACTTTTCCCTTTGCAGCTCCCATTTTTCTCCACGTCATTTAGTTCTTTGCCTGTTACTCCCACAGTCACTTTTGTCCTTGCTTATGGCCTATTTCAGTCGTGCAAACTCCAAACTCTTGCACCACTCTGAGGAGAGCCTTGAATATCAATAGGAACAGAGCTTGGGGACTTGACACTTACCTGGACACTTCAAATAAAACCATAAAATTTGGGGTTTTAAACAACAGTATTCAGTTTAATTTCCAGGGAAAGAAACGATTCGTTGGTTGGTTGGGGGGTTTGGGGTTTTTTGTTTGTTTCTTTTGGGTTTGGGGGTTTTATTTCATTTGGGGTTTTTGGAGGGTTTGAGGGGGTTTTTTGGAGGTGGGAAAATGGTGGGGCAGTGGAGAAAGCTGGATGCAGGGATTTGGAGAGGGGATAATTTCTGTGCTAATGCTCCTTCACACGGAGTTGGGGGTGGGGATTTAATCAATGTTGGTATTAAACGGAGCTGTGAAAGTTGCTGCAGGCAGCACTACATTGATCCTTTTTTAGCTTGGTCAATCACTAAGTAAAAATCCGAGCGGCAGCTCGCAGGTACTCCATCAGCCAAGGCTTTGCCTGTGCGATGGATTCAAAGTGCCACCTAGTGGGAATTGTCACTTTGGAGAGGCCATTTCGGTGACTTTAATTCAGGAGTGACTACACAGCTGTAGGAAATGTACCTGTGGATCACCCACTCTCGTATCCAGGGATATTTTCCATACTAAAGGAGGGGAAGTGGAAAAACACATTTCCAAAAAGAAAAAATAAAAAATCTTGATGTTAGTTAAGAATTTGATTAAAATAATTCACATACAGTCTGTGCTCAGTAGCCAAGTGCCCAAATCCAGAATGGCCCCTAGAGCCAGGCATTCACAGAGCTCTCAAAACCGTCACCTAAGGTAAAGAATTTCCCCAGACAGGATTTAGCAGCCCTAATATTAAAAAACAACAGTTTTCTTCTAAATTTCAAGGAGCTGCAGACAGGTGGGTTGGGTTTCCAGCAGCAGAGAAGTGTTAACCACACACACACAAACACGAAATCCCACGGATGGGAATGCTGGATCCCATTCTGCTGAACTCAGCTGCTCACTGAGCTCACAGCAGGAATTCCCCTCAGCCTGGGGGCTGTGGGCAGGGACTGGAACCTCGTGTTGTGCACCGGGTGTGAAGTGACCAAAGGGAGCTCTTTGCCTGTGGGTGGGTTTTCCTCCTGTTCCTGTGGGCAGCAGGGGGACAGGTGAGGAAGCAGGCACTGAACACAGGCTGTGATCTGTTTCCACTTCTGGGAAGGTTATGGAGCAGAGCCCGCTGGTTTCCTCCCCGGTGTGGCAGTGAATTATGGGGTTAAGGCTGCCAGAATGTCACCACTTCCAATCCCATTGCATCAGGGCCGTGACTCACACAGCCCAAGGAGATCCAGCGCATTGCAAGGTGTTAAAATTCAAAGCACAGAGAAGAACGGTGAGGAAAGGAGATTGTTTTTTTCAAAACTAGCAATATTCTCAGAGTCCTTGTGAGACAGCTGCTTACTTTAGCCGTCCTGAGGGCTACACTTATGTCGACATATGTTAGCTGGAAGTTGGTGGCATTATTTTAAGAGCATATACACTGATTAACAAGAAAATACATTTGAAGCACAGCTACTCTTCAGAGAACACAAGATTAAAATATTACAGTCCTGCTCTTGGCTCCTCACTGTCATCACCTCCTAAGACCGTTCCCTGGTGTGCAGTGGATGTGACATTCCAGCCCTGTGGCTCGATGCCATGTTGGATGGCAAGAGTGTCCCAGCCCTGCCTGCTCACACCCCCAGCTCTGCCACCACTCAGCAATCCCACTCTGCATTGCAGCACCTTTCAGGCCTTTTTAGCCCTCTGTTCAACAGAAAATTCCTGGTTAAAGTAATTTTTTAAAGCATATTCCATAATAGTTCACTTCAGGTTTCAAAGGAGAGATGTTACCATTAATGGAATCAGAGCAAAAATCCCTGTAACATATCCAGAATTCCAAGCCAGGATTCTTCAGGAGCTTCGCTGCTTCCTGCAGCTGGCATGTGACAGACACGAGTCCTGTTCCAAACAGAACAGAGCAGGCTGAGAACTCTGAAATCTGAATAAGGTCATGGTCCCTGCAAGCCTGGAAAGGTGTCCTTGCCATGCAGGCAGCTGACCACCAGCTGTCCCCATTGCTTCACTGGAGTCAGGGATCAGGCTTGGAACGGGAGCACGCCTCAAAAATGGGTGCTGCTACTCTTTGGAGACCAACAAGAAAAATAAAAGCTCAGAAAAATAAAGCAGAGCTACTAGAGTTCTGTCCATCCATAGAAAAGAAAATGGGATGTGTAGGAGAAGGCCTGCATCTCAGGACAGGGATGTGGTTCCAGTGTGAGACAGATGAGCTTGGAAACACAAGGATAGGACCTTAGCAGATCCATGGCTTTGTGACATGACAAAGGAGAGCTCTGGAGACTCATTCATGTAGCAGAAGAGGAATAATCAAAGTGGACTGGAGCATCCCAGTGTTGCTGCCTGGTCTCTGCCCACATCATCATCATCTGACAAAATCTCCTTCAGAGGTGTTTTCCAAACAAGTATCTGTGGTGGACACCACTTCCCAGCTTCAGAGAATAGAAACTATTCAAATTTAGAACTGGAAAAATCATCTTAGAGAGGCCCGAGGGTGAAGGTGTTTTAGGATCATTTCAATAAAGTTCTTTTCCCTCTTGAGAACTCAGCGCAATTTCTCATTTCCATTCGCTTTGCATTTGAGAATTTTTGAAAACGTTTCGTTTTAAATGAACTATATTAATACATGATTATTCAGCTCCAGCAATTACAGTCTAATGACTGTGGTTTAACTAATAGTTAAGATTGAAATGAGATAAATTATAAAAACTGGGACTAACCAAACCCAAAGTAGAGCTTGCTGGAGCCAGACCAACTCAGGGTACTCGGGAATCCAAGGGAAGCAGTTTCCTGCTTAGTGGGCACCGCGTGTGGCCAGAGGAGCAGAGTGCTGTCAGTTTAACCATCCCAGACTGTAAAGTCTTTTCTTTAGGCAGTACGGAAGAGGACAAGTCTCCTTCCATGTCATTATATCCATGTATTATTGAAAGCATCAAAAGGTATTTTTATGTCATTTTTGTAATAGACAGGAATAATCACTATTTTACTGCTTTCAGTAGCTACATGAAGCAAATTATACCATTGTGAAAAACGGATCAAAATGTTCCTCATGGAACAATGCTGCAGTGGGAGAGAATGAATCTGTGACTGGAGCCTGGTGTATCCAACATTCCTGAACACTGAACAAGAGCAGATCCAGCCCTTCTGCAGAGCTCTGTGCTGGGGGTATATCAGGTAGATAAAGCCTGCAGGAAAAGTTCTGTTGAATGAGCGTAATTAGAACATTTTGCAGACAGCTGGAGGGCTCCAGTAAAGGAGCAAATGCTGCTTCTTCTTCTGGCTGATTTATTGCTACACCTGCACTCAGGGACTGAAATGCCTACAAGGATGAGGATTCTACAGTTTTGAAGAGGAAGAAAGGAAATGAAATCAACTTGCAACAAAAAGATGTAAAGAACCTTTCTTTGTAACTATTTCAACACAGTCTGAACTCAGGAGCTACTGAGCAACCACAGTGCTCTAAATTTGAGAAGGGAGAAAAACACTGGAGTTAAAAAATAAGATCCCACTACATTAAAATCACACTTATTGGTAACTGCAGGCAGGCTGTCCAGAGACACCTAATTCCGAATTAGACAACTGTGCTTTATTTTGCTGCTGCAGGAGAATTAAGGACTTCGGCTCTGTGACACACTGATCACTGACTTCCCTGGATTTGAGAAGTCCTCACCAGCAGCTCTGCTGGGTAATTTTGAGTGGCCAGCTGTCACAGATGTGCAAATTGCATCCGAGTAAGCTCACATATGCAAGCAGCAGAAACAGCTTCTGGCAACTTCCCACCATCTAATGATTTTTAAAATACCTTTCAGCAATTACGCCAGCAAAACATCAGCCCCCAACACCACAACAAGCAAAAGAGCACAAATTTTACCCAAGGGCACAGCAGGAAAATCTGAAATACTCCCAGCAGGCAGCTGTGCTTCTGAAATTATCAGTCAAAAAAGCTTTTTCCACAACTCCATTCCCAAGGCACGTTGTGAATGCAGCCTAAGGACACCGTTCTCTCACTAAAGGAAACAACGGTGTTGTCAGGTGTGCAAAGTGAGAACGTGGAAGTTTAAATGGCGTTAAAGTGCAAAAGACTCAGAGAAAAAAATACACCTCTGAACAAAGAAAAAACTCATTATACTTTGCACCTGTTTAAGGAAAAACTCCTTTTAACAAGTCGGATCATTAATAAAGGTGCAATTAGGTATCACATCATTAAAGGAACAAGAATAAAAACAGGGTTTACAATGCTAAGGTATCTATCTCGTTTAAAAAAAGAAATCCACACTTTCTCTCCTTGCTCCTGGTTACAGATGATCTCATAGTGATTTGTTACTCACAAACATGAGATTGCTCCTGAAAGTTAGGAAACTGCTTTCCTGAGCTAAAAAGCTATAATTTGTTCCCATATTTCCAAGGAAAGGTGTTACTTAATTGTGAAGAAGCACAGCGATGAGAACAAAAAAACCTTCAGGGAAAACTATCACTCATTTCAATATCACAACCAAGACATAAGCACAGGGAAAGTGACAAATTCTGCATTCTCTCAATAACAGATTCCCTTTCTGTGAGCGTTGGAGGTTAGAATAGAGGAACTTCAATCGCAGTGGCAAGCAGCCAGCTCATGAATAGCTTGCTAACATCAACAAGACTATTCGTATGAACAAATGCTCAAAACGACTATGAGACTTCTTGTATATCCTTTGTAATGGTAAAATCACCAGGATTACTGGGGTTTCTAAGTGCTCTCCCACACAGACGAAGAGCTGAAGTCAAGAAGAGTGCTCATGTGAGGAGCTCTGTAAGAGCTGCAGTTAAACACTGAACTGCTCCTTTGGTTTTAGGGTTTTTTTTAAATAGAGCACATTGGAGCAGAGCTACTACTGAACCAGCAGACAGCAGGCTTTGAGTAACTCTAACCGAGTGCCTAAAGTGAGATCCCGACATGCACTGCTCAAGAAAAATACAACTTCTCTTGCCTGAACAGTTATGGTTAACCACGTACTCAGCTCTGCTTGAAGACCATGAGATTTCAAACCACATTCTCAAAGAACGGGGCTGGCAATACATAAAGATCTGTGAGAAAGGAAGCACTGGAACTAGCAGCAAGGTGGGGTTGCCTGCATGGTCAGCCCTTCATTTGAATGCAAATGTAATTTTGGGGCAGGCAGTTATCTGTGACATCAGGCAGGACCTTAGTAAACTGTTACCACCAGCACCTGGTAAAACCATTGTTAATCATGTGTAGTAAAGGGACATCAGGGCTAGCAGGAGTCATTTATAGAGCCAGGCTGGGCTAGAAAAGAGAGAAAGAAAGAGGAGGGGAAGGGAGATCAAACAAACCCTGCGAGGAGCAGGATGTCCCAGCGAGACAAAGGCAGGCTGTGAGCATCATGTATGTGAGCTATCTGTTGGATAAAGACACCAGCATGTATCCGGGATCCGCAAGGTGCACCAACAACAACCTGCCCGTGCAAAACTTCGTGTCTGCTCCAGCCTACTCCGACTACATGGGATACCACCCTGTGCCAGCCCTGGACACCCACGGGCAGCCGGCGGCAGCCTGGGGCTCCCACTACGGCCCCCAGCGGGAGGACTGGAGCGCCTACGGCCCAGGCCCTTCCAGCGCCGTGGCTGCTGCCCACATCAATGGCTCGTCCCCTGGCCAGGGCTCCTACAGCTCTGCTGATTACAGCTCCCTGCATCCCGCCGCCGCTGCGGGGTTACCTCCTGTAGATACAATTAATGCCCAGCAAATCTCTCCCAACAGCCAAAGGCACAGCTCTTATGAGTGGATGAGGAAAACGGTGCAATCCACTTCCACAGGTAGGAGGGCACGGAGGTTTTATGCTGAGAAGAGATTTTTACTTGTTATTCGGTCATTGCGGGGTTTTTGGCAGGTTCCCTGTTCAGAGGGAAGGATTCGGATTAATAACAACAGGTTCTGATTGCTCTGAAGGATTCCCTTGCTAGCAGTTAAATATTGGTTCAATTATTGGATGCTGCGTTTGATCAGTTGATTATTTCTTATGTTTCTTGCTTGACCTTTAATCCTGTGGGAAATGAAAAGCAATGTCCTTTCACTTCTCACTTCAGATATGTTTAAAAAGTTTGTGATATCCAATAGTTGCTTTTAATAGGAGTCCTATAGATTGGGATAAACCAGAAAGTGTGGTATTCAGCACCACCTATATTTTGCTTACTTTCCTCAAGTTTTGGAGTACCTAGGAAAAGTTCAAGTAAAATCTGCACAGCAGGGGGTTGGCAGTAAGGCTTTATACCAGAAACAACCCCTCTAAACCTCAGAACACTGAAATGAGATCTGCAAGATCAAACAATGAGTCAATGCTTTAAAAACAGGGATGATAAGGAAAGGCTTGCTTCACTTTGTAGTAGCAGCTCTCAGAATATGCAGGAATACAAAGATCCATGGTAACACAGCCTGTTAATACAGCCACAGATCAGGCTCTGCTGCATGACAGTCAAGGAGTACAAAACAATTCTTCAATCATATTTAACTGGTAAAAACAAGCTATGAAGTGTGAGGGAGAGGTTCCGTTTGATTGGGATGAGGAACAAGAGTAAAAAATATAAATATTGAACATCCCTAAAACAAAAATCTGTACCCTGTATATGATAAAAGTATGAAACAAGAAGGGAGAGAAAGAAAAGGAGGGAATTCTGCCTGAAAAGAACAGAGGCATAATCTGCTGTATGAAAGTATTTGATCCTCTGAGGTGCTGAGCAGCTTTGACATGCACTGAGATCAGTAGAAATTAGGGATGCTCAATTCCTCCCCTAAAGAGATGCTCCCAGTATTTCAATGTTGCATCTCAGGAAGGTTCCTTCCCTTTCCCTCCCTCCCACCCCAGCTCTGTTCCACACATGCCTGTAAATAAAAGTCTTCAAAGCAGAGCCTGAATCAATCTCTAGTGGAAAAGCAATTACTTAAAAGAGACATCAGAGAACTGAAAGCAACTGCATAGAAAAGTTGTCTGTATTAAAATAATGCATCTAATTTGTATGGGCACTCCTCACTCCTGCTGAACACAAATTTAGTTCATGGAGAGTCCACAGAATTCAACAGACCAATCAGAACAGGCTGTTGCTCTGTGTGAATAAGAATTTGGGGGGATAAAAATGTTTGTATTTTTTAAATTGTATTTGTTCTTCACTGATTATTATCCAAAAAAACCAAGAGGGCCTGTTTTGAAAAAACCTGCAGCTTACTTTTGAGGAGTCATTACAGGGGCAACAAAATTGCTCACTAATTGTGGGATTTACAGATGGCAGAACCCTTGCTCAAAAAAACCCACTGCTCCTCATCCCTTCCTTACCTGCTTTGTGCTCCTGTGGATTCCAATCCCAGCCTCTGAGAGCAGGGCCTGATTTGTTCTGTGCTGTCCCTTTGATAGAGGGGACACTGGGACAGATTGATGCAGCACACACACACATACCTATACCCATAATATAAAATATCACATTCTAATTGCTGCTCAAGAAGCACTTAGAGATTTCTAACTTTCCAAAGTTCAAGCCTGCAAGGGTCAGAGCATTCACAGGAGAGCTGGGAGTGTCTCCTTTCTGGAATGGTCTAACAAGATACTGAGTATATGTGTGTCCAGGAGAACTGGAGAAATCAGCATGCCATAGGAACAAACCCTCCCAAATGCCCATGGGCCAGTGGAAGGCTACATTTAAAAGCTACTGAGTCCTGCTTTAGGGAAAAATCCAGATAAGGAATTCTCCTGCTTCTGCTTTTCCTCTTATATATATTAGTTTTTCTGCTAGGCCAGGAAGGCTCAGTGCCAGCAGATCTGTTTCATTGGAGTGAGTTCCTTTCTCTTCCTTCACTCCTTTCCCTCTTTTTCTGTTTAAAAGCAATGGCACTATTGTTCTTCATGGTTTCCCCAAAAATAAAATAATTTTAAAATATTTTCCCTTGCAGCAGTGTCAGCTCTAGGAAAGCACCTGAGTGAGTTTGGTTCTGTGCAGGCAGGTGTTGCAGTGGTTTCAGGTGTGTGACCAAGCTCACTGCAAATGCTTTTTGCTGGATCAGGAGCAAACCCCTCAGCATTTTCTTAGATGGAATCAAATTCTTTTTACATCCTTAAAGCTGTCTGTGTTCACTGAGCATTATCCTTCTGTCTCCTTACAAAACCTTTGGGAGTTTCAGTAGAGATTTGGTGTGGGCAAAAATGAAGAAATCACACGTGTTATTTATTAGCTTTTTTTATCCCCTGTTAAATAGATATGAACCACTGTTCTTAATGATGAAAAAAAATGAGGCTGAGACTTACCTGAGGTGATCACAACAGAAATCATTTAGACAAACTAATTTTGTTATTTCTCCATTACATGCTGCAAAGCACTAATTATCAATACTAATATTTCACTGTGAAAACAATCATCATAAAAGCAAGTAATTTTTGCAAGATATTCTCAGAAGTGTGCAAGAAATGTTCCTGTAATCTCATCCCTTTAAGACTGGGAGAGATTCTTGCCAAAGGTTCACTCACTTTGAGTAGTCTGGCTTGGAGCAGCTACCGAAATGAGGCTCCAAATCTGTGACCTTTCCATCTCCAGAGATTTCATGGTTATCTTCTCTTACTGGTGCTGTGTGGCCTCATGTCCTGAGAGATGACAAACAAAACACTTTATTGAAGTTTCTACCACTGCCTCATGCCCTGCAGGTCTTTTGATACTCTGTTATCTACACAACTAACCTGGAACAAAGGAAGAAATTATTTCAAGTTTTACTCTGCAGCTTTAAAAACAACATCAATGTAGAACCATGTGTTCAACTGATGTAAAATGAAATTTGTGAGGTTATGCTACCTGAAACCTCTGGAAGATCTCAGTATTTAATGTGAGATTACCATCCTGGTTTAATGCCACTAGAATGCATTTCCTGCAGACAAGGCCTGCTGAGGTTTTAGTGCACCCTTCTCTCTGTGACTGAAGGACGCTGAGTGTTGGTCTCTGCCTTGGAACTGCAGGGATTGGGATTTGATCCTCAATGCAGGGCACGTAGGATCCAGTGCCCTATCTCTGCACTCCACAGCGTGTTGAGGGTACAGGAAAAAGCCAATGTGTTCTGACTCAGAACACTTGAAGGAGGAAGCACTGAGTACTCAGTATTTTCAACCACAAACACTGAGAGGAAAGACTCTTCTCTGACCCTTACACTGCTCCTGTCTCCTCAACTTCCCCTTGGAGAGGGTGAGCACAGCCAAGACAAGGAGTAATTGTAACACAGAACAGAACAAAGCCACAACTAGAAAGGTGAGGTGCTAATTCCACACACACAAGACATAATTACAGGCAAATTCTTTGATGGAAAGTAGAATAAAAACACCTTAGAAGAAGCTACAAATCTCATCTTGTTGATTTCAGGATTTTTATGGAGCTATGTCATCACTTGCACAGGAGTAGACTTGACTTTATGACTGTGTGAGAAAACAACACACACCTGTAGTAAAAGTGTGCCCAAAACAGTGAGTTTGAGCAGAGAACACCCAGGAGAATTTGCTCACAAAGCTGTAAGTGCACCTTAAGATCTGCACTTATGTTACCATAAAACAGGGTGGGGACAAGTTTTGAAACAGGTGAACTGATTCAGAGCAGAGATTTCTCCTGTAGGTGACAAGTTTTCTATCATTCTTCTTCAATAAATAATTTACTCTGCAGACATAAGGACAATTTTTCTGATGCTGATGACAGGTACTGAGAGCATCATGACCAAATGCACTGTAAATGTATCACACTTGGTCCTTGAAGGAAGAAGTTATATTCCCTCAAATCTAAGGAAGAGGAACAAGCCTCTTTAGAGGTCATTCCTGTAAAATGTTGAATGCTAAAGAACATACAACACTTGGGAAAAATCTCACTTAATCACTTTCCTTTTAGTTTACCCAGTCACTGGCAATTGCATTTCCCCTGGTTTCCCACTCAGAAATCCACCTATATTTTCTGCAGGTTGGGTCCTTGTGCCTGTCCAGTCATTCCTTAGAGAATAAAAATGGCTCTGCTTCAGATCCAATTCCTTCTGGATGATGATGATGAATAGAAAAGTTTACACTAGCAAAGGGAAGAAGAGAATTTGGCCAATGAGCTTTATTCCAGAACAGCAGAACATACTCAAAATTGAAAACAGAAGGGAAAATTCGAGTCTGTTGAAAGGTTCCAATTCTGGGATCCTGTTCTGGTTTTTTCAGCTTGAATAATCTGAACATGTATAAAAGAACAGATGAGCAAGACCCAGCAGACAAACAGAAAATCTCACCAAGTTTCACAAACCTAACTTTGCAGTAATGCACAGGACCAGGACACCTCCCCACCACACCAAGGTTTCTGGCAGGAATATTATACAGGAGTGGATCTATGTCACATTTTCTAATACAATGGCTGGTGGGGTTTTTTTTAATTTAGCTTTACAGAACATTATGCGCAACACAATGTTTGTCTTCAAAACTTATTTTAAATTACTTTTGCTTCACAACTTCAATTAAGTCAGTGAAATTACTGACTTAAGTCAGGGAGAATTTGCCCCTTACTTTTCCTACACTTTTGAAGAACATGAGTAGTTAAGAGTCCTAAACAAAACTCTGAGGCCTGATCTCTGTCAGTCTATATCTTTATAAACTCAAAAATTAACATCAGTTTTTTAATACTAAAGTAACAGAGAGATGCAGGTTGGAACTGAGAATATCCTCAGGCCAGAAGCTGTTTCTCATTTCTGTGATGATTTAAGGTAACATCCAGTCACCAAGTACAGGCATAACTTCCTCTGAAACACTGCTAACCCCTGGAAGCCAGGTTGCAATGCGTTGTGAGCAATCCCTCATTAATCCCACACTATCCTATCCTAGGACACCTTCAGGCAGCTTCTGGATTTTATGAAAGATGCTGGTTTCAGTGCCTGCAGAATATTCCTGAAAAGTTAAGAGAGGAGGCTCTGAAAGAAGGCCCAGGGCTGGTTCTAATGCTAATTTATTTTGCTTTGTAAACTAGTTGTGAGGTCCGATGGTGGTTTTTTTTTTTTTCCTTTCCTGGCCTACATTGTCTGAGGTTTTGAGGCCTATCTGTCATATTGAGGCAACAGACCCTTTTAACACTTCACTTTGCTTTGATATGCAGTCTTGTCTCTTCCTTCTCCCTCTTTTCTTCAGGAGTTATATTGCCGGAAAGGGTGATGATTTTCACAGCAAATAAAGAGGCCTTCTCCCAGCTTTATTGTCTTCAGAAGAAATACTCTGTGAATTTTATGACCAATGGGAAAGCTGTTCCCTTCCCCCAACTCAAAACTTGGCCAGTCACAAAAATGGCCAGAGTGGGTGTGATGGAACAGCACTGTTAAACTATATCCCATGGAAAGATTTCCAACTCTGAAATGTCTCACTTCTTGCTGGTCCAAAGGCACTCCTCAGTAGTCACTATTGCAAAAGAGGGTTTTTGACAAAACTCCCTCTTCTTAAATAGCTCATTAAACCCAGGAAATCCACTCCCCCAGTACAAAGGCAGGCAGACTGCAAAGGTAGCTGCTTCAAAGCCCTTTTGTTTCATTTCTCTTCTACCCGAGCACTAATAACCTCCCCAACCACAATTCCATGGTATAACTGTCCATGCCAGAACATATTTCCAACAGAACTGACACTATACAGCTGATTGTAATTTTAACCTGTCACTAACAAAAGATGAATTCAGATGGTACAAACTCAACTATTGGCTATTTCACTCACCTAAGAGAGGAAAATATGCAGGATTTCACTAAAGAATTGGATTAATATATTGACTTTTATCATTGCATCATTGAATTCTGCCATTACGGCCTGAGAAGTGAAGAACATCCTCCCGCTGTCTAAGGGTGAACCCATTCGTACCACCTCAAATTTTACTCAGGTAATATTTCTTCTGGAAATAAAATGCATCCCTGGAATTAGAGCCAGTAGAAGGTCTGCAGAACAGAGTGGAGTGGATCTGCTCTGTCTAACAGATGGAATTTAGGGGCTAAAGTCCCAAACTGTTTAGGGATAGGTTCTGTAGCTGCTGTTTGTTAACTCTGGCAAATAAAAGTGTACTTTGCCTTTGAAAGGAAATGCCATGTGCAGACTAATTCCAGCCCAGCATCCAACAAAGGAAGACTCTCACTGACATCAAGGAGAGTAAAGGCCTAACAAACTAAAACATGGCTCTGCCAGAGCTAAAAGTATCTCTTGCAAGACTCCGGCAGATCTCAGCTCCCAAGATCTCTTGTCTCACAGTAAATATTACTCTACACAGAAAAAAAAAATCAAATTATTAAAGACAAGATTTATGTAACAAATCTGAGAATTTTTCTCAGAGCATTTCTCAGATTTTCCTTACTTCGTTTTTTTTACTTTTTAAATTATTTTCTTAATTTAAAAAAAGAAATTAGATGTCAAAACTCCCAATCTTCCTTCAAAAAGAATCCAGATATTATCAGTTCTTCTAAAAACAGAGAGCTACTCATAAAGAAATAAAGGATCTTATGGGATAAAGTTCTATTTCCATGTACATTTAATTTCTTCCTCAGCTTAAGAAGAAAAAAACCAAAACAACCCACTCCTACTCAGGTAATAAGGGTTTAAGCACTTCAAACCAGAAACAGGAAGATTTTTCTTGAAGTTTACTACCTTGTTTTGGCAATAGAGGAACATTTGATATTTGTCTGTGCCTTCTGAATGAGAGTAGAGGTCAAGATAAGATCACCTTGTTCCTCTTTTGTGTACTCCATCTTAACAACACAAAGGACACTAAGGAAACATGTTAAACATTTTGTCCCATAGAATGACCCCAAATTCTCATCTGAAGAGGAAAAAAAACCTTAACCAAACCACCAGTTAGAGAGATCAAAAGTTAAAAAATATCAAGTGAGGCATTAAAGCACCACAGGTGACCATATGTTAAACAAACAATTCACACTTCTAGTGAAGGAAAACAAATGTCCTGGTATTTATGTGGACTGAACTGAATCACTGCTGTTCCTTAGAGACTCCAAAATTCTTACCTTAATGTAGTAAAATTAGCAGCACTTTTCACTTGATTATCAGTGTAAACGTCACCGGGCTAATTCTGCTCTCACTGCAGTTTCACAGAGGTAGAAACGCCACTGAAATGAGAATGTCCTGTACATCTTCCCCAGCCAAGCAGCACCTTCACAGGCAGGTAACAGATTTGAGCCAAAGGAGTTTGGCTGCATGGATTGAGCAGAACTCATGGCCTAAGGAGCAATCCCACATCTATTTTCCCTATTGAAATATTCCAAGCAATCAGGCTGATGGCCTTAGGAAGAGTTGGAAGATGCCCATAGCATTGTAGAGGCACTATTGATGCTCTCCCAGGGTTGGACACTATGGAGCATGGAAGCTGAAGGACCAAATTCTGATGCAGACTTGGTTTTACAAGCGTGGGGAGAGTCCTAGAGAACCCCCGTCTTGTAGGGCAAACCAGAACTATCCCCATCCAGGCTGTAACAGGATTTATTCACAGCATTTCCCTGCCCAGGACTTCTGGTGCTCACTGGATCTGTAGTCTATACAAACAGTACAAAGAGGAGCAGAGCCTGAAGAACTTTCTAACACAAGCAGTAGGTTGGCAAGCCAGAAATTCTTAGAAGTAGCAAAGTCCTGACTGTCAAACATTGGAAGAGGCAAAAGTGACCTGGCTCTCAAGCCATGACTGTACAGTGTGCATGGCAAGTGGAAGGCAATGCTAACTTTAAATAGGTTCCATAAAAAACAAAGGGGTTGGGAAGGAGTCAGACCTTTGGCAGCACTGACAGATGGCCCCTCCAGCTCCTCTCCCCAGCCAGGGGGAGCTGGTGGCTCTGGGGCTCTGTGCCACTGGAATCCACTCAGACACCGAAATTTTACCAACTCCATGCCTGAGAATGTGTTTCACTCCATTCAAAATTAATTGATCTTATTAGAGTGTAATTATAGGAGTTTGTGGGACCTGTTTTTTGAGGATTTAGACATCCCCATAACCTTGTCAGAAAAAGCTCTGTAAGCAAAGAGGAGCTGCTGTGCAAAGCCACACGACACCTGCAGCAATAGCAGATGGGTACAAACACCTCGAGTTCTGTGCAGCACCTGAGAGAACCTGAACCTGAGGGGGCTGTTCTGCTGCAGTGACCACTGAGGACACAGATTCACAACCTCCAGCACCACAGTGGAACATGTGGCAAAAAAATACCGAAAATATATTCCCTGTCCCAGACAATTCACTGGTTAAATATACACATGTGAAGGAATGTCTGCATAAATACAGACAGACAAGGAAGCATCAAAAAATGGTAAGATTGTGGTCAACAAAGATAATACTGGTCTTAACACAACAGTGAGCCAATCAGTTAAAAATGTGGGAAGACCTCAGGCTTTGGCTTTAAGCAGGTGCTGATCTACAATATATTGATTGTCTAATATGAGCATAAACCACAGAGGAAGGGAACCATCAGCAGCCTTTCTCATTCTCAGCTCTCTTTCAGTGCAGCCACACATTCTGTCCTCAGAAATGACCCCGTATGGAATCCATACAATTTCAGCTCCTTGCATCTGTGTTCCCTGGCTCCTGTCATCTGCGATTGTGTTTTAATGCCCTGGATGCTGCTGAGCTGTGTCTGCTCCACTCAGCTGCACCCACAGCTGAAAGGAGGCAGCAGTGCTGCTCCCAAAACAGCAGATGCTGCAGTTCCCTGCCCATTGTGAAGTGTTATTGCTTGCCTTTTCTCTTTTTTATGAACTGTCATCTGAAAATCTATGTTACTGTTCCCTGTGCTGTTATCAGGTCATGGACAGATTGTGCGAGACTTGATGGGAAAACACAACCTCCAAATTGCAGTAACAATCACAACGTTGTAGGAATTTTTCTAGCAGCAAGAAGTGAGGAACTGTGGAAGCTCTCAGTATTTTCTGTGCAGTAAAATGTCCTTCACAATTTCCCTCTAAGGCAGGTAAGAGTGTCAGCTCTAGGGACAGAGAGACAAGAGCAATTCAGCAGCAGGCAGGAAGCCTGCAGCAGAGCTGGGAGCAGAACCCAGGTTTCCTGGCTCCTTACTCCTAACAGGAATGCCTTCCCTTTCCCAAATGATAACACAGGGGTGATAAAGAACACAAGAAGCAGTTTATTATCTATTTACTAAGGAGCAAACCTAATATCTGATGGTATGAATCTCTTGTGTTGTAAATCATCACAGAGTTACTCTGGGTAAGTGCATAGAGAATCAGGCCTAAAATCCCCACAGATGTTTTCAAATGTAAAACCAGATATTTTGTGTTACTAAAGTGAAAAACTCTAGCTTGAAGCAATGTGTTCTTCTTTCAAAACAGGTAAAACAAGAACGAGAGAGAAGTACCGAGTGGTTTACACAGATCATCAGAGATTAGAATTAGAGAAGGAGTTTCATTACAACAGATACATTACAATCAGGAGGAAGTCTGAACTTGCTGCAAACCTAAGACTTTCCGAGAGACAGGTAGAGTATGGATCACCCATCCAGGCTTTCCTTTGAATTTATGATTGCTGATGAGGAGATAACTGTATGGTTAAGAATACAGAAATGTTAATGCCTCGAGTAATCCAACAGTGCACTGAGTTCCCTTTGCAGTAGAACCCAAACCAGAGCTGTGCAATAGCCCAGGAAATGCAAACACCAACTTTTTCCCATTCCTAGAACACAAGTTAAGCCACATCACCAAAATCCTGCCCGGATTTCTCTCTGGGCAGTGGTAGCAGGGAGAATTTCTTGCTGAACTTTCTAAAGGAGGAGTCCTGGTTCTGCTGAAGTCAATGGGAATTCCATAACCAAATCCAACAAGGTCGGTCTTAGCAGAGATGGAAGTGATGAGCTCAAGTATGTTCAGGACACTTGAAGGGTTTTGTTCTCTTGGCTGCCTTGTGCCTTTTGTTAAAGATTTCCTACATACGTGCTACTCCTTGCTCCTGCCCCATTTCCTCCCCTCCAAATTCCTCTTCTGTTCCCAGAAGATAAATCAAAACACAATCCCATGATTAGGCCTGATTCACTATTGTTTTATGGGCTCTGCTGAGCAGGAATGGTCTAAAACCCACCCAGCTGTAGCACTGTCCATCCGACTTGAACCTGTCTCACACGGCACACGCTGAGCTTACAGAAGTGGAGAAGCAAACACCCATTTTGCAAATATTTCTCAATCTGCTGCTGAATGCCAGGATTTAATTATTGAAAATTAAAAGTATTTCAGCCAGGTATAAAAAATACACTATGTGTCTTTTTGCTGGCTGTTAAAACATTAATAACTTGACTTAATTATGCTGAATTTGAATATTATGACCCTGCATCTATAAACAACCAGTGGTATTTACTTGAAAATTCCTAGTTCAGTGATAATTCCTGATGAATGTTTTTGTTAGTGTATTTGAAGAGGTGAAACAAAAATATGTGATCTATTTTTTTGTCATATATTGGGGAAACTTGGCAACAGCTTTTGCAATATTTCTTCATCATCATCATCATCATCAATATATTGAGAACAAAACGAATTCCAGTTCATACAACCTACATCTCTGAAGTGTTTTTAAAAATGTAAGATTAAGTAAAAAACACCTGATAGACTCCCAGCACCACCCTTTTGTACAAATTAAACAACTCCATCCTATGAGCATGACTGAACACACACTGTCCTGTCCCAAGCTCCTCTGCACACCACCTGAAATCTGAATTGATTTTCTGGAAAAGCTTTTTTTCTGCCTCTGCCAAAATTCAAAATTCCTGGGAAGGAATATCTCAAAAGGACAAAGAACAATCATTTCAACAAGGAAGGAAAGATGCAATATCTAATTAAGAAAAAAAGGCAAAGTGAAGCATTGTTAACATAGGAAGGATACAGAAATAAAGGAGATGATGAGGATGAGAAAGAAGAGAGAAAAATCAGACTTCAGGGGAAGAGAGATTTGCATGGAAAAAAGAATTGAAAGGAAAGAGGGCAACAGGTGAAGAACAAGTCAGACAGATGCAACTGGCCCTGTTAGCTTTTAGTCTGACATTACAGACCTGTTCTTACTTGGACTTATTTGATAATTGGCACATGACCCTGAAGTGCCTACTGATTTCTCTTTGGATCTCTGCTGCAGATCTGCTTCCCTAGTTTAACAACAAACCAGAAAAAACATCAATTCACAGGCAGGTAAGAACACTGAAGCCAGAGGGTAATTCTGAAATGTTGGTTTAGTTTTTAGACTGTTTCATCTTTTCATACATTTTGGCAAATGTATGAGAGAAGCTGGATTATGTCTGCACAATGAGAATGCAAGAGATCTGAGAGGACTTGAGACTGGTTTAATGGAACATAATTTGGTACTGAAATGATACTCCAGAACTAAGGCAACAAAAGGAACTGCCAAACATCTCAGATGGCAGCCCTGCTTAAGAGACCTGGTTTGAATTTACACAGGCTTTGCATGTATTTGAATCCTTCAGCTGCAAAATGGAATAATAATGCCTCAAGGAAAGGCACACTGAGACTGTCACAGAGAGTCCTTAAGATGTTTTGTTGGGCTTCACCAGTTGTTTTCTTTTAAAACACAACCTGGTAGCCACAGGTGTTATCACCTCTCACTGTTTTACCTCCGTTCCAATCATTATTCACTTTGCCTTTCTAGTTTCTAGCAAAAAATAACTGAACAGACCAGTATTTCTCAGCAAAATATTGATTTTTTTTTTCTCTGGGTTATAGAAAATGGTGACAGGAGTGTTTCCTTTGCCGTCTGAACAAGGAAACACAACAAACCTGAATGAGGTAGCTTGACTTATTACACTGACTAGACATGATCCAGAGCCACTTCCAAGGATAAATAGCTGGAGTGCACAGCTCTAAAGCCATCCCTGGGGATTCACATCCAAGCCAGTCCACTTACCACAGAACATTTCACACCTTAACAAGTTCTGAGGTATTTTCAACTGACCATTACTCACCTTCAGCTCACATCCTCACTTGTTCCACCCTGATCAAGACCCATCTTTAACAGGTCCTTCATTCCTTCCCAAAGGTGGCTGTGTGCCTGCAACAGAGCAGGGATACTGGTGGCACTGGATCGTGTGGGAAGCAGCAGCAGATTCTGGCTCCATCTACAAATGAAGTAGAAGGCACTCAGCTATTCAGGCACTGCTAATGTAATATTTTGAATTAATGTTGTGTACCACTGGTGAAATTCTGCTAAGAAGTGAATTTCCACTGGCTTGCATGCTGGAGCTCATCAGTTAATGTGCAGCATCCAAGCAGGAAAGCTTTTGTGCCTCAGTTTATAGGCCAGTAGCAGATTTTGGCTTGCCCTGACTAGGGCATACAGTTTTCAATGCAACAACACTCTTGGATCATTTTGGCCATCACTAGGACACATGAGAATCTGTTCTGTTAGATTTTGTTTCAAAAAATTAAATAAATCAGAGCTCATTCCATAAAGAAATAACTCTGAACTAAAAACAAAATTCATTTTTTATCAAGCTATTACTAAATATTTTATTACCAGATAGGAAAGATTACCTGTATGAAAAACAAGCAAACAGCTCTCTTGTCTCAGTTCGTCATTGCCTTTCTCAGTGGTCCTCATGCCACTGATTTTCCCTATGATTCTGTGACTAAATACACAAAGGACCACATTGCACTCTGGTAGCAACTGAAAACAATTTTCCTCTGCTCCTCTGCAGGTGAAAATCTGGTTCCAGAACCGCAGAGCTAAAGAGAGAAAATTAATGAAGAAGAAAATTACTCACTTTGATGGCAGCAATCTCGGCTCTCTGCAGAGTGACTCTGGCTCCGTGAGCCCGATGCCAGTTCCTGACCCACAGACTCATTCGGAAATGCCCAGTTCTTTATTCCCCGCGCCGCCGCCTCCCCCTGCTGCTCTCCCCATGAGTGGCTTGCAGCACAGCGGGACCCTGCAGCAGGTGGTGGCCTCGCAGTGAGGCTGCGGGGGAGCCACGGCGGCACCGAGCCCACGGACCCAGTACCGGAGCACTACAGGACCCAGGGGGGGTCCCCAGCGTGACACAGCCTGGGGCACACAAGCTTCAAGTACAGTAAACCAAGAGCCACCTGCCAGGTGTGCGGCACAGCGCGAGTTCCCAAGGGCAATGGAACTGCAGGAGTCCCTCGGGAAGAGGATGCCTGTGCCACAAGGCAAGGAGCCCTCCGGCCTGGGAGCAGCTGGGGAGGCACGGGGAGGGAGAGCCCAGGAGCAGACACAGCCACTTGTTCCACTGCAGACACAAAAAAAGCACAAAACTTGCCCCAGGCAATCAACTCCACACTGCTGAGGCAGCTGTACCGAGTGTCTGTCCCTCACCCCCAGGAAAGAGAATATTCCTGCTCCTTTGATCTCCACACAGGTTCCATGTACTGATCCCATTTGTGGATTTGACACATGCATCTTGATAAATGCAAACCTGGCTGATGTGTTTTGACCCACTTGATGGAAAGCCTGGAGCCAGGTGGTTGCACTCACTACATGTTAAGGGCAAAGGTCAGGGATGAGCTTTTTGGAATTTTTGGGGGTTTGACAGGTATGATTTCCAATGCTCCATCCATACACTGGTATAAACAGGCACTCTTCAGTCTTACTATAAACGTTTTGAAAGCCTTCAGGAATTGTGAATCTTGGCCCAAATTCATTCTTGGACAAAGAAAATTCATGTCAGATTCATTTTGGGTCCTAAGAGAGAGCAAAGCAGGGGAGAAATCCTTTTAAAAAGTACAAGTATTTTGAAAAGTGACTGCATCTCATGAGACAGCAGAGCCCATGGATAAAGATGCAATAATTGCATTCAAACAATTTTAAATCTGGTCCAGTTTTATGAGTTATTGTGACACTAATAAAATTTGAGAAGCCAAATTAATAGAAGACAAAGCAAACAAAATACTTCACTTAAAATTAAGCTCTCAGCATTTTTCATGTGGGTCTCAATTTCTGAAGGGCTGATCCCTTCCACATTTAGCAGAATTTGGTAGGCAATCAGTACTTAAGAATAATCTGAATACTTACTTCCCAATATGATTCCCAATGCGCAAACCTTTTGTCTGCAAAGGGAAAATTTTTAGAGCACATGAGTGATTTGGGAATTTATACCCTCTTTGTCCAAAGCAGTTCAGAAATTTAGGATGCCTGTCCTCAGGAATTTCCATCAAGGAATCCCCTGAAATCTCTCTGTCACTGTTGCAAATAAGACTTAGGAGCATTAAGTCATTTAGGCACTACATTCTTGGGTTTGAGCTTTAATTATAACAAATAGTACTATTAGAGCATCAAAATGTTGGTAATGTGAAATTACTTTGTATATACAGAATTAAAATAAATGCCTTTTTTCATAACCATTTTGCAATGTGGTATCAGCTACTGCAGCAAGTGAACCTGCAGATTTTCATGATTAGTCTGTTCTGGAATTGCAATATCAAATTTAAAAGAAGGGTGATGTAAAAGACTTTAGAGAAATTAGAGGAGCATAGGAAGAGCAGGATGTTTCAGGGAGCTGGCAGCTTTCACTATTTCGTAATTTTATTTATCATTTTGTTTGCAAGAAGGACAGTGCTAAACAAAGGTAGAGTTCGATTTGAAATGGAGAAGGTACATTGTAAAATTCCCACTCATTCCTGTCACAGTGGCGCTCCATTTGCCGGCAACAGCACAGGTAACACAGGGCAGAGGAAGAAGCTGCAACTCAAAGTTCAGCAACAGAAAGTCTCCAACTGATTTCCACATGGTAGGAAAAGAGGAGCATGACACAGAGCACATGGGAACAAAAGGGATTTCCCATCTGCATCAATGAGCACTGCAACCAAACTGCTCTCCCAAAAGAGAGCCATTGGATCTACCCAAAAGAGGAACCCACTGGAAATACACAGCACAGCCATGGTGCTGGCAGAGGGAAATGATAGAGGTTTCATTCACAAATACACAGATATTTAACTTAACAGAGACTGGAAAAGCTTCAACAGGAAAAGCATCCTCACACTGGCCAACTAAACAGAATTCTGCTTGCAGACTAGAGAAAAACCAATAAAAATTCCAGATTTAGACTTTCAAAAGGTAAGAATACAGAGGGAAACTTTGTCTTTTGCACTGATATACAATAAATTAAGACCTAGTTCTAGCTACATGATCAGAAGCCTGGCCCCAGGGTTCTGCAGAATCAAGTGCACAGCTACCTATTTTAATCACATTTTCATGACACAGCCTAATTTTGCATTAACATTTCTAAAAGGAAAAAAGTACTTCAAGGAAGAACTTTAAGAAATCTGTCTGAACACAACTTCTTTCTCTTTAAAATTATTTAAACATCATTCAAAGCAAGGGGGATCTGGCAGAACGACCTGGTTTATCTTGTTTACATGTAGAAGAGTTATTGAGGAAGATAAGTGACCACTTTGAAGATCTGCCTCATTTCTGCTCCAGTTTGCTGAAAGCATGCTTGCTATAGGTTGCTATGTGTTTCCAATCAGAAGTTGTTAAGTACACAAAATAAGGCTGGATTTTATTTGCAGAAGCACATGTTCAAAGGTTAAAATTTATTGCTCCAAAAGCAGTATCTATAAACCAGGGCAATACCTTAGAGATTATTAACCTTCTAGTTATGCCAGTGGCTGTTTCAAGTAGTTCAATTTTTTTTTGGTAAGAATGCCCAGCAATCTCTCCAGTTAAGTATTTCCAATGGGTTCTAATCCTTTAAACAGTTGCCCACCAAACCCCAAAGGAAGTGATTTTTCTCTAAGAAGCTTGTGCAGTGCTGTTAACTTGCTGTACTCTGTCCAAATAAAAATAAGAGAGACAGAAAATTGCAGACAAATCAACTGAAATTATTTGGGTCCAGCACTGTGGGTTATGAAATACTGGTGCCATCCTCAGGCTAATACTCACTTTCTTCCTGACTTTGGGTATATCAAATAACTCATCACTTTTATCACATCTGAAAACTCAGGACACTAAAGCAGAGTACTGTGAAGATTGATTGGTTGTTAGGGAAGCGCCTTGAAGAAGAAAAGCATACCTTAGGCTACATCACAGGAATATCTAAGCCCTTAATCCTAATTGTGATTAAAAGAACTACCAAGGAATATCCAATTTTCAGAGGAATTCACTAAACTTTAGACCCCATTTTCCAGCAAGAATTGTGATCTATATGATACAAAAAAATCAAGCAGTAGAGCAAAGAGCCCCTTCTACCAAATCTTCTTGCAACTAAGCAAAATATACAATTCAAAATGATATTTCTTAAACAAAATCTTCAATTATTGCTTAGAGATTATGCAATCATTAGGGTACAGAGGAGAGAGCATCAAGTATGTGACACCTTCTACCCAAGGAGGAGATTCAAAGACATATGTTAATTGTGGATGTTATCATAAAAATTAAAAAGCAGATTCCTGCTTTAGCTCCCTTGTTTGGTTTGCTGGGGCAGTCCAGGGGCACTGAAATGACACGTCCCTGCAAATGACTCACATTTCAGATGGCACTGGATGTTAGTTGGACACAAAATTGTGCAAAACTCATCAGGTAAAGAAATAGGCACAAATTTTATGATGAAAATGTTTGCCAGCTGTTTTCATACCCGAAGAGCACAAATTCTTGCAATTCTCAAAAAAAAACCTGCTCTTAAATGTCTCACAATAAATGAAGAGGCTTAATTAAGGACCTGGATGCTCTTTGTTGTCTCAGCCACAACAAACAGTCCCTCTAAGGTGGGAGAGCTTTACATGGGCAGTAATCCCAGAGATAAATGTGTGGGGCAGAAATGCCAGGCTGCCAGCACCGTAAAGCTGCGGGTGCCAGGCAAAGAGGGAAGGCAATTGATTCCTTTGTTACCTCCTGCAAGAAACCCCACACCAAATGACACCTGGAGGATTCACAGGGAGCACACCAGTCCCACCCAGCTACACCTGGGCAGGATAGAACTTCCTGCACTGCTCAGGAAGGAACGAAATCGATGGCAGTAGAGGATTTGCTGTTCCTTTTCATGGTTCTGCTAAAGAATTGATTTACCCTGGGGTTCACACACAGGCTCTGTAACTCCTGCTGAATTCAAGCTGCTTGTGGAGCAGTAAGGAATGCTCTTATTTCTGTCAGTATTGATTTTGAAGCAGAAGTTAAATTATTTTTATTTCCGAACAGTAAGACCCTCCTTTAGCTTCAGACCATTCCTTCCTGGCAAAATTGATGCAGCTTATCCATGAAATATATTAAAAAAACACATTTTAACATTTAGAAATTAGAGATAAGCCATTTTAAGCAGCAGTTAGAAAAACAGAAGTGGAGTAGATAGAAGGGTAAATACAATCAGCTCTCTACCAGCCACTTTTCATCATTTTTCAAAAGGATTTCTTAACAACCAAAACTTCAGAGCATGAAATTAAACCCAAAACCACTGAGGAAGGCTTCACAGACAGCTGGCATCTTTATTTCTTCTGTTGCTCCCTTATGAAAAACAAATCCTCAGTAGGGATCAGAGACACAGGGCAGAACTGAAATTTGTGCTATATCCCTTCTTCCTTTTCCCCAGAAGATTCAGTTCAGCAAGTGAGAACAGCTCACTCAGCAGTGCTCATTCAGCTCTCTGGGCTGTGCTGCATCTGCCACGTGCAACTTAGCACATGCTTACATTTCAAGCCCTGAAAATGAGACCTAAGTAGGGTTCTGTATATTAAAAAACCCAATTAAAAAGGGCAAAAAAAAATTTCAGAAGCTTTGTGTTTGTAGAAGCTTCAGCAACAGCAAAACCCACCTCTTCAGCTGCGTTTTAAAATTTTAAACCCATCTACCTTCCTTCATCACTAGTTGAGTTTTATCCCAACAGAAATGCCCTCAGCTGACAGCAAACCATGTCCTGACTGACCTTTCCTCAAGATTCTTACAGCTGACTAAGAATTTTAGGAGGAATGAATGTGCATGCAAAGCCGAGCTTGAATACAGGGTCAATAACACCTGGAAAATACTGCATTAGAACTACCAGCAATACAGAGTTCCCTAACAAAGTCCTTCGGCAGCCATTCCCATGAAATTCCGAGCATGCAGCTATAAAGGTACGGGCAAGAAGCACTCCTAAGCCCGCAGTGCTATTGGAGTGGTCATCTGGAGGCAAGAAAACAAACACCCACTCCTATCACCTGAGCCACAAAGGGGCACATTAAGCTCACCTGCTTTTTGGTTCTCCAAAATAAGAGAGATTTCACATCATTTTCACGCTTCAAAGACAGATTATTGTCTTCTTATCTCCACATAAAAGGAAGAGTCATTTTATGAGGAAGGGTTCCTAATAAAAACTATCAGAGTTGTAAACACCTTTAATGTAAGTTATCATTGTACAGGCAAGTTTTAAACTACCAGTAGCTCCGAAATTGCAGTTTTAATAGCTGTCATTAAAACACTTAATTGCACGTTTGTGATTATGTTATTATTACTGGGTTGGAATTGCTCTCTAGAACAGCTCATATACAATAGTGCACCATCTCCACTGCCTGTACAAACAAACCTTTAGAGTTCCAACGGTGAGCACCACACTTATTATTGATAGTTTTTCATCAACCACTTGCTAGAAAACTAGAAAATTTTCTTCCCCAAAGATCTCAAAGTACATTTGATTTAACACACGTAAAACCTCACGTTAACGACCACTGAGACAACTCCCATGGACACTGGTCTAGTAGATAAATTACACACGGCATTTGGACAGGTGGAGAAAAAAATCAACCTTGGAGTTCAGTTTTCCTGGCAATCCATCTCTCCAGTGTCTGCCAAAGAGCACAGCCCTCCTGCTGCTGGTGCCACACAGATCTGTCCTGCTCTGCCTTTACCACCCACCACAGAAAAAGGTACAAATACAAGACTCCAGATGGCTGAGATTTCCGGATGTCCAGCCCACTGCCTCAGAACTGCTGTCACTCCCCCACCACCCCAGAGAGTCCGGAGAGGGCCCGTGTTCCACCAGCACTTTACACAGGCACGGGCAGCACGCCAAGCCCTTGCTCCACTCACTGCCATCCCCACAGAGCCCAACGCAATGGCAGCTCATTTTTTTCCCCTCTTTTTTGTATTCCCTGAAAGCCATGCCCCCCAGAAACATCTGTGGAACTGCAGCCTAAGTTACTGCGCTGAAGATGCAGCGGTTCTGTGGCTCTGAAGCTGCTGATGTGCTGGGCCTGAGAAGGAAGGAGCTGTGCATGGCCTAAGAAATTATTCTTGGAAAGGCAGACTCAGATTAACAGTCAATTAGCTCTCAAAAAACACCAACCCAAACATTTTGGTATCCTCAAACTACACAACAACATGCAAAGGTACTGCTCCTTTTTAATATTTCCACCCTACTCTGCTACACAAAATAGGAGACATCAGACCCAGGGTGCAGATCATTTGAACATTGCCATTTTAGTTATCTCATTCTCACTTTGGTGTTAAAAATCTGCAGTCCTGCCCAGCAATCTTATCCTGCTATGTAAATCTTTTTAAACAAAATGCCTTATTCAAAGTTTACTATTGTTAACTGATATCAAATCAGTGTAGCAAATTGCCATCGGAGTATCTTGATCTAATTTTGTTCTGGAAAGAATCGAAATAGATCTGAAGAAAATTCAGATAATGGAACAGGCAAAACAAGAAAGGGAAAGGAGGAGCATAAACAAAAGATAAAAGAAGAACAGAGAATAAAGGATAAAGCTCGGAGATACAAAAAATAGGATTAAGTGATACTGAAATCGTGGGGGGTACGTGCACAGATATCCCATAAAGCAAGAGGAACACCAGAGATTAAAAATGTTACAATCATCTACTGCAGAATATGAAATTACATCATTCACAGGGATGGGAAAATGGTGTGTTTGGGGGAAGTCAAACAATGGGTCTGAGCTGAAATCTCTGAGCAGCCAATGTCCCCTGTCACTGGATTGCAGATGCAGTCAATGGAGCCAAAACTTTCCCCTCCTGTGGATCTGCCTATGAGTGACAGCTCTGCACAACACTCAGCAATCCATGGGAATTTAACTGGGGTGTAATGCTCACAAACAGGCTAAACATTCCAAGGACATAGGAAACACATCTTCTTTAATTTGAATGACATTCAGTACTAAAAAGTCTGTGGGTTCTCAAAAATTGTGTTACAGGTCCTTGTCTTTCAAGATAAAGGGAATAAGAGTCTCTTTCCATTTATTTTAATGTCTATTTTTATAAGGGTACACCAATTACAAAAGATCTTATTTTTCCCATGTCCTATCCCATGATGCAACTTCTGAGGATCAACATTCTGAGGATCCCAGTGCTCAATGCAGAATTCTGTAAATGTAGCAAAACAAGTTACAAAGATTTTGCTACACTCCTCAGTAAAATTTCTTTCCCTAAAAAGCGCAGTCCCAAAGAGAAGAGGAATATCTTTCCTGTCTGTAAGTACACACTTAGAATCCTTTAGTGCTGGAATTAGAAGGGATGTGTGAATACGAGTAGTGTCAAAATACAAAGGATACTGAATGAAAACCCACACCTCTGTAAAGGGAAACAACTCATTGTAATTTGCACCTCTTTTGCAAGCATAGCCCTTACAAATAGCTCATTGCAAAGAAACCCATCCAAAATAAAAATACAGTGAATTCGCTCCACAAATTGCAGCTACACAACTCAGAGAGGCAATTCTGAAGTCCTAGGGTGTGGTTTAGTTCGCCGTGCTAATAACAAGCTCTTAGTAACAGGATATAAAACCACTTTCAGAATCATTTTTCTCAGAGGGACACGAACTTTGAGCCAGGAAGAACCCGTGTGTCACACAGCAGCATCGGGACACTGCTGATCCACAAACTTAACAACCCAGATGTCTCTCCCTGCTGATTTCCCTGGCCCAAGCTGCCACCACGGAAAGCAGACTATAGACAGCAGCAGCCTCAGAGGAAGGAACCAGCCTCCTTTCAGGCAGATAAAGGTTGTTTTGAAACAGAAGCCAACAATATTCCTGGGCCTAATCAAAGACTTTTTTCCCTACTTTTTACAGTCATTTTCTTTGTACTTCTGGCACCATCTTTGTTAGGAAGATTTATTGTCTGCTTTTTAAAATTTATCAGTTTGCAATGGCCACAAGATGAAGGGATCTCTTAAATCACTATGTATGAGGAGAGTGTGAACATGTGTCTTACAGTCTCAGCCTTAAAGGCTCCCATTCTGGAAAACCACTTACAAACATCAACAATGAGAGGAACATTTTTGAGACAGTTATACTCAAGACATGCTATTTATAAGGCACTCTGTATTTTGAAGTTACTGAATTACAATTATTCAAATTGACTGTATCTGTTAAAGACTAAAAGGGATAATTTTTTTCAGTATATGAGAAATTAAGAGAGTAACAGATTTATTTGTTGATTGATAATACATGACAAAATAAAGGACACAAATCCTTTGAATGTTAAACATTGCTATTATAGATACCACTATAATTTCTTTTCAAAAGGTCTATTTACTTAACTATTTAAGTTACAAATCCGAGCAACTGTTGCATCATTTTACAGGACTGGGATTGCTGTTGAATATCAGGGCAGGATAGTAGGATAGATAAAAGTTCTCTAAAAGAGAAAGCACCAGAACCAGCAGCAAGGTGGGGTTGGTCAGCCCTTCATTTGAATGTAAATGTAATTATGAGGCAGGCAGTTGGGCTGACGTCAGACAAGATCTTGGTAAACCATTACCACCAGCACCTGGTAACACACTTGATAATAAAAGAGGATGAAGTAGAAGATTCCAAGCAGAGTGGCATTATTAGAGAAAACCAAACACAAATATTTTTGAGCAGTAAAAGAAGACACTGAGGAACAAGATGTTGTGACGCTGTGTTTACAGTCTGGGACAGCCATGTACGTGAGCTCGCTCTTGGATAAGGAGCCCAGCATGTACCCAGGATCTGCCAGGGCCAACAACAACCTGCCCGTGCAAAACTTCGTGTCTGCTCCAGCCTACTCCGACTACATGGGATACCACCCTGTGCCAGCCCTGGACACCCACGGGCAGCCGGCGGCAGCCTGGGGCTCCCACTACGGCCCCCAGCGGGAGGACTGGAGCGCCTACGGCCCAGGCCCTTCCAGCGCCGTGGCTGCTGCCCACATCAATGGCTCGTCCCCTGGCCAGGGCTCCTACAGCTCTGCTGATTACAGCTCCCTGCATCCCGCCGCCGCTGCGGGGTTACCTCCTGTAGATACAATTAATGCCCAGCAAATCTCTCCCAACAGCCAAAGGCACAGCTCTTATGAGTGGATGAGGAAAACGGTGCAAACCAATGCTGCTGGTGAGTGCAAATTCAACTTCCAACCTCAGAAAGCATCTTCTGCTATCACTGAGCTTAGAAATAATTAACTTTACTTGAAGCACATAGGTTGGTGGGTCATTTATGACATTTATTTAACCTACTGCTGTTTAATGCAGTTTTAACTAAATTTGTGCTAGTTTCACTTTCTCCCATAAAGGCTTTATGTGGTTGCTGTAGTGGAACGGCTGATGTGGCTGACCTGGCTGGAGCTCAGCTCCAGGAATCCCTGTTGGAACATTCTGTAAAGCATTTTCTGTGAAAAACATGATAATCATGAAAGTGTTATGGAGCAATGCAGCAACATTTAACAGTTACAGACAGAAATACTACATCGTTATTTTGTGCTGCAGGGGAGATATCAATATATAATCAGGTTGATCTTTTTAAACCTTACAGACTTCTCAGTAATTATAAAGAAAACTATGTACTTTGATCTAACTGCAGTGATTATGCAATTTTCTGCAATTTTCCTGTGTCTCATATTTTTCTACCCAGATTTATTAGGTGAGTAGAAAAAATTCCCAGAGAAGCAATCTGTCTCAAACGATCAGCACAGACTATTTTGTTTGCAGAGCACATAATTCCTTGGTTAAGCTTCTTCTTCATTTAATTTCACATCAGTTTTACTTTTCTTACACGCCAGAATTTTTCAGCTTCCTCAATTACACAATTAAAAATCTCTTTCCTGCAAGTGCCACTCACTGATGTGCCTGTTCTTGCCACAAGCTGCCTGCCAGATGAACCTTTCCATGTATATTCCCAAGGTGGAAACTAGGGGTGTAGAAAGGTTTGATAAATCTGTTGTTAAGGTTAAAAGTAGTAAGTGTGTGTTAGGGAGCATCAAAGAAAATGCTCGAAAGAAAGCAGAGCAATTACAATTGAAGCAATCTTAGAAGACAGGGAAAATCACCACTGCTGCTTCAGAGAGAATCCGCCTTCAAATGGTTATTACTCAGGAGCAAAATTAGCCTGGTAATTGTTTCTTAATTATAAAGCAGACACACATTGTTTTGCCTCTGTTACTAAATATAAAACGCCTGGTGAACATTAGGATATCACAATGCTGTCCTTCCACTTGGAGCCTCCACAAAGGCCTTCAAAGCCAGGCAGATTCAGTCTGCTTTCCCCCCTTCTGTATACTCATGTAAATCCCAGTAACTTCATTAACATCCTTGGAGACTGCCAGGTGTAGAAGTGATGCAAGACTTGAGTGTAGATCAAATTCAGCTGAGACTACTGAATGTCAATGAGGCAGCCCTGTCTGTGTCATGTAGGCACTGAATTTTACATGTATAGCATTCTTAAAGAATAAGATTATTAAAGAATATCGCAGACTTAAAAATCTAAATCCTTGCTTCACACTTATTGAACAGTCTTGGAAGACCCTGAGAGGTTTCTCACACTCTTGTCCAAATTTATAAAATATATTTGCAATTCAGAGACACAATTTTGGGCCTAAATTCATCTCTAGTCTGAAAAGTGCTTACACAGAATTTACACACATTCTGAAGTACTTTATGAACCATTTGGGACAGGTGGAACAGAGCCCATCAATAGCTGCATGTCCTGAGGCTGTGCATTCCTAGAACCCAATCCTTTGAAGTGCTAAAAACAGCTCAGGACTTCACAGAAGTGAGCTCAAGGCATCAACCCACCTTAAAAAGAGAGATGGTGAGAGTAAAGCACAAATGTGGTAATCGTGCAAAACAAGAAAAGTACCAAAAAGATTTGGCCTTTCATTGGTGTTTTTTAAAAAAAACGTAAAATTTTAATCCTGTCACAGAAAAAAATGTGATAAATGGAAGGAAATACAAATAAATTACAAGGCTAAAATTAAGCATGTGACTGCTCTGTACCACCTTATCAATGTTTTCTCTAGAAGAAAACTGACTTGATGCCATTATAACCCCTCTTTGAAACACACTGTTGTTTGCTGTTTTTCCTTATTGCCATAATATTATTTGTGTTATCAAAGTAGCTACTGGTTCCTCTCCTTCAATGTTACCACTGCTTAATAAAGTTCATTGCCTTAAAATCCCTGAATTACAGCCCTAAACTCTACAAATATATTTCTGTGCATAAACATGTGTATGTCCTTAACTTCACCAGTGGTGTGTACACACACCAATGTACGTGAGCAGAAGGGAGTAACAGAAATCACAACACATCTAATGAAAGGAGGGATCCTCCTGAAACACTGTCCTAAAGACAGCAGGAATTATTTTGAGTGAGATGTCAGTGGGAATTGCTTCCTCTCTGTGTAGACTCTATTAAACACACTACATTCTGATTCAATATCCTTATTTAGCATTTGATGCAAGGAAAAAAAATTCAACTGCAGGTAAAGTGAAATGAAAATTTACCTGATCAAGTCAATCTTCAGGATGAAACAACATCACAAAGACAGAAGTACTCTGTTCTTTCAACAGATAAAATGTGATTTGAAATGATACATCCTCTGACTAAAAGAGTGTAAAACTGTATATTCAGAACAAAACCCTTTTTTACTTCAAACACAAAGACATTTCAAATATATAAGGCTGTAAGAAATTTTTAAAAAACCAAACATGGAAAGTGGGCTTGGTAGAGACCTTCCCAGTCAGGCCATGCAAGTGAGGAAAAGAACATCCAAAGAATTCCTGACAGTCTGATCCTGGTTTGACTAAAAATCTATTATAAAATCTGCCATCAACTTCAGTTATGCTGGAGTAGAACTTCAAATTAACTTCTAAACCCTGTGTAATCAACAAGGTAAGATGTGTATTTTCTGAGAGCAAGAAAACCTTCAAAGCATAAAACTTACTGAAAAGGTATCTAAAGGGCCTAGAAAAAGGTTTTAAAACTGCATATGAAACTTCATCCAGGAGTGACCCTTCTCAGAAAGGGAAGGGACTTTAACAGGACTAAACAAAAGGACAACATGATTTTCGTTTGTTACAGGTTCAGCCCCAGGATTTTTTTTAAAACTATAGCCAACACATTTTCTGTCTTTGTTTAAACAAGCAGGGACGTACAAGTAATTCAGATTACAGCACAGCAGAAACACAACCAGAAAGCAAAACAGAAAAGCAGGAAAAAAGGCCAGGCCCCTGCTCTAATGCTAATTTATTTTTCTTTGTAAATTAGTTGTGACATCTATTTTCCACTGGCCTACATTGTCTGAGGTTTTGAGGCCTATCTGTCATATTGAGGCAACAGACCCTTTTAACACTTCACTTTGCTTTGATATGCAGTCTTGTCTCTTCCTTCTCCCTCTTTTCTTCAGGAGTTATATTGCCGGAAAGGGTGATGATTTTCACAGCAAATAAAGAGGCCTTCTCCCAGCTTTATTGTCTTCAGAAGAAATGCTCTGTGAATTTTATGACCAAGTGGAATGGAGAAAACTACTCCTTTTCTCCACCCCCTCAAATCATGGTTATATTTGCTGATTATAGTGAGGCCGGAATAACCTCGTTGAATTTTAACTTGTTTTCAAAGATTTCCTCTAAGCCCTCAGTTTACGAGGAACCTGAATATCTATACTATTGTTAGCATTAGAACTATCACTGAAGGCAAATATTTCAAAGCCAACGATTTGTACCATGAAAAAAGTAAACTTAGTTGGATGATTTAGTCCTGCAAATTTAGGCAGGAAAATCTTCTATACTGGAAGTTGAAGTGGCATAGGACTTGGGAAAATATCCCTAATTATGCGTACTTCAGCTATGTCTACCTTCAGATAAAAATATCCCGGTCTGTCCTCAGTGTCGGTCCAAAATTAAAGAGAACTGAGGAAAAAATATTCCTTCATCTATTTCTGTCTCTTTTTCCTCTGCTAAGATGAAAGCGTCTGACATTTGTTTAGGGCTTGTAAATTCCAAACCAATTGGCTTGTGTTTCTGAATGTGAAAGGGGTTCTTGATAAGATCTCCTTGTCGCTCCTTTGTGTGGCGTGTGCTTCATCTTAACACCTCAATGGATTTTAGGGAACCACTTTAAAGGAGTCTTTGTCCTACAGTTTGTCCCAGAAAACTCACATCAAAAAAAACTGGGAAGATCAGAAGAAAAAAGAAAAACTATCTAGTTGGCTGTTGAAAGTGCAAAGGAGAACAAATAAGTTGAAAACTGATCTCCCTGGATTATTATTACATGAAGAATTGTTTAAAAATTATATTAAATGAGAGATACATTCTAAACATTTGGTAATGCTTCTCTTAACAGTATTTATCCAATATATCTAAGAATATTTCTTTTATACATTAGAGAGAGGATGATCCTGAAATCCTTTTACAAGATTTTATTGCCTCATCTTACAAATTGTCAAGTGCCTCCAACTCTAAAGGGAAGCCCAGCACAGAGTACCCTCAGGAATATCCTACAGGCACTCAGCACCTTGCAAGACTGGACCTTTTTGAAAAAGTAAATAAAATTATTATTGAACTTCTAAGTTTATCCTATGGCCACACAAGAAAGGAAAAGCATTTCTAGCTAGACATATCTTTGTGCTAGAGAAACAATCTTTAAAAACTCAGATAAAGAATTAGGCCACGGTACAACTGAACGAATTGTGACTGAAGCTCAGTCTTGAAATCCTGGGTATTTATGCTCTCATAGACACAGAAGTCACTTCAGTGAGCACTAAAATGAAACCCCTTTGAGATTAATATAGCCAGCACCAGTTATGCACTGCTATGAATTATTTAAGATGCATTGGGGTGTTTATCACTTAAGAGCTTCACATTTAAATGTATGTTTACAGAAAGAGGGAAAAAAAGAGGGAAAGACAGTTATGGTAACCAATACTCTCTCACTTCACCCTGCACCTCATATTCCTCCTCTGTACCACTGCAAACAATCCCATACAAGTATTCTGTAGTTTAATTAATGTCTGTGAAATGCCTGAGATGTTTGCAAGCTGCTATGGAAAATCCAACTCAACATATGAATAATACTTCTTTCCTAACCAGGTAAAACAAGAACAAAAGAAAAGTACCGAGTTGTTTACACAGATCACCAGAGACTGGAATTAGAGAAGGAATTTCACTGCAACAGATACATTACAATCAGGAGGAAGTCAGAACTCGCAGCAAACCTGGGACTCTCCGAAAGACAGGTACAGAGAGCAGCCCTGAGGTGTGCCCACAGTGCCCAGACACTGCCACTGCCAGGAGACACAGCAGCAGCCACCTCCTGCACCTCTGCACCTGACACACAGAGAATCCACTACACAAACCCACAGTTACCAACAGGCTCATTTGACAGAGCCTTCCAATTATAGGGAACTCAACCTTAGAAATTAACTCATACTTTAAAAAATAGTTATTCTTACATTCTAGCTTACTAGCTTGGAATTTAAACAGTCCAGCTTAATAGGATCTTAGCTATGTTCCCAATAGCTGTGACATTCACAATATTATTTCTTCTTGAAATCACACCAAATAATGGCCAGCAAAAAAATCCAAGGCATTTGCTATATTTCAGCTGGAAGACAGGAAAGTTAAAACTCAAGGTCAATCCAATGAGATAGCTATGGGGTTTTTATTACAAACATATTGCCACAGGCCACATTCTTCCTCAGTCAGATTTCAGCATATTCAGGAGGGTTTTACAGCCTTGGATTTTCAAGTCAGGATCTCTTTTTGCCATACGTATGTGTAGCCAAGACTATCCATCCAGGGAACGTTCAAGTGCATACTTGGATCATTGCTTCCTTGGAAAGCAGCTCTGCCTTCACTCCTATCTAGTACATATTTAATCTCTGTCCTAGATAAAGCCAGTCTCCTGAGCAGAGCACAGTTACATTAGCTGTGTTCACGGATGGACTAAAGTTTGCCACACAGTAGGATAGAGCTGCACTGGAAAATTTTCAGAGAACTGCAATTATGAAAGATTGGAAACCTCCACCTTAATGTTATGCAAGCTGGCTGATTTAGAACACAGACATGCCTGGAGTCACCAGCGATCCTGCAGAAAATCAGCAGTTTCCTTTTACAGAGCTGCTGCTCCCAATGCCACCCCATTTTTAACTGGTAAAGTTCCTTCAAGTATAATGTAGACAAAATACATAATTTATCTGCATTTCCACAGGACAGACAAAGCTAAATGCTTCTTCATGCCAATACCAGTACGGTAATAAGAAGAAACATAAAACACTGAGATTTTTAATACAAAGCAAGGGTACAACTTTCTATATCATATTGTATTCAACACACCTTAAAGGCTGTAACAACTACAGTAAAGTAAGAACACAATTACCAAGAAGGAAAACACAAACAGAAGCTCCTACTCATTCACATTTTCACATAAGGAAAAAAATAGAGATACTTAAAGTAGATTTTAAACAGATAAGAGTCTTTCACCTGCACAATGAGCTTGGGAAATTCACTGTCTTTAAGTAATGCTGATATATCTATTTATACACATAACAGTACATATGTATCTGTAAAATACAGGTATAAATATATATTCCAGTAATAAAAATAATCAAAACTTTAAAAATGCATAAGAATTTATGCACACACAAAAATCACTCACAACATAAATGAAATAAAAGAACCCTCACTACTTGGCTTTGAATTAATCTGTAACATAGATAATAAAGAAATCTTCAAAATTCATCCATAATTGCATCTTCCTAAATTATGACACACGCCACTGGCAAAGCTGAGATAATGAACTCTGCACCCTCTGAGTCTCAATGAGTTCATTGATTTCTGTATTCCTAAATATAACACAGCAAGTTCACTCTACACTGCCCAGGAGAAAAAGAAATCAAGAAAGAAATAATCAATTTTCCATTGATTATTATGCCAAAAATTAATACAGAAAAATACAAAAACTTTTCACTGCACAAATTCAGTATTTTGGTTTGTGGGGGGTTTTTTCATTGGGTTTTAGCATTGGGGTTTTTTTCCTCATGGCTTTTTGTTTGCTTGCTTTGGGTTTTCAGGTTCTTAAATAGTGTTTTTGAACTTACCTACATTTCCATTGCTGTAATTATGGTAAAAAGTTGACTAGCACTTTGAATTAATCAGGTATCATTTATAACACCCCAGGTGAAAATCTGGTTCCAGAATCGCCGAGCAAAAGAAAGAAAAATGATCAAGAAGAAAATCTCGCAGTTTGATGGCAGCGGGGGCTCAGCTCAGAGCGACTCTGGTTCACTCAGTCCAAATGAACTGTCAAATTCTCTGTTCCCACCACCACATGGAATAAATGGATTACAGCCTAATGACATTCATCAAGTCATAGTTTCAGAATGAACAGAGGGAAAAAAACAAAACAGGAAAAAAGAAAAAGCAAGAATGGATTTCTCCACCACTGCCATCCCCCACCTTGGAAACTCAACTTTGCAAGGGACCATTTTCATTTAACTGCCTTCAGAGTGCTGATTTCTAAGCAGAAAACTTGAGCCTATTGCCAAAATATTTTAATTATTGCAAAAATCTCAGGGACCTTGTGCTGCTAAGATTCATCTCTCAATATCTTTGATAGCAGGTAATTTGCTTCAGACACTGACACAAAGAATGATACCGATGAAGATTCAGTACATGTAGTTCTAGTCAGATCATACATATACCCAGGAAACTAAGAGAACAGATTATAAAATACAGTCCTTTTGCAGAAAATATAAGAAGCTGGGTGTGTGTGGTTTGTACCATTTATATAATTAGAGTAAACCGTAGATGTTAATAAATATTTACACTTAAATGGACTGAAAAGAATGCAACTTTTTGAAAACAGCAAAACAGTTTAAAACACTTTTAAATGTTCAAGGAACATAATAATGTTGCTATACAAACATACTGCATTAGTTAAATAACACAAATAACTCTGCCCCATGGAATTGTATTCGAGCAATAGTTACAGGTACAGAATATACCAAACCTGCCAAGATTTGTTCCAGTGTAAGAAACACAGAAATTTCTCATGCACATTAGTAAATGCCAGATAATTTGGAAGATAAGCATTACCCCGATCTTCTATGACTGCACATATTATTGCTCAAAAATATGAACACAAATGGAATGGAAACGGAACTGTTACTACAAGCAAACCACCAAAAAGCAAATAAAGCATTTGCTTGATGTCTTTAAGCATTTGAAGTGAAACAGGAGCAGTCTGGTGCCACTAATTTTATACCTGACAATTATTTGGGGCTGAAGGCAGCAACTATCCCGAAGTAGCTGAGAGGGTATTTTGAAGCAGTTACCTGCAGCTGAGCAGCCCCAAAGCACAGTCACAAAAGGAATGTTCATGTCATGTGCACTCCTGAAAGAGCTCAAATTAAGGACATGATCACAGTGGGGTTTGCTTTAATTACTGCTCCATGTTGGCAGGTGAGAAGGTAGCAATGGTATCTGAAAGACAAGTGATGAGTCTGGAAAAAGTAGAAAGAAAACCCGAAGCACTAAAAAAATCCCCAAGCCCTTCAGTAGTACTATTCTTTGGAATTTCTTAATATGATCTTTTTGATAGCATACAAGCGAACAGCTCTATTGGGAAAATTTAATATTCCTGAAAATGTCAAGGGGAGCAAAGGTAATAAAAAGGGAAAAAAGCAGAACACAAAGAGAAAGGAGCATTCTCAAAATCCTGCATCGCTTATTTCAGCAACCTCAAACTCTTGCTCTCAGAAGCAGCAGAATAAATTCGGCTTTTCTTTGTGTCAATGAGCATTGATAATGCACTGAACAACACGGACAGAACTTGTCAAAGCTCTCATCATCTGGATTCAAAACACTAGATAACAAATTTGAGGATATGCCTCATTATTCCCCATTTATTTTAAAATAACTCTGTTAGAGTAACTCCATGAAAGCAATTCTGTTGGGAGTTACATGAATAACACTCATCAGAACTTAATTCTGAATTATGTTTGTAGACAAAATGTCTCAAACTAAACTAGGAAGATATCCTGTAACACATATTAAGAACTTACTCACTGTAAACATTTTGTGGGTGGTTCCCCAATATATTTGCTAGTCATGTCCTATCATATGGTTCAAAGAAATGGGTGTATTCTAATGCAAACAAACTGTAAACAGAAAATCTTGTGTATATTAATAGTTATAAAACTCAGCCCAATGAGAAATTGAGATGACATCTGCATGGCTTTAACTCAGGATCTCCTAAGTCCGCTCACTGATGTTCCACTGGGATCACAAGGACATTTTAGGAGACAGAGCACGTTGTGGAACATGCACACACAGCCCTGGTTCTGTTCAGATTCACAGAAGTGTACATGTGACACACACATGCCTTTTTTCTCTGCTCTTCAGTCAAATAAATCCAGATTTTTTCCTTGGGAGAGGAAGTTTCCCCAGTTCCATCAGCCCCTCCACCTGGACTGGCATTCCATACATGAAGGATGTAGAAGATAAAATAATCTCTCAGGAAACTCAGACTTTAGATGGGCAAGAAAAAAAGGAAGAGGACCTTTACCTCAAAGCAGCAGAAGGGCCATTTCTATGGAAACCAGGAGAGGGCTTTTGTGAGGCTTAGCAGTGGCACAGAAATGGAGAGAGAGGAAACTTCTAGTTTTCAGATTTTTTTTTCTCTAATCAGTTTTCATATCAAAAGGAAGATGGCTAGTACAGCTATAACATACAACACACCATTGAGTACGTTTGCGTATTAGAAATGCATTGCTTCCGATTTCTCTTCCCTTCTTATTTATGACAAAATTGAAATGAAACACAGAGTTATTTACCAGGTCCACATTCAACATATTCGAAATCATCATCTTGCAGATTCTAACCAAGCTCCAGGCAGTCAGGAAACACCACCCTGCTCTGACAAACGGGGCAGAGGAGCCACTGACTGCACTCAGAACAACCACAGTTGATAAAGGAATCATTCTAAACGAGCCTATTTTAGATGTTTTTAGAGTTGGAATGGGATACAAAGCACCTCCTCTGGCATGTTTAATACCAGTCCTGTCAATAAAAATTGTTTTCCTTTTTCATGATCTTTATCCTGAATTTTATCCATCAGATGTATTTTAAATGTATCCAAAGCATATGTTAATAAATATTTAGGGGACAGTCTCTTTCATCCACTAGAAAATTATCTCTAAGCCTACAGAGAGTGTATCAGATTATCTTCTCTGACTACAGTTAAGTAAGAAGCTATTCCCCTTATTGTTGCTGTGCATAATTATCCCCAATATGGATCATAACATCCCTTTCAGCCTAAGTGCTGTTTCTCAAAATAATCTCAGGAAAAAAATATTAAACTCTTCTAGACTAATCAGGGTATTTTTTAGTAAATTCTATCAGAGAGTGATTAACTGCAGTCAGAGTATCAGGTGAGGAGGCTGGGAAGCCAGAGAGAGGGGAAAATGGCAAGCAGCTAAAAGAAAATCCTTACCCTGCCTCTCGCAGGCCTTGGACACTTTATCAGACTGTAGCTATGCCATGAGCCAGACATCATCCCAAATCAAAAAACAAATCGAGCACTTCATGCTGGTGCATTTAAAGGCCCATTAAGGACTCCAGGACAGCCTGGCAGGAGCCCATCCATGGTCATGCTCTGCCAGCATGGGAACACAAGATCAGGACATGCACTGGGGTGGAGGCACCACAAAGTCCTCACGTTCCATTGTTCCCTGGGCAGCTGAGTTTGACTCTTCAGCATTGCTTCCATGAAGGAGAAACTTCAGCAGATGTGATCAGCCCCTGTATTAATTTTGGTATTTCCATGGATGAAACACTAAAGGCTATATAAATAACATTTTTCAATATTTATCTTTCTTCCTTTGAAGAATTCTCCAGGGACTTTAGTTGTACTCTCCCTTAGCACTGTTAAGCAATTAAAATACTAATAAATCAAATGCCATCCTTTGCACCCAGTGGGTATCTTCCCCAAGGTCTCCAAGTTTCCTGTGTTTTTCACTGTATGTAAATAGAAAACCATCACACTGTTTGAATTCAGCTGATTGATTGGTGGTTGGAGTTTGCAAGGTAGTGAGCTCCTTTAACACCATGCTGATATCAAAAGGAAACTTTGTATCATACGACTGTCTAATTCCAGCAGCCAGCAAATCCCTTCTGACATTTATCTGAATCATGTCGATTTTTGTGCCAAAGCTTTGGAAGAATTGCCCTCCTCAGCCCCACTGTCCAGAAATACTTAATCAAGAAGGGACTTGGGCACAAACTGCTCCTGTTGACACTCAGTGTAGCACCACAGTGAATCGGCTTCATTAATCAACTTCTAAATATTGATCTGGAGGAGCAAATAATGAAAAATACAGATGTTTCCTTAGTTACAGAGAGTTTAGACTAGAAACAGGCAAGTACCTCATTATAAGATATGTTAAACTATCAGTTCACTAAGAAAGCGTCATTTAAATCCCTAATTGGCTGTTTGTAGTAGTGATCCTGGTGAAAAAAAAAACCTGGATGAGAAACTTGACAACCTCTTGAAACTTGGATTATTTTTGAAAATTGATCTACCTGAGGCATTTTCAGTATAACCAGCACAGAACTGCAGAGCCCTGCACAAAGCTAAAACCCTTCTAAAAATTGCAAAATATTTGTATCGCAAGATCAGTTTCATTAAACCTGTCACAGGACTCTTGACTTGCCTTCCTTCAATAAACGAGCACATCCACATTTGCCTAATGAGTTCCACATTTCTATTTCTGAACAAAATAATGGGAACTTGCAACGCAAATCAGCTTGGGAAAAGGGTTTGCATTAGTTGATCAAGAAGCATGAGGGTTTGTCCACCAGACTGATAACCCATTCTCCAAGCGCTAAGAGTATATTCCCATTATCCAACACCTTCTACCTGTGCTGAAACACACATGGCTGAGATGAGGGAATTCTGAGAGCCAGCCTGACATCACTTGTTGTATATTCTTTCTCCTGAAGAATGCCTGTGTGGCGGTGATATGTGTGGAACAGGGAAAAAGTACATTGGAAGAAGACTCAGAATCTCTCAGGCCCACATCAGCACTCCCTTTCCATGCTCTCCCAACAGTGTCTTTATTTAATGCTGTGCCTTGGTTTAATTCCTGGCTTTTCTATTCTTTGTGTTTCATGCTCTATATAAGAACACTTCTGATTCCAAGAAAGGAAGCAATTTGTGTGGCTAAACATTGCCAGAGACCATCATCCCTCCACAAATCTTTCAGTTTTTATGGCATAATAGTTTCATCAAATAAACAGCATCCTAAAGAACTACTGAAAATGAAGCTTCTATTTCTTCCTGTGAAGCCATAAAGTTTGGTAAGTCATGCTGAAAAAATTCCCTGTAGTATTTACCTCTCTCAAACCCAATACTAAACAGACATTCTTTAAATACAGACATGGGACACAAAAGGTGTTTTTTCTAAAATAGTCTATTTTTACCCAGTCAGTCACTGTTGCTATAGGAGAGAATGCATACACATAAAAAGAAAAGTCTACTGAAACTTCAGCTGAGCTTTTGACTTCAATCTATTATTTAAAAGCACAAGATGTTAAATATGAAGCTGCTTTAGCAAAGTACCTTTTCCAATCAAAAACACTTCTTTTCTTGGTTTGTTAATACCTCAGACACTCATTATAAAGAGGTCACACAGTAAGTTATGCTTCATTTTACACTCAATTCAGCAAATTATTGCACTGCCTGCTTTGGAGCTCATGCCTTAATGCCATCACATGTCCTTCTGGCACAATGTCCACTGAAATGTCTGTAACACTGGCTTGTTTGTTAAAGCAAAACCCAGGCTGCATTAAATGGAGGTTTTTCTATTAAACATGAGACTGTGCTGGACGTGTTCGTGTTTGCCACATTTTGCCCCAACACCCAAGTGTCACCATTGTCAGATCTCATGTGACAGCTGTTCATCCTTGCAGACAAGTCCATGGGGTTCATTTCAATTTCTAGCACACATTCTGCTTGTCCCTCGCTCTTCCATCCTTGTAAAATTTTCAAGACCTTTTTATTGGAACACATGCAAGGAATGGGAACCAGGCATGGCTTTACAGCATCCAAAGGGGATCCTAAATGCTCAAAAAAAAATCTAACACCAATCTTCTTAGAGCTTGATCCACATCCCAAGTCAGCGCTGAAGTGCTTATCCCAGTGAAAGCTGGATCATGCCAGGAGGGCACAGTGTCACAACCATGGGAAATCCCAGTCTAAACCCCACAAGTTGCCTCTTTTGCTCCCATTTATTCACATGAGCAGAACAGGAACTGCTCCTTAGCCACTTGGGACAGTCTTGCTTTCTTCCAGAGCAATGAGCACACCTCGTCAGACAGCACAACTCCTCCACTCATCCAGCATGGAGCCAGTTTTGCCATTGAACCACCAGCACCAATAGTTAAACATGGAAGAAGATACCAAATATCTTATAAACTTATCTTCATCCAATTATTTAAGAAAATGCATTTCACATCTCACTGGGTAGGAGCTGGAAACCCCACCTGTGTCCCTCTACTCAAAGTATTCCTTTGAGTCTGGAAGCACCTGTGAAAACTCTTCAATTGTCAGGTTAGAATAGTCTAAGAAATGGAAATATATCAGTAATGTTGATAAAAATCAGCAGTCAGACAAAGCTTTGGGAAAACAAGAAATATTGTAGCACCATGAAGAGAAAGCAATTAATTTTCATCACGTTATTTAGCATTCTGCAGGGACAGTGCTGGAAAATGCTTCCCTAATGAGCTAAGAACAGCATTTTTAACTCTTCCACGATTTTTCTGGCTTTTACTCAGCACCAGCACATAGCCTTGAACCCAGAAGTCTGCATTTAGCCCTTTCTCCTGGGAAATGCTGGCCAAGAGGATACCAGGCACTGCAGTTGTGCTCAGAACACCAGTCAAGCATAATTCAGCATTGGTTCAGGTGTTGGGTTTTGGAAGCCTGGAGTCCCACACAAGTTCTAAGCATCATGAGTCCTAAAATCTATGGGGAAGTAGCAAAAAAGCAAAGGATTTGTGGTCAAAGTCTCATGGTGATAACAGTTGTCAAAACAGGCACTGCAGCTTGTTTGCAGTTTCTCCAGGGGAGCCAGAGCAGGGCTGTCCAGAGAAGCTGTGGCTGCCCCTGGATCCCTGGCAGTGTCCAGGGCCAGGTTGGACAGGGCTTGGAGCAGCCTGGGATAGTGGAAGGTGTCCCTGTCCATGGCAGGGGGTGGAATGAGATGAGCTTTAAGTTCCCTTCCAATCCAATCCATTCTATGGTTCTCTGACCTTTCCTGTGGATGGTTCACCAAAGCTACCACGAACTCAGACAAACTCAACTGAAGAGTAAAGCCTATAACGTAAATGCACAGCATCAGAACTATCATTTTTTCCAGTGCTCTCAGTTACAAGACTTACCTCTTTGGTTTTCACACCAGTTAAAGCAGACATCCAGAATTTAACTGAGAGTAAAATGAAGACAAGTATCTTATTTTAATACCCCCATATATAACTTTATTTTACTGGTTTCAACACTTTCTTTCCATGGGTTATGAATCTATATAAAGATGAAGATGAGTAGAAAAAATATCAGATCCTTAAGTATAGAATAGTTTTCTCTATTTTTTTATCATGTTTCTAAACAAGATGTATTTTAAATATTTGGTCAATGACTTACTTTCTCTGCAATTTACTGACATCATTCAACACTAAAAAAAATGTATTTTGACAAAAATCAGAGAACATAGAACATGTAATTTCACTTTATGACAACTAGTCTCAATTTTTTTCTCTAGCTCAGAGTGTGATTTACCTGCAGCTCCACATCAGATGGATAATGTGCTGAAGTACAAGCACACAGCACTGATAAAACTGTAGCTCCTATAATGTTACTTTCGGAGGCAACAAAAATTTTCACCGTCAAGTCATCTGCATTTTGCTGCAGTCTAGAAACTCCTGAAAAACAATAAAGATGATGTGTGAAAAAATATTTTCCTGGAAACAACAAACAGGGATGGAGACCCATTTTTACTTCATGCAGGAGGAGGTGAGCTTCTTTCTTAGAGTACCTACAGGTCAGGAATTCCAATTTGGACACATACGAGAGCCAACACTTTATAGGAGCTATGCTAATACTAAAAAAGACCAACATCTCCCTCAGAATTTCATTTTTCATTCCTCTATTGCAATTACAAACACCAATAATTTTTTGGCTACTTTCCATTTGCAGTAGGTGAGTAATTAAGTGCTTATTACCTCAATAACAGTTTACACCTGCGTGCTGATGGGGGCATTCCCCTGAATCATTCCGAGAGAATTTTTTTCCCCAGTTTTGCTATTCCTATGGGGATTTTCTTCCCTCTAACCACACCATTACCCTGCACATAATTCACTTTCCAAATTCACCAACAAATCCCAGACAATCACCTCAAAGCTCTGAGAAAATTCTACAGCCCCCGCCCTCCCTTATCTTCACCTGAGCCACCCCGGGGAGCGACACAGAGGGCAAAAACGAGAGGGGAACGGGGAAAACGCTACCCGGCTGTTTTTACTTAAACCTCTACAGAAACACACCTGGAAAAGAGGTTAAGAAAAAGGAGTCTCAGCATCTGCCCCCGTCTTCCCTGAGGGGCCCCTCGCACCGGCCCTGAGGCGGGAAGGGCCGCGCGCGCACCTGAGGGAGGCGCAAAGGGGAGTTATAAATGCGATAATGATAGTAGAGATATTCAGGTCCCTTCTACGCCGAATGCTGATGCGATTTTTTTTTTTTTTTTTTTTTTGGAAAGCAAATTAAAATCCAAAAAGGTTTTTTTTTTTTTTTTTCCTGTGACCAGCAAATTAAAACTCCCCTCAGGAGCTGCTCGCGCCGGCTCGTCGCCCTCACGCACCTGAGGAGCGGGAAGGAGTGCGAGCGGCGGGAAGGGAGGTCGGGGGAGTGAGGAATGCTAACGATAGTAGAGGTAACACGAAAGGCCTAGATCGAGTCTTTACAAAAAAAGTTAAAGAGTTCAACGAAGTTATTCCGGCTTCCCTATAACCACCAACAGTAACTTCTCTCAGCAGCTCCCCGTGCCGGCTCGTTACCCGCCGCCCGGGAGCGACGAGGGGCGGCCACGCACCTGAGCGGCCGCCTCCGATCACCAACACCGGCCGCGACCTGCTCCCCGCCGCCTCCCCGGGGGGCAACGCCTTCCGAGAGCCCGCACAGCTGGGGGACGCGGGCAGCCCGGGGCCGTTCCCCACACAGTGCGGCTGCAGACGCGGCCACGCTCCCGCACCCGGCCGGGTCTCGCTGCGCCTGCGCGCCGCCCTCCCGCCGCTGTTCCGAGGCGCGGCCCCGCCCGCGGCGGGCGTTGCGCAGGCGCGGCGGGAGGGCCGGCGATGAGCGTCCTGCTGCCCAATATGGCGGACTTCGACACGATCTACGAGCTGGAGGAGGAGGACGAGGAGGAGCAGGATGAGCCCGAGCCCGTGGTGCGGAGCCAGGAGCTGCCCCGGCCCCGCGACGCGCCCGATCCCGTAGCGGTACGGGGCGCCGGGCACATCACCGTGTAAGGAAGGAGCGGGGGGCAGCGTGAGGGGCCGGTGTGGCGGGGCGGTGGAGCCGGGCGGGAGCGCCGGGAGGGGTGAGGGCAGCGGGAGCACCGTGCCCCGGCCCTGTCGGCCCCAGCCTCCCGCCCCGCGGGGCCGAGAGCCGCAGCCCTGCGCCCCCCTCACCTGCTCTGCGAGGGGAGTTGTGCATTTAACGTCAGTATTTTCCGGTAGCTCGAGGAAAGCCTCAGTCGTGAATGAACAGCCGGAGTTGGCTGTTGGGTGCAGAGGCTGCAGCGCAGCCCTGGCAGCCCTCCCTGGTTGCTCCTCTTTATCCAAACAATTTGTTAGATAAAAAGCAAAGTCCACGCGATGCGAGGACGAACAGCCTGTTCAAACCATCTCGCTGTGACCCTTCTGTGCCACGGCTGAGCCAGGGAGCCCCCACACTGCACTGCAGAGGAGGCTCGTGCCTGTGCTGTACTTTATCTGCTCCAAACTTAGTTGTGACTTTGGTTTAGATTGAGTGTTTTTATCACTGGAACACAGCGTGAGCCAGAATGTTTGCTGCTCATTTAAACAGTTGAACAGAAGATGAGCAAGCTGTGTTTCCTTATATGTAATGTTTACTCGTAGGGATTTTCTTAGCATTCCTGCTCCACCAAGCTGAAGAATTAATAGAACCAAGTGCATCCTTAACAAGTTGTTGGTTGTCACATTAATTTTCGTGGCTGGGAGTGAGGTATTGAAATTTGTGTGTTGCAGAGACCCACCAAGCTTGTGTTGCTTTGGCTCTGTCTTTGGATTGCATAAAATTCACATTTCTCTCTGTAAATAGGTGCAGTGTGATCTAACTCCCTGCAGCAAAAGCACTGGGTGGGGAAGGCTGTCCCTTCCCTTGGGAAGTAGTGTTGGATTTGATACTGTGTCCTCATAGAAGCCTGGATCAGGGTTGCATTGAGCTGGTGCCAGTGGGGAGCTGCTCTGCTGCACCGCACTGCATTTGCTCGTGCAGATGGAATTTCTTTGTGTCTTCGCCCCAAATAGCTCCTGGCCAGGCTAAAGGAGAGGTGGAACACAAGCAAAATGCTGAGAATACCAAGTATGCATCTTATGAGTTACCTGATTTTAAGTGCTGAACTGGAAAAAACATATCATCTGCTTTGCTTTCTCTGTTGCTTTTTGTGTGTTAGTGATGTTACTTACAGTTCCTTCTTGGCTCCAGCATCTTTTTGGGATGGGCAGGAGCATCTCCAAGAACTAGTGATGTCTACATCAAAAAAAAGCACCCTTGTTAGTGATGTGGAAATCCTCAGCTAGCTACTTGCCCTTGTAACTACCTGAGCTGAATCCCCATCCAACTTATTTTCCCTTTCTCCCACTCCTCTCAGCTTTCTTCCTGTAACAGGACCTACCTGCATTGTAGGAGGCAGCTTTTATCAGCTCATGATGTATTTTTAAATCTCCTTATACTGATAAAAACAGTTAGTGGATGTTATCAATAAAATGCAAGTAAACCCTGGACACTGGAGTATGTAATCCTAACTTCCTATTAAATGGGAACTATTTTGCTTCCCAAAGAGTTTGTGTGTTGGAGCTCTGTCACTTTTTGATCACACAGATGCTGCTGTTTTTGAAATCAGTTGGCTGCAGAAGCAGCCTGCTCCAGTTACTGAAGGGAGAGACGTCATCCAGGAAAACCTGGGTTTGTTTTCTGAACCTGTCTGGAGCACTGCTAATGAAAATGTCCTGACAAGTCAGACATTATTAAAAAACAAAACCAGTTATCTTTATAAAGCCATTGTTTCCTTGGATTTTTGTTTCAGATGTCTCCTGTTCCTCACCTGACGCTGGCCTTCTTGAATACTTTTGGTGTATAGAGAAGGGATAATTCTCAAATTCTGGGGTCATCTGCTTCAGCTTTTCATGTGCAGTTCTCTTATGAAACTCCCAAGTTGGTAGATTCAAAGCACTGTGTTAGTTTCTTGCATGAGAGTTTTTATTGTTATGACCTTGCCAGTGAGCTGCTCACTCTAACAGAATTACTTCTTTGCAGTGTCCAACAGGACTAAATATAAATTCCAAGTGTTTTCTGAGGGTATTTAGCAGGATCGTGCTTTTCCCACTTTACTTTTGCTAACCCTTCCACCCCTGTGCATGGTAGGAGTGACCACGTAAAGCTTATTTGTTTTATTTTAGTCAGAGGGGATGTGTGTAAAAATGGTTGGTAAAATCTATGCTCATCTTGTCCAGGATTCTTTGAAAAAATTCTCTCTGTTGTATGTATTGTTTTTGAAAGCTTTTTAATTTTAGCACAGATAAATTACTAGGTCCTAGTAAATGCCTATTCTTCTGAAATTCCATTTTGATGAGTTATAAACACCTTGTTTGCTGTTTCTTTCATAGTCAGTGTGACTCTGCTTAGTGTATCCAAGTATCTCCACACATGTTTATAGTGAAGACTGAGTCATGCCTAGCAAAGCAAAGGCAAAAACAGAACAGTAAACAAACTGTAACCTGGTTATAAGGTTTTATTTATCTGCTGTAATTTTTCCGTATCATTAAGTCCATGTGGGTGGATGGTAATGAGGTAATGAATTAGCCATTAAACATATTTTTGCCATTAGTATCCAGCTTGTGATTCCTGCTGAAGTCTGCAAACCTCCTGGTTATGGCTAGAAGTGAACTTTTGGTATTCTATCCTGTTTTCTGTAGGAGTGCCCCAGGGACCCACAGTCCAGGTGCTGATGAAAAGCTTATTGTCATCAGCTGGGGAAGGGAGGGAAGAGCCAGTTGAGATAAGATGACATTTGATTATTATCTAGTATTGCTCCATCTTCCACATATTTAAAATAGCAAATGACCTCAGCCTTCTACTCGTTACCAAAAACTTCATTTTCCAAAACATCATCCATGGGTAAGGACTCTCTTGGGTAGTTCTGTTGGCTCCACAAGAAAATGTCCTGAACTGGGAAATGTTCAATGTTAAGGAGATTTCAGCTCAGGGCTCTTGAGGCCGGACAAAGCTCAGCTGATACCTCATGAAGAGCAGTGTGGGTCTGAGCTCCACTCTTCCAGAGAGGTTAAACATAACCTGGATTAGGTATGGGGAAAGGAGCTGTGCTCAAAGGAGGTTGGAGAGCTTGACTAAACAGGTTTTACTTGTGCAGTCTAGTAAGGCTGATTACTATCTAGAAATACATTAGTGGGAGAAATGAGAATGAGGTGAGGTTTAAGTCAAAAGAAATAAAAAGGCAAAGCTGGAGAAATGAGAATGAGGTGAGGTTTAAGTCAAAAGAAATAAAAAGGCAAAGCACCTGTAAATATTTCTCTTCTAGATGTGAGAAGGTGTTCCCAAAATCTTCCTGTTTTAGTTGTGGGGACAGAAAAGCTGAGCTCCTGCTTTATGAACTAACAGACTTTATCTTGTACCTGTTGCAGGTGAGTTTTGCAGCTGCTGGTTCAGGATGTTCATTTCAGTCTTTAATTTGAGGGATTTAGGCATTTCTCTTATTTTAGCTCCCTAGGACAATGTGTGTTCTCCCCACTCTACAGCTGGGGGGAAATGAGGTGATGGGACTTGCCTGATGCCATCCGTGAAAAGAGGGAAAGAGGGACAGAACTGGCAAGTGAGGTCATCCTAGTTCTGTTCCAGCCTATAGGAAACAGTCCTGGCTTGTAGAGGTACTTGTCATGCAGTGAGAAAAGTGCAGCTGAAGGACGTGGGTGACTGATCTGAATTTCTAAATGTTACACTTTGGGCAGCTTGCACTGACTGAGGAGTCACAGAACTGGCCCAGAAATAAATCACCACCAACTGATGTTTTATATGACTTAAAGGACAGCTACTGGAATTGATGCTATAGTGATTTTTAAATATATTGAATTTTAGAAGATTTCATAGGCCTGCTCATGCTAGATCACTAATCTGTTGTAGGAAGTCTAATTAAATTAATTACCTCTTGATCAATACTTTAGATAATAATTTCTTTACATTAAAGATTCTAATAACACTTCAGTACTTCTACAAAGCTGCTTGCAAAGTTGTACAACTGTAGAACATCCTGCTTCCATTTTTTAATTTTATTTGGTTGTTGAGTCAACCTCCTGCCCCATCTAACAGGAGTTTAATGTTTCTAAACTCTGTGGTAAATAACCACAGAATATTCTGTAAAGCTTCTAGAGATATTTTAGTAAAACTGAGCTAAAGGCCATCAGTGATTCTTACTAAACATAGTATTTTAAATATAGTTAAAACATAAAGTTAAATTATTTAGCCACTCACAGGTGTCAGTGTGAGAGATGCCTTTCTGTAACTCAGGTTTCTTGGATGTGCTGCAATTGAAGGGAGTGTTTTGGCAACCGATAAAAATTTGGGGGGTTTAATATGTTTCACGACATCAGCCTTGAAATTTAACCCAAAACATATTGTGATCTTGCATTCCTAATCAGATTTATTAATCAGAAAGCACTAATTTATCTCATTCTTTATGGAAATTGGGGTGCAAAGGGAATTTTAATGAATATATGTGATCAGTGAGATAAAAGACACTACCTGTGTGGTTTAGGAAGTGTTTGAACTCTGAATTGTAGAAGGTCAGTGGAAGGTTCTGGGGAACAGTTAGCACATGTTTGCTCTTTTTTTCATTTCATTTGCTGTTTCCTAAGCTTCTGTTCTTGGGCACTCTAAGTCAGTGCTGTGGACAAGATGGACCTTTGGCGTAATTTAGTGGAATTGGTCTGTTATATGGGTAGAGTAAATAATTCTTGAATTTTCCAGTAGTTCTTTTATTATGTTGTCTGATTGCCCTTACTTTGTGATCATTTCAGGTTGTTCCATTGCTGATGCACAGAAAAGTCTGTGTTCCTCAAAGCAAGCTTGTGTATGTGCTTTATAATTTCAGTCTTGTTTTTTTTTTTTAAGACTGAAAAGGCTACTTCATTGCTCTCCAAGCTTCCTTAAAACTAAATATATAACATTACAAAACCTGGGAGATTTCAGCTTAAAAAGAAAAGGTACAAAATGTGGAGGCTGACTCGCCAGATGACAAAGAGAATGGAAATGTGCTATATTAGTAACCTTTGTGCTTGCCTAAAATCTTGCTGGTTTTGCTGTTTGGAGTTTTTTTGTAATGTTTTACACAACTGCCGCTCTTTACAAGAGAGAGCTCTTTACAAGAGGCTCTAACTTAAATTATTCATTGGAGAACTGGATTGAACTTCACCAGTGTTGTTGCCAAACATTTCAATTACTGGATTTCTAGAGACAGCACAAGTTCTTCTGTTTTTCCTCTCTCTCTCCTTTAAGGTTGATTTGACTTTTTTTGCATACTTCTGAACAATTGCCATTGTCAGTTTTGGATATCTGAGTTATTACAGAGTGCACAGGAGTGTGTATGGGTGATATAATGATGGGCACTGATGTCCGGGGGAAGGTGTTGGAACCAGATGGTCTTTAAGGTCCCTTCCAACCCAATCCATTCCACAATTCTGTGATATTTCAGCAATACTGGTATTGGTACAAGGGACCAGTTTGAAGTATGGCAGGTGTCAGTTTGACTCAAAGCAAAGTTTGTTTCTTCAGTAACTCCTACAATACCAAATGTATTTGTGCTCCTCTTTTTGGCAGTAATTCTTCCAGGTATTTTGATTTTTTTGAACACAGATACTCAGGAGATACTTTAGCAGAGCTGACTTGATGTACAATATATTTAACTTTACTGAATTAACATTAAGCTCTCATCAAACATACAGATTGTAGCTGAGGGCCAGCTGCTGCTGTATTTTGTTGAATTACTGAATTTTAGAGGTTCAGGAGTTTTGGAATTAGTGGTGACAGATTTACAAGCCAAATCCAGCTCCCTGTAGCTTTCAGTGGTTGTAATGAAAACCTTTTGCTCAAACCCCAGAGCACTTCAGTGAAGAGTAGTCGCAGTGATACCCAAAACTTAATTTCCTTGAAGTTCATAGTTGTTGTAAAACTGTCCTTTGTGTAGGCTCTTACATGTTTTGCATGAGGTAGTTTAACTCAGCCTGAAGCAAGTTTGTAAAAGCACATGATTATAAATGTCTAAGATGATGATGAATGGGTTCCTTAAACTTCATCTGTTGCATGTGGAACAATTGCATGTGCAAGAAAGTAAAAGGATTGTTGAACCTAGTAAATCTGGGATTTCACAGCTGGAGGGTTTTTTCTTCCAGAAATCAAAGATTGAAAGCTACTGCCATCCAATTGGAAAAGAATTTTTGCACTTTTGGAGGTACTGAAGTAAAGCTGTGTTTCTGTCTGTAAATGACCTTATGAATGGTACACGAGACCTTACATAAACTTAGATCAAAAGCTCGTGAAATAATGTAAGGACAAATTAAATTAATAATGGTTTCTTTTTAAAGTTAAAACTCTTATTTCTTTTTTTTTATTAAGGGAAACAAAATAAGTTAGGTGGAATATATTTTGTTTGTCTCTTTTGTTTTCAAGGTTTGGCTTGAGCAACAAGTTTGATACAGAATTTCCTTCTGTTCTGACAGGGAAGGTAAGTGTGAGATTAAACTGTTCTTTTCAATGGGAACACCCAGTGCATCCAGTGGTTTCTGTGTTGCATACATGAGCATGAACCCACTAAAGACTGTTACCTGTGGCCTGTGTGACCCAGCTGCTTGCTGCCCAGTCCCTCAGTGTAGCTGGAAACAAGAAGGAAGGATTTTTTGCAGTGATTGTTATCGTTATTGACATTCCAAGCACAGCAAAGCTTACCATGGATCCAACTGTTTCCATGCAGACCTGAAAGCAAGACTCATTTAACCTTGCTTTTTAAATACCTGGAGTTTGTGCTCCCTCCTGGGTGAATTAAATCAGTTCAAATACTAAACCTCTCTTTTGAGTATGCCTGACAAGCCTTGAGTTTGTTTAGACAGATCTCTGGAAGTGAATCTATTTTATCTGAAGCTTTACAGAACAAAATATAGTGTTAAAGCTACAAATTAAGTAGGTTTTTAGTAATTTTCACAAATACTGTTTAGTTTTGAAAATCAGTGGTGACAAAGTCTCTTGCTTTCTCTGGAGTCCTGTCATCTTACTAAACGCAAGTATAAGAAACTGTAATTTGTAGCTATTAATTTAACTTTCACAAAATTCTTAGTTTTAAATTATTTTCATAATTGTATTTTTTTAATCTTTTAATTGTTTAATTCTTTTTCTCTTGAATATTTTTCGTCCTGCTGTTTTACTCTCTAGTGCTTTGCTTTTGCTTCGATTTATATCCCCCTTGTGTATCTTTTCCAGAAGTTGTGAAGAAAAAGTTTATTTGGCTCTTTCTCCTTTGTCTCATGTCATCCCACAGAGCTCCACTCCCTCTGCAGCCTCTTGCAGAGGTTGAGTCATACCAACAATACTCTGAACACAGCTGGATGGTTGCTCCTGCCTCTGCCAAATCCATCTGGGCTTTTTCCTCCATCATTTTCACACCAGAGTACAATGAATAAAATCCTTGTGTTGAAGTTGCCTGGCTGCTCTGACAGCAGTACTCCTGAGAAGCAGGTTCTGCTTGGAGTTTTTGGGTGCTGGAAGTCAGCCTGGAAGTTGTGGCCTTGCTTTAGGGTCTCACTGAGCTCAGAAAGACAAATCCTACTGATTCCAGTGTGAGGGTTGCTGACAACACTGCATTTCACCACCTTGTGCGAGGCTTGTTCTTTTCTGGGAAGCTCTTTCTGATCACTGAACAGCCACAATACATTTTGGAAAAAACAATTTTAAGTTCTTTTACTCAAGTTGTAGTTTATTCTAAATAAGCCTGTAGAAAATCCCTAGTAAGAAATGTTAAAACTTAATTTGATGATATAATTCTATCTCTTTGTGTCTCTCTAAAAGATATGTGGATTATTAAAAAAACAAACCAAACCTACAACCAGGTCTACGCTTTTTAATACCAGCATCGATGGCTGTCACATTTTCTGCTTGATTGTCCTCCTCTTGTTAAACAGACAGTGAACAGAAGCTTAATTTAAAGTTCAGTTGAGTGCTCGGACTTAATTTAGCAAAGAAAGGAAAGAGGAAATTCTTCTGCTTGGCATTTACCCTTCTTGTTCTGTAGATGTGATCAGTGCTCCAGGAGTGCCATGGGCAGGGATTTGCTGTATATAGGGATGCTTCTCTGTTGAGAATCTTGATGCTCTGTTATCTTGTGGATTTGAGGGGCTTTCTGAGCCAGGAGACCTTGGAAGGAAATGAATTCCCTTTTGTCAGGGGAGAGCACCAATCAAACAAGATAGTAAACACATTTTTCTTCCTGCCTGCCACACACTGCCATGAAAGACATTAAAAACCACAGTTGTGGGTCTTTTGGTTTTTAATACTTTCATCAATTGCAAGAAATAAATAATCTGCTTCTTCCTCTGGTTGAGGCAGTCAATCATCTTAATCCCTATTGAAAATGAAAATTCAGTCATTTTTTCCAGTAAGAAGGTTTTCTTCAAATACCCTGTTAAATAATTCACAATAATCAGTATCGTAGTCAACTGAGACACCACTTCACGCTCTTCTGTTGTTAAAATGTAATTTTTTTGCTTTTTGTGAAGTCAAAATTTATGAATAACAGCGATTGTATATTTACAAACTGGGATTAAAATGTTTACTCTTAACTTGCATTAGTCCTCAGCTACTCTTAAGACAATATCATAGTTTATTCATATTGCCTGTGTATCATTAAGTTTAATGGCTTTGCTATCCACTGTAAATTGATATTAATAATATATCCCATCTGCTAATGGAGTGTAAGAGATGAAGCCATTAGATGGGCTTGATGCATTTCTCAGTGGTACTGATTTTCTTTTGAATAAATACAGGTGTAAAAGATGTAGGTTTTTTTAAGCAGGATGAAAATCCTAATGAGAGAAAACTCTGTAGCTACACCTTTCTCCCAGAAGCACAAACTTTTGGGGTTTATGCCATACTCTTGTGTTAGTAATTTACTTAAGCTTCCTGCCCTCAGTTTGCCCATCCACATAATGATAGCAGCAAGCCTGCTAATTTTCTTTTTCTGAAATCTGGAATCCCCCTCCTTCATCCGTTTTCCCAGTCTCCCTGCTTTTACAGAGCCTGCATAGCTGTTGTAGGTTAGCCTAGAGCTACATGCTTGTAATTACACCTTCAGTGTTTAATTGAGACTTAATTTGTTGCTTTCCTTGGGAGAGGTGAATGTGTACATTTGTGGGTAAAGCACAGACAATAAAATAATAAAGGAAAGGAGAATCCCAGGTAGGTCAGGTGTTGGGCCTAGCTAATTGAGCTGGATTAATATTTGTCTTGCAGGATGAGACATAAACTCACCTGGTTTGTAAATCCCAAGCCAGGCTTCTTTTCAAAGGAACGTTGTAAGAAAAGATTTGACTACACTTGATACAGAGGCAATATTTAACTTTTAATAATGTAATTGGACCTTGGCCTAAATTGAAATGGTGGTTAAATTTAAATTCTGTGTGCTTCAGGTTTACAGGATTATTACTTCTCTTAAACAAGCTTTTAACAAAATACTCTCCATGATGTGGAGCACAATAGTGCACACACTGCTCCAGGTGACCAGAAAATGATGGAGGCAGTGATCCTTAAGGGGAAAAGTGGAATTTCCTGCTCTGATCTTGAAACAAAAGGGGTCCTGCCCAGAGAGGAGTGTGCAGTGCAGGGCAATGTGAGCCATAAAGGGAGGGCTGGGCATTGTGATCCCGTTGTGCCGTGTGATTGATAGGGTTGGTGATCGTGATGATTGAAGGAGAAAGATCAGGCCTGCTGGGCTTTACTTGCTCCCTTCCTGTGTTTGGAGATCCTCTGCATCCTGTTGTAAAATATTATGACACCCCCTCCTTTCCTTTTATGTTTTTTTTTTGTTTTTTTCCCTCCTAAAAGGAGCTAATGTCCCTTCCCAAGGTGTACAGGACAGCCAGGAGCAAAGTGCTTATCTCGTTCTTTTCAAGAGCCAGACACAAACTCGCCAAGAGATTTCCAGAATTACTCAAAACTAGGCTTTCTTAGGGAGCTGTCTTTGTGCAGGAGGAGCTGTTAATTCTCTGTTTGTTTGAAATACTTCGCTCACTTCATATACACCTTTCAACAGCTGTACCTGCAAGAAAGGCAGGAGTTAAAATTGTGCCAGAAAATCAACAATTCTGTGATGGCTTTCATTTGGATTCCATTTCATTATTAGATTAGAACAGTTGTTTACAGGTATTTTGTTCTTAATCACTGTATAACAATGCTTAACTGTTACTGAGCTATAAACTGAGCAACAATTGTGCTTTCTTCTGTTTATCACAACATGAGGCTTATCTTGATCTCCAGTTCCTTTAGTTTCAGATGAAGATGTGTCATTAGTGACAGAAATACTTGTTGTAATTCCATTTCCTAAAGGCAGAAACAATCCAATAGCTTGGGTTAGCCAAAGCATGTTAAGTAATTTCATCTTATGTTGTATCCAAGAGATTCACCTTTATACGAAAATATTTGGTGAGTTAGCAGGTAGTGGTGCTTTCGTAATATTATATTGAGGTAAACATCAGACCAAAATTCCTGAAATGGAAATTTTCTGTTGCTTAGTGGCATCCAGAGTTGGTTTCTGGTTTAGCCGTTTGCTCTGCAGGAAGGAGAGTCCTTCAACTTCGCTCTCACAACGTAGGATCAAACTGTTAACCTGATGTGAACAGTGACTCCCTAAAAATTATCACAGGAACAGGGAATCTCCCTTTGCTTTCTTTTTAGGTCCAAATTTTTTCTGCCAGCTGTGATCTAAGAATCTGGTTGAGTTCTCTTTGTGTTGAATGTTACCACTGATAAGGGTTATTCTTGTTAAACTGAATTCTGGGCCGTGCCATTCCATTGTCTTTGGCAGGTTTGTTCAGCTGGATTTGGAGGCTGGGCTGGGTTGTTGTCAAGGTCCAGTGAACTTTGTGTCTTGAGGAAAAGGAAACATTCTCTTTTCTTAGGCAGTCTCATTACGAAAGTATAAATGGGTTCAAGAAAAGAAACCCTACTTATTTTTATATTTCAAATAAGCAGAATGTAAAATTCTAGAAGATTTATCAAAGGAAGTGCCATTTGTAGATACCTAAATGTGAGGCTCATGTAACTTCCTTAAGAGTTGACAATGCCAATTAATGTAGGAATCTCAATTTACTTTGAGGCAGTGTGACTGCAGCAGCTGTCTGAGGTTACTGCAAACAACCAGCCCAGATGTTCTTTCCTACAAAACATTCCCCCACGTTGAAGATGAAATGGTTTTGCTCATGTGCATCTGGTATTTATTATATCCCAGTACAAGATCTGACACTAGCAAAGAAATCCATGAAACCTTGTTCCAGAGACATGCAACTACAGGATACTTTGCCACATTACAATGGGATTTTTTGTCATTGCAGATGTTCCAGTACAAAGGATCTTAGGGGGTTTCTTTGGCCATTTTCTTTTTTTTTTCCCCCTAAACTAAGGTGTCTGTTGTAAAACAGACAAATTTTTTTAGTTGCTCCATTTGTAGATGTCAAACAAAGCAGCCTATTTAATGTGGGAGGGGGGGAAAAGAATGACTTTCTGTATATTTAATAATTCCTGCTATAAAATAATCACACTTAAATTATGTTCTTATGTTATTAACTGTAGGCCTGGCTTGTGTGCAAGCCCAGCTGCCCCTGACTCAGTAGTGCCTGGTGACCTGAATGGCCAGGAAACAGATGTTGTATTTATTTACTCCCTTTCCTGCAATGCTTTAAAGAATTCAGCTCTTGTCAATAGGCAGAGGCAGCAGCATCAGGTCCTCTCCATTTCCTGCCCCGGGGCTTTGCCCCTGGTGAAAAGGATCTTTGTCATTAAATGAACACTTTTGTCGGTGCTGCTGCCCTTGTTTGCAGAGTCAGATGAGCAGAGCTGGCCTTGCTTGGTTGGGGGGTTATGGAGTGGTTGCACAGCTTTGTGTACAGACTCATTCTAGGGGATTTTCATCAACATGGCAAGTAGTTAGGAAAGATGGGGTTTTAAATTGTTTTGAGTTGTGCCTGCCTGGTCAAGTCTCTGGAAGTTGGTTCTGATTATTCTGCTTTGTGCATTCAAATAAATGCTGGATTGTGTTAGAGTCAAGAGTGTCATCTCGGAGTTACTGCCTCAAATCCATGTTTGACTTGTCAGATGGAAGTGACTTGGATTCTGTAGGGAGATGAGGGCTTTGGGATATGTGAGTAGATAAGAAAAGAGCTTATTTCTGATACAAAATGGGGGTTCCACTGTGACTGCAGTGGCAGTATAGGTATAAAATACTTACTCCTTTTTTTTCGAGCAGCTAGTTTTCAACAAGTAGGCTTTATTCCTAACCCTGTACCAAGCTGCATTGCTCTGCCTTAAATACAATCCAGTGTATTTCTTTCTAGGCTTCCCTATTTTAGGAAGCAGCCACAAGGGAAGTTGTGGCTTCAGTGTGGGCCACTTCAGGAAGTTACTTGTGGACAGAGCCTTCACCCAGGCACAGTGGAGGCTTAGATTGGTATGACATTAATTTGGACAATATTCTCCCTTTCTGTGATACATATTTTTACTGCAAAGCTCCCACATTGCTTTTGAAAGCAGAGATCTGTCATTCTTCCATGGTTTTGGTCAGTGTAGCCAGTGCATGTATTGCCCAGCTGTGTCCCAATTCTGATTTTATTTGAGCTCACTGTGTTTTCAGGCCAATTGATTAATTACTGGTGCAATAAATATGGATGAGGCTGTTCATCTAAAAGATGTTTGGCTTTTTAATTCAAGTTTGTGCAGAGCACGCACCAGATATGAATTTGTTGCAGGAAAATGACTTTTCATGCTCACTGGGTGACCAGTGCTTTAGAAGATTGTGCAATTTTACGTTTCATTTTAACCATAGAGGTAATTTCTGAGAAAATACACCTGTGCTGGCTCTCCCTGAAGTTGAGCCCTTCTGTTGCAGGTGGCCCCTGAGGAATTCAAGACCAGCATCAGCCGAGTGAACGCCTGCCTGAAGAAGAACCTCCCTGTCAATGTGAAGTGGCTGCTCTGTGGCTGCCTGTGCTGCTGCTGCACTCTGGGCTGCAGCCTGTGGCCCGTGGTCTGTCTTAACAAAAGAGTGAGTCCATGTTTCATCTTACTCTATGGATTTTTTAATTACTGGTAGGATTAAATAACTTTTCGTGGTATCTTCCCCATTTTCAAACCCTGGTTTGGTCTCACATTCAAAAGGTTATTCTGGTCTCCACCTGAGAAACCAGAAAAAATATGAAATGACACCAAATTACCAATTGAATCAATAGTTTTAAGAATAGCTGATCCCATCTCAGTTCAAACAGGATGGACTATATGATACCTTAAATTTCCAGGATTTCTCAAGGTCTAAGAATGGAGTTAAATGAGTGCAGAACTGGACACCGACCTTCAAAGTGTGTCAGACTGAAAAATCACTTTTCCTCTTCACCATCCCTGCTAGCCCCACCCCCTGAATAAATATTTTTTAACTTAAAAATCACTTTTTAATATGCAATAAATATCACAACATTTCAGAGCTGTGGTTTATTTGCCATATTTTACTGTGCTGCTTCTGTTAAGAACAAGCACCGATGTATTTTCTAGAGACTTCCCCCCCAACAGAGAGTTGACCACTTCTGTAATGGGGTTCAAAGTGATAATTCTGAAAAGCACTTCAGTAGTATCAGGTAAACATGATTTCAGTTACCTCTGTGATTTACATTTAGAATTGATTTATCACAGCAGTAAATGTTTAGGAAGTGCATTAATGTGTTAACTTGGTGAAGTGCACTGAAACTGCATCACTAAAAAGTTAGGGGGCTTGTTTTAGCTCATTTGAACTGCCTTTATAAATGTAATTATTGCAGAGGAATATGCCTGAGAGATACAAATGGAGTATTTGCAGGTTTAAAACCATATTTAGTATCTTGTACCAGTGAAAATCTAAATAAATGCCCAGTGGTGTTGCAGTATTAATGCAATTCTCAAGGCTACAGAGAAAATGCACCAAGTAGGGAAAATGATGGCACTTCCGTGGGGGTGTGAGGGTGATAACAATCATGCAGTGATTAAAATTAAATGTATACCATGCAGCATCATCACAGTTGTCTCCTTGTGATCTTAAAAGCCACTGAAACTTGAGAAATCATCTCCTCTCCACAGCTGTGGAAAGAGACATAAAGATCACACTTTGGTAATCCAGAATTGAAAATACAAACACCAGTTGTTGTGAGCTGGAGTTTGGTGGTGAGGGTTTTTTTCAAGATCCAGATCACAATTCCATTAGCAAAATCTGGAAATTACACGTATGGAAATCTGTGTTGTCAGCAGAACACCTGCAGTGACTGCAGGATTTGGCCAGGAGAATGTGGGAGACTCTGTGTTGTTGTTGGCTGTGGTAGGTAAAAACACCAAATTCAAAAGGGTCTCTTACTAACTAAATGAATTCTGGAAAAGTCACAGGCCTAAGCTGGACTTGATCTTAAAAATTTTTCCATCCTTAATGATTCTAAGTTAACAAAACACCCATGGGTGCTTCCTTTTTTGAAAAAAAGGGGGAGTGGGAGATTGAAGTGATAAGATTTCCACTCATCATTTCTTCTTCGCTTGGTTCTACTTTTATAAAACTTAACTTACTATAAATAAATCTAACTTACTATAAATTAACTTAAGCCAGAAATGCAGTAGTGAGGTTCTTCTGGATGAGACTGGCTGCTGAACCATTCTCTGATACAGTTCTGACTTACTTTTTAGACTAGAAGATCAATCCAGAAGTTACTAGAATGGGAAAATAACAGACTATATCATAAGGTAAGAATAGAGTACTTGTTTTTTTCAGCTTTAGGAATATTGGCATGAAGGATTTTAGAGTCTTGTTGTAATTCCATACTTTATACTGATCCTAAATAATAGATCCTTATAATTCAGTATAGCTGATGCTTGTTGCATTACCCATCCAAACAAGATTGTGCTAATCCTTTATGTTAATTATTTCCTTAGCTTGGTTTGCACTGGAAGCTGAGTAAAAGGAAATGTGAAACTAGCAATATGATGGAGTATGTGAGTATTGCTTCTGTTCTTACTGCTATTCAACAGAACTATGATGGAATAGAGAAAATCCTTCACTTAGTGACCCTGTGCAAAAAGATCTCTCCCAGATAAATGTGCAGTTTGGTCTGTAATTTGGAAAGAGGGAGACCCACTGAGACTTGCATTGGAGTGATTCCCACACCAGCACCAGTCCCTAGTTCTTTAACTTATCCACGTTTTCCAGTTGTATTCATAATTCCTTTAATTCAAATAATTTTACAGAAATATTGCATCTTTATAGTAATGTGGTTTTTTGGTTGGACCTTTTCTTTTGTGGTTTTGGTTTGTTTTGGTAGGTTTTTTTTGCCAGCTCCAAATTTCACATGGTTGTAAACAAGACAGACCTTTTAGGAAAGCAGAATTTCGAATATTTCTGTGGTTCTACCATTCCCCTATCCACTTTAACATGTAGCTGTGAAGACTGTGTAGACTTTAGGGAGAGAGATCCACCCCAAAAAACCCCAAGTATCCAGAATCCCTCTATTTCAGCATGACTGGAATTTCTGTTTTGTTACCCTGGGGAACATGCCCTCCTCACAGACTATCTCAGATATATTTAGCCTTATGAATTAGCTAATGTTGCATGGAAATTGTGCTGAAGCTTTGAACTTTTTGGTTACTGTGTTCTGTTCTTGTCTTTTTCCCTTCTTGAACAGGTAATATTAATAGAGTTCTTACCAAAATACCCCATATTTCGACCTGACTGAGGAACAACATTGGTCTTTCATGTTACCTGTCATTTTCTACCCTTAGTGCCTTGTAGATGATTTTGGAAAGAAGATGGTCTACTTTGCTGTGACTTAAAAATGTTCTTCAGTAGAAATCTTCCTCGCTGTTACTTTCTTTTGTTAAGAAGAGAACAATTTGCACATTTTTTTATGTTAAACGAGGCTTCTATGTTGCACTCTGAATTTTTAACATTACCAATAACTGATAGAGTTGCCACTAGGGATCTTAACATCAGTGCTGCTTAAACTTGTTCTGAGCATGCTGCCTTATTAATTTCTCTCTTTGCTGTCCTCCAATGTGCATCCTATATTTCATCCTAAGTGTTGCAATCCTAGAAACCCTCAGTAGGAATATCCAGGTAAACTCCAGTAGTAATGATTTTAGTAGAACCTGCTTGCATAGGACTTGCAATCAACAGCACTGGTTTTGTCCTGCACTTTGCAAAATCATCATTTACATTAGGGGGGTGCATTAATTTACCCACTATGGATTTGTAAATATTGACTCTTTGCATAATGTAAAGTGTGTATGCCAAGGTTTACAGAATGTATTATAGCTCTTATTCTATTGCCAACAGTCCCCCAGCATCTGTTCCATGTGCTCGTTCCCCTGGGATTGTACAGACCCATCCACACTGGTTTTATGGGAAAGCCATAAAGAGTTTGTACGTATGGCAGATGTGTAGGGCTCAGTTGCACTTTGTTTAGTAAATGGATGAAAAATGCATAGCATTTCTGTCTTTATTTTGAAAAGTATTTCAAATATGAAGCTGAAATCTTCACCTCTGAAAAAGCTGCATTTGTGGGGTAGATGGCAGCTGCTATTAACAAAATACCCTAAAGTCTCTTTTTAAGTGAGGAATACATGGATGTTAAGTTCTATTTTGTTTTGAAGTCAGGAAAAATTAACCTCGAATCAGAGATCTTCATTACAAAGGAGAAAAATTAGGAACAGCCAAATCAAAGCTGAAGTAGCACCTTTGTTATTGTTGGTGTGTGGTTGTACTTCAGCATTTTCACAGTTAAGTGACATGATGTCCCTTCTGGTGGAAGTAAGTTTTATCTCAGTCAAAGTGGAGTTTCAAAACATGCTGAGGGGAGGAAGTGGAACAGTTGAAAGGGCTCCTGAATATGTTTTGGCAGTCAGGCACTGTCTGGAGAGCCACAAATGCCTTGTGGAATTCAGTATTATTTTGGATTCTTCCCTGTTTGCCTGATCTCAGGAAGGGAAGTTATTGTAGAAAAACTTCCTCTAATGGCTGACCTAAGCAAGACTACACGATAAAAGAAAGCAAATGGAAATTGTTGCAAGTTCTCTGCCTTTTCTAGCTAGAAATAACAAAACCCAGCAGATAACTGAGTATCTGCAAGTTGTGGTGGATTTCATTATCAGTGTCCAGGCATTTCTTTGCAGCATCTTGACTCCCTGCAACATCATCCCAAGTTGCTTTTTAGTTTCAGGGTGACTTGGGGCTTCCTCTGAATGTATTTGCATCTCTCCAGTTTGCAATATGCTATTAAAATACAGTATTTGTAAGACCATTGCATCCTAATGGCTGTAGTAGGTCAGATTCCTTGTACACAGTGTTTACAGAAGGCCAGTTTTATGCAAGTTGTTACTCAAAGGGAAGTTGGTGCTGTTTCCAGTCCCAGACTGATAGTTCAGAGTCTGAAATCTGCACATTTCATGCAGAAACTTTGACTGGTAGATTGGTGACAACTAAATGTGTAATTGCATTTGTAACATGAATAAAAATCTCCTGTGTTGTTTGAAATTACCATTAGCTACACCTTGCAACTCAGATTTCCATTGCAGAACCAAGCAAAGTGTTGTGTCCAATTTATTTCTTTTTTGGGGGGGGGATGAGTGTTAACTGGAAGCAGAGAAAATAATGGCAGAAAAAGGCAGGGTAAACCAAAACTGAAATGGCACACCCAGTTCTTTGGGTTTCCCTGACAAATGAGTTTCTGGAGTAATTAACAGAACAATGGAAGTTTCTTACTGTTCTGCCAGAACTTTGTTGTGCAAAAAACTCAAGAAATCTCAGCAGGTTCTGATTTTCTTTTTCACGTGACTCGATTTTCTCACTGTACTTTTCCAACTGGGAGAACAGGCACTTCCCATGGAATCACAGAATGGGTTGGGTGGAAGGGACCCTAAAGCTCCTGTCATTCCACCCCTGCCGTGGGCAGGGACACCTTCCACTAGCCCAGGCTGCTCAGAGCTCCATCCAAACTGGCCTTGAACACTTAAGCACATAATATTAGTTTTTAAGGTTTACATTTTAAGTACATAAATCCTATACATTTTAATTTGTCTTTAATTATTATTTGTGCAGTCTTCAAACAATGTCTTTGTGTTTTAATTGACATTTAATTATGTGGCCATAAAGCAGCTGGTAAAGAACCAGAGCCAAACCTGTCATTTACAGTAAGCTCCATGTTTTAATAAGTAGATAAATTTGCATTAAAATGCAAAACTAGCAGCAGTATTATATTTGCATGTGAAAGACACAGGATCCATAGCTCATTGAAAGGTGAAGGCAGCTGGCAGTACTGCTGTGAACTCTGTCCACAGGTTTCTTTTTGCTTGGGCTCTCCTTTAGTACAGAAACATCACAGGTAATTCTGTCTCACGAGGCTGGAAATCTCATTTTTGACAGTAAATGATCAGCATGAGTTGGTGAAGTGTTTGTGGAGGATATTTGTCAGAATTTGTAGCAATGTAACAGATTAATGTCAGCAGAGTGAGTGGAAGTGGTGAAGAAAGTGCCTTGGCTGGTTCCAACACCATTGTGCAGAGAAGGAGAAAAGGGAACTGGTCCCTCTCAGGAGTGGGAGTTTGCAGCAGATTTTTAAAAGCAGCTACTGTCTACCAAATCAGTTTTTATTTCTTCACAGAAGCATGGTGACACTAATTTTGTTTCTAGATTTTATCCAGGATATCTTCGGGTTTGTATCTAGAAAGTTTTGTGTCTGGGAGAGTATTGAAGGAGTACAGAACACTGGCAGAGCATCAAAGCTCTTCCTTAGTGATTCCCCACCTGCACCTGCAAAGGTGCTTTCCCAGAGGAGGAACACTAAAGTGTTCAAACAGGCACACCCAAGTCTAGGGAGTGTGGGTTCAGTTGTAAATGGGTAACTTTAAAACAGGAAAAAAAAAATTATTAAATCTGGTGTGGTTTTGATAAATACAAAAAAAAATTCTTACGCTTTTCTTGATAGGTACAAAACTCCGTATGCAAAACCGTAAATGGATGTTTATTATTGTCCCACTGACAGTTCACTACATTTTCTTGTCAACACACTACCATTGGAGCAATAAAAATGTCAAGCTATTAACATTTACCATAAATTATTTATCACTTTAGTAAGTAATGTTACATGATTCTTCTGCCATTCTTTTGTTTTCTGCTTTCAGTGTTCTTACAGTGTTGTAACATACTTGTATTGCTTCTGAAAAGTGGTTTTGTTTAAGCTGTATGAAACTGTGTTCTTAACACTTTTATTCTGTTTACAAGTGAACAGCCACTTTTTTAACAGGACCTCACATCTGGAGAGTTTTCTCTCTATTTTTTATTTTAAATGAAAATAAAATTCTAACTGAGCTTGCTTTCTACAATTACTGCACTGGCTTGTGCCATTGAAAGAAGCTGGAAGTCAGACATGCTTCATCACTTTGAGACATTTTTCTTTAATTAAATTCAAAGATGAAAACCTTGAACAGTGCAATGTGTTTGTGGAAAAAGAAATAATGGGAATCTTTTGCGTCTCCCCCTGCAGAGGTGTTTTAGTGGGATGGCAGCAGTGGTGGGGTGTGTTTCAATGAGACACACCTCATACAGCCAGGCCAGGGGCTTGGCTGGTTTAAAGAACGACACTTGGAAAGCTTAGGAAGGATTTCCAAAGGAGAAAACTGCAGAATGAGCAATGTATCTGGTTTTCCTGGTTATCCACCTTCCACCCGGGGCAGCGGTGGAGTCCCTGTCCCTGGAAGTGTTCAAAAACGTGTGGATGTGGCCCTGGAGGATGTGGTTTAGTGGTGACCGTGGTGGGGGTGCTGGTTGATGGTTGCACTTGGTGATCTCCGAGGTCTTTTCCAACCTCAACGATTCCTTGAGTTGGTTGGTGGGCTCACAGACCCTCCCTTGTAAGGACTTCCTGAAGGAATCTCTCCCTGCAGCATTCCTCTCCAAAAGCAGGGGTTTTCTCACACCTCAAAGGGAGCCAGCCCGTGCACGGCCAGCGTGTGAGGGTGAACAGCTAAAGGGGTTTGTGCCCAGCACAGCGCAGCCCTTTGTGTATGACTAGCCTGGCGCTGGAGCTGTGAAAGCAGGACTTACAACTAAAGCCTTTGGCTCATCCCTGAGGGAAAGGCACACATTCCTGAAAGGGGCACGTGCAATGTTTTTGTTGGAAGTTGTTTTGGGCAAAGCCAGGAGTGGCTGACCGGCTGCTGGAGCATGGAACTGATACTGGATGTTGGCTGAGAAATGCAGGGAATGTTCCTGGGATGTTCAGCCAAAACGGGGATGAGGGGTTGATCAGGAGTTAATCCCCTCGGAGGGGTGTAGGAGATATAATTGCCCAGACTTAGCAGCAAAGGCCTGTGTTAAGGATATTTGGGATTTGGCCCTGACTCCTCTTGGAAGGCAGTCTCAGACCTGTTGCTAGTGCAGCTTTGCTGTGGTGTCTGTGCCAGTGTATTTATAATGCCGTGTCTGTCATCGGTTGAACTGTTGCAGCTGAGTTTATTTTTCTAGTGAAGCTTAGAGAGACTTAAACCCTTTATTTCTTAGACCAAATTAAATGTTAGCCTCCTCTCAAAAGCAAAGTTCTGTTTCTGTTCATCCTGCTTGCATTTATTTGAATTAATTTTCCTTGAAAAAGAGTGGCCAAGAACAATATTCCAGTTAGTGGCTCATGGCCAAGGCACCAGATACTTATTTCAGTGTTGACAGTTCCTTCTCGTATGAAAAGAATGTGATCCATTAAATTTAAAGGGTCACATTTGTCTCCTTAGTGGCTGTATTGTACTTCTGATCCATAGCTGTTCTGTGATAAATTTGGGACTATTTCTCTTCAGCCACTTGTAGTTTATACAAGTTCCCTGCAGACACACTCATTGTCAGTCCAGACTCAGCATCTGACACTTTGTACTGGTAAATCTCTCCATATTTCCATTACTGTGTCCTCCCAGTCCTCCAGTTCTCCTTGTATTTGTGCTCCCAGTCTTCCTGTAATAAGTCTTTGTCATGGACTGATTCAATCTGCAAAATTAACAAAAATGAGTTTACTAAAAAGATTAATTCCCAGATTGATGCCTGAGTTCCGCTCATGATTTTCTAAATACCCTTTTACTTAGTCCCTGACCTGATTTAAATATTTCTATTATTTCTACATCTGACTGAACCAGTAATTTTCTTGTTTTGGTTTATCTGGGAGATTGAATCTACCTGGACTTGGTTGATTTACATCTGTTTATTTTATAAACATGCAAACAGCAGATTTGGGTCTGGGCTAAAGTGCTGAATTCTGCATTTTCTCTTAATCACTGAATGTGTTTAGATAATGATCCTTTCAATATATTCACATTTTATTTCATATTCTTTATGTAAACCTTATGATCCATAGTAGCCTTTCTTGAGCAGTAAATTAAAATTTCTGCAGGAAATAGATTTGTATATTTGTATTCAGTGATAACAAATATAACCTGATATTTTAGCTAGAAAAGAAGCACTTCTTAACAACAATGTTGGTCCCGTGGGATAGGTAATAATAAATATAATAATAATAATAAAATATAAATTGGAATAATAAATTGGAAAATTGGAATAGGAATAAAATAGGAAAGAGGAATCACAGTAGCTCTCAGACTAATAAGAATTTTAAATTAATAGGCAAATATTAATCAAGAGGTGATGACTGATGTGTATTTACTGTAAATTTTATGGTGTGCAAGCCCGAGGGAGTAATTGAAAACTACGGGTTCTCCAGACAGTTTCTACAGGGATCTCCTTGGACATTTTTGAGAGTGGAGTGTCTGAATAGAGCAGCCAAAGTCAAAAGGAATTCTGGTTTTGTTGTAAATGGAAAACAGTGGAAAATGGGAAGCCACTGCTGAGGCTCGTTGGTGAGCAGCACTTTCCCACCTCTGCAGAGTTACCCTGGATCCATGGGTATAACCCGGGATCTCATCAACTCTCGGGAGAGCCTTGGGGGTCCCGTGGATGTCCAATTCCTATTCCAGTCCCACGGTGAGTATTCATTCAGCATTCCCAATGTAGGATCCAGCAGGCCACAAGGAGCAGGAATGGACCACAGCCACACCGGAACCACAGGGAGGAGAGAGGGAACATTTTAACCCGGGATTTCTCTGCACTGTTTAGTGCATGGAAAAGGTAACTTGCTTTAGGATTCTCTATAGCTTTTGTTAGCATTAGTGCTGAAAAGCAGTTTGCTCCAAGTTTCCCTGTGGTACTGATGGAGTTAAGGGCTCTGAAAGGCGGAGAGGGTGATGCTCCAACCAGGAGCTCCCAGATGGAGTTGCAGAAGGAGCCTCAGGCGCTGCATCTCCAGGCTGTGAAGTTTAACATTCACCGAGGAGCTGCACAGCCACACCTGGGAGGTGCAAACCCCACACAAACAGTCCCGAATGTGTCCCCAGCTGTCCGGGAGCACCGCGGTACTGACAGCAGTGACACAGAGCGGCATTCTGTGCCCTCGTCCCTTCCCAACACCTCGGGAATCCTGCGGGACTCCTGCGGGACTCCTCACGCCCTTCCCGGGGAGCTCCGAGCGGGAGGCGCCACGGCGGCCGTTCGGGCTCTTCTCTGCACGCCGCGCTCCTTTCCGCGGCCGAAACCGCGGCGCCTCAGCCTTGCGGGACGCCCGGCGCGGGGCCGAAAGGTCGAAATTCCGCTGTTTCGGAGAAATCCACGCAGCGCTGCCGCGGGCACGGCCGCGCTCCCGCCCTTACCGCGCATGCGCGCGCGGGATTGGCGGGGCGGCTTTGGCGAGCGAGCGGCACCGGGGCCCTGCGGGGCACTGCGGGCAGCATTCGGGCCCGGCGGGGCTGTACGGCCGGCGTTGGGCCCCGGCGGGGCCGTGAGGGCGGCTCTAGGGCTCCGTGGAGCGGGCGGCACTAGGGCCCTGCGGGGCAGGCGGGAGGCGTTAGGGCCCGGCGGGACGCTGCGGGCGGCTCTAGGGCCCGGCAGCGCGGGGCGGGCGGCTCTGGGGCCCTGCGCGCCCACGCCGGGGGTCTCGCCCCCCCTCCCGCCGTAGAAGGAGCAATGGCGGCGCCGTAGCGCGGCCGCCGAACCCCCGCCCGAGCGCCGCGCCCGGGCCCGGCGGGAGCCGAGCGGGGCCGCCGCTCCTCCTCCTCCTCCCGCCGCCGCTCCCCGCAGCCCCGCGGCCGCCATGGCCACCGAGCTGGAGCCGCCGGCCGCCGGCGCCGTGTCGGGCGCGGCGCCGCTGGAGGCGGAGGAGGACGAGGAGCACTGGCTGTACGGGGGTAGGTACCGCCGGCCGCGGGGGCAGAGCGGGGCCCCGGCCGGCAGCGGGCCCGGCCCCGCCTCAGGGCCGCCCCCGGCCGCGGGGCCGTGCGGGACCGGGGGCGGCCCCGCGGGACGGAGGGACCGGCGTCTCGCCCTGGGCCCCCTCAGAGGGACCGGCCTCTGCCCCCGGGCCCCAGGCAGGGACTGGCGTCCGCCCCCGGCCTCCCTCAGGAACGCTTGAGCGGCTCTTTCTGGGCGGGTGGCTGTGTGTTATTGTCCTTTTATCAATAACACTGGTGCAGGGAGGTTAACGCGATGCTTTGTTAAGAGTTTCAGTTCCCCAATCACCCGAACCTTGTGAACCCCTGGTTTGACGGGGCTGGGATGTGGCCGGGATAAACCACAGGACTTTATTGAAACGTCTTTGTCCTCCCCATAGGCTTTCCACATGAATGCTTTTATGTTTTTTCTTCCCTGGCACGTTAAAAATCTATATAAAGGCCTTCATAGCTGACTTCAGTTCCTATCTGATAGGTGTCTCTGTTCTCTGAGACTTAGGATACATATTTTGAATTTGGTTTGGTGAGAGGCATCACCTCTGCAGATGGGTGGTGGTTGTTGGGTTGGGTTTATTTTTAGTTGTTCCATTTCTAGTTGAACTTTGTTGAAAAGAGAGCATTGGGGTTATAGTGCCTTGGCACCACTGGGTATTTCTGTACCTGTGATGCCTTTTACGCTTGAATTTAGCTTTTTTCCATTCACTTGAATAATTCCTTTGTTCTTACTGTTGATTTTGCAGATGACACAACTGGTAAGCAAGAAGATGGACCAATTTCTGGGTGAGTCCTGAGGCTGTTTATTTATTATTACAGTACATGCTGTAAAGATTGAGCCTTGTTAAGCATAGCTTCATGAGTGCTTTAGGGCAGTGATGTTGCCAGGAACAGCAGCCTGTCCTTTGCCCATCCCATGGGAGCATCCCCAGCCACCATGCTGGGGCTGGCAGGCATTTATGAATGTGGAAGCTGAACTGGATCAGTGCACTGGTTTGATTTAAAACTAACTTTTAGCCCTTTTTTTCTCTCAGCAGTTAGTTTTAAATCAGATCTCTTTTCCAGTTTAATTCCTGGGAAAAATGATGCCCTGAGGATTGGCTTTGTGCTGGCCTGGTGTTGGTAAAACTGACCTGTGCTTTAGTCTGGGAAAGGGTAAAAGCTTGAACTTGGGTTAAAATCTTGACATGATCAAACCAGCACATTCTGTGAGATCTCTCAAGTGGTGTGGCTAAGACTTGGAGATAAAACCAATGATCAGTTTGGCTTTCTGTGTGTGGAAGGGATTGTCTGTCCTGGGTTTTAGTTCCTTCCTGTTTGTAGCTGTGTGTTTTGCACCAGCAGAGCCTGGTCTCAGCACAGCATTACCTGTTTGCCATTTTAAATGTAACATTTTTCAGAAAGCTTGGTCTTCGCTGGACTTTTGTGTACTCAGCCCCTCCCAGAGTTCAGTTTAGTGTTCATTGTCATTGTGGGTTCAGTGTCTGCAGTGTTGAGGTTGTTACAGATACTGTCCTCCTTCTCTGCTTGAAGAATGTGAAAACTTGTTCCAATAAACAAGCAGTAAAAAACATGGTATTGTTCCCTAAAAACATCAAATGAGCTTTGTGAGAAGGAACAACTTTTAGACAGAAATTTACAGCTGATTTGCATAAATCTGCTTTTCCTTGTCACATTCATCTGAATGTAATTTTAGTTTACGAGCAGGACTAAAAATCTGAATTTCCAGCAACTGTCTCCAATAAATGCAAAATGCAGGAAGGAAGAATATTAGTGGCCATGCTGGCTCTCCTTTTTTTTTTCTTTTTCCCCTCTTTTTACTTTTTTCCCCATATTTCTTTGTTGCACAATGAGAATCTCCCTAAATGAAGAGCTGTGGGGTGTTTTAAGAAAAATAACTCTTTGTTTGCTCTGTTGTCAGCGGCTGCAGCTCCAGGGCTGCACTGCTGGCTTGTCTCGAGTGTTTGTCCCTAGCCAGGAAGCAGAGATCAGCAGAGTTTGGGATGCAGCATCCACTGACATTCCCTAGCCTGAGGGATGTGTTAAATGCCAGCAGGATGCTGTGCTGTCAGCAGTGCCCAGGATTATGTTGGCATTCTGGGGAAGTGAAATCTCTGGCACGTTTTTCTGTGCCCAGATGATGCTGGGGACCTGTCAGATGGTTCATTCCTGGGAAGGAGAGAGGTTAGGGAAAGGCTTCTGGTTACCAAGTGTCTCTCTGAACTCCAGTTCATACATTTTAATGCACACCCACAGATGCTTCATGTGACTTGAAGCTGAAGGTAACACTTGTCACTCTTCCTGAACGCAGTCATCTCAGATTTTTAAGGAGATTCAGGGGTGAAGGTCAATGCTGAGTTGCTTGGATTGGGCAAAAAGTTTTGGATCCATCTGAGAGATTTTCTCCAGTGGTCCATGCTTTGGTCCTCATGTCACAGCCTGTGTCTGCAGTGTGGAAATACCTGGAGGCTGATTTTCCCCTCTGCCTTTTATAGCTGAAGGTGTGTGCAGGTGCCACATCAGGAACCTGGCTCCCATGGCACCTGTGCTTGGTCAGCTGCCCAACCTTCAGCCCTCTTTTTGATCTTGGCTTGATGAATTTCTTTGTACATGGGACTTTCCCAAAACGGGGCTTCAGTTACTGCTCAGATTGATTGTTCTTTGTTTAGCACTCAGGAACTCTCTGAGTTGTGTTACTTTGCCTTTCTTGTGTGGTCTCTCCTGTCCCTCTGAAGTGGCTTTAATGTGACTGGGGTTTGGATTCTGTGAGATGTTGCCTGTTCCTTTTTGAAGACAATCCTGTGGATATTTATTGTCCAATGTGGGGTTTTAAACTAATAACAACATCTCCACAAGGCACTGGTGGAAAATTTGGTTTCCTTGGCCTGGGCTATTATAACCGTCTCTCTTGAAAAAACTCAGAATTATTGAAGTTCTTTTAAGTTTTACCTATGACATTAGAGACCAATGACCTCTCTGTATTTCAGTTCTGTAACACTTGGCACACTCTTTTCTAGCATGTGTACACCAATTCCACTTTCTTGCTTGGCCAGTACAATAAACAATGTTAACATTTGAATAAATTCTTAAACTTGAGGTAAAGCCAAACCTGACCATTGTTGCGTGAGGACTAATTTGTAATGAGTGAGAAGAATGGGTGCATAATTATCTGACTTTCCTCTTGGAATTTTAACTTCTTGTTAATGTAAACTGTTTGTAGAAACACTAAAATCACTTTTTCCTTAATTTCTGTGGGACAGATACCTTTGCTGCTGACTAAATGCATGTGTAATTATTAGCATCCTTAAGGAGGAGGTGAAATTTTGCTTATTACGGTCTTATTCTTACCAGTTGTGATTGTGCCAAATCCGAGCTGAACCAGCTGCCACTGAGCTGTTGAGTGCTGTCAGGTGCTCTCTGGATGTGTGAAACTGATTCTTCCCAGCAAAGCAAAGCCAAGCCAGGAGGATGGATTTTTTTGTCAGGTAGTTGAGCAAATGCCAGCAGAAAAAACACACAAGAAGAATAAAGCATTGTGTGAAAGTCACCTGGGCACAGGCTTTAGAACTGTTTGTAGGTGACCCTCTAGGTTGGGCTTGTCCACTTTATTTTCTGTGTCATGGTCACTTTGTCTTCTCTGTCCCCTTCACCAGGCACACAGAATCTGCTCATCCTCTGCAGGATGCTCCCCAGGAGAGCCGGCCCGTCAACAACGAGGACAGAGAGATGTCCCAGCACGTACGTGTCCCACTGCCCACAGTGCACATGGGGGGGATTTCTGTGCTGCTCAGCACTCCTGGGGAAAAACAGGAAGTGTAAAGATCCTGGTACTGCTTCATACCTTGTGTTTGCAGTGTTGGGATGTACTGCCAGCCATTCCCAAAGCCAGCTCCAGCAACAGCCTTGTCTTGTCATCCTGCCTGGAGTGGTGGGGAGGGAACCCTGGTGCAGGCACTGCTCATGCCGTCTCAGGGGGCAGATCAGGGTCTCTGATGCTGCAGTCTGGCAGGAAAAGCAGAACACAATGTGTTCCAGCTCAATATTCAGTGTGACCACTCAAGAACTAGTAAAATATGGGAAACACTGGGATAGAAAGCCCAAAGTGCTGGGAATCGATTTTGATTCAGGCTCAGACCTCTTAGAATGCAGTCTAGTGGCTCAGTGCTGAAAGAGGAGGAGGAGGAGGGTTGCTTCTCCCCACCCTCCTCTCCTGGTCTCTTTGATGGGTTTGTTTTCTGCCACATCAAGAGGGTTCATGCAGGGTTCTGACAGACCTACGTGCTGTGGAAGAGGAGGGAGGGTGAGGCACACCTTCCTCATGTAGGGTGAAGTGTTAATTCAGCTTGTATTTCTCACAAAACTGCACTTGCTGGATATCTGGAAGATTTCTTTTCCTATTCCTTTACTTTTGTGCCCAGCACTGGGGTTGCACTGGAGTCAGATCTGTAAAGTGAAGTGGCCTGGGGGCTGATTGTGCTAAATCAGCCAAACCAAACTCTTCAGCAGCTCCCTACCACAGAAGTTGTGGTGAGAGAATATTTGCCTTGAAGTTCTTAGGGGAAACCTGGTGAATATATTTTGATGGTTTTCATTTGTGGTTGTGTACTTTGACCATGGCCCTGTGAAAGAGGTGTGTAAGAAAAGCCCCAACTCTTTCAAAAAGAGTGGGACACGGGAACTGAAGGACGTGGTGAAATTCTTAGAACTGAGCTAACCTTCCCCACATTCACAAATATTACCCCAAATCTCATGTAGAGCCAAATCTTCAAAGGACACTGGAGTTTCTCTGTGGGCAGCTGCCCATTGTTGTTGAAGGCTGTTCAAGAAGCTTCCTGAGATCTGGCTGTGCTGGAGAATTCTCAGTAGTATGTATTGATGAGCTGCTGTGTGATTCTGCTGTTGCAGGCCCTTCCCAGTGGTGAGGATGATGAGGATGACAGTGACAGTGACAGCGATGACGATGACGTGAAGGTTACAATTGGCAACATCAAAACGGGAGCGCCTTCCTACATGTGGGTACTGCTGGGTGTGGGGGGGATTTGGGGCTGAGGGATCCCAGCATGTTGGGATGGAAGGTGGGGATGAGCTGAGAGCTGCTCTGGCTCCTGGGAGCAATGGCCAGAACACCAGAATGGAGCTGATGGGCAGCTCTGCCCTGTAATTGCTTGTTGGAGAATCCATCTGTAAAATGGGAATGATAATCCGTGGGGCTGCTGCTGGAAAATTAACTTACTAATTACTGGGTTCCCTGGGGCAGAATCAGAGGTGGGAAGTTCCATTTAACTCATCTGTGAAAACTTCCAGAACCAAAATCTGTCTTGCTAAGAATTTGCATAAGCTGTGAATTTACTAATTTCCAGCTGTCCGGTTTTTTGTGGCTCGGGAATGGCAAGGCTGGATTTGAGAAGCAGGAAATTACTTTTTACAACTCTGCCTAATGTGCATTGAAAAAAAATTATAAGACAGCACTTTTGCTTGCTGCTAGCAGCCTTCCTCTTACACAAACGACTTACCTGTGCTTTGCTGCATATTCTAATTTTTCCACTTTATGGATAATTTCCTTCTCTTGTTGTAGAGGTGGTTTCACTCTGATGGATGACTCTGAATAGCAAACTCAGGTGAACTAAAGCATCTCCTGAAGGGTGTCAGGGCTTGAATATATTTTGCATGAGAATCTTCAGCCAAGTAATTTGTTCAAATGCCAACGTAGTGATTCTTTTCCAATAGGGGAACTCCTATGAATCTAAACTTAAAAACGGGTAGAGGCTATGGAGCATCAGCTTCAGGTATTGCTGTTATTTTTATCCTTCACCTTTGCAATATTTCACCTACCTGGCACTGACAGCTGCAGCAGCTGCAAATTTTGCTCTGTTTGGAAGGATATCGAATTAGTGTAAACCAGGAATAGGATTTTCCTAAAAATCATTGCTCCCAGCACAGTCTGAGGGGCCAGAATGCAATGAGTGATTTAATTACCCATCACTGAGCAAGGTGATTATAATTCTGTTTAAACTAGGAAAAAAATCCATTGAGTGATAGTTTTATAGTAAAACCCCAGAATATTTCTAAACTATATTGTTGCACTGGGGCTGAGCATTCCAGCCCTGGAGAAGGACTGTAACTCAGTGTCCTGAGCTACTTGCAGTGTAAGATGCTAAAAGAAACAAACTCTGGTCTTGAAAATCAGCTGTGCATATTTGGCTGCTGAAACTTTCCCCACCATTCAGTTTGGTTTCTCCTGTAAATTGAGTCTTGGGTTCTGTCCTTCCACATGTGTGACTGTCCTTTTGTGGGCTTCATCTGCTTCCTTCCACTAGTTGCTTTATCCAGATGAATTAACCTTCTGATTGAGAAAATAAGAACAAATTCCCCTTGAAGGTTCTGTACCTGACAGATTTTTGCAGACTTGTTTTAGTCCACTAAAGACTGATCCTGAAAAAGCCTCTTGTTAGGAGAAAATGTGTCTGTCTTGGGAGGGGAAAATAAATACTTTGCCTGGGAAGAAAAATAATTTTACTTTATTTCATTTTCATTTGGGGTAAATTTCGTGCATGTCCTAATGATTTACTCTGCCTGTAGTACCAATCTGGGTTGAATTCGCTTCTCTGCTGTTCAGCTGCAAGTGCTGCACACCCTGTTTGTTTATGGAGTGACTGGAGTCCTTTTATTAAAAAGCTGATTGTGGTTACCTACGTGCTGTGAAGCCAGTGATTAATTTACTGCTTTGTTTTTGCTGGAATAATTTGCTGAGCAAATGAATGGATTAAAGGCATTGCATTAAAATTTGTAACAGTCTCTCTCTCCCCAAAGCCAAATTGCAGCCCAAAGGTATTGACTTGGATGCTGCAGGGAATATAAATGGATTGCCTGTGATAGAAGTGGATTTGGATTCATTTGAAGACAAACCGTGGAGGAAACCAGGTGGGGTCTCACAGTTCCTTGTGGTAAATATTTTCTGCAGTTCCAGTTGTCTCTCTTTATTTTCACATGTAATTTCTGTCCATTTATTGTTGCCAGGGAACAGGGAAGCTGGAACAATGTGTGTTGCTCAGCTTCTGATGCCTGGCTAGACAATCAATGGCATTTACTGATTGAACGAGCCATGCTCTACCTAAAATTGGGTTGCATTTATTCTAGTAATTGAACTTCCCTAAAGGGAACAGCTATTTTTTTTAAATGGTCTACTTTATTAATTCCCTACTTCCTGAGAACATTGCATTGATACCAATCCAATAATGTGTGGCCTTAAAGGCAGCTGAGTGGGGTCAGGATTTGGATGTTGATGTTGTGTGTTCTCCTCTTCCTGTGCAGGAGCTTGTTCTGTGTGCCCTGGCCAACCCCAGAGTTGTCCCCATGGTCCCTCCTCATCTGGGTCCTGGGGCTGCCCACACTTACTTGTGTAAGGGAGATTTTTCCTCTTAGAGCTGTAGGATGCTACAAATCAGCTGCTGTTTTTCTTCTGATACAAAAGTAATTGAAGGAATAAGATATCCAAATTTTTGCAGTGCCACTCTCATAAAACGTGTTCTGATGAAATGTCATCTGAAACAAAAAGTCACTTTTCTCAGCAATCATTATTCTCCCTGCCAGCCCCTGTATTTCATCTGTCTTTCAGCAGTGTTGCTGTGCTGAGTAAGTAGTGCTTTCCTGAGGCTGCCTGTGGTGTGGGCTGGGTATCTCCTGCCCACATGAAGGGCAGTCCAGTGCTAATAACTCCATGGGCATGTCCAGGTATCCGACCAGCCCTGAAGCACCCTGCAGGCAGAATGGAACAGAAGCTTTTCTTCTGCAGGGATTTCTGCTTGATTGCGAAGTCAGAAAGAGGGGAATGGGAAGAAAGTGAGTTAGAAAGAATACAATGAAGTTCAAAGATAAAGCATGGTTGTGTTCATGCTGACATCCCTGGACCAAACTAGAGCCAGCTGGCCCTAAAACAGTGTTGGAGTGCAATAGAGGGAAGATTTCTGCCGAGCTGTGTGGTCTGTAAGTTTATTTTAGATAGCAAATAGCTCATTACTCAACAGCCTTTCAAGTTTATATCCTTTACAGTTAATTGTTCAGCAGCTTGGTATCTCTTTGAGTGAGGGAGAGGAAGAAGAAATCCTGTGTGGAAGAACTGATAGAGGTCTGAAATAGAGGCTGATAAAATCGATAAGTAAATGTCGTGTTGCTGAGTCGGTGTGGATGCACTTTGCATGTTTGGGTGGTACAACAGGAAGAGTGGCCAGCCCAGGAGATAAACCCACTGCTTAGACCTCACAGTTAAACCAAGCTCAGCACGGGCAGAATTTTGCTTAGCTCTTCTAGCATCTCTTTGTTTTGAAGTTGGTCTGTGTAGGAATATCTTTGCGTGGGGGATGTTTGAGGGACACCTCAGCGGGGCAGGAGGTGCTCTGTACTGCTTCCTGTTGGGATCTGAGAGGTGGGAGGGGTGCTCCTGGAATTACTGCAGCTGGGATTGCCCCTCTGCATCTCCGTGTTCTTGGCAAGTAGTTTGTGGTCACCTCTGTTATTCAGAAGTGCTCGTGCTGAATTGGCACATTGCACAGGAGACTGGCAGTGTGAGATAAAACTCTGGGATCACTAATTAGGGTTATGACTGAACTGTAATTACTTGTGTAGTCTGGGATGTATCAATAAAAACCTTCCACTTTAGCTGTCTTTCATGAAACGGGCGAGCCTCAGAGTCTCCTCTCAAAACAGCAAAGGCAGTGCTGGTCAGGAGAGGAATGTGTGGGCTTAGCTCTGCCAGGAAAAAGGTTCTGTGGCCCCACCCCATTTTTTTGGTGGGGGCTGGAATTGTCACTCCTGTGCTATGCCCAGCACTCAGCTCATGTGGACAATTGGAAGAAACCAGTCTGAAAAAATCAGGCTGATGAGCAAGTGATTGCAGGGAGCTCCCAATGGCCTGTGGAGGTGCTGTGCTGTGTGTCCAGGGGGTCCCACTGCTGCTCAGGCCATGTCCCCTTCCCACCCAAGGTGCAGCCACTGTCCCCTCTGTGGCACCCACAGCTTTCTGACAGGGAAAGGCACAAGCTGGGTTCTCTGGAAAACTTTTGTTACCTTAACCCTTTATTTAAGCAGTTAAAGGGACAGCTTGAGAGTGCAAGAGTGCAGAACCCCTGTGCTAACTCCTGCTCCCTCTGCCAGGTGCTGATCTTTCCGATTACTTTAATTATGGATTCAATGAAGAAACATGGAAAGCTTATTGTGAAAAGCAGCGGCGGCTTCAGCTGGGGCTGGACCCTGCTCCTCCCATCAGCACTGAGAACAAGATCACGGTGGGTGACGTGTGTGACTCCTGCTCCTGGCTCCAGGAAAACTGGGACTGTGTTTGTAACACAGACATGAGGGTGTAAGAGCAGGAGATACCCCAGTTCTGAACTGTTCTGTGTCCTTTCAGTGAGGAGAAATACAAAAATGAATCTTCAAAGATTAAATCTCTGTTGAAAATCTTTTCTGTATGGAAGGAATAGTTCCATCAGCCTGGCAGGTTTGAACCACTACAGCAGCAAGATTGGAGTGAATTTCCAGGTGACTTTGAGGTTACCCAGCTGTAGGGATGTCTGCTTGGAAAACCCTCTGGATGAGAGAAGTGCAGGGAGGGGAGCTGGGCCCCCAGGGCTGTTCTGCTCACTGCTGCAGTGGTGTGGCTGCCTTTAGTGTTTGCAGACTGCTTTGGCCATCAACCTTTGCAGGAGTCCACGGTGGCCATCAGAACTTCAGCCAAATAGTCGGGACAGCAAGTATTGCTCATTCCAGTTTTGCCTCCATGGAAAATGATATGAGTTTAATAAACTCATAACAGGACTTCTAAGGAGAGACAGTGGACAGCCAGATGAGGCTGGAATGGCCACTAGCTGACAGAAATGGCTGTGCCTTGACTGAAGAATAGTCTGGCTGGCAGGAGCCCTGGGACTGTTCCTTTTCTTTTGCTGAAGGTTAATCTCTGGTGCTCCGTCCGTGAAAGAAAAACATTAAAGCTGTGAATCTGTTACCTTCCATAGGTTCAGCAGGGAAGAACAGGAAATGCTGAAAAAGAAGTGGAAAACAACATCATCAAAACAGAGTTCAAAACAGACTTCCTGGCCCTGGTGGGAGGACGAATGAAGGCTGGGCCTCCTCCCAACAGGTAAGAGAGGAGCATGTTCTTCATGGGGGCACCTGGGAGCCACCTGGGCCGTGCCTGAGTATCCTCAAGCCTCAAAGAGAAGCTTTTAAGCTTGGCAGGAAGCTGCTGTGGTCACTCATTCAGTGTCACCTCCAGCAGTGCAAGCTCTGCCTGCCCATTCCCCTCCTTGGCACAGGGAGGGAATCCTGTATCCCAGCTGATGGGACACATCTCTGGGAGTGGAAGGAGCCAGGCAAACGCCTCAGCTTTGAGGGCTCACACTGCTGACGTTGCTTGTGCTTGCTTGGCTTATTCCTACTCCCACGATGTTAATCTTTGCCTCCTCAAGTGGAAGTGGATTACGAGTTTGGCAGAGGATAAGAGGAGCTGTTGGTTCCTGAGCCTGTGTGCGACGCTGCTGGATGTGTGGTAAAACAACTGAGTCACTCTGAGGGGCAGCCTCTGCTGGGGAAACCACTTGGCCCTTAGGAGATCGATGGGTTTTATCAAAAGCTTCAGAAAAACACACCAGACGAGCCAGAGCTTTGGGCTCGGGGTGTTTCTGTTGCTTCATTCACAAAACAGCTTTTGCACACCTGCCTTGCAGAAAGCAGCCCTGCATCCCAGCTTTACTCCTTGTCTGGGAACCAGCTCTGTGCTTCAAGGATGAGCATTAAAGCTCTGCTCAGTGTGTTGGATTTGAGCACTTCGGGGGCATTTCTGTCCCAGTGTATAATCCCTCTTTTTACACCTATTTGTGGTGGTCCTTTGGGTCACATTTCTGGGTGTTCAGAGATCCCAAACTCACCCCTGCTCACAGGGAAGTTGTTCAGGAATGCAAACGGGCTTCTCCTTGGCCTCTTGTCCAATTTGAGAGATGTTTCCCTGGTGGGGAAGAAAGCATGAAAGAAATCTGCTGACAGCAGGGAAAATTGCTCCTTCTGGTGCTTCTGAGCCTGAAAAGATGCCTGTGCTTTGTACCAGGAAGCTGGGTGGGACCATTGATGTCATCGGGGGCCAGGCAGGCACGATCCGGAGGGTGGAGGGAAGACGCCGGGATAAACACGCCTCGGAGGAGAACCCCATTCAGGTAAAGCTGCTGTGCTGCCTCGACAAGTTGCTGATTTTACTGCACTTCCAGGGAACCCTGGGCAAATGCCTGTGTGTTCCTGACCTTGTGTGTTCCTGACCTTCTGTGTCCCAGTCCATAGCTGCAAAGCAGCAGGTAATACGTTGACCCTGTTGAGGTGTGTGCATGGATTGTTCCGTTCTGCAGGCTCAGTTAACTTCTGGCTTAAAAACTTGGTCTTGCTAGGAGCCGGACTTGTCCTTTAAAAATCTTCCCTTTGGAATGGTAAGGCCTGAGTTCTTTCCTCATCAGCTCTCCCAAAGTATTCCTAGGACTGTGCAGCTGGGAATCTCTTAACGTGGATTATTCCTTTCCCCTCCACTGTGGGGTTGGAATCTTCAATTCTGCAGTGAAGGGTTTGTACCTGGGACTGATGGGTTTTTTTGCTTTGAAGTAACATTTAGTCTCAAATAATTTGGTGCAGCCCGTGCCTCAGACTGAACCTGGGCCTGTGTTACTGGATCTTGTTCCTTGTAAGAAGTGAAAGCCTGGGTTTAAAGCTGGTCTCGTTTCTGGGTGTGCCTGCCCAGTGTGGGACCATGATGTTCTGGCTGGCTCCTAGGCAGGAAGCTGCAGGGTCTGAGGACCATGTGCCAAACCCCCTTCTCTTAACCACCTTCCTCCTGCCAACCACTGCTAACTTGCCAGAAAAGCCCAAATGTGGAACCTTTCCTTTTCTAGGTGCAGTTGCTGGGCTTTTTTCCTCCATGGTTTTGTGGTCCGTTTATTTTTTTAGTGATCAGTTTTCCAGATTTTGCCAACAAGAAGAGTTTGCCTTAGAGACAGAATTTGCTGGGAAAGGGTTGTTGTTCCTCCCCTCAGGAGCACTGACAGCTGCACTTCAGGTCACTCTGGTGCTTCTGCATATTGGTCCCTCTTCCAGGCATGGCCACACTCCTGCTGTGGTGATGCTGTCAGCACTGTGAGGTCCCTGCTGCAGCAGCAAAGGGATTAAAACGCTCTCTTCTCATTCCTCTGCCCCCTAAGGTCCTGGGAGACCATGGAAGCAAGCCACAGCCCCCCCAGCAGCCCCAGCAGCCTTCCCAGCCCCAGCAGCCTCCTCAGCAGCAGCCATTCGCTCCACCAGCAGGGCCTCCGCCTCCCCCACTCGCTGGGCCTCCTCCTCCACATTTCCTTCACCCTCCTCCTCCAGTGACTTCTGTTCCACCTCCCCTGCATCCTCCGGGTACGTGTTCACTCCGTGGAATGTGAGCTGGGGTGTCCCAGGCTTGGAGCAAATCAAAGGTTGAAGGGTTCAATGTCATGGGATGGTTGAGCAGTCAGGGAACAGGTCCTTACCCCTGCCCCTGGCCAGGCTTTGTTTAGTCTCCATCAGCCTATTTAATATTTGCCTTGAATACTTAAAAATGGCAGCTGATCCTTGAAAAGAAACCTCTGGGCTTTGTTTCCATGAGGGAACCTTCCAATGCTACTGATGCATTTGCTTTATTGATAAATGTCAAGAAGCAGGTTCCTGTTTCTCTGGAGGAAGCTGAGGACTGTTGCTTCTGGCTTAAATATGCCAGGCTGAAGTGAGGGGGCCTCACTCTGAGCTTCTCCTGGTCCTGGAGCAGCAGCCAGGCTCTGGAGAAGGCACCAGGAGCACTTTGTGCAGTTAACTCCTGCCTGAGGAGCATTTGCTGAAGCACTCACTGGTTCTTTTCCTGGTAACTTTTCTATGATAGCTTTTCCTACTGCCTTACGTTAAAATGCTTGGCAAAATCAGGATGGACACACTGGACTGGAACCTGCAGCAGGTTCTCCTTTCCAGCTCCTTCAGTTGTTCTGAAGACCAAATCAATTGTTCATATGTTGACACTTAGAAAAGGAATTCTCCAGTGTAAGAGAACAGCAACACTGTAAGTTATAATGTAAAGGTAAAGAGATCATTATTTGGGAAAATCACGTCATTTATGGGCTAATTCCTGCTTAGTAGCACCCATTTTTCTGCTGCTCTGTTTGCTCCAACACGTGAGATTTATTCAAAAGTGCGCTTTGAGGTTTAGCTTGAGGTACAGAGAGGCCATGAGGTACAGAGATGCCATGAGGTGCAGAGAGGCCACGCTTTCCCTGTTGTCCTCATTTGTTTTCCCTGCTTATTTCCACAGGCCTGCCACCTCCAGGTCCAATTCCAGGTAGGTGTTACCTTGTTCTTAATGACAGCAGCAATTTTGATCACACAGGTTCAGAGCATTTGGGCTAAGTAACATGAGATAGGATGGCACTAGTTTAGAGCACAGTTAACTTAAGACTAAAAAAGTCCAATTGAGCACTGAACTTGGGCTGCTTATCTTCTATTCTGACATAAATCTGTAGGTCAGAATAGAACTTGTTGGTTACATTCTGATCAGAATGCAATGTGTCTGCATCCCAAGAACCACTTTTCCTCCACAGGGCTGTAGGGGTTAATTGTTACTCCTTGATGAATCTTAGGTTCAATATTTATAAGCCAAAATAGAATGTAGTTTTTGCTTTGTTTTTCTTCCCATACCCCTACAGAACTAACATAGCTTTAGGGTATGAATTTTGGGAGGAGATACTACCCTGAAGGAAAATTATTCTATTTCAAACAGGGCCTTGTTTAGAGTAAAAAGATGCTTTAATGGCTTTTAACTGTGAAAGCACTTGTGAAGCTGGAAGATCTTGGTGCTGATTTACCCTTCTGTGTGTTTAGGGTTGTTCCCACCTCCTCTGGCACCACCACCAGCTCTCCTCATCCCAACCTTGGATGGGTAAGACCACAGCTGGGTAAGACCACGCCATGGGAGCAGCTCCCCTGCAGGGGGGAAGGGAGGAGAACAGGTCCAAAATCAGTGCTGGGGATGCATGGTCTGGTCTTGGGGTGGGGCGTGAGAGCAGAGTCTGTCAGGAATCCTCTGTGCATTCACCTGGATTTGTCATATTCAAGGCACAGGAAGGAGCCAGTAAAAGCTAGGCAAAGCCTAAAGTAGCTGATAGCATGATTTGTTACTGCAGATGCTTTCTCTGAAGATGCTCCAGGTAGTTTGTGAGCAGCGGTGCTTTCCCAGGGCAAGCAGTGGGATTATGGCAGGTTTGGAAGTTCTGGCAAAACCCCTGAACACTTCTGGTAGTGAGATTCCCATAAGGATGTTCCACAGACCTCCAGGAAAAACGGGATGAAGCTGCAGCACAGCCAGACCTGTGGGGGTCCCTGATATCAGTAACTCACCCCCTTTTCTCTCCCAAAGGCAGCCAGCCAGCTACAACAACAGGCAGCCGCCTCCCTTTGGCTACAACTCTGCAGGTGAGCACTGGCCAGGACATATCCAGCTGCTGCTCTCTCTCCTCTCTGGTTTTTGGCAGCCCAGGCTTTTCTGGGGCTGACACACATCCTGTCTGCTCCAGCTCCAGGGTCTTGCTGTGTCCCACACAATCCCAGTCAGGAGCACGTGCTGGGTTTGCTGCACTGAGTGTTGTGCAGGTGTGGTGATGTAGTTTTGTGGCTGAGTGCTAAAGCTCAGGGCACTGTTCCAGTGCAGATTCCCAGCACAGAGCAGCTTCCCCAGTGCCTCAGCAGGGTGTCCTGCCTGTTTGCACACACATGTGCTCACCCTCACTCACACTCTCCTTTTTCCCCGCCCTCAGGGATGAGCACAACCAACTACTGAGCTTTTGAATCCCTCCTCCCCCACTTCACCCTCTCCCTTGCTTACAGGCACCATCTCCTGTGGTTTTGTAATGGGAGAGGCAGTGCCAGCATTTCAGCAGGTTCCCTTCCCTGGTGCAGCCCTGGCAGTGCTGTGTTCTCTCCCAGTCCTGTAGTGACCAGCTCGGAGTGGCTCCTCCTGGCTGTGCTGAGCTCTGCGGTGCCTCCCTGCAGGACAGGGCTGGAGGAGTGGCAGTGCCAGCCCTTCCCAAAGAGAGGAGCCTCCAGTGTTGCCAGGTGTGGCACTGCTGTGGGATACGACCTCGCTGGTCCAGCTGGCCACATCTGCCTGGCAAGTGCTGGTGGCTCTGGGCTCCCCAGGTGACATCCTTCACTAGCAGCTGGTGCCCCTGGTCCCCCCCAGGTGCTACCATAGACCAGCAGGTACCTGGTGGGAGGTGGGACCTTGTCCAGGTGACCAAGAGCCCAGGGCTGACAGAGACTGCAGTGCTGCCTGTAAATATTTGCTCTTGTGCTTTCTTCAGGGAGGAATTCCCTGTTCTCAGCAAACTGCTGGAAGTGAAGGGAAGGGCAGGAGGGAGCGGGGCCGTTGTCTCCTTGGATCCAGCTGTACTGCCAGAGGGGATGCTGGGGATGCTCTGGATGACGGAGGGTTCTGCTCTCTGGCTGCAGATTCAGGTTTCATCAGCTATCCCCCCATCTCCACGTCCCACACGCCCTGGGTGACCACGGTGGACAAGGGCACGAGCAGCTCCAGCAGCAGTCACTGGGAATATTCGGGCTCCAGGCGGGAGAGGGAGCGCGAGCGCGAGCGGGAGCGGGACAGGGAGCGAGACCGGGACCGCGACCGCACCCCGACCACCAGTGAATACAACAAGTGAGTGCTGCCCTCCTGCTGCTCACCCTGGGCAGCCCTGGGGCACCTTGGGGTGTCTGGCCAAGGGCTGGGTTATAGAGGACACCAGCTGAATTCTCTGAAATGTCTGGGAAGAGCTCCTTTGGATCGATAACTGCAGCACAGACCAGGAGCTGTGTCACTGGCTGATTTGCTGTCTCTGGGTCTGGGGTTTTTTGTTTAAATCCAGCAGAACCAGTTCCTCTTGCTCTCCCACACGGCCAGGCAATGAAATAGCCCCTCTGTGTTTACTCCTCAGTGTTTCACAGCTCAGTGTGAAGCACTGGCTGGAGGAGCTGCTGCTTCTTGTCTTCTAAATGTCACCTTCAGATCAAAGGACAAACAGCCTGCTCTGCTCCGCTCTCCTGTGGGGCTGGGAGTGCCATTCCCTGGGAGTCAGCCACGAAATGGGAGCAGAACTGGAGAGACCACCTTGGTGGGAGTTGCTGTGACCTCAGCTGACAGCAGTGCCGGGAGCACTTGGGAAAGGAAAGGAGGCTTGGAGCCTCCCTGTGTTGATCTAAGGTGGAGGCTGGGCCGCAGAGACTTCCCAAACCCATCCCTTTGGTGTTCAGTCAGGAGCAGCGTCGGTGTTTTGCAGGCTCCAGGCTCAGAAATGCCAATAATCATTCTAAACATCATCAGAATGTGCATTCCTGGCACAGGGTGGGTGCTTCCTGCCAGGGAGCTTCCCAGCCCAGGGAGGGAGCAAACAGGGCAATGTGCTCCTAATATTTTTTTTTTTCCCTTTACAAGCTTGTGGGCATTGTGGATGGGAGTGGGGGAAAAGAGAACAGAACACAAACTTGCTCAAAATTGGAAGAGCTCAGACTCCCCCACTTCTTGATCCATGCTGGAGCCAAGGCCTGGGATGAGCACTCCTGAGCACATTGTTGGCATTTCTGGGTGGTGTGGAGCACGCTGGTGCAGGTCAAAGCAGGGCAAGTGGCCGTGCAGTCTTTTGGAGCACTCCCAGCTGATTGATCCTGGATATTTATTTGTCCAGCGTGTTTCCAGGAGTGTCAGAACAATGTTTCTGACTTCCTTTCTCCCAAGTCTGAGTATTGTTCCCACAGAGGGACTTGTTAACCCTTCAGATTTTGGCTTTCAGGAATTGAACAGGGAGGTGTAGAGAGGAGTGTGGGATGTGTCTCAACTTGGGGTACACCATGCCCACTCCTGGGGATTGAATGAGGTGCTTTGAGCAGGTACAGAGGTGCAGACAGAAAGCTGTGCTCACAGCTGGAGGTTTTGAGCTTGTGGGGAAGAAATCAGCCCCTTTACACATAAGGATGAGAGGTTATGTGGGGTGTCTGTGCTGAGGGAAGCCCAGCAGCGGCGGGGGAGAGCGATGAGAGGAGCGTGTGCGTGCTGCGTTCCTGCTGCAGGCGTTTCAGGAGCACCCCCGGGCAGCCAGAGGTGCCTGATGTTGTTGGTGACAGGGCTTCCAGCCCCAGCCGGGGGCTCAGGCCCAGGGGCCGTGTCCCTGTGCCCACGTGTCCCTTGTCCCCGCAGTGACGACGAGCGGTACCGCTACTACAGCCGCGAGCGCAGCTACGACTTCGAGCGCGATTACCGGCGCAGCCGCGACCGCAGCCGCGAGCGCGAGGAGCGGCACCGCGAGCGCCGCCACCGCGACAAGGACGACAGCAGCAAACACAAATCCTCCCGCAGGTCAGTGCCTCGGTGCTGGGCGGGAACTCTGCCTTCCTGGGGTGAAATGTCAGCCTGGCTCATCCCAGCTCCCTCTGTCCCAGAGCCCTGGGCAGGAGGAGCCCTGTGGGACAGGCGAAGGAGACCTCGGTGTTGTGAGTTCCCAGCTGGCAGCATGATGGGTGAAGGAGGGATTGAGCTGGGCTCAACGTCCCACAAGAGCTCCCATCTTAACAAAAGCACTGAGCTACACAAGGGGAAGTGACAGAAGCATCAGCTTTTGGTCCTGCTGCTCCTGCTCACCAGGGCAGAGCTCACAGAGTCAACCAGGTTGGAAAAGTCCTTTAAGATCATCAAGTCCAACCTGTGACCCAACGCCACCCTGTCACCCAGACCGTGGCACTGAGTGCCACATCCAGCCTTTCCTTAAACATCTCCAGGGACTGTGACTCCATCACCTCCCTGCACAGCCCAATCACTCCTTCTGTGAAGAGCTTCCTTCTGCCTGCACTCAGAAATTCCCTCTTGAGCAGAAGCAGCAGAGCTCTTGCCCAGAGCCTGATGGTGAGGGGTGTGATGGTCCACACAAAGGTGGAACATCTGGGGCAGAGCAGCTTGTCCTGAAATCACAGCTTTTCTGCAGAAAATGGATTTGCAACAGATGATCTTCCTGGGAGAGCAGTCTCAAGCAGCAGCTCTGCTCTCTGGGCTGAGGCAGGTTCTCTGCTCAGGTCCTGTGTCACTTCACATCCCATTAACAACTTGAGCAGAACTGCTCTTGCTCTTTCTTCTTGATCCTTCACCTCCCTTCTTTTAGGTGAAACTCCAGTCAGCTCTGTAGGTAATTACCCTTATTTTCAAACTGGTATCAGAAAAACTCCTATGTAGTGACTGGAGGAAAAAGGCTGTTTCTGTCCTCAAGGAGGTGAGTAAATTTTCAAGAAAGGACTGATTGCTGAAGGCTTGGAAGCAAAATGATAGGAAGAAAGACTAAGACCATAATAAAAATTGAATACAGAACAACTGGAAGCTGAGCTGGTACCAGACAAGTCATTGGCTTTAGGGTTATTCCTCAGCTTCCTCTAGTCAGAATTGAAACCTTGGAGTAGATACCTCACTGTAGGAATCCCTGCCCATGGTCCCCTCCAACCCAAACCATTCTGGGATTCCCTGCTTGAGGCACACTGAGATTTGAGCCTGTTTGAGGCATCTGCAGATGAAAGGGTTTCATTTCCAGCTTCCTGCAAACTGAGCAGTCTGAAGGAAATCACTGACGCTGGTTTCGGTATTAAAGGACAGTCACACTGTCCCAGCATAAACCCCTGACACATCAGCCACGAGGTGGCTGAAGGTGTTTTGTGGAGAGGCAGCAGCCTTTTATTTTTCCCTATTTTTTTTTGCCTTTAATGACTGTGAAACCATTTATTAAACCAGTCAGAAAATTACTTGAAGCCAGGAGCTTTTCAGCCAGGTTCAGCCAGTTCTGTGTCTGCTGCTAAACTGGAATTCCAGCTGTGCCAAGAATTTGTCTCTACACCTGATGCTGTCCCTGCTCATGTGCCTGCACAGTCACAGTTTATCCTGGGATAAATTGATCTGCTCGTTCCTGTGCTCTGGGCTGTGCTGTAACTCTGCCACCTTCACACCACAGTCAGCTCCCGAGAGCTCACTTGGTTTGAACCTGTGAGAGAAGAAGCAGAAAATCTCCTCCCAGGAGGGACCAAACCAGAGCTCCCCCTTTTCCTGGAGGGAGGCAGAGCTGCTGCTGGGGCTGTGTTGGATGCATGGAGCAGCTGGCAGGGCACAGGCTCAGGGCATGCACAGCCTGCTCAGGCCTCCCTCTGCCTGGGATTGCTCCCACATCCCAGAAATTCTGTGTAAACATTCCCAGTTATCCACCCACATCTGGAAAACTCGGTGAGGAGATAAAGGAGTTCTAAAGCACAAAGTGAAGAGCCAGGTCAGGTGTGAGTCAGCAGAAGTAGGAACAGGATCTGCCTCCCGTGGGGAAACCCACATTTCTCTCGCTCCACTGCTCCCTTTGCTGCCTTTAGTCCAGGGATTTCCCCAAGATGCTCGGAGGAGTGAAAGGTTCAAACACGTCTGGGGTTCAGGACTCCTCCTCCTCTCAGCCTCGGTGCCGTGTCAGAATCGCTGGAGCTCCCTCCGGAGTGGAGGAACACCGAGATGTTCCTATGGACACTGCCAGGAGTGGCTGTGGCGGTGTGTGACAGTGGCAGTGTGTGATGGGGTGTGAGTGTGTGACACTGTGTGACAGTGGCAGTGTGTGACAGTGGCAGTGTGTGGCAGTGTGTGACACTGTGTGGCAGTGGCAGTGTGTGACAGTGGCAGTGTGTGGCACTGTGTGACACTGTGGCAGTGGCAGTGTGTGACACTGTGTGGCAGTGGCAGTGTGTGGCAGTGTGTGACACTGTGTGGCAGTGGCAGTGTGTGACAGTGGCAGTGTGTGGCACTGTGTGGCAGTGGCAGTGTGTGGCAGTGTGTGACACTGTGTGGCAGTGGCAGTGTGTGACAGTGGCAGTGTGTGGCACTGTGTGACACTGTGTGACACTGTGTGGCAGTGGCAGTGTGTGGCAGTGTGTGACACTGTGTGGCACTGTGGCAGTGGCAGTGTGTGGCAGTGGCAGTGTGTGGCAGTGGCAGTGTGTGACACTGTATGACACTGTGTGGCAGTGGCAGTGTGTGGCAGTGTGTGACACTGTGTGGCAGTGGCAGTGTGTGGCAGTGTGTGACACTGTGGCAGTGGCAGTGTGTGACAGTGGCAGTGTGTGGCACTGTGTGACACTGTGGCAGTGGCAGTGTGTGGCAGTGGCAGTGTGTGGCAGTGTGTGACACTGTGGCAGTGGCAGTGTGTGGCAGTGGCAGTGTGTGGCAGTGTGTGACACTGTGTGGCACTGTGGCAGTGGCAGTGTGTGGCAGTGGCAGTGTGTGGCAGTGGCAGTGTGTGACACTGTATGACACTGTGTGGCAGTGGCAGTGTGTGACACTGTGTGACACTGTGTGGCAGTGGCAGTGTGTGACACTGTGTGACACTGTGTGGCAGTGGCAGTGTGTGGCAGTGTGTGACACTGTGTGGCAGTGGCAGTGTGTGACACTGTGTGGCACTGTGGCAGTGGCAGTGTGTGGCAGTGGCAGTGTGTGACACTGTGTGACACTGTGTGGCAGTGGCAGTGTGTGACACTGTGTGACACTGTGGCAGTGGCAGTGCTGGTGCAGCAGCTGCTGTTGGCACAGCCCTTCCCGGAGCAGCCCACACTGGATTGGATCATCCCGAAAAACCCCGCGGTGCCCTGGGTGCTGCTGAGGTGGCTCCTGTTGGTGGGATCAAAGCCCCCGTGCCCATCACTGGGTCCCTGCTGTGGCAGGGCTGTGTCTGATGTCACTTTGTCCCCTCTGTTCCCTGCTCAGGAAGCAGCACGAGAGCGAGGAGGGCGAGAGCCACCGGCGCCACAAGCACAAAAAGAACAAGCGGAGCAAGGAGGAGAAGGAGGCCAGCGAGGACGGGGCCCAGGAGGGCGAGGAGCAGGACACCAAGGAGTGAGCCAGGCCCACCATCGGCCCTCGGCAGGAACTCACTCCTGTGGAACCAGCATGGCATTGGTGATGTTTTGGTTGGGGGGGGGTGATTTTTTTTTATTATTATTTTTTACTTTTCCAAGGGAAGAGGCTGACTGGGCAAGCCGTGGCACAGCCGGCAGTGCCTCGGGAGCTGAGGCTGCACGAGCCTTTAAACTTCCTTTTTTTTGTTTGTTTTTGATACAAGACAATACAGCAGTACTAGTTACAAAGCACTGAGCTACTCTACTCATCCACATCCCTAGGGAGAACTTTGGTGCATCAGATCCTATGGTTTCTGATGGAAGATGGCTTCAGCTGAAACTAACGCAATTAGGTCGTAGTTCTTGGTTCTTTTTGTCATCATCATTCCTTTTTGAGAACTAGGACAGTAAGTGCAACTTGAAATTTATTGTCCAAAGAACAGCGTGACTTAGATCCTGGGAGCCAGCTTAGAGTCTGGTGTCTAGTAGTGAAAAGTCTCATCCCCGAATAAATTTCTTTATAGCTACAAAAACAGCTTCTGATTTCTCCATGGCCAGCTGGGCGTGTCAGGAGGAGCTGCAGGATCTGCTCCAGGTGGGCACAGGGGCCTGCCTGGATGTGACAGCTTCCACAAGCTGCCGAGGGCGTTCACACAGCGTGTGCAGAGACTCCAAAACTGGCTTTTTTTAATCCATTGCAAAGGTAGTTCTGTCATGTTACACCTCTACGTGGGGAATCAATGAAGATCCATAATAAGAGCATGAATTTCTCTTTAATTCCTTTTGACTTAACTATTTTATTTCCTTTTTTTTACTAAGAGTTGACTGAATAACCTAGAGTGCAGTAGAGAGCACCAAGTCCCCGTTAGCAGTTTGCCCTCGTGGGGTTGGCGTTTCTATTTGGGTATCACCAACACTCCTGTCCAATGCATTCCTTTCCCTTAGATCCCAAAATAAATTTAGTCGAATTCCAAAGTTTCTTTGGATTTAGTATTGGTTGGGGAAGGGGCAACAGATGTTTCTGGGTGGGAAGGACACGGGAAATCATTTTCAGGGGTTTTGGTCTGTCTGGTCCTTAGGATTCCTGCCCTTCTGTTTGTGTGAGTCCACAAATGTCTCATTTTCCTTTGACTTGTTATTTAAAACTGTCTGAAATATTTGTCCTAAAATAATATGGTTCTGAAACGTTCTGTATTTTTTGGTATTGTAATGGTGGAAGGGTTGAGTGTGCTGGGAAGTGTCCAACCTGTGCCAGGAGAGCCCTTTGGTTCCGGGTTAAACACTGGAACAGTGCAGTGATGGGCTTGTAACTACAGAGCCCAGGGGAGGAGGAGGAAAATGGGGGCTTCTGCTGGGTTTTGGTTTTCATGGAGCTTCTTTAATGTGCTTTGAGCTCCTGGGAAATGTGTGTGTGCTGAGCCAGGGCTAGCTGGGATCAGGGTGGAGCCCAGATTGAGGAATATGGCATCACTCACTGCTCCCCTGGGCAATCCCCGCTCCTGGCACTGGGTGTGGAGCCAGGGAATCCTCCTGGCAGCTCCTGCTCAGGGCAGGGCTTCAGCTGTGAGTGCCCAGAAGCTTTCAGGAGAATGGGATGAACTTGCTGCTCCCCAGGAGAAACCCAAACCTGAGGAGGAGTCAGGAGTGCTTGGTCGGTGCTCCCTGGCACCTCACGCAGCAGAGGTGCCCACCCTCCCTGCCAGAGCCCAGGCTTGGCCAGGGCAGTGCCAAGGGGAGAGGGGCCCGGCCCCAATGCCCAGCCTCCCTCAGGAGCTTGCATTTGGTGATGATGAGAGGTGCTGGTTTGTTCCAGTGCAGGAACTCTGACCTTGCTGGGGCAGCAGCGCCAAAGGGGGCCTGGGCAGTGCCCCCAGCCCGCTCTGAGCTGGCTTTTCCTGCCCTGAATCAGAAGTGCTGCCACTGGAATGTTGCACCGAGGTGAGTGGGGGTTGGCCCCAGCCAAGGACGTTTCTCCCCCCTTTGCATGCTCAGGTGTCCCTGGTGCCTCTGCAGGGGTGGCCAGAGCTGTCCCCACCCACTCCCTGAGCTCCTGCACTGTTGGTGGAGTGACACAATTAATGGTGATCACATCCAGTCCCAATGGTGCTGTGGGAGTGGGAACAGGGAATCCAGCGTGGATTCAGTCAGGGCTGCACCTCCTCTGTTATTTGAATGAGCTGGACCCAAAACACAGAATATGCTGAGGTGGAAGGGACCCTCACTAATGGGGGCAGGCTTTTGGGGCCAGGAGCAGCTGTGCATTTAAGGTAAATAGTTTTAAACTGATTTCTTTTCATTAAATAGAGTTAAATGGTTTGCCTTTTCTGCCAGGGAAATGTAAAGGTGGGGTGTTGGAAATAATCTGTTCTTGCATCAGGAAGCTGCTGCAGGGTTCCTGGTGTTGGGATGTGGGGTTTACTGGTGTTAAGGGATTTTTCCCAGCCACAGTGTATTCCAGGATAGTCCAGCTCCTTTCCTGGCAGGAGCAAAGACAATTACACAGTTTCCTGCTTCCTGGGGTCAGGTTTTTTTTTGAGGTGACCCGTTCTGGGGGCAATAGCTGCTACATGGAAAGAAAAGGTAAAGACCACACCTCTAACCCATATTTTTCAGCAATACAACAATAATTTATAAAGGCATCAAAACAAATTCAACATCTATTAACAAGCTGATTTTGGAAACAAAATTTAAGTTACAAGGACATTTCAGTGAAGTTGAAGGCACCTTGAAAGGAGATGGAGTAAAAATGGTTCTGCAGCCTCCTCCTCCCTCCCACTGCCCACATCAATATTTACTGTTCCAGGCACAGATTCTGCACATTGATTAGAAAGAGATAAAAAATTGCTTCATGTTTTTGTGTCCCAGCGAGGTCAATGACAAGTTTTCCTTTGGGGATTATTTTTCTCTTGGCATTCAGCAGAACAACAGGAAAACAGCCCTGGAGCCCAGGTAGCCCCAGTTGTGCTGTCACGAGTCCCCAGGGGTGTTCCCAGCCAAACCAAGGCTGCTGTGAGGATGGATCCACGCTCCTGCTGTGTCCTGGGCTCTGGGCCAGGCCCTGCTGTCCCTGCCCACAGCTCAGGAAGTGAAGTCACTGTGTGTAAACAAGGCCCAGGGACAGCAAATGACAAACTGCCAGTCCAGGAGAAGCTTCAGCCAGGGCTGGCCTCCTTCCTGCAGGGCTGCTACAAGGAATTAAACATTCATTCGAGGCAGCATTTGGACAGGGACAGACTCCTTGGATTCTTACAAAGCTGCTCCTGCAAAAGGTGTGGCAGAGGCAGCACAGGAGGAGAAGATCTCTCAGTGCAAGCTGGTTTGAGAAAAACCCATCATTTCTACTGCTCATTAAGCTGCTGAAAAAGGGAATTGCTTCAGGTGGAGTTTGCAAGGAGGAACTTTCACAGTGTCAGAGGTCAAACCAACCTACCCAAGCTTCAGTTCTTTAATTCTAGATTTGAACTGCACAGTGGGTTTGAACTGAAGCCAGGCTGGGCACAGTCTCCTGGAGGTGACATTTCCTGCAGCCAAGGATGCTTTGAGCTTCCCCTGATCCCATGAGTTGGTATTTTGCTCCAGCTGCAAGAGGGCCACAAACAGAACTGCAGGAGAAATGTCACCTGCCTGGCAATCCAGGTGCTCCTGCCCCTGCCTGACCTCTGCCTCTCAGCACTGGAAACAGATGAAAATAAGACAGGAGGCTGGGCCAGGGGAGTCTGTTACCAGCCTGTTCACTTCCTCATCCACCTTCTGGGGGAAAAGCTGCTTTTATCCATCCTAAAACCAGGGCAACTTGTGTGCAGCAAGAGTGAACCTTGCCCTTGACCTTTGGTAAAGTCACTGCAACATCATATTTCAGTGAAAGCACTCTTGCTGATACCTTTGAGAGTGGTTCTTTAAGCTGTTGAAATTGTCCCTTTGCAATAAATCAGTGGAGCTGGCAGGATCCTCACTCAGGATTTGTGACAGGACCCTCATCCAGGTAACACAGCTCCTCCAGGCTGACTGTGGGGTTCTGATGTATTAACACATTCCTTGGGTTACTGACACCTAAAAGGAAGAGGACTGGGAAATCCTGGTAACTAGGAAATGCCTAATTGGCTCCCCATCCTTACAGATTTAGTAGCTGCTTTTAAAAGCCTTTGTTTTCACCCATTCAGATACTCAGTGGAAAGCAGAGCCCCAAAATCAAGGAAAGCCTCAGCAGCCTCCAGGGCAGGTTGTGGAGAAACTGGGAAGAGCTTTCTCTGCACCACCAATCCTAAGGAGCTTTAATGAGCCTGGGAAGCTCCAACAAGTGTTGGATTAACCCTTACTTTGAATTCAACACCCAGATTTGTTGGTAAAATGTTTTCCACAAAAAGGAAGCGAGGAGTCTTCCATGGCACTGCCCCAGGAGTAGGAGTGGAGCAGTCCCTGTCTCTCTGTCAGGGGTGGCTCTGTGTGGTTCCCAGCTGCTGGTGGATACCTGGAAGTGCTGGGGGTTTGCTGGAGCTGTCACACGAGGCTCCCTGGCCAGGACACCACGGTCAGGGTGACTTTGTTCCTCTGCTCCTTCAGCATTGGGATTAATTCCGAGTTGCTCATTCCTATTGCTGGCACTCCGTTCACTGCCACAATTTCATCTCCACACCTGCCCAAAGACAGGATCCAGTGAGGACAAGGGTTCATTATTAACACTGCACCCACGGTCACCCTGAGCCCACCCTGAGCCAAACCATCAACTCCTCCTTGAAAGAACTTTTTCTCTGGAGTCAGAGGGGAAGGGAGAAGGAGGCCCCTGCTGGTGCTGGGGTGGCATCAGTGAGGGGCAGCAGGAGCGTGCCCAGCAGGGCAGGCAGCAGAGGGAGGAGTGGTGCTGGTGAAACACTGATGCCCCAGGTCAGCCCTGCAGCTCCAGGCCCTGAGCTGCTCTCCAGCGGCTCCACTGCCACCATCAGAGGTGTGAGAGGGACCTGCCCCCCTCTGGCACACCCAGCGCCTTCTGAGGGGTGCGAGGTGCTGAGCCCCCACAGCCCTGTCCCAGCGCTCAAACGGGAGCCCAGCTGAGCCCAGCTCTCCCACCTCGGCACTGGGAGCAAAGCCCAGCTCCCTACACGCAGCTGTGTCCCCTCCCTCTGTCCGTGGCAGCCCTGCCTGCAGAGGAGCCAGCTCTGCATCCCGGAGCTACCTGGGATCCCTCAGCCCCACCCCTGCTCCTCCCGCTGGGATCTGTCACCACCAAAATCACTTCAGCAAAGCTCCAGTTGAGTTTCCTGCACGGGAGGGCTTTTGTTGCTTGCGTTGGGATACTTTCCCAGTCCCAGAGGTTTTATACTCTGGAACCTCCAAGATTCATCTCAAACCCCTTTCTACTTTTACCTAATTTCTCAATTAAACCCTTCACAGTTAGGTTTTAAAAATTCCCGTAAATTCTTTTTTCGTTGCATATTTATGGAGGAACCCAAACGCTGCTTAATGCAGGGCTTGTTTGTTACAGGTTTGGCAACAGTATTAACTCTCAAATGAGAGTAAGAACGAGTAATTAACTCGGAGCTGAGCTCCTTCCAAGGGTCAAAGAGTCTTGGGAAACCCCCCCAGCACTGGTGGTGGTGATGATTCCCCGGGTACCTCACACCTACTTGAGTTTCCTGTCGCGGAATGCCGGAGTCCCGGGCACGATGGTTTTGATGAAGAAGGGTTGGTTTCCTTTGCTTTCCTCAAAGCCTCCCACGATGCTGAAGCCCCAACTTTCCAGGTTTCCTTTACTAAGGACAATATCTTGACAGAAGTGAAGGTAACTGTGTCAAAAACAGAGAGGTTATGAGGAAAATTGCCCAAGCAAGAATTTGTTTTCCCTCATGGGAAGCGCAGCTATGTAACAGCCTCATTGTCCTGGTTTTTTTGGGATTTGAGACACCCCTTTGCAGGGCATGTCAGAGGGTTAATTCTCAAATGGGATGATGCCAGTCCTTTAGAAATCTTTTCTCAGTGTTGTCAGCACTGGTTTAGGAGCTAACAGGAAATCACCCAGCTCTGAAGGGCTTTGGGACCTGCAAGACTCCTGAATAACTTTGTGTTTTCTGCTAATGAACACCCACAGCACCAGTGACAAACCCAACTGAACAGTGAGCAGCAGCTACACCCGTGCAATTAATGAGAGCAGAGGGGTTTTATTTCCTCGGTGCACTGCATTGGTACAAGGAAGGCTTTCAGCAGCTGGGCATCACTGGCAGCAAATGGGAGGGGCAGCAGCCTCCCTTCAGCTGCCAGGTCAGAGCAGGGAAGGGCTTTCCTGCAGGATCCAGGATGTCCAGTTCAGACACTGGGCTCCTTGGTGAGAGCTCCCCGGTTGTGGATGCCAGCCAGCGAGGTTTGTCCCCTCAGGGAGTCTGAGGAATGTGAGATGGAAGTGCCAGCAGCACTCGCTGCCCGAGCTGGTGGCACAGAGCCCCGCAAAGCCTTGGCGAGGCGACGCAGAAGGTGTGGCAGGAGCGTCTCGTGTGCCCCGGCTCAGCTCAGGTTACATCCTGGCACCGAGGAGCTGTGAAACTGCAGCTCATCATCACCCCGCTGAGTTATTCCAGCAGCTAAACTTTTCCTAATAAACGTTTTTGCCTCAAGGGCTTTGCTTAAGCAGTTTGCAGAAGAGTTTCAGATTTCAAAAGCCTTCTCAGTTAACTTCTCACCAGGAGAAAGATCCAATTATCTACTTTCAAACTGTAATTTACTTTTGTAGGAGTTTTTCACACATAAACACCAGGAGACCCAGCTCGAGCTTACTGATTCCTCCATGGTTTCCTTCCACAGGCACCACACAAGTGCAAAAACACAGCTCTAAGCCATGGCTATGGCAGCTTCTGCAAATAAATAGCCCCAAGAGCAACAGTGGCAAGTGCTATGTCAGCACAGAACATAAATAAAAACATCAGGCACATCCTCCAGGAGCTGGAAAGGGCTGTTTGCTAGGAATCAGTTTTCCGTATTAAAAAGGGGTTCTAGGAAGAGAAACTTTAACTCACTACGATCAAAAAGGACTGTGGGAAAAGAATTGGAGAGTTTAGGGAAGGTCGAGGTGCAGGTTTTATGGTGCCAGGCACGCTGCTGAGCTGGCAGTTCCCAGTCCCTGTTGGAATTTGGAGCTGCAGCAGGGCCGGGACTGGGAGCTCCTCACGGTTATTGTGGGAAAAGTCAGACTGGAGTCAGATAAACCCCAAGGAAGAGGGCAGCAGGAAAACTGCTTTTCCACCCCAAGACTTCTCCACAAGCCACATAGTGCACTGTGCTTTCAAGAGGCAAAGGTTTTAGAGAGAAAAGATAAATCAATCTGTAGCAGTTTTGTTTCTGGTGCCTTTGGGATCGAGGGTGTGTTGGATTAGGACATGGGCCCAGTCCAAACCAGCTTTTGAGATGGCATTTTACACTATCAGTGGCTGCTATGGATTTAACATCACACTAGGAAGAAATCAAAGTTTCTGTTTAACAGAAACAGAAGGCACAGATTCAAGAATCGAGGCCTGAATGAAGCACTGGGGGCTCAAGCATTGCAAGGATCAAATACACTTCCCTAGCCTGAGCACTCATTTCAACTCACACCTTTCAGCATCAAGTCTGGGTTCAAACTAGAAAGAAATACATTCCTCTAAAAACAAAGGAGTATTTCTGCTAGAGCAGAGGAATAACTGAGGGGAAAAAAGCTGAACAAACCCAAAAGCACACATAGAATAAGCTTGGAGCTTTTACCCTGCAGGATGCTCCAACACAGTCAGGCCAGGGCAGCCGAAAGGAGCAGATCCCAGTGGAACAGCTGGTGCTGAGGGCACAGGGTCAAGGCTGGGCACATTTCTGGGGGTTTCTGTGATGTAGTGTCAGTGTGGTGCACACAGGGCCTGTGCAGTGGACGTGCCTCTGCAGCACTGGGGGTTTGGCCCTGCAAACCCAGTTAGGGTGGGTCAGGAGCTCTCTGCAATGGGAACCAAACCACAGCACGTGGAGGCACTGGGATCTCACTGCAGCTGCACAGCCCTGAGCCAGCTTGAAATGCCAGAGGCACCCTGAACATCCCCAGGCGACAAACACGGGCTCTGTGGGTGACCAGCCAGTGCTACCAGGTCTCACTGGGAGCAGATGGGAAAAGGAGAGAGGAAGCTCAGGAATTAACAGCCCCTTTTAGTGCTGGAAACAGGAGGAAGATTCTGTCAGATCCTGAAGTGGAATAACCTTGCTGCGTGCCTCCTACCAACCCTCACACCCAGAACTGCAGACAAATTCCAAGGCCAGAATTCAGGCTGGAGTAAAAGGAAGCAAAGACCAGAAGGGGCACCTGGAATCACTTCTTGCTTCAGGAGTTGCAGTCAAATGAAGGGGGGAACATCAATACCAACAGCAAAGGAGTTTCCAGGAATGCATTCAATGGAGGTAATGTCAGACACTCCTGAAATGAAGGCAGGGGATCCAGGAGCAGAGAAGACTCCAGTCCCTGCAGCAGAGTGTGGGGAAGCTGCAAGTCACCCAACAGCCAGAAAAATTGGGAAAGGAAGAAAAGAAGCCCAGCCAGGTTTTGCCTTGCTGAAGTTCACTGCAGCATCAGCACGAGGAGCAAACACCAGGCAGCATCGAGGGTTTGTGCCCAGGTTTGGGCTCTCCAAACCTGGAGAGGTGCAGCTCAGGACCAGCTCACACCAGACCCGCCTGGAGCAGCCCAGCCAATTCCTGGGAGAGCAGAGGGAGATGGGAGGAGGTGCTGAGCACAGGCCAAGTACAGGAGACACAAAAGCTGCCTTTCCCTGGGCTGGTTCGTTGAGCATTTACAGGCTGCTAGGCAACACAACAGAGGCTTTGTGAGTGGTTCCTCTTTAGGTGTCTCAAGAAACAAAGCTGTAAATGATCCAGGTGTCCCACAGCTGGTTTGGCTTTATGTTCCACCTGCAGATGCCCCTGCACTCAGCTGGGATGACAACAGACTCTGCCTTTCAAAGTGTTTTTTGTAACTGCAAAAGGGAGGGAGCCAGAGGTTCACCTCTGCAGGAAGGAGAGGGAAATTCAAGCTTCACTTGGAACTTACCAGGTTAAAACCTGTGCTAAGGCTGTGGTGTAAAGCTTTGCAGCAGGAGAACTCAGCTCTGCAGAACCATTTGTGCTTCATGCTGAAGATGACACAGTTACAACAGCCAAGAAGAATTAGACTGAAAGAATGTCTGCCCCTAAGTGAGATGATCAGATTAGAAACTCCCAGACAGCCCAGGTTGTGTTAGGGGATGCAGGAAGAGCCACAGAGAGAGATTTCAGTCAGTACTTTAGCAGGGACTGTATCGAACATTGACTATTTCTCTTTGAAAAAGGGGTTTCAGGGGTTCTAAAGCATGGTTACTGTCCAACAGGAGTGTGGGAATGATGGCTCACTCCATAAAAACAGTGGAAGTTCCTTACACACTCATTATTCTATGATCTCATTGGCAAATAAGGCTTTCCACTGCCTTACAGCTAAACAGAAATACCAGGAATGCTTCCAAGTTCATCAACAAAGTAATTAATTTCTAGTGTTTGAGTGAAAGTCAACCCAGTAATTAACAGCTCTCTACACAGTCCCTGACAAACATACCTAGGCAATCCCAGCCACGTGATCCAGAGGGGAGACCAGCTGAATCCCTGCTCCCTGATGTCCAGGGCTGGCTCTGGGGAGTTCAGGGAGAGGATTTCCAAGGCTTTCAGTGTGACTGAGTGGGAAGCTGCATTGGATTTCAGTGCTGAGACAGCTTCATAGTAGTTCAGATGAGTCAAATCGATGCCGTTTATGCTCAGAAGTACATCCCCTGGGGATGAAATCAAATGGGATTATTACAGACCTTTGGCTATGGAGCCCATTCCAGCATCAAGGGCTCATGTGAACCCTGTTTCCAGCCTCTCTTCAGTGTCCAGGTCCAGCTTCCACTGAAGAAAACCCACAGTTCCTAAAGGATAAAGGGTCTGAGAGCCTCCCTTACCTCTCTTGATTCTGCCATCCCTGAAGAGGCATCCAATGGGCTGCACACTTGTCACATAGATGGGGAGCTTGTTTTTGTTATCCCTTCCACCTCCAATTGTGATTCCCAAAGATTCCTTTGGCTCCTTCTTTATTGCTACTGTCTTCTCATGACTTACATATCCCTGAGGCAAATCCTACAAAGGAATGACAGTACAAAATGCAGCTTCATTAATGCAATTAACAGGAGAAACCCAGCTCTGGAAGACAACATTTGGATCCTTAATCCAGAGCATTCCAGCAATGTTGCTGGCCAGCAAAGTCAGCTTCCCATGTCCTTGCTGTGGGTGGGAATACAGAGCAGCATTCCTAAGGTGAGCCACCAGAGCTGAGGCAGTGCTGTCCTAATGATCCTAAATCCATTTGCTGTAGGGAGATGCTTCCTCTGAGGAGGGGAATTTTGCACAGAGGAACAAGCTATGAGCTCATCTCAAGGCTGCTCATGCCAAGCAATGAAGCTCTCCCTGATTAAATGTTTAGGTTACAGTGAAGGCACACATCGGAGCACAGGCTGTATAAACAGGGTGTAAATGCTGCTCAGGGATTTAAATCCAGGAACCACACTGCAGCCACGCAGGACAGCTGCTCCCAGAGCTCCAGGGACACTGAAACACACCAGTCTGAGCAGCTGCAGCAGGTTTGTCACTCAGCTGGCCTTCTACACACAGATTTTCTCTCTGGGTTCACCACACTGGGGATTGTCCTCTTGCTCCTGCTGCTTGTTGTGCCACACAAAGGGGTGGCAGACACACGCTGCAGTCACAGCGGGGTCACCTGGGGATTCTACTCCTGGACCATAAAGGCCTCTGGCTCCACACCAGCTCTTGTATCACTCCGTGTGTGGGGCTTGATGCATGTCAAGAAGCAAATCCCAAGCATCTCATGGATGGCAAATTCCTCACTGCCCTTTTCCAGACTAGAAAGGATTAAACACCAGCTCTGCATCAACACTGAAGAAATTTTGACACCTTTTTCCCTTGAAGTGATGTTCCCCTGTAGATGACAACCTGATCCTCCAGTTCCAAAAGGTCCAAACCTGCCCAAGAACTGGAGCTGCTGATCAGCCTTCTGTGATCAAACACCATCACAGAACAGTACAATGCATCTACTAAACCAAGAATAAGCAGCACCTTTGCCTCATCTCCCAGCCCCACCTTCTGGTAGTTGGATTTTCGTCTGTAGTGGTTCTGGTCTGGTCGCCTCCGGTGGTGCACTGGGCTCCCTCCATTGCTGCTGCTGCTGCTGCTGTTGGAGGTGCTGCCATCCTCCACTGGCTCCCCCAGCTGCACCCCAGTCTGCCTCAGGATCACAAAGTTCACTCTGGATTCAGTGGTCTGCCCAGAGAAACAAAGAGTAGAAATTAAGAAGACAGAAAAACGGGTGAGAAATGAGGGACAGCCCTCATTGCCTTGGGGAGAAAGAAGGGTTGGCATCAGTTCCTGCAGAGGTTCTCCAACAGCTCCACAATGTGATGCAAAGTCTTTTGTGAAGAGCCAGGGAATGTGACTGGAAAAAGAAAAAGGGAATTAGCAACCATGAGTCAGAAGGAACAGGAGTAGAGGCAGGCTTCACTTGTGCCTCCCTCCCCCACAAACGCCAAACAAGAGAAGGTGGAAAGGGATGATTAATTCCTGCACTTCGGTATGAACAACCAAAATAGCATCTTGTGTTGTGCTACAGCATGAACAGAGCTGGAACACTGGCTGGTCCACACCATGACCACGACAAGCACTGGATGCTTTTACTGCACAGGAAGCTGTTGAAGCACTGTCCCTCCCAGCTCTGTTCATCTATTGTTCACCATCTCCCATCCCTTTTTTCCCCAGAGTACCTCTGGCCTGAGACTGCTGCCGGTTAAACACTTGGGCAGCTGCACGTCTGGCCTTGGCAGGGCTGCAGGGGAAGTACTCACTATTGTTCCTGCTGCTCTCCTTGGGTTTGTTCCTTCGGATCACCTGACAGAACCTTATTGTGAAGGACTCACAGGGGAAGGCCCACGTGCTCCCTCCCCGCCCTGGATGACAGAAATGCAGTCGCTGCTCTCACTCCTTGCCACAGGACCCTGTTTCCCTGGTGCCACAGGGAATTCCCTGGCCTTGGAAGAGGGGCTCTTTAAGTTCCATTTAAGCAAGGATTTCAATTAGCCCTCAGAGGAACACATCATGTTTGGAAAACTGTTGCAGTTTTACACAAATGTCACTTCCAAAGAGATTCAACCCCAAACCTCATTAAGGCAGTTCTGAGACTTTGGCTGCTGGTTCCAGTGGGATCAAAAGAGTTCCTCATATGGGAGTTGTGTGTGCACACTGCAACAGGAATGCAGCAGCACTTGTGGGATGCAAACAAATTCTAAGAGGCCATAGAACGGAAGCACACACACAACATAAAAAGGATCTCAGTGCTGGAACTCTGCTCTTTCTCCCATGGCAGTGCACTCCTCTGATAACTGTGAAGAGAACTGGCTCTCCCTCCTGCTGACCTCACATCCTTTCTGGGATATAAACAGAATGGGATGAGGTGCATTGTGTCAGGATCTGTAGATAAAAACACAAACTGGAGGCACTCTCCTGGGGAGATAAAGAATTTAAACTGATCTATGTGGTATCTGCTGCACATGCAGCAATCCTTAATCCTTTAACCAGAATTCCTTGCCCACTCCTTCCACCAAAACCTCTGGCATGCTGCAACAGGAGCACATTCCACAGGGAAAGACCAACTCTCTTCCACCCATTTAGTACCTTGGAATGTTTTTAGCCCCACATCGTTTTCCAGTCTCTCTCTTCCCAAATACAGGTAAAATGGGGAGAAAGGGCTTCAAATCAGTCCAAAGGGATCTGTTCTGTGCTGCCAGCCCACCCCATGTCCCAGCCAGCACCTTCAGTGTCACTGTTGGAAGCACAAGAGGCTGCCCTGATGCCTCCCTGTCTGCTGCAGTGCATACCAACATTCCCTCTGCAAGGCTGAGAGGCTGCAAACACCACCCAGGAAATCCAATCCCCTCAGATGAACTCCCGAGCCATGAGCCGCTGCTTCCCCTCAGCCCTGTCAGGGATGACTCACATGGATTCCCACTCTTGGTGTTTATCTTCCTTTGGAAGCGGTGCTTCCCACACATCGGCAGGGGAGTCGCTTTCCATGCGGGAGATTTGGGGCAGTGCAGGTTGCCCTGGTGCGTTCTGTTAGCCCCAGCTCAGAACAGGAGCCCTGGATCAGCCACACAGAGCCATTTCCACACAACCTCTCCATGTCTGAGCTCACCTGGATTATCTGGGCAGCAGCCTCAGGAGTTCCTTGCCTCAAATCCTGGCCATTTATTGACAGGACTCTGTCGTTCCGACTCAGCTTTCCATTCTTGGCTGCCAAGCCTCCCTCTAAGAGGTCCAGAATAAAAATCCCTGCCTCGTCAGTCTTCCTGATCAGTTTGATTCCCAAGGGTTCTGATCGGTCTCTCTTCACCAAGGTGACGTGGATCACTTCCCGGTTTGTAGCAGCGGGATCCTGCTGTGCAGTCTTGTTGGAAAAGCCCTTCTCCTGCAGGACCATGAGGTGGAGAACAGGGCCTGGGTGGCGCAGGAAGGAGACAGCCTGGCAGTGAGTCACACTGCTGATGTTGACGCCATTCACCTACAGAGACAAACAAAGCACTCGCTAATCAGAGCCCACATTAATTAGGCACTGTCCGCAGTGTGGGGCATGGCCAGGCTGGAGCAGGATGGGAAACTCCCTGTGCAATCTCTGACTCGGATGCACATTAGGGAGCAAAGTCTTCTAAAACAGAATAAAGAAAGCTGACAGAATTAGACTGTAATTGGTGAATAATTGATGACAGGGACAAGACAGGACAACCCACACAACCAACAAATCTGAAACTGCAAAATGTTCAATCATTCCTTCCATCCCATGGCAAGGCAGATCTGCTTCCAGTGTTCAGTACAGACTGGGAGAAGACTCCAATCTCCACTTTTGAGTGGTCCATCGTCTACAAGCTTCTGGAATCACCCATCCAATTATACTTTTACCAGGGTGACCCTGAGAAGGCAACATTTTGCTTGATGTTGTCACCACGTCAGACTCTGCAGTCTTTTAGGATGTTAATAGGGCTCCCAAGTGTGGGACCTGCCCTATTTACTGAGACATGGACAAATCGAGCTGGATAAAACAGGAGTCACTCCATTGTTCTATCTGAGAAACCAACTCAGAGATCTCATTGGCCACTCGTGTGGGGGGGCTGCCAGCCCCTCGTGATGCCCAATCCCATGGGATAATGAGGATTTACTGCTTGTCAGATGATTGGGCAGCCATGGCTGGAGGTGCTAACAGTTGTCACCGTGTGTACAGGGTGTCACCTCAGTCACTCAGGGCCACACGGCCCCAGCAGTGTGGGCAGTGCCCGGGCCGTGGGTCAGGCTGGGGCTGGAGCTCTGCATTACTCACATTTTGGAGCTGATACTCACTGCAAGTCAGCAGCTCTCACCCTGGACCTGCCCATGGAGAATATGCAGCTTAAGCAACACAGTGCAGCAAGCAATTATGAGACTTCCTAACTAGAGCAGAGAAATGGGACTGCTGTGTGAAATTTGTCAGGTAGGAATCTTTCACTTTATCCAAAATGGTCTAAATTTCAAAAAGCTGTCAAATATCCCAGAGAAATATGTGTCTGACTGGAAGGAACCCCAAAAGTGTGTTCCTGAGCCCCAGCAGACACACAGTGCTGCTGACACAGATCTGATCAATGCTCTAAAACCCTGAGCTGCAGAGATTTCCCAGTTCTTCCAGGCACCCTCCTCCCCCAGTCAAGGGAAGCAATGGGGCTGCCAGGGGGGTTTTTCCTACCTCAAGGATGTGATCCCCAGGAGCAATTCTTCCATCAGCAGCAACCACAGAGTCCCGCAGCACCTCCTGAACAACGATGTTCCCTAGGGGGGTGTCCTTACCCCCAACTATCCTCATCCCCAGCTCTTCCTCTGGATCTTCCCGGTGGATTTCAATGGTGGTGGTTTCAGCCACAAGACTGGTTCTCTGAGGAAGGTCTGGTTGTGGAAATTGAAGAGAAAAAGCAACACATTAACAGAATTTTCCTTTTCACAGCACCCTGAGATTCAAACCCCTGGCAGGTCTTGTTCAATGTAGCATCTGGAGGGAAAGCAGCTATCAGGAGACCTAAGGTCACATAAAAAGCTTAAAATCCCTCTTCTTTACAGTTTCTCCAGAATTTCCCCCATTTTCTCCTATTTTATGGTGAATTCAAACTCTTTATTGTTGTTGCTTGGGGTTTATTAAAGGGCATTCAGTATGGTTTGGCTATATTTAGAGGTTTATTTTTCTCCTGTGACAGCTGGCCTGCTAGGAGCACGCACACAACAAATTCCAATTTCCATGATGCCCATGAGGGAAAGGGACTACCCAGCTGTAATTACTGCTCTGCAACTTCCTTCCTCTAATTTCCTTTGCTCCCCTTTTCCCATCCCCCCTGTAAAACAGGAGGAATGTTTGGCTGTTTCACAGCATACTGGATATTAAGCAATGCTGCACTTTGAAGATGAACGTTGTTGTGAGCAAGTGGGATGAGATCTCCCAGCACGGGGACACTCAGGCAGGCCCAGCACTGCCTGGCAGGGTGAAGGACAGGTGTCACACCAGAGATGCAAAACCTGCTCCAGGTGTGCTTTGGGAAAAAGCCAGCAGGGAACTGAACTGACCTGTGAGTTACCTCTGTCCCAGGCACAGGGGTTGTCAGCTCCAGCGCCTGCACATGTGGAAGCTGAGCCTAACTTTGAGACAAGGCACTGAGGTTTCCATGCTGCTGCCTCCTACCAAGCTGAGACAAGTGCTGCTACACTGAAGTGGAGATGGTTATTTGATCTGCGAGGCTTTCAGAGCTGCCTGTTAATCCAAAACCTAACTTATGCTAGAAAAACACCAGGAGGGAGGTGCTGACCACTCCAGGATACTGACTGTATATTTAACTCTGCTAACAAGATTAAAAAGAACCTGGAACACTTCCTAGTTACTAATTTTTTGGCTTCTACAAGGGCTTTAAGTGCTCCACGTTCACAGTGACAGGGACTGCCTTTGTTTCTCCACAGAATACTGCAAATACTCACTGCAGTCTAGCAGAGACTCTCCAAATGGTTTTGCACAGTTTAGTGCTTGTGAGCAGACTCTGCCACCCCTGGTGCACATGAATGCATCTCCCTTCTGCTCAAGGAAAGAGATGCCTCTGATGGCTACTAAAGGCTGAGCAGCATTGAGGATGACTGACAGCGCTGGGGACACTTAAAAATTTAATTTTTTGAGATAATTACATCATTTTTATATCATGAAAGATAAATACATAGTTCCACTTTGCAAACTCTCACCTTCTTCAGTCTCCTCAAAAGCTGGATTAACCAGTCCAGGCTCTGTAGTCCCCAGTGACACCACAGCAGCTCCAGAGCTTTCTGCCACAAGTGAGGAGCCTCCACTTGGGACCTCTGGATCCTTGGGCGTGTTTGTGTCCCCCTTGGCAGGAGGATCTTCCTTCCCTTTGGAAATGGGATTCTTTTTCCGCTGGAGTTCAGATTTGTATTTCTTAAACCCACAGCACCTGGAGAGAGATTGGCAGTGACTGTCAGTGACTGTCTCTGCCTGGGCAGGGGACCCAGCACATGAAAGCTCTGACAAACCTGTGGGAAGAAGCTTGTTCCAAATCTCACCAGGGCAGTGCTGGTGCCTCAGATGCTGAAATTGATTCTCATCTGACATTCAGTTTCTACTTATACAAGTATCAGCTTAAGAGCAGCCTTGTTACTTCATTACTCTCGAAATTATTAAGCAAATTATTTGAAAAAGAAGAATGTAATAGAAACAGGAGTCTCCCTTGCTAAATATTTACCTGGCAAACACTCCATGAGGAAAACAAGCCTTCTTAAATATAAGCAAATACTGAGCTCTGTAGGAACTGTACCTCGAAAAAAATCTATATTTTTATTTCACTTTGTGAAAGAAAATGGCTCAAGTTTCGAGCTCAGCCTTGAATTAGGCTTTGTTTTAACCCACCAGCTACACACAAGAGCAGCAAGGGAGAATTGGGCATTTTCTGTTGTGGAATGAGACCTGACCCTGGACCTGGTCCACTCCCAGTCCATGCAGGTGATGGCTCTACCTGAATGGGAGCAGTTTAGTTCCTGATCCCACTGACTGCTCCCCACAGAGATCCCAGAACAGGGATGGAATTGTGCCCTGGATGCAGATACACCATCACCAGCCTGTCTCAGCACTAATGGGTGAGGAAGAACAGCTCTTTTATCATGAGGATTTATAAAAAAGGTGACAGGTGAGGAGGTGATAAATGCAAAAACATCACTTTCAGAGAGATGAGTGGTATTGGGTGCGTATCAGAGTCTCTTTTCAAATTAAACTGACTTATTTACACTCTGGCTAAAGAAGTCTCATCCCAGTATTACTTCCTCTGGATTATTCCTACTCATTTATTTTCCAAGCAGTAAAATAACCCTGAACTTAATGACAGCACCTGACTGATGCATTTGTACACATGCCCCTCTTAAGGTATCAAAACACAAACTCGATTTGCAAAAGGCAGGGAAATCCCCCAAGAAAGTAAGTTATTATGTGCTTCTTATTTCCTTAAAACTACTGCTATCAGTTAATGCCACTTAAAACAAAAAAAAACCCACCCAAATCCCAGTGCAATTTTCTTGTCTTTTAATTTTCTTCCCCACTTTTCAGTCTGACTGTGCCCACAGGTGAAGTAGGCTGGAATCTTAGAATACTCTGTCCCCAAGAAAGATAAAAACAACTGTGAAATACAGAACAGAACGATACAGTTTCCAGGCAGGCCTCTAACGCAAACATTTCAGGTGCCTCCCTCCCCTGTGCTAACTCCTGAGCCAGAGGGATTAACGAGTGACAGGAGTTTACTGATAGCAGGGCAGATTTGCAGAGCAGAGGAAGGCCCAGCCCTGGTGGGAGCCGTGGCCCCAGCCCTGCAGCCCGAGCACTCGGCCCAGCCTGATAACGAGCAGCCAGTACAAAGGGCTGCCTCAAGAAAAAGGAGATTATAAACTTTCACTGAAGGGAAAGGGGCACTCAAGCACCTTCCATCCCTTCCCCTGGCTCTAACACCAGCTCTCAGCTCGTGGGAACTGGAGACAAGCAAGAACCACAAGGGTACATCCTTGGCTGGAACTGCAAAGGTATCCTAAGTGTACCTGTTCCCTGCTTGGCTTATTTTTGAAATATGTCATTGCTGCAGCAGCTACAGCTGAAGGAAACAAGCCTGTAGCATTTCTCATTGGCTGCTGACAAAAGGCACCCTGCCAAGGAAGGTCTGTTCCACCTGCAGCAGGGCTTGCACTTAGCTCCCTTCCCTGCAAATCATTAACCAGGTAGGAACAAGGGTTCTCCAAGGACCATGGCAAGAGCTTTGTCACCTGCACTCCTTTTAAAGCAACAATATCCTGCCTGCCAACAGCTCAACCAGCAGTGGAAGCACCGAAAAGCCTCCCTTCCTCTGCACAAGAGGAACAGAAAAAAAATATAGTGATTTTCATTTGCTTCCCCTTTTCAGCAAAAGAATGAGAGAAGATAATGGAATTGTAAGTAGGTGATCCAGCAAGTGCATAATGTGCAGCTTGGAGGGACTTGCACTCTTTGAATCAAAGACTCATGTATTGTACATCTTAATTGGACCAATTAAACTGGCAGCACTGCACAATCCCTTGCTTTCAGAGTGTTGACTTCATGCCTGTCTTTCTTCCCTACGCAAGGGAAACAAGAATAAGCTTGTTTGTAACAACTCCAGGCCTGGTGCTCCGGTTCAGGACCCACAGATGTCGGTTTAGTGTCTGCCTTCGACCTGAAGGTGAGCAGCTCACCCTTCTCCTCCAGAGCACGCACACAATTACACTGTCTTCACCCACCCACCTCTGCAGCCTCACCCTGGCATCTCTGGTGTCCCACCTTGCCCCAGTTCAGGAGCTGCTCTGAGAATGGATGGTTCTGATGAGCAGCACAACAGCCCTGGCATTGCACAAGGAGCAATGACAGGATGGAAAGGGGAATGCACCTGTTCTGCAGGTGAGCTTCCAGCTCACAGCGCTGCATGGTCTGCTGGCACTCGGCCTTGAAGGGACACAGCACAATCAGCTTATCCAGCAGGTTCCGGACCAGGAGGCTGGACTTGTGGCACTGCTGGAAGGAGAGCTTCTTCCGATCCATGGGACAGAAGTTGTACTCCTGCATGAAGTTCTCAAGGCACTTGAAACAGTACGTGTGTCCACAGGGCGTGTCCATGGGCTGCAGCAGGGGCTGCAGGCAGATGTGGCAGATGAGCTCATCGTCCACCTCGTCCTGGAAGTTGTAGAGGTGATTGTCCAGCAAGGGGTGGGCCTGGCCACACTCACAGCACAGCTCAGTGACCTGGGACACGGGTTCCTCTGCAATGGGGTCGGCCATGGCAGCCAGCACCAGGGAGGAGATTGTCACACAGCAGCTCTGCCACAGACCTCTAAGGAAAGGGAGAGAGAGAGATGTCCAGCCAACTGCCTGCTTTAAATCCAGCCAGTTAAAAATTAAACTGTATTCATGCCTTGAGCTTCCTCCCCCAGAATCTTCACCCCCACCTGCCCCCCGTAGGGCTCTTCCTTCCAGAACCAGCCTGTGAGTGAACAGCCCAGGGATCAGAGGATGCGAGGACCTCATTCAGCACAATATTTAAGCACGTGGATAAATTGAGGCTTAAACTACTTCACACACACACGCTGGAGACACAGACTAAATAAACCCTGCCCAACAGATGGACTGGAAGAGCTGACACAAAAGCTGCATGTTCTTGGGGGAGAACAACCCAGCGAGGGAAGGAAAAGAAAGGATATACAAGACAGTGATTTTTAAACTTCCTCTGGCTTTCCAGATCATACCAAATATTTTAAAGACATGTGTGGTGAAAAGCCAGTTTGGGGACTTCTGGTTGTTAGGATTTTTGTTTTGTATTTGGGGGGTGGGGAGGATGAGGCAAAAGAAGAGGAAGAAATTTCAAAAGAAACTTAAATCTAAACCACATTTCCTTCCTTTCAAGCCCACTCCCTTCAAAAAAATTTGTTTTAACAAACAATGCATTGTTCCCCACTCATCCATGCCTAAGTTCCCCCATGGAAACAAATTTCCTATAAAAAGGCTAAAGCTTCCTAAGTGGAAAAAACCTAAAGAATTGTCCACATCATTTGTTGTAATGTTAGAGAAAGGCTTGAGCCTCAGCTCCTTTCAGGCAGGGAGAGGAGGATAAGGGACAAACTGAGTCCTTTGTAGCTGCTGCTCTGATTTTAACAGAAATTTCTTCAGTCACATCCTTTCTGAATCCTGCCTGTTGTAATTAAATATAAAATTCACTTGAGTTTCCTAGCAGATTACAGGCACAGGGATGATTGCAGAGAGGATTTTTTTAACCTGGCAGTTATTTTAATGAAGTAGGAAATGTGGTATTAAAGGAAGCAAACTGTATTACACAGTGGGGGGTTTTGTGGTGGTGAGATGTTTTGAGTTTTGGATTGGTGGAGGTTTTTTTAACTTTATGTAAAGAACCCCAGACTCTTTGAAAACAAAAAAATTGCGAAACTGTGATGAAATGGAAAATTTCTGAAAGATGATGTGGAAAATACCAGAAAATAATGGCTTTATCTGGAACAGGTAAAAGCCCAAGCAAGAGGGAACACTGGTCTGCACCAGCGCCTGGAGGACATGGCTGGCACACAGCAGAACTCGGGAGGAGGGGAGACAAGAACAATAAGACAGCAGGAACGGCAAGAAAAAATTAGTCATGGGTTTCTAATAAAAATCATACATCACTCCAATTAATTGTCGAGGTAAGTCAGCTATTTAATTAAAGGGAGAACGTATCACCAACAGAATCAGCCATTTCACAGGCGAATTTTTACCCAGCCATAGGAACTTGTTCACTTCAAAAGATTAAAACCTCACTGTCACGGTTCCAGGTGGGTACAAGAAGAGTTGTTTGCTTCTCCCTCCCCTGCTGAAGTGCCAGAAAACATCTTCCCCTTGAGGCTGGGTGAACATCCCTAACTCTTCTGTTTGCATTCCCTCCTTAACTCCTGTGTGGCTGACTCAGTGCTCCCCAAACCAAAACACAGCTCCCAGACAGCACACAAGGAAATGAAAGCACATGTGTCCATGTCCTCCTCTCTCAGAAATCCCCCTGTCGTTTGGTGCTTGCCTCCACCTGAAACAGGCAGCCCTACTGTTTGCCTTATCTGCCTTTTTGCCAGGCTTCAGCTGATCTGGAATGATCTTACAGGTGAAAAAGGAACATTTCAACATCAGACCATCACTTAACATCTCCTACCAATTCTAATCAATCAGCTCAGCACCAGCAGTTAATGAAACACGAAGCTTCCAAGGCAAACACCACCAATCAGACATACTTGTGCTTCAGGTTGGACTATTTGCATAAAACTTTGGCAGGTGATGAAACAAATCCACTTTCTCAGCAAAAACAAACCTCACAGTAGTTTTGCTGATAAACTACTTTTTTGGGGATGTTTTTTCAGATTATTTCCCGAATTCATTCTCTGCTCTGTGTTTTAAGGTTACACAAGATGAATCCCATTGATGAGTAATATCTGAGTAATAACTTGTGGAAGATAAAAGTGTCACCACAATTTTGCTGCTCTAAGCTGATCTGCTGTCTCACTTCTAGCTCCTTGAAAACAAGGGCTGAAGATTTCATTTTAAATGTCCAGGTGAATTCTACTTTTACACCACTGTCCCTTCAATAACGAGGACACTCCTGCAGACACAGGGGAACCGAAGGCTGACATCTCTGTGATGAAACCCAGCCCAGAGCCTTCGGCAAGGCAGGGCTGAGTGAGCAGCATGGGGAGGGCAGCAGGCTCAAACAAGCCTCCCTTGATCAGGGACTCGGGCACAAAGCAGAGCTTCTGCAAGGGGAGAATTGCTAAAATCTCATCCAGCACAGATAGTGCTGCAGCCCAACAAGGCACAGCTGAAGTGTCTAGAAAAAAATCACTGTTTCATCATAACAGGTCTGGCTCCCCTCAGCTTCAATGAGCCACTTTCAAGAGTCAGTCCAGAGAGTCCACAGGATTCCAGCTTTGCAGGGGAGGTTTGATACAAACTCAATCCTTGGCAATCCAATCTCAGGTCCCCATTCTAACCTCCACAGGCCAGACCAACCCAATCAACCCCTCCATCCCTGTGTTGCTTTTTTTGTTACCCCATTCCCCACTCTCCAGCTTCCTTCCAGCAATGGGTGGCACCTTCCCTGCTCCTGCCTTTCTCTGTAGCACTGGGATCTCTCCAAGGATTTTAGCTTCCACATAAAGAGGGAATCACAATACCAGGATCCAGCTTGGTCCCAAGTTACTACACACTGACTGCATGAAATTGTTAAAGCCTGACATGTGCTGCTCTAATGGACTCTGCTGTTCTAAAAGTGCAACACAAGGAATGCCCCTGGAGTCAGAATTATTTAGAGAGTAACACACCCCACTGCTATACGTAACAAAGAATTGAAGGAAATAAACCAGCAGAAATCTCTTTATATTTCCCATAAGGATTTCTTTGGGGTCACCTTTATCTTTACTCTATTAAAAAAAACAAAAACAAAACAAACCAGAAAATCACTGTTGGCTTTTTTTTTTTTTTTTTTAAGTAGGATTCCTTGTACTGTAACACTGACTCAAAGATGAGACTTTATTTTTTAAGATGACTTATCAGGTAGTTTAATCTGTATTCCTGCCAAAGCAAGACTATTCCTGACAATATTAGCACATTGCCTATTCTTGTTTTAGCTCTGCCAGGGCACAGAGCCTCAGATCTACCCCCCCTGCACATCTACAACACTGTTAATAGCTCTGGGAGGGGTCTGCCAAGAACCACACCAGCAGTGAACCCCTCGGCACCATTCCTGGTGGGCAAACTGCTCATTCTCTGCTCAGCAGCCCAGACTTGGAAACAGAACTGATGACTCACTTCTACAGCTTTCAAGAAAAAAAGAAGCTCTTTTAAAAGAGCGTGATTATCTAAGAAATCTTTCCAACCCTGTGCCTCCACTTGTGCTGTGACTGAGCAGGAGCTGTGCCTGTGGTACCTGGGTACCCCAAGAGCAGCATTCCAGCCTCCCAGCTTATCACCAGCATTCCCAAACACCGCTCTGGCTCCGGCTTTTAAGGCATTTCCCTGTGCCACTTACTGTGCAGTATAAATGAAGGCTCCATTCAATCCAGGCCTGTCTGCTCTCACAGTTCCAGCATTTGATCCAAGTGCATTTTGGCCATGAATGTATCTACCAAAATTACATTTCTTTGAGGTGTAATGTTGCTGCTATTCCCATTTAAAGACTGAGAAATTACATCACCAGAGGGTAAAACAGACCCACAGCGGCACCAACTCCTGGGAAGTTAACACTTTGTTATGTCTCTGAAGAGGATCTCAAGGAACCTACCTAAGACCACATAAGAAGCTCCTGGGGAAAAAAAAAACCAACCCAAACAAAAAAAGAATAAAATCAAGCCTGTTTCTATTAACTAACTGATTTATAAAACCACAAATATGGTGAGTAAGCAGAGCACATTCCATATTGCAGAACACAAAACCATGCAGCCAGTCTGCAGCAAAGACATAAAACAGAAGTGTAAAATTCTTCCTAACAGATATGAGATGCTAGAGGAGTGTTTCAAACTGCTTAAGTTAATAAATAATTTAAAAAAAAAAAAAAATTGGTTCTCAATATTAAAAAACCAGTTGTACCATGGGAAATATTTTAGAACTGGCATGGTTTATACTTTTGGGCAGCTGTAGGTTAGCACTGACATGTTGCTATAGAAATATTGGGCTGAAACCCCAATACAAAAGCTTGTTTGGGGACTGCAGGGCTCATGCCCCACGTCTCCTGCTATGTAACACTGCACTGCAGTAATTATGTCAGTTATTATATTTATAACAACATTTCCCTGGGAGACTGGAAATGCAACATTCCAACTAAAGGCTAAACAATTAATTAATTTTTGGGGGTGGACAAAACAAGTCATCAGCCACAATCTGGATGAAGATGGCTGAGGGCACACACCAGCAGGGCACCGGCCAAACCTAAAAGCAAGTTCCAGATGGATTCTGACGGAGCAAACCCAATCCTCTAGAAATAAACCATGAGAAAAAGGGGCAGAGCTTTTCCTAAACTTTCTTCCAACAGTTTTCACTCAGTTAAGAAGTTTTGTGTTTCACAGAATCGCGATTTTTTTTCCATTCCAGAGAGAGAGAAAAGTGCACTGGAAAAGTGCTCTGTAACAGGGAGGGGGAGTTGCTGAATTTCATCCCTGCCTGTGAAAAAGGATTCATGAAATGAGACAGGTTTTACAGGACAGGAACCACAGTCCTGACTGAACACTTCCAGTGTGTTGCCCCAGTGTTTCACAACCATCACTGAACTGTCCTTAGTTTACAGCAGTTGCAAGAGAAGTGTTAGAAAAGCAGAGGATTTTTATAATCAATATTGAAGTAGGTCAATTTTACAAAAATACACAACACCAAACCCAAGAATGGTTTCAAGTGTTGATACAATTTCCTATTATCTTTGTTATTTTCTGATATGACTGAAGATCAGGCCACTGAATGTAAACTATTCTGTAGATGGTGAATTTATACAGTTAAATAAGAAGCAACCCTTTCACTATTTGAGCTTGCCTTGAAGTCACGGGGTTTCTAAAGAGCCACCTCCAAGAGTAACTGCTCAGCACTTGTGTGAACATTTCACTCAGAAACTCTAAATCAAAGCTGCTTTAATGTAATCAAGAAAAATGGAAATCTAAATTTCCATTGTCCCCATCATTTTTTATACCCATCCTTTAACCATAAATGTGAAAATAAGTGGTATTTAACTCCTTGGTGTTTCTGTGCTTGTTAAACAATCTGGTATTTTATCTGCCTCAGCTTCTGGGCAAGTATCTGTTTTCTGCACCAGAAAACAGAAAGCCAATTGTATTTTCATTAATTATAATCAGAATCATTATCCTGTTAGACCAGAAAAGAGCTATTATCTCAGGAAACCCTATCCTGAGAGATGAGCTACAAGGCTTGAGTAGAACAGGACAATCCCAAGGAGTTTTCTGCTGAGCAACTTTTGCAGGATCAGCTCTGCAGCATTGATGGATTTCCATTTTTAACATAACTCACTTCCAGACAGATTTATAAAAGTTTTTTTATAAAAATCTTCCAGACTTTTATAAAAAGCCTGTCTGATTAGTGTATCTGAAAGTTCAATGCAAGTGAAGATTTGTAATACTCAGTTTTAAAAATCTTACTAGCAATCAACAGCTTAAATTGCAAGCATTTTTAATTTGAGGAGAATCAAAAGCTGACATGAAAACTTAAGAAATTGGTACTTATAATTTATTTCTCTCACTACCATATGCTCAGAACATTTGCTTCTCTCTCAGTTAATGATTGCACAGAGCAGTAACTGTCTCACAGGACCCAGAGTGTTAAAGTAGCAGGGCTACACAAATGTAACTTCAAAAATGAATCCCAGTAATTTCTGCAGAGCAGGAGATTCTGGTGTTATCATTCTGGTAATATTACCTGGGTAACAAGAGCCAGTAAATTTCCTCTCTCCTCCTTTCTTAAGGAATTAAGCTTTCCACCTACACTTTTCTTCCAAAGGGGATCCAACAGTGACTGGTTTAACATAGTGCTCAGAAAAAGGGATATGAATTCATGAATGCTTCCACTATATCCACCCTCCTTTCTACATCATATTCCACACAAACATGCAAGTTGCTCCTTTTGTGCTTGCAGGAATTCTTCAGTCACTTAAATCAATTTGCTTCTTTGCAGGATTGGACCCAAATATTCCTATGGAAGCTTTACCACCACATGGGTGGATTGTCTTTATTTTTTTTTTTTCTATCGTGTCTATAATCATCTCTCTCCAGGAAATTAAATACTCCCACCTCCACTCTCACCTGCATTTTCAATTTGGCAGCTATCTGCAACTCCATCCCTAAAAATCAGTTTGATGTTTGTGGGAGAAGGTTTCTACAAAGAAAGAAGGAACACAGTGCTATTATTTAAGGATTTAATCAGTAATTAATAACCACAGCTTCTCCTCCAACCCAAACAAAAAGCCCAAAACCAAACAAAGAGGGATTAGGAGATGTGATGTTAAGATTTGGGTTCATCTGAATATCTGGGAGCACGCTCACATTCCAAAGAGCTGGGTTTGCTTCTGGGACAGGAGGTAAAGATCAAGTGTCTAATGGCTATAAATGAGTATTAGATGCTCTTACCTCATCACTGCCTGTGTGTCTACCTACAAATTCCTTGTTTGTAGGGACAGATGAAAGAAAACCTGCACAGCACTGTCCCTTTGCGATCTGTGTTTGTCATACAGGTCAGAGAGAGGCAACGCTTTCTCATCCCAGCACTTCTGAAGGATACAGGGGAAGAAGCAGACTGTGCACTATATTTTATATAACTGGATGTTTTAAAAGTCTCTGTTTGAATATCCTCACCACGGTGGTCACATCAGAGATATTTAAAAGTAATGTGAGAAGGGAGGAGGCGGGAAGAGAGAGACTCTTGCTTTTGGGAGACAAAAGGTATTTCTGTAGCTCTAAGCCTTGCTGTCTTGTGAGAAACTCCTACAGAGCTTTAATCTTTATCACACTCTATCAAAGTGTTCCTTTAAAATTAATTTCAGTTAAAAGAAATTAATCTTGGCTACTCTCAGCCTTAAGCATGAAATAACTAATTTTCTAAGTTCATTACAACACAAACAAGGAACTCTTGTTTTCTACAAAACTTTACCACAAGCAATCCAGCAGCATGAAAGCAGCTTTGCACCTGGAGATGAAATATTTCCTATCAACAGACACAGTTTTTAACATCAGAAACACCAGATTAGGGCTTTGCTGCAGGATAAAGTAGTACAGAACTCCTCATTACCCGGTCCAAGTCTCAGTAGCACTACTTTTTTTAATGGTGTTCTGTTTAAAGAGTTTGGCACAAGGTGTGACAGTATCCCTTTATATCAACAGGCACTTGGAATCTCAGCTCTACAAAATAAACCCAAGGCAGGATGGCTGAGAGTCATTCCAGAGGGACCAGCACATTTCCCCTGGCCCGGCTCTTCTTTCCCAACAGCTCACCCAACAGCAGGGTGACAGCAGGGTGACAGCACCCTGCTCAGACTTCCTTTCATGGGGTAAGAGGGGTTTTTATGCAAAGTACTTTCTAGCCCGAGCTTGTTCACACTAACTAAAAAAGCTGAATTAAGAGCTAATTAAGTCTGTAATTCCCCTTTACATTCCATCTCACCATCAGATCGTGATAAAGGGGAAAGAAAGAAAACAAGTTACCTTCATTTAAACAAAAACGAAACCGTCTCAAACTGTGGCTCCCCAGGGCAGCTGCAGCTGAGTTTGAAGTGAACTTAAACTCTGCCAGTGCCTCTGGGTAGGCAGAGCTGCTGCAACCAGTAGCTGAAATGCCCTTCACCACAGGTGACAGCTCCTAAGTAAATAATGAAACAGCAGAAGTCAATAAAATAAAAAGTCTCTAGATAAAGATTACATTCCCCAATAGACAGCCAGAACAGTATTATATCTCATTTTTAAAGGACTTGAGACATATTCTGCTGTTTAAGACATCTGTGTTCATGGTTCATGAGCTTACTCAGTTGCACATGGCACTTTTCATCCAATTTCATACCATTTCTCCTGGTGTATCTTATTGACTTTAAACAACCCTCATAGCTGAAGGAAACAAAACTGCAAAAGGCATTTTGTATTTGGGATGTATTTCTTTCTTTTCAAATCTTATTCCGATTTAAGGCTGGGTCCAAGCTGGTACCAGCAGCAGGACTTTCAAACCCATTGTTATCTTGCCACACAGAGCACACATTTGCAATATGTGTGAATTGATAACTATATTTTCCCTTGTTCTAAAAATAATTTTAAAATGGGAGTGGTTGCCTCATCAGCTAAAGAAGCTGAAGCAAGAGAGCAAAGTCCTTGAGCTGTTCCCAAATCAGTGCAACAGCCACATTCCTCCTGAGCCAGCCGTGAGTGACCTGCGCTACCGCTGTGGGGAGGGAAGGGGGAGGAATCTCCTTTCTCCGCTCAGTTTTCAGCCCCTGGAGATTCGGACTAAAGTAGCCCCAGGTGATGATCTCACAAGGAAATGGGTTTTATCCTAAGCACTAAAAGGCCCACGAGAGCCATTATGTTTATTTTTATGTATCCTCCTTGAAATAAGCACGCGGCAATTTTTGTTCCCGACCAGTTGCGATCATGTACGAGAGGAAATCCTCAGCTCCAAGTTCCCAGGGCAGGGACTGCTGCCGTTATTTATTTGCTGTGTAGAGAGCTGCAATAGCATTTATCAGGTGAGAAGAACTTCTCTGTTATCAACCCCCCACCCCCAGATAAGTCTGAGAACTTTACAAATAGGGCCACTCATGATTTACTGGGCTTTCAGCAACGGCCACACTGATGCCACAGGTGAGAGAGTCCCTTGAACCCGCAAGAGAACAGGGCAAGTTTTATCTCAACTCCTTTTTAACTGTCAGAAAAACAGCTTTTAGAGAGACTCTGCTGCAGCTGTTTACAAAACATGCATTGTTTAAGGTACAGGCAAAGAGTAAGCAAAATTAGACAACACTTTAAAAAAAATACATAATCCCTTCTAGTGCTTCCTTTCCAGAATATTCCAAATAACGAACACTACATCTCCTAACAGAATTTGCACAGAGAACCTCTAAACTCAGGGGATCACTATATAAATATATATTTTTTAAAATAATAATAAAAAGCGCCTTTGCCTGTAAGCTGCTGATTGTCTCTCCAAATTCCTCCAGCTTTATTCCATTTCCCTCCTTCCAGCCTTAAGTGTTTTTTCCTGGACCAGCACAGTAATTCCTACTGCTCATTCACCTAAATCCCCTCTAACCCTTTAGATGGCTTGTGAGATACTGACTCGTGGGCAATTTCTTATCTGAAATATCAGAAAAACTGCCAGATATTTTCATATTTTCAAACTTCATTCGTGTCAAGAAATTTCTAAGCCAAGAGCAACGTTTTATATGCTATAAATCAGGGAGCATAAACGGACGAGGGACTGTCAAATACAATTCCTAACAACTGTATGAGCAGCACCACTAAAGTAAACTGAGAAGGAAAAGCCAAACAAGAGGGTTTTGTATTAAACCAGCAAAACATATTCAGGCCTGTGAGTAAGGCAACAGCTGCAACTCCTCTGGGGAGATCCACACGAGCAGAATGAAATGATGCAGCTTCATTTTCAAAGCGAAATCAATAGAGCTGTTGCAGCAGGATGCTTTTATTTTAATGCAGAAAGTAAGATATATATGGCAGTGCAAGGAGAAGAGAAAATACAGCAGGGGTGCTTCATGAGCTACAGATATTTTATTATGCAGTGATATTCATTCTTTTAGGTTTATTCTTATGATACTATTTAAGTCTAATACTCTACAATCTTGTAAATGTGTAAATTTTTTTATTAAGCACACTTGGGAAGTACTGCATTACCATAGTTTATAAACCCATTAATTACAATTTCTAGAAGTTACTGGAATTGAAATTCAGGTAGCACTAAGTTCACCCAGAATCAATCTCAACCTGTTTCATCAGGTATCTTCGAACCTCATGGGGTTTTTTGGAGGTCATGTAGCTGCCAGGTCCCTCCTGGAAGCTGTTTCTTCCACCTTTTTCAGCCCTCATTGCCCAGGCCATATGGTTGGGTTTGTTTCTTAACTCTTGCTCATTTCCCTCAGTATTCATTCAGTTAAAAACTTGAAATTTGTCATTCAACAGATGTTCCTTTTTGCTGCACACCACAGGTCCTTCTCTCCCGTTCATCCCACGGGGTTTTATGCCAGTGCATCCCTGTTATTTAAATGAATTCCATCTGCACCCAGCTTGCATGCTAACACTTAGGGTGAGTGAAGGTGTGGATTTCCAGCACAGCTGACTTTTCCAGCTGGGGAGCCCCAGAAGAGGTCTGCCTCCTGTTTATCACTTCCCTGCTCCATCCTCAGCCATATGACCCCTTTGTTTTGCCCTGCACAAGCACTGGTGCTGTTCTGACTCCATAAGCTGGTTCAGGGAGCAAATCCCTTTGGGGGAGGGAATAAATATTCCCACTGCCTTAGGCTCTTTCAGCAGCAGACACACTACATCTGCTTAGGGAAATTGTGAAAGGCGACTTGGAGTGTGCAACTTCAGAGAAAGAAGTTTTGTTTTGAAGGAGCCATGTGTGCAATCTGCTCTCCCTTTGCTGGAGAGCTGCCAAGAGCTCCAGCATCAAGGACAAACGTCAGCGCTGTCCCTCAAAGGCACAGCACACAACTGGCACTGCTGCAGGAGAGCTCCAGTTCTCCAACCCACCCAAACCTTGGGCTGCTTGAGCCTTCAGGGGCTTAAGGATTACACAGGACAGCTCTGGGCTTCTGTGACAGTGACAGAAACTTCTCTGGACTGCCAATTATCTCCACTGTGCCCCTGCTCTGACACACTCTCTGCACAGCAGAGACCTTCCCTACCACTTATATCTGTACTTGAGCTGGAATAGTTTTTCCTACGGAAACTTTATGTTCTGGTCCTTTCGCCTTGGCTAAAAAACTGGAGCAGAATTTTAAATATGACCCTTTTTCAGGTTGGTAAGCAGCAGGGAAGCACTCATTTTGAGCTCCTTACCTTCCCGAGGTAAAGTAGGTCCCAAAAACCGCTCAAGGAGTTGAAAGTGCCGTTTCAAGCGGGGCTTAAAGCAAACTAAGCCTGCAGTGCCACCGAAAGGGGCAGTCCCACTGTCCCTGCCACCTCCTGCGCTGGCATCAGCTGGCTGCTGCCTAGTCTGCTCCTTCTCCATCAGATCTCTCTCCTCCTGACATTATCCTCGAGATGCCAAGTGCACCCAGCCAAGCAGAGCAGGATCACCCCTTCAGCAGCACACCCTGCTTTCCACCCCTCATAAAAAAACCCTCATAAATTAAATAGAAATCTGTCCAGATATATGGTTGCTCTTTGGGTTAAACTAAGCCTTATCATCACCTGTACGTCTTACCTTTAAGGTATTTCCAAAAGGTCCACATCCTCACCTTGCTGTGCTTTGCCTGTTTATCTCAACTCCTATTTATAGGCGTTTTCCCCCCTGCATTAATTACCAGCAAACTCGCCGACTCCTCGCAAAGACATTTCTGCCCCACTACCTCCCTGCGACCCCCGCAAGTGGAAAACCGCCGGGTTTGGGGAGCCCTGCCCAAGCGCGAGCTGTGAAGAGTTAAACCCTGGGGCCGGCAGCCTTCACCTGCGCTGCCCGTGTCACTGATAAGGGACATCGGCGCTGGCCCCGCGCGGTCACGGCCGAGAGCCCGCCGCTGGCAGAACGGGGATCCCCGGCCGCCCCCGCAGCGGATCCGCGACCCCTCAGCCCGGCAGGACCCCCGCGACCCTCAGCGGACCCCACATCCCTTCAGCCCCGGCGGGACACCCCGCGCCCCTGAAGGGATTCTGCATCACTTCAGCCCCGGCGGGACACCCCGCGCCCCTCAAGGGACCCCGCATCCCTTCAGCCCCGGCGGGACCCCCCGAGCCCCTCAAGGGACTCTGCATCCCCTCAGCCCCGGCGGGACACCCCGCGCCCCTCAAGGGACCCCCGCGCTCAGCCGGTCGGGACGCCCCGACCTCAGCCCCGTGTTCCCCCCACCGCGTCTCTCAGGGGACCTCAGCCCAGTGGGAGCCCCGCGCCTCCTAAAGGACTCCCACGTCCCTCAGTCCCGGCAGGACTCCCCCACACCGTCCCCGCTCACCTGCGGCCGCCGGGGGCGGGAAAGGGCTCGCTCGCCCCCGGGATGGGGAGAGAAGAGGCGCTGGAAGCCCAGCGCCAACCCGGCCTGCGACGGCGGCAAGCGCGGCGCCTCCACCAAGTTTCCGGGCGGGGAAGAAAGTCGAAACCTACGTGAGAGGAGGAGGAGGCAGCGCAGCCGCCCAGGTGTCACTCGCTCGCTCGCCCGCCCGGCACGGCTCGGCTCAGCCCAGCCCTGCCCTCCCCTTTACCGCCGCCTCCGCCTCCTCCGCCGCCGCCTCCCCGGGCCGCGCACACCCGGCGGCCTTGGCCCGCCCCCCGGGGGAGCCGCGGGGGCTGCGGCGCGTCCCGGGCCTCAACCGCCCGCTCCCCTCATGGCATCCCCGCTCCCCTCATGGTATCCCCGCTGCCCTCGGGGCACGTCCCGGGCCTCGACCGCCCGCTGCCCTCATGGCATCCCCGCTCCCCTCATGGTATCCCCGCTGCCCTCGGGGCACGTCCCGGGCCTCGACCGCCCGCTGCCCTCATGGCATCCCCGCTGCCCTCGGGGCGCGTCCCGGGCCTCGACTGCCCGCTCCCCTCATGGCATCCCCGTTGCCCTCAGCGCAATTCCCCCTCGAGGCAATCCCGCTCGACTCAGAGCATTCCTGCTTCCCTCAGGGCATCCCCGCTGCCCTCGGGTCAATTTCCTTTACGTTCGCGGCAATTCCCACGGCCCTCGGGGCAATCCCGCTGCCCTCAGGGCATCCCTGCTCCCCTCAGAGCATCCTTGCTCTGCTCAGGGACAATTCCCGCTCCCTTCAGGGGAAAGGATGGCACTGGATACAAGGGAGTGCTGAATTCCCTGTTGTTTCTGTAAACTCTAAGTAGGTCCAGGTTCCAGTGTTCCTATTGAGGCAACTCCGGGAGCTCTCCTGCTTTCACACCAGCAAAATGACCAACTGCACACGGGGGGTTTAGAAGTTTCCAAGCTGTGTTAGCACAATATCCAAGTTTGGAATTCCTCCCAAAGGAAGAGACCAACCTCACAAGACCCAACTCATTATAGTTTCTGGGTTATAATTTCTTTCTCTCGTTCATCACACAGACTCGGAAATGCTCTTTCTGCAGACAAGAGGGCCATGAAGTAATAAAGACAATGACGTTTCTGACAATAAAGAAAAAAAATAGAACTTTAAACCAGCAGTTTAGAGGAGGATTTATTAGGAAGGAAACCTTTGTCCGTTGAGAGGTAATGTAGTGCAGGTGGAACTAGCACACGCCTGTCTGCACTTGATCGTTTAGGATATCCCAGAGTTGCTGATAAAGACCTAAATGGAGGGAGGAGAAAATGCTTCCCATGTCCTGAAAACACCTTCTCTGCTTTAATAGGGCTGGGGACCTGTGTTATTCAAAATATTCAATAAATAAGAGGACATCTTTTATTTGGGAACTGGGACTAAATGATCTTTAAGGTCCTTTCCAATCTAAGCCAAATCATTCTATGATTTTGTATCAGTTTTTTCGTTCACTTTGTCCATTTTGTGTCAAATTTCCTATGGAGTCTTTCTGGTTCTTTGCTACCTCATTAATTCCTTCTGTTCCCTGTTTTTGTCTGTTGAAGTCTTCCAATGAGGGGCTGTGAGCTGTGCTTGGGAGTGAGTGAGGGATCTTCATGTTGCGCAGGTGAGGCTGTAGGAGATGCACCCTGTACTGAAAAAGCAGCAAGGCCTTTCTATTATTTTATTTAGATTATTGTTGGAAATCGAATGGAATCGAGGCAACAACATCTTTGCCCACACGAGATCCATGTTTCCACAGGACATGAAGTGTAAAGTGTTTTTGTAGGGCCCAGCTGAGAACTGTGATCCAGCTTTGCAAACCCACTGATTTTGGTTAGGATAAATTAAATGTCAGATAGGATTTCCTCTGAAGCACCAAGGCTGAGGAGGCTGGGTAGCATCCATCAGATCATTCTGAACAAAAAATATTTTAGGAATAAAGCTGGAAGTACATTGCCAGCTCGGACACGAGCACCAGAGCCTGGTGCAGAGACATCAGGCTGGATCTGCACCCAACCTCACACCTGAGCCTGAGCTCATTTATCCAGAACTCATTTACACTGAACAGTCTGGCCTGTAAACAGGCAAAGCTTAAGCTGAGCTCTGTAGAGCTGGAGCACTCCCAGGGGGAGAGGTTTAAACCTTAGCACAGACCAATTCTCTCTTCTGTTCTCCGGGGTGAGGACAGGAAATGTGTGGGTGAACTTGGGGTATTAGGGAGACAAACCCCAGGGAAATCTCAAATAGATGCAAATCTTCAAAACGAGGAATTCTGTCTAGTTAGCACTCGCTGGAGATTTTTATCAGGTGTTTCTCAGTGGACAGCGTGACCATACATAATTAAGGTCTGGTGAAAGTTTATTGTATAAGCGTGCTGGAATTTTGGTTTGGTTTTGTAATAAAGGAATCCCACTGAGTCATGGCTACTAAATGGACTCATAGAGGACACAGATCTCTTCTGCAGAGCTAACGCAAATGTAGAGAACTGAAATTACTTTGTTTTTTCAGTCCGTGCAAAAGGAGCCACATCTTAAATAAGGCTTGGCTTGATGACATGAAGGCTTTGCTGTATTACTGGTTCCTACCTGCTCCTGTTCCTGCCCTGGCAACAAGGCACACCAACCTTTAGCTGTGCACTGTGAACCACATCAGGACACTGATCCAGCTGAAAAACAAACCAGCTGAAAATCTCTAGAAATGTTTTATGTAAAATATATAAACACATTTAAAATAGATGGATATATTTTTAAAGCCAAATAGAGTTCCCCAATCTAGTTTATAATTCAGAGGTGGAACGGAGGGAGGTGATTCTTCCCTAGAATTGCTAAGGAAGCAGTCAGAAGAGCAAAGTGGCTAAATATGAAACTGATCCTGGTGAAGAAGGATCCCAAACCGCAGCTGAATATTCAGTTTGCAGAGTGTAAATTAATTGCTCCATTGGATTGTTGTGCTGGCAGTTAATGTGCTATGTAAACCTGAAGAGAAGGCTCAGATGTAAATGTTTTGCATGGAAAACATCTCAATATTTGGGAGAGAAATAGTTTCTGGGGTTACACTCAAGTGGTGACTTTGGTTAAGTGAATGTTGCTGAGAATCTCAGTCCACTGTGCCTTCTCTGGCACCTCTCACAAACCCCACGCTCTGCTGTCCTCACTATTGATTTTGAAATACCAAAGTTCTGCACAACTCAAGGAGTTTTTATTTACTAGCAGTTCTGCTGAATTACTTGTGCAGCTTTTTGAGAGCTGCAAAGACTCTCTGTCACACAATCCAGCAATCTCAGGTCGAGTTTTATCTGCTCTTAGTGCTGATAATTTCCTGTGTGTGATTTGTACAGTAACCACCATGTGGGAAAGATTATGGGCCACACATTTGTGCAGTGCATGTGTCAGGATTAAAATGCAGCTTCCTGGCAAACAGAATTAAAAATATCAACTGAATAAACTTGCATGTTTACAGATTATTAATTCTTTTATTTCACGGGAAGATTCAGACGGCTTTTTTTTATTTTTTAATCTGAAAATAGATATTAAATAAGCAAAATAATAGGAAAAATAACAGCAGGAAAATTGGATGAGAAAGCAAAAATCACATCACACAAAGATCTATAGATTAGTTTAATCCCATTAAAGTTGCATAAAACTTGTTAACTGTGTGCGTGGCTATTGTCCTCTTGTGGGATGGTGCAAGGAATATATGGCTGCACAGTATTAATTTGGGACTCAACTTTGATGTTTCATCACAAACAAACCGAAATTCCCAACCCACACACAAGAATGTAAACACAATTAAAAAACAAATCCCACAAACAAGGAGAGAGAGTCATCCCAGGAATTTATGATTAAATGGCCTGGAATCTCCCTTTTGTGGAAAGCAGAGCGATGGGAACACGTGTGCATGAGCACACCGGGCATTCTGGTGAATCCAAGGTCCCAAACACAATGTTTGGATTCATTCTGCCAGATTCTGTAACTTCTTTTGTTGCTTTAGCAGTATTTTGTTATGTTTGCTGCAAATTATTGCTACCTGTGCATTGCATACTGTATTTTATAGGGAGCAGTCAGAGCCCCAGGGTTTGGAATTTATAAATGGGAGCAAACAGGCTATTAAGAAATAAAACATAAGAATCTTGTGTGTGTTAGTAATGATTTAGGACTATTTTACATTATCTTTCCTCGTGGTGTTTCGTTAACAGCGGGCAGTTATTAACAATGTTGGAGTACTTTATTTGATGGATCTGTAGAATGTTTCCATTAGATGTAAACAGACTGATTCTCTGCTTCCAGAAAAGTGCCTGTTGGCAGATATAAAGGGGGCATCTGGCTTTTCTTAGGAGGGGAAAAACCCATCTGGCTTTTTACAGTGAAGCAAATATGATAATATAAGGATAAAAAAAAGTACATGAAGCAAATCACTTTCTGGGTTTGCTGTTGTGAATAATATTGATGCCTAGTCCTTAATTTTTATATGATACTGTTGAAATGCTGCAATTGCTTTGTAACCAACTCAGATTTCTTTTTATCATAATGCCTCTGTTGCAGTATTTTAAATGAGAGTTCATAAATACTTCACCTATCAAGACAAATACTGTAGCAATAGATAAAATAATATTTCATTAGGCCAATTTCAGGTCCCACTGAATTCTCCATTATTATTTTACAGGACTGGACTTGATCTTTTGTGGTGCTTCGCCCAAAAGCCTGACTCCCCTTCCGTATTAATTTCTTGAAAAGAAGAGATAAGGTACCACCAAGTTTCCAGCAATTATTTCTGTACAGCAAGTATGGTCCTTGATTTACTTTATAGCCCGTAATTGCTACACTATTCTCTTAGTTAAGACTGATAACAGATACTGAGTAGACTTGATCCAATTCAGGAATAATATCTATGCAGTTTTGTGCCTGGGAGGTACCACTGCTCTCTGATGCAGGGTCTGTAGTAAATAATGTGCTCCTGCAGGGTTTAGAATTTGACCTCCAGCCACTTTTGTTCTGCTAACTGGTTAAAAACAAACCTGATTTTCTGTCTGTGTTTATGAGCTTCTTGGGCAGCTGGGCCAGAGGAAAGGGCTGTGTGTGTCCAGGGGTGTTATCCTGTCCCTGACAGGAAACACTTCCCCTTGGAGTCCCAAGTGAGGCTGTGCAGCTCTGATCTTCCTGGAGAGACAGGAGCCACGGGAAGGCTGCAGCACTGCTCCTGGTGGGGCAAACTCCCTGCCACGAGGGCTTGGGAGCAGCAGCAGCAGTGACCATGGAATACAGAGCACAGTATGGTGTTCCTGGAGCATGTTCAGGGCTTGCTCAGTCACTATTGCAAGGTCAAAGAGCACCTTTATTTCTCCAGCATAAATGCAAAATACTTGGTAGGTGTGAGTTTGGGGCCAGTCTTCTTCCAGTTTCACAAGGTGCTCTCTGCTTCAGCAAGGGCTGCTTGGCCATACAACGTGTTGAAGACAACTCCATTTGGAAAACTAAACCAGGGATCACCTTAGTTCATGCCACCACAGAATCTTTCAAATCATTTTCAAAAGCAGACTCTCTCAAGGTGTCCCTTTTTTGTGGTATTTCACCCAGCCCTACATTTACAGCCCACACCTAGGCTCAAGAAATGACTGCAGCAAGTCCTGAGTGTCAAAGCAGCCATCAGCAGTGGGGCCAGGTACTGTGACAGCTGTGCACAGAATAGTAAATGATAAAGATAACGATCCTAAAGCTCATAAAAACTGACAGGTTCCTTTCATCAATTCTTCATCCACAGATTGCTGTAAGCCCTTCAGCACAGCAGGTGCCAGAGCAATTTAAATATGCATGTAGAAAACATCTCCACAGGGATTACTCCTTTGGTGCCTGATTTTCACTCACTTCTGGAATGGAAGAGAGGCTCAGTGTCCATTTATTTAACAGTGTTTAGCACCACCCTACAGCAGAGTGAAGAAGCATCTCAATATCAGGCAATGTTGAGATATTTGTTAGAGAGGCAAAATGTACTGAGATAATTTGACATTTCTCTTGTCCATGGAGTTTTCAGTTACTAAGGTTGCCCTGGAATACCTTAGATATTTACAAATCAATTTTTAATAACAGTAATATACCTCCCACAGGAATGTGGGATGGCTGCAAGTCTCATCAAGCTCTAACACAGATCTGGAGCCATACCGGTTAAACCCACTTTTCTTCAAAACTCTGCTCAGGCAAAGTGACATATTTCTAGTGAGACTCTTCAGTCTACACCAAAAAAAATAGACATATCCTGGGGAAAAACAAGATCCATCCAAATAATTGCTATGTGCTGCAGCTGGAGCTCTGTTTCCAGAAAATAGCTAAATATAAACATTCCTGACTGGATGGGTGGGAAGCCAAGGCTGCCTTGCAGCAAAGATACCCACAAAATATGATTACCTCTTAACAAGCTAATCCACAAGAATTCCTTCTGCACTGAGCAGGAGATCAGAGAAAGAAGCAATACAGCTGCCATAAGTACAATTGTATAATTAATAGGCCTTCTCTGGAAATGCCACTGTGGCCTCTGCTAGGAGTTCTTTCTCACATTCCTGGACCAAGCTGCTTCGTTTCCAAATCCAGAGGTTACATTTTGTTAGCTGTCAGTCAGGAACTCTGCACACCATCCCAGGGGACCTGCAGCTCTGCTTTTCCTCTGCTTGCTGCGGTGCCACTGGAGATGATGTGAGAAGGAGCCACAAGTTCTGTGGTGCTGTCCCAGATTCCAGCTTGGAAAGGACACTGCAACCCCAGCTGTAGGACTTTACATAATCTTTGTACTTGTACATCACTTCTGCTTTTTTAGGTGACCTCTATAATAGAAATCTGAAGTGTCACAACAATAATACAGCTGTAAAAATAGAACAAACCTTTCATAGGGCTACTTAAACACAATTCTGTCACAACTTGGAGCTGGGTTTTGGCAGACCCAGTCGTTAAATCCTGCATGCTTCTATAACCTGTACTCTGGGCTCTTTTCTGGAGAAATGTCATTCTGCAGAGCTGCCACCTGAAATTCTGGACCAGATGCCACAGATTTTCGGAGAGTTTTCATGGATGTATTACACGAGTTTCCTGGCCATAATTATGGATCTTTTCAGTAATGAAAGTCCTCTGTCGTGCTTCCCCATTACGCTGAATTCAGATGCAAGGGATGGTGGTAAGTCCAGTTAAAAACAAAGGTGCTGCATGTGACACAGGACATTCCAACCCTGATTCTCTTCCTGCCAGTTCTCCCCCTGAACGCTCAGGTCATCGTCTGCGGAAACCAACGATTTTGTGCTTTGGTACACAAGACTATTTGAGGGTATTTTATAGGCCCATCTTGTCAAACGCTGAGCGCAGCCCTCAGAGACTGTTCTGACCAGTTTTAGCAGCCTGCCTTGAATTCAAGTTATGCATGACTTGGGAAGAACGAGCTCGTTAAATACATTCCAGAGGTGACTTAACATAAGAAAGAAACACACCTCTTCCGTGCGGCGCTAGCAAATGTGCTGCTAAGTCAGGTGGGGTTTGTCTGGGAATAATTTGCTTGGCTCAAGTTAAGATTCTGCTGTCTGAACATAAGAAAAGAAGTTGGGATAAGGCAACATAATAGAAGTTTGACCATAATAAATGTCTGAACATAATAAAAGAAGTTGGGATAAGGCAACATAATAAAAGTTTGACCATAATAAATGTCTGAACAAAATAGAAGAGGTTGGGATGAGGCAGGTCTGCCTCCAGCCTGGTAACCCACACTTGTAAGAGCTTCAAAATACTGAAGGAAGTAAAAATAGTTTGACTGAGAAAAGGAAGGAATCTGGTATGAAAGCGTTACTTTCAGAAATAGAATATGTCTGCGATTGCAGTCAGATATTTTAAATAGATCTTCACCAGAAGAGTCTTTGTTTGTGTTTTGACCAATGTGTTCCTATGATGGACCTGACTGAAAAGAGCCTCCATGCCAATTCTTTCCTGGATTGGATTCATTATTGCACAGTAAAACAAGAAATGTGCTCAAGAAATTCCTTTAATAATAATTTTAATAAAGACTCAAGGGATGTCAGGTGAAGTGGAACACAGATCTGACATGTAATATTCACTGAAGTACATAAATTAAATGTGTTCTTTTGGTCATAGCCCACTTTAACTTTCCCTTTTCGTGGAAATGTGGAGCCCAGCTCTGAATTCAGATGAAATGCAACAGCTACACTGTTTGTCCTCCTCAGAGAAGGGGTATTTAGGAACTAGCTGCTCTGGGAATATCATCTGCTACATCCTGGTGTGTTTGCTGACAGAAAGTGATTTGACTTTAAATCTATTCAAAATCAGAAATCACTGCTCACTTCTAGTGTTATCCTTTCTACATTTTTCAGAAGATTCAATGGTCAAAGTAATGATCATTATATATTAAAAACTTGGGAAAAAAAAACCCAAACAAAAACCAACCATCCAAACAAAAAAGCCAAACCCACAAATTCTACATCCCTGCTTAATTGAGGGATAGCCAAACTATTAATCTGCACACCAGGATTTAGCTAGTTAAGAATTTCTTCAGCTGTAGGACTGAAATATATCCCCAAAAATGAATTACCAAAACAATATTTTCAACTGCCTATTCCATCTCATAGATTCAGCAATTCCCTCCTGCGGCTGAAGATGCTTTACTTCTGGTTGTGCAGCTCACAGGACATCTTTTGATTTCTAGCCCAGCTGCATTCCTCATCAGCCGTGGAAGTTCCCCTCTGCTGATGAGTCCAAGTTTGTCTTCTTTACTCATAACACTTGGTCCTTCTTAATCTCTTTTCCCGTAATCATCAAAAAGCACTTTGCAGATATTAATGTGAAGATTTGCCTGCTGGCAGACTCCCAGTTTCCAATCCAGGTTACTGATTTGGAATCCGTGGTTTAGTCCCTACAGCACAACAAAGAATCTGTTTAATAGAACTCAAGGAGCTGCTTTTATTCTTACTTACATCAGCTTGTATTTGTCTTTATTCTTTTGCTAACTGTGGAAATTAGCTCAGCACTGCTCTTGCTTTCTACAAGAGGGAAGCTTCCTGAGTGGTTTCATTTGCTGCTGGGAAGAGGAAGGCTCGTGTGTGGAATTTTTGGAAGAATTTGCCAGATAAGGCCCCAAGTCCAAGCCAGGCATGCTATTTTTATCTCTGATATGACTCTGAGTTGCAGCAGTGATGTTACAGTAGCAGTTAATTTAGGGTTCAAAGTGAGGTAAAAGGCAAGTTGCTACTCAGTAATTTTGTATTATTAAACATTGGTTATGAATTGTTACTTCTGAAAAAGCTATTTTGTAAGTCCATCACAAGGAAATTCCTTTTTCTTGGCATTGGGATGTTGCTTCCATGGATCTTGGCACAGAGCAGTGTGAATCTATCACATTGTTGCAATCCAAAGCAAAGTTTGGTTCAAATAAGATAATACTGAAATGAAATAAGGGGACAGCTGGATTAATTATGGTCAATTGTCTATGCACAAACAAAAATGCTGATACCAACACACACTTTTCAGTTCAGCAGAACCTCTGCAAACAGCGATGTTCTCTGACTACAGCAACACTGCAGGTGTGGGTATGAGTAAAGGAGCAGGTTAAAAACCTGTCCCTGGATGACACCAAGCTCAGGGAGAAAAAAGAGTCCTCGAGCTCTTGCCATGTGTGGTCAGCATAGAACAAGATGAGCTTACTCTAAACACTGCAGCTAAACTTTAAGCTGGTCTTAAAGGAACAGATCATGTGGTAGCTGAGGCTCGAACTTTTCTTACTGCTCTCTGCTCTCAAGCTGCCTTTATAACAAAAAAATCTCAGTGCCTAATTTCCTTTTTCCCTGAGGAATGGTTGGGGTTTGGGGCTTTCTGCTGAATATCCTGGCTACTCCTAGCTCAGCCCTGTGGTGGAAGCAGGATCTGATGGAGAATGAGCCCTGCTCAAACCCCAGGTTTTGTAGCGGTTTCACCATGTCAGCAAAGAGATTTGTGGATTTATGTTCATATCAATTAATGCCCACAAGCACAGCAGCTGTTTCTTTTCCAATCTGCATTGCTATGAGCACATACACTGATAATATTACTGACATTTGGACTTTTACTCCCTTACCTGTAACAATTCAGCTACAAAGCATAAAAAATCCGTGAGGATAATTCCATCAATCCAGCTGTTTTGTAATAGTTGTAACCATCTGCTTGTCCTGGAAGCCTGAGGGTTAAAGAGCAGCTTTAACACATCATTGTCTTTGGCAACAATTTCAAAGCTTGATTTAAGTTCTTTCCCTTGCTCCATTACTCAGGGCTGCTCCTAACGAAGCTGCTTAGTGACAGGAGAGCCGTGGGCATCCCTTCAGTCACTTTGCTTGTCCCTGAATGTCCCCTGCTGTCCCCCAGGGCTGTCCCTCCCTCGGGAGCACGGCAGTGGTAAAGTAGGAGTACCCTCTGCTGGCATGTTTTTTGCTGGGCTCTGTCGCACAGCTCTCCAGCCTGCTTCTGTTCCATAGCACATTTCCCAGTTATCCCCACCTCCGTATATTCATTGACAGATTTCCCTTCAGAGGCATTTTTATACTTGAGTCGTATTTATACTATTCTACCTAAATTTTCTATTTTTTCATCATAGCGTGACATAGGTCACTGTAAATAATTTCTTTCCCTGCTTGGCTTTCAGGTCCTTGAGTTAAAAAATATTTTTTTCCAACAATCAGCACTTGGACAAAACATATTATAATTTGTTTTTAAGTGCTGATACACTCGATACCGTACATGTTGCATGGAATGCTGATGGGATTCCAGATCACATTCCAGGGATCACAGATACGCTGAGAGTCTTGTGGAAGTTTATACAACAGAAATCTCAGGGGGAGAAGAGTTTTGGTTTCTTTTCAACCACAAAAGTAAATAGCAGAGAAGAATAGCTTTTCTGAGACCGGGAAACAAAAATTGTCTTGGGCTAGGGGTGAATCCAGACCCTGTCTAGCTACTCTTAGCTGGAATTCAGAGAGGAGACCCTGGGATCTGAGCCCTTCCGTGAGTCTTGAGTACAATGGACATTGAGCATAGCCGGGAGAAAGGAGTAGCTGCAAGTGAAGATTAGAAACCCCCTCGGGGCAAGGAAGAAGGAACAGATTGTGCTGCCTGAATTTTGCTCTATGGCTGGTTCTGAGCATTCCCTCTCCCAAACACTCCAGAAGATTTTTAGGAAAGAGAAGCCCCAGTTCCCTTGGGCCCCTCATTGTCCTGCAGTGTTTAACTCTGCTGTCTGCCCATCCCTGGCACACAGGAACTAACTGCCTGCTCTGGGGCCCCTCACGGATGCTTTGTAGGCTGCTTTATAACGGGGCAGCTGCTGTGCATTGATGGAAAGCCACATAAAACCACGGCAGTTGCTCTTTTAAGCTTCTTCAGTGACAAGTGTCTAAAGCAAAACGTGTTACCTCTGGTTCTGTAACAGCATCAGACCCATCTAGAACATCAAAGCTGTCGCTGAGTAAGCAACACAGAAGACGTGACAAAATAACACAGTAGGCTGCACATAAAATAGTAAATGATTGTATTTCTTTTCTGTGTTTACCTCAAATAATCCTTTGGAGGTCTGAAACAAAAGCAAGGCAGTGCTCGGTAGGTGTCAGTGCTTCGAGACTCATTTCATTCCACAGCTCCACCACCGCACCCATCGGTTGGGTAAGGGCTGAGCTGAGGAGGAAAACAACACAGCTGGATTTCCTTTCCTGTCCTTGACACCTGGGGATCTCTGGTGACTGGCACGGCCCTGCTCGGATGTGTCACCTTGTGAGACAGCGCTTCTTGGGGCAGCACCTTCCAGAGGTGTTGCATCAAAGAGGAATTCCCTTTGGAATGTCTGTGTTTCTGCTGGTTGGTATTGGCTCTGAGTTATTAATCACAGCTTTGCAGTTTACACTGCAGCCCGGAATGCCATTGTATTCCCAATTCTGCCAGAAAGAACCATTTCAAAATGCTTTGACATCTGCTTTGCTGGAGAAATGGGATCTGCTTTCTTCCCCTGACAACTCTGGCAAACTGTGAAAGGTAGCTGTGAAATACCTGGTGGTTTACAAATCCAACACAGCTGCAAGAGTTTGCAAGTCTGAAGCTGTGTGATTACTGCAGATTGAGAAGTCTGTTAAACGAGTGGATTTGGATTTTCTCTTTCCAGGAGGGAAGTTGTGCTGTTTGGTTTGCTTTACCTTGCTGCTCTGATTCATATTTAGAGTCAGACATAAGTAGAGCTCACCTCAACCCCTTCTTTCTTGGATTCAAAATCTTAGTGAGGTTGCAGATTTTTGCCTTGAGATCATTTGACTTCTTTTCTAGGGTCTTCTGATTAGAATGATTTGTTTTCAGGAGGCTTTATCTGTCTTTAACTGTGCTTTGTAAACTGAGGGGCCAGATCCAGCTGAGATCAAAAGGTTCCAATCAGATTAAGGGAGGGAGGTAAACGAGACCCCTTTCAGAATTCAGAGACAGACAGAGCTGTCATTAGCAAAGCAGACAGTGGGATTTCTCCTCTCCAGCCATAACTATTGGCCCTCTCACGCTCCTATGTGGTTATCAAACCTTGTACCACATTGTGATGTTGGTAGCTCATCCAGCATCCCACTCTCAGTTATGCTGGATAATTGCCAACTGCAGGGAGTGCGTTCATCTGAAGGACAGGAAACAGAAATGAGAAATACCTGTTAAGGTACTGGTCCAATAATGCATTTATTAGGGGCTTGTTAGACGAGGGTAGAAAAAGTTTAGTGTTTCTTGGCTTGACACCTTCTAAACCCTTCTTTCATCTCACTCTTCCTCCTCATCCTCCCAAAAACAACGCTCACATCAAAGCTCTTTGACTTCAAAAATGTGCAGTCTTGAAATACAGTTCCACGATTTTCAGGTCCCCACCCCCAAAGGTCTCACCCAGATCACCTAAGCTGTTTCCTGAGTGTACGTGTTGAAAATGATACAACTTTTTAAATTTGTTGAAGTAACTTTAGCCATGGGTTTGTTCACAGTTTCTGTGGCATATGCAGACCCCCTTAACGTGAATGAATACGGCAAACTTTCAGCAAATTTAGAGATTTGGGTCCTGTCCTTGCCCACAATGTCGTGTCAACAGCACACTCGATATTTATCATTTCCAGCTATCACAAGGCAGTCCCAATATTTGCCCAACTTTTTGAAATGACCGGAAATCCTTCAACGAATTAAATCTGCATATTAAATACCTCATTTAGCTGGGTAAGTGGTAATTGAAATACGTGTAAGTGCATGGCACGATGTCCAAGAGACTGCCACGATCGCCCTGCCGTTCCCGAGGATTCAGCCGACGCAGCAGCCGGGAGACAGAGAGCGTGTGTGTGTCTGGGAGAGGGTGGGGTGGAATATTCATGCCATTCAAAAGACTCACGTTGTTACTTAACAACTACATTAACCTCCTGTCACAAGTCATGACCTTGTGCTGACCCTGGCCAGCAAAGCAGCCCAGCTCTGAAGTACAAAACATGAAAGTGGCAGAAGGAAGGAGCGGAGGAGGAGGAGGAAAGCTCAGCTCTTCATGGAAGAGGCTTCCAAAGCCATTCAGACAAACGCGGAACAAAAGCCGCTGTGCATAGGCCATCCCCACCCAGGCACTCACTCACTGGGAAGGGTTTTCCTGGGGAGTCTTTCAGAGCCAGCTGCAGCCTCACACGACCTTTCATCTGTGAGGTTCCTTTTAATGTCAGGCGCCCTGGTAAAGCAAAGGGAAGCGGCCCGAGAGCACACAGACAGCAGCCTTTAGATCTCTTGTTTCGGTCCTGCTTTGCTTTGCAGCACAGCCCTGTTTGCACAAGTGCTGCTGGAAGCTCACCCCACCTGAATTTCCAAAATTCGGGGAATGGAAAAACTTCACTAACCAAAGATGCTTTTTCTGTAGCTGTTTGGTCCCTGGAGCCGTTTTGATAGCAGGGATGGGATTTACAAGCCCAACTCTGCAATGTCAGTATCAGGAAATGGGCAAAGTGACCCCAGCTTGAAGTGAGGAGGAAGAAGGTGGGCTATGGTCGGCACAGGTGGAAGGGCAGCAGGAATCTGTTTTGCAAAGAACAGCTGGAAATGTTCAATGGGACCTGTGAAAGTGTATTTTGAAGGCAGGCTGGGAATCTCAGTGAGGGCTGTGTGAGAGAAATTCCTCTTAGTGAAGGGCTCTGAGGGGAAATATCAACTCACAGAAGCTCAGGCAAAGTGGGTTTTTTTCCTCTTATTTTCTAACAGAGTAGCAACAAAAGTGGTCACACCTCGGGGTGGCTTCAGTGAGCCTCGAGGAATTATTCCCATGTTTTGCTGACCACAGATTTTGGTCAACAGGCCTTCCATCACTGCTTGGGGAAGCGCTGACCCATCTGACCAGTGGCTCATTTATTCATTTGCCCTTTCCAGCAGACGTCAGGACAGGATGTTTTAGAGGAATTTCCATAAAGAGCCTTTCTAAAATAACCTGCTTCAAAAAGAGGCTCTTGGTGCAAGCAGAGATTGGCTTCTGTTCTGAAGCTTGAGGTTTATGAAAATCACTGTTTCTCTTTGATTTTCCAGTAGTAAATAATTATAGGTTTGACATCCTCAAGCTTTTAAATATCATGAGTCAGACATCCAGCTATGAGATGGTTCATAAAATTCTCACTAACCTAAAAATAATAAACACTGGGTTATTTTTGCTTTCTTCCTGGATTTGCATCCTTTAGGGTTACAGGTTTTGGGTTTTCTCCTGTGGCTGTTTAAAGTGTCCTCCTTATTCCGAAGGCTGAGGACTATATGTGCACAGCAAATTCTGGGAGTGAGGTCATCCAGAGAAGCTGGACAGCTCTCAGGAATTGCAACAAAACCCTGACAGCAAGCAAAGGAACTCTGGCACAAAATCCTATAGGGTAACCATGTGCCAGGCCAGGAAGTTCCCAAATGTATGAAGCCATATAATTTCCAAGGGCTGTATCTCCCGTTTGATCTCCAGGAGCCAGCAGCAGAGAGCCCTTCCCGTTTGACAACAGCCAGGCCAGGCCAGCTGGGGCCTGCACCCCTCCCACTTCCCTCTGCAGCTCCTGCCTTCAGCTCAAGGCTGCTGGCCCAGCTCTCCCTGTTTACATGTTTCCAAATTCAAGGAGGAAAAGGGAATATCAAACAGACCTGGGCTCTTTTGAAGTGGCTGGAGGATGCTATCAGGTCCAGGGGGTGTGTTGTGCCTTTGAGGCTTGTTTGTCTTTCCCTGGTTCTTGTGTGCAGGCCTTTAACCATTCCAGTCTCCAAAGCCATCCCAGTCCCAGTGGAGCTTTAACCAGCCATTCCAATCTCCAAAACAATCCCAATCCCAGTGGAGCTTTAACCAGCCATTCCAATCTCCAAAACAATCCCAGTCCCAATCCCAGTGGAGCTTTAACCAGCCATTCCAGCCCCCAAAGCCATCCCAATCCCAGGGGAGCGGCCCTGGCACCATGACATGGCCAGGGTGGTCTGTGTTGAAACACTTCTCTCTGTGGTTTTCAGGCATGGAAGTTTCTTTATTCTTTTGAAATAAATGATTGGACTGAAATAAGTTCTTGTCTGCCAGGAAGAAAATCAGGGATTTGATTTGTTTTTGAAGAAGGAGGTTTTGTCCCTTGGCAGAGAGCTTCCTCCTTTAATGTCAGCTGCAGTGGTTGCCCTTTGGAGACCTTCTATCATACCCACACGTCATTTAAGAATGGCCTTAAAATCTTCCTACTCCTCTCAGCTTTGGCTGCGACTTTGGGCTGGATCCTCAAATCCTTGTCTGTGCCTGCTCTCTCCTGGTCGGTGGCTGGAATTGCTGCTTGAGCGCTCAGGATCGTGTTGAAAGGCGAAACTCAAAGCACCTGGGATTTGTTCGGGCTTAGTTTAGGACCGCCCCACTTTGCCAAATCTCCTCTGATGTGAAAAATCTTTTATAGGTGAAAAAAAGTGCTTTTGCTAATTAGAAAGTAGCGAGGAAGATAACATTTTGAAACTCCAAAGTCTTGAAGTGAGTTACAGTTTTGAATATCAATGTCAGGAGGGGAAAAAAAAGAGTGAAAATATTTTCAATTCATTACTAAGAGCTTTTTTAAATCCAGGATCTGATTCATCGATTCTTTTTATAGATTTTTCAAGAACTGGACTAAAAGCAGCTCAGACATAGAATCACAGAATAATTTAGGTTGGGAAAGACCCTTAAGATCCTCGAGTCCAGCACTGCCAAGGCCACCACTAACCCATGTCCCCAGGTGTCACATTTTCATATCTTTTAAATCCCTCCAGGGATGGGAACTTCCCTGCCCAGGCTGTTCCCTGCTTCTGGCACCAGTTTGTGCTCTGGCCATATGCAGCCAGTAACAGGTTGAAATATCCTTACTTTGATTCCATGTACCCCTGTGTTGTGCTACTTGCATGAAAAACAAAGTTAAAATGAATTTTAAAAAGAGTTTGAAAACCAAAATAATCAACTATGTCTCTGAAAAAAAACCCAAAAAGACAAAAACATTTCTTGACTCTTTTTTTAGGTTTTATTTTTCCTCTTTGTTTTTACTTCAAAAATGTGAAAAGTATCAGATCTGTTTATATGAATTATTTTAGGTGTTTTAGGTTTTAGGCAGCTGCTTAACTGCTATTTCTGTTTGTAGATCAATTCATCACGCCCTAAATGGAAAGTGGAAGGAATTTTTCACTCTTTGGTGTTCTAGCCAGTGAGTCCAGGTAACCAGGAAAGGCAGCAGGTTTGAAGTTTTAGCAAAAGCTGGATTCTTTATTATCTGGGCTTTAATCTTTCTGTGACCAGCCTTTTGTTCTCACCTCTCTAGGCCTGGTGAAGGCAAAGCTGGGTTCTACAGGAGCTTCCTTCTTTGCTTGTCAGATTGCTGGGACACCTCTGCAGAGCTTAGAGTGCAACAACAGGGGGAAAACATCTTTTCAGCTAAAATAATTTTCACATCCCTTTCCTTACCCAGTAAGAGTTTCCTCTGTTGTTAAAAATCACTCTTGGTACCACTCAGCTGATTTCCATGTGGGAGCGATTTTCAAACATTTAGAGACCTGGTGATGGCACAGGGTGTCTACAACAGAAGAAGTCTGCAAGATTCAGATTAAAATGGTCAGAAACTTTCCTGAGATCGTTATGTTCTGGTGTGGTTTGTTCTTAGATTTTGGTGTGTGATGCGTAGGAAAAAAGGTTGGAAGGAGCCTGAGATGTCCTGGCCAATCTTCCCTGGGTGATATAGAGCAGCATGGACTGCTCTGTATTGAATCCTGCAAAAAAATGCCTCCTGCAGATCGGTAGATTTTGTACTTGACTGGTTATAAAGCATGGGCAGAGATTAAAGAGTCATCTTTAATTAGATGCCTTTTAAAGGTCCAAAAATATTGGGTGATTTCTTTTCCTTCTAAGTATTGTCTTATGCCAAAATATTCTCCTTCTCTATCTCCTGTAATTTGTCATCAAATTGCTATCCTAGTCTTAGGGACATGGTGATAATTTCCATGACAACACAGAAAGCTTCCAGAAACAGAGATTTCTGACTAAATATATGAAGGCTGTTGAAAAGCACAACTGCAAGAATTCTGCCTACCCACTGTAAATAACAGACAGAAAAGTTAAGGTTACATGATCTCATCTTTTGAAACTGAAACGTTCTTCCCATCATGGTGATTTACTTAATGTTGGAATTTTTTTTCTAATTGGGTGAACATCTCTCCAAACAACAGCAATAAGGCCTTGATATGCTGATCTACAAAGCCTTGCTCTGTGTCATGCTCTTAAATAAAAACACACAGAGCAAACACCCAGAACTGAGGCTTTCTGACAAGATGGCTGGAAATATTTGAGACACTTCTAATCCAGCATTTGGGCTGAATGTAAAACTATGTAAAAGCGTAAATATAAATGTAAAATGTGCTCAGATCTCAGCCTGCAGTTTAAACCCATGATGAACTAAGTCCTAAAGCCTCACGGTTGGAAATGTTGAAAAACAAAGAGGCTCCAACCCTGAGCTGGCATTTCCCTTGCTGGCTGATCTACCTTCGATGGAGTATCCAGTTGTGTTGGTGTCAAATGGGGGTTTATAGCCATTTCCCAGGATTTTAACCACCATTCCCCGATACACGAACACCACCCCTGTGTTTGATGAATTCTGAGACAGGATCAAGCCAATCCTTCAGCGGCTTAAGAAAGGAAGAAGTCACTGTGCCTTGCTCAGGGATGCAGCAGGGTCAATTCCATGGAGTTCCATGTTGGGGAAGGAGTCAACTTTTTAATGACTATATTTATGGATTTAGAAAAGCTCTCCCTGAAAGTCATGTTGATCACTGCACCCACACTCAGCAGTGATTAACAGCTCCAAATTCATGCTAATAACTTCCCCGAGGAGAATGGGAGTGCTTGGCCCTTCACCCTGCCTTGCTCTTTTCTTGTGGTTCCTCTACACAGATCAACGAGCCGAGCAATTTAACCTGGTGAGAGAACTGGCCATTCCCACCTTTCTGCTGCCTTGATAAATGCTCCATTTGCATGGAAAATCATGCAAATCAGTCGTTGAATTGTTGCCTTACTTAATTGCAAAGCTGGTTACTGCTCAGTGTAAACAAGCTGATGTCGTTTTGTTTGCTGACAGAAAAGAAAAAGAGAATTGGGACAGTTTATATTGGGCAATGCTTGGTTTTGTGGGTGGTTTATGGCCTAATCCTGATGGAGACATTTGGTTTATATTGTATGCTAGAAAATAACAAGATTTTAGAAAAGAAATCCTGACTCCTCTTGGTGTGAAGTGTTTGATTCATCTCTGTTCCTTTTTTCCCCCCTTCTGTTATCTTAATAGAATCTGAAGTAGCAAATGAAAAGGGATTAATTGCATACTGGCATCCAGCAGCTTTGGTTCTGTTTTCCCAAATTTTCTGTTGCTACTTTCATTGCTAAAAGGCTGTAAAGTGTCACGGTGCTCTGTGGGTGAAATTTCATTTGTTTCCCCTTTCTTTACAGAGGTAGAAATGATTCCAGAGGGGAAGGAGAAGAGACTTTTGCATGTTAGTGTCAGGTCTTGTGCCCTGAGGAAGTCCAGGAACTAAATCCCTGTATATGGCAGCATTCAGGCACACAACCCCTCTGCCCACAGCACCAGGATAACGCTCAGGACTGGGGCTTGAGGGGGAAAAAATCCCTGGGAAGGGCTGGGGGCGTGTGCTGCACGATGTGAGGTGCTGGCCTTTGCCAGGCAGTCTCAGGTTGTCCAGAATCAGCTCCCAGCCTTTCCTGGTTTGCTGTCACAGGGTGGCTCAGGATGCTCTGCTGTGCTGCCTCTGATCAGACTTTTCAGAGAGCTCCTTTGGAGGTGTCTGTCACATTGCAGGGAATTACACAGTTTAACCACCCTCATTTTCCCTGCAGCCTCTGTGTGTGTGTGTGTGTGTGAGACTCATGAGATAAATTCAGGAGATTCCCCTCTCCTGGTGATCCCAGACATCCACAGGGATGGGAACTGGGCACCTCTATGGGTGATTCAGGACCTGATCCACAGAGAACAGCTGGCTGGACAAGTATTAATGATAATGTGATTTGGGGGAAAAAGGAAATCCATCTTTTCTTACAACAGACTCTTAAACTGGATCAGCCTCTCAGATTTCCAGTGATCCAAAGGACATTGGCTTAGCCCCACAACTCCTTTTCATTCCATACTAGCCTGTGGTATTTTAGTGATAGGGAACTGTGGGGAGCTACATAAGCCTTGCTGTTCTGGGCCAAAAATAGTTTCACAAGAAGTGACTCCTGCCAAAGAATTGGTTCTCTTAAGTCGCAGACTTTGGCCTCAAAGTGTTGTGGAATGCCATGAGCTCTAAATGCAGGAGGAAAAACATATTTGCAGGCAGAGTTTTCATTTGAATTTATCAGTGCAGACGCCGAGCAATATAAATAAATGAATTTCAGGAACAGACTGTATTTAGCTCTAATTAAAGGAAGATTTCAAAAATTGCCAGATTAAGTAAATACTGTATTAGCTCTGTCTGTTACAGCAGTGGCAAACCAGCCCATTTGGAAGCTGCATTGTTTCCTGGAGGCACATAAGAAGAGAGTGTGTTCTACATGTTATTTTAGCCCAGAAAGTTTGGGATGATCTCCTTATGCCCAAATTAAGAGCCCAAAGGCTGCTCTGCACCCTGTGATGGTTTTCTGTGTTGGGGAGGAATTGCCCCTCAGTGACTGTGGTTACACAGCTCCCAGAATCATTTAATGCAAGGGAAAACTCCTGGGAACTGCTGTAGGAAGCTTCACCTGCAGCTCATTTTGCTTCTGGTGTCTCAAACAAGAGAGACCCTGAACCATGGGGGGATTTGATAGGAAAACAAGGCAAGTATGATGCAGTTGTACCCCTCATCACACAGTGGTGCTGCCACTGTGACAAGTCCTTGGTGCAGCCTTGGCTCAGAGGTGCCACTGGAAGAGCCACTGGGGCTTTGGGTGCCCAGTTCTTGTGGGTGTTGTTTGTCCCACTTGAGTTTTTCAAAGAGGCAAAGGTAAGCTTTAAAATATGTGGGCTAATGAGATCGTATCAAACCGATTTCAGCTGAAAATTTAATTTTAAAAAATTGTGATCTCTTCATAAAAGGAACTAGCAGGGCCTCTCTTTAGGTCTTTGCAGTAGAAATTCCTGCAATGTGCAACAAAGGCTGAGGCAAGAAAATCTCTCTTATAACACGAGGGGAGAACTCATCTCTCCACACGAAATATTTGCCACACCAGACAGTTGTCCCGACTCTCCTTGCAGGATCTTTTAGACAAGGTTTTTATATCTATTGTGTAAGGTTGATATATATGGTGTGTCCAAATAAGGGAAAAATAGGTTCCTCTCTGAGGCACAATTCATCTCACCCTGGCAGAGATATTTCCAGATGTCCAGGATAAGACAAAGTGTGCCCTTCAAGTGCTCATTTCTCCCAGTTGTAGAGAGAAGTTGGAAAACTGGCCCTCAGATATATTTATGTGTGCTCTGGAGGTATCCAGAGGTACTGACATTAATCTGGGCTCTGTGTTCTTCAGGGGTGCCAGCAGATAATCCCTCTGTCCAACTTCTTACCTATTAACAAATACAGAACACTCTCACCATGGATTTTCTTTCATGCAAATGAATAATTTCGAGTGTTACAGTCTTAGAAATAATTTAGGGAGCTTTCATTATCTGTGCATGGTTGTAGTGTCACCCAGAAATATGTTAGAAAAAGACAAAGGAGACAATTTAAATTTTGGGACAAATCCGAGGAATTCAGTAAAGAACTCTCAACTGGGACTCCTGAGTCCACTTACTTTGCTTGGATTTCTCCTGCAATTTATGGCAGCCTGTCCAAGCAGAAATCATTCTGGCAGTGTTCCAGCAGACTGACAGGATACAGGTTAAAACCCATCCAGCTTTCCAAATCTATGGTTCCTCCCTCCCCACTCCCTTTCTTTCCACATTATATCATCAAAACGAGCAAGCCCAGGGCTGACTCTGAGCTGGGGACTGAGACTTTGCACAGCCTGGCCATGTCTCCTGCCTTCCCCTGCTTGGTGAAGTGCTCAGTGCACCACCAGTCCTCCACAGACTGGGTCAAACTCTTCATCTTAAGGTGGGAAAAAGAGGGTTTTGAGGGAAATATCATCACTGGCTCTGAGACTTTCCAGTGGAAGGTCACACACTCTTGTTTTTCATTGCTGTCTGCATCAGGATTATTTTACTGGAAGTGGTGCTTGCTTCATATCACCAGTTCAGTGATGATCTGGGTGTTATCTGTGACAGCTGCAGATAAGGAGGGTCACCTTCCAAGGCTTTCAGAGAGCAGGTGTGTGCCAAGGAGGAAGTTTATGGGTAACTCCTGTCCTGTAGGATAACAGAACCATCAGTGTGGAAATACAGGAGTGGTCCAGGAGAGGTCCATGCCATCCACACCTGACTGGGCTGATGGAGAGGAGCACTGGGCTCCCAGTACCCACACTGGGCACAGTCTGATGCCTCCAACGTGGATTATTCAGCTCACACCAAGAGACAGAAATGGAAAATGAGTGGTTTGAAAACGTGGCTAAACAGAGCTCAGCTTCCTGCAGTAGGATGTACAAAGCCACTGTGGGGAACCTTGGTGCTGGAAAGCTGGGATATGAAACAAATCTCTTCAGTTTGGAAGCAAGCAGGCTCAGTCTGGAAGCAGGAACGTCTTTGGTTACCAGTAGGTGTCATTGCAGGTTTGCAGTCACTGGGGCCCCAGCACTTGTGACAGGCACCCAAACCACGGCCCTGCTTCTTGGAACTTCCCCTGCTGCCATGGATGGAGCCAGCTTCTAATTCCCACACCACTGGGAATCCATGGCCACTTTCCTCAGTAGCTCCTGCCCAATGTTGTTCCCTAGCCAACAAATTTGTCTTCAGCACTCCAGGGGGTGTGTAGCAAGCAGCTTTGTTTCTTCTGGGCATCCACTCCACACACCCAAAGAGGGCACCTTTGGGAAGGCCTCTCTCTACAATGGAAATGCAACTTGGCCAAGATTCCCAAATCACCATCGACTGAGCCAATCTCAGTCAATCACCATTGACGGCCTGGAGATTGCATCTAGAAAAACGACCTTTTCACTGCTGCTGCATTGTTCTTTGGGTGGGTGGGATTTCTGCCTCCCTTCCCAGGTGGCTGCAGGATGTTTGTGTCAGCAGCACACAGATGAGCAGCCTGGGGGGCAGGAACAAGCAGGTGGAGGTTGCAATAAGGCCCTGCCCCAAGATCCATTCCCGCCTAAGCTCGTATTTCCATGTGCTATCTCACGTGGACATAAACCCACATTTGTACCCACTCCAGGTTCTTTGGAGGACAGCGATATAAAAATAAAATCACAGCTTCAGCCTCCTGTGATGTGACAGGTTTCCTGCCCTCAGTTACTCCTGTCCTACACCGAGTATGGGTGGCCAGGGCTGGGGCAGGACCAGGGAAGGTCTCAGGCATCCCTGTAAGTGCCACTCCCACCCCCAGCTCTGCTGTAATTATTTTGCCCTCAGATCCCATTTCCTGTTCCAGAGCTGCAGCACAATGACATCCACACATGCTGCTGTAATACACTCTGGCCTTTCTCTTCCTGTGTTGCTTCTGCCTGATTAGGGGAGCAATTCTTGTTCTCAGTCCCAAGGCATTTGTTCTTGCATCCTATTACCATGACCCAATTCTCCAGAGGAATGCCATTCTCCCTGTAGGGCACTCCTGTATATATATTAGTGGTGCCTCCCAGCTTTACAGCACCAGCAAGTTTCACTCACGTGTTCTCACAGTCCGTGCCAGGGTCCTGCAGAAAAATATTTTACAAGTTTAGTTGCAAGTCTGATCCTTCAGCAACCTGAGCAATTGGCCCATACCAGTTCAATCCTTTTTGGTCCATTCTGTTACCATTTATTTTTTAAAATAGTTTTCTATCTACAGCAAAATTCTTACACCAAGCCTTGTTTTCTGTGGTTTAACTATGATGTCCGAGCTGATATTTTGCCAAATTCTGCCCTGATGTCCACATGGATCAATTACACACCCAAGGACATCTGGTGAACTGCCATTCCCTTCCATACAATCCCCAAATGCTTGTTTGGATGCCTGAGTGGGAGCAGTCAAAGCACATAATTTGGGACCTTGGTAGTGGAAAATGTTGGCACTAAAGTCTGGCGTAAAGAGCTCCACACAGCCCTGCTGTCCCTCACACGTGGCACAGCATAAACCTGAGTGTTCAGTGACACAGAAAAGCCTCCGTGGAAAATGTAGGGAGGATGTTACAGAAATGAGGTACAAATGAGAACCAATAGTAATAATTTATTGCATAATACATTAACTGGCTTAATTGTTAATTACATAATTATCAGCTGGGTTATCCTTTCTTTAAAAAGCCTCATCTAGCCTAGGCTCCCAATTCCCAGGTTTATGGGGCTGTTAGGCAGAAAGAAAGGGCTGCCATGCACCTGCCCAGCACTTTCAGCTGAAAGTTTGAAGAAGACACTGTGGTTCTGCAGGGCAGCTGCAGGTCTTTCCTCATGGCCTTGTAAACCATCAGCAATCTGGGAACCACAGCTGTAGCACCAGACAATGTCCAAGCTCCTTTTTTCTCCTTCTTAGAACTGAGTTTAAAGTATCTTTCTCAAAAGAGCATGGAATTTCAAGGCAAAAATCTATTCAAGAAGCTGATTCACTGAAATCAGGTGAAAAAATCTCAGGCACAGAAGTATTAATACAGAAACAGGTTGACAGTGGCAAGGTTCTTTTTACTGCTCTATAATTGCTTGAAATAGAATGGTACTAAATTCGTGTTTTTAAAATTTTTGGATGTCATGAAACTCCTGTAATGGGCTCGGCTACATATAAGTAGCTCCTTATAGTTCATTTTATTTCCTACTCTTTTCTTCACAGGTAGTGATGATTTCTCTTTGGGGCATCTGGGTTTACTGCAACACTGAGAGGTAAATTTGGTGCGAGGAGTCAAAAGAGCACTCAGAGCTCCTGGTGCTTGTGTAGCTGCCCTCAGCTTCAGAAACAGCAGAGGGAGGGAAACACACCAAAGAAGGAAACCAGAAAACTGAATTTAAATAGTATGACCCAAATTTTCCATGACTGGCTTCAGCAGTATCTCCTCAGTTGCTTTTATGCCCCTGCTAAGTAACAGCCCAAGAGAGTCCTGTTTATTTTTATGTGAGAGCTCTTTCTGAGGCTGGGGTTTCTGGGCAGGCACAGCTCCTGCCATGACTGATGTTGTAATTAATGAAGGTATTTGGTGAGCTGGGATGTTCCCAGGACACTGCCACACCTCCAACTCACAGCACAGCGAGTGTGCAGCACTTGGAAAGCTGCTCAGAGCAGAGAGCATCTTTTAAACACTGCTTTAAAGGCAGGGAGATGCTGCTGCTGATGGATCCAGGCTTTGTTTTGCTCCCTGAATACTTGTGGTCAGATTATTTACTTTACTGTGCCGTTCAAAAGCGGTGGGGAGGTAATTCTTTGTCTGTGTATTTTTCCATTGATGTTGAGCAGGGCTGGATGATTACATGGGTTGTGCTTTGTTAATTATGAGCACTTAGAGAAAAATCCCATTGCATTGTTGCTGCGGTGGGCGGGTGAGTGTGCAGCCTTTCCAGAACAAATTCCCAGCTGTGCAGCTCCGAGGGCATGGCCACATCACACAATGGAGCGTGGGGCAGCGAGTCCCTGGCGAATGCCAACCAAACCAGCTCCCAAACTGGGAGCAGCAGGGCTGTGTTAGCACAGGGCAGCATTTTGCAGTGGGGATTGTTAATTAGAATGCAGCTTTCTGCTAACAGAGCTCTGCTGCTTCCAGGGCTGGGCCCGGCGTGGCTGCACTCCCTGGATGTTCCAATGTGGCCCCATGACCTTCTGTACCATACAGAACCTATATGCACCTATAAATAATCCATTTGGCTGCTGCTGCAATATCAGATTTGTTATGTGATAGTCCCGAGGCCCACAGGTGGATCAGGGCTGCCACATCCCTCGTAGCCGTCTGTCCTGCACAAGGGGATATTGGCTATCCCAAAGACATGAATCCCAGTCGCCAGGAATTCTTGGGCCAGGATGAATCTCACTGGGCTATTCCTGGAAAGTGAATGCAAAATATGCACGAGGAGTCTAAAGCGAATCAGAGAGGCCACTAAGCACGCAGAGCTTTTGTTTACACAGCTCTGAAACTTTTTCCGTGTGATTTCATGGAGACACCCAGAAGATTCCAAGGTTGCCCTGCACAGCTCTCCCTGCAATTGCAGATGTACCCCAGGCTTTGGGAGATGGGTGCCCTGCTTCACCTGCAGATGTGGAACTGCCTTCCCAGTCTCAGAGACGGCTTTTGCTGGGGATGATTTTCAGTCTGGGTTAAATCCTCAGCTAATAAAAGCCAACAGCTGGATTTCTTTTAATCCCCAAAGCTCTCGTGGTGCTATGGCAATTTACACCACTCGAAAATGTGGCTTAGGCATTTATTTAAAAAAAAAGTCCCAGGCTGCACAGAGCATTTGCAAGAGGAAACCCTGCGTCAGAGCAGTTATATTCCAGATCCCTCCCTTGGAGAACATGCACAAGGTGAAGAGGAGGCAGCCTGCTAACCCGACCTTGTTCTAATTCAGCTCCCTGCGAGACATCAATCTGGGTTTCTGCTTCTGGGATTCACTTGCCTTAGAAACAGTTGCTCATTCCTAGGTTTACCCAGAAGCTACAGAGCTCTTGTAGCTTTTGTTTGTAATTAGAGAGCGAAGTTTAATCCCCACTTCCTGCTCTGTTAATAACAAACCATCAGCTCTTCCCTGCACAAGGGAGCAGCAATTGAATATTGAAAACGCTCTGACACCTGGCCTGCACACAGGGGTTTTGATCAATAGATCTCAAAACACTTGGCAAAGGAAGGAAGCAGCATTTTAATTTCATTGGAACTGAAGCACAGGGCTGGGACACTCTGCAATGCTCCTGGCCCCTTGGATTACACTGCACCAGCAGGAAAACATGCCCAAGAGACAGGGAATGTGAGGATATGGGATTAGAGGAACTGGTAGTGTCCCATAAAGGACATTCCAAAATACACTGATAAGCACTAAAAAAGAGGTTTAAATGAGGATCTCTGAGTTCTGTTCGAAGGCTGAAGCTGGATGCTGAGAACTGGTGGGTCTGGCCTAGGGAATTTTTATGTGGCCCATTTTAGAAATAGAATATTTGAAGCTGTGGGCAGGAGTTTGACCTTTTCCTAAATCACTCCTAAAAAGAGTTCTTGAACCCTCCTGCATCTTTAGCTGCATCTTTATCCCGAAAGCATTAAAACCCCTGTTTGCCTTAAAAATAGGATTTGTACCTCTCAGCCCACAGAAATGCTCGCTGTCCAGCTTTTCTGGCTGTATCGTTCACCACTCAAAATCCACTGTTAGCAGCTCTGTTATTTAAATCTGTCTGAATCCTGGTGACAAACTGGCCTGAGGATTTCCTGCCATGAAAGGAGTTTGTTTTTTTCCTGCAGCTTAGGGACGAGTGGTGTTGAGCAAGAGGATTTGTCAGCTGATTCCCTTCAGACATTTGTTATCATTTGGTGGGAAGATGCAGAATTTACTATTCTCAGCACTAGGCTGATCTACCAAATTTCTCTGTGTTCCTGCCACGGGTTGGGGAGGGGGATGTCCTTATCTTTGCTCCTTGGGAGGAGTGGATTGGGCATGAATTGTAGGGTCACTGCACTGATGTGCAAGCACTCAGTTAGTGCAGGCAGGGGCTGCAGAGGTGACCCCTGGGGGAGACCATGTGCCTGTCACACCCCATCACATGCCAAAACATCAGCCCCACAAAGGAGCACCCGGTGCCCTTGCTCAGATGTGTTTAAGGAAGGGAAACAAGGATTTGGGGTGGGCTGAGTAACCCATTGTGAAAACAGAGAGGTCGAGACTGTTGTGCTTGGCTTAAAAGGGAGGGCATGTAATGCATTTAATTGTTTGTGTAATTGTTCGTGTTTTCTTTTTCTTTCAATCCTTGTGTCAGTGATTAGAAGTTTATGTTGATGGGCAAAACATTCAATAATTCCCCAAATGAAAACTTTTGCCCATGGCAGAGGAGGGGAGGACTACAAGGAAAAAGCCAAACGTGGTGCACTGATCTGTAGAAATGCATTTTGACATGATGATAGCCATGAGTGAGTGTCTTGTCCTTGTAGGAGGGCCTGCAAATGAAATCAAACCAGGCCACTCCTGGTGTAAGAAGTGATGGTTGGTCCCAAAAATCAAACAAATTTGAAATCTGCTTTAAATTGAAGTTTTCCGCCGTGGGCGGAGCGCTTTGGTGCATGGAACAGATCTGGTTGCATAGGGAAAGATCCACAGGAAGGGAAAATAAATACAGCCAGCAGTACCCCCAGAGGAGTCCCACCTCCTGCACATGGGGGGCAGGAAGGGCTGGAGCTGCACTTTGTGTCTGCGCAGAGCAACTGTGAGAAACTCGAGGCACATTCTGCAGTGTAGCGTGGGAACCGTGCCCGCAGCCAAGCAGGAACTCAGGGGAGAGGCAGAGGGAGCCCAGAGCAGGAAGTCCTTAAAGTCCCACACATTTGCCCATGGCTCCACCACGGCCATCCCAGCTGGGTTGAGGCTGCTGGAGAACCCATCCTTTTTACTTCTCTGGCTGTGTCTCTCTGGGTTTAGCAGCTCACCACTCCGTGCTCCCTCTTTCCTCTCCCCATCTCTCCCACATTTTGACCTCACACCATGAAACTGTCAGAGTGAGGAAACAGTTTGAGCTGAAACATTCATTCCACATTACATGATTCCAGATTAAAGGCAGGAAACATTTAACCCTTTGAGAGCCTTTTCCCTCATGTTGGGACACCTTGGCTTTCAAGCTCCTTGCAAACCACGTGTAAGGGGGTGGTGAGCATTGATGCTTTTTAGATGTCTGTTCTTGTCTTACCAGTGGCTCTTCCCAGAACCCACAGCACTGGGATTCAGGAGTGTCTGGACTTTGCAAACTGAACATATTCTCTCAGCCTTACTCATGATTTTTGATTCCTCCAGTGCTGAGATGTATTTACAGTGTGGGGAAAATGTGCATTTCCAAATGTACAAAGAGATGAACCTCTGGCTCCAGGTGTTTCACTCATTCCATGGTTTGAGGTTCAGAAGTGCAAATGGCTAAAATTAAAGCTACAAAAATAGATAAAATGAGGACTTTCAATGATTAGCACTCAGGATTTAGAAACAAAACTTCTTGCTTTCTTTAAAGCTGCCTAATAAATAACTCCCACGGAACAGCACTTCCATATAAAATGTATCATTTCGCAGGCCTGACACAAATATGTATTCTGGGCTTTAAAAGCTCCTCTTTTGGCAGATTAGGGCTCTCCTGAGAGCCAGCTCCTGCTCTCCAGCACAGACTGATGAACACTTGTCAGATATATTTGGTATCTGGTTCTAACTCTTGGCTGCTGCACTTCATAGGTGGTCTTGGCAGCCAAAAGAATGGCAACTCCAACCCTCTATTCCCTGCTGGAGCTTTACCAGCGTCTGCACTGGGAACAGCAGCACCACTGCAGTCCCTCAGGAGCAGAAGTGACTTTGACATGGGCCTGATGGAACCACGTGGGCTGGAAGGTGATGAAGACGAGGGGGTTTCACCACTGCTCCGAACGGATGCGAATGGGAAACTCTAATGGCTCTCCCAGGCCTGGATTCTGGGTTTCCATTTCAGCAAAGCATCTCCAGACGTGTAGTTCACAGCAGCAGCACTTTGGTTCAGCCTCAGAGAGCCCATAGTTCCCAGTAACTCTTTTTTTGTGCATTTGGGCGGTTCCCGCAGATGTTGACCTCTGCCACCATTCCCAGACGGAGGGGTTGGAGCGCAGGCTGTTAGGGCTGAATTTCCACCATCACTTCCTCTACATCCAGCAGCACCACCAGCCTGTCACCTTTCCCAGAGCTTGAGGGAGGGCCAGTCTCCCTTATGGAAAATCAAAGGCAGGCAGGAGAATAATTTAAAGATTTGATTCCTCTTTCATTCCCTGACCCCACTGCTCTTTACTGACAGTCACGGAATTGCTGGGCTGTGCCTTGTCCTGCCGGGTAAAGAATGAAGAGTCTTGTTCATTCAAAATCATGGAATGGTTTGGGTTGAAAGGGAGCTTAAATCCCATCCAGTCCCACTCCCTGCCATGGGCAGGGACACCTTCCACTGTCCCAGGTTGCTCCAAGCCCCAATGTCCAGCCTGGCCTTGGACACTGCCAGGGATCCAGGGACAACCACAGCTTCTCTGGACAACCTCATCAAACACCTTTGCTGACAGAGCATGAGTTTGAGTTCAGGTGCCCAACAAATGTAAAACCACGTTCTTCATCAAAAACAGGGAGACAAGGGATTAGGCTGTTACATTTTCAGTGCGATCCAAATTAGCTTTTTCATCATGGCATAGGAAAATATTGGGGTTTGAAGTGAAATGCAGTGCAGAACACTGAAGAGTGGTGGCCTCTGCAAGCATCTGGAAACCTGGATCACAATCAAAAGTGATATAATTCAACTCTTTCTGTGAGAGTTCAAAGGCAACCTCAGGAAAAACCCAACCTCTGCTTATCTGGTGAGCTTTCTAACCAGCAGAGAAGGTACAGAATGTCTCCAGATTCAGCAAAGAAACCCCAAATATCTTTTCCAAATGACCGGTTACTGATTGTGAGTGTTCTGCATTACTGCCCAGGGAGAAGAAAAACGTCCTTAGGAACAGTCTCCACAATCATCCCTCATAACAGCACAAGACATGCATAGTTTCACCCAGCATCCTTGGAAAATGTGCAGCTTCCCCCTGACCTGCTGGAGGGGATGGGAAGTGTCTGTATGATGAGATCCAGAGGCTCTGTCTTGAAATCCTTTCAGATAAGAGGGAAAATGTAAAAAATGTATCTTCTAAAGAAAAGAAGATTGGTGTGACAGCTCCTGAATGAATTGGATCCCAGGGTTTGCAGTCTATCAGCTCAGCTCTCTGCTTCATATTTGGTGTTGTTCCATCTGTAGGAAAAAGCATTATCATTTAGGATGAACTTTGTCCACTTCATGACAGATAAAATTATTGCACCGGCTACAGATGAAGGGAGACGAGAAGTGGGATTGCTGCATCATTTTCCATGCTCCTGTTTATTCCAAAATCTTCAATAATGGGCTAAAATCTGACAGAGTACAAAATCACCAGCTGTTCTGAGCTCCTTTTCCACTTGCACAGCTGCTTAGAGAAGAGAATCTGTCTGATTAAACCGAAGGGATTTCAGAGGAGAGCAGCAAAACTTAAGAACTAAACAGGTTTAAGTAAGCGATGACTCTGCAGCATTAACGAGCTCAACATTGTAAGCACAAAACAAGGGGAGGAAATATTGGGCTAAGCCAGTGAGAGCTCTTGGGGAGAAGTGGCAGGAATTCAAAGCACAGCGTTGTAGCTGTGCCTTAAAATGCTTTAGGTAAATAAGGTCAAAAGAGTAAGTAGACACTCTTCTTTTGTTATAAACCATGTTTGGAGTTCAAATATTTGGAAATAAATTTTAAACTAACCAGCAAAAGTATGTTTCTAAGCCAAAGGAAGAAGAATTGCAGAAGTTTTTGCTTGCTAAGTTAAATGAGAACAAAGGCATGAATGGAGAGGAGCAAGGAGGGCAGAGCCTGTGAGAAATTACCAAAGGAAGAGTCTTGCTTTGTCTCCATTAGTGATAGATTGGATCATCTTCTCTACCCCATTGTCCCTGCTTTGGAGCTTTTAGAGTGAAGCTGGAGATCTTTTTTAACTTTAATTCCGTGGTTTTCCTGTGTGAGCCCCAGAGGAGACAGGCACAGCTCAGAAGAGCTCCGAGAATCCATGAACGTGAAACACTAGCAAGCAGCTCATTGTGCTCTGCTGCCTCAGGGCCGTCTGCTGGCTCTGCAAACAGAGCAGTGGGATTTTGACCCCAAATCTACTTTGCCAGTGGGCAGAGGGAAATCCAGCAGTAACAATCAGCTGGCAGCCACCCAGTTTGCCTTGGAAAACAATTAGACAACTGTTTTCTGTTACAGAGCAAGTTTCTTTTGATGTCTCAGGCAATTATTCTTTCTTCTCCATTTGTACACCTGACACAAATCCTGGGAGCAGCCAGGTACCTTGGATACAAATATTCCTGTCTGAGCTGTTCACTGAAATCAGGACCTGAAGTTTCCTCTGCTCCAGGTGTAAATGTGGGATCCACACAATTGAGTTTTAAAGGAATGTAGAAGCAAGATGTGAGTTCAGATGTAAGTATTTCAGCCATCCCTATGCAAATGGGGGCAATTCCTTTATTCCTCCTTGGTGATCCTCTCCCGTGGATGCTGAAGTATGTGACAGGTATCTGTGACCTATGGGCAGAGCAATTCAGATTAAGAAAGAGATCTGGCCAAATTCATCAGCAAGTCGCAGGAAAAGTTAAAAATAAAACCTGGTTCTCCCTTCTCCCAGGTCACACCACATTTCCATGGGGAACCACTGGAAATGGGTGAGAAATGCAGCTGGCAGGAGCACAGAAATAACCATTAACAAACATCTTCAGTGACTCCCAAGCCTGTCTTGGTGCTGCTGCAATTGTGAGGTACAGCCTGTCACTGAGGCTCTGCTCAGTCCCTAACACAGATGGAATTTAAGTAACTTTCTCCAACTTTTAATTACATTCCTGTGCAGTACAGCTCACTGTGCTTTGTGCATACCTTGAGGGAGGTGTATGGTCTGGGAGTTGTTGTAAAGAGTCGGGAATTAATTACAAAGGACGCAGGGCTGGAGTTCCTCTCGAGTACTTGCTCAGCTGTGTAACCTTGGGGCAAATCACTCAACTGCTGTGTGCCCAAGTAAACCCAGCTGCAAAGCCATCTTGAAAACCAGATGGTGCACAAAGATTTAAAATGCTCAGGAGAATGATGAGTGATGAGAAAAAAAATTTCAGAAGAAGGAATTCTGCAGCTCACTGCTGTTGGTATTGATTCCAGTGGAGTTAATCTGGACTAAATCAATAGAACTGAGAGGAGAATTTTCTTTGATAACCAAAAATCACCCCACACTCTCAAATCTTTGTTTTTCCTCTCTCCTCTTGACTTTATGGCAGTACTTTCTCTCTAGAGGGTTAATTTTAAACCTTCAGTAGAAGACGTGTTTTTTCCCCTGGCAGCCTGAAGTTTCTAATTCAGGATCAGGTTCTACATGACTAAACTTTGATCTTGTACAGGATTATTTTTAGGCACTTAATTCTATAGCATTCCTTTCTCCCTGCTTTTTGTGCTGCCATTCAGCCTTGCCTCTGGGGCACAGTGAGGTGTCCTGGGGCTCAACTACTGCACCCCAAATAAAAATACTGAGCTTTATTGCCTTCTGTAGATGGTTAGTCCTGACTTAAAACCAGTATTTGTACTCCTGGTCAATGAACAAAGGAAATGCTGAAGTTACTGTAGCAGAATAAATGTTTGCCACATGTTAGTACCCAAGAGAAGACTTGAATGTTTCAATATTTTTTGGCTTTAGTCAAAATGTAGATTTTCCCCCCCCCCCCACAGGAATGTGGGAATACTTATTTGCATAAGGAATATTTTCTTACATAAGGAGCACACAAAGCAGGGTGTCCTAGGTTGTAAGAAGGGAAAAGAATATACTTTAGTGTGAACAAGGAATATTTAAATATGTGACACATACAGGAGCCATTTTATTCACTACTCAGGGAAGACCTTGCATGTTTTTATTACTCACTAATGAAAATAAAATGACAGGTTTGAATTTTGGTGAGATTTCTTCCCAAATCAGAAAGGATTCCAGCTGAAGGAGGAAGTTACAAACGAATCAGACAAGCTGGAGCACAAATACTCTTAATCTTTCATGGAAACCAATGTCAGCAAATTGTCTTCAGCAAATTCAGCCCTTGTTATGCAGTACTGGAGTGGTAAAATTGCTAATTGCTATTCAAAATTTGGGATCATTTTCCCAACAGAAAAATACTTCAGTTTCTGTGGGTCTTGCAAACTGCTCCATTTCATGTTATTGAATCTTTAGACTCAATGTTTGAGCCACTGAAGCTCTAGATTCAATATTTGAGCTATTGAATCTTTACATTCAATATTTGAGCTGTGCTGTTACTAATTGAAAACACTGAAATTCCATGCCATAAAAACCAAAGTGCCTGGGATGATTAACGACACTGCTCAAACACCAAATTGCTAATCAACCTTAATCAAAAGTAGAAATTCCTTGATATCCTTTGAGTCCCTGTTTGGATGATCCAACTTTTCCCCTCCTACTACCACTTGAAACTGAATTTAAAAACAGGTGCAGGTCTTTTGTGGGAATAAAAGACTCTTAAATGAATCAGAACACAAGACATTCTCAGACGAGCAGCTGTGGAAAACAATAAATAAAACAGAAAGTGAGCTGGAGATAAGGCAAATCCAGGTGATAAGGAAAATCATGGCTAGAGCTGTCTAATATAGGGACACAGAAAATACAAAGTACATTTTAAAGCCCTGAGCTATACAAGTACTCATCAGACTCAACTTCCATTTTTGCTGCTCCTAATGAGGAAAAGGTTGATTTAGCTCAGTCTTGCCAGATGAAACTGCAGCTGGGAATGTTCTTCCATATCCATCAAACTCGGGTTTCCCTCCTGTGTTCCTGAGTATAAATCACTGAGCTTGACTTCATTTCATGGTCCTTGAATTGCTCATCTGGTCTGTTTGAAGAAAAGCTTGGTGCATCATGAATTTGCCATGGTCCGAGCCCGTTCCTCCCCACTCTCACTGAGAACAGAGTGCTGGGTGCTCTGTGCTGTGGTTGTTGGTTCCACAAATCAGCTCAGGGGATACAGCCTCAAATCCTTGGACGTGCTGAGGCACAACCAGACGCTGCCACTGGGATATGTCCTGACAGGCTGGGATGCTCTGGGAGCCGTTCAGGGAAGTCTGGCGTTAACTGAAACAGCAAAATAATGAATTCCCCAAGCCAAAATAATGAATTCGCCAAGGCAAAAATTTCAGGCGTCATAAAACCTTTTCTTCTTAAAAAAAAACCCCAAACAACCTAATGATGTAAATATACTTCGTGTGAAGGCCTTGTTTCTTTAAAAGCATTTTGAACTTGAAGTCTGACTAGTTTAGGAGAACAAAATTAAGAGTTTTAAGTGACCTCCTTGCTCTTGATCAGTGCAGTCCATTTTTTGGTGGGTTTTAAACCACTCTGATCTATTTTTCCCTTTTGCCGTGTAAGAAACCTTCAGAAAAATGAAAAATGCCATGGAGAAACTCACTACAAAATGCTGCCACAAGTTTGTATTTTGCCCATTTCATCACTTTCAGAAGAAATCAATGTGCTTTTAAACAAAAATAATCTGAAAAAGTATCGATTTTAAAAACATCTCCTTTTAAAGAGACGCTGTAAGGCTAAAGCTTGCACATGAGCAAATCTCTCCCCATTGCTAAGAACTCTTTCTTTCAATTAATACTTTTCACTATTTATGCTCTTCATTTAAATGAATTAATTAATTTAATTTGCCTTTATTTTCCAGTCTTGCAATGAAGCAAATCTGGTACATTTTGCTCACTCAGGACAGCTCCCATCACTCTCTTCATGTCCTGCTGTAGTTCACTGCCTGTGTTTGGGAATACAACCATTCCCAAGGGGAGTCACATCTCTTAAAAGCAGGATTTCATTGTTCTCATTAACAAACCCCACTTTTTAACACTAAGATATTTGACCGCACCCCGTTCAAAAGAAAAAAAAAGAAATAATTTGGGACAACCTCTTTTTTAAACCACAGTTTCGAAATTCCTGCCCCAGAGAGCAAACCCTGCGAGTTCCTTTGCTGAATGAGCAGGGGCTTTTTGAGGAAGACGTGAAGACAAAATGGGAGAGTCTCTCACACAGCCTGACAGCTGAATTGATGCCCCTTCTTCCCAGCTTGTTGCCCTTTTTATCCAGGGCTCTGGAACGCAATTCCCGCCGACCGCATCAAAGCGTGGTGCCCGATTTGCCTTTGGAAGTCAGAGCCTGCTTCAAACGCCTCTTCAAGTCCTGCATGTTGGGCGACTTGGGCCGGACGAGGTGGAGACCTCTCCTCTTCTCACCATTGCAGCTGCCACTGCTCCTGCTGAGCTCCTGGCACAGCTGCTGGAAGGCCTCGTGCACGCCCTCGCAGTTCTCCCGCGCCGACACCTCGCAGTAGGTCCCGGCCAGCTCGCTGGCCAGCTGCAGCCCTTCCTTGGAGGACACCTGCCTGGCCCGCAGCAGGTCGCCCTTGTTGGCCATGAGCAGCAGGGGGATGTTGGCGTTGGGGTGGATCCTGCGGATGTGCTGGTGCAGGGGCCGCAGCACACGGAAGCTCTCGTAGTCCGTGATGGAATAAACGAACACGAAGCCGTCGGCCCAGTAGATGGAGCGGTTTATCTGCTCCTGGCAGCAGATGGTGTCGGTGTCGTCCTGCAAAACAACAGGATTTGGGTGTTAGGAAACACGGAGCAGGGAGCAGAGAGAGCAAAGAGCCCCAGACAGAGCTCAGTTTGAACATGGGGCTGTTTGTTAAAGTACAGCCAGGAGCCTCTCTGGATGTCCCAGTGGAATTCTCAGTGTTGGTGACACTGTGCCAGGTTGTCCAGCCTGGGCAAAAGGAGGTTCAGGGGGGACCTTTCACTCCCTACAGCTCCCTGAAAGGAGGTTGCAGCCAAGTGTGGGCCAGGCTCTGCTCCCAGTGACAGGACAAGAGGAAACAGCCTCAAGCTGCACCAGGGGAGGTTTAGGTTGGATATCAGGAGGAATTTCTTCATGGAAAGGGTGATTGGACATTGGAAGGGGCTACCAGGGAGGTGTTGGAGTCCCCATCCCTGCATCCCTGGATGTGGCACTCAGAGCTTTGGGCTGGGGACAAGGTGGAGATTGGTCACGGGTCGGACTCAGTCCTGGAGGTCTTTTCCAACCTCAGTGATTCCATGATTCTGTGATCCCACACTGCAGGAAAGCAGTAATGTGGAGTGGAGAGGGGTCAGAGCAAATTGGTTGAAGAGCCAAAATACTGCTTTGAAAAGTTAGTTCTATATTCTCTTGTACCCAACCAGTCAGAAACTCACACTCTTATTGTGGATGAAATTGTGATGGGCACAGTGAGATCATTAAAAATCCATCAGGTTTGTCACACTGTGACAAGTGAACAGTTGTCCCCCAAGGTGACTTTGAGGGCTTTTTCCAATCCTTTATTCAATGTCTCCATGGACAGAGGCTCTCACTAACTCTGTCTGGTGAAGCCTGCCAGGTTTTCCTGCCTTGCAGGTCTCCGGATAGTCAAAGTTATTTTGAAAAAAGCGATTTGCTACAAAGAACCAATGACCACAACTCAAGATCAGGTGCAATCCCATTGGTAATTTGCAGAGCAGGATGGGTTTATATCATGTTTTGCAGGTCACACATTTGTTGATTCCATCACCACTCCTATTTAGAGCCCCAGCAACCACCAGCACTGGGATTACAAAGCTGAGTACAACACTGTGGGCTTTAAAAGAGATCAGCTCGTTTGTCAAGAGGAAGCTATTTCCAGCTAATCCTCTCCTCTTTGTTATCCCTGCTGGGATAGGGATAACCCAGCCAGAGAGGGAGATGCCTGCTGCAGCCATGCTTGGTCTGGAAGAACTGACATTCCTGTCAATATTACAGCATTTCTGGAACGCTGTAATTTTTTTTTTTTATATCCAACAAGCATATTCTGTGTACAGCTCTTCATGAAGCTGGTAGAAATTGCGTTATTTTAAGGGGAGTTCAACATCACAAATACAGAGCTCAAATTTTGATTATTGCTAAATTCTACCCAAGAAATTTTCATCAACTTCGGTAAGACTAAGAGAAAACATGTTCCATTATCTATTAATCTACAGAATACATACTGACATTAGTTTTAACAGAATTTAGTGCTCAGCACTCTCCCCAAACAGATCACTTTTATTTAGAATCATTTATTTAGATCACTTTTATTTATGAATTATAAAGCCCAACTTCAGAAAGCAGAGGTGGAAAACAATGAGTAAAACTGATCCGTTTTCCTCTGGTAGATCAGACAGTAAAAGAAGAACTACTGACAAGCTCTTCTGAGAGAAGGAGGAAGTAGAATTTCTGAAGGGTCAGAGTGTAAATTCAGCTTAAAACTTTCCTCAGGAGTTCTGCCAACCAAATGCCCTTCATAAATATTTCATTATTGCCCCCAGAGACACTGGCTCATCACACCTTGAGGTTCTTTGCCTTTGCCAGCTCACTGAAATTTCACTGTGAGCAGTGAAATTGCTTATCAGATGCTCCCCAAAACACTCAAACCCCAAAGCCCAACACAGGATGATGAAGAGGGATCCTGCCCAGCAGCTTGTTTGGAAAGGTTAATGAGAGTGAACTCCAGCCAGGCCGGGGCAGGCTGTGGGAAGAAGGGCAATTTGCACTGTTGGGGTCTGGGTTGTAGCCAGTCTGGGGATAATTAGCCACTCTCCATGTCCTGGAAGCATCTTTTCACCAGCAAAACCCTTTCATGGCAAAAAAAGCAACTAATTGCACTGGCAAGCCCTGAAAATGGGTTTGGAGAAGGTGCACATTCAGAAAGCCCTAATGAGCAGAAATTCTCTGTTACTCCAGCTAGGCCCACCCAGGAGTGAGAGGGATGGATAATCCCAAGAGGAATGCTTTATTCAGGAAACCAAAGGCTACTTTTTAAATGGAAATCTCTGCTCCAGAATGAATTTTGAAACACACAGGCGTTTGCAGTGTATAGGCCAAGCAGCAATGAATCACCCAACAAAGCCACTCATCTGCTTCTGTTTCTCTCTTACACTTTCACATCTCTGGGGGCTTGAATCCCGAGGGTTTCCACATGATTTCCTCCTGAAATGCTGTGCTCTGCCTGCAGAGTGCAGGAAACTCTCTTCCTTAAGGATTTTGATAAAAAGTCCAACCTTTTCTCAGTCTTAACCTGTTCTGACACAGTCTCTTCAATTATTGCATACATCATTTGAAGCAAACACATACAGGGTGAGATAAGCATGTCTGTGGGAGATCTTGGGACAGCACAGACCTTGGACATGGACAAAGAAAATGAAACTCTTTCTTAATTAAATTAAGATCATTTCTGACTAAGAAACCTCAGCTTCTGGCTTGACTAAACTTCGTGCAGCTCTAGAGTCACTGGACTATAGGGCACAGTATTAATTTAAACAGGAAAACAGCATCTATTGGGTCTGGAAAAGGGAGTTAAATTATTCCACTCCCTCCTTTCTCCATGGGACAGCAGAGAGAGAGGGGATTCCCTTTGTTAAGTGTTTATCAGGCAATCCCAGTGGTGCCCAATCACCCCCCACAGCTCCTCTTTGCAGGGCAAGCTGGCAAAGGCCTTTGTGCAGTTAAATCCCACTTGAATATTTGGAGAGCTTCCACTGCAGCTTTTGTTTGCTTCTGAGTGTCCAGAACAAATGAGGGCTCCTGCCCTCTGCTCTGTGCACCCCAGCACAGCAGAGAGTGGGACTTGAGCAAAGCTTTCCCCTTCAATCCACTTCCAGTCATGAGAGCAGCTGGAAATGGGAACTGCAGGAGCTTCGCTCATCCCGTTCTGTAAACTCAGGATGGAAGAGTCCTACAGCACAGAAATGCACACGTGGGGCTGTGCAGGTGAAACTGGGGGTGCAGAGCTGTCCAGGAGCAGCCTGCCACACGAGGAGAGAAGGTGGTGTTCCCATCCTGACCTTTATTCGGCCAAGTCTAAGTTTAGACTGAGGTTAAGGCCACACCTAGAAGGTTATGCTCGGTGGTGCAATGAGAATGACTAATTCTATTATGAAATTGCAATTATCAGTCTCTTGTGATTTCCACCATTCATGTAACCCCAAATTTCACTACATTTCCTGCTGCTTTGACACTATTTTCATCCTCTTGTTCTGCATGTGAAGCAGATCTTCAAGGAGAGACATCATAAATCCTGCTTGGAAAAGTATTTCTAGAAAGAGGCTCCTAGTAAACTATTAAATCTAGAATGTAATAGAACCATAGAACCATTAAGATTGGAAAAGATCTTTACTATCATCGAGTCCAACTATCTAAAACACTGTGAGAAAAAGGAGTGTGATAAATGCTAACACCTTAAAAAAAAAAAAGGAATTAATTACATTTAAAACCCAAGTAAGGAAAGCAGTGCAAAGCACCATAGCTGGAAATGACAACTGCTGGGGAGGCCTGGCCCCTTGGAAAGAAACACTTCTCTAAATCTGAGAGACTTTGGGTGTGGAGGAAGGTCCAAGCTGAGCCAGCTGGGCCTCTGGGCAGGTGAGTTTTCTGCCATGCAGGGACAGAAACCACTTGACAGAAAATAAAACAACCAAGGAGTGAGACAGATTGTGATTTTACTGCTGTTCAGAAGTGTGTTGGAAAGAGATTTGTTTTAATTTTGACTTAGTGCTGAAGGAACCTGATTTAACACCTTCAAGAGCTCATTTTGGTGAAGTTTAAGGTACTTTGATTAGTCTTGGGTTTGAGCCTGGGTGTTTTCCTGCTGCTAAGTGGAGTTAATTGCAGATGGAAGTGCTGGCAACAAACATGAGACAAGAAGTGTGTTGAAAAGCACAGAGCAGTGGTTTTACCTCCAGTGAGACAAAGGGAGTATCCTGCACCTGCAGAGAGATCTGCTCCCCATCTATGGTGAACTTCCTGGAATACAAAGCACCTGGTGGAGAAGGAACATCGTTAGTCAGGGACTGTAACAGGGAACCAAAATACAAAGGGAAGGCAAAACGGGACTGTAGAAATCCAGAGTTTTGAGGTTTGGGATGTGGAGCTGCCTGTAGAAAAGTGAACAGCCCTGGAGTGTTTGTGTGGCTGTTTGCTCAGTAAAGTGAGGCTGTGTTTGCTGTGTGGGGACATGTTCTGAGTGTACAGCCAGCCTGGGGGCTGGGAAAGGGCCACTTGGCATTGAGTCACATACTCAAAGTGGGCACATAAATCCCATTCAGGTTTTCAATCCATATGAACTTTAAATATAAGTGCAGTTCACATCTTATGATGTCAAACTAAGACATCCAGGTGTGGTCTGTGAAAGGAGTGAGTGTTTCCTACTGCATTTTTCTGAGTGCCTTTAAAAAAGGAAAGTGCTCCAGTTTTGGACACAGAGTGAGTGACTGTGTGTGAATCCCCCAGGTGCTCTTTGGGGTTTGTGTGATTTTAGCAGAGTTTGGTTGAAATCCCCAAAGACTGGACACTTGAAACCTGACTTTGGTTAGTCTGGAGGACACATATTCACAGCCAAGTGCCAGTTCTACCCACCTAGGCCTGATCCAGCTCTGATCTAACCCCTGCTATCCTAGGCTTGAACTTTATTTTGTTACTGCAGTGTGAGCTAAGTGGCAATGAAAATTTAAGTCTTGATCTTCTGAGCTCTCTGTGGCTGTGACAAGGACAGCTCCAGAGGTTGATACCATCATCATTTTTCTTCAGAACTTAACACAAGTCACGTGGGGGTGTGAAGAAATGCTAATCCACAGCTGCTGTGTACAGCCCTTCTGTCTTGCCCCAGTACAATTGTCGCTGCTGCCTCCAGAACAATGTCAAACGTGGACAAATCCACCCACTGGAGAGTAAGGAATTCAGATTAACAGGGAGCCCAGCTAGTGACAGTAATGCCCTCACTTCTGAAAATCTGCTTTGTTTCAAGGGAACAAGTGATTTTATTCCAGTGGAAAAGAGTCTGAGCTCATAGAACATTTTCAACACAAGGGAATTTAGCACTGAATCCAATATTATCATATCATGGTTTAATACTGTGAGGGGATCCAGCCCTGGTGGGATTAATTTTGTATTTTAAAACAGATCAGATTTTAAGCTGTAAAGATGATTTCATGGGAAGATCCTGCACCCCTGCACCAAGACCAGACAACTCCTTATTCCCATTCCATGACGCCCCACAGAACAAAGAGCAGGTGCTGCCAGGCACTGCCCCTGCTCTGCCTGATGATGCCTGGAACAAGGAGAAGCATTGCTGAGTGATCCCAAAGGCACCACCACCTGTTCCATATTGCTGCCATATTCCCTTCTCCTGCAGCACGGCCGTGGGCCCGGGAACTTAATGAGAAAAGCATGTGGCTCCCAGCACTGCTCTGGCAGCAGTCCCTGCACAGCTCCCAGGTCTCACTTGATGTACAACCTCCCGGAGAAGAGGTGACAGAAAAGAAGGAGCAAAAGTGCAGCCAACCATCGGGGTTACTTGGGGTCAGTGATGGGGAGCTGGAAGGAGGAGCTTTGAGATTGTGTTTCCTCAGATCAAAGGATCCTGTGCTGCTCCCTCCTTCCCTGCTCATCCTGAGCTCAGCAAGCACCTCCAAAGTGAAGCATTTTTTCAGCCCTGCCCACCTTCACCCCAAAGCTGTGAGGCGCCCAATGTGTGAGATGTGCAGTAGGGGTGAGCATGGATCCATCCTACAACCCTGGCCAAATCAGAGTCTGAATGAAACAGTTCACATGAACACTCCCTCTGGATTAAACAAGGAATGAATGGTTGCTTTGCTTGTCTTACGGAAAGACTTCAATTTCAAAGTCTCCCTGGTTATAATAGCCCCTGAAAAAAAAAGGGAATGCACAGAAAAAGTTCTGAACTTCCTTTTACACCCTTTGGAATTCCTCTGCCTTCCCTGGGCTTGCAGGGGGAGCAGCATTGGGGTTTTGTGGTTTAGCTGATGTGTGGGTTGTTCCTTGAGCCTGTGTTTCAGTATAGGTATGTCCCCAAGCAAACCTTTTACTCTGATCCTTTTCCATCAACTTGGGGGAAAAAACCAGCTGAAAGGATCATAAATAATGAGCCTTTGATTTATGGCTTTCATAGCTTGAGGCTATTAACTGAAAATATGCACCTTATGGACACCTAACACCACTTGGCTCTCCTGTAATGTGCACCAGTCACAAAACAGAGTGGATTTATTTTCCAACTCTCTGCAGTGCTGCTGGGGAGAGCAGAACTCACCGGTGTTGGCTTCGTAGTCCCCAATAAATCTCTTTGTGAGAAAGCGCACGACCAGGGCTGCAAAACAATGAGAAAAAGATGGGTCCTTAATGAGAAACCAGATCCATCCTTGCACAACATGTGTAACATCTTCCTGCAGGGAGGAGTCTCACACAGACCGAGTTCATCTCTGGATTGCTCACATGTTATTCTGCAAATGCTGCTCTCAACGCTCACAGACAAAGATCTGGGGCCAGGCTGGGATACCCAATACAGAGTTTTTCACAGCTTGTGTTGGAAAGGAGCCCTCAGATTCAGGGTGGCAGCTCAGCGTGGGATAGGGAGGTTGTTTCCCTGGGATCGCAGGTAAAACAATCTGTGCTTTGCTCTGAAATAATTTAGAAAAAGAGTAGCAAGCCAGCAGATTGCAACTAATCCAAATTTAAGCATTTTATGTCATACAAAAAGTGAGGCTGATGGATGGAATGTTTCTCTCTAGCCTTAAAAACCCTCCTGAAACCCATTAGTGATATCTAATCACACCCAGCAAACAAACTCCATGTGCTCTGCACACTTGGGTCGTGCTGCAGCACCCTGGGCCTTCTTCTTCACCTTAACCTGAGCTGCTTTCTTAAACTCTTTGCTTAGAACCCTTTTTTTCCTTGATAAAACACTTAAACCCCATCATGGCACCAGTAACTTGTATTCCTGTAGTGCTTTGATCTCAGCAGACTCCTAGTAACTTGCAAAAACAATTAATAATTAAATAAAATGGCTTATTCTGCAAACAACTGTTATCATAGATTTCATTTCAAGCAATGATTTTTCTTACAGTGATACTGGGTCACCCTTGAGCACCCTTAGATGAAACTGCCTGTGCAGCTTTGTCTTCAACAAACTAGTTAAAAATAATATGAAGATGTGGCTGCTTCAAAGCCAAAACAATCAAACATTTTGCTGAATCCCATGGAGCCACAGATGTAATAAATCTGATTTGCTCTTAATAGTTCCTGAAATCATGGACCATACATTCAAATGCTCTCTTTACCCTCTTTTCTTCCCCTCTCCTTTGGGGAATAATAAACGCACGTCTCGCACGCTGTGATTTGTCTGCTGAGCATAAAACATTTACAGCAGGAGGATAAAAACCACCAGCCCCACTTTTGGGGTGTGCAAATTTAGCCACAGCTAAATAACTTGCACAAAACCGCATAGAACCAAGCAGAACACTTTTGTGCGTACAAAACTCGCTGCTGGCTCGCGCTGGCTGCTCACACAGCGACAGCACATCTGCCTCACAAATCATCCTGTACATTTCTTTAAAAAACAAAGAAAAAAGGTACATTGGGACAGTTAAGCTGCACCAAATGTCACAGTTTTGGGTCTGCCTGGGGAGCGAAGGAGCTCGGAAGTGCAGCTGCAAGCAAAAGCAGGGAACACACCTGGGACTTACCTGTCTTGCCCACGCTGCTGCCGCCCAGCACCACGAGCTTGAGGATTTTGTTGGGCGCACAGTCCAGCACGGGGTACTCCGGAATGGGCAGCAGCAGGAAGTTGGTGGAGTACTGAGACATCGTATCCTCAGGGACCAGACGCATGCCAGAAGGGATGGCTGCTGAGCCCGGCTCGGGGGGGGAAAGCGGCAGCACGGCTCCTCGGCGCCCGTCCTCGGCTGGCTTCCCTCGGAGGGAGAAGCGCTCTCATCCCACCGAAGCAGTTTTCCCGAGGAATGGGAGAGCGCCCGGCCTCCTGCAGCCGATGCCTCAGCTCAGACAGCGACTTCGGAGAGCCAAAGGGAACTTTTTGATCAGCCCCCGTGAAAACTGACTCCGGCATCCCGCAGCCAATCACAAGTGGGACCGGGACATTCCTGCAGCCGGGCACCGAGGGAGCTGCGCCTGCATCCAGCGCTCCTCGCCCTTTAGCCCTCGCCACGGCCTGATTTACGGGCTGTCCCTCGGCTGGCTGCTAAAAACCCAGATTTTGGGGGGTTTCAGCCATCACGGGAGCGTTTTCAGCGCGGTCCAGCCACCCCCATGCTCTGCTCTAATTCCGCTTTGAATAATCCGGTTCTGCCTGTCCAGTTCCTTTGCCTTTTCAATCGGCTCCAGCTCCACGCTCTCTTGTTCTCCCTGGGCTATTGTGTGCTGCCCCTCCGGAGCCCCGAAGCTGATGGGACCCTGCTCTTCAGGATAACAAACACATTTCCATCCCCCCCCTCCGAGTTTTCAGGCAGCTGTGGGGTATTCCAAAATCCCAGCTGGCGCATGAATCCTCCAGGACACGTTTGATCTGTGAGTCCTAAAGGCCCGCTGGAACGGGGTGGGACACTGCAGGCTCTCCAAGCCTGGGAAAGTGAATTTAGGGCTGATGACAGACTTGGGAAGCGAAGGAAGGACTCGGTGCCTTTCAGTGGGGCGAGCCAGCAGAGGGAATGAAGAGAGAACGGCTTCTTTAGGAAAACTGAGCGGGGTTTTAGGACAGCTGGCGGCTGCAGGGTCTGTGGGATGACAGCCTGTAACTGAGCACTGGCTACAATCAACTCTCAGTTCTCTGGGATAACAGGGAGGGAGGAACACGGCGGGGGGGAGTGACCCAGACAAAAGCAAAACTGCAAATAATATGAAACAGATGTAAATGAAACTAAAAAAATAATGTAGTTGGAACATTCATCTTTGGAAAAACTTCTCGGAAGGGGTCTGCAGGAGCAGGGGCAAGGCTGGCACATGGACTCTGTCGGGCGGTGTGGGAGGCAAGGATGGGAATGGAGGGCAAGATAATCCCCCCACAGCTCATGGAGACCTGGGCATGCAGTTTTGCTGCAGGCACAAGGTAGGCTTGGCTCACTCTGGAGAGGCTGCAGCCACCAAAAAGCCTCTCTGTGCCCAGCTGCTCTCATGGCTCTGCTCTGACCCACAGCATGCACCTGAGCCCTCCCCAGCAGGGTCCAGAGCCAGGGGTGCATTCCCAGGGGATGGGAAATCAGGGCAAAGCTCCGGATCACTGCCCCTTCCCAAAGCACTGATCCCAGTTTCCACGCCAGCATCACAGAGGATGTGCTGAGTGTGAACTGCCCTTAGGAAAACCCAGTGTTGGGGCACAGCAGTGCAGTGAAATCAGCACAAGAATCCCAAGATTTATGGACATGTCACTTTTCCAAGGCTCTGTTTCCCCTCTAAAAGCTCCTTGTGCAGCAGTATTTGTGCAGGGATGCTGTGCAAGCTCCCGGTGTTGTTCCTTTGACCATCCTGGCAGCTGATGAAGAGGTGGAAAAGGTATCTGGAGGCTGATGCAGCTCATGGAACTGCGAGGGAGCTGCCAGATCCTGTGTCTTTTGGGACGTGGCTCCTGTGGGAATGGTTTGCAAATCTTCCAGTGTCAATTTGCTTCCAGATTTTTGCAAAACCCCAAACACTGGAAAAAAAAAAAAAACAACAACTTTTCCAGGAAATTTCATTACCGGGCTGCTTTAATCTCACACAAGTTTTGTAAGAAGAGGCAAAATGAGAGGAGGAATAGGGGAAAAAGCTCCAAATCTTGCGGTCAATTAATAGGGCAGCACTTTGAAATGCGTTATTGAGCTGGACAGTGATGAATTTGGGATTAGTTAGCAGCAGTAAGTCACTGTCTGCCTCTCTGAGTGCTGGAAGCTTTGTTGCCATTTGCTATTAAAAGCACATGTTCGTGAGTAATATAAAAACATTCATCACGATAGTCCTCCTCCAAAACCAAACAGTCATAGATCTGTCAGCTTCCAGGTGGCCAGAAGAGCTTCAGCCCAGCGAAAAAAAGCCAGATAAGTTCAGAAAGATCATGAAGAATATTCTATATGAGCAAAGACATTCCTGGAAGAAAACAGCTCTGCTGGCTTGCTCCAAGAGGGAGGCACATCCAACTGAAAAAAAAAAGTTAAAATCATTTTGGGTAACCAAATGTGGTGCTGAGGAACACAAAAGGGAGTCAGCCAGAGGCAGATAAAGTTGGAGGGTGAGCTTTGGGCTGGATAAATGTGAGGCAGACAAAAAGAATGCAAACTGTGCTCAAATGATGCTGAGCTTGGATGTGGCACACGAAAATCAGGAGCCACAAGCACGGGCATGGAGCAGCTGCTGCATGACGAGGGACAGGGAAGCTGCTTCCCGTGTGCTTGCAGGGATGGATCTGGTGCTGACACGGGAGAGGGGATGTGTGGGGGCAGGAATGAGACAGCAGTGGTGGAGGAAATGTTGAACTGCTGCTTTTGGCAGCCCTGAGGGCTTCTGGTTGCTTAAAACCAATGTGAAAGCAGTTTTAGGCTGCATGTTGGAAGCAGACCAGTGGAGTTGCAGTTCCTTTGCTAGTATGGTTCAATCTGAATTTCTTCTGCACCAGCCCAGGCTTCTTGTGCTTCTCCCCAAAGCTTGTTCCTCCAAGTGCAGGAATCTCTGTGCAGAGAGAAGAGGTTTTAGTGCAAATAAAACTTCTCCCAAAGTTTTCAATCCATTCTCAAGCTCCCCCCTTCCTCTTAACTTTCAGGCTCTGATTCTGAAAGGGCTCAAGTAAAATATAGAACCGAACCCAGAGGTTTTCACAGGTGACCCTTATCTGATTTTCTAGATTGCCAGAAGAGCCTTTTCACTGAGTGAAGCCATGCAGAAGGATTCACACTCTCTGAGATTGTATAACCCTTGGCATGCAGAAGAACAATTGTTTTTAAAGGAGATTTTCATTGTTTGTGCACAATGGGCTTATATTTAGCCAAGAAACCCATGTTTTAAATTCAAATTCTCTTGGAAAAACAATCGCTTAAATTAGAGAGGGAATGTTTGCAAAGCCGAGAGCGACTTTGGAAACATTTGGATGGTTCTGGAGGGTTCACTTTACCACCCCTTGGGTTGCTCATGCAAGGATCTGTGCCTTTGCATGGTGCACAGAGATTGTTATTTCCACACCAAATCTTTTACAGATTTATTTACTGCTCTGTGTTGCTTTTGGCTCTGTTTGTTATAAGATTTTCTATTTATATTGTTGTTGGCCCTCCTAGACATCTTCAGAGACAAAGCTTGCTAAAAATAAAAATATTTGCCATGACCATAGTGCCTGTCACAGGAGGACGTCAGAGTGCTTTAAAACTGGTTGTAATTGTTCCTCACGGATTGTACAAAAGGAGTAAGAGACAAGCAGAGCCAGAGAGACCTTGCTAAGATCCCAGCATGTTGGGAAAATGTTTCTGCGTCTGCCTAGCTCTGACAGAAATTATTTGCCAGTAATGAGTATTTTGGACCAAACCACTACACCCCCATAAGTCCATTTGTAACCGTTACATTTGCCTCTGCTACATCTTTCATAGAAGACGTTGATGTTAGGGGGACTTGGATGGGGAAACAGGGCTCTTGTCTGAGCAGAAATGGGAAATGTGGCTGTGGGGAAATGCCAGGGGCTGGGGCAGATGCTGAGACAGAACTCGAGGCTGGTGGCTCGTGCACACATCCCTGAATTGACTCCAACCAAGTTGATCCCTGCAGCTCTCTCTGCCCCTCTTTGTTGCAGACTCAGGGCCCAAAGGTCACTTCTCACGCTGCACTCAACAAAAATTGTCTTTTAACCACCCTCCTGCTCCCAGTCACCAAATACCTCAAAGCTGGGAAAGGCAAAAAAGGAGGAGACAAGAAAGGAACAGAAAGGAACAGAAAGGCTCGAAGAACCAGCCTTTGTCTGCGTGCTCAGAATCCCACCTTGCGGGGTTTGAATGAATTAAAAATGCATCTCTGTGCTCCAGCAGTGACCCCTGAAGACATCTGGGGACCAGACCACAATTTTAGCCTCATCATTCTACTCAGCACCAAGTTGTTCTGATCCTGAGGCCAAAGGGCAAGGAAATGTCCTCAGATGCTGCTGCAACAGCAGTGATAAATCATCTTTGATTCTATTCTGGGATGTGAGAGCGATGAACATTTAAATGTGTACTTCAGTCTGGTCAAACACTGTCCACATTCCACAATTTCTGCATTTCCTCTCCCTAATTTTGAAGCACCACCATTCATGGCAACTCTCTGAGCATGTGACCCTTTTCACTTTTGGGATATTTTGTAAGAATTGGGGGTTTTTTTGTGTTCCTGAAGCCTGTCCCTGGGGAGCCTGTAGTAGATGAAAGTCCCACGTGTGTACGAGAACATCACTGCGGGTGAGCAGCTCAAATAGGATGGAAACATCTTGGCCTCGTGAAAAAGTTTCTGCTTTGGAAACAGAACCCTTCTCCCTTCCCCACAGATATTCCCACAAGGTCAGGGCTGCAGCGTGGAAACAGCCCTGTCACTGCCGGGATTGTGAGCAGGGAGCTCCCAGCCACCCTCAGCAGCGCTTCCAGGAGAGGATGGGATCCCTCCAGGCTGGACACGACTCTGCATGGGGATCAGTCCCTGACAAGTATTTCTGCCCAGCCCTCGCCGTTTCCTGCGGGCTGTTCCCTCTGAGATGTGTTTGCTCTCGGGGCGTGTTGCAGGACGAGCTCTGTGGTGTCTCAGGAACGTTTCCCACTCCGTCCAACCTGGCCTGCGACACTTCCAGGGACAGGACATCCCCAGCCTTCCTGGGCAGCCTGTCCCAGTGTCTCACCACCCTCACAGTAAAGAATTTATTCCGTATCTCTAACCTAAATTCCCTTTCTTCCCGTTTGTACCCATTCCTTTGTCCTCTCAGTGCAGTTCCTAATGAACAGTCCCCCTCTGGCTTCCCTGTAGCCTCCTCAGACACTGGAAGGTTCCACACAATCATCCGGTCCAGCCCCTGGCCCTGCACAGACACCCCAAACCCCCACCCTGGGCATCCCTGGCAGCGCTGTCCAAACGCTCCTGGAGCTCTGGCAGCCTCGGGGCCGGGACCATTCCCTGGGGAGCCGTTCCAGTGCTCGCTGGAAGCACTTTTTGCCACTTCAGGTGCTCCCCAGGGAATCCACGCTGCCACAGCCCTCTCTCGACCCCTGGATCCAGGGCTCCGGCAGTGCCCCACATCCCAGGGCTCCTGGATCCAGGGCTCCCGAGGGATTCTACAACCGGGGGCTGTCCCACATCCCGGGGCTATCCCACATCCCGGGGCTGTCCACGTCCTGGGGTTGTCCCATATGCTGGGGCTGTTCCCCATCCCGGTCCCGTTCCCCGTCCCCCATCCCGGTCCCGTCCCCCATCCTGGTCCCCATCCCCGTCCCTTTCCCCGTCCTGTTCCCTGTCCCGGTCCCTGTTCCCCGTTCCCCGGTCCCCATCCCGGTCCCGTTCCCCGTTCCCCGTCCTGGTCCCCGTTCCCCGTTCCTCATCCCGGTCCCGTTCCCCGTTCCCTGTCCCGCTCCCCGTCCCCGTTCCCCATCCCGTTCCCGTTCCCCGACCCGGTCCCGTCCCGGTCCCGTTCCCGTTCCCCGTTCCCCATCCCGGTCCCGTTCCCTGTCCCCCATCCCCGTCCCGTTCCCGTTCCCCGGTCCCCGTCCCGGTCCCGTTCCCCGTCCCGTTCCCGTTCCCCGTCCCGGTCCCATTCCCGTTCCCCATCCCAGTCCCGTTCCCGTTCCCCGTCCCGTTCTCCGTCCCGTTCCCGTTCCCCTTCCCCATCCCGGTCCCGTTCCCGTTCCCCATCCCGTTCCCGTTCCCCATCCCCATCCCGTTCCCGTTCCCGTTCCCCGTCCCGTTCCCCCCGGACCAAGAATGCCTGGGAACGGTCGTTGCGCGGCGCGGGCGGCGCCGTTTCGGCGGCGCACGGGCCGGGCCGGTTTGCGGGTGCGCAGCTGGCGCTGTCAGTCGCGGCCCAAGATGGCGGCGGCCGGGGGCGGATGGAGGCGCTGGTGACGGTGCGGAGACTCGCCGCCGTCTGTACCATGGTGAGAGCCCTCGCGGCCGCCCGGCCTCGCACAGCCGCTCCTGAAGGGCCCCCGGCGTTGTGCCCCGCGCTGAGCGGCGGGGAGGGCTCGCCCGCCGCTCCCCGGCGCCGTGCGAGCAGCAGAAGTGGTTCAAACCCATCGCTGCGGGAGGCCCCGCCGGCACCGGGTGTCTGAGGGGGCCGGGGGGGAGCGGCTGTGCCGGGGAAGGGCGAGGGGAGCGCGGGGAGCCGCGGCCGGGCTGAGTGCGGGGTGCCAGCCTGGCCGGGGCTCGCAGGGATTTGGGATAATCGGGCTCAAATCCCGGTGGGAAAAGTGTGGGGAGGCTCCGCAGAAATGCGAACTCGGCGCTCCCGGTGGGTGTGTCTGCTGCCGCCTGTGCCCCGAAATGATTTTCGGGCAGGTGGGTGCTGCCTTTCGGAGAGAAAAGGAATTATCGAGCTCTAATTGTCCTTGTGCTCAGGTCGTATTCGGTTGTTGTGATAACTAAGTTCGTTCTAAAGGTTGTTCTACTCGTTTATCAAAGCTCTGCAATTGTTCCACGTGGATGCATGTAACAGCGATCGTCCCTGCTGCCAGGGAAAGAGGCAGGCTGGTAATTGCATGATTATGCAGAATTTTTAATGAAGTTATGCTGCTGTGTAAATAGAGCCCAGCAAGTGCTTGGGCTGGCGCTGGAGCACAGCTGACTCACAGGAAAATATCGCAGCCTGTCAGTGAAACACCAAAAAGAGCGCACAGAGAACCTTCTGTGAGGATTCCCTCGGTCTGAGCTCTGGCAGGGGCTTGAATTCTTCAATTCCAGCAGAGGATCAGCCCGGGGGTGCCCCCTCTGAGCAGTTGGGTTTTCCCAGTCCCCCGTGTTCATTGCTCCAAGGGCAGTTCTCCATCTCCTTCCTGCAATCGTAGCAGGGGCTGTTGCACATCAATTTACTGGGTTTGTTTTCACCTGTGTGTAGAAGGAGCAGGATTTTCCTATTTGTTCTCCATGCCGGTGCTGACTCCCAGTTTAACTCCAGGCCCAGCTGGACTGAACCCAGTGCAAACTGGGTGTTTGCAGTTTCACAGTAACACCCCTAGCATGAGACATTCATCTTTTCAAATCCCTGGCCATGGAAACATCACTGAAAGTCTTTGGGGGAAGATTTCCCAGGACTTTATCCTTCCCTAATCTCACTAAATGGGGTTTTTTTTCAACATAATTTGTGTTTTTTAATTGCCTATCACAGACACAGGTGAGATTAAGGCTGGGAGAGGTGAGTCATGACTTTGCTGTGGAGTTCTGCACCCCAGAGGCAAGTGATTGACTCAATCCGTGGAACATTTTGGATGCATTCCTGAGATCAGCTGACTGAGAGGGCAGATGGAAGGCAGTGCATTTCCCTGGGACTGAGCAGCCAAACCTGAGCACATTCCAGTGGGATTTGTTTTCAGAGACTCTGGCTAAACCTCCCCAGCCTTGGATTCAGTTTGGTTCCTGTGCTTGCCTGGATTGTGGTTGGGATGGTGATGGAAGCTGGGCAGGTGCTTGTTGCCTCCCCCTTCCCTCCTGAAGTACTGTGGGTGTTCTTTTCCGAGCAACTTGTCCATGGTTTATCTTTGGGGAAGCAGGTTCTCCTCATTGTGCTTCAAGTGGAGAATTTGCTGTTTCAGTTCTGTGCAGAAATTGTAGAGCAGTGCTGGTAGCACTAAATAATTGAATGAAATTGGCTTCCAAATTCCTTAATTAGTCATTTAATCAAATGCTGTGGAATCTGTCAGCATCAGTGGTTTAGGTGCATGTGTAGCTTGGCTGAACTTACTGTCAATATTAACATTTTTTCCTTCAACCAGCCCAGCAAATTAAGGTTTGGGTGCTGTATTTTAAAACTGGATCAGTTTATTTGCATGTCCAGCAAGTAAAAATTCTATTTGCTTTGTCATAAAGGAATAAGAATAACCTGAGCCTCCTTTACAAAAACCTTGAAATACATGAACAAAGTCCCTTTGGGAACTGCTTTCTTCAGGATTATGCTAATCTGTAGTGATTGTACAGGACTTGACATATTTTTCTTAGTAAAATATGCAACTTTTACCAGCATTTCCAGTCATCATCTGTGCTCCAGATTGAAAAAGTGAAACCCAGGTTTGTGACATTGTCAGACCCCTCAGCATCGCAGGGACTGCTCTTCCTGACTTTGCTTCTCAGACACTCCATTCCTCTCCAGTATCTCTGTAAAAATTAAATCCAGAGCCTGAACTCATTAGCAGCCGGTAATGAGGTTTAACCTGAATCATCTCCCCCTCCCTAAAAGAACTTCCCCCGTGTTTCAGGGTGGATCAGCTCTGCTGTGCCTCAGGCTGGTGTCGTTTCCTTGGTGTGAGCACCGGCCTTTTTCCGGGATTTCACAACGCGCGCGTGGCAGCTCCAGCCTGGCAGGGACTGGGAGCTGGGACGGGTGCAGGGGTTCATTTGGATGTGACTCATTGCTTGGGGAGGCTGCTGGAAAACACATCCATGGCCAGGAGCCACTGACCCGAGCTCTGCTTCTCTGCCACCAGTTTTGTGTCCTAGCCCTGTTTGCAAGCAGCTGCAGAATTAAGGGAAATGGAAACAGAGAGCACTGCTGAGGCATTTTGCATAAAAAAAATCCACAGTTGCTGTTTCAGCAGTGTTTAAAGGGGGATCTGTGGTTCTGGGGTGAACACGTGGTCACGGGCAGGTGGGAATCCTCTCTTGGCTGAGGAGAGAGTGAGGAGGGCTGAATTCCATGGGTCTCACTGCATCCTCCGACCCAGGGTGTGTTTTCTGTGCTCTGAGACAGTTGTGGAACTGAGGTTTTGAGACAGAACTTGGGGGTTTTGTTGAATTGACAGAACTTTGGAGAAGGAGACCAGAACTTGAGAATGCAGGTGCAAAGCACAGAGCTGGGCTTTTCCTCTCTGGCAGCTTGTGAGAAGTCTGTAGTAAGCTGTGAGCAGAATGTTGTTTTTTGTAGGCAATTAGGGTCACTTCCTCTAGGTTAATGTCTAATTGTTTGTTAAACCAGTCAGACACGCCTGAAGAACTCCAATCCAGGATACAAATTGGGGGTAGCCTTCTATGCTCTGAACCAGGGCATAATTATTGACTTCGTTGCTGGAGGGGAGGTGGCTGCAGCGTTTGTAGGTCCCACATTTCCATTTCCCTCCTGAATAATTTACACCGGGCAGCTCCAGCAGGGGTGTGGTGTCCCTGGTGTGTAATGTCACCTCACTGCTGTCACCTGTAGCTGTAGGACTTTGGTTTAGCTTTATCAGAGAATTAACATTTATAACATTTATTTTTATCACTGAAAGAAGGGAGGGTAGAAGTAGAGCTGGCCAAGCAGATTTCTGTCTCCAGCAGCGCTCTGCTTCTTGACTGACTTGTTAAGCTGAAAGAGGCAAAATATTTGTCTTTGCACTTAAAACCCAGCCTGAGAATAACTGAGAATAATTGTTTTAGGGGGAGAAAGAAATACATAACCCTTTGGAAAACAGGGAGGAGGTCACTTGAAGGTTTTCCCACGTGTTGTTTGTACTCTGGTTTAATGTTGTGTGTGGTGTTGTTTGTACTCTGGTTTCATACTGTGTGTTGATGGGTGTTTATTGCTGCCTTCTCCAGATTTGGGGCTTTTGACAGTTTGGGGCTGGAAGCAAAGCCAGGCTGCAGTTCAGCTGGACCACACAGGTTCTCTTGGAACGAGCTTTAGGATTTTACAGAAGTCCTGAACACATACCTGAGCTTTCCTGCTGTTCTGGTGTGTGCTTTGATTGTCTATAAACTTATAAAATTTCATGCTTTAATTGTCCTCAGGAAAATGAGAGCTCATGAGAGATCCCAACTGTGTTGTGCCAAGGAAACTGGGCGCTACGTGGTTCATTTGTTCAAAGCAGACACTGATCATATATTAGAGGACTTCAGAGCTGCTACAATTTAAAAATGAAGTGTGAATACCTGGGGAAAGATGTTAAAATAACAGTGTAGCTTGTTCAAGAGGTGCTCTATATTACCAAATCTCTCTTGTTTGGTTCTTTAATCAGGATTTAGAGCAAATGCTTTTATTGCCTTGGATTCATCCGTGTTTACATGCACATCACTCACTGTCTTGTTGCTGTTAAAAAAGAAATGGCTTTCAGTGCTTGCTCCAGCAGATGTCAGTTTGGGGGATTCCTACACTCGCTGCCGAAATAAAGGGCAGCACTGTAGATCATTATGGTTTGTTTCTGTACTGTATTTTATATTTTCAGCTCCTTTTATAGTGGATACTTAAAGTGGGCTTGTAAAACAGATGGGGATAAACTTTGTTATGAAAGGACAAGAGGGAATGGTTTTAAACTACAAGTGGGTTGATTTAGACTAGAAAGGAAGGAATTTTTTCCATTAAGGTTGGTAAAGCACTCACACAGGTTGCCCAGAGAAGCTGTGGCTGCCCCTGGATACCTGCAGGTGTCCAAGGCACATGGGATGTGGCTTGGAGCAACCTGGGATGGGGGAAAGTGTCCCTACCCATGGCAGGGATGGCGCTGGATGGGCTCTAAGGTCCCTTCCAACCCAAACTATTCCATGATTTATCCACTTAACCTGTCCTGCACTGAGTTGTGAATATATTTCCCCATTCAGACCCATTGATTGGCCCCACAGCTGAATTTTACTGTTCTGTGTCTGTGTAATGTCTGAAGTTACAACCTATTTATAAATGAAATATAAACCTATTTATAAATCCGTGGTGTTTGGCTTCACCTTCCCTCAGCATCCACTTCCTCACTTTTCACAGCATTGTCCCTGCACTGTTTGATGTGTGAGGCTCCTGATAAAATCTTGCTGCCAGCTCACAGAAGAACAATGCTGGTAAACACTGGGCCTTGCACAGCTGGGATCTGTTTGTGATTGTTCTTTTAGGGGCCCAGAGAGCTGCAGAATCTCTGAGACCTGTGCTGGCAAAGCACCCACTCTTATGTGTGTTACTGGGTCATTAGGAGAAGCCCAAGGTCAGGAGAAATCTTGTGGGTGGAGAAATCAAGTGGATGAGCTGGGAACAGTGGTGATGTGGGAGGCAGTGGCTGAGGAGGCTTGGATGAACTGGGGTGAACTGGGAACTGGTGATGTGGGAGGCAGTGGCTGAGGAGGGGAAGGAGCTGCTGACAAAGGGCACCACTAAGCAGTGGTTCTATTTTTCCTACCCTTTCTCCTGCATCCTTTCCACATGTTCTTTTCACTGGAGCCCAGCTTTGCTATCTAATTTAAGAGCGTGAAATGAGAGGGTTTCACAAGTGTGTGTGCCTTGCTTTGCCTTTGGGAGGTGTGGATCCTGTGGACCTTGCAGGACCAGCTCCTCGTGGAATAAACATGTGCTTGGAAGAGTTTACACAGCACCCTGCATTCATTTCTTTAAAACCACTCCAATTATGGCTTCATAGGAGTAAATTTCTTTTGAAATACTGAACTTCCAAGTTTCTCTGGGTGACATGGCAGCAGTCAGGGTGCTCTGTGAGCTTTCCTCCTGCCTGGAAATGGGCACAGCCTTTCCAGGAGGAAGATTCCGTAGCATTTGGAAGCGTGAAGCCTTGGAAAGTCTGTGACACTGCTCTACCTGCTCCTTTCAAGATTATCGGTTTGTTTGGAGTGCTTATGCAGGCAAAGTGCTACAATCCAAGGCTCAATTTACAGTAATTTGTTATGCCTGGAACGACAGTCTTCCTGGATGCATGAAAAGGGAGCCTTTCAAACCCCGAGCTGACAACTCTTTTTATCTGACTTCAGTGCTCCACAGCCAAGGAGTTTTAAAGGATGGGGAAAGCAACATCTAATCAGTGTTTAGAAGACCATGACGGTGTGTTCTGTGAACTTGCAGCAATACAACCCCAATCTGCTCCATTTCCACTTCCCCCCAGGGTGATTTTAATAGTCCTGAAGCTGGAACTATTATCTCAGCAAATACAGCAAGTGCAGGCAGACATCTGCATCAGCTCATGCAGATTTCTTTCCTGAAAGGTTTTAAGTAGCTCTGGCTTGGCCTACTTGTTTTTGTTTTGTTTTTTTTTTTTCCCCTTTTTGTTTTGATTTGTGCATTCACTCTTAAAACAACTCCTCAGCAGTGGGTTTAAGCAGCTCTTCTAATCTGGAGTGCTGCACGATGGTGTCCCTTGGAGCCTTTTCTGCACAACCTGAAAGCTGCTTCCCAGCTTTTTTTAAATGGTGAATCTTCTCCTACTCTCACTTGTTGAAAAGAAACAGTCAAATGAGGTATTAGAGAGCAAGACTTGTGCACCAGGCATGTTCTGGACACTGAAATCCTTGATGTATTTTTCCCTTTTTTTTTTTTTTTTTTGCCTTTCTTTAAAGGGAAATGTCTTTTGCAGGCAGGTGCTCAGTGGGAAGCAGCTGGTTCCAGTCCAGGAGTTAGGATGGTGTGGAGTCCAAGCCAGAATATCCTTAGGGGTTTTAGTCCATCAGGCTGTTACTCCAGTGATGCTGCACAGCTTCTGGGTGTGCATCCAGCTGCAGTGAAAGGTTAGAGATACCCTGAGTTGCAAGGCTTTAATTCCTTCACTTGAACTGAGTTAGATTAATTGCAAAGAGAGGAATGCATAAAAATCAGGTAATGTGGAAATTAATATTTTGTACTGAGCTAAAAAAATAGTAATTATCCTTAAAGAAAGGCTGAATCTTCAACATTTCATGGGCTGTGTGGAGAGGGCTTTAAATTAACTGATTGTTAAAAGTGAGCTAATGGAATTAATTAGTCCTGGGTGTGTTTTAGACAGGCCTTAAAGCAGCTGAAGGCTGTAGGCAAGCATAGGGAACTAGTTCAAACAGGATACAATGAACAGATAGAAATTTTTCTGAAATTTTGGGAGACACATCCAGATGTTAAGAGTTCTCTTCTGACAATCTGCCACTGCCCACAAATGAACTGTAAGTGGAGCATCTCTGAGGGTATATATAATCTGTATCCATCTAAAGTGGTGGAGTGCCCCAAAACAAGCACAGCAAACGTAAAAAAAAAAAAAAAAAATTGACTTCTTGTAGATTTTGGCAGGATCAGTATTGAAAAAAGACCAAACTGTAAGTTTGTAGTTGTATTTTTGAAAAGATGAAAAGGTCTTTGCCATTTTAGTTATTTCCCTTGTACTTTAAGCAACTGCTTCATCCCTGTTAAAAAAAATAAATTAAAACCTCATGAAGTGTTTGTCTGACAAGTGTTTCTAAATTTCTGTGTCTGCCAATGACACCAAAGAAATCTTGAGTATTTTTTGTCATTATATTGAGCTACTGATGATTATGGAATGGTTCTAAACCCATTGGCAGTTCAAACCTGTGTAATTAGAGCCCCTCAGAGCTTGTCAGAGGTAAATGCTGTGAACTCTCAGGGCAATGGGATCTCCCCACTCGTGACTCTTTCCCTGCTTTGTGGGTTTTCCCCTCATTTTCCAGCTCCAGTGCCCCTGTGCTCACTGTTTGCTGAGCAGCAGCACAGCATTGACCTGATTATTTTGCCAAGAGCTCAGAATAACAGTGAGGATCCTGACCCAGAGCTGTGCAAAGTTTGGTGCTTTTTTTCCCTGGAGCTGCAGCAGCAGCTGCTCCATGCTCAGAAGGTCTCCTCACTCCCTTCTTTCTCTCTCCCCACATGTGCAGAGTTACCTCCAGAGCAGCAGAAGGCAGATATTTGGGAATGGAAATGTGAATTCTGTCCACATGGCAAAGCGTTAGTTCAGGGTAAAAAATGGGGTAGTCCATAGTACCAGTCCACTAAATCTCAGCCAGGGTTTGTGGTGGATCAGGATTTCACTGGAACTTAGTAAAACTCCTATTGCTGAAAAGGGAAAAGGTTGTAACTCGAAGCAGGAACCACGAGGATGCTGGAAATGTGGAATTCTCAGCTGACAGCAGCTCCCGTTCTGAGCTGTGTGGTTGTTATTATTCACTCCCAGCTTTTGTTCATCCACAGCTTCACAAAAACTCTTCAGCTCTGAGGCTTATTCTAATTTCTACCATAAAATTCATTAAATAGAATGTAGAGAAAACGGAGCACTCTTCTTCCTCCTCTCTGATTCCTGTCAGATGAGTGAATGCAGCCTATGAGCCTTTTGTCTGTAAGAGTAATTACAAATCCAGTCAGTTTAAGGTCACCAAGTATTGAAGCCCCTGGAAACTTGATACATTTGCAGTTTCTGAAATCAGTTACATCTAGGCTATGCAAAATACTCATTTTCTTTGCAGGAATAGGATTTTCTTTTTGCTAAAAAGAGCCAATGGTGCCTAATTATCCTTCTCTGTCATCTCCTTTTGGTGCTGCAGTGAGTTAAACTGGCTAAAAAACAGAAGTCTACTACTATTTATTCCACTTGCATGGTGCATTGAACTGGAAATAAATCTTTCAGACTTTGCTACTGAGCAAAAATCACTCAGAACTTACAAGATCTCTCTTCTGGTTTTTGTGGGTTATTCAGTTAAAATTTCAGGAATGCTGTGGGATCACTGCCTCAGTACAGCTTGGTTAGACAGTTCTCTCAGGTAAGGGGGTTTGAAACTGCTCTTTTCAAATCCCTTTTTGCTTTAAAAAATCCAACAAAACTTGCCTTGGCTGTTACTAGTTTAGCCCAATCCTATTTTCTCTGTATCTCATCCAGATCTGAGCATGGAATAGAATCCCAGAATTGTTTAGGTTGGAAAAGACGTCCAGGATGATGGAGTCCAACCTGACAACCCCCACCTTGTCACCAGCCCAGAACACTGAGTGCGACATCCAGTCTTTCCTTAAATTTTTACATCAAGGTGTTGGTGTGATGTCCCTCACTGTGTTGGTATGAAAAAGTGAGGAAAACTTGAATATTAACAATTCCCTCTGCTGTTGTTTGATACTTTAAAATTTGGTATATTAGATTTTTTAAGGGTGTTCTTTGTCTCTTCAATGAGCACAAACCTTCTTGGTCTTTTAATTACCTGATATGCATAAAGTAAAATGACTGCAGCTATGACAGGAAATGTTTTATTGTTGTTTTTTTGGGGATTTTCTTGGCCATTTTTAGCTGTGTGTGTTCCTGCTAAGGTGGCGAGAGTTGAGATGGGCCAGGCAGTTTTTTGTTTTCCTGTTTGGCTGATAATTCCAGAACTGAGGAGGCACAGCCAGTTCTGTGAGTGAGGATTTGAGCAGAAAAGGGCAGCTCTGAGACAACATTTGAAGTCCCGGGAACTCCCAGAAAATTGAAAATCCTGTTTGCAAGTGCTGAAACTTCCATTGTCACCTCCCCCACCAATAGGAAAGTGCTAAATTCACATCTCATTATGTGAGTAAATCACTATTACCACGTCGTTAAATGAGGAGGAAGTTTCCCTCCTTGGGTAGTTGTGTGTTGTATAAATCTGGGTTTATTCCTGCTCACAGAGCTGGGTTTGATGGTCCTGAAGCAGAGCAGCAGAACAGTTCCTTGAGAGCATTTCCGTGGACCTCACAGAAGTCAAGGATGTACTTCTGGGGTTGTTCAAATGTTGTATTTATTTGCCTTGCACCAGCAGTGAGAAGTCAGTTCTAATCTCCTGCATTCATCTTTCTATTCAGCTGTATTTTAGTTTTTAGGGTTTGCTTAGCTGTTCTCTGCCAAGCAAACTCAATTGCTATGGATGAGGGATTTTTTTCATGGCATTTCTTGGTGCTGCCACAATATGTGACATACTTTAGCAAAACCATATTGATTTTCTTACAGTTTTAGATGTTCAAAGTACCACAAGATGCAGAAAACTTTGGCTGTGGCACCACAAAGAGATGCATTTCTTAATTCCCCAAATAATAACATGAATTTCCATACTATGGACACTTGCCACTTGGGTTAGATTTTTAATTCTAGATAAGATGTGACTTTTGTGTTTCCAAAATGATGAAGTGTGGTTTGTTTCTCGTGAGCAAATATTCTTGTGAGCTGTGGCAGATGGAAAAACCTTTTAGCTGGGGTGGGAAAAGGTGTGGAACCTTCTTCTTAGGCTCCATTGCAGCAGGACATGGCTCAGGCTGGACCAGAGTTCATCTGCCCTGGGTTAATTGGCTAACTGCTAATTGAGTTGCAGAGATTCCTGATTGGGAGGAGCTGAACTTTGGCTGCAGTTCTGGAGTTTACCCCAAAACATGACCAAGTGGTGCCCTCACCATAAAGTGGATTTTTCCCCCTGCTGTATCCTTGTTGCCTTGGTTAGTGCAGTTCTCCTGGACCTTGATTCCATGGTGAATCAGCTGTGCTTCTGCCAGGGAATTATTTTTCCATGGAATGCTAGGCATTGCATTTCCTGGAGCTTTTTCAGTGTTTAATTTGCAAGTTTGCATCTTCAGAACTATTTATGATTAATCTGTGATTTTTTTGGATTCTTCCCATAATTGCTTTGAGTCCTGTTCTGGGTTTTTTATGATTTTATGGATTTAAAATGTTCTCTGGCAAGAAAATTCAGAATCCTCACACAATCCCAGAATGGTTTGGGTTGGAAGGGACCCTAAAGCTCATCCCATTCCATGGGCAGGGACACCTTCCACTGTCCCAGGTTGGTCCTACCTTGCCTTGAACACTTCCAGAGATGAGGCATCTATGACTTCAGTTGTAAATAATACATGAAATATAATTTGATTTATTAAGGAAACCTTAATTTCTGAATTGCCTCTGCACTTAATTTACCCAAATTTATAAAGTTTGGGCAGCAGATACAAGGAAACACTTGGAAAAAACTCACCTGTAACCTGTCAGGTTAAGTGGAGAGGTACAAATGGGATACAAGTTGGTGGATTGGTTGACAACCCTGGTTTATGGTGGGTTATTAAATTCTTTATAGCATAGTTTTATCAAAAATTACAATTCTTATGGTTTTATTTCTTTGTTCAGGTATTTATTCCATGTGTTGCTTTCCAACAGGAGCATTTGGGCTGTCAGGTTTCCCTGGTTCTGTGAGGTTTGGTCCCTCCTTTAATGGGCTTTTCTCCAGTGTTTCCCTAAATAATATTGGAGATCATGGAGGGGGCGAGGAAACTCCAGAGAAATTGAAACTGAACTTGACGAGCTTGCAGGATTTACAAATCCTCCTTTCCTAATCACCAAACATGCAGCATGTAAGAGCAAAACAACCTCAAGAGGAGCCAGTGCTGATTTCCAGGCTGAAAATTCTGGAATTTTCACCTTTTGTGCATTTCCATGGAATTTGGATGATCATCTCCTAAGTCAGATGAGAGCAGTGGGAGTGAAGAGCTGAGGTAGCCCTTGGAGATACCCCTGTCAGCAGATCCTCCTTGCTGATGGTTCTCCTTTTATTTAGGTTTGATTTGGGTTTTTTGGGGGAGGATAGTGGAGGGAAAAAGAGCTCCTTGGGAGCAGGGAATGGCTGCAGGGAAACAAATGAAAGAAGCTGCCTGAACTGGCACTGAGTCCTCAAAAATGTTGTGTGTGATTGCTGCTTGAGCAGAGCTCTGCATGTAAATCTGTCAGCACCTTGGGAATGCTTTGTGGGGTTTGTAGTACCCAGTTCTGAGTCTGCCTCATTTTATCTGCTTTGAGAAATGTAACTCACTGTAAATCTGATGGGGGAACATCCAACTACAACTCTTAAAGCAGGTTATTTCTTGGTTTCTCTCCTGGTTTTTAAGAACATTTTTAGTTATTTCTCTGTTAAAGACAATCTGGATGGAACTGTCCTTACAGTCTCTACTTGTGGTTTGTATTAATAGGGAGATGATTAAAATGTTTGCTCAGAGATTAAAAAGCATTGGTAGCTTCAGGGGAATAAATGAATTGAGTTATGCTGGACTGTAATTTTTGGTTTAATGCTTTTCTGAGGTGTCTGAAGGTGGCTCACCTGTGCAGAAGGATTTCTGCTTGGACAAGGTTAGAGTGACTTAGATACTTAAAACAGAATTAGGAATCCAAAGTGTTTGGATTCTACATCAGATGAGCTCAGGATTGTTGGAGCATCTGCAAGAAACATTAAAGAACAGGATGGAGAGGAATGAGGGAAGGCACCAAATCCCAAGATGTTCCCATCCATAAGGTGTTGGTGGTTTGGAAACAGAAAGAGATGCATAAATATAAATGCACTTTGAATATAGAGTGGACCAAGTTAAAATCCAAAATAAAACATTGGAATGCCTTAGCTGTTGCTTTATGTGGTGTTTTCCAGTTGTATCTAAACCAGCAAATTCCATCCTCATTGTACTGCTGGAAACTCAAGGACATGTCAAAATGCACTGTGAGCTTAATACATCACCCTGAAATAAAGGTAGCAAAGCCAAAGCACTTTCAGGTGATCTGAGACCGTGATAAAACTTTATCTCCATTCTTTTAGGGACTTGTAGTCCCACTTCGCTTGTCCATAGTATTTTGCAAAAGAAAGGTAGAAAATTACAGGATAAATTTATTTTTACAGCGTATTCTTGACTAAATTAAGTTGCTCTTTCTAGGTCACTGTGGCTAACCTGGTGTTTTAAGTGAGAACAGTTGATTGTGTTAATTTTCAAATAAACTGAAATGCAGAAAACCCTTCTGTTAGATCAGATAATTCCGGCTGATGGAGTTGAGATTTGAAATGAAACCTTGGTACATTTTTGATAATAGAGCATCGTATTCATTTAATTCTGAAAAATTCAGCGAACACAAGGTGCTGATTTTCAATGGAAGTAAATTCTTTCCTAATCTTTGGGGTTTTTTAGGAAATTCGTATTTTCTCTAACATAAACATTGGTTTTTTTTGTAGGGCGCCAATGCCTCTGCTTTGGAGAAAGAGATTGGTCCTGAGCAGTTCCCTGTGAATGAGCATTATTTTGGCTTGGTCAATGTAAGTGAATTTTCGGTGTTTGAAATGCTGGTTTTTAATTCATATCCTAATTTGGAGCTTAACAGGATTCTCTGAGAACTCAATTGATGAGCACTTCTCACTTAGAGTGGGACTGAGCATAGACACCACATCCTGCAGCGTGGTTATTAACCAAGCTATCATTTCATCTGAAACACAGAAAAATAAGTGTATTTCTTGTAAAGTCTGTGAGAGAACCCTTCCTACTCTGGTACATTTCTAATTCTAAGATTCTAATGTTTAGCTGGAAAGTGGGAGCTGATAAAGTGTGTCCATTGTTCATATGCTGTTCCAGAGAAGATTTTACACTGATGCTGCAGTGCAGGGGAGGTTTTAAAATAAAAATGTGTTATTTTTCTAAAAACACCCTTCTCGTGGGAGAAGTGGCAGTTTTTATGCAAGAGATGAATGACATAGACTGGGTGGATAATTCCTTCGTGTAGTAATACTCCTTTTGGATTTTTGGCAGCCTGGTGTAGCCATGAACCCTCCAAAAAGCTGCATTTTTGCATCTGTCAGTTTGTGTGGCTCTGGGCTGGAGCTGTGGGGCAGCAACTGTGCAGAGAGGATGTTGCTCCTGAGTTAGTTCAGAGCAGCAGTGGTTCTGTGGCATCTTATTTATGATGGGAAAATGCAATTTTGGCATAACTCACTGGGAACAGAATTACATTTCTGTGTGCTGGTCATCAAGGTTGTGTTGAAAGCTGGGAGATGCTCCATCTCTTCACACTCCAAGTAAGGCCAACTAAGTGGTATTTATTGAGCTCATTAGAGACCCCGTTAATAGACTTTGTGTGTGTTTCTAGCAGTTTATATTTCAGACACCCAGCTATCCAAACACACAGAATTCTGTTCCTTAAGTAGGGTGTTGATGGCCATTCCCGAGCTGCTGAGGTTTGCACTGTAATGGCAAAAATGGAAGGCATCTCCAATTGTAACAGAAATAGCAGAGCACTGAATGGTGTGAAGAGGAAAAACAGCATCCTAAAAATAACCAGAATTGTTAGAACCACATCCATTCTCTGTTTTGAAGGGTAAAATATGACTAATGCTGTTGTGCTTCATTTCTTGCAACTGGCTTTTTCAGGGTGCTTGTTCTCACGCCGTTGTTCTGCTGAGCTTTTTCCGAAGTTATTTCTGGTTCTTTCACGATTTGGAATTAATTGGAGCATTTTAAAGAGGGCAATTTCATGGCTTCAGCATCAGTGCTGTTAAATGTGTGGTTGTGTGCACGCAGGTGTTGAACTTGTGGGCAATGGAGGCCCAAACTTGAGGGTTGAATAGTTATTTAATTTTTGGATCAGTGAGCTAAACCAACCTGGCTCTGTTAAACTGTGTCTAAAGCCACTGCAGAATATGTGGGAGAAGGGAACAGCCTGTTAAAATAGTCTATATGCACTATAGCACAAGAGGGATGGAACAACAGTGTCATTCCAGAATTTCATCTCAGTCTTCATTTTAAGAAGCTCCTATCTTCAAATAAGCCTTCAAACTTAGGCTCCCTATTTTGTGTTGTGTGCAAATTTATTTAGCGTGATGCTTCTTTGTTTTTCTGGGTCACTAACAAGCATCTGAGTGATTCTCTCTCCTAATTCATGTGTTTGTTTAGTTCCATATTTATTTTCCTCGTGTCAATAAGTTTTAACTGTTGTTCCCTGTTGTTTGCATATGGTATCAATCAATGTTACTGGAGCTCTAATCTGGGACCTTTTGAGCTGTATGAATTAAGCTGTTCATTTGCTGTTTCAGTCAAAGTGGTTATTAGCTTGAAGCCGTTCTGCTGCAGTAATCACACCAAATGTGGGTGAACAGTGGCCGTGTCTCCGAGCACGACTCTGTTCTGTAGGCAGATTTTTATGCTTTTTTGGTTTATTTAAAATACGTTGCTCTTGGGATGCAGAACCTCGTTACCAGCATAGCTGGGGACTGGCAAACCCAGAATTTGTTTCCCTTTTTTGAAGCAGCAGCACAATAAATTGCAGAGCAGCAGCTCTGAAGCCGTGGTGTGGTGTTGGGGCTGATAAGCTGATATCGTGGTGTGCCTCCCTGCTCAGCCATGGGGAGCTGCTTCTGCAAGGCCTTATCTCTGCCCTGGCACTGCCTTCAGACAGGCCAGATGCAAACCAGCTGCTCTGTGCATTGCCCTGCATCATATGCTGTTCAAAACATTCCATTATGAGCAGGAAATACTGATTTTATTATTAATTTATAATATGTTTTGCCCCTGGGTTTGGCTCCGTTGGTCAGAGCAGTGCTGATAATGCCGAGGCTGTGGGTTTGATCCCTGTATGGGCTGTTCACATAAGAGTTGGACTCAGTGATCCTTGGGGGTCCCTTTCAGCTCAGAATATTCTGTGAAATTTGTTATTTATTTATTTTGGCCTTTCCTCTCCCCAGCAGGCTCTCCTCTCTCAGAATGAGTAGGGCTGTGTCCAGAAATTCTGATTCTCTGATGAGCCCTTAATTACTTTTTCTGTGTATTCCCAGTATCCTGTGGCTGTTGCCTCCTCTCCCTTCCCTCGCTGACACAAGGCTCAGCCTTTCCCCCCATTCCAACCAGTATTCCCCAGTAAATGAGCTCTGCCAGGTGACTTCTCCAGTTTCACTGTGTGACACTCTTAATGAACAACCTCTTGCTGTCGTTTCTTTTTGCCAACCCTAATCCAAGCCCCTTTGTTTTCCTTCTGTTCTGTTTTTTGACCAGTTCGGCAATACCTGCTACTGCAACTCGGTCTTACAGGCACTTTATTTTTGTCGGCCATTTCGGGAAAAAGTTTTGGCATACAAGGTGCAGCCTCGAAAGAAGGAAAGCCTCCTGACCTGCCTCTCTGATCTCTTCAACAGTATTGCCACGCAAAAGAAGAAGGTGGGAGTCATCCCACCCAAGAAATTTATTTCCCGATTGAGGAAAGAAAATGGTAAATGAATAAATGAGGGGTTTTTTTTAGTGCATTTTTAAGCGTGTCAAATGTTAAACTCAGGTTTCTTTTGGAGCCCAAATTGTGAAGTTTTAGCAGGTTTCTTGAAGATTTTTGCGGTGTGAAGTTCGCCACTTCTGTGCTTGTCCTGTGAGTTTGTCCTTATCTCAGTATCTGTGTTTCTGGACTTGCACACGTCCAGATATTCCACACTGGCATCGTGTTCCCTAGAGGAACAAGTCAGCACACTCCAGGTCATTGCTCCAGGCTGTCACGAACTCTCAGAGGAGACCCAGCCACTCACAGCCTGTTCTTTGCATTTGTGGTAGGATAAATTCCTTAGGATCAGAACCAGTGGTTATTTCCCAGGGCTGTTTGGTGAGGAAAAGTTCTGGCTGTTGATTTATCCTCTCTACTTGAACTTGAAAAGATAACAAACTTCCAGTAGGGGATTTTTGCCCCTTGATGCTGGACTTAATGAGCTAGTGGCCCAAGGAACATGTCTGTATTTCTTTATTTCCCACCCTTTCCAAAGAAAAGAAGAAAATAAACTACAAAAAAACCCCAAACCAATCATGGTTTTCTTCAGTTCTGAGAAATGCCCGAGCTAAGTTTCCTTTATGGTGTTTTTCAGCTGTTTGTTGCAACCTGAGGATAATCATTGAGAGAACAACAAAGTGTAATTCTTCCCAAACTCACCAGTGTCACCAGAGCTGTATGACAGGGGACAGGAGGGAAGGGAAAACAGCAGTGACCTGGCATCAGGAATTGTCTGTAGTTGCTCATTCTCCTCCCTCTCTTCCTTTCCAGAATTGTTTGATAATTACATGCAGCAGGATGCACACGAATTCCTAAACTACCTACTGAACACTATTGCTGACTTACTCCAAGAGGAGAAAAAGCAGGAGAAGCAGAATGGGAAGCTCCAGAATGGCAGCATTGAGAGTGAAGAAGGAGACAAGCCTGATCTGACGTGGGTCCATGAAATCTTCCAAGGAACACTAACCAATGAAACCAGATGTCTTAACTGTGAGGCTGTACGTGCACAAGCAAACCACACCTCTTAGCTTTCTCCCAGCTTCTGGATTGTTTTCCCTAACACTGAGCACCCTTTTTCATTTATTAGGGTAGATGAAATTGCACTGTCTCTTTTAAAATATGGAGCATAGCCTATTTTAGGACTGTATCAGCTCTATGTTCAAAGCAATGCTCATTAAGGTATGTTGCCCAGAAAAAGCCCAGTGTTTTCCCTGTTCCTCCTCCCTGTTTCCATCGAGGCAGCTGCACCTGGCTGATCCAAGCTGCCTTTTTGTCTCCATGTTATTCCCTGTGTCAGTGATTGAGAGTTTATGTTGTGTTTCTACATGAGAGTTGCTCTTAGTTGAACTCTGGGATGAACTGAGTTGCTTGAACTGGAATTCTGTGCTTGGTGCTGGTCTTTGGCCACTCTATTTGAGAGCAAAAAAAAGTGCCATGAAATCTAGAATTAGAGCCACACCACCTTCAGACCAGGGATTTGTAGTTAAGTCATATGCTCTGATTTAATGGTGCTAAAAAAAAATGAAAACCCAGATGGGGAGAGAAATAAAAGAACCAAGAAGTGATTACAACAGAAAAAACTGTTCTTGGCGTTTAAAATCTAAAGTTATGGCTATGTGGTGAGGAGAAGCTTTAAAAATGACATTAATAGGATTCTGTCTCAAGAATTTTACAGTGAAATGTGACTGTTCCACAAATGGAAAGATGGTTTTCCTCCCTGCTAGCCCATTTAATTGAAGAGCCATCTGCCTGTTTCTGCCTTGCCTCTGAGTATTGACTGTTAGACCCTGAAATGCAGCAGAAAGCTGGATCAGGCTGCAGAGAAAATGGAATGTGGTTAAAGCTTCTCCAGTGAGAGCTCTGAGTGGTTAAAACTGGGGTTTGCCAGTGAAATAATCAGATGTGGCTTGAAGTCTCAAGGGGGAGAGATGTTTCATGAGAAAGGGTTTGGGGTTTTGTGCTTTTTTTTTCCATGGGTTTTTGGTTTGGTTTTGTTATTGTTGCTTTTTTTTTTTCTTATTTTTTTAATGCTCCTCTTCGGATTTTAACACCACGTCAGGTTATTTAATCAGTTTTAGTTTACCCCAAGAAAAGGCCTCTGTGTGTGTGTGTACATTTCTTTTTAATCACGTTGCACCATGCCAGAAATGGTTAAAAGAAATCTGCCAGCTCTAAATTGTTACCAAATATCTCTTCTTATTATTTTTTTTTCAAGGTTAGTAGCAAAGATGAGGACTTTCTGGACCTCTCGGTTGATGTGGAACAAAATACATCAATTACACACTGTCTAAGGTAAACAGAATTCTTTGGGAATGGAAAAAATACCTGTCCTGGTCAGAAGGAAAGAGCCTGGATTAGTTGTTCTCTCATGCAGCAGTTGTAGGCTTTGAGATGTGGTAAAATGTTGGGAGTTTTGGAAGGTTTCTTAGTGGGTTTTAGTAGTTAATGAGCACTAGTGGTGGCTAAGATTGATTTTCACTTTCTTTTATGGGGATTTGAATTTGTTACATCACCCAATCAGGCTTTATCAAAAATAAACATGCTGTGTTTGGTTTCACACTAAATTCTTGATTATTTTAATATTCTTACTGAATTTTAGTCTCCTGGCCCTGATGTTTAGGGTCAGTTTTGTTTTTCCTGATAGACTTTTGCTCCGTGTGTTTGTCTGCTAGCTCCAAGGCTTATCAGCTGCTTGGATATTTAATTTGCATACAGCATCTGGCTATTTAATAGCTGATAATGGATCTGTAATTGCTGGGAGCTGAAGGATAATCCAGACTTTGCTACTTAATGGCTGTAGATGTGAACATTTAATTTCTGCCGCTAAAGAAAACATGGAATGGCTACTGATGGAAACAAAACTCAATCACCTTATTGCTGTTTATTACCTTTCCTAGCCAGAAAATAGGCAGTTAATACTTGAGGGTGTAAGTTCCAGATTTTTCCAGCTGAACATAGTTGCTGCATCCCAGGAGCGAGACAAGTACACCTCAAATGGCTCTGGGAGCACCATGAGTGAAAGGAGCTTCATCCTCTGTGTGTTGTTTGGGGCTTTTTTCAGCTTTATCAGCAATAGCTTTTACCTGGATGCTCTGGAATGTCCCTGCTTATGCCATTCTCTGATTTCCACAGGGGATTTAGTAACACTGAGACTCTATGCAGTGAATACAAATACTATTGTGAGCAGTGCCGCAGCAAACAGGAGGCACAGAAGAGGTAAGGGCCAAATATTCAGGCTGAGGGAGATGTTGTCTTAAAATTTCTGGGCGAATACACCTGGTGAATTCAGGAAAAAGAAAAGGTAAGATTGTCTGGGTCTGTATTTGGTGAAGGAGAAGTGGAGAGACCAAGTAACTTCATGGCAGCCTCATCATGAGGAGATTAATCCTGTGTTTCTCCCAGAAGAGTTTCTGTCTGGTGCTTCCACACATCTACATTTTCCCCAGTTAGCATTAATCAGCTTAAAGCCACTGGAAAACATCCCATCTGCTTTGTCTGTGAGCACTGGATACAGAAAAACCTTCTTTTTCCCCTCAGACTTGGTCACAGCCAGAGCAGCAACACTGATTTTTTTCCAGCTTTTTCTTCCCATTGATTGGTGAAAAGCTGATATTGTCCTGCATTCAGATGTCAGTTGTGCTGTTAATAATTTGGAATAAATATTTCTCCCTAAGTGAGAAAACCCAGCATTTTAAACATTTTACCAACATTTTGGATGCCTTTTACGACGCTTCTCCATAACGAAGCCGTTCTTGAGCAAAGCTTTATTTGGGGTGATTCACTAATCCTTCTCTTTGTCCCATTCTATTCTTGTGCTGCAGAATGAGGGTGAAAAAGCTGCCCATGATCCTGGCTCTGCACTTGAAGAGGTTCAAATACATGGACCAGCTGCACCGCTACACCAAGCTCTCCTACAGGGTGGTGTTTCCCCTGGAGCTGCGGCTCTTCAACACCTCGGGGGATGCCACCAACCCCGACAGGATGTACGACCTGGTGGCCGTGGTGGTCCACTGTGGCAGGTACTTCTGCACATTCCTTGCCTTTCTTTGGAATTCTAAAGGAATCTCTCATCCCTGAGCTGTTCCATCGCACTGCTTGGCGGTGCCGGAGCGTTTAGAGCTGGTTGGTTGGAAGTATTCTTATTTTTTTTTTTTTTAATTTCTGTCTTTTTTACTACCTTTTTTACTGTTTTAAATTTTACTTCGAAGTTTTACTCTTTTCAGTTTTACTTTACAGGCTAAGATTTGTCATTTTAGCAGCACAGTGACACATCAGACAAGTTCTTTCTTTGAGCTGTAGCAAAGAGCAATCATTAAAAAACCCCAAAATAACAAAAAAACCCCACCCCTAACCTTGCTTTCCAGGAAATCTACATGGAATAAAAAGAAATCTTGGAAAAACACCTACTAAAATAGAAATAGATTATGTTTTTCATGTTGCTGCTGCCTAAACCCTTGAAGTTTCTTTAGAAGCTGGTGCCATCATGTGGAATAAACTGTGCACTGCTGAATTTTTAAATATCCTTATTTTCTTCATTAAATTTCAGTTTTAGCAGCTTCAGTTCTGGTTTTAAAAGCAAAGGGGAAAAACTTTTAAGCATTTTAGGGAAAAAAGCCCTCATAGAAGGGGAAAAATTATTTCTAACTGCCTTCAGGAAGTGTGAGCTTTAAAGTGATCAGTTTTACAGCACATAAATGTTTTGAAACATCTTTGTGAGGAGCAAAATGCAAAGAATGCATAGATTTAGTATAAATAAACTTGATATAATTCTAGAAGATTCTTGTTGTGGTGCAGTTGTAGTGATTATTTAATTTTTTTCATTTTAGGATCTCATCCAATGCGTTTTCTTGGGTAGTTTTTAATTTGCCATACCTGTGCCTACACTTATATGTTTGGATAATGGTGATTAATAATTCACATTCTGAAATGCTTTTGCTTTTTCTTCTCAAACCTTTTATCCTGTGTGGGGTTTTTAGGACCCCTGTAACTCACCTGCTCTCAATTCTTACTGGGAACTTAGCAAAGGCTTGAGATAAATGAGATTTTCTAAATATTTTGAGTTCTCAGAACTTGTTTGAAATATTTTGAGCTTAGAGTTTTATATTTTTATTTAGTTGCCCTAAAGAAAGGAATTTCATTCTTGGAATAGTGTTGGATATTGTGTTTATCAATAATTCTGGAAGGACTGGAGACTTTCTTTTGCCTAAAACTGCTACAAATACTGGGGTTTTTAAAGCCTTATGTTGATCCTAAGGAAAGAATAAAGCTGGGAAGAGGGAGTATTTTTTTCCCACTGTATCCCTGGGCTGTTTTCTCAGGATTTGAGGTCAGTAAATTGTAATTTTCCATCCATGTGGTTCCTTATCTCAAACCAGTCCCTTCCCAGGGCAGCCTGCCTGCCTTTATTCTTGGAATTAGGTCATTTTATTGGCCCTTCCCTTCCAGGTAAATCTTTGGGATGTGGGCAGTGGGATTGGACTGGAAACTTCCATGAGAAAAGTGGGAAGAGCACTCACAGAAGGTCTGGCTGTGGTCAGGCACAGGTTAAACCACACTGAGAATGAAAGGAATTCCTGCTGTGAAATATTTCAGACCTGATTAAATTCAAAACTTAATTAACAGTAGTCAAAACAGTCAGCAGTGGTGAATGCAACAAAACAGAGATTGAAATATTATTAATTTTGTTTTTTAAAATCTATGAATGGTGAGATGAAATATTTACGGAATAAAAACATGGAATATTTATTTTATGTATGTGTTTTGAATGTGTTGTGTTTTGAATGTGTTGTATTTTCAAGTAGCCAAGAGCGACATTTTAATTGAAGCAATTTGGCAAAAATCTAAGAACCTAACCTAAAAAATCTGAAATCTGATAAGCAGCATTATGGGAAGAGCTGGGAAGTGGAGCTGGGACAGCCAGAGGTGGATGCTGGGGAGGGAAGTGGCTCCTGGATAATGAATTCTCAATCCCTTTTCCCTGCAGTGGCCCAAACCGTGGGCATTACATCACCATCGTGAAGAGCCACGGCTTCTGGTTGCTGTTTGATGATGACATTGTAGAGGTGGGTAAGGAACAACAAAACTCTTTCAAAAAACTCTGCTTTCAGCCCATTTTTAGGCTCCTTTCCATTGCTAACTTGTGTTTCGTTGCTTCTCACTTTTTTTGGGTCAGTTTTCACCAACGAATTGTAGAACAAAATTATTTTTAGTGATGATGTTGAAACAGCTCAAGCAAATTTTTCCTTTCCTGCCAACATATCTGTAAAGGCTAACATCCACAATATTTATACATCCATGTATTTCACATAATTATTAAGCAAACATCAAACAGTAGAACAAATGCCACAGCAGAGCTGCTTTTTGTAAAGATGAAGAGCTTTGTTTGTCTCAGAGATCCCATGGTCAAGGCCTGATTAAGTGTCTAAATATCAAAAGCCATGCTTGTGTTGCAATAAAAATGTGGGACATTCCTCATTTTTAGTTTTTTACAATCTTTGCGTAGTTTTGAGCATCAGGGGTGGCTTCCCAGTGTGTGTGTGATGTCAACAGTCCCCTTTCTCCCATTTTTATATTTTTGGGGTCATTTTCCTCTGTTTCTGTCATGGGCCAAGCACAGAATTGTGTCACCTAATTCTGGAAATAGTGTTCACCTCAATATTTTAAAATGCAAGTATTCTCTGTCTTTTCCATCCAGGAGATGAACTTTACATTTTAAAAGATGTAACACAACCATCCTCTCATTCTGTATTTGTTTCCTAGCAGCCACTTCTATGTTGCATCTTCACTTCTAGGGCAAAACCAAATTTCTGTTTTATCTGCAAACACTGTTGGCACTTTCATAGATGTGCCAAAAATGGCTTTGAAATAAGTGCTGTCTGTTATTGGGCAGTAAATCCAAGGAGCTGTCCTGGAAAAAAACCCACATTTTTCCTTTATGTTGCTTTTCTGTCTTTAATCATGACTTGCTGTTTTTTTCAAGTTCATCTTCTTTCTTAGAATTTCTTTAAAATGCTATAAAAATCAAGCTCTTTGCAGGGTTAACATTCTAGGTCTGGCTACCTCACAAAGCAGACCTGAGGAGGTGAGTGCAAAGCTCTTGTTCCAGATACTGCAGCTGAAAGCCCAGGAAAAGGCCTTTCCACCCGAAATACAAAAAGCTTTATTGCATTTTTTGGCAAGTGATGTGAATGAACAGCTCCAAACTGAAAAGAGGAAGGAGTTTGTCCTCATTACCCACTAAATGTCAGCAGTGGGGAAGGCAGATTTATTTGCCTGTTAGGATTTCGTTAGAGGGCCAACTCTCAATTAAATTGGAGATTGACGATCACCAAACATTCCTGCAGCATATGTGGGAAAGCAGCAAATCCAGGGGGCAAATCAGTCCAAGGGGCATCCTGAGCCAAGCAAAATGAATTGAGAAACCTGAGTCAATGAGCTCTGGCTAATTTGAATTTGACATTTGTCACCAGAGCAGCCAGGGGATGCATCCCAGTGCCAGTGTTTACCTGGAAACATCCATCCATGGAGCTCTCCACACTGAGAGGAGGCAGAGAATGGCTTCATGGCTTTGCTTAAAAGATAACTCCGAGATTTGAATGCTGGGAATGGGATTCCAGAATTGGATTTGGTTTGGAGAACCAGAATGGGTGTCTGGAAATGAGCAAAGGATGTTTAACCTCAGTTAATAAGAAACATCATTTTTAATGCCAAGTGAGGCTGCAGCATCCTGAAAGTTGTAGCTTTAGAGTGACAACCATTCCCCTAAATCTACAACTGGGGAAAACCATATCTGGTCAAGTAAGAATGGGAAGAATAGAATCTGTATAATCCCCTTTCAGTTCCACTCTGTTTTCTGGGATAGTGAAATTAAAGAAGGAAGTCAGTTTTGCTGCGCTGAAACTAAAAATATCTGTGGCATGAATTAATGTGGATCAAATGTTGGAGTTGCATTCAGAATGAGTAGTGGAAATAGGCTTGATTGCATGGCAAGTGAGTTGGCACTTAAAATAAAACGTGTTTGACTTGTCTGCTAAATATACTGCAGGAGCTGAGGCGTGTTCTTTCACTGTATTCCTGTTCAAATGTGCCTCTCCCAGTCTGTAGTAATGTTAATAAATGGTGTGAAAATGTAGCGGCCTCAGGTGGGGGTTTCAGCTTCCCCTCACTCCTTGGATGGAGAAAAGACAAAACATCTCTTTGGGGGTTTTTTTCCCCCCCTCTTAGGTGTTTAACAAAACTCTTCCAGAGAGAATTTCTGCAGTTGGTGCATCTTCTGAAAACTCATGTCTGGTTTTTCTTGTGCTGGGAAAAAGCTGGGAAAGGCTGGTCCCAGCTCAGCAGTGCCACGTGGAGAAGGCAGTGCTGCTCAGCTCGTGGTGATGCCAAAATCTGGTCAGTGAGCAGTGATTTCACATTCTCCAAATGGGTTCTGCAGCTGAGGAGGCTCCTGCTGGAGGCACAGCAGGGTCCCTTTCTTCTAAGATGTAATCACAGGTTGGTCTCTGCTCCTCCTGAGCAGGGCAGGTGTTCAACCCAGAGCTTCTTGTGTTCGGAACATTTCTTTATTTCCTCAACTTAATTCCTTGGAAATAACAGGGAACTTGAGGCTCATCTCCTCGACAAATTCAGACCTCTCATTTTTGTGGATCCAGAGTCCTAAAGGTATTTAAAAACTCCATCCCAGTGGAGTGCTGAGCAGCACAGGTGCCTGGGAATATTTTATTCCAGTCTCTGGACTGCAGGATCCCATTCACTGATGGGAAGCCAGTTGTGCTCAGGAGCAGGATCAGGGCATGGAGAACCTACATCTTTAAAACCCCTTTAAAATGCCCTCCAGTTGCTGGTGGGAGTATGAGAACAAAACAGCTTTTCTGCACATAGGTCACAGATTGAAATATAAGCAGATTTTAATTCTATTAGTACAGCAAATCATCATTTTTCTTGCAACACAAACTTGTGATAATATTCCAGAAGGCTGTGCCAGGTAGGAAAAGTCTCTTATGGCCAAAGATCATAATTAGATGAGATTCACAGAACTCAGGTAGCACTTGCAGGACTTCTCTCCCTAAAAGGCTCACAGTAACTTTGAAATCTGGGAGTTATTGTAGCTGGATTTTCAATCTACGCTACATGTACTTGCAGCTGTGCAAAAACCTTCTTGCCTGATTAGTGACTGCTTTTTTTAATTATAAAATAATTCAATTATAAAATACTCAGGCAAGGTACCACCAGTCAGAAAAGCAAATATAAAAATGTCATGTGGTCTTTTAAGGATACATTTTCATGGATCACTTGTTTTGTAGTCTGGCTTAAGAGTGCATCCCTTCTGAGAAGTTTCTATTTCGTCCTGATTTCCTGGTTTTTTCAACAGTCAATAAGTTATTAAGTGGGAAAAAATGTTTTGTTGGATTGAATGGTGTTGAAATGTCACTGTGTCAACACTGCATGGCTTTCCAGATCTCCTCCGAGAACTGGGAATAATGGTTTATCTGAGAAAAGGCTTTTAGGGTGGTGTTGTGATTGAAGCTAATTAAAACTTCCATTAATTTTCAGAAAATTGACGCCCAGGCCATTGAAGAATTCTATGGTTTAACATCAGACATTTCCAAAAACTCCGAATCTGGATACATCCTCTTCTACCAGTCCAGGGACTGAGACAAGAGACACAAGATGGACACAAGGAAAAAGGGATCAAGCTATGTCCGAGTGGAACGGATTTGTGCCAGCAGAAGCAGTTCCTCGGTGTTGCTGTAGGACCAGGACAGACCCAGGGGGGAGGAGAGAGCTCCCTCCCTGCCCTTTTTGGAGGATTAGTGCTGAACTGCCGTAACAAGAAGAGCTTTTGTTCCAGTTTTCTTTCTGGGCTTTTTTTTTTACGTGCTATCTTCCAAAATCTGTGTTACCTCTACTTGAAACCCGGCTGCTTATTTGTTCATGAACTCAAGAAGAGATTTCAAAGTAGCATTGTAGGATTTTTACCATTTAAAGTTGGCCTGAGGCTATACCTTGGTTTCTGCCACCGTTTTTCTGTATTTTAGCAGAACGATTTCAATATTCAGTGTCAGCTGAAGGCATATTTTAGGATATGAGCAGCAGCTGGTTGCTGGATATTTTTGGTGACTCAGACTTGAGAAGCAGTACAAAGCTAAGACATATTGGAAATGTCAAGTCTGTAATTTTTATAAAGAAAAAGCAGACAAACCCCTCTCTCTGCAGCATTGTAAACCTCCCCATCCTGCATTCTCTTGGCTTTAGAGAACACCAACAGCACTGCTTCTTTTTGTACTGCTCTGATTTGTGCTGTTTGTTTCTCCTGCAGAAGGCAGAGAACTGTCTCCATATGCAGCCTCTCCTGCTGTGCATTTCCCTTTGGAAGCAGCAGTTTTGCCTCCAGGCCCCTTTGCTGCAGGTTCCAGGGGAGCAGAGCAGCCCTTACCTGTCAAAGACCATCTCTGCCGTAGAAAAGTTGGGAGTTCCAGCCTTTCTTGGAGCTGTTGCATAAACCAAAAGTGCCCTCATTCTGAAGCAGGATCTGTTCCACATTTCACTCAATTCCCAGGAAACTGATGCCAAGTTGCATTTTGAATCTATGCTAATCCACAGAAACAGCACTAACGGGGAAGGGTTAACCAAGGGAAGGGGTGTTTGGGGAACTAATCCAGGAGTTCTGAGTCTTCAAGGTAATGAACAGGTGAGAAGGAAAACCAACCAACCAACCCACCAGCCATTACCTGGTCAGTGTTCCAGTCACTGGTGGTGATGTTTGTCTCCATCTGGGAACCTAACACCCCCTAAAACGCTTCTGATTGATTTACCTCTCTAGGCCTTGCTTCCCAGGGGAAATTGTTGGTCTTTTGAAGACTGAAATGAAGCAATTCTTATCCGTTACTGTGTATATATTATAATCTCAAGGATAACTAGGAAGAAAAGACTAAGGAAGTTTGTGAGAAATCTCAGCAAATCTTGTGCAAGTTTCTTTTGGAGAAGTCCTGTTGCTGTGCCAAAGCTTGTCACAGCTGGCTCCAGCCTCCCAGTGGGAATGAGTTTTGCTGTCCTCACCTGCTGGGTCCCTGAGCTGTGTGTCCTCAGTGTGGCTGTTCCAGCACAGCCCCTCATCTGTCCCCAGTGCTCGTTGTTCTTGAGGATCTTTAACTTATGCAATTCTGTGGCTTGTGCAGGATATTCAATATTTTACCAAAACACTGTCCTCAGGAAAGCAGCGTTCCACAGTTCCTCGTGCTGCCTGTGTCTGTTCCTTCCTCTCATGACCACAAACGTGATGTTTAGCAATTAACTCCTGCCTTCAAAATGCAAATGAACCATTGCCATCGTATTCCAGCCGGGTGCAGCTTCCATTCTCCTGGCACGTAAAATATGGACATTGGGTTTTTTAAATTATTTTTTATTATACAGAGTTCTGTCATTTTGAGAGACACATTCAACAGCAGCAAATGTTCTTGTCATCTTGTTCCTGTTGTGTGACAATTGTTCCTGGCTAAGAGTCTTCTCCCCTTCTCCACACACAAGCTGTGAGTCCTCTCCTGGTGATGCCACCAGAAGATTATCACTGAGTCTTGCAAAAAAATGAAGAAAAAAAAAAGAGAGCACTGAGTTAAAAATAATCTAAACAGTAAATACAGAAAGTAATGTAGTACACTAGACATGTATTTTGTATATCTGGTGATACCTTTTTACAAATAAAATACCTGACTGAGAGATAATATTGAAAGATATATGCTATAGATTAAAACCTGTTAAAAGTGCACTTTTGCTACAGATTTATAAGGAGACTAAAAGGAATTAAATGGGAAGAGAATGGCGTATTGTTACTTCTGTATAATAAATGACCCCACCTGTCTCCAATAAAGGTCATTATGGTCAAACCCAAAGGCTGCTCCTTGAATGTCACTCCAAGGCAAAATTTCAGCCCTCAACTTCTCCCATCCCTGAGGGATCCTGGCTCTCCTGGATCCGTGTAACCTGGGCAGAAGTGGGTGAGAGCAGGAGACTTTAACAATTGAGTGTCAGAGATTGTAACTGCTGTGCTGGGAAAGCAGCGAGGGGTTACCCAGGGCCTCTCCCTGCCGCCCTCCCACTGCTGCTGTTCCTCCATCCCTCCGCACCCCCTGGAGCTCTGCTGCTGCCTTTCCCTGGGATTTCTCCCCCCTCTTCCCCCCGTGTTGGACTCCCTAAGACTCTGTTGCAAATATCGTCTGCCTGACCTGGAATAGAGACATTTAAAAGCAAAAACAGGAGCCTGTGCTTGGAGCTGTTGAGGTTCACTGCAGGACAGGTCTTCATTTCTGTGTGGTTCACTGCAGTTCACCTTTGCACAGGGAAAATGGGATCAGTGTCTGCTCCCACGGGTAGGAATTTATGGGAACATAATGCAGTAGGAGGAGGGGAGATTGGAAAATGGCAGATCCTCTGTACAACCACGTTGTAAATCCCAAATGCTGTCTGGTCCTTGTCCTGCTGGGTCACACCTTAGCAATAAATGAATTTTACTCACTGGAGCTAATTTTAACTCCACTGAACGTGAGTTGGGCTTGCAGGAAGAGCGTTCCCCAGAAAGAACTTCACTGGGAGAAAACAGCCAAAGTCAGAAGGGCTGAAAGCAAAGTGCTCCGAGTGCCAGCAGGGCAGGACTGCTGCTGGGATTTGGGAGCTGGGTTTGTCACTGCAGCTCTTCTCCAGAACCTGCCCTGGAGTGAGGGTGGAGACCATCCCATGGTTGTTATTTCTTTACGAAATAATATTTTGCCTCAAATTCCAGGGATCCTGCAGTGTTTGTGGAGAGGCTGTGCCCTCAGGTCTGCAGCACAGAGGTGCTTTCTGACCTGCTGGGGGTGCTCAGCATGTTCTGGTTACCAGCAGGGGCTTTTAAAGTCCCAGTGCCAGCTCGGTTTAGGAGATATTTAAAACAAATCCCGTTTGATTGGTACAAGAAAGAAAATAGACTGACAAAGGCCCCTGAGACAAGTCAGACCTTCCCATTGTGGCATTTAGCAAAAGGAAACAATCCCTGAAACGTGATTAATTCCCAACATGTAAAGTCCTGCTGGCGTTTGCTTTCGCTGCACTAATGAACCTCGGGGCTGCTTCTGCCCTGCTTCCCTCCCGCTCCTGCAAACCCAGGCTTGGCTACGGAATTTGTGTGGTCCCCAGAGCAGAATCCGGGTGGGATGAGATGTCTGGGAGTGAGAGCTCAGGGCAGGGAAGGTTAGAAACGAAGCAGTGCCAGGGTCATGCTGTCCTTGTGTTCTGCAGGCAGAACTGCAGAGGAAATGGTTTGATCCTTTAGACATCATTTGCGTCAGAATTAATGGCCTCAAAGTGACACAGGGGCAGTTTAGATGGGATATTGGGAGGGAATTGTTCCCTGGGAGGGTGGGCAGGCCCTGGCACAGGGTGCCCAGAGCAGCTGGGGCTGCCCCTGGATCCCTGGCAGTGCCCAAGGCCAGGCTGGACATTGGGGCTGGGAGCAGCCTGGGACAGTGGGAGGTGTCCCTGCCCCTGTCCCTGTCCCTGCCCATGGCAGGGGATGGACTGGGATGATCCTTAAAGTCCCTTCCAATCCCTTCCCTCCCTGATGGTGCTTGTAGGGATCTGCTGGAGTGTGGGAGATGTTTCTGCACCCAGCAGGAGAGAGCAAGCTGGGAAGGGAAGGATGAATTAATTGCACAGCAGCAGCAGCAGCCTGTTAAATATTTGAGTTGCTAATAATGAGCACATTTAGTGGCTGTCAGTTGTTTTAAAAGCTCCTAAATACAAATAACAAACACAAATACAAAGCACTGCAGTTGCTGCAACACTTCAGCTTGTAAAATCAATTGTAAAATCAATTAAAAATATTGAAATAGTCCCAGCTGGGTCTTCCCTGGTGGTTTCCAAGTCCCAGGCAGTGTGAAGGAAGGGCAGAAGGGCAAAGATAGGGGTGGAGAACTGTGTTTGGAGTCGGGAGCATCCCAGATCTACCAGAGTTCATTTTGTTTTCAAGGTGTTTTTTCTCTGGAGTGAGCTGCTTTAGCAGAACGTGTTGTGTGAGGGATGCTGAGGTGGAAAAGAGACATTTCCTTGGATTTAAGGCCTGGAATTAGAAGTGACAAGCCAAGAGCTGGACTGAGCCTGGGGCTGCTGCTGCCACCAGCCCGTGGGCAGGCTGAGGATGAAGCCAAATGCAGCTGAAGTTTGTGTGTCCATGAAGTAGCAGGTGGAGTTCAGCAGGAGCTGAGCGAGTTTGGTAGTGATTAAGTGCCCTAATTAACTCTCTATTAAGTGCTTTTGTTTCCTTCTCTGAGAAGCAGCCACAGCTACTCCAGCAAATCATTGCCAGGTGGAAAGCAGGGAAGTGCTGTGGAGGATGGGATGGGATGGGATGGGATGCCATGCCATGCCATGCCATGCCATGCCATGCCATGCCATGCCCCAAAGGAAGGGGAATCCCATCTGTCAGTGCTGCTGTGCAGGACCAGCTGTGTCCAGAGGCACTTGGGACCACAGGGTTGGTGTCTTGGAGATCTTTGTGGGATAGACCCCAGTCACAGCCAGCAGGGAATCTCACACTGATGACAACACAGATTTCAGACCTTCTGGGACCTCCTTGTCTGGAGTCCTTTGCGTCCCACACAATCTGGGTCTGTTGGTCCTTTCTGATGATTTGAAGTGCCCTGGATACTTTGGAAGCATCAGCTGCACAGCAGTGTCCTTGCAGGTTATGGGGAATCTGTGGCAGGGGGGAAGCTCCATCTCTGCATCCCAGAGAGTCCCTGGATGGTGAAACCCGTGTAGGTCCAACCCTTCCCCATCACTGGGACAAGCTGAGGTGAAACACCCCAGTGCCAAAAGATTGCTCCATCAGGGACTGCTCCAGGTCCCTTTGCTCACACCCTCAGCTCCTCCTCAGCAAATTTCCAGGGAATTGCACGAGGCAGCACGTGGGGGTGATGAGGAAAAAGGGTTATTCTTGGCCATCCTTCCCGAGTCCTCTTTTTTGTGTGTGTGTTTTTCTTTTTTTTTTTTTTTTTTTTTTTTGAACGTTAAACTGTTCATTTTCAGATTTTGAGTCACAATATTTCTCCAAGCGAAAGGCCACGAGTCTGGAAAAAATCCAGTTTATTCCTTCAGAATTCTCTGCCATCATTTCAGCACGAAAGAGCCAAAGCAGAGCTGGGACCTGCTGCTGATGGGGATGGAGGGACTGCCCCGACACCTCCGGGGTGCTGAGGGTGCTCATCTCCTTCCAGAGCCTCCTGCCAGGTGCTTGGGGTGTCCCCTGGAATGTGGGGACAGATGTGGGTTGGTGAGGATCAGGAAGGGGCATCAAGGGATGTCTGAAGCCACCAGACATAGCAAAATGGAATTATTTTCATTAACTCACCCCTGGGGAGTAGTAAAGTAAAAACATGAAGGGAAATTTTACCCCTTTTTTCCCCTGGTTTCTCATGGATGGTATAAAACTGAACCCAAACCCAGGTTTAAATGGTTGGGGCCTCTCAGTTTCTTGAACCTCAGACCCAGCAGAAAAGCCCAGCTTTGGTTTTGTTAGTCTCCCATTCCTCCCCCAGCGGGATGAGGGTGCTGGATTTGGGAAAACCAATTTCTCCACGCCAGTCTGAGCCGAGTGCTCCGCGAGCAATGACTCGGGGACAGGAGGATTCCCGGGAGAGCTGGCAGCCGCGTTATCTTCTAAAAATATCTCCAACAAAAGCTCAAACTGCTCCGAAATAACGCAGGGAAGGAGCGGGATGCGATCCCGGGCTGCGGCTGCGGGTCAGAGCCGCGGGGCTGGAATTGGAGCTCATCGCCCGTCCTTGGAGCGGCGGCGGCGGCACAGAGGTGCCAAACCCCGGGATAAACGGGCTGTGCTGGGACGGAGCGGCAGCAGGAGCATCCTCTGTGCAGCGGGGAGCGGTGGGAAAACGGGAAAGGAAAAACAAGAGCCGGGGTGATTTTTGTGCGGTCGCATCTTGGCGATCCCATCTCCTGGCCGTGGTTCCCAGTATCCCGTGCTGGGTGGAGCCGTGGGTGGCTGGGAGGTGTCTCCCTCATCCCTCCTCGGGCGCTGCCGAGGCGTCTTCTGCTCCCTGAGGCTGCGAAGTGGCTCCTGGAGTTAGAAAATATTCCCTGTCCCCTACACCTTCCCCGGGCGCGTTTAATCGTTCGCCTGTTAGTCACATTCCCAAGAAAAGCAAACGCTGCGGGATGCTGAGTGACAGCTTCTGGAGAACTGGCGCTAATTTTATCTCAGCACTGGAAAAAAAAACCACCCAGGGCTGGTGGGAAGGAAAAAAACCCAGGGCTGGGAGGAAGCCGGCTCTGCTCCGAGCGTTCCTGGGAGCGGCTGGGATGCCCCAAAACCAAGGAGCGGCCGCTCTGCGGACCCACAGACCCCTCCTCCATCTCTCCACTGCTGATTATCGTCAGAGAATCATCATGGGATGGTTTGGAGTGGGAGGGATCTTAAAAATCGTCTCGTTCCAGGAGCAGGGACACCTTTCCCTATCCCAGGTGGCTCCAAGCCCCATCCAATCACTTCCATGGATGGCGAGCCGTCTTGCCTTGGGTTTCACCACATCCATTTCCACCCTCATTTTCCTCCAGGCCTGCTGGCAGCTGTTTAGGGAGGTCTCTCTTCCCCTTGAGCACCTTTGATGGATTTGCTGCTCTCCGCCTTGGCAGCCAACTCTCCCTGATTTGGCTCCATCAGCTCCGCTGTGCTCAGCACTGCTCCAGGGGCATCTCCTCTCCCTCAGGTGCTGGGAGAAGCTGGACTTCTTCTTTTTCCCATTTCCCTCACTTCAGCACGACTTGGGGCTCTCTCAGAAGCCGTGCAGAGCCAGGAGCAGCGGGTAGAAGGTCGGGCTGGCTGAGGAGTTTTCCAGAGGCTCTTGTGGTGCATTAACTCTCTTTTATTTATCCTGCTGAGCTGGTTGCCCTGCTCAGACACAGCCCTGCTCCCCACCAGGGTTTTGTCCCTTGCCAGGGCACCCGTGGTAGCCAAAACAGCCTGATTTGGGGTCATTTCTCCCTCCTGGCTGGGCAGCAGAGCCAGGCACCAGCACCCACCCCACTGCAGGGCACAGGGAAGGTGAGGCCTTGGCGCTGGACTGTGCTGCTGTGGGTGCCGGGGTTATGACACCTTGAAAGGTTTTGAGGGTGAAAATACCGTACTTAGGGGGGGAAATACACCCCTGGATTTGCCTGGTCCGAGTGCAGCGACAGGGAGGAAGGAGCACGCAGGGACACCTTGGGGTGCCTCTGCTGGGGCTGCCCCACGGGCACAGGGATGGAATCCAGCCCATGGGGGATGCTCCAAACCCAAAACAGCCCCCGAGGGCTGAGCCAGGCTGCTGGGGGGGTTCTGGCCGTGCCCTGGGCTCGGGGACAGCTGTGACCCCACCTGCCCTGGGTGCTCTGCAAACCAACCCCGCTGCCTTCGCTTCCCTCCCCTTCCTCACCCACTAATTGAGCTGAGGCACTAATTAATGCCACAGCACCGGCTGGGCGCTGAGAGGATGCTCTGATCTCCCTGTTTCCCATTTAACAGAGTCAGGAAATGCCAACACCCTGTGCCTTGGGGTGAAATCCCTGATATTTCCCTAAATTTGCAGCGAGCCCGGGCTGGGGGTCCGGTCCCCACGCCCAGCACAGCTCCTGCAAGTGCCAGAGGACGCAGGGATGCTCCACAGAGAGCACAGGGCGCTCCCAAGGACCGGGATTTGGGCTCGGTTTATTTTTCCCAATATCCCAGGGATGTTTTTCCTGGATGGGGTTTTGTTTTCTTAAAAAGCCAAGCAGCTAAAAATAGCCGTGTGCTCGCTCGCCCGCGGTGTCCCGGCGTGAATCCGTGTGCGGAGCCGACCTTCAGCACGGCGGCTCCAGCAGCTCCCACCCCGGGAGCTGCCTCTTGTGCTGCGCTATTTAAAGAACCTCTCCTGCCTCTTGTGTGCCTCAAGAAACACCTGGTGGGGAAAACGGGATTTTTTTACCTTGCTGGAAGAGCCACCCGGCCTCAGATTATCCCAGGGCGGGTGATTTTGGGTCGGATTTAATTAAGCACGGGGCTGTAATAATTGCGTTGTGTGGCTATGGAGCATCCCCCCCTTCCCCAAGGTTGGGGTTGAGCACCTTGGGGTGCAGGAGGGCAGCGGGAGTTGCTCCGGGACTTGCTGTGTTACAGGTTTTCCTGGGACACACGGAGGGGATTCATGGAGCAGAGGTAATTCCAGTAATTCCCCCTCCACGGGCGTGGTGTTGCCAGCGTGAAGAACTCCCAAAATGCTTGTGCAGTTTGCCACGTTGGGTGTGGTGGGGCCATGGTGGCTTGGAGAGGATGGAGATGATGGCACAGAGCCTTTCCCAGGGCTGGCACTGTGGCATCAGAGCACCCAAACCCGTGCTCTGCTGTGATGCCCCCGCAGAGGTTTGGGTCTCTCCCAGTGGCATCTTCTTATTTTTCCCACCTTTTATTTTTCCCACCTTTTATTTTTCCCAGTGGGTTTGTGAAGGGGAGAAGATGCTCCTCTCTGAAACCCGGAGCTCACTGAGGAGCTCCTCAAACCCCGCTCGTGCGGGAGGGAACAAATAAATGCAAACCGCTCTGCAGAGCACAGCTGGAGGTTTCTTCCCTCGGGAGCAGGGAGCTGAACTTCGCCCGGGTACACAGAGCGGGAGCGCCGCGGTGGAACGGGGCCAATGAACAATGGCGAGGTAATTAGCGGGTCCCTAATGAAGAGCTGGGGGTGTCCCGGGGAAAGCAGCGTCTCTGCCGAGCACCACGCAGGGGCTGGGGGCTACCGAGGGTCTGCAGGGATGGAGCTGGCAGAATTCCCCCTCCACATCCAAGTGGGGATTCAGACTCCTCTGGGTCTGAATTGGGGAATAAATCGCCCAGGCAGGCACGGGAGAGGGGAAGGGGAAACGAGGGGTGCAGGGAGTGACAGAGCACCCCTGGGAGGTGCCTGACTGAGGGATGGGGGTGGCAAAATCCAGGGGGTAAAGGCTGGCGGTCACCGTGCCGGGAGGAGATGGGTCACGGTGACATTGGCGAGTGTCCTCGGTGACCCGGTGGCCTCATTTCCAAAGGTGACAACAGCCACAGCTCCCCCAGTCCGGCCCACATCTCACCTTTCCAAGCAGGGCAGCTGCTCCATTGCAGAGGGATGAGGCACTCCCGGGAGTGCTGTGATGCCCTGGGATACAGGGAAAAGCCTGGAGGAGGGATGGGGAGCTCTGCCACCCCAAAGCCCCTGGAGCTCCCAGTTCCCCGTGGTGCCCAAGGCCATCATCGAGCACAGCGCTCATCCAGACCCCTCCCTGGTCTTTTCCCAGCCCTGTGATGTCCCCACACTCCAGGATGTCCCATGCTCAGGGTCCCGCCTGGCCATCCCTGCAGCCCGGACACCGAACTGTGAAAGAGTTACAGCCAAGGGGGGTTTAGCCTGCAGTTGTTGCCTTTTCCCTTTGATCAGGGTAAGGGAGGGATCCTCTCCCCTCTGCTGCCATCCCTATAGCAACCAGCAGCCTCTTCCTGTTGAACAAGCGACTCATCAAACACCATTACGCTCCTATCAGGGACGCTGCCTGTGACTTCGAGCTCTGACAGGAGTGCTGACCTTTCAGGAGGGGAAAAAAAATTCGGAAAACCCCCAGGGCAATAGCTCAAATCTGATTGGGAAGGTGCAGTCCTGGGTCTCATCCTCCCCATCCATCCTGCTGCCTTCACCTCCCCCAAATCCTTCAAATTCGGCAGTTTTAAAGTGTTTGGAGGGTTTTCCCTTGTTACTGCTTTCCCCACTCCCTCTGCCAAGTGCCCTTTCTGCCATGAATTCATCCCTGGGGGTCTCAGGGGGAGGATGTTTCTCAGCCAGGCCACCTCCAGCATCGCTCAGGGGAGAGACCCAGCACAGCTCTGGGGTGAAATCCCTGGGCAGAGGGAATTCCTGAGGACCAGAGGACTTCCCTGCTTTAAACCCCAGCCTGGAGGATGGAGAAGGCAGATTCCCAGGATGTTCAGCAGCTCTCCACTCCGGCTGGGTGTTCACACGCCTGGAAACGTCTCTTTTATCCTGGAGGAGTCGCCAAGAACTGAAGGAGAAATTGCAATGCCCAGAGAGGGAAAAACCCTTCCACACCCCCAAAATCCAGGTGGGTGGAGCCCAGGCTGAAGGTTGGGATGTGACCACGTTGCTGCCAAGCCCCACTCATGGCTCTCTTTAACTCAAACAGATTTTTTTCCAAGCCAAGCACTTGCTTGATACAAATTATTTCACTCCCAACCAGCAGCTGTGAGCTTTTCTGGTGATGTCCTAACCCACCCCGCCTTGGAGAGCGGGGCTCTGGATCCAGGCACTGTGGTTCCCCAGCGTAATTCCCGGGAATGTGCCTGTGCTCAGGAGGGGACCCCGGCACCGTGACTCCACACAGAATCCTGTTTAAATGTCACAAGCCTAAGTTAAAATCAATAAATAGAGAGGACTGGCTGTGCTCGGGCGAGGGGGTGTCGAGCTGCCTTGTGCTCCACTTCAAAGCTGAGGACTTGTTCCCCGGGATTTCTGGAACCCAGCATCCTTCCTGCCCAGCGGGAAAGGAGCCGGGAAGGCTGGAGGTGCTTTCAGAGCTGCCACAGGGGGCTTTTCCCCGCGGGGTGGGTGGGCTGCCTCATGTTCCCCCTGTGCCAATCCCCCAGGAGGGATCACCAGGGGGTTTTGGGATTGAAATGGAGCAGCAGAGCCATCCCTGCCGGTACGCAGCGCCTGTGGATTCCCCTTGGTGCTGGTTTATCCTTGGCTCGGGGCAGCCAAGGGCTTTTCCACACAGACCCGGGACCATCCTGGTGCTCAGAGCTGCATCGCTGCTGTGGTTCCAGTTTGGTGCTCCTGAGCAGCTTGCTCCAAGCCTGGTTTTGGAAAACTCACACTGGTGGCAGCAGGTGGCAGGGACACAGCAGGGAGGGACGGCTGCCCAGCACTCAGCCAAAAAACCTCCGGATTTTCTATTTTTTTTTAAAGTATCTTTCCTATTTTTCCCCATCCAAACCCACGGAAAACCGTCCTTACCTCTGTGCCACATCAGGTAAATTGGGTTATCATTAATTATTGATTATCACACTCATATGCCTGAATATTTTGCCTCATATCCTGCATCCTGTCAGTGTTCCCTGTGTCTGGAGGAATGACAGTTCAGGGAAACACAGGCCCTCCTGATGAGGCACCCAGCCAGAGCAGCACATATGTCCTGGGAGAAGGAGCAAAACACGGTGCAAAAGTCCTTTATTTTGGGAAAAAACCTTCTTCTCAGAAGCCCTGCTCAGTGACATATGGTACCGCGGCGTGTGCCAGCAAAGGTGCTCCAAAACGTGTCCCTCTGGCTCAGGAAAGGACTTGGAGTGAAACCATTCCTGTGGGGATGATATCAGTGATGGAAGGAGGAAAAATCCTCCCCCTGGTTTCGCCTGAGTGTTTGTTCGCTGGGAATCAGGAGGAGAAGTCGGAGCGAGCCTTGGAATGGCACAGGGCTGCTCCTTCCCTCCTGGCACAGCCGGGCATTGTCCCCCGAAACGGGGCATGTTCCCTGGAGGTGTAACAGCAGCAGGGCAGTGAGACACGGTGTCCCCACTGTCCCCAGGCTGGATGACGCAGAGGGAGCTCATCTGGGGGCAGGAAGGTGTTCCCTGGTGCTGGAAGAGCCGAAGATCCACCCGTGGCTCTCCCAGAGGTAAAATCAGGGTTGCAGCAGTGCTGCTGCAGGGGGTGGCAAAGGTCACCCCTGCAAGCCAGGACCTGGAAGGGGCCCATTCCAGACCCCTGGAGAGAGGCTTTTCAGGCAAATCAGCTGTTTCTCCCCAGAGACTGATGGTTTTATCAGCCACACTCCTGCCTGCCACCCTCCAACTCCCCCGGTGCCTGGCTTTGGCATCAGCACCTCAACCACCCCAACTCACCACAGCTCTCTTCCCAGCAGGCTGGGATGCTGCAGCCGGAGCAGTGCTGGGAGAATTCCCACCTTTCCAGTGGCAGCAGAGAGAAAATGGCCTCATTTCCACGGAGAATTATGCAAAGCCTTTGAATGTAGGGCTTCACGCGCTCCCCAGCGGCGCGCGGCCCCCGACGGCCCCGTTTTGGGGAGGCTGGCAGGCTCCGAGCGCTTGTTTGCCACCCTGATTAGTCAGCACTGCTAATTATAGCTGTGCTTTTCCTTCTTGGAGCTCCTCAAGCACCGTTGGAGTAACAGGGAACAACGGAGGTGCTGGAATAAGGCCGGATGCGCTCACTGCGGAAAAGATGCCGGGGTAAATACGTGGGGGAACGTTCCAGCAGCGCGGCTTTGAGCCTGACTCGGGGGTCACAAGGCAGTGAGCTCATGGATTTGTCAGCTCAGCCACAGGATGCTCCCACAGGAGGGTGGGAAAAGCTTATGGGATGCCGGGAGGTGATGACATTTCCCCAAGGAAAAGATGTAAAGCCGATTTTAGCACTTCTGGAGGTAAAAATGACGGAGAATTGGAATTGTGGTTCTTCCTCTGTACCACCAGCGTGCCCTTAAACAGCAGCCCTTGTTCCAGCTTTGCTTCCCAGTGGGCCGGGCCTGCGACAGCCACGTCAATAATGATTGCCACCCAGGATTTAACTTGCCACCCACTTGTTTTATCCAAAAAAGCACAGATTCTAAGGCAGGATGTGCCTCAGGTCAAGCCCTGCTGTGGGCTGGGAGCACGCAGCATCCTCACAGGGCAGTGCCACAGGAAAACCTGTCTTGTTCAGCACCGAGCTTTCTCCCAAGGGTCAAAATCCGAGGAGGATGATGAGGAATGAAGGTGGGAGGCTTTCCCATGCTGAACAGCATTGCCAAGTGAGGCTGGTGGCCTCTTGCTCTGTAATTACAGCGTCTGGCTTGTGGCTTTGTATAGCTTGGGTCTTTGCTCCTCACTCTTAAGTCTGTAATTTAAATATAGATAAAGCATATCTGATACATTAATATTGTCAGAATGCTCTTGCAGCTACTCAGGGAGCTCAGAACATTAAATACAGCTTCAAGAAGTAGATCCTCAAGCATTGAAAACAGGGTGGGCAGTGGCTCGTCCTCTCATGTGCAACAGGGCAGCTCTGGGGACAGTGAGCCCTGGTTTAAAAGGGGCCAGACGTCATTTTTGTCACCAGAAAATCTCAGCATTCTTGGGGTACCCCAGCCGGTGCTTTGCCGATCTGCTGCACCCCTTTGCACAGGTGAAACCCCAAAAAACTCATTGGAGACATGTGGCTGCTTTTCCCTGGGCAGGAGGACCCCATCACTGGCTGAAATCCACTGGGATGTGTGTATGGAAAAGGGGCACTTCTGGATCCAAGAGGGGTAACATCTGCCAGGGACTGGTATCTGCTGCAGGAGGTAGGAAAAGCATCCTGGGATTGTGGCAAACTTGTGCTGGGATGTGGAGGGGAGGAACTGAAGGTGGGAAGGAAGGGACTGCTGTGGGAGTGCCAGGTGTTGGAGAGGGTCTCTGCAGGGAGAGTGCAGGAGGAGTGGGATGCTGGATGGAGCAGGACGTCCAAGGCAACTCCAGCGAGCCTGTGGGGTTTGGGATCAGCTGGGACCCTCTGGAGCGTGTGTGTCCGTGCAAGGGGCAGCTACAGGTGACCAGGGCCAGACTGGGGCCACTGGTGTGTGCTGCGTGTTCCCATCCTCGCTCAGCCTTGCTGCCGGCTAGACCTGGTGCCCGGGGGCTGCAGCCACCGGCTGGAGTCAGCAGGAACATCCCTGCTCAGCCCTGCAGCCGCTCGTGGCCCGTCCTGGGTGGGCTCTGACCCCACAGATCTCCGCGCACGGCCGGCGCATCCCCTCTGCCGCCACCGCTGCTTGCAGCGCCGCTCCCGCACCCCGCTCCTGCCAGGCAGAGCTCGTCGCCCGCCTCCCCTTTCCCCCGGCGGTGCGTAATTACCGGGAGCGGGAGCGAATTCATTCAGCTCCTCGCCCGGCTTTCCTCCGCCCCTTCTGATGCCGCTGCTGTCTCCCGGCTCACGGCGCTCGGTCACGCGCCCGGCGGCCCCAGGTAGATGACGATTCGAGTCCCCTGGGATGGGGCTTGGCCTGATCAGGAACCCAGATGCTCCAAACTGGGGCGGTTGGGTTCAGCCAAAACCGCTGGTATTCGCCTAAGTATCTCTGCACATCAGGAGCTGGAAATCCTTCCCAGCGCTGAGCTGGCGGCACCGCAAAGCTCCAGCCTGGAAGAGAAAGGGGGATGAAAGAGGGAAGCTGGAGTGTTACAAAACCAGTAGGGAAAAGGGGAGAAGGTGTAGGTGAAATCCTGTGGATCCAGGAGCTGAGCATCCCTGCCTTGATGATCCTGCTCCCAAGATGAATCACGGAGCCATTTACGGCTGGAAAAATAATCGTGTCTTTGGGATTTGTTCCTTTCCAGGCTGTTCCTTTCCCAAACAGTCGGGAAGGAAGCTCTGGGGACGGGTGGGTGCTGCTGTGAGGGGACAGACCCGCACACCCAGGGTCCTTGGTGGGCAGCCCACGCAAAGCTCCCAGGTGTTGATCCTCCTCACCCCAGCTTTTCGCTGGCTGGAGGGAAGCCCGTGTGGGGCGAAGGGTCTGGGGTGCGGCGTTTCCCTGTGGAGGGATGCCCCTGCCCCAGCCCCAGCTGCCGTGTCCTGGAGGCGCAGGGGGACCGGTGCCGCTGTCCTGGACATTGTCCTTGAGGAGAGCGGAGCCACACCGGATCACCGCCCTCCCTTCGCATCCCCGCGTCCCTCGGCACAAGCGGTAAAAATAAACCCTGCGAGGCGCCGGGGCCTGGCTGGTGCCCAAGCTGCATCCGCAGGACGCAGGTGCAGCGGGCCCGACCTTGGGGAGGTGCGTCGGGGTGGCGGCAGAGCTCATGAATGAACGATCGGCGGGGCGGGTGCGCGCACCCCCCGCGTGCCTGCGGGTGTGGATGGGGATGTGGAGCAGGGAGCCAGCCTTGTTGTTATTCTGATCACAGCGGCTCTGATTCACAGACTTGGATCATGAATATAAGTGAAGACTTTGACGTCAGAGTTGAGATTTATCAGCAGATCCAATGGGGCAGGAATATTAAGTGCAAGTCGATGCCAGCTCTCTGCCAACGCTATTAGCGATGCTCGCCGAGGAATGAGGCTTCGCACCAAGGGCTGGAAGGACCGGGAAGGAAAAAAATAAAAACGGGGTGGGGGGAGCAAGCTGATCCTCGAGCATTAAAACCAGGTAAAACAACAACCCCCGGCGTGGCGGCTGCATGCGGGAAGGGGCAATGGTGGCGGCGGGGGATGGCAGCGGGCTGCGGGCACAGCCCCCGACCTTCACACCTCGGCTGCCCACCCCGGGCGGGGGGATTTGCTCCGCCGAGCGGGGCAGGATGTTGGCGCCGGCTGGGAGCATCTTGCACCAGCCTTTTCCAAAGGAGGGAAAGGCAGGGAGGAAGGAGAAACTTAACGTAGGCTGTTCCTTGCCGCTGCCTTCTCCTTCCATCAGCGGCTCCGCATACAGGAGCTGGCCTATTAATAGTGTTTATTTTTACTCACTGCACGCAAAAAAGAAAAGGCTGCGGGAGGGGGGTGAGGGCTGAGGGCTTGCGCTATAAATAGGTAGCAAAGGTGGCCGTGCCCCGGGGAGGGGAGGAGGGGGCGGCCGGTTCTTCACCCGGTGCGCAGTGGCTGCGGACCCTGCATGGAGCCGAGCGCATGGAGGCGGCTGCGGGCAGCGGGGTGATGAGTTGTGCTCCCCTCGGGAGGAGCGGGAGATAGCGGCCAGGGGTGCGTGTGCGGCGGCGGGGACGGCGAACCGGGGGTGGGGGGGCTCGATCCCAAGGAAGCTGCAGTGGGGCTGGGGGGGGGGAGCGGGCGGGGATGCGGCGGGCGGGGGCGGCCGGGTGCGGGGCGCGGTGTCCCCGGGCGGGGGGCTCCGGAACGCCGTGTGGGGCTCGGGGCGGGGCGGGGGGCTCCGGAAGGCGGTGCAGGCTCGGTGAGGGTCTCCCCGAGCTCGGTCCGGCGCTGGGCGCGGGTCGAGGTGCGGGGCTCGGCGCGGGGCTCGGGGGCTCTCCGGGGGCTCGGGGTCCGTCCCCGCCGCGCCGCCCCTCACCGCCCCCTTCTCCTTCTCTCCCCAGCGATGCTGCACGGCCCCGCCGCCATGGGGGAGCCGTGGCCGCCGCAGCCGCAGCAGCAGCGGCTCCCGGGGCTCGGCAACGCCTCGGAGCCCCCCGCCTGGCCCTCGGCGGCGGCCGGACCGGGCACGGCGGCGCCGGGCGGCGGGGCCGCGGCCGCGGGGTCCGTGAGCCCCTGGGACATCGCGCTGTGCGCCACGGGCACGGCGGTGGCGGGGGAGAACGCGCTGGTGCTGGCCGTGCTGTTCTACACGCCGAGCCTGCGGGCGCCCATGTTCCTGCTGATCGGCAGCCTGGCGCTGGCCGACCTGCTGGCCGGGCTGGGGCTGGTGGCCAACTTCGCCGTGCGCTACCTGCTGCGGCCGCCCAGCGAGGCGGCGGAGCTGGCGGCGGCGGGGCTGCTGCTGGCCGCCTTCTCCGCCTCCGTCTGCAGCCTCCTGGCCATCACCGTGGACCGCTACCTGTCGCTGTACAACGCGCTCACCTACCACAGCGAGCGCACGCTGGGCTTCACCTGCGCCATGGTGCTGCTGATGTGGCTGCTGTGCCTGGGCGTGGGGCTGCTGCCCCTCCTGGGCTGGAACTGCCTGCGGGACCAGAGCGCCTGCAGCATCCTGCGGCCCGTCACCAAGGACAACGCGGCCGTGCTGGCCGTCACCTTCCTGCTCCTCTTCGCCCTCATGATGCAGCTCTACCTGCAGATCTGCAAGATCGCCTTCCGGCACGCCCAGCAGATCGCCGTGCAGCACCAGTTCATCGCCACGGCGCAGGCCACCTCCACCCGCAAAGGGCTCTCCACGCTGTCGCTCATCCTCGGCACCTTCGCGCTGTGCTGGATCCCCTTCGCCATCTACTCCCTGGTGGCCGATTCCAGCTACCCCGCGGTCTACACCTACTCGCTGGCGCTGCCCGCCACCTGCAACTCGCTCATCAACCCCATCATTTACGCCTTCAGAAACCCAGACATCCAGAAGTCGCTCTGGCTGGCCTGCTGCGGGTGCATCCCTTCCACGTTCTCCTCCAGACCAAGGACATCCAGCGACGTGTGAGAACTGAGCACGGAGCCGGAGGTGCTCGCTGGCTCTCCTCCTCCTTCTCTTTTTCCCCTCTGTCGTTATCGTTTCCTACCGGGAGGAGCCCCCCCGCCCCGGTCAGCACATCTCGTTCCATGGCAAGATGGCCAAAAAGAGGAGAAAAAAAAAAAAAAAAAAGAAAAAAAAAAAAGGGAAAGGGAAAAAGAAGGGGGAAAGAAAGAGAGAGATTAGAATGATAATGGTTTCCTTTACAAATGTTATTTTCTTACACATTTTATTTTTTATTTAAAAACACAAAACACCAAAAAAAAAAAAAAAAGAAAGAAAAAAAGAAAAAGAAAAGATAAAGGATCCTCGTAGGATGGCGTTTGTCTGCTCTCGGGGTAAGGAGCCAGGGGAGCCGTGGGCCCCATCCGGGTGGTCCCACACCTCTGGGGCACATCCCATGGGAAGGCCACAGGAACGGAGGGGGTGGGGAGGGAGGCGTCGTGTTCCCCCCCCCCGGCGGGGCTGGTCCCCACGCGTGGGGTGGTTGTGCCCATCCCCCTGAAATCAGGGCCTGCGATGCTATGCAATAATGGGGGGGCCGCGTTCTGCACCGCGGGGGAGGAGAGCTCCGGCCGGGGGGGCCGGGGAGGAGGGACACGGGCGCTCTCTGTGTCTCTGTGGTTTGCGAAGCACTTTGAGAACCTGCGGGGTGAAAAGACACTTTAGGTGTGGCTTGTTTGGGCTGTCGCAGGGATGGGGGTACCCAGGGAATCCATTCCCTCCTTCCCCTCTCCCTGAAAATGTGACTGGGGCAGGGCTTGCGGTGCGGGGGTGGCGAGGGCAGCTGGGGTGCCCTGCACCCCGAAGTCTGGGAGGCCAAGGAAGGGCTCTCCTTGTCCAGCTGGGACAATGGGGTGCTGCTTTCTCCCTTTCCACACGGATTGTTTACATGGGGTGGGATTTTCGTCCAAAGAGGGGTCCGGGCTTGCTGGAGTCCCCGAGAGGGAATCACCACACGTGTCGCTGCTGATGCTGCCAGCTTACCTTGCTTCGTTAGAGAAGCGCCAGGCCCCGACTCTCCTGTACTGTGTGATGTGCTTTGTGGTGTTAGTGAGACCATGATGAAGTGTCCTTTATCCTGTGCTTTCTTTTGGCCGGGAGGTGGAATCGTGCATTCCCTGAAAAAGCAAGCAAGAATCCAAGCAGCCCCCAGAGAGATGGCAGGGCTGGGAATGGGACAGCCAGGGTGGCTCAGGGCACAGGGGGGGTGTTGCCCGGGGTCCTGGCGTGGGAGGCTTGGGAGACCCTCCAGCAGCTGAGTCTGGCACCCAAACATTCTGCTTTGCTGTAGAGAAATTGTTGTGATGTGGGAAAGGGACTTTGAACGAGGGTATCTAGTGACAGGACAAGGAATGGCTTCCCAGTGCCAGAGGGCAGGGCTGGATGGGAGATTGGGAAGGAATTGTTCCCTGGGAGGGTGGGCAGGCCCTGGCACAGGGTGCCCAGAGCAGCTGGGGCTGCCCCTGGATCCCTGGCAGTGCCCAAGGCCAGGCTGGACACTGGGGCTTGGAGCAGCCTGGGACAGCAGAAGGAATGTTCTCACTTTGTGAGGCTGCAGAGGGTACAAAGTCACTTTAAGGCTGGATACAGACAGACCCACGTGGATTTTGTCTCTGGATCTGTGCAATGAATCTCTCGCTCCTCGGAGCTAAGTGCACATGAGAAAGCTCTGAATCTCCCAAGTGTGCCTGGGGCTTGGACTTGTTGTCTACCTGTGAAAGGTGGCCAGTCTCTGAGTTTTTATGTTTTGTGGGTTTGGGTTTGGTTTTTTTTTTCATTTCCTTTCTCTGATGAATACCTTGGAGAACGGGCAGTAGGCACAATGTTGAATCAATGTAAGTTTAAAAGTAAATATATATACAAAGAAGACTAATATTTATACAAACGCTTTACTCATTCTCTACACTTTCTTCTGGTTTCTTAAGCGCAGCCGGGTCCCTGCAGTTCCTCAGTGTGAAAACTGAATAGCTTAAACCCTTTTTGAAACATTGTGAGCATTTGAAATGTTTTTATACAACCACCCTAGCTAGAAGACAGGATTTGTTTCTCTGGACAGCTCATTTTGTATCTTTAGATGAAAGGTAGTTTAACCAATCAGCTCTAGAGAAACCTGGACACGAAAGAAGTTGTATTTTCTTGGCTTTCCACCAAATTCCCTGTTGCTGAAGAGTTTGATTTTAACAATGTTCTTTTTAGAGTTTAGCTGCATACTTAAAACACGTCTCGCTTTGAGGGATACATTGATAAGCTTTGCCAAAGTCAGGTGAGGATCAATGGAAAAAAATATCTCCCTGTGGCCCTCCACAGCAAGAGGAGAAAGATTTGGGATGCGAGGAGCTAAAGCTGAGGTCACAGCCCCTGCCAGGCTGAGGTTAACAGCAGGTGGGGGTGTCCTCACAGGGTGCTCACCCAAACACATTTTCAGCCACTTTGGCAAAGACAAACTCTGAATTCTGGCCCCTGAGCTATTCCGTGCTCAGAGTTACTGTAAAATAATGATCCCGTTTCTTTTCATGTGACGGTCTAACACCTCTCTCTTTGAGATGTTAAACTGCCCGTGGAAGTCGTTAAAAACACTTGTTAGGTTTCAAGAAGAGTCTCAAGAAATCTCCTCTAAAAAATTTTTTGATAAATTGGCATTTTTGCAGTCATCCCTCTAAATAGAAACAGTGCCATTTCCAGGTGGTTTTATCCTTTGCTGTTTTCCCTCTCCTATTTTACCAGTGGAAAGGCAGGGGGGGAAATGAGAAGCGAGGAAGAAGATAAAGAGTTTTAGGTTCACCTGCCATGCATTGCTGGAAACTTCTGACCACTTTAGTGCACCTTTGCTTCGGTGCTTTGGTTTGGGGTTGGTTTTGCTCTGGTTTCGTTTTGCATAGAGAAAACCTTGTACTGGAAAAGTTTGGAGTGGCAATGTTGGACATCAGTGAGGATGATGGACTTGGGAGCCTCTTTATGCTGAACATCAGGAGAGTTAATTTAAAACCTTGAATCAGCAAGGCAGTGCTGCTGTGTTGGGGGTTGGAATGTCCTGGTGTTTGGGGCTGGCTTTGGGACATGTTTGGTGTGGAATGCAGGGCCTTTGGATGAGGTTCCAGTGCCATAAACAGGGAGCAGCTCCCAGGAATGTAATGGCATCACATGTGGATGAGGTACCAATGGTGAGGGAATCCCTGGTAAACAAAATGGGGTTTTCAGCTGGTTTTCAGTACAGTGAATCCTGTGTGGGTTCACTGAGGATCCAAAACTTGGTGAAAAGAGCCCAGCAGCCCCTGTCCACCTCCTGGGCACCACCAGAAGGACACAGAGAACTGGAGTACATCCCAGTGCTCCCTGTTTTCTGGTGTTGGATGTACTGGGAGGCCTCCTCCAGGTGGGATTCTGTATCACTATCAAACCCAGATCTCTAAAAGCCTCTGATTCCCTGATTGTGCTTTCCAGCTGATACAAGGGGGCAGTGGCAGTCCTGCAAAGCACAGGGTCTTTGGCTCGTTGGAAATTTGCAGGTGTCCTTTGATTTCCACGGAGTCCCCATGGCCACTCCAGGTGGGAGGCGGACCTGCCTGGAGAGGGCTGGTGGGTGTTAGCTTGGGAAGAACTTCCCATCCTCACCCTGGCCAGGATCTTGCCACTGTATCTTCATACTCCAGGCTTTACAAATAGATTTTGATAAAGGATGAAGGGCCAGAGCTTAGGTTCTTGTCACTTCTGGACTCTCCAGGAGCTGGTCTGGATCCACAGCAGCAGAAATGGGTAGAAAACTGGTCCTGAGTGATTACAGGTGGTATCCAACCAGCCCTGAGCCTATGGCAGGGATCAGGGCAGACAGGGAAATGAACCCACTGCTTATGTGCCGATTTATTCACAGGTTTCTGGGTGTCTTTGGCTTTTCCACCATGAGCTGGTGGCCAGAATGTAGATGTGAAAAGCTTTTGGTGTTGGTGATGGCTGGTTGAGGGGATGAGGAAGAGAAAGAAGGAGAAAACCTTCCTGGAATACACTGTGACAAGGCCAGGGCCACTGTGGGGTGGGCTGTAAGCACAGCTGCCCTGAGGTTCGTGGAGAGGTGCCAGGGTTGGAGGGGAGCTTGTGCATTTGCAACAGGCCCTTGTCCCTGTCCTAGCACGAGAAATTTTTAAAAACTCCACAAAATTCCCCCTATTAAAATGTACAGACTCTACCAACAAAGCTGCTTAGTTTCATTTTGGGGTTTGTTTTCTTTTTCCCTTTTCCATTTTGGTCAGTTTGGGACTTGGAGCAGTGAAAATGTCTCTCTTTAGCCAACTTCGTGTCAGTAACCAGCAGTAAAGATCTCAAGGGTCTCAGTGCTGATGTGGCAGCCCCAGTCTGTTCATATCAGAGAGTTTTAATTGAACCTCGAATGAACCCCCAAGAAACCATTACTGTTCTCATTAGGTGATGAAGTACCTCTTTCTTGTAGAAGCATCAAATTTGGGGTGGGGAGACCTTTCAAAAGCCATTGTTGCTCACTTGTATTGGTGTGTCCTGACCAGCATCGAGCCTCGAGTCGTTGTTAACGATGAATTAATCACTTCTAATTGTCAGGAGTAATTGTTGACTGCACATGGTATTTCCTTGTAAATCCTCTCGTTCATGCTCAACCTTCCCTGTGGTGAGGTGAGGCAGCTTCACCTGGACCATTTGTACCTCTTCTGTTGTTGGTGCAGCTGCCCACTGCAAAATCCCCCCCAGCCCACCCTTCCCGCTGTCCCTGCTATCCTGGGAATGGACCTTTCCCATTCCCACTGGAAAACTCTGCAATACAGAGCATTACAGAGAGCAAATGGGGTTTGCAGCAGAGCAGCCCTGAGTCAGACAGGTGCAGAGCTCTTTAGTCCCTGACTCTGAGGGATGTGCATAAATCGTCTCCAGCTCCAAGGGTAACAGTTGCCTTCACAGACTCTGTTTGATGCCAGGTGCAGCTGTGTCTGTTCCAAGGTTATCCCTTCCCAACGTGAGGATGCTGCAGCGGGCAGGGCGCTGGATGTCTGACAGCACCTCGTGTCCCTGGCTACTGAAACCACAAGCACAGGTTTATGGCCTTATTGCAGGCTCTGGGAGCTGGAAAGCAGCTGGCTCGTCCCAGGAAAAGCTTTTTTTTCCAGCTGGCCAGCGTCTGCCTGAGGATGAGGGGCAGTGCTGGTTGCAGCCTTGGGCTCTGCCTTGCCTTTCCTCTGCACCACAGGGACAAGGACTGGGCTGGTGTCTGATGTCCCCTGGGAGCAGGTCAGAGCACATCAGCCCCCGGGGATAAAGAGCATCCTCCCTGCAAAGGGAATCCTCCAGCCTGGAGGCAGGGATGAGTTTCTGGTGGCAAAGCCCAGCAGGAAACTCCCCCAGAGCCAGAGCCTGCTCTGTGCTCACCCTCCTGGGGCTCTGAACCCCAGCTCACGCTGGCCAGGCTTCTGGAGTCGCTGTCAGCAGCACAGACGGACAGGATGGGAATCAACCATCCCCATTCCCTGCCTCCCATCCTACCCGATCCCCCAGGAACGAGGCCATTCCACAGCAATTAGGACAGCGCCTTGTTTTGCTGTTGGTGTTGTCATGAGCCTTTTAACTTGACTGGGAAAGTTGATCTCAAAGGAAAATGTAAGTTATCTTTCAATTATGGTTAAATCAAGCCCCTTCGATGCACTTTATGACCGAGTGAAAACAAATCAATGCTGTTATTGCACTGTATCTCTATTGTGTATAATATTATACATTCATCTGTAAGAGTAATTTATTTTTATTACTGTAAATAAAACTGTTGGAGTGATTTGTCAAGAGGATATCCAAAAACTGGGGGGGGGGGGGGGTGTAAAATTAAAACCTTTGAAGATCTGGGCTCCTGTCCCAGGTACGTGCCACGCTCTGTGTGTTTGTGTTTTTATTTCAGAGTCCAGAACAGGTCTCTGCTTTCCCTCACCCGGGGTCTGGGTTTCCCCTGGGATCAGGAGGAGCTGGATGAGGACAAGAACTGCTGGAGACACGGAGGGGTTGGGAAGGAACAGCTCCTGCTGCTCGGAGCCTCCAAGCACAGACAAAGCTTTCCCATCAGCAAACCAGCCCCTGCCCTCTGATCACCCAGGCAGTCAGGGATTAAATACCCTTGGGAATTAATTGATCTTTGAGGGTTTCATTCTCCAAACGAAGGGTTTTAGAGAGATCACAGCTTTCTGCTACTCCTTCTGTGCCCCGGCCTCCAAGAGAGGAGGGAGCATCACAGGGCTGATTAACTCGCAGCAAAGGACAAGCAGACAAGAAGCCAAACCCGAATCTATTGTAACCTCTTAAAATCTTTATTAATTTTTTTCCTTTTTTTTTTTTTTTAAATTTAATTAGCACATGCATAAAGTGTCAACAGTTTGGGGTTAAGATGACATTTCTTGAACAAATGTAGTTACAAGCGGTGCCTCGGATCGCTCCAGGTTTCCTCTCTACCCTGTACAGAGGGAAGCTCGAGCTGCGACCGACGTCGTCCCTACCTTTCCATCCTTGTGTCACCACAGGCAGAACCCACAACACTGGGGAGAAATACACTTGTTCACACGTAGCAACTGGGTAGGGGAGATAGAGACGGGCAGCAACATCTACTCACCTACTGACTAAGTGCACATGGTTAAAGACCCCACCAGACAGTGAACATCTCCTTCGTTAATCTCGGCTTTATAATAACGGGAATCAATCGCGGCCTGGAGTGGGTGACCCTCCCTTGGGAAGGTGCCTGTTTCCCATCAGCTCCTTCCACCAGGTGGCAAATCTAAGGAGATATGGTAATTCTTCTGCTGTGATTAAAGAACGAGCCTTTTGCAGGAGCATTGGGGCAGCCCCGCTGATGCTGAGGTGTCCCCGTCCCCTCTGTGCCACCCCTGCACAAAGAGCTGGAGCCAAGCTCCACAAAGAGCAGCCCAAGCCCTGGCTCCAGGCCCTGCGTGTGATCAGTTGGTGCCAAAAGGGGAGAAAACTGCTTTGAAAATGCCCATCTGGAGCTCTCTGATGCTCTGTTTTGGGAAGATTGGTGCCCCAGTGCTCCAGGAGGTCTCCTGAGCTCAGAGTTTGGGTAGTGCAGGAGGGGGTTTGGGGGTCTGAGGTGCCTTGGTCTGCAGGGCACAGGAGATGATCCTCACCTGCCATCAATTCCCCCCAAAATAACCCTCCTGCAGCACCTGGCCTCACCCAGAGGTGTTTGTGCTCCTGCTGGCTCAAAAGGGGATGGAAAACTGGAATGAGGCGGCTCCTGTCCTGCTGCAGCAGCTGGCATTGTCCCAGCAGTCCTGGGCTGGGACAGCAGCAGCAGCAGGAGGAAGAGGGGAAGGAGGAGGAGGAGGAGGAGGAGGAAGAAGAAGGCTCTCCTGAATGCTTGCTCCATGACTGCAGCAGCCCACAGCCCATGCATGTCCCACAGCAAAGCAGTGACAGGAGGGTTTGTCCCCTCCCCACACCTCCCACGTCCTCTGGGGACTGTCCCCGTGCCAGAGGTGCAGCACTGCTGGGTGTCCCCGGTTTCCAGAGCAGGTTTCCTTGGGCTGGCCAAGACTGGAGTGAAAACTGCTCCCCAAGCCACTCCTGTGGAAGGAGGAATCCCAGAGGATCCCGTGGGGTCTGGGCAGCTCCAGGTTTCCACCCCAGGTGAGTTCTGCCCATTCCCAGCACAGCAACGCCACCCACCCCAAGCAGCCCCCTGGCCACGCCAGAGGGACCTCCAGGAAAGGCACTTGTGTCATGAGGAGCTGCCCTGGCCCCACGGTGTTCCCAGCAGGAATGCTGGATCCAGGCCCTCTGTGTGGCATCGGAAGGCAGAGGGGAGGAAGGTGCCAGCACAGCTCAGCACCACCCCAAACTCCTGCTGGGGACACCCTGCTTCGGATCCCCCCAACGAGCCAGGCAGCCCCAAAATTAAGGGAGTCTATTAAGGTGAGGAGCCATCAGCCCCAAAATGTCCTGAAAATGCATTTTGAAGAAAAGGGTTCTTTTTAATTTGTGGGGATTTGAGCAGGTTGGATGGGACTTGGGGCAAGCTGGGCTCATGGAAGGTGTCCCTGCCCATAGCAGGGGGTGGAAACCAGACTGGAAATCCAAAAAATTCTGGCATTCTGTGATTTTCTTTCTTTCCCTGATCTGCTCTGACCCGAGACAAAAAACACGACAAAGACCAGCCTGATTTGAAAACTGGCCAGAACTACAGCTAGAGCTGAAACATCTCAGTGTAAAATTAAATTTGGAGGGAGGGCAGTGATGGGGATGTTGATGCTCATGACTACAATTTCTGGAGACGTGGCCAGGCTCTGCCAAAGCTGCTCCTGCTGCCAGCAGGAAATCACCAGCTCTCCACGGGCATCACAGGAATGTCCCCAGCTCCAAGGCCTCTTCCTTTCTAACACAAGACTTTCATGGTTTTTCCATGGCAAGAAATGCTATTCCATGGAGTCAGCGGTCCCAGCTGAGGCATCAGGCTTACACCAGCACTGGGAAGAGGTGAAAATCAATGGGATTTGAAACACTAGAGCTGGGGAGGGGCCTCCAGGGACAAAACCACCTCCTACAGAGGCAGGAGACCCTCTCCCTGCTGGGGGTGATGTGCTTATTGCTTTTCCTTAAACACCAGTTTCCTGGGATCTGATTTTTGGAAGTGGTTCTGGTGGCACCTGCTTCATTCCGTTGCTGAGTGACTGGGAAGTGTTGCTGTGTCCGACCTTCCCTCGAGGTCTGAGGGAAGGAAAGGGAACAGTTTATCCTTCTGGAAATCACGTGTGAGTTGTTTGTTTGCTTTTTAGTTTTGTGTGTGGGGTTTTTTTGTTTGTTTGTTTGTTTATTTTTAGATTTTTAAAAAATCCTATTTTACTTTTAGATTTCTCAACCGAGCCACCCCAAATCAAAGGGTCAATTTTAAATTGTCCACCTTAATGGTTTACTCAGTACAGCCTGTGGATCATGAATGGCCCAGAGGAGCTGCTGCCTTTTAACTACTGAAATGCAGCAGTAACAGCTCTGAGTTCACATCCTTCCCTCTCAGGTGGTTGTTCTGCAGCATGTTTTATCTTTATTGTATTTGAGGGTCAACACCAAAACCGAGAGGGAGCAAAAGCAGCTGCCCTGGCTGCTGGGGGATGCTTTGAGCTGTAGCCCCCTGGGACAGACCCCCAAGGAGGGCATGAGGCAGAGCTACAAACGTGCCAGAAATGCCCTGTGGGCGCCTCCATCGCTCCCTGGCTGCACACAAGGTCACGAGCTCCTCTCAAAGCCCTGCCATGGCAGAGCCTCCATGAGCTGAGTTTCTCCATCCTCACCTTGAGAAAGCTTTCCCTGAGACCTGACTCAGCTCCTCTCTGCCACAACTCAACCCCACACTGACCTGGAGAACAGATTTATTCCCCTCACTCCCTTTGTGGCTTTGCACAGGGTTTGACCTGCCTGAGGTTTCCCCTGTGCAGGCTGCTGTGAGCGTGGCCAACCTAAAACGCTGGGCTGGTTTCTTTCTGCCTCATTTTCCCCTCTCTGCACTCTCAACCTTACACAGAACCAAGCACTGGAATTACCACTGAGCTGAAAATCCCCCCAGGCCAGCCCAGTCCCCTGGCATTGCCACTGTGGGAAACATGGGCAGGGAAAGGCTCCTTTCACACACACTTGGGCTCACAACAACCAGCAAGAGGTTTAATGCTGTTCCTGGGAGGAGGGAGAGGTTAGAGGCACCTCTGGGAGGTGGCACCTGTGGGAAGATCCCTACAGGGAGATGCCTACGGGAGGGTGAAGCATCAGTGGTGACATCTGTGGTCTCAGGGTCCTGTCAGTCTGTAATTCAGACATCAATTTGGGTAATGCCACATCTGCTCTGCCTTCAGGGGACACCGTTTTCCATCAGCTCTTGCCTGGGGGTTTCCCTCAGCAAGAGCCCATCCCTTGCTGCAGGCTCTGCCTCAGCCTGGTGACACCACCAGGACCTGTCCTCCCCTGGGGACATCCTATTGTCCTCCTCCCACCCCGCCTGTGAGGTTTGGGGCAAACACCTCCTCCCTGAAGTTCTCAGCTGTGGGCTTCGGTTTGGTTTTTTAAATTCCTTCCACCAGCAAAATACAGGCACAATTTTCACCCAGAGAAGCTGGAGCTTGAGAGAGTGAGCCTAGAAAACCCGGGGGTTTGTTCAAGAAAGATCAGATTCACACAAAAAAAACCCCTTTTTGACTCTCAAAAAGATGGAACTACTTCAAAGTCTAGGTTTGGGCTGTAAGTGTCGGGACAAGGACGTTTTCCAGAGGCTGTCACATGAATTGGTGGCAGCCCTAAGGGTCACCAGGTGCCTGCAGTGGTGCTCCCAGGCACGATTCCCACCCCATCCCTGGTCATCCCAGAGAGCACAGCTGTGTGGGGGCTGGGAAAGGCCCACCCCGAGGGCACAGGGACCCATTCAGGGACAAACCCAGCCTGGCTTGGCTCTCCTGGACTTTGCTCAGGCACTTCTGCGTGGGGGAGTGGAGGGGCAGGAGAGCCCCGCCGCTGTCACCAGCGGGGGACGTGGTTGTGGCGCTGGTCAGGGGTCACCTAAGGAAGGGACAACAGTCCTCAAGGTGCTGCTGCCCAGCCGAGGGTAAATTCATGGGTGAGTGAGCATTTGAGGCTTCTAAAGTGCAGTGCAGGTTACATGGTCTTTGCTGTAGACTGTAAACTCCTCAGGACAGACTCCTTGCCCTTACTTTTATTTATTTATTTTTTTTATCTGTAAAGTGACATTCTGGCTGAAAAAACCTTACCCCTAAATAACTACTACTACAGGAAAAACAGGAATCTCGGTGAAAGGAGCAGCCTGTGCTCCCCTTGTCAGCATCCCATTGCTACAACCTGCCTCCCTCCAAGCAAAACTTCTGCTTATCATTAAAGCTGAGGTGTTAATTCAGGCTCAGGGGAGTCTGCAAAGCTTCTGTTCAGGCTTTTGGGTGTCTGGAAAGGGAGAGAGAGATGGAAAAGTTGCTGGGAGGAAATCTGAGGGCTCTTCTGTGGAAAGAGCTCTCTGAAGAAGCCAAGTTCAGCCTTAAGTTTGTCGCTGGAGTAAAACCTTCCCAAGGTGAAACAGCTGCAAAAGCAGAAGCTCTCGTGGGATGGGATGACTGCTCCTCTCTAGGTCTCTTCCCAGGGTGGAAAATTAGAAATTAGAAACTGCCCAATCCATTTTTCCTTCAGGACAGTGACCCTCTAAGAGCCACCAGCACCACCAGCCAGCTCCAGTGGTCACTCTCACTCAGGGAGACACTGAGTGCAGCGCCAGGAGTGAGCACTGCAGGACTTCCACCAACCTTCAGAAACCTGAGCAGGACCAGCCTTCACACCTGGTGCAGCTTCACAGGTGTGCCATGGGCACTGTGGTCCCCACTTTTCAGATGAACCTGGGATGTCCAAGAGGTTCCTGATGGACCTCAAGGATGACAGTCTCGCATTAACACCTCCAAGCAGAACCAAAATGGCTCATTCGCTGTTCCACTGACTCCAGCCCAACCCATCTGTATGCACATGGGATATTTTTCCCCCCTCTCCATTGACAGTCATATTTATTATTTTTAATCTATGCCCATAAATTGGCAAGTAGGGGGAAGCAGATAAAATGGAAAGAGGAACTCTCAGGAGATCGGTTGGGCTCCTTAAATGTTTGGCACTCTGTGATTGGCAATGAAATGCCACTGCTATATTTTAACAGGGAACACAATACCTTAATGTACAGGAGGATCTCCTCAGCCCAATTCTGGTACTCTTGAGAGAGGAGAAAATTCAGTCATCTGTGACCTGGATTGTATTTTTTAATGTCTGCCGGGCTAGATAAAATATTTAAATATTCACTTTTATATCAGCCCACATGAGGATTTGAGCATTTCAGGTTGTGTAACACAGCCTGGCCTACTTTGGGGAGAATGTACAGAAATAGGCACATATGTACAAAACACTGAGTGTGCAGCATGTGGGGCAGACAGACAGTGTTAATTAGCGTGGCACAGTCCCAGCAGCACCAGCCCAGGGCAGCCACGGAATTGGTGTCACTTCTGTTGGATTTCAAAGGGCACCTGAGCAAAAACCAGGTGAATCTGCCTCAAATAAAGGTGGTCAAGCATGGCTGAGTCCCTCAAGTGAAGGCACTGAGGATGGAATGGTTGTCATGGGATTGGGGCTCCCAGTGCCACCATGTGGCATTAATGCTCCAGCTTGGGGATCCTGGAGGTCTTTTCCCACCTGAATGATTCCCGGTGCTTGCCTGCCTGGTGGTGCTGTTGGGAGAGCAGGGTCACACCAGAAATGGGTGTCCAAACCCACCCTGAGGTCTCCACCAGCTCCACCAGACACCTCTCTGGGATGAGGATGGGGGATCCCACCCCTGCTACCAAGACAACTTAAGGGTTCCCATGGCAGTTCTGATCCCTGGAAGAGGAGGATCGTGGTGTTTCCAACCAGCTGGAGGTGCTGGGAGGTCATGGTGCTGCTGGCTGGCTTTGCAGTTGAGAATGTGAAATGGGTTTGTGCTATCAGGGGATTTCCTTCAGCAGAATAGGATGGGTGAGGATATGCTGGGATTGCTGGGGTGCCCGATGGGGACCTGGTTGTCATAGGTTAGCAAGCATAGTCCCGGAAGGGACGTCCTTGCTAAGGGGTGCTTACAGTTTCCTCTGGGAACTGATAGAACCTATCAGCTGGCCAGTTTGAATATGGACAATTCTCTAAGCCACTTAAAATTGTGAACACCTCTGTGATCCACATTTAAGAATAGGCAAACTCCCCCTCCAAGCTCTCTCTCGTTTCCGGCGCTGGCACAGGTGGCTGCGGGCCCCGTGTGGGGGCCAGCGGGCCCGGCCAGGCCCTGCTTGGGCCAGGCCGGGCCGGGCCACGGCCATCCTGGAGCCATGGACCTGTTCCAGCCGTGGAACCCCCCCCACTGCCTTGCCGTGGGCAGCCGGAGCGGCTCGGCTCTCCCCCCTCTCCACTGCGATAAGGAAAATTCAACATTCCAGCTGCAAAGCTGCAAGGCCGAGGTGAGATTAACCCTTTTACTGCTGTGAAGAGCTGAAACCTGAGGGAGAGAGAGAGGAGATGCTTAAAGCTGAAATTCTGTTGTGAAGCTATGATATATCAGAGTATCCTGTTGTAATTTCATGAAGATATGGGGGGTGGAGTGTTCAACTCGTGAGCAAAAGCACCTGCACTGAGATAGGCAGATGCTGACGCAGCTGTAATTTCATGAGAAGTTTGAACAAGGAGAGATGAACCAGATGAGGACTTTTGCTCCAAACGGGAAAGGAGAAAACCTCAGTACCTAGAGATGCTTCCAGAGATAGTCTTAACGATGAAGATGATGAAGACCCTTTGCTCCCAGGGAAGGAGAAGGGCCTCTGTTTTTGTTTCTGAACAGCTCAACCTTAAAATTGTACCCCAAGAAACTTCAAGAGTGGACCCTCGAAAGCAGTTGCGGGAAAAGCTGCAAGTCGGGGGAAAGGACTCACACGCAGGCAGAGAGACTCCTCTTCCTAAATGGACTGAACGATATTTGGAAGTGGGCGGCTGTCTCGTCGTGATAATGTTTTCATAGCATGAGCAAGAAGAGACTTCTCTTTCTAAATGGACTGAACAAGGTTATTATGGAAGTGGTAACAGACTGAACATCTTAAGGGTTGTTTTTTCACATTGTCAGTGGGAGAAGGGAGGAAGGTGGGGGGAGGAGGAGAGTTCTGAAGGTGGTATAATTTTTTTTCTTCCCTCTTTTAGAGTTGTTAATAAACTTCTTTATATTCTTTCAAGTTTGGTGCCTGCTTTGCATTTCTCCTAATTCTCATCTCACAGCAGATAAACAGTAATGAGTATTTTGGACCAAACCACTACACTAAATTGGTGTTTCCGCCCGGTTAGCAAACCGAACCCGCGACACTGGTGTAAGAACATAAAGGTGTGAGGAAATGGGGGTGAGCCTTTCCTGCCCCCCTGGGGCTGCCAGCTGTGCATCTGCTCTGCAGCTGTGGCTTGTGCACAGATCCGAGTGACCTAAATGACCTTTAGGGTCCCTTCCAACCCTCCTATGATTGTCAATTGGCATCAACCCTGACAGCAGCAGGGTTGACTGACAGCTGCCAGTCCCAGCACAGCACAGTGAGGGGGCAGTGGGAGGCTCCAGGGACAGCCCTCACCTGCCACACACCAATGGAGTCCTGCCCCAGTTACCACGGCCCCATGTGACACATGCACAAAGCAACTGGTGCGTGAAAAGAAGGGACTTGATCTTTGAGGGGCACTGGGCTGCTCTCCAGTTCCCACCAGGACTGGCTCAGCTTTGCAGAACTGGGACAGTCACAGAGCCAAGGGATGAGCCAGTCCCGTGTGTCCCTGAGCCCTTTCCCGGGGCCAGTGGGACTTTTCAGCTCTGCTGGGTCCCCACAGCGACTCTGCAGCCCCTCGACCTCTGTAACAGGTAAGAGCAGCTCCACCAGCCCCTGATATTTTCTATCTCTCACAAAGGGTTATTAGTCTTTCTAAATTACCTAAATAAACCCAATTTCTCTTCGCTTACAAACAGTTTTGTGATTGTGTCTATGTTAACAGCGCTCCACCAGAAACACCACCTTAAATGTTGCCCTGAATTTTTACACCACTTCCTTCTGAAGCTGCTCCAGGCCAAACTCCAGCTGCCTTCCCAAGGAAAGCATGTCCTGGGCATTGCAGGGGCTCTCTGTCTTGGCCAGCCTTTGGAAAAAAGCTCTTGCAGCCATTTCCCTGTATCTCAGAGGGTCAATATCAGAACTGAGAGCTCTCAGTGAGCACCAGGAATTTCCTGGCCACCTGCAGGGCACTGTGTCTCCCTGCCTCCTCTGGTCACTCCTGCTCCTTTGGTTTTGCAGATGAGCTATTCCATGCTGCTTCTTGCCTTGCCCTCTCCCACATCCCAAATCCATTCTACCCCTCTGCTCAAGCCCACTCGGCACCACAGCTCCCAGCCCAGGTGTGGAAGTGTGGAAGGTGTCACACCCAAGGGAAAAGAGACCATTTTGTGCCACTCAAGAGGAGGGAGAGCTTCTGGGGGGCATTTCCCAGCAGCTGGGCAGAGGATTCACCCCATCTGGCCATGAAGGATTTGTCACTGGGGGCAAATGTGCAGATGTTGGGACTTTGCTCAACACCAGCGTTCCCCAGGAAAGCAGCAACCTGGTCCAGTGGAACGTGTCCCTGCCCTTGGCAGGGGGTTGGAATGAGATGGTCTCTAAGGTCCCTTTCATCCCAAACTATTCTAGGATTCTGTGAATTTAAGGATCAGCATTTGGGTCTCAGCCTTATCCTCCCACCCCTTTTAGAGGTCTGGCTGCTGCTACATAGTCGAAGTACTGATCACCTACAGGGCTACTGGGAGAGGCAGGGAATTGGGCACAGAGCCCAGGCTTTCCCCATTCCGGGACTTGTGGTATAGGGGAACACAAAAGGGAGCCTGGGGACACCACGTTGGTAAATCCATGGATGGTCCTGGCCCATTTTCCACAGGTGGGGAACCTCTCCCAGCTCTCTGCAGGTTTTCACACCTGACTGTGATATTTCCAGTATTCCCCACCCCTTTGCTCTGCCTTCCTGTGCCTCCTCCCTTCGTTCTGTGAAAAGTCTTCCATGAATCCCACTCTGTTTTGATGGGACAACAGGTATTTTCAGTGCTGTCACAGGGGCCTGTTCTCCATCTCCTCCATCAGTGCCCAGCTGTGGGACAGCGGATGGAACAGGATCAGGTAGGGGGGATCAGTGCCTGGGTCTGAGCTGATCTCAGCTGGACAGGCACAGTTCGTGGGGCTGCAAAGTGCACATTGAGAGTTTACCTGAAAGCAGCAGATTGTCTGATTCACTTTTTCTCAAATAACACTGAAATGGTGTCACACTAAGGCCAAGGAGAGCTGGGCTTGGGGAAGCTCCCTGGACCCCTCCACTCCCCTGCTGGAAAAGGCAAGACAAGCCTCGACAAGGCTGTGTCTCCCTGCCAGCCACACAAGCCTTGCCTTTCCCCTTTGCTCCCGGAAAACCAGCTCCGGGAATGGATACAGGCTCAGGTCACCAATACCTTTGTCTGCTCATGCAACCTGGCATAGCGGAAGGTGTCCCAGTTCTAGCTGGACTAGATGGGCTTTAAAGGTGCCTTCCAACCCAAACCATGCCATGATTGTCCAGGGAGCAACAACGCAGTGGTGTAACTGCTGCTAAACGTGGTGTGTCACTCTGTAGGGAAGGAGGCTCCTGCCCACACGCAGCCTTTGGAGCTGCCTGACCCCAAAACCACCAGCAGCAGAGTGTCCCCAAGCCCACACGGCCACCTCTGCACTCCCGTGGTGGCACCAGCTGTGCAAACAAGGCTTCTTCTCCAGGAGCTTCTCATTATCACTGCTGCCTCTGGGGCTCCCTTCTCTCGCAAAGCACACTCAGGGCCAGTCTCCGGTCTTGCTCCAGGTGTAAATCTGGAGTAATCTTAGGAACCTGCCTTCAGAGAATTTTGGAAGTCATTAACTGTGAAAGTGCTGCTAATTTCTGGTCTCACTGCCTCCGAGGTGTATCCTACCAGTGCTGCTGCTGCTGCTGCTGCTGCTGCTGCCCAAGGGGTTTTTGACATAGTGTAAAAGCAAAGCTCCTGACCGAGCGGGGCCACCCACGCCCGCTGGCAGCGACGTTGGGGAAGGCGCCTATACACACCTGGAACGGAGATGGGAGCTCCCCCCAGCCCAGCCCGGGGCCCCTCAGTCCGACCACTCGTTATCGTCCAGCTCGGAGTCGTCGTCGGACTCGCTGTACTCCACCGCGATCCGGCGCGACAGGATCGTCGCCACGTCATTGCCCACAGGCTCTTTTTTGGCCTCTTGTTCCCACTGCTCCTGGACTTTCCGGAGTTGGATTCCTATGGGAAAGGGAGGAAGGCTTTAGGGGCAACCCGTGAATGTACCCAATGTGCAGTGTCCCCCCCGGTCATAAAGTATTGGCTGAGATGAGAGGGCTGCTGCCCCTGGTGATTATAAAGTTCTATGGGATAATAGGATAGGATTGGTAGGACAAGGGGGAATGGCTTTAAACTGAGAGAGAGTAGGTTTAGATTGGATGTCAGGGAGAAATTCTTCCCTGTGAGGGTGGTGAGGCTCTGGCACAGGGTGCCCAGAGAAGCTGTGGCTGCCCCTGGATCCCTGCAAGTGTCCAAGGCCAGGCTGGATGGGGCTTGGAGCAGCCTGGGACAGCAGAAGGCGTCCCTGCCCATGGCAGGGGATGGAATGGGATGAGCTTTAAGGTCCCTTCCAACCCAAACCATCCTGTGATTTTATGAAGGTGTGTGATTACAAAGCTGCATCATAAATAAAGCTCCTCCTCTGCTTCCACTCAGCCTGAAGATGCGGAACCTTCTGGAAGGTTAAATTCACCATTTGACCTGAAGATTTGCCGGAAAGGGAAATACGAGCGACCCTGGAGCACATCATCCACTACAGCCTGGGAGGAAGCCACGTGCCCGAGAGCTGCCAGCGATCCGTGGGGCTTCATTCCACCTCCAGCTACGGTCCCCCACCTCTACACTGCACTTATTCCCTCCCCCCCAAGGTCCCACCATCCTCACCCATCACCTGGCCACCAAGGGCTCACGTTGGCGGGCCGGGGCCCCGCACTCACCCCTGCGGATGGCTGCCAGCAGGTCGCTCCGGGCGTCGCTCATGGGCATCAGTGGGATCTGCGGCTTCCGCGGCTCCACGGCGGGGGCGGGCGGCGATGCGGAGTGCGCCGGCGAGGCGGACACGGCCGGGGGCCCGGGCGGCGGTGGCGGCGGAGCCACCGGGGGTCCCATGGGGCCGGTCTGCGGCGGGGACGCGGAGTAGGGGCCGGGGGGCGCGGGAGGCGGTGATGGGGCGTAGGACGGGGGTGCGGCCGAGCCGGGGGCCAGCGCGGGGGGAGCCGAGATGGGGCTGTCGAAGGCGGTCTGTGCCGACGGGATGACGGGCGGCGGCGGCGGCGGGGCCGGCGGCACGAAGTACTCGGCCATGGGCACCGGCTGCGGGCTGCAACGGGGGAAAAGGGGTCAGTGCCACGAGGATCGCAGAGTCACGGCATGTGCTGAGTGGGAATGGACCCACAGGGATCATCCAGTCCAACTCTGGGCCCTGCACAGGACCATCCCCAACAATCCCATCCTGTCCCTGAGAGCGCTGCCCAAACGCTCCTGGAGCTCTGGCAGCCTCGGGGCCGTGCCCATTCCCTGGGGAGCCTGGGCAGTGCCCAGCACCCTCTGGGGGAAGAACTGTTCCCTGATATCCAACCTAAACCTGCCCTGACACAACTTCAGGCCATTCCCTTGGGTTATGTCACTGGTCACCACAAGGAAGAGATCAGCATCAGCACCTCCACTTCCCCTCAGGAATTTGCAGACTGCAATGAGGTCTCCCCTCAGTCTCCTCTTCTTCGGCTGAACACATCAAATGCCCTCAGCCACTCCTCACACGGCTTCCCCTCAAGGCCCTTCACCATCTTCATGGCCTCCTCTGGACACTCTCTAATACCTTAACATCTTTTTTATATTGTGGTGCCCAAAACTGCCCCTGGTATCCAAGGTGAGGCTGCCTCAGTGCTGAGCAGAGCAGGACAATCCCCCCCTTGGCCCAGCCAGTGATGCTGGGCTGATGCCCTCCAGGACACAGCTGGCCCTCCTGGCTGCCCAGGCACTGCTGACTGAAGGACGGCACCCGTTTACTTATCCCAGCACCACCACCCATCCCAGCACCCAACTGGCTCCGCTCTGGCTTGGTTTGCTCTGAACCCCAAAGAAAGCTCTGTCCCAGAGTCAGAATGGTGGTGGGGCTCTGCTGGTGGGATGGGCTATGGGGCATGCTGTGAGGCAAGGCCGGCAACAGCCCAGGGAAAAACCCTCCATCCACCCCCTCCCATATCGGGGATGACGTTACCCCAAAAGCGGTCCTGACTGATTTCGCCTTGAGTCTCACTGGCAGTTTTGCACCTTAAAAGCTGCAGAAGAGGACTCTCCCTGCTCCATCAGCCCTGAAATGGGGGATCAGACCTCCACCAAGCCTCCCTTCCCTTGGACACCCCTCCACCAGCGAGCAGGCTGAAGCCTTACCCGTAATCCTTGACTAGGTGGGGTCTGGGCCCGTTGAGGACGGCCTCGGGGGGCGGCGGCACGTGGGGCTGCTGCAGCCGGGTCAGGCTGTTCTGCCGGCTGCCCGCGGCCGGCCGGAACACGTGCTCCGGGGGGTTGGTGGCCGCCAGCACCCCCTCCTTGTGCTCCGCCGGGGCCAGGTGGGACGCCGGGGCCAGCAGCTGTGCAGGGTGGTTGGGGCTGGCCGGGTACGAGTGGTCAGCAGCGTCCGACGCGTAGGATCTGCAGCACAGGAAAACCCGACTGTTGTATTCCTGGGAGGGAGCTCAGGGGGTGTGGGTTTGGGAGTATTTTGGGGTTGAGACAACAAAACAAGAAAAGGCCACGAAAATATCGATGTACGAGACAGCAGAGTGATGATAGCGGAGGGGAGGAGGACACAACAGAGCTGAACCACTCTCTTCCCATAGCTGCGAAATGGAAAGTGCTCCGGTTTTACATCCCAGTGCCAAGGCTGCTCCTGAGGTCCAGGATGACATCCTGGGGACACCAGCTATCCATGAAGCTACTACAGGCTTACGGCTGAGCACCCCAACCCTGCTGTGGGCAACACGTCCCCCGCAACAACGGAGAGGGAGAACAAAGCAAAGGAGAGCCGTGAGCTGAAGGTGTAGGAGGTAGAACCTGCCTATTATCTGGGGACAGTGATCCTTCCGATGACGCCATGTGATAGGGGGATGGTGAGAACCTGTTATCCGGCCGGAACTCTTTATCATACGCCATCATGTTCCACTCCAGGCGCCGGTTGCGGGCTTTCCTCACTTTCTTCACCTCCCGGGTGGAGTCCTCCACCAGCCGCTGCTCCTGCGGGAACACAGAGCCATGGCTCCACCTCCAGCCCGGCTCCTCCAGACCAGGAGAGAATCACCCAGCCCTGTGAGATGCACCCAATAAAAGGGAGGGGAGCACGCAGGATGCACCAGGAGGTGACTGTCCCCATGTCCTGAGCAACCCCGGCTCCGGCCGCCTGTGTCCCCCAGCTGCCCTCACCCACCTTCTGCCTGCGCTTCTCCTTTCTCTTGTCTTCTGTCGCCTGCAGCATCTTCTCCTTCCATAAGTTGAAGAAGTAGGAGGGGTCGGTGTAGAATTTGAGGCCGTCCTTCTTGTCATCCCTGGGGATTGGGAAGGGAGGAGGGAGGGTTACCAGCCACAGGAGAAGACCCCCCTTTCCCCGGCCCAAGGGCTTTGGTAGGATCATGACCATGAGCTGCTGCCCCACCACAAACCCATCCAACACAGCGGTCACCACCTGCAGCGTGTGGGCACACATTCCAAGCCTCCCACAGAATGGGGGTGCAAATGGGGGGGGACACCTGATGCTTCTTGTGGAAAGGACCCCCTTGAACCCCCAAGAAGCACCGTGCCCCATACCTGTAGGGCGTGAGGATGTTGAGCGGCGGGGGTTTGTCGCAGCGCTGGTACATCTCCATCACCGGGTTGGGGATGGAGTTGCGGGACACGACCTGCTGGTTCTGCACCGTGGAGCTCTTGAAGGCTTTCCTCATGTTGATGTCCTGCAGTGAAACTGGGGGCACAGGAAGAACAAGGGATGCAGGAGTGGCCTCAGCCCGCCGAGCAAGGCATGGCGGGGGCCTGGTCCCGAGAACACATCTGGACATCACCCCAAAACAGCCCCAGCCCCTTACCTTCCTCCACGGTGGAGTCCAGCTGCGTCACCTTGATGACCAGCAGGTCCACCCTCTCCTGCAGCGAGTTCATGCGCATGTAGAAGCTGTTGGCTTCGTTGAACAGCTCTCCGAAGATGTCCTCCGCGTGCCTGCCTGCCAGGGGACAACGCGCCTGTCACCGCAGCAGGTGGCTCACCCAGCTCAGCCCAGCCCCTGGACCTCCCCACTGACTCCATGGGGTGCTCTCCCCAGCCTGGATTTTTGGGAGCTGAGCCTCATCCTGTCCCAAAGCACTGCAAGGAGGCTGGGGAGCCCAAACCAGCACTCTTTCCAGTGAGAGCGGTACCCACAGGGGCACGGAACATCCATGGTGCCCCAAAAAGCCCTTGGATCCACCAGATGAGCCCAAAAAATGACCATCACACAGCATGGCCTGGGGAAATTCAGCCCAGGTGGAAAGCCAAGAGCAGGGCAGTGGGGACAGTGCCACAGCAGGGAGAATCCACAGTTTGTTTCACTTCATCAGTTATTTTCCTGCATCACTCAGTGCTTCCCTACAATAGCTTATTTATTTGGGGTTATTTATTTAGGGTTATATAGCTAATTTATTAGGGTTATTCCTATCATGGAGCTGAGCGAGGTGTCTGGCAGACAATTGCTGATACTTGTAGACTACAGCACCCATCCCACCCTATCCCATCCTATCCCAGCACCCCAAATCCTCAGGATTTCCTCCAAACCCACACATCAAAACCATGGCACTTGTAAAACCTTCTCAGACCATTCACCAGCTCAGTCACATCTGATTCCCTTTTCCCTGGACTAGGAAGCCACGGCCTGAGCACACGTGGGTGCTGCTCATGTGAGCCCCTGCACTTCCAGCAGCTCCCTAAATACTGGGTTTATTTTTCTGGGAGTATTTTAGAAAAGAATCTACTTCTGGAGGGGTGTAAAAGACGGGGGGAGCCCTGAATAGCTTCTCTCTGTTTTAAGTGGATATTCAGCATGAAATAGATTGCCCCTGTTAAACCTTTGCACTGGTGTGCGCAGTGCTCTCCTCTGCCCCTTTTCTGCTGAGATCAGTCCCGGGGCAGGAAGACAGCTGAGGATTCAGACCTTTGATAGACCTCTCTTCCTCAAAAAGCTCTAACTTCAAAAAGAACAGCTTGGAGTATTTTCAATCTTCACCTGACCTTCTTATTTCTGGCCAAGTGGAGAAGCAAAGGGCTCCTGAAGGCTTTCTGTCCCCCACTGCACAGACCAGCTGTAGGAGGGAAATGGGTCTTAAAACATCACCAAGTCCCCATTTTGAGCTTGGTCCTGAGCACCCTCCTGTTTTCAATAAACTGGATAATTCCCACTGAATTAGGAGTGGCTGCAGCCCACAGGGCTCTCACACAGCCCCTGTTCCTCTGTGTTTGCAGCTGGTGGAAGTGACGGTGACATCCCCCTGCCATCCCAGTGCCATCCCAGTGCCACCCCAGGCCAGGGTTGCTGTGCTGTGACTTACTGAGGCTGCCCAGCTGCTTGATGATGGCAGCCAGCGTGCTGTTGGTGACACACTCCAGCTCACTCGTCACCCCATCGGGAAGGGCCCCCCGGCACAGGTGCCGGGGCTCGATGTTCCTCTTCACCAGCGGCATGGTGAGTCCTCACGCCTCTCCTGGGAAATGGAGAAAGAAAGGAAAGATGAAAACACACAGCTTTTACCATTTGCCTGTTTCTCCCCCACCACACTTCCTCAGCTTTCCGCCCAGGAGATCCTTCCTGCCCACGCTGGTGACAGCAGGGCTTTTCCAAGCAGGGGATGCTCTGGGGGGGCAAACCTTGGGGTGCTGGTGAGCACATGGATGCCAGGGTGGAGGTGAGGACCTTGTCCCTACCTTTGAGCTCCGATGCCAAGCCTCCTTGTCCTCTCCCACTCACTTCCCAGAGCTGTGCTGCAACCAGGAGCAAACTCCCCTGTGCTGCAGCCCTTCAGCTGGCCCTGAAAAGCCTCATCCAGCCCAAACAGAAGCGAGGAAGCGCTTGTAATGCCATTATTTCCAGCTCACTGCAGCCTCTCCAGGGTTTTATTTGTGCACACACTACACTGAGACAAGCTGCTGTGGCCAGCTCATCCCAGCTCCCTGCATGGCCACCCCCAGCATCCCTGGGGGTGCCCCCACAGCATCTTTGGGTGCCCCCACAACATCCCTGGCTGTCCCCCCAGCATTTTTGTGTGTCTCCTGCTCCACTGTCCCCACCCCTGAACTGGGGATGCTTCATTTTCTACAGGGTTTAAGAGGATGTAGGAAGGTGCCCACACCCAAAAGCCTCATCTCCCCTGAGGGCACCCACGGCAGCTGCAGGGAAGGATGAAGGATGGGCACCATGGGGTGTGGGGTCCTGGGGACACATTAACGCGCTGATGTTAAAGGGTGAAAGGTGGGAAACAGGCTGGGAAAAGAGGCAGAGAAGGAGCATTTATCGTCCCCCGGTGGTGTCTCCTGGGGTGCTGCAGCCTGGGACTGGGACACGGGCACAGACCCTGGGACTGGGACAAGGACAGGCGGCGACCCCGCAGGCTCACACAAAGGGCTCTTAGGTGCCACGAGTGCATCCGGGCTCAGCTCAGCTCCCAAAGCAAAGGCAAGCTGATGGCTGGGCTGATAAGGACCGGAGAGCACCGACAGCATTCCCAGCGAGCAGAATCCCCCCCGTTCCACGTCCCGAGCACTCCCCACCCACCCCATCTTTCACAAAACTTTGGCAGCGAAGGAAAAGCCGCTTCCGTTCATCGCTGGGAGCGGAGCCGCCGGGCGCCGGCATCGGAGCCAGCGATTCTGCCGTGAGCGGAGCCAGCAATCTGCAGAGTTCACATTTTTTGGCCTCGGGAGCGCTAGACGGAAGAGTTTCCCATTGACAGCGCCCGGCCAGCGCTCCCAGCAGCAGCAGCAGCTCCTCCGCTGTTTTCAAATGCAAATTCGAGCTCCCTCCACGAAGGAGCCCAAAGCCTTTTCCCCGGGGCTGCGCTCTGCCCAGGGCACCCGGGGTGCCAAGGGAAGGACGCCGGTCCTGAACCCTCCGCGGGGTTGTGCGATGCTTCGGGCTCAGAGCAAACTCTCTGTCCTCCAGTGCTTCCCAGAGTCGCTGCTCAGGGATGTGGTGTGATCCCTGGCTCCCGAACCCCAAGATTTCCTCCTGCCAGCTGTTTGTTCCTCTGCGGCAGCATTTGCGGGGGAGGCTCTGGATCTCTGCTCTGGCCATGCACAGCCCCCCTTTCTGGGCACCCCCCGAGCTCCACAAGCTGTGTAAAATGCTGAGCAACGCTGGCAGCTTCACCCCAAGCTTGTTTTATGTGTCACCCCAAAATCTGCCCTCAAAGGCTGAGTCCCAGCACGTCCCAGGGCTGTGGGGACTGGAGGGCACAGGGCAGAGCCCTTAACGAGCTGCCTGGGCCCAGCAATTAGAAACAGGGAACAAAGAGCCATTCTCAGCATCCCTCTGGGCCACAGCCACGGGACACAGCCACTGGACGCAGCCACCGGCACCCGGGGCTTTTTGTCCCTGCACAGGGGACCCGGGGGGAATTGGGGCCACCTGAGCCTGCAGCCCCCACGGGAACGCTGCAGCAGAATGAGGAGAAAAAGGGATTTGTGGTTTGAAACTTCCCAGAAGGGACAGATTTGAAGAGAGGCAGACAAGGGGTGAGGGGTGTGATAGCCACGGGAGAGCACCCCTGGAGGAGGAAAATCCCTTAAATTTCACCCCAAAAAGGCCAAACAAGACTCAGAGCTTGCAGCAGAAGGAACCAAGGAGGATTTGGGCACATTTTTATGCAAGGAGAGGCTGGAAAGGCAATTTTGACTGAACCACAGGAGAAGCTGCTTTCCAACCCCCTCTCCCCCCCCAATTAATGGAGCACAGGGATCAGAATCCCCTGCCAGCCCCTCCCCTGACCAGCGTTCCCCCGACCTGCTGCACCAACAGCACCAAACCTCTGGCTTCTGCCTTGAAATCCCAGCTTCTCACCTAAAACCTCTCATCCCTAAGCCTGGCCTGGCTCGTGGGACCAAAATTTTCTGGGTGGGGCTGGGCTGCACGTGACTCCAGAGATGCCAGCCTCATTTCTGTCCTCGCTGGCACATCTTGCTCACTCACACCAAGGGGCTGCACACAAATCCTGTGCGCTGATGGCCTGGCCAGAGCCTCAGCAAGGGGATGCTGAGCTATGCCCAGCACTGCTCCTGCTCTTGCTGGTATTTCAGGCAGTTTCCAAGACTTCCAGGGGCTGATTTTGGGTGGCAGGTCCTCAGACCTTCAGGAAGAGGCTCCCAAGGGCAGGGATCTGCTGGGTGCAGGGGTGGCCAGGCTCTAGGATCACTTACATGGACTAAAACCCATGGGATTTTGCTGTCTCCTGAGTGGAAGCCAGAAGCCATCAGTGGGAGGTGGTGTCAGGATGCAGGAGGAGGAAAATGGGAGCCACGAACTCCGCAGGAATTTTCTGGAGGTGGAAGGCAGGAGGAACAGGACCAGCCAGGGGCCAATTCAGGTTTCAGGTGCACTGTGGGGATTCTCCTATCACTCAGCTTTTCCCTGTGACTGGAAAGAGCCAATAGCTCTAAATCTTGTACTGGGAAACGCCACAGGTGAGGGGAGACACTCACCAGCTTCCCACCTGCTTCCCAAACCCAACAGTGGAGCTTGGAAGGGAATCACATCCAGCTGGTGACCAAGCAGGGGAGGGGATGAGGCAGAAATGAGCTGTTTATTGTCCCCTTAGCAGCTGATTTCCCCCAAGGAAATCAAATCCCAAATCCAGAGCTGCTGGCAGCACTGAGGAGCGGCCCCTCCTGTCCCAGACCAGGCTGTTCTGGGGAATAAAGGCTGCCCCAGTCCCTGTAGACCAGGCTGGGGATGTGATTCACAGCTGCTGGCCCACGAGGCGACCCCTCCAGCTGGCTCCTTCCAGATGTTTTCCTTCACCTCAGCAGCCACCAACATCTGGCAGCTTAGATCCTCGGGGTCCATCAGGGGCAGAAAAGCAGCTCTCATTTTGTAAGGGTCCAAAAAAATGAGTTTTGTGTCCAGACATTGCTCCTTTAAGCTCTTTGCAACAGCTTTTCACGTGCATAACTGTGCCCTCATCCCCTCTCTGCCCCCAAACCCACTCTCTCCCTCTGGACTGTGATCTACAACCTTGTAGGCAGATCCTAAGTGGCCTGAAGGACCAGGTGTGCTCTGGGTGGCCAGGAGGGGACGGGCTGCTGACCACAGGTTTCTCAGGTGCTGGTTAATCCCTGTGACAGATGTTTGGGTTGGTCAGTGCCCAACACCTGCAGCCCTGGAGCCCTGCTGGATGTTGCATGAGAGAGGAGGGAGAAGTGTCCTGGCTCCCACCTTCCTTCACTGGGCCATGGTGGAGCAGAAAACAGTTTTGGGGCTTGTTTTACATGGGTGTTCCCTGCAGGAGGAACCTGGAGTGGGAGCGGAGCCACAGCAAAGATGGGCAGCACCGGTGGGAAGGATGTCCATGCTGCAAATCAAGGCACCACCAATATTTCTGATGGAATTGGATGGCACATGGAGCAGCAGGAATGAGGGAAACCTCATTCACTGTGCGTCAGCCAGCCAGGAAAAACCCCAAGCTTGGACCTGGGAGAATGTGGGTGTGTGGTGAATCAAATGCCTCAAGGCTGGGAGCTGGGGTCAGCCCTGCACTAAGCTCAGTTCTAGGCCAAGCTTTGGGGCAGTCTGTTTGCTCAGCCCTTGCAATCAAAGCTCTTTCCCAATTTGGGCTTCTCAGGGTCCTCTGAGCCCTGAGGAGCAGACACTGCCAGGAACTGAAGGCTTTTGCAAGGGAGCAAATCTTTGGTTGGATGCCAGGAGCCAGAGCAGTGCAAAAAACAAGAGATATGCTGGAAAATCTATTAACCTTGAACAAAACAAAGTTTATAAATGGATATTAAGCAAACAAGAAGTGACAGATCTCGTGGTGGCAGCTCAGGACCCTGTTTTGGTGCAGGATCCTTGGAAAGGAGAGGTGAGGAAGGGCTGGAGACAGGAGGGAGGCACAAAGCAGTCCTGAAATAGCGAAAGGAGCAACAAACCACTGACTCTGAAGTCAGGGAAAGGACAAGAGGCAGAGCTGACACCCAGTGGGGTTTGCAGGTGCCTGAAGGAGCTCATCCTGTGGAGTTTGGCAGGATGGATCTGGTACAGAAGAGGGCTGGGAAGGATCTGGGGGTGTGTGATGCTTCTGAGCAGACAGAAATAGGTGGTAGGTGTGAAAGCAGCAGGTTCTCAAGGTGCTGGTTTGTGGAGCTCTGCCACAGCGTGGTGGAAATCAGTGTGGGATGGTTCAAAGAGCAACAGAACAAACCTGCAGAGGACAGAGAGGCCACCAGCAGCCACCTCATGGTTGAAGGGCAACCTCTGGCTCACGTGGCCCTAAACTCATATTTTCCTACTGGTGTGGGCCATGGGGAGAGCAGAGCCTGCTGCCTACAGGGGCTGAAGCTTTGTTGTCTCAGGAAAAAAGCAGCCAGGAAAAACTGTGCAGGCGGCTCTTTGTGGTGCAGGGAAAAACCTGCCTGGGAGAGCTGGGCCAGATCTGCTGCTTTCCTCCCCACAAAATGGAGCGTGAGCTGCACCGCAAGGACTCGTTGCTCTCATTTACAAAATGCATCTGTGACCACTTCTTCATTTGCTGCCAGCCCAAATGCCTGAGAACAGCACCAGCACGACAAATGCCTCCCCGTGTGACAAATGCCACTGCTCCCCGTGAAGGTGATCACTGCTCCAGAGCCACTGTCCAGGGGTTCATTCCATACGTTAAAACCGGCTGGATCCCGAGTGCTCCCCTCGCTCAAAATGAAGCAGAGGGCAGGACTTCAGTGAGAGGAACTTCTCAGGGTGGCACTGAGGGCTGGAGGTGGGCATGGGAGAAGCGATGCCACTGCCTGCCCCTTCCTCGAGACCTCTGCATCCCGAAGGAGTCTGGCTTTAGGAGCAGTCTGGGGCCATGGGAAGCATCCCAGCCCCACCGGAGGGTCAGCAAAGCATCAGGTGACAAAATGCCTCGGGGACTGCAAAGCCCCAGGGTGTGAGATGCTGATTTTGTCCCCCACCCCCGGGACACCAGCCCGGGGAGGCTGGAAGCCAGGGCTGTGGGCTCGCTGTAAAATGAGCGGAGAGGTCTCAGCCCCGCGGGGCACAGAGGGATTTTTGCTGCCGGCCAGGAACAGATTTGGGTGGAGCTGGGAAAGTGCCAGGCCCTCCTGCCAACGGGGGGAGGAGAGCTGTGTCCGGCTGGCCCCGGGGCACAGCTCCGTGGCTGCCTGGCCGGGGCTGGAGCAGTGAGCTGTGTCCCACCGGGAAGGCGCATCCCGGGAGCGCTGCCCCCGCCTCTCCTCCGGCCCATCTGCGGCTCCTCCTCTGCGCGCTCCGCCGAGGCAGCTCCGCCACGGCAACTGCCAGGAGGCTTCAGCGAGCGAACACTTCGCAGCAAAGTGCACCACAACGTTAAATCACAGCTAAAAATATTCCTCAAGAGCTTTATTAGTAAATGCCACAGTTGGTGGTTTGGTTTGGTTGGGGTTTTTTTTTCCCCCCCCCCCTTCTACTGTAGAATGTTTCAGCTCTAGGAACAGCACTTGACTAAACTGTCTCTAAATCACCTCCACCTCCGAGGGCTGGGCTCTGCAGCACCAGCCCTGCTTAGGAGGATGCCGCAAATGCAACTGCCTCGTTAGCCTGGGGTCAGTACAAACCCTCATCCTGCTGCGAGTCTGGTTTAAAACAAACAGGTTCCTGGATGGGTGTTAGGTAAATGATGTTTCTTTACAGGTAGGCAAGAGCAAATGCTACAAATCACAGAATCACAGGAGGGTTTGGGTTGGAAGGGACCTTCAAGATGATCTAGTTCAACCCCCCCTGCCACTATCCCAGGCTGCTCCAAGCCCCATCCAACCTGACCTTGGACATTTCCAGGGATCCAGGGGCAGCCACAGCTGCTCTGGGCACCCTGTGCCAGAGCCTCACCACCCTCATAGCCAGGAATTTCTTCCCAGTATCCCGTCTCCTTCCTAGCATTTAATCTAAATCTCTCCTCTTTTAGTTCAAAACCGTTCCCCACTGGCCTATCACTATTTCCCCCTATAAAAAGTCTTTCCCTCCTTTTGATAAGCCCCCTTTAGGCACTGGAAAGGGCTCTGAGGTGTGCCCACAGCCTTCTCTTCTCCAGGCTGAACAACCCCTTGTCTCTGCCAAGTGGGTTTTCAGGCAGTAGCTTTCCTTGGGGTTTAGTTAACGTGGAGTTGGGGTTCTGTTTGATTTCTCAGACATGGGGAGCCCTCAGTGTCCCCTGGCTCTGGTCATGGAGCTGAGGGCCACTTCTTCAGGTCCTTCCCATTCACCTTTTGGCTCCATCTCTGCTACGGATACAGAGCAGAGCATCCGTATCCATGCAAAATCCACGCAAAAAAAAGACATCCATCCTGATTCCCTAACGCTGAAGGGAAAAAGGAGGGGGAAAGTTGTGGATAAAACCATGCATGACCCTCCTCCATCATCCCTTGGCTGCTCCGTGCCTGGTTCCAGGGCAAGGAATGCCCGGGAGCAGCGGCACTGCCTTGATCTTCAGAGGAGGAATCAGGGGATGGGGCTGTGGGAACACAGCACAGATCCCGGCTCTGTTTTGGCTGCAAAAGATCCCTGCTGGCCCAGGAATCATGTGTTGTTTTTAATGACTCTATCACCAAAGGAAAATCTTCAATGACGGCTTTTTTTTCCCCTTTTGTGCCCAGCTCATTACCAGAAGGATCTCCCTCGCTCGCTGCAGGCTTGTGTGAGCAGGACGCTGCTGAACAAACCGGCCTTTTTCTCCCCAATATAGAAGGCGCTTTGATAAACCCGGGAAACCCTCGGCCAGCAGCGAGGGGCTTTCTGGAAAGCCGCTGCTGCTGCCTTTGGGAACAGCCGCAGGACTGGCATCTCCAGCCACGGAGCAGAGCGCTCCCAGCCAGCTCCAACCTGCTCCGTGCAGGGCTGGGCTCTGCCTGATGCTCCCCAGAGCGTCCATGTGGGTTTTCCCACCAGTGCTGGACATGCACCCTGCAAAACTCCGGGTGGATGTGGGCAAGTGGGGGCAGACGGCAGCCCGGAGCTGGCTGCAGCCTCTCAGCTCAGAGACGTGCAAAATGCCGCGGCTCTTGCCCGCGGGGTGCAGCTCAGAGGGTGCCTTTTTGGATGAGCAGCTCTGCAAAAAAAAAAAAAAAAAAAGCAAAAAAAAAAGCGTTCTTGCTTTTCTTTTTTTATTCCTTAACACTTCTGGCTCGAGGGCTGTTGTTCGTAACTTGTCAAGATCTTGGCATCGGCGGCTGATTTGTCATCCGCCATAAAATGGAGGATGAGCATCTTTGGTTCAGAACTGGGCCAAGGGAGATGACAGCTCAAAGCGAAATATGCTTCATCTCGAGTTTTCTCCCTGGGCTTCAGCTCCCGGGAGAAGGAGCGGACATTTGGGGTCTGAGTTGCATCACAGCGTTCTGTGTGAGAGCCCTTCTCCTGCTCTGCGTTTGCGACAGCACAGCCCGGTGCACATTAACCCTCCACCTGCCAGAGCTGCTTGTGCTGGACCGATGCTGCCATCACCCTGCCCTCCTCACCGAGCTCTGCAACCTGTCACCCTGGGAGCTACTGGGATACACAAATACCACCAAAACACCATTTCTAAATAAAAAAAAAAAAAAAAAAAATTATACCAGCAATCTCTTTAAAACCCAGGCAATGAGCTGCAGCATGAGGGGTGTGCCTTGGCAGGCTGAAGTTTGGAAGATGAATTATTAATCCTGCCATTCCCGAGCTGCCCGCACATCCCAGTGCTGCGCTCCCCTCATCCGGCTGGTGTCCGGCAGCGTGTCCGGCCGCTGGCTCCGCTGTGCCGGGCACACAAAGCAGCCACAAACTCCAATAAAAAGCATCTCAATCCGTAGGGATATCATCGCGCTGACACCACCACGAGGCAGCAAGAACTCGAGTTTGAAGCGATAAAATTAAAGCTCCCTGCAAGTAGCTGAATCACTGAGCGTGGAGGCCCAGGCTTGGCACCTTGGGGGGCTCCGGGCCTACCTGAAGCTCTGCCCATGGGGGTGCCCCGGGCTGGGGGGGGCCACCAAGGGGGCTCTGAACCCAGCGGGGCTCCAAATCCCAGGGAGGCCACCAGGATGGGGGGGGGGGGGGGAGGAGGGGGCCATGCAGGACAGGTGACACCAGGTTGTGCCCTGCTCAGCGCTGTCCCCTCTGCGCCCCCAGCCTCACATTGGGCTGCAGAGCCCCCCGGAGCCCTCCCCCAATTCCCCAGCCAGGGGGTGATGAGCCCTGCCCTGCGCTGGCTGTGGGTGCACAGGCACCCGTGGGCCCAGTTTATCCCCCACGGCGATGCAAAGATGAAGGATCCTCCCTCCCCAGGATGCGAGGATGTCAAGTGAAGCCCCCCGCCCCCACCCCGCCCCCATGCAAGGGTGCAGAGCAGCCGGGTCCCCCCTCCTTCTCCATGTAGGAATGCGAAGTGACAGCACACACACCCCCTCCCCAGCGCAGGGGTGCAGAGAGGCCCGGAGCACCGAGCTGCAAATGTGCCAAGTGCTCCGGGATCCCTCCCCCCCCCGCCATGAAAACGTGCAGAGCAGCCTGGCCCCCTCCCCTCCAGGCAAAGGTGCAAAACGTGGAGGATTCCCCCCCCCCCCGCCCCACCACGAATAGCTGCGAAGTGGAGGGACCCCCCACGCAAGGATGCGAAGCAGCTTGGACAGCCCCTTCCCACAGCACGGCTGTGAAGGGATGGAGGACAGCCCCCCGCCCCCATGCACGGATGCAAAGCTGGGGGGGATGCAGCAATACGGGGATGCAGAGCGGCCCTCCCCCCCCCCCCCACCCCCCGCAAGGATGCGAAGGGATGGAGGAACCCCCCTGAAAGGATGTAAAGGGATGGAGAACCCCCCCTGAAAGGATGTAAAGGGATGGAGAACCCCCCTGAAAGGATGTAAAGGGATGGAGAACCCCCCTGAAAGGGTGTAAAGGGATGGAGAACCCCCCTGAAAGGGTGTAAAGGGATGGAGGATCCCCCCTGAAAGGATGTAAAGGGATGGAGAACCCCCCTGAAAGGGTGTAAAGGGATGGAGAACCCCCCCGCCGGGACGATGTAAAGCAGCAAGGATGCAGAGCGGCGGGGGATCCCCTCCACGCAACGATGTCCCCCCCAAAAGGATGCAAAGATATGGGAGACCCCCACAAAAAGGCTGCAAAGCCCTCAATGCCCCGACGAGGGATGTCCCCCCCCATGCGCGCTCACAGCTGGGGGGACAGGGACCCCCCACTTTCCCCGCGCCGCGTCGTCCCCGCATCCCCTGCGCTCACCTCCGCCGGTTTGGGGGGGGCCGGGGTGCGTCTCGGCGGGGCCGTGCGGGGCCGTGCGGGGCCGTGCGGGGCTGCGGCCGCCGCCGCCGCTGCCCGCGCCCCGCGCCCCGCTCCGCTGGCGCTGCCCGCGCTGCCCGCGCCGCTCCGCAGTGCGCGCACGGCGCATGTGCCCCCGCGCCGCCCCCGCCCCGCTCCGCCCCGCGCCGCCAGCCCGGGGCTCCCCGAGCGGCCCCGACACCCCGGAGCCGCCCTTACAACTTCGCCTTGGGGTTTTAATAAATCCCTAATTCCCCGCGGCTTTCCGGCCTCTCGCCGTGAGCTGCGGGTTTGGAGCATCCCGCTGGAAATGCTTCCGCTGGCGCGGTCGGGAGGGGAAGCGATGCTCCGGTGGGAGAGGGAGCGGTTTGGGCATCGTCTTCTCCAGGTGTGGCATTGCCACCATCTTCCTCCTGCTTCCCCCGTGCCCCGTGGAGTCCCCGGGTGTCTCCCCACGGATCAGATCCATGCCAAGGTGTTGGTCTGGGGCATTGCTGAAGCCCCAGGCAAAGCATTGTCCTGCCCAGCTTGTCACTGACACCAACCGCTGGTGCCTGAGGATTTGGGGTCCTCTCCTTGGTGATGCCACGGAGATACTCCAAGGGCTGGAGCAGCTCTGCTCTGGAACCCGGCTGGGAGAGCTGGGGGTGTTCACCTGGAGAAGGGAAAGCTCCAGGGACACCTCAGAGCCCCCTTCAGTGCCTAAAGGGGCTCCAGGAAAGATGGTGACAATGTTTTTAGCAGGACCTGTTGTTACAGTGCAGTAAGTGATGGTTTTAAAGTAAAGGAGGGTCGATTTAAACCAGATATGAGGAAGAAGGTTTGTACAATGAGGGTGGGCAGGCCCTGGCACAGGTTGTGCAGAGAAGCTGTGGCTGCCCCTGGATCCCTGGCAGTGTCCAAGGCCAGGTTGGATGGGGCTTGGAGCAACCTGGGATAGTGGAAGGTGTCCCTGCCCATGGCAGGGGGTTGGACTAAAAGACTTTTAAAGATGCCCTCCGACCCAAACCATGCCGTGATTCTGTGTCCCAGCATGAGCACTGGACCGTGCTGAATGCAAACATTTGCAGGAGTTTCGTCGGTCTGGAGGGTCTAACAAAATCCAAGCCTGGGAGTCCTAGAATCCCCAAATGGTTTGGGTTGGAAGTGACCTTAAAGACCATCCAATTCCAACACCCCTGCCAGGGGCAGGGACACCTTCCACTAGACCCCACCTCAGGGCTCTGCCCTTCTCAGGCCACTCCAGCCCACACCAAATCCATTCCAGGCTGTGTCCACACTCCAGCCCCAGGCTGGCTGAGGAGTGACGTGAATTACCCCTTCAGGGGCTGAGACTTCAGGACAACCACACAGCTCTGCCCATGGCAGCTGCATGTCCGTGCCAGGGATGCCAGCAGAGCCAGGGCAGGCTCCAGTGACCCCACACCCCTTCCTCAAATCCCTGGCAATGCCCTTGCACAGCCAGGGCAGCCAAGGGGCACTCTGGGCTGGAGGCTGGTGGTGCAGCAGAGCAAGGCACCCACAGAAATAGAACCTCAAATCCTGGGGGCAGGTCTGGGCCCCTCACTACAAGAAAGACATCAAGGGGCTGGAAGATGTCCAGGGAAGGGAATGGAGCTGGGGAAGGGGCTGGAGCAGCAGGAGTGGCTGAGGGAGCTGGGAAAGGGGCTCAGCCTGGAGCAAAGGAGGCTCAGGGGGGACCTTGTGGCTCTGCACAAGTCCCTGACAGGAGGGGGCAGCCGGGGGGGTCGGGCTCTGCTCCCAGGGAACAGGGACAGGAGAGAGGGAACGGCCTCAGGCTGGGCCAGGGGAGGTTTAGGTTGGATGTTAAGGAAAATTTCTTCACTGCAGGGTCAGTCCAGCCCTGGCACAGCTGCCTAGGGCAGGGATGGAGTCACCGCCCCTGGGGGGATTTAAAGGACGTGTAGATGTGGCACTTGGGGACCTGGATTAATGTTGGGCTTGGCAGTGCTGTGGGAATGGTTGGGCTCGATGAAGGCTTTTCCACCCTGAACGATTCCACGATTCCATGATTCTATGACTGCTGTAAATCCAGCCGCTACTAGAGGGCAGAGCGAGCCAGGAGAGACAGGTGGTTTGAGCCGTGCGGGAGCTGGGATGCGGGAAACGTGTTTGCTTCCCCTTGCACTGAGGCGTGTGGGGGAAGAAAGAACCTCAGCAGCACGAGGGATAATCTGTGACACGGTCTGAGGTTTGGAGGGACATGACTCACGCTTTGATTTCTTTACGGAGCGCTCCAGGGCGGGATTAAGCCATGTTTGTCAGGAAGGCGCCGCATCCAGCAGCGTGGAGGCAGCGGGGAAGGCTCCTCATTCCAGCACATCAGGCTGCTGCTCCCCAGCCCCGAGCGCAGCTCCCGGTGCTCGTCAGGAAGAGAAAACCGGCATGGATGAATGGCGAGGGCACCCCAAAAGGGACAGCTGCCATCTCCCGAGCACTCACTGCGCTGGACCTGGGGGTCTGGCACAAGGCTGTGTCCCAGCCCAGAGCCCGTCTCTTTTGCAGGCAGCGGTGTAAGGGCAGCTCTGTCGTGCCCGGAGGTTTTCGGGCAGCTCTGCAGCCCCGGCTGCTGCACCCTCACTCCGGTCCCTCCTGCCGGTGTCCCCAGGGACCTTCCTCGAGCAGCCAGCACAGCGCGGATGTTCAGGCTGGACACTTGGGATTCATCCTGGACTGCCTTGGGCAGCTGTCCTGTCCCTGTGCTGGTGCTAGCAGAGGCGTTCTCATCTCAAAAAATGAAGGAAAAGTTTTCCCTGACCCAAACAGAGCCAGAAGTGCAGCTGGTCAGGGCGAGAAGGTTGATGCTGCTCCCAGGATCATGACAGCCTGCAACAGCACCAGGCAGGGATTTGGGGGACTCACGCTTGGATGGGAGGGGTGAGCAGCCCCTGTGCCGTGGTACTCTGTGCCCAAGGACACAGGCAGCCCTCGGTGCCCTCCAGCCCTCACTCGGAGCAGCCCCAGAGCTCTCAGTGCTGCCAGGAGCAAGCCCAAAGGGTGTCACAGCTGCCCCAGGCCTCAGCCCCTGGAGCCCCCAGACCATCCCTGCATCGCTGGGTGCTCTCAGCACGCACACACCTGAGCTTGGGGGGCACAGGCAGTGCGCCTGGGGTGCCCCACAGAGCTTGGCAGGGTGAGGGAAGGCAGCAGCACCCTCAGCCCAGGCCCTTCCCAGCTCTGTGCACAGCACATGCGGGGTTTTACCCGAGTTTTTTCTGGCTGTCAGACCAGCAGTGCACTCTGCTCACGCTCAGGGGCACAAACCAGCTGCACCAAGGCTTCTCTGCCCCCTGAGCCTCTCCCCCTGGAGGTGTTTGGGCTGGATCTGTCCTGCACTGTGGGACAGGAGCCTGCAGAACTCCTGGCCATGCAGCTCCTGGAGATGTCTTGGGCTTCCCATGAGCCACCTTTGTGCCATGCTGGAGGTGGGCAGTGCCCCCCACCCTCCAAGGTGAGGAGCTGATGGGGGATTCTCTTTGCCAAGGGAATTCATTCTGTCACTGGATAAACCATGCAAACATCAGTTAATAGCAGTAAATTAATGAACCATAGGAAAAACTTATCCTGGGGGTGCATCCACAAACTTTTTGCCAGTGATTCCCTGAACCCCTCGGGGTTTTAAGCAGCTTGGGGTCAAGGATGGCTCCCACATCAATGACACTGGGGACAAACAGGCCCAGTGGGGCCCAGGTGAGCACCCAGCCCCAAACCCCAATCCTCCATCCACCCCACTCAGCTCAGCAAGCCGAAGGCTGTGCAATCTGGAGCGGGATGCCAGGAGGCTGCCAAAGCTCTTTGTTTTGGGTTGTGGACCCCCAGCTGGCACAGGAGGAGGTGGCGGGTGCCGTGCCACCGCCGCACGCGCCCGCCTCCTGCGCGGGCTGCTGCGAGGGCTGAGGTAATCCTGGGTAATTCCTGACTGCCATGGAAATGCCTCCGGGCCACGATGATTATCGCTGTAATTAGCCTCTCTGATTTTTCTTGGTGTTCTATAAAATATTAATTTACAGCTGGATCCTTGCCTCCTTTGTGTGCCGGCTCGCGCTCTTCCCATCAGCAGAGCATCTCTGGCACCTCGTGCCGAGGTCCTGTGGGGTTACACGGCAAGGCTGGGGCGGCCGCTGGCGGCTGCGTCGTGGTTGGGGTTGGTGGGGCTGGGCAGGAACTTCCACTTCCCCACAGGAACATGCCCTTGTAGCTCCTAGTTCAAAGGAAATATGGAAAACCGGTGAGGCACGCTCAGAAAATGCCCTCCACACCTCCTAAGCTGGATGGTGGAAGGTGAGCAGGAAGCTGTGTGGCTCCAGGAGCTCTTTAACACAACACAGACCCACCCTGTTCCTCTGTTTGGGCCAGAAATTGTGGTTTCGCTCAACTGCATGAAAAACCAGGTAGGGCAGCAGCATCTGAGCAGCACCATGTTCCCCACCCAGCCTGGAGTGACCGGAGTGGACAGGGTGCTGTGATTTCCACTGCCAAAATGAAGCCAAATGTGGGATTCGGTGGCACGTGGTGCCCTGAAAACCCACTGCTCACACCAGCACTTGTAAGTTGCCTCCTTTTTCAGCCAGACTAAGTAGAATCGACTTTAATCTTGCTGAAAAGGTGGAAAATGCCACCTATAATATTTTTGATCCTGAACATTGGGAAGGTCAGGCAGAGGAAGGATGTTGCAGTGTGCTGATCCTCTCTCTGCCTTCTCCCTAGGACAAGCCTTGGGCTCCAGACGTTGCATTCCAGCATCCCTACCAGGGGGTGAGTGCTGCCACATCCCTAAGGCTGCCCCCGAGCCACTTACTCCTCTGGGACAGTGTCTCTGCCAGGCCAGATGTAGCAGCTGCCTTAACTACAGCTCAAGTCTAAAGAAAGGAGCACTGCTAATGACAGGAAGGGGTTGTGCCCAGCATGTGAATGTCTCTGCTCGCCACCAGAGATGTTTTCCCAGAGCTTTTGGCCAAGCAGCAGATGCTGCCAGCGAGGTTTTGTCCTCAACACAACCCTACATGTCCCCATGTCACTAAAACAAAGCCAGGTTGCAGAGCCACTGGGAATTTGTATTCTCCGAGGCCATGTCCTCTGCAACATTTCCAAGGTGTTTGCACAGATATTTCCATTCGGTCACTCCTTCCCTCCTGCTAAACCAGGCACACACATTGTGCAGGAGCCAATCCCTTTGGCAGAGGCCCTGGCACCACGGTTTGGAGCCAAGCACACGCTGCTGACAGCCATGCCTCACCCCGGTGGCCGGGGGCTTGTCAGCTGTGACACGAGGTGCTCCCTGTCAGCTCTCCAGGGACGCCAGATGTGGATCTGGAGAGCCTGGCTGTGCTGCTGCCATCCACCACATCCCTCTCTGAGCTGGCAGGCTCAGGGCTTTGAGGAAAACCATGTGGCAGACACAGAAGGGTGTTTCAGCAGAGAGTTCAACCAGGGAAGAGCAGCTTTATCTGGTTTTCCTCAGTGTTTGGTTCATCTTGTGGTTATGAAGCCGCAGAGCCTCCAGGAGGGATGCTCCATGGTCTCACAGCAGTTCCTGCCTGAGCTTCCCAGAGCTTCCCAGGCTGCACCTCCCTCCTGGATGAAACCTCCATCATCTCACCCAGCCCAGACTTTTAACCTCCCCTTTTTCGCCCCCTCTGTGATTTTACTCCCCAGTCTCACTGGTGCAGTCCAGCCCGGTGATGCCTGGGCCAAAAACCCTCTCTCCGGTCACCGTGCAGCCAACATCCTGGAGAGATGCTGCTCCCTGGATTTTGTGTCTGGCTCAAGGTCCACAGGAATATGAACCTCCTGCTTCGCACTCTGTGAGAGCCTCCTACATCTCTGGAGGGAAGAAGTCGCCATGAGATGGAGATGAAGTCTCCATTTCTGTGGCAGCGGGCTCTCCCAGCTCTCTCACTGCTGTTTTTAATCCAGCCTTGCTTTGCTGCTGTGGAGAATTAACATTCTGGGGGGCAGCTTCCCTGTGCACCACCTGAGGTACCCCAGATCCCCTCTCTCTCAGCTTGCAGGGGCTTAACAAAATAAAACCAGCAGGCCGGGAACCTCAGCCGGCTTTCTGGTGATACGGATATTAAAATTGAGCTGCTCGTTGTGTCGGCAGAGGGCAGTGGAAGATGCTTCCAAACCTCCCAAGCCTCCCCCGGCCGCGCTGTGGAGATGGGGATCCGGGGAGGAGACTCCACCGGAGAGGAAGGGAAATAAAAATGCAGTTCCTCCAGCAGCGAGGCTGACCTGAGCGCGGCGTTACCGCCGGGCACCCCACCGGGGAAGGGGGATTTGGGCTCATCCATCGGCGCCGCGCCCAAGCGGGAAGGCGAAGGAAGGAGACCGCGTTCCCCACCGGCGCATCCCTCCAGCTCGGGTCTCGCCGACGCTCACAGAGGCTGCTCAGAGCCAGGCAGAGCCACTGCTCCTCATCCTCTGGCTGGGAGGAAGCGGATGGCGATGGAGCTGGCAGTGATTTGCCGGCGGGAGCAGGCGCGAAGGCCGAGGAGAGGTTTTCCTGGCTGTAGTCGTGTCCCAGAAGGGTTCTCCAAGCCCGGCGAGCCGCAGCACGTAGACAAAAGTCTTCCCAGCCCGCAGCCCGTGGCCGGGTGCTGCTCTCCGGCTGCAGGAGAGGCAGGGCGATGGTGCGGCCCTGCCGCCGCCTCCCTGCCGGCTCCGCACCCTGCCCTGTAATTAATATCCCTGGAGGTAAAGAAAGAGCAGCGGGAGGTTGGGATGTATTATTTTACTCTGATAGGAATCTGACACTGACACAAGCCATTAGGGGAAAGAAAGAATAATAACTCAAGACTTGGCATATATGAAAGTGTAAATACCTTCAGCGTGTGAAAAGACAGGCTTTAATATATTGGTGGGTTTGTAATTATTTATTGAAAGAAGAGAAAAGGCAGAGCTTGCTGCAAAACAAGGCAGAGACGAGGGAACAGCTCCCAAAATCATTGAATTTGAGTGGCCGCCGCTATCCCGCCCGGAGGAGGCAGCGTGGGGTGCCCCGTGGCCCCGGGAACAACCCCGCTGCCGGAGTGATGTTGGCGGCTCCCCCCAGCAAGAAGCCGCGTTGGTGTAACACAAACGCTCCCCGAACTTTTCGGGGTAGGGCACGCCAAAAATCCCACCGGGGTCCCCGGCGTGGAAGGAAGCGCATCCCCTCGCCGGGTGCTCGCCGGGTGCTCGCCACCTGCTCGGGCGGCTCCCGGGGCTTCGCTGCGGGGCGGAGGGGAGAGGCAGCATCCCCCGCCCGGGCCACCGAGAGCCCCCCGGCCGCGCCAGCGGGATGTCCCCGCAGCGGGGGGGAGCTGTGCGGGCCCGGGGGGCAGCGGCGGCTCCCCCATCGCTCCCCGCCGCCCCCCGCGCCCCGCCGGGCCCCGCGGGGGCGGCGCTGGCGGGGGCCCGCCCCGGGCCGGGCCCGCTGCAGGATGCGGCGGCGGGGGCGGCGCGGCGGCTCGGCGGGCGATGCGGGGCCGCGGCCGGGCCCGGGGCCGCCTTTGAGCGCCGCGGGGGGACGGGAGGGGGGCGCGGGCGGGTGGGCGGCCCCCGCCGCAGGTAGGGACGAGGGGGCCGAGCGGCGCGATGGAGGAGGAGGAGGAGGATGGAGGCGGCGGAGGGGAGGCGGGGAGTGAGGCTGCGGCAGGAGGGGGCGGGCGGGGGGGCCGGCCGGGGGGGGCGGCGGGCATGTGGGACCGGCTGCGGGGCAGTCGGGCGGCGGGCGGCGGCCGGAGCGCGGCCGCGATGGCGCAACGCGACGAGAAGGTGCCGGCGGCGGCGGCGGGCGAGAGCGAGCCCGGGGCCGGGGCCGGGGCCGGGGCCGGGGCCGGGGCCGGGGCCGGGGCCGGGGCCGCGGCTGAGCGGGGACAGAGCGGGGCCGCCGCGCCCTTCCAGCCCCCCGAGGGCGGCTTCGGCTGGGTGGTGGTCTTCGCCGCCGCCTGGTGCAACGGCTCCATCTTCGGCATCCACAACTCCTTCGGGATCCTCTACATGATGCTGCAGAGCGACCTGGGCGAGGGGGAGAAGGACCCGGCGCTAGAGTTTAAAACAGGTACGGGCTCCGCGGCCCCTTCCCCGGGCAGGGCAGGGCGGGCGGGGGGTGCCCGAGCGGAGCGGGGATGCCCGAGCGGAGCGGGGGAAGGTGCGGCGGCGCGGCCGGCGCTGCCTCCCGGAGCTGGAAGCTCCTTCTCGGCTGTGTTGAACCTCGATTGCTCCCTGCCCCCTCCATCCTCGTAGCCGTGGCTATATTTATCTCCGACAGCATCATGTGTTTCTAAGCTCCGATGTACTCAATTAAAAGTAATTCGGCTGAAAAACACGCCCTTAGCTTGTCCTGCCGGTGTGTCTTGGGGTAAAGCAGAGCAGCGCTGGTGAATCAGCTGCTGGGTGTGAGCCACCCCCTCTAGTTTTCTTTATTATTGTTCTCTTTTATGGGTTTTCAAGCTTTCTATCTGGCTGCCTTATGGGCCGGGGGTGGCTGCAGGAGAGCATCTGCCTGGCTGCCACGCTTCCTCCGAGCCGGGTCCATTCAGAGGGACAGCCGGCACAGGGCAGGGCTGGCAGCGCCGCCTGCGCGGTCACTCCGAGGGCAGCGCGGGGTCTCCAGCACTTAACATCCCTGAAAAGCAAGATCCGTGGGCAGCAGCCAGCTGTGTGTTTCAGTAGGACCCACAGGCCCGGCCAGGATGCAGACTGGGTAGGGTTAACGTGGAGAAAAGGGATGTTTCTTGCTGCCAAGAGCCTGCTGTTGAAGTAGACTTGGCAGAGGGACACCAGCCTGCTTGTGTGGTGGTCCCAGCTGGACACCGGTGTCGGGAGGCCCGGCCTTGTCCCAGGCCCTGCTGTCCTCCCTGGAAGATCATATCCATCCCTGTGATGGACACCTGTGGCCCACCTTGCTCTCATCTGCAGGGTGGGGACGAGCACTTGGCATTGAGGGAACCTGCTTGTGGTGCTGTCCTGGCTCTGGGGGGGACGTGGGCAGCAGCCAGGAACCAGGACTGTGCTGGGGAGAGATGAGTGCCAGGGGTGTGTGAGGATCTTAAAGCCTTGTTTTGGGGACCAGCATTGCCTGCGTTCCCTCCCTCAGCTGCCGGCGAGTGCGGCGGGGAGCGCGCCGGGATGAAATTCATTACAGGATCCACCACATCTACAATCCCAAATTAACTCTGTGATACTCTCACCAGGGAAACGATGCGACCATGTAATTACGGGCAGTAACGGAGTGCCACAGAGAGCTGTGGACGTGTGGCCAGTCGTAATTAGTGTGATTGATGGGCTGGGAGTGAGTGTGTGCGCGCGTGTGATGCCCAGGAAGCTCATAGTGTAGCTCTCTGTTTCCTGCTGCCTGTGATTGTATCTAGAAAGCCTAAGGCAGGGCTCTAAAGGTAGAAGCGGTAACAAAAGAAATTAAATACTGCAAGTTCTGGTGGTTTAAAGGCTCTGTGCCCAAGACAGAGGTTGTAGGAGTCAGCATCTGCCTCTTGCTCCTGCCATCTATTTATTTAAGGCTATGACCGAACAGAGGCCTCGAGAAAGAAGGGCGTGTGGGTGTGCGAGGTGAACCCAGGCTGGGTAATTAAATTGCCTGGGTGACGAATATATGCATTTTGGTCTGGGTGCTTAATGAAGAGGCCGTTAATGAGTCGTGGCTCCGGGGTTGCGGTGCCGAGGCTCCGGCGATGGAGCCCATCTGCGGCACCTCCGGGGCTGCAGCTGCACTGGCTGGGGCCGAGGGCAGCGGGGTGCAGCCTGGGGCCCCCCTCCAGCCCTTCCTCCCTTGCTCCCACCCCTCCCCGCTCAGCATTGCATAATTTCCCCGCGGCGCTCGTTTGCGTGCAAACATAATCAGGAAAATATTGTAGCTCCTTTCCAAGGGCTAAGTGATATGGCCTTCCTGAAAAGACCGGTGCTGTCTGTTTGTCCTCCGACGTCACTCTGAGCCCGCCAGCTGCAGGCAACAGCCGGACCCCAGGGAGCCCCTCATCCCCCGCCAACCCGGAGCAGGTTGGGAGGATGAGGATCCGCTCCCTGCTCCAACAGCGGCATCCAGTATGGCTGTGGGCATGGCTCAGCCTTTTGTCTCTGCTCTTAAATCTCCTCCAGGTCTCGGGGAGGTGGGTTTGTATCAAAGAGGGGCTTTGGAGGCAGAATGGGGAGTAATGGTGTCAGCTGGCCAGGCATCCCTTTAAAAATAGGGTTCTGTTTATGCTAAAGCGGGTGCTAGTCGGCACTGAACAATAGCCGCCCCGGCTATAATTATCAAGGTTTATTTCTTGTTTGCATTGGTCACGTTTTCTTGCGTTTGATCTTGAGAAACGCAGGATCCGTGGAGTTCAGGTCTGGGGTCAGGCTTTGAAAACAAACCCTGTGGCAGCAATGCATCGAATGCATAGGCTCGGCTCTTTAGAGAAATATACTGTGCTGCCTATGTCAACAAGCACGGCGGGCTGGGGCGGGCGGGCTGCTGCGACCACCGCGTGCCCCTTCCCCGCGGGACGCCAGCGCCGGGGCCTTTGCGAGGCACACTCTGTGCTTTCGGGTTTGTTTTCTTGCGGGGGGAGTGGAGGAATGCTGAGACCGGAATAAAAAAAAAAAAAAAAGTAATAATATACATGTGAGCACTCGGCCAGGGAAGAAATCCAGCTTTGCTGGAGAGGTGTTGAGCGATGCTTGAGGGTGTTTGCTGGGAGAAGAGTGGTGATGTTTCCCTCCGGTTGTACAAGGCTCGTTCCACTGCTGAGGGATCCACGGATCCATGGCTGCCCCTGTGCTGGTCCCGCAGTGAGGGCTGACCCTGAGCCAAGGGACAGAGCAGCCATCCCAGCACGCTCATCTTCCCCAGCTCCAACAGCCCTTCTGAGTGGCAGCGCAGTCCTGGGGAGCATTAACTGGGCATTGACCTTCTTACATCACTGTCTGCTGCCCCAGCCTTGGGAGAGGGGACCACAAAGTGACCTTGCCCCTGTCCAGGGCTGTGCCCTAAGCCAGAGAGGTCCTGCTTGCACTGAGCCACCTGAGGGTCCCAGAGGGTGGTCCAGCTACCTGGGGAGAGCTGGGAGGGTGACACTTTTTGGTGCATCTTGTTCCTCCAAACACATCCTTGGTGCCGTGCCCAAGGTCTGGAAAGCCCTTCTGGGACAGCCTGCAGAGACACATAGATTTTTTTTTTTTTAAAAAGGGTCTATTTATCTTTTTCTTCTCCCCTCCTCTGCTTTGTGTCAATATCCCAGGTATAGATTAACTCTCTTCGCTTAATATTTAATGTTTTGGTTCCTGGAAATGGAACTGAAAGCAATCAGAGAGGTGGCCTGAGGAGCTGGTCTGGCTGCAGCTCCTCTGAGTGCATCCCTGTGTCCATCAGCATCCTCTGATCTGTGTGCAAGAATCTGGGGAGCAGCTTCCCCCCTTTAGTCCAGCTCCAGACAGGGAGCAGAGGCCGCTGGAGCTCCCTGTGCTTAGGGAAGCTGGATGGTGCATGGCCCACAGTCCTTGGCTGACCAGATCCTGAGGCCAAGCCAGGGCTGATGCCGCCTTTACTCCTGAATTCCCATCTGTTCTGCTGGGGAATTTCTTTGTGCTGATTTCACATCCTTAGGACAGGTGAGCACAGGTGGAAAAGGCTATTTTTACTCCAGTGTTGTAATGCAGGCTCGGTAAGAAAGAGTGAGTTTGTTTTCTGAAATAAAGCATTTCAGTGCTAACAGTCACAAGAAAGAGGGGGAGGAGAAGTCATGGGCTCCTCTCTGGGCTGAGGAAGATTCCGTGGGTGGGTGAGCGTGGCTGGAGCTCCAGCAGCTGGGAAGAGAAATCCCAAGGTGAGGGTAAATCACAGAGTGCCTTGTGTTGGAAGGGGCCTTAAAAATCACCACATCCCACCCCTGCCATGGGCAGGGACACCTCCCACTGTCCCAGGCTGCTCCAAGCCCCAATGTCCAGACTGGCCTTGGGCACTGCCAGGGATCCAGGAGCAGCCCCAGCTGCTCTGGGCACCCTGTGCCAGGGCCTCACCACCCTCACAGGGAACAATTCCTGCCCAATCTCCCATCCAGCCCTGCCCTCTGGCACTGGGAAGCCATTCCCTGTGTCCTGTCCCTGTTCAGCTCTCTTGGAACCCCTTTAGAGGAGGGGGAGAATCCCCTCCCTCCACATTGTTTTTGATTGCGAGAGGTAATTCTTGGAAATGATCCCAACTAAATTGGGATGATGGGGTCATTGTCCAGTGCTGGCACTGGGAGGCTCCCATCTTCTGGAGGTGACACTGTGGTTGTCACCTTCTTACCCAAATCTGCAGGATTTGGAGCTTTTATTAACTGCCAGGGTGCTGTGCTGGCCCCGTTTCACAGCTTTGTTGGCCGAGGGTGCCGTGGAGCTCAGCATTTCTGGGGCCTTTCCCATGTCCATCCGGGTTTCCAACCCTCCTCTAACCCCAGGGAGGGATGCACTGATATGAACTATATTTACATAGCCCAGATGGGGATGTAAATCCAGCAAAAAGAGATAAAAAAGACGTTTTTACTACCTTGCCCTGCCAGCTGGGGAGTACAAAGGGCACCACGGAGTTTTCCCAGATTTACTGGGGGTTTCCCATGGTGGGATGCCAACGTGCCAGCACCAGGCTCTGCCCCAGCTCAGCTGCCTCTGTTTTGGAAGCTGGAGTTTGTGATTGCAGGGAAACGGGGGAGTTTTAGAGGAACTGGGGTTTTGCCTGAGCTGATTGCAAGGTGCCCTGTGAGATAAAGCAGCCTGAAAAGCAAACAAAGCCCAGTCATGTTGTTAAACCTGGTTCTTGGGAGCGATTAAGGTTATTAGGAGGCCGGAGTGCTGTTTCTAAGGGAGGTTCTTGTTTTTCAAGACTGCAGGGGCCCTCTCAGCCAGCACATTTGCCATTTTAGTGGTTTTTAATTTACTTTTAAGTGTCCTTCACCAGCCAGCCAAGAAGATGAAGGGTTGTATTTCTTGGTGGCCATTGTCCTTGAGTGGTGGCAGCTCCTGTGACCTTGCTGTGGCACAGGAAGAAGTGGGACATGGAGTTGTGCAGTTGGTTTGGAGTTTTTTGGTCCTTTCAGTTGCAACTAAATGAACAAAACCACCTCCACTTTGTGGGGTTTGGATCGTAGGTTAAATTTGGAAGGTGCTGAGTTGCAGCTCCATCACTGAGACTGGGCTGGGAGCAGGAAGAGGATGAGGCTGAGGAGGGATTGGAGGGTGAAGAGGTGAATGTTGCAGGTCACAGGGCTGGGATGGATGTGGAGGCACGAGGTGAGATGGGGTGTGATGCAGTGCAAGGCTGTGGGGCTGCAAAGGAACCGTTTCTTTTCCTGTTTTGGGGAGAAACCCACAAGTTTGGCAAATCACCCTTTAATTTCCTTTAAACCCCTCAGCAGCTGGAAGCCGACCATCAGCTGGGATGGTTCACATCCAACACCTTAAAATAGACCTAACTCATCAGCTTGGGCCAAACCCCGCGGCCGGGAGGTGCCGCTGACCTCGCTGGCAGTGCCCGGGGCCGGCTGTGCATAGCTCAGGTGGGCGTTGTCACCTGCCCGTGTCCCTGGGACAGCCCCCGTGGCTCTCCCTCCTTACCCAGAGTCTCCAGACACGTCTGTTCACAGGGATTATCCCACTTACGAGGCAGCACTATCAATCATCCCATCCTGCCACATATCAGTCTTCCAGAAAATCTGGTGGCGTGAGGGGGACCGTCAGGATCGGTGGATGTGGAGCCGAATTCCCTGTAGGGCAGTTTGGGGAAGGAGGAATTACCTGGGTTTCCACTTTCCCAAGGCTGATTTTTGTATCCCATGGTGTGCACGGGGGAAATTCCCTGAGTGGCAGCAGACCAGCCCCGCTCCTGCCGTGCTGACGGGGAGGTGACCCCGGCGGGATGGTGGCACTGCCACTGTGCCTGGCAGGATTTGGCACCATCTGGATGCGAGCCCAGAGTAGCCTTTTGCTGTTGTATCCCAGGGCCCTCAGCCAGCGTGGCACATGCCAGCAGCAGGGGGCCAGCGCAGCCCAGCGAGGTGACACACGGCACGTGGGGACATCGGCGGCGTTTGGAGTGGTGCCATGGGCAGTTCCAAAGCTGTGCCCCCTTGCTGGACACAAATGAGCTCCACCCTGGCTCCATAATCATGGAATAGGTTGGAAAAGGCCTCTAAAAGCATCGGGTCCAACCATATTGGGGTTCTGCCCACTGTTGGCTGCTGTCTGGGTGCCATACGGAATTCTCTGGCACGTCACCAAATACCTCGATCTCTCCCACTCCCTTTTTTTGGAGTGATCACCCCTCAGGTTGATCTCTTATGAGCGGGTCAGAGCATGGAGGAGGACGCCAGAACTTCCCAGCTGAGACAGAGGCCACACACCTACATCCTGCAGCCGGTGGTTTCCCCAAGGAATCACTTTTTCCTGCGGAATCACTTTTCCCTGCATCTCCACAACCTTGAGCCTGTGCATCCCATGGCATCACCACAGCAATGGGCAGCAATAGGACCAGACACCAGCACAGCACGTGTGCAAATACGCTGCTGCACCCATTACAGCAGCGATTTGCTGGGTTTTCCCTTCCTCTTCCTCGAAGGATTGATTATTGCCTATTGCCAGGCAAGGAGATGCTGCCCTCTGGCACTCAGCCCTGCTGAAAGAGGCCTGGTGGAGAGGGCTGTGCCAGGCTGGGCATGGCCGAGGGCCGTGCCCGGCTGTCCCGCCGGGCGTTGCCGTGCCCGCCGCGGGCACCGGAGCGCTCGGTTCTCCGCGGGCCCTTTCCGCGCATCCACCCCGAGACGGTCGGGGCGGTTGCAAAACCCGCATGACGTGCGCTGGGAATTGCTGCAACACGCTCGCAGGCGCGAGCCATTCCAGCCTCTCCCCGGCACCTCGCACAACAGGTCCTGCCAGCTCCGGGGCCGGCGGGACGCGGCGCTGCCCGCACGCCCTGCCCGCTGCGCTGCGCTGCCCGCCCGGAGCTCCGGCCGCGGCCAGCGCCGCTCCGGCCTCCCTCGGATACCTCCCGCGGGCAGGGTGCCACAGCCCTGCATTCCAGCAGCACGTTTGCGGGGTTTTCCCCCCGCCCCCGCCCTTGCCCTTTTAGTCGTAGATCCCTAAAAAATTACGCGATGCACCAGCTTGCCCCCTGTCCCCAGCACATCCTTCGAGAGCTGGAGAGGGGTGAAACACGGGGTAAAACCCTCGGGAACAGCTGCCGGGTCACAGCCCCGTGCCCGTGGCCAGTTGTTTTGCTGGAACTCATCTTGGGTATGCTTGGCAACCGTGCTGTGCCGTGCCGGGCCACCCTCCGTGCAAGGAGCGGCCCAGCGTGCTCTGAGCAACCTCCCGGCCGCATGTGGGATCACCGAGAGGACGCTGTGGCAGGATGGCAGCCCCAGCACCCCTCTGCGTACCCCAGGGGAGCTCCATCTCGGGGATACCCTGCACCTCCATCCCTGCACCCCGCAGGGTGCTGGCAGAGGAGGATTGCACCATCCTGCTGCAACGGGAGCTCCCGGCGCCGTGGCCCGGTGCAGGCACCCCAGTGCCAGGTGGGGAGGGTGCTTTGGGGTCAGTGCTGCCAGCGGCGTGGTTTTGGGAGAATCTGGTCTGCAAAACCTCACGCTGGAGGAGATGAGCTCACCAAACCCTGCTCCTCCGCATCTTTGGGAATTTTTTGGCTCTGAGGTTGGATTTAGCAGCTCAGTGACGGGTTTTGCTCGCTTTGCCAAGGCCGTGTTGGACAGGGCTTTGAGCAGCCGGTCCAGTGAAGGTGTCCCTGCCCATGGCAGGGGGGTTGGACCAGGATGGTCCCTTCCCACCCAAACCATTCCATGATTCCCTGCAGAGCAGCTGCCTCTCCCGGGGCGGGAAGCCCCGCGTGCTCCGGAGCGGCTCAGGCGCTCAGTGCATGGGCTGACTTGTTGGGGTTCGCCCCGGGCAAACACCGGGGCCCTTCTCAGGGAGCAGAAACAACCCTACCACAGCGCCTGCAGCCAAGGAACCTGCTCTGAGCACCCACCCACCACCCCATCCCGGGGACCAGCTGGGCCGGGGACTCCAGGGCACGCGGCTGCCCTGCCCGGTGGCATCCTCAAAGGCCCTTTTCTCGGTCATCTCACATCAGGCACCAAAACAAAGCTTTTGTTTCAAGCTCTTGGCCTTAATCTGTCCGCCTGCAGATCCTGTGCGTAAAAGGGAGGCAAAATCCTTCCCTCTTGGGGGATGTGGGTGTTTGCCAGGGAGCCGGAGGGTTTTTTTCCACAAACCCTGTGCAAAGCAGTGGGAGCTCAGTGAATAAACCTGGGCCCACTGAGGTGAGAATCACATCTGATGGCAGCTCCTTCAGTGAGGATTGTGCGTCCCATGCTCTGTCTGATTCGAGTCTGACGGAAAAGTATCAGCTGTGATTAAAGATTGACGGTAATTACATAATGGGTATGCACCAGATGATGCCCAGACAAGCTCCCTCCTGGGATTTCCCAACTTTTGGAGTGTTTGCAATCATCCTAAAGAGCTTCCTTCTACCAACAGGGGGGTGGGAATTATTGATTTTACGGCAGCACCCAGCACAAGGCTCAGCAGCAGCACTGTGGCCACCAGAGCCTGGCTGTGGCCACCCTGCCTGCCCTGATAGCTCTGGGACATGTTCAGGCACAAGAGATGGATCCCCCCCAGCCTCGCAATGGCAATAAAAATATAATAAAATAAGAGAGAACAAAAAAATAAGTGAGTAAAGCTGCTTTTCAGGTCTTCTGGCAAAGCGAGCAGAGCGGTTGTAGCCATGTGCTTATGCCATGACCGGTGACGAAAAGGCAACGTCACGATGTTCTCGATGGTGGTGATGCCATGAAGGTTTTTTGCCTTTTCTTTTATACCTGTTATACCTTTTTTACAGCTTCTGTCTCCTTAGTGCTTTTTGCCTACATTCTTGGGCTTGTTTGTCAAGCTGAGAGACTCAACATTTTAGAAGCTTCGTAGCTGGGGATCAGTGTGGCCCAGAGCCCAAGGTCCTCTCCAGAACACATTCTGTAAACCAAGATAGAACCATCCAGGGGAAGGTTCCTTGGGGAGGGGGGCTCACTTGAGCCTCTCACTGGGGAATCTTTGATAGATCTGCTAATTAGTAACACCTATAATGTTACACCAGATCTTTTGGGTGCATTTTTGCGGAGTGCATTTTGGTGCACTTGACCTGGATGTGTGCACCTAAGGATCCTTAAAATAAATACCGAGGTAGAATCCCTTTTCCCCTTCTAACTGTGTTTAACTCTTGATTTTAAGACCAGGAAAAGGCATCAGTGGGCCAGCTATTAATCCGTGTATTTCAGCAAAACCCAGTTTGTTTCTAAAGAGTTGTGGGAGCGGGGACAAGTGGGGGTGTGGGGAGCTTGTCTGGGATTAAACCTGCCTGAGAGCCAAGCACGCCAAGCTCGCGAGCCCAGGGAGAGCTTAATTAAAGTCAACGGAGAAGCGTTTCCAAGAACATAATAATACAGGGTATTTAAACGGGATATTTTCGTTCTGGGCCCAGAACGTCTCCTTTTTCCCCCTCTTCGGTGTCAACTTTAATAAAACAAAATGAGATCTCCAAGAAAAACAAATTGGCGCTCTTAAAAGGCTCTGCGGAGATAAAAATCAGTAACAGTGTTGCTGGTAACACCTTGGGTTATTAAAACGGAAAGAATGCTAACGATGCAAATCGCACCAGCCTTTCTTGTGGCTGCTCCCCAGCGGGAGCCTGCTCGCCCTGCGAGGGGGGCACGGGCACGGTGCCCCTCACCGTGGCCCCCGGGCTGGGGCTGCAGGGGCAGGGAGGCCTTTGCCCTTCACTGCCCAGGGGGATCGGGGCATCCTTGGGAAATGCTCGCACAGGGGAGGATTTTGGAGTTTTCTTTCCCAAGGTTCTGGTGGCAGCTCCCCAGGGTCAGGGGAGGTGCTGAGGTCAAACAGGAAAAGGCTTGGAAAAATTGCAAGGATCAGGATTCAGGGGACACCAAACTTAAAAACAGCTGAAATCGGGGCTGGTGTTGTTGGGAAGATGCCACAGCCCATCAGAGCTCCTTTAGAGGTGATGAACATGTGGATGGAAATACCAAGTTGGGCTTTTTATAGCCTGAGAGCAGCTGGGTGTGGCTTTGCTCCCCATGCCAAGGCACCCCAGTGGAAAACTGGGGTCACCTCCTCCAAAACCAGTGCCCCGAGCCCACTGATGCAGCTGGATTCCACACCGAAGGGCTGCTCTCACAGTGCCCTGGCCCCTGGCAGGCTCTCCCGGCTGCCTGGCCTCGTGTTGCTCCCCAGGATGCTGGAGCAGGGATGTGGGAAGGGCTGGGAGAGGCGTTGGTGACGGGGGTTTGGTCCCTCCACCATCTGCTTCTGCCTTCCCACAGCCAGAGTGGCTCCAGAGCTGCTCCTTTCACTCCATGTGCTCCCATCCTGGCCAGGGCTGATCATCTCCTGCCTGGGAGCTGGCGGTGGAAGTGGGGCAGTGCACAGGCACAGGGGTGATGCTGCTGCCCCGGGTTCGGGGGGGAGGAAGCTGCTGTAGGGTCCTATCTGTCTACAAAGCAGGAGAATCCTTTTGGGCAGGGTGCCTTTAAAATGCCCAGGGTGATGCAGTGGAGGCCAGCTCCTGCTTTGCTGCTTTGCCCAGCTGCATCAGATAAGGCAATTACAGCTTTATCACTTAATTGCAGAGGATAATAGTAAGAGAGGTATCGGGATACGCCGTTGCCAAGGGGGCAATATCGGCCGTGTTGGGCTCTTGTCTTTTTTTTTTTTTTTAATGTAAATGTAATGTAAATGCACTGGATCCTCAGCACTGCTGCAGGTTTGAGGTCTTTGCAAGGCTCCTCCTGCCTTTTCCCCTCCATTCCCCTACCCAGGGGGAAAATTCAGCATTAAATGAAAGCTGTGCTGACTGCTCTGATGCCAGGGAAGCTTCTTCAGAATTGGTGAGAAACCAGCCTGGGAGGGGAAGGGGTGAGGACTGACAGGGATGTTGTCAAACACTTTGTGGGCAGCTTTTCCCTCGCACCTTGGGAATGAGATTTCCATCCCTTGCAGGTTTTTCCTGTCCTGCTCAGCAGGTGTGGGGTGCACACTCAGAGCCGCACGAGGGCATGGGGCCAGTGCTGGGGGTCTGGATGCCCTTGGGAGGGACAGCTGGGAATGAATCCTAAAGCCCTTGCACCAGGCTTTTCCAATCTCAGTGTCACGTGCAAAGTGCTCGATTGCTGCCCTGGAACCCAGATGGGAAAATGAAAATTTTATATTTGGCAACTCTTCCGCAGCCTGCTGGGGTGGTGTGGGAGAGGTGAGAGACATTGGCTGCGATATCCAGAGCTCTGCTTGTCTCTGACTCACGTGGTCCCGGTTTTCCACTGTCCCAGTGGAACTGTGGAGGAGGCTGAGTACTCCCAGCGTCAGGATTTGGGGCATTTCCCCACCCAAACTGGCCTGGCTGGTGCTTTTGTGCCTTGAAAATGGGAATTTTCAAGACCCAGGGTGGGTTTCTCACCAAGAACTAAAAGTTTTGCCTTGCTTGCCCTGATGCCTGCAGAGTCAGGTGATAAAAACTCAGGTGTTCTGGGGGCAAGGGATGGTGTCACAGGCTTTTAACTGAGAGAGCTGAAACTCCCTCAGGATCTGCACTGTAGGGGAGGGCCTTTATTAAGGAAGATCCATATAAAATCCAGTGTGTTGCCCAAAGCTAAGAAATCGTGGCAGATTTTTTTTTTAAACTGTTAAACTCTGCCCCGCTTCAGTTCATCAACCAAAGCGTGAACCAAAGAGAGGAGGCACTTCAGGTCCTGGTCTGACCTCTGTGCCTGGCTGTTAACTCCTGCTGGCCCATCCTAATCTCCATCTGGAGATAAGATTAGCCCCAGAGCTCATTTCCTTCCCTTGGGACAGCATCCTCCCAACCCCAGGGTTCCCAGCCCCACCATCTGCAGCCTTCCCCTGCCATAGTTTGTGCTCCCCATGCCTCATAAACAAAAATGACGCGCAAAAAAAAAAAAAAAAAAAAAAAAAAAAAAAAAAAAAAAAACCACAGAAAACAGTTTTTACAGCAGGGAGAGTTTTTCTACTCCACAAAGGCAGTTGTTTAGATTTTTATTGCCGGATGAAGAAGGACGGAGATAAAAAACAACCCTAAAAGCTGTTGGGAAGATGATGTGAGGCAGAACAGCATGGAAAACCATGTCTCTGAAGGCTTTAATGTTTCCTCTGCTTCCGAATCAGGAATCAGCTATTGCTAAATGCCCAGCATTGCCGGGTGATTCCAGCCCCTGGCCACGTGCCGACACTTTCTGCAGCAGGTAACTCCTGCTTTATCACCCGACTGCACCGGGGCAAAGCTTCCCCTGAGCGCTGGAGTTCGGGAAGACGATGAAGAACCAAGCGAGCAGGATGTGGCGGGGCTGGTGTGGAAGCAGCAGGTTGCTGGCCCTGTTCCCCATTAGTCAGGGTGACGAGTCGATCTCCTTTCCCATTTTCTTATGAATGAATCAGTTTTGGCTCGGCCCGATGGTCAGACTGGTTCAACGAGAAGCAGCTGGTATCAGTCTCATTAGCAGAGGAGACAAAACCCAGCCTCTCCCAGGCTCTGCAAACTCCGTGTGATCCCGACAGGCCCGCGGCTGCCAGCACTGACAGCGGCACTGCCGGGGGTTCGGCTCCTCCATCTCCCCATTCCCTCCCAGCTCCTGGGCACACTGAAGCTTCGTGGACACTTCAGAACAAGTGTGGATGCACACGGGGTCCTGCATCCCGAGCCTTCTGCTCTCCAAGTGCATCAGTGCTGCAGCAGGGATGTTTTTAGGGGACGGTTTCAGCTCCGGGGTGCCTGTGGTTGATGTGGGGAGCACGATTTGGCTGTGTTTGCTGTTCCGCTCAGAGTCGGTCCTTGGCCAGTGGAAAATGTTTTGACATTTTGCCACAACTTCAGCTGGAGCAGTTGGGATTTGGGAACCCTCCCTGCCAGGACACGGGCACCGGTGATGTGTGGCTGCCTCTGCTCAGTCCCGTCGTGAGGATTTGCTGTGGTCTCACCGCTCTTCTCTTCACTGCTGGCACCCAGCACCCCTGTCCTGCTCTGCCTGTCCATGATGCCACCCCACGAGCTGTGCCAGCTCCCTTGGGAAGGGGCTGCCCCGTGCCAGGATCACTGCAGAGGCTGAGGAATCGGCTGAGGCCTTGGGAGCAGCATCCCCGGGGCTGTCACAGAGCACGGGCGGGCTGGTGTCCTCCAGCACATCCCCATGGAGCGGGCCTGGGGAGAGCAGAGGGGTTAGACCCACCCCACTCCTGGGGCTTTGCATTCCAGGGCTGCCCCTGGCTCCTCACATCCCTCCACACCCCAAAGTCCTGGCAGGCTTCAGCTCCACGCTGCAGAATCCTCTCAGCACCGGCTTTTCCCTTTGCCCCTGAGCATGGATGGCTGAAGTTGGTGCTCAGGCAGCTGAAAACAAGCCTGGGGGCCGTGGGGTGTGTTCCCTACAGCAATCCCACCCTTGGCACATGTAGGACAGGGTGAGTTTTGTAGGGACAGGGGTAGTTTTGATTCCCAGCCCCACCCCAAAAAGCCGTATTTCCATGGGGAGGAAGAGGAGGCTCCCTGGCCACAGAGATGGGGTGTGGGGCTTTTAACCCTGACTCGCAGCACCAGACCTCACCCAGTAACTGACAGAAGCCTTCATTAACCTGCCCTGTTGTTTATTCCCATTTCAAAGCCCTTGATGCAGCAAAAAGCGAAGGCATTTCCTCGGGAAAGCACATTAATGTTTCACCTGCCTTCGGAGCCCTTTGCTACCGGGGCACTTGGAGTGGTCCGGGCTGTCCCCAGTTCCCCTCGGTCTCGTTAAACATTGTGTGGCTCCCAGAGAGCTCTGCCTGTGGCTGTCGTGTGGGCTAAAGCCCTCGGGGGCTCGCTGTTTAATTTATGTGGATATGTGAGCGTGAGCACAGACCCACACGCGGCTATTGTGGGTTCATGGATCGCGCATCCCCGTCCGAGGGGCAGCAGGAGCTGCGGGGCTCGGGGCGGGGTTCCTGGGATGCGGATGGGAAGCAGGGGGCTCATCCCGCAGGGAACTCCGGCACCTCGGCCGCGGCTCTTCCCCGCCTGCCCCGAGCACCGAAGGGTAGGGCTGGCCCTTCCCCGAAGCCAGCCGGCGTCTGAAAAACTTTCAAATGAGTGCAGGTCAGCCAAAAGTGACAGCCCGTTGGCAAAGGGGTGTAACCTGCTCCTTGCTAGGTTTAAAAAAAAAAAAAATTAAATAAAATAGTGCTTGTTTTCACTTTCCTTTAGCGATCGGATTTGCTTAATGACAGCCTGGTCTATTTTTCTGAGCTATCCAGTTGTTTTCAAATGTGATCTTTAAGGTAAGGAAGCTCCAAGAGATTAAAATCACATGGATATTTTACTCTTCTTTTGCCCTCTGGGTGTCTGGTTTAATGAAGATACTCAAGTGTTGTGTCATCTGGGGATCTTTTTCCTGGTCCGTAGGCTCCAGGAGCACTATCCAAAGGCACTGGTGTCTGTGCTGCACACCCGGGGGAAACTCTCCAGCACTGGGGCAAGAAATAACCTCCCGATGGCCACCGGGAGAAGAGCCCAGATGTTCCACCACTGAGCTGCTTTGTCCCACAGACACTGTGTCAGCCCAGGGTGCTGCCCTGGCTCTGTGCCTGTCCCAGGGCTCTGCTCAGCATGCTTGAAAGCGGCTTTTCTTCATTTATTTTGATTTTTTTAAGAGATTCTCTCTGTTGAGGAGGGTCCTCCGTGGGGTCAGCCATCACCTCGTGTCCCTCATGCCACGGGAGGGTTGGGGCTGGGGCTGAGCCCAGGGACAGTCTGGGGGAGCCGCCGGTGTGGTGGGAGAGCTGAGGTGGGAAAGGCCGTGGAGGGAGGTGTCACCTCCTTTGGGAGGGAACCTTGGGGGCAAAACAACTTAAAAACCACCTGGCACAGCCTGGGGAGGGGCCTCCCCTCGGAAAGCACCCGGAGCAGCCACCACGATTTTCCCTTTCGTATTTCCAGCCCCGTGCATCGTCAGGTATTGGGCAGACTTTGTCTTCGGGGCAATTTGGGCTGTGTTGGGTGGAAGCAAATAAGTAACATAACTGAAATATTTTGGTAATGTTGGGGTGGGCGGCTCTGCCCGGGTGCCACAGGGGAGGAATCCCAGCCCTCTCTATTTCGGGATGTTCGCTCCAGTGGGGCTGAGGCTGAGGTTACCACAGCATTTTTCCCCTCTGGAGCTTGGAGGGCTGTGGGGGGTGGCTCTGGAGATGATGCTGCAGGGCAGAGCCGGCAGTGCCAGTGGAGCGTGTGGTTGGCACTGGGAAAAACACAGGGATGTTTTCTTCCAATCTCATTCATCCTGGGGGTGCCCCAGCCTTGGCTGATGGGTGTTTGGGATGTTTGGCTCTTCCCACACCATTCCCATCCTCATGGCCATCTCACAGAATAATAGAATCACAGAATGTCCCAAGTTGGAAGGGACTCTCAAAGATCATCCAGTCCAACTCCTAGACCTGCAAGGACACTCCAGCAATCCCATCCTGTCCCTGAGAGCGGTGCCCAAACACTCCTGGAGCTCTGGCAGCCTCAGGGCCATGCCCCTGGAGAGCCTGTTCAGTGCCCACCACCCTCTGGGGGAAGAGGCTTTCCCTGATGTCCAGCCTAACCCTCCCCTGACACAATTTCATGCCATCTCCATCCCCGTCCACCACACAATGGGAAAGGATTGAGCTTGACTGGGAGATGTGGAAGAGAGGAGGGAGAATGTGCAGTGCTGAAACCTGGGCTGGGGTTGTTCCTGAGAGAGGACAGAAGGTGCATCACTGCCTTCAGCTCCCCAAAAAGTTGCAAAAACCGAGGTAATTGTGTTCTCTGTCCAGTGAGGGACGGGTTGCAAAGTTTTGCAGCAGGGAAGGTGTTGGTTGGGAGAAATACTTGAAGACTAGCCCTTGTCTAGGGGAAGGTGTAGATATATATTAAACACCCTGGAGGCATTGAAAAGACGTGCTGATGAGGCACTTGGGGACATGATTTGGCGATGGGCTTGGCAGTGCTGGGTTAACTGGGTTAACACTGGTAAGACTCAGTGGCCTCAGAGAGCTTTTCCAACCTAAACAACCCCATAATTCTATGATTCCAAGACTGGAGATGCCCACCTACCAGAGGGTTTGGGGAAAAGGCTGGTGCAGAAATCTGCCAGGACTGGGAGAAGGCCGCAGATGTCCTGCAGTGGCAATTATTTGTCTAAAAAACCAGTGCCTGGGCGGGTGAGGAGCTGTGGCCAGGGCTCCTGGGGTTGGTGTCCAGCCTGCTGGGACTCTCCCCTTAATGCTCAGGGCTGGCAAAGGGCTGGAAGTGTTTTTCTTTCTGAGTATCCCTTAATTAGCTGAAAGGGAAGGCTGACAAGGACCCAACTGGGAAGGAAAAAGATCTCTGTGAGCCTGTGACCAGCCCAACATTTCGCCTCCATTTATTTTCCCTGACTTCTTTGTTTTCCCCTTTGAAAAAACGGTGTTTTTCTCTTTCCTTTCATTTAACTGCTATTTATTTGCTGGTAAGTGGAAGGAATTCAGCTGGGATCAGCCTGGCTCCTGCCAGCGACTGGAGTTGGAAAGTTTCCGTGGGGGAGATGTAAGAGCAGAGCAGGGGGGTTGTTTTCCACCCGCCGCCGGTCCTCGCTCTGCGGGTCCCTGGGTCACAGCCAGCCAGGTTGCGTGGGTTCAAGTCTCCTTTTTTTGCTGGGATGTGGACAAGTGCCCATGGGAGCTGCGGTGGGAGGAGCGTGGAGCTGGGCCGCGGGGTTCCTTCTTCTCCTCGCTGTTAATGGGAAACAGAAGATGGCTCGGGAGAAATTTGGCAAAGAGGGAAACTTTTCTGTCTCTTCCAGCTTGGAAAAAAGCATCCTTTCTCACCCCTGTCTCACCGCAGAGGGAGGAGGGCTCCCAAACACAGCCTGGGAGGGGTTGGTGGGAGGGGGGCAGAGGAGACAGAGAGACCCCAGTGATTTCACTAGGATGGAGCAGCCTTGGACCACCAGCTCTGTTGTGGGAGGGGAGCCCAACCTGCCTCCCATTGGTGGCCAGGATCCATCCCATCTTCTCCCTGAGGCATCAAGGGTTTGGGATGCCCCAGGTGCTGGGGGTTTTTGGGATCCTGTGTGTCAGGTATGATGCCACCATGTAGATGGAGATGCAGTGGTGGATCAGTGCCAGGCACTGGCTCCTGTAGGGATGCACATGGAGCCTAAGCCTGGCTGGGAGATGAACCCCTGACCTTGGCGTGAGGAGCTCTGTTGGCTTTGCCCCTCATCCTGGCCCATGAGCCAGCTCTGCTTCGCCATCTGCTCCGAGGCGTGTTGGCCGGGAGCCACAGTTCCGTGTCCTGGTGGATCACAGGGCAGGCCAGGCTGCTCTGGCCAGGAGCCACGGCTCCGTGTCCTGGTGGATCACAGGGCTGGCTGAGCTGCTCCAGCCAGGAAAAGCCACAGCAGCCACTCACATGGGGCAGCTGACAGGGCAGGGATCGAGGTGCTCCCAGAGTCATGCTCCAACCCTTCAGGACTTTCAGGTGTGCCCCCAAAAGTGGCAGCGCTCACCTGGATCACAGCCTGGGAAATGGTGGCTGGCTCTGGCTGATCACGTATCCCAGCACTGCTGGCCCAGTCCTGGTGCTGCTTCTTGTGTCCTGGCAGGTGCCTTCCCCCTTCCATCCCTCCCTTCCCCCTTCCATCTCTCCTGCCCTTTTAGTGAGCAGGAGATGAAGCTTCAGGGCAAATTCCTGAGGCTCCACCAGCCCAGTCCCTCAGCTGCACTGCGTTCTCAGTTGTCTGTGGCTGCAGGAACTGGTTACCAGTTCTGCCAGTTACATAAGGTGGCCATGGTGGGGTTCAGAGGAGATGACACATTTTGGGGCTGGAGAAGCAGAAGGGGGTCTCACCTCACTGTTGGGGACGGGGGGTGGCCGTGGCGGGGTGTGAGCGCTGCGCTGTTCCCAGGCTTTGTGACCTTGTACCAGTGACTGGGGGAGGTTAATCATAGTCAAAGCCCAGTGAAGTTTGGCCAGGTCATGGCTTTTCCAAAGGCTGAGAGCTTTGGACGTGCAGCAGTCGGTGGCTGGGGCCACAGCTGACCCACAGTGTCCCACCAGAGTTAATCATTGCCATCAGCTTTGGGACCTGCCTGGCTTCAGCAGTGGGAACTGTTTCCCCAAAAACACAGGGTGAGGGGCTTGGAGGAAACCCCAATCCACCAGGATGTGTTGGACTGGGAGAGTGATGTCCCTTGACCTTGACCTTAAACCAAACTCTAACCCTGATCCAGACCCTAACCCAAACCCTAATCCCAACCCTGATATTGCCCCTGTCCCTGATCCCAAACCTTTGCTGTCCCTTCCATCTTATGAGGTGGATATTGTGTTTATTGCCCTGCTGGAAATGGGATGACCTGGAGCAGCCACTGGCAGCCACTCAGGACCGCCCCTCTCTCACTGTCATCTGCACCTGGAGCTGGACAGAGGGGAAGGATCTGATCTGCTTTGGTCCCCCAGATCCTGGGGGCTGCTGGTCCAGCCTCGAGGTGCTGTGTTAGGAGATGTGGCTGCTACTTCTGGGAGAGTGTAAATCCCAAATCACTCCACATTAAGCCCAGGAATCATGAAATTTGGATTCTGCCACTGTTGAGGGCAGGTTCTTCAAAGTGGAGCTGGGGGCTCTTGGTGGGTTCCCTACAGTGCTTTTCCCATCTTCCCACTTCAGGACTCCCATCCTTCAGTTGTATTTCAGGGGGACATGGAGGAGCATCGCAGCTGGGGAGAAAAATGTGTATTAAAGAAAGGGAAAGATGGACAAAATCAGGAGGTCTTGGCACTGTGTGTTTGGGAGAGCACCAGGATCCGGGGGGCAGCTGGACCCTGGGCTGGTGCTGCACTCGCTGCTGGTGTCCTGATGCTGGAAGGAGGTTTTTATATATATATATATATATACACACACACACATATATATATATATATAAATACTTTCTTCTCCCTGTGGGTGTGTTTTGAAAAGGGGCTTGGGAACAATGAGGATTAACAAGCAGATAGAGAATTAAATGCAGGGTTTGAGTCTTCAAATGTGTGCACATTTCAGAGCGCGTGTTTGTGCCAAGATAAACTCCGTCAGGAATAAACATCGTTTTACATGAAAGGCTAATTACAGATTGGTGCTCCACGGGTGGGAGGAGGGAATTTTCACCAATTAAAATGGAACTTTTCTGTTTTTCCTAAAATTGCTGGAGCAAAACGCAGCCAGGGGCTGGCGAGGTGTTTGACAGCGCAGTCAAGGGGGGAGATGCTCTTCCCCAGGATTTGTTCCCCGCCCTCCCCCCAGTGCTAAAGAGCCTTTGCCAGTTCATTTGGGCAGGAGCTGCAGGAGGGCACTGGTTTTGCCCAGTGGCAGCTGAACGCCAAGACAGCCCTGGGCTCTCACCCAGGGAGATGGAACATGGGGGAACATGGACCTACCCAACATCCCTCGGACTCACACAGCACCGGGAGAGCTTGGAGTAGCAAGATCCTCGGCCTCCTTGGGCATGTGGGTCACGGAAAACCGTCTGGATGGGACACAACCCGTGTTGAGGAGCTGTTATAGCTGCAGCTTCTGTTTGTTGGGTAACTTTAGTGTGTGGTAGGTGAATCATCCCTCAAAAATTGCAACCCAGAGGCGACGCGGAGAAGAAAAACCTTCCTGGCCTGTGGAGTGGAGTGCTGGGAAGAAAACTCCCGCCTGGGCACATGGTGGGTTTCAGCTGCAGAGCACATGCTGCCTTGTTGCTTTTGGATGGATTTCACAAGAATTTGCATTTCTGGATCAGTTCTGGAGCCTCCGAGGCTGAGGCTGTGGATGGGGAGGATGTGATACAGCCCAGAAACCAGCTCTAACGCCATTTTGCTCTAGCCAGGGTCGAGTTTTATGGGTTTGGAATGAAATGGATGCAAAATGTGGCTGGGACTGAGTTTCTCCGGGATGTTGAGCGCAGGAACCCCAAGCAAACACTCTGTGCCTGCTGCTTGCCAAGCCAAACCACAGATTTGTCTCCATCTCTACTTAGTGTGGCCACAGGGCAGCTCATTTTGGGACTTTTCTCTCACATAAGCTGGGATCTGTCACTTAGTGGTTACAGGAGGTGGCCTGGGCATCGGCTCTTGAAAGTCCCCTGCATCCTTGGGAGTGAGGGGAGGCAGAGACACACGATCAGGAGAGGTGTGGTGGGGTTTTTAAAGCAAAGTGCATTCCCCACCTGCTCTGCTCCAGTGCTCTGTGCTCCTGAACCAGTTTAAATCAGTGGTTTAAAGCTCCCCTAGGGCAAAGACTGGATTGACACTTGCTGGGTCTGATCACTGGGAAGCTGTTGCCTTATCCATGGCCATGGGATCATGGCACAATGACAGGAGTGTCCACTTCTACAGCATTCACGTATTTCCTTGCCCTATGTCCTAATACCACCGTGAACAGGGTACTGAAAGGGTCTTTAGCCAGACCTGGCCTTGAATAATTCCCCTGAATAATTCTATTTATTCCAATTTTCAGGCTGTTGTGGAATTGTTTTCAAAAGAGGGGGGGGGGGGGGTTTCGGGGGAGAAGTCAGCCAAACCTGATAAAGGAGGACTTTGTTCTGAAGCTTTAGGGTATGGTACCAAGCAGGGCTTGCTATACAATTAATGAGTTTAGCTGGCTTTGAGCTGCACATGATGCACAGTGGCTGCCACCACAGTGCCCCACCACCACCAGCTCCCATCCAGAGAAGCCTGGCTGCTTCAGTTTGGTGCTCCCCTGCCTTGGTCTGGGGTTCCTCAGTATCAGTTTAGGGCTCCCCAGCCTTGGTTTGGGGTTCCTCAGCATCAGTTTGGGGCTCCTCAGTTTGGGGCTCCACAGCTTTAGTTTGGTTCTTCCCAGACTTGGTTTGGGGCTCCTCAGAACCAGTTTGGTGTTCCCCAGCTTCAGTTTGGTGCCCCACAGCTTTGGTTTGGGGCTCCTCAGCTTCAATTTGCAGCTCCTCAACCTCAGTTTGGTGCTCCCCAGGTTCAGTTTGGGGCTGCACAACTTTGGTTTGGGGCTCCTCATCTTCTGTTTGGTGCTCCCCATCTTTGGTTTCTGGCTCTCAATTTGGTGGTGTCCAGGTTCAGTTTGGTATTCCTCAGATTTTGTTTGGGGCTCCTCATCTTTAGTTTGGGGCTCCACAGCTTTGGGTCTGGGGCTTCTCGGCATCAGTTTGGGGCTCCACACCTTCATTTTGGGCCATTCTGATTCTCCTCAGCCTCAGTTTGATGTTTGCCAGATTCAGTTTGTGCCCTCCAGCTTCAACTTCATGCTCCCCAGGTTCGATTTGGGGTTCCCCAGCTTCAGTTTCAAACTCCTCAGCTCTGTTTTGCTGCTCTCCAGCTCAGTTTCCCATCCCGCCGTGCATCGTGGTGTCCTCCTCAGCTCTGGCTTTTGCATCTGCCTTTATTTAAGCCGTGACCGTCCGTCCCTGGGACTGGCTCGGCCTGCGGGGGGTGTTGAGCACATGGGGCTGAGCCGCTGGGAGCGGTTCAGGCTTCGCTTTGAGAGCACAGGGGGATGACGCAAATGGCTCTTCAAGGGCACGAGATGAAACAGCTGCTTGGTTTTCACTCCAGATGTGCTGTGGGAGCCCCGCCGAGGGGGGCACAGCCGCCTGCTCCCCCACAGCCTCCGCCTGGGAAGGGCCACGAGGTTGCCTGGGCTCCCAAAACTGCAGCCAGGTAGGGCTGGGGAGGACTCTGAAGGTGCTTGATGAGCTTTGTCACAGCAGCAGAGCTTCCCCGTGCCTGGGATGAGTTAAAAAGTGATTTATCTCTTGTAGGAGAGGTGCAGGAGGCGAATTGCTTTTGGCTGCCTCATCTCTCCTCTGAGAAATGCCAGGTGCCTGGGGAAGGTGACCCTGTGCATCTTGTCCCTGTCCCCTCCAGCGGCCGCCCTGTCCCAGCTGCGCGGCGCGAGCGGGAGAAGCCGCGGGAAGCGAGGGAAGACACTTCCTCGAGCGGCGGATCTGAGGTCACCTCCTGGCCCTTGATCCCTCCAGCCCGGGGTATTTGGGTCAGCGGGGAAGCACAGCTGAGAGCGACGTCCCTTCCTCCTCTCTCCCTGGAGATTCGGTGTTAAAGGAACAAATAGGTTTGGCTTCGAGTGCCGCAGTCGGATTTTTTTAATGGTGTTTTTTGCAACAATGAGCTAAATACCGGCGGGGTTTGGATCTGCGTCTCAGGAGTGGTGAGATTTTCTTCCTTTCTCACCTTCCTGCTCCCACCTTGCTCTGCTCTCAGAAACCTTTTTCTGCTTAGGACGATGCCAGCAACGGGGGAGTTTTTCATCCTGTTGGATGGTCTGGCTGAAAAGCAAGCGGATCTGGTGTCCAGGTGGGACCACCTGGACTGACCCTGGGAGCCCTGCCCACCATGAACACACAGATATGGTGCTCACAGCCCTCAGGGACCCCTCAGCATCACCAGCCTCACTGCAGGGCAGCTGAGCCCCCCAACACCCATGGGCCTGTCCTCCTCTGCCACAGGAGCTTTGTCACCCACTGGCAGGAGGAAAAGAAGGTGAACAAAGCACTCCTGGTCCCTCCTCCACTGTGGGCACAGCTTGGTGCTGTTGGGCTGGTGGGCAAATGGGTCACCTTGCCAGTTTTCACTCTGTCCAGAACCCAGGGTGCCAGGAAGGATGGATCATCCTGGCCATGCTATTCCAACACCTTGAAGTGTCCAAGGCCAGGTTGGATGGGGCTTGGAGCAACCTGGGACAGTGGAAGTTGTCCCTACCCATGGCAGGGGGTAGAACTGGGTGGTCTTTAAGGTCCCTTCCAACCCAAACCCTTCTGCTTCTCTGATTCTGTGATCTCCTACACCACTGAACCACTGCTCCCCTTGGAGACCTTCAGCCTCTGTATTCCCTGTCCGTGTTGAAGGCCACACTGCTTTGGATCAGCCGTGGGCCACCAGCTTGGCTGCCTTTGTTAGGTGAAGGAGCAATTTGTGGAGCTTTAGCTGGAGCTTTCCCCTTGGCGTGAGAGCTGCCAGTGGAATGTTCTCCTTGGTCAACAACTCTGCTCCAGCAAAGCAGCACCAGCCCCATGCTGGGTTCTTCCCCTATGCAGAACATCCCTGGGACCACCAGGAAGGTTCCATCAGCTCTGTAGGTGGCTTGGGCTGGAGTGGCAGCTGGGGCTGGTGCTGTCCCCCAGCCCCTTGGAGCAGGGTGTGTGCCCTGGAGGGTCCCAGCTCTCCAGCTGCTGCTTCAATCCCTTCAGGAGGGGTTGTGGTGGGAGCAGGGTGGGATGGACAGGTCTGGGCTTGAGGTAACTCTCAGTGCCAAGCAGAGAGGTGGTCATCAGGGAGGGAAAACACACCTTGAGTCACCTCTAGTATCAGCAACCCCCAAATCAGAAGTCATTTGCATTTCGCCTCACCAAAAGCAGAGTGCTTTCATGTCTACTATTATTATTATTATTATTATTGTTATTAAAAGCTAGAAATGTGGTTTCTGAAGCAATTTGTGTTTCTGTCAAGACATCCCTTGGAGAAAGGGTGACCTGGCTGTCACCAGCCAGGTCACCCCATGGCACCCAGCTCCAAACCCAGCTCCTTCAGCTGGTGCTCCCAGGAGCTGGTTGGACTCACAGCACCCTAAAACACAATCAAGTCTTAACCCGATCCCTGTCGAAATTCTGGCAGCTTTTGAGCTTCTTCCATCCCCGTCCTCAGCTGGATTCGCTCCATTGCTTCTTTTAGGACCTGCTTGATAAGACTCCCTTGCTTCCTGTGGGGGCTTGTCTGTGTGTTTCCATATCTCACCCAGCTTATCAGCCACAGAGGGTAGGAGGTGTGGCCAGGCTCATCCAAACCTGGTGTAAATCAGAAGTAAAAATTTCCCCTTTTTTTCTCCCATGGGCTTTAAATCAAGAGGTAACTTCTCCAGCGCTGAAGAAGCTGTAGGAGGGAAGGTGCTGAGCCCTGTCTGGTTCCCGCTGGAGGAATGGCTGCCTCTGCCTTTCACATCCAGCAAAGTCCAGGAGAAACTTCAATACCGCAGATTGCCCAAAATAAACCCTTCTTTCCCTGGAGTGGATCCAAGGACTATGCCCAAAAGGGGGGGTTTGGATCCAGGCTTCACCTGAACTCCATTTCTTTCCCAAATTGGGCTTTTCTGCCACGACTTCCCTCCATCCTTGCCCCAACCCAGGTGAACGGAGATCACAGGGGGGAAAAATTGTGCACCCCACTCCCTGGGGCTGTTCTGATGTGAATCACACCGGGATTGGAGGCAGCACTGAGGCGGTTTTCTCCTGCCCCCAGATTTTGCCGAGGTTTCCTTCCAGCGCTGGAGCTCGCCCAGCCCTCCCGGCTTCCCGGGGCTTCGCTGGGAAGCGCTGGGAAGACAAAACCCCGCTCTGGAAGTGAGGCTATTGTTCTTACTAATTTTAACTGGATGTTCTTCCCCAAGCCTATTTTTATTCATTGCTTGTGGTAAGCCCTTTCTCTAAGGTAGAGCAATTTGCCACAGGACTCATTTTTTTTTTGGTGTGTTTACCAATTTTAATTGAGCCATATCTCCTTTTTGCAAACCCAGAGCTGGAGGAGCTTTTAAGCGCCCGTTGCTGAGCCTCCTGCCCCGGGTTTGCTTTGATCTCTGCAGGTGAGTGTGCATTTCTGGGGCCAGAGATTGATCCTGCCTATTTGCATGCAAATCCCCGGGTTATTAAGATCCGAATCTGGCCCTTTAAATTTAATACTTCGCTTTATGCTTTTATTTCCGCGTTTCTTAAAGTAATTTCCAAAAATAACAAACTTCAAACATGACGGGGCCATCTAACGTTTTACTGCCTTGGCTGGAGTAGAAGGAACATTTCTGGAAGTATATTATCCAATTTAACGAGCCTTTCCCATCTTGGCGTGCCTCCCACCCCTCACCCCCTCTCGGAGTTGTTTTGGACGGCTCTTTGGATCCGTGCCACCTAATCCTATTAGAGGGACTTTCGTTACACTGTGCCTTGTGTTTATAACCAAGAAAATCAGCTGGAGAGGGGGGTCCTCTCCCTCTCCCTTCCCCTCTCTTGTCTTTTTGCCTGGAGTTGAGACGAGAGCCCAGCCAGTCCCACGAGGTTCCCGCGCAGCCCTTGCTTTTCATTTTATTGCCCCACTCTGCATTTATTAAGGAAGATTTTGAAGTAAATTGGGTCCTTGTGAACTTATAATTAATTTGGAAGGGTCAGCTCTTCCCAGCCTCGGGAGAGCTTCTTTGTGTGGTCCTTTTGTGAAAGGCAGAGGTTGGAGAGGCTGTTCTATAGCTGGGATTTGCTTTTAATAGGGACCTGGCTATTTTTTGAAGATCTCACGGCTTTGGAAGGACCATGAGGGTGTTTTTGTGCAGGGCTGTGCTGAAAAGGTTTGCAGAGCCCTTGGCTTGGGTGCAAAAAAAACCCCAACCCTGAAAGATGTAAGAAAAGTTAAAAGGACCACGTGTCCCGGGGCTGTGCTCAGCAGCCCAGAGCCAGCAGCTGGAGCTTGGAGATGCTCCAGAAGGTCCCCCCACTTTGGTGCCCCTTGTCCCTCTGTCCATCTTGCTCTGCCCCACACACCACCTAGGGGACCTCTTGCTTCTCCTCAGAGCTGCTAGAATTGAAATTCTTTTCCTTACCACATTGCTTTTCTTGAAATCCTGCCTTTCCTCCCCAAAATAGTCGCATAAACAATTAAAAGGAGAAGGTGGAGGGCAGGGAGGAGAAGGCGGTGGACAAGAGGAAATGGCCTCAAGTTGTGCCACGAGAGGTTTAGGTTGGATATTAGGAAAAATTTCTTCTCTGAAAGGGTGTTCAAGCACTGGCACAGGCTGCTCAGGGCAGTGATGGAATTGTTGTCGCTGGAGGGAATGAAAAGCAGTGTGGATGTGGCACTTGGGAACGTGGGTTGGTGCTGGGCTTGGCAGTGCTGGGGCAATGGTTGGACTTGAGGATCTTAAAAGGCTTTTCTAACCTTAACGATTCTATGATGGGCTGAAAAAAAATCTGTGAACAATTAAAGTTTCTGGAAAGGAAGTCAGACAGACAGACAGTGGTTTTCTCCAGAGTGGGCTGCAAAGGAGACAGGGCATGATGGTGCCACTTGGGCTTTGCCTGGCAGGGCCAGGGGTGGAATTTAACCTGGGATAAACGTGTTTCCATCAGCTCAGCTGCAACCAGGAATCCTCACTGAACGTGGGGAGAGGGGAAGGTGAGGAGTGCTGCCTGTGGGGAGCGAGGGAGGGGTTGGGTGAGTGTGGGAATGCAGGGCTGTAACGCAGGATAGGAAATTCTTCCTAGCCAAAGCTGGAGAGCAAAGGGCTTGGAGGAGCTCAGGGGGCTTTTAGCTGGGGGGATTCCTGGTGGAAGTGGCATCAGTGGGGCATCTTCCCGTGTGCAGCAAAGGTTGTTTGGAAAAAGCATTGAAACTCGTTGCCTTCCCTGGGACACACAAACCCAGCAGAGAGGAAAACAAGCAAAACCTGTCCATGCTCCCTCACTGTGCCCCGTCTGTGGTGCCACCGGGCAGCACAAGTGGGCTCTGTGTCATTTGTGAGCGGTGCTGTTAATTAACAGCACTTAACACTGTTAATTAACGGTGTGATGGGGCTGCCTCTCTGCCAAGGCACCTTCAAAACTGCACTTGGTCCCTGGCTGACTCCCCACTGCCCCTGTGTGATGTCCCACCCTGACCATCACCTTTCTCCTCTCTCTCCCCAGCATGGGTCGGCTCCCTGGCCATGGGAATGATTTTTTTCTGCTCTCCCATCGTCAGCATCTTCACCGACCGGATTGGCTGCAGGACCACAGCGGCCACGGGAGCTGCCATCGCCTTCATCGGGCTTCTCTCCAGCTCCTTCACCAAGTAAGGCTGTGGAGCAGCTCCTTGGAGAGCTCCTCTTCCTCCCTGTTCCCTGCCAACACATTGCTGCTGCCTTTGGGGCCAAAGCAGGTGGTTCCCATCCACGTGAAAGGTGTCCTGGCATCTCTACAGCCCACGTGTGCTCAGCCTGTTCCCCTCCAAACTGAACCTTGTGTCCTTAGATTAAAGGAGAGCAGGTTTTCCCCAAGCAAGGGACTCTATTTTCTGGGATTTCAGCACTTAGGTCCCTCATTTGATCTTTAAAACAGCAGGAGAGGTTGGTTTGCCTCTCACAGGCAGCTCCAGAGAGGCACTCACAGAGAAAAATGTTCTCCTTTGCAACCGTTTTCACATTTGGTGCTGAAAGTAAATTAATGCTTAAAATAATATTTGGTACAGTATGCCTAAGAGGGAGTTTCTGTGCAGGGCAGACAGGGAGGGGAAGGCAGACAGGGTTTGGAGCAGTTTGTGGTGTTCCTGCCCTGGCTCGTGTGTTTGCGGCAGTGCAGGGCCACTGCTGCTCCTTGTTTTCCATGCCTGACCCCATGCCATGAATTTCTGCTGGCAGGCGCTGGCCAATGTGCATTTGGATGGCAGGTGTACCTTGTGTGTCTTTCCAGCCCAGAAATCGGGGTTGGCATCTTTGAGGGAGCAAAAAGAGATCACGTCTGGGGTAATTTATGTGACACTTATTAAACACAGTCTCAGAGGCTCTACGGAGACACCTCCAAAGCAGCATTTGCCCCACTTTTTCTGAATAAAAACATTGCTTTGGGTTAGATTTCAGTTAAAATCAATATTGTTTTAATTAAAATGCTTCAAGGAGTGGGTTTCTAAGGCAAATACACACCAGTTTTCCAGAGGGCGACTTGCTTGCGCTCCTCCTGGTCAGTGAGACCCTTGTGCTCATCCCAGCCATTTTTCCCTGGATCCCCAAGCCCTCCTCTGTGGGATCCCCCCATTATGCTGGGAGTGGGGATCAGTTCTGCTCCTCAGGCAAAGCCTCCAGGACTGTGGCCAATTGCACATGGGATTTTTGGGATGCTAAAACCATCTTGGGCTGTGGCATGGAAGGAACTACTGCCTGCAACTTCCTCCTCGGGTGCCACCCTTTGTGTTTCCAAAGGTAACAATAAGAGGTGCAGTGGGTCCTGAGGGAAGCTGTGGCCTGATATGCAGATCGCAGGAGCTTCCCATGGAGTCCTGCTTTCCTTCTAATCAACAGAGCTTGGACTTTTTCCCCCTGCTCTGTTGTAAAATATTCGTGCAAAAAAAAAAGGGCTCGTGGGACTACACCGCTGCCAGGGGCTTGTTGTGTTGGGCTTCAAAAAAAAAAATCAAACAGTACAAGCAGAGAGAAATACCATTTCCAGGAGAGCTACAGAAATCCCCATTTCCTGCCCCTCGCTCTCGGACCACATTCCTTTGGCTGCCTTTCAAGGGAGAAAGGAGCCCCTTTGCAGCTGGACCGCAGCGAGGGAAGCTGCGATGGCAGAGCCGAGCGGGGCCGGAGGAAGAGCAGGGAGGCTGTGGGATTTGGCAGTGCTCCATCCGGATGGTGAAGGCTGCTCCTGAAATTCGGGGCTTGTGGCTCCTGCTCTCCCAGAACAACAGAGAAGCTTTTTTTTGGTCCCTCTCACCAAGTCCCTCCACCGCAGCTGGAGATCATCCCCCCGTGCTACAAGCACGGGTGCAAAGGGACACCAAAGACTGGCTTTGGTGGGCCCAGGCAGAGGTGGATCATCATCCCCCCTCTGTCTCCTGGTTTCCCTGGAATGGGTTTGTTTTGTCCAAATGGAGGAGCAGCAGTTCCCAGCACTGCACTGAGCTGCTCCAAAAACTCTGAGCCACCAAGATTGTGTGGCAAGACCCCAGCACCCAGCTCAGTGCCTCTTGTCTCAAAATATTGGGAATTTTCTATGAAAACCACTAAAGAAACCAAATATGCTGAAAAGCGAAGTTCAGGGGAAGGCTGGATGGTGTCAAGGAGAGGCTTTTCCTCTCTACTGCCTTGCTCTGAGGTGTCTCCTGCACTTGTAACCAGCTCGAGCCACCGGAGACCTTGTGTGCTCTCAAGAAAAGAGAAATCCCAGTTAAGGCTTCAGCTTCCCTCCAGTTTAAGGTGTTGGTGTAGTGTGAGGAATGGGAGATGATGGCCAGCTCAGCAGGGCTGTCTTCATATGCCCCCAATGCCCTCCCAGCCCTCCTCCTCTGTTCTGTAGGGAGGGCTGGGTCCCTTTTCATCTGCTTCTCCTTCCCCTCCGCGATTTCTGCCCAGTTTCTCCTGCACAGAGGAATCCCTCAAACTTCTGCCAGCAAGGATGAACCAGGGCTGTTCCCATTGAGAGCTGGAAGCAAGAGGAAGCTGATGGAGGGAGACCTCCTTGTCCCAGGAGACACAATTATCCATTGGCAACCTCCTAATCCGAGGAGACGGTGCCGCCCTTCCCACCGGAGAGCAGCTGGCTGATTCCCAGTAAGCAGGCTGGGAAATCCTGGCTAAGAAGCGTGGCTGGAAGGAGCCCCTGCTCATGCAGGGGTGTCTGAGCATCACTGGGGAGCAGATGGGACCTGTGGCGTTTGTCTCCACTTACCCAACACGTCAACTTAGCTGCGGCACCAGGGCTGCTGTGACCAAGCCAGGGCTGGTGCGTGGGAGGTCGGACAGGGCCCACATGGCCCAGCTGCCTGCCTGGCTCCCACAGAGGGGCCTTCTGATGTGGTTTCATTCCGGAGTGGATGGAAATTGCCTTTCATGACAGTCATTTGTCTCAGAGCCGCCGGGCACGGCGACCGTGTTCTGCTTTCTGCTTGGCAGGCTGGAGGGATGAGCGTGTAATGGAAGGAATGATGCGCTTGTAAAGGTTTTCCCAGCTTCCAGCTGCTCTGGTAGATGTGGGCTGCTGTCTCCTGACCAGCTTTGGGAGCAGCACTCAGTATTGCTCCGAGGGTGGGAGCGCACACCCTGAGCTGCCCAAAGGTTTCCCTCACGCTTCCCTCGCAGGCAGTATCCCATGGCAGACCGCCGCAGCTGGGTGTATGGCATGGGCATGAAGAAAAAAATTCCTTCATCTGGGGAGAAACACAACAGGTTTTTTGTGCTGCCTAAATCCAGGCTCCTTTGACAGCTGCTTCTGTTGGGAAAATTGGGCTGGCGATTGGGAAGCAGCTCCTTCCAAGGGCTCTCAGGACTCTCCATCTGCTCTGTAGAGCAGCCACTTCACTCCCTCCTCAAGTGCAGCCACCAATGTAAGGTACAAATGAGATCTATTAACTGTCTAATTTAAGCTCCTGGAGGAGCTTAAAGAAGAGGAACTTAATTAACCAGCCTGGAGCCTGGGCAGAAACTCCACATTTCCTTCCTCCGTGCCTAATAACCAGCAGGGTTGGTGCCTTCTGCTTCCAAACACTGGGTGCAGAATGTTTTCAATTAGTCCTTTCAGTGGAAAAATTAAAAGGATTTCTAGCTAAAAATATCCCACCATCCCCACCTTAGAAAATCTTGTTTGCTGTAATTTAAAAACCAGTGAAGTAATGTCAGCTTCCCAAGGAGGCCAGGTTGGCTGCTGCCTTCTCCTGGCTGCAGAAAGCACTTCCCAGCTACACTTCATTTTCCCAAAGATTTTACGTGCCAGCTGTAAAGTGAGGATTATCCTTGCTTTGGTGAGGCAGTAAGCTCCTGGAGGTCAGACTGTCCGTGCAGCACCTGTGGCGTGTGAGACCCGGGCCTTTGCAGGACTGCGGGGGAGGAGGCTTCCTCACCTCTGCCCGACATCACCACTTCCATGTGTTTTGTTCCCACCAGGTCTCTGGAAGTCCGTTACTTCACATATGGGATCCTCTTTGGCTGTGGCAGCTCCTTCGCCTTCCAGCCCTCGCTGGTCATCCTCGGTCACTACTTCAAGCGCCGCCTGGGTCTGGCCAACGGCATCGTGGCCGGGGGCAGCTGCCTCATCTCTGTGCCACTCCCCTTCTTCCTGAAGATGGTTGGGGGTGCCATCGGGCTGGCACACACTTTCCAAGTACTCAGTGCCTTAATGCTCATCCAGATCTTCTTGTCCATGACCTACCGGCCCATCCTGCCGCCTTCTTGTGACTCTCAGCACGACGGGCAGGACAAGCTGGGCAGCCGGAGCATGAGGCAGCAGTGCTGGGCCCAGACCCGCAAGTATTTCAACCTGAGGGTTTTCCGGAGAAAGACCTATCGGATTTGGGCCTTTGGGATCGCTACTGCTGTCCTGGGATACCTCGTACCTTACATGAACCTGGTAAGGGCCGTGGCTGGGATGGGAAGGGAAGAGAGATCCCTTTGCCCGGAGTGAGGAGGGAGGAGGGAAGGTGGGGATGGGCAGTAGGGACAGAGGCACCAAAAGCCTCAAAGCCAAGATAGTGCTGCACATCCTGTAAATGGGAATAGTGGTGGATATGGTTTTGTGTGTCCTCTCTGTGCCAGGGTGGGCCAGGGTCACTTCCCAGCGCTCCTAAGGACCAGCACCAGTAGCAGGAGAGGAAGGGCCTGTTGGGTTTGGGGTGGGTGGAGGGTGCAGGTCAGTGTGGTGTGGACATGAGGGTCACACAACCACCCCAAATCCACTCTGCAGGAAGTCTCATCCCTTTTGGGGAGATGAGAGGGATCGACTTACTGCGGCTTCATGTCCTTGTGTCCTTCTGTGCATCCTAGGTCAAATACGTGGAGAAGCGATTTCAGGAAACCAAAAAGGACTGGATCCTCCTGGTTTGCCTCGGGGCCATGTCGGGGCTGGGGCGCTTGGTTTCGGGCCGCATTGGCGACTGCATTCCTGGGCTGAAGAAGATTTACCTGCAGGTACAGTGTGTCCAACCCTCCATGGAGGTGCTGGCAACCACAGCGGGGCAGGGATGGTGTCTCTACATTGGTGTCCACACTCTGCTTAAAACTGTCAGTCACAAAGCCTTTACCAACCACTGTCTGCTGTGAGGGAAGATAATTTACTACAGAAATGTGTAAAAGGAGTTACACACATGACCCGAGGGATCGGTGTCCAGCAATCAAACTCCATAGTAGCAACCCTTCCCAAACTACCTACACCCTTTCACCTCCTTGTGGTTTTTGAAGAACAAACTGCTGAAATCTAGCAGCTAATCCAGCAGCTAATCCTTCTTAACCCTTCTTAAAAGGTTATTCTTAAGGGCCTCTCCGAGACAGGAGCAGCAGCTGGGTGGCTTCGCTGGGTCCAGAGCAGGGAGCAGTGACATTGACCTGTTCAGTGTCATCTCCATGACTCTGCCTGCTGCCCATCCCCACTCTCACGCCCACTTTTATCTCCCCAGGTTGCGTCCTTCATGCTGTTGGGCCTCCTGTGCATGATGATCCCCCAGTGCCGAGGCTTCGAGGGCGTCATTGTCATCTGCCTCTTCCTCGGCCTCTGCGACGGCTTCTTCACCACCATCATGGCCCCCATCGCCTTCGAGCTGGTGGGGCCCATGCAGGCGTCCCAGGCCATAGGGTACCTCATGGGGCTGATGGCTGTGCCCATGACCGCGGGCACGCCCATAGCAGGTTGGTAACACCACGGTGCTGGACCAGGACCCAGCGGTTGGGAGGGAGATGCTGGTGGCAGCTTTCACCCATGGTGGTGTTTTGGTGTGAGACCAGATGTGCTGGTTTGAGCTTTCTGCCTTATCAGGTCATGTGGGTGTTGAAGAGCAGGTGTGGCATCACCCCATGCTACGTCCTGTGGCATCTCAGGCCCTTTCTCCAGGCTGATGAAAGGTGACCATTGGGGGAACAGTGACCCAAGACCTCGTGAAGTGATTTCTGTTTGAAGCTGAGCTAAAAATTGGCAGACATTAATTTTCTAAAAGTCCTTTTAGATGGAATTGGAGATGGAGGCACCTGAGCCTGCACAAGACCTGGGCATGTGTTCCAGCACAGCAATAACCCCAACGTCCTTAACAGCGAGGGCTTGGCCAGAGCTGCCCCTGAGCAGCAGGACCTCTGCATCAGCAGCACTAAGCCAAAGCTGGATAAGCACCTCCGATCTCTCTGCTTCCGGCAGCAAAGTTCACTTTAACACCCTCAGGAAGGAGCATGGGGGTCATAGACCTCCCACTGGGAGGGTGCTGCCCCAGGACCCCCTGAGCGGGGCTTGCTGGGTGAATTTGCACTGGCCTAATTCCCAGGGAAGTGTCCACGCAGGAGGCACTCAGAGGGATTTTCCAGGGCTGATCAATGGCCATGTGCTATTCTCCAAGGAGGCCTGGCTGTGTTGGAACTTGCCAGACAAATGTAGAACCTTGCTGGGTTTTAAGGGCTTGGCTATTGTTTGTAACTGGCAGCGTGTATTTCACAGCTGGAGATAAAACATCCATATGGGCAGGGCTTCCAAATGGAGACAATCAGCAGAGGGACAGCCCCATCCCACTTTTCCCATTGCCTCCTGGCTGGCAAGCCTCTGGGAAGAAGAGTTGGGTTTAACACGTCTCAGCTTGCATTTGGGATTGTCTGGGATGTGTCCGACTGTGTCCTGCTCTGGTGAAACAGGAAGGATGGCTGAGGCTTTCCTTCTCCGCTCCCTTGGTACACAATGTTGGCTGCACACATCCTTTAATCCAGGGCATAAAAACTCCAAGAAATGCAATGGAAAAAAAAAAAAAGATTATTTTAAAAACCCAAATCTCCCCAAATCTGGTGGGTGACGCAAGCTGCACTCGAAGGAGGGAACAAGCAGCTCATTAGACTAACGAGCTCATTAGACTGACTCAGCCCTAACCCCCATCGCTCTTCTCTTCCAGGATACCTCAATGATTATTTCGAGAATTACGACGCAGCCTTTTACTTTGCCGGGGTGCCCCCCATCATCGGCGGCCTGGTGCTCTCCGTGGTGCCGCTGGTCCATCAGAGGATGCTGAAGAAGCAGCGCCTGGATTCTGGCAAAGACAAGATGCTGGTGTCGGAGGCGGTGGTGAACGGGGAGCTGCTGCCGGGCTGCCCAGCCTCCGAAGCGCACATGTGACACCGCCGCCGGCTCTCCCCGGGACACCAGCAGCCTCTCCACAGTCCCAGCAAGGCCCTTCCCTAGACGGACCGTAATTCCCAGTGGTTGCAGATGCACTATGTTTGTAAAGGAGAAAACACAAGAAGTTCTTCTAGTTAAAGGCTTTTAACTAGCAGAAACGCTCTTTTTTTGGGGGGGGGGGACAGTTTTGATTTCAAAGCCACCTTTCCCCCCCCCCCCCCAACCATTTTTCTAAGGAGAACTCTCACCAGGATTCAAACCTGATCGAGCTCCCGCTCCTCTCCCCAGTTTTCTATACGTCACGACAGAGGTTTACAGCTAATAAATGCCTTTTCCAAGCAGGCCACGGATGGAACTTGTTGAACTTTGCAGCTGTTCATCCTTCTCCTTCTCCGGTGTCACTCGGGTGTCACATCCAAGTGAGACAGCCCCCTCCCCGTCCAGCACCTGGGGCTGTTTTGGAGCCAGAGATCCGAAGGAGGAAATGCTGCTTTAGTCTGATGCACAAACCAAATAAATGTCAGCGAGTCCCGCTTTCATCTTCTTCTTTCCTCCTTTCCCGCTGCTCTCCCACACCCCCAGGGAGCTGCAGCTGGGATGACTGGGAGCTCGGCTGGCTCCAGCCATCGGAGTCACGCAGGAGCACACCCTTCCTGCAAAATATGCCTTAAAAAATGCATGGATGAGACCAGCAGGTCCCTTGGCCACTTTCCACCTCCGTTTCCTCACCCAGCAATTAATGATTGAGCTTTTGAGCTGCAAAACAGAGGGGCAGCTCCTGGCACAGCCCACGGTGCCTGGCTCTGTGGGGCCAAATCCATGGGATCACCACCAAGCTGAGCATTTTGGTGGCTTTGAGGCACACAGGGTTGGGACAGGGGTGGCTTGCCTGCTGGGCACGGGGGCACCCACAGGTGTGGGGATGCTGCTGGCTCAGGGCACAGGGTGCCACTGCTCGTTTTGGGGCCCAGTTGTGTATTATGCAGCAATAAGCACGAGTCAGCATTGGTGGGGAATCCTGATTTTCCAAAGGGTTTGACAGCCCCAGTAGCATTTAATTCGTAGCCCGTGTGTTGTCACTGAGCTGGTGCAGGGTCAGTGCTGATCCGGGGGAGAGGGAGAGAGCACAAGGAAGTCACGCAGCCAGTGGGTGCCCACCACACTGAGTGGCAGGAATCTGTCACTGCCCACAGAAAATGGTAGAAATTCAAATTGCCCAGAGAAGCTGTGGCTACCTCTGGGTCCCTGGAAGTGTTCCAGGCCAGGCTGGACACGGCTGGGAGCAACTTGGGGTAGTGGAAGGTGTCCCTGCCCACAGCAAGGGGTTGGAATGAGATAAGCTTTAAGATCCGTTCCAACCCAAACCATTCCATGATTATATGATCATCTCCAGGGATTGCTAACGAGTGTGGCTAATGAGTGAGAAGGGAAGTTCTCCTGCCCTGGTGGGTCCCTGTGTGAACAAGGAGCCAGCTGGGACTGGGGTACCTTTTCCTGGGAGAGGGCAGGAGACAAAACTCACATTTATCCTGACTGCAAACCCATCCTTCATCAAATATTGATTATTTTCTCCTGCCATTTAAAAACTGAGATGTTCCAAGAGGGACGTGTGTCATGGGAACCATCCCTTGGTCTCTGGGCGAGTGTCGGGGTTTGTAACACCAGGATGTGTCTTTGCTGTGGAAATTTGGGTTCAGTGGAGGCCCCCTCCCACAGGCAGAGGTGGGATTTTTGTATATAATAGGCTCAGGACCCTGCATGTCCCTCTGGCCCTGTTTTTAACCCATGTTGGCTGATGCATTGTAAGGTCTTGTGGTCTTGTGGCCCTTCTGTCCCCGTACGAGCTGGAAAATTACCTGGTGTGTTGTGACGTGTCTGTTTATGATATAAAATGAGATGTCTGCTTGTCTCTTTCTTGGATACGCTTTTCCATGACTGTTCTTACCCTTCATGGCCCTTACAGCATCGTCTGCTGTGGCTCTGCTGAGCCATCGCTGAGTTTTGGGAGCCACGGGAGGCAGATGAAGCTGCAGGAGGAGGCAGGGCTTGGACCACAGAACCCTGGCTCCAGCTGGGATCTACCAGACTTAGCCTAGGGCAGGGTGTTAATGTGATGCTTCTTGGGTGGGACCATTGGCAGTGGTGCAGCTTCAAAGCCCTCTGACAGCGGAAGAAAATAAAAAACTCCTCATTGGTACTCCCTCTACAAGTTTTGGGGCATTAATTCACATCAGAGTTGGATGAAGTTCATTAAATCATATTTTGGACCTTAATGCCCCCAAAGGAGAGCTTATGAGGAATTTAAATTCCAGAAGTAGCTTCTTCAGAGCAAGCAGAGGGTGAGCAGAGCTGTCTCCAAACCCCATCTGGGCTGAGGGAGCGGCTGCACGGCAGAGCCCCACTGGTGGCTGCGCCCAGACTTTGTGTGGCAAAGCCTCCCCGGCTCATAAGGTGATTTATGGTTCAAATCCCAAATTTCTACAGAATTCCTCTTGCTTTAACTGCTCCACATGCCTGCAAAGGTCCTTGCCCTGGGAGAAGCCTGCATTCATCGCAAGGGATGCTTAGCACTGCAGTGGCATCAGAGCAGCTGTGTCAGCCAGGAGCTCTGCCCAGGAGGGATGCTGCTACCCACATCTGTCCCCCCTAAATTCTGATCGTTCCTCATGGCTTTTATTATTGACCCTCTAGGAGATTTGGAGAGATGAGGTGCTTCCTTGACCACCCCAGTTTGGTCAGAGGAAGCCACTCCTCATCCTATCCCAGACCCAAGTGTGGTACCAGCCTCCCAAAACCACACTCGGTGTGTTTGTCTGGTCCAAATCCTGCCCTTGGTGGACACAAGGGCAAATTCTGCAGCGGGGAAGGCAGCTTTGGCCAACAGCAATGAGGGGTCTCCTCATCAGCAAACACAGGTGGGAATGGGGAGGGCAAAGGTTGGAGCAGTGTCAACATACAGGGAGCATTTGGGGCTTGTTTGTCAGATTGCTGCTGCTGCAGCTCTCATTTGGCCCTTTTGAATACCAGGCAGTTTGCAAGAATTTCTGCGGACTGGTGGCGTGTGAGAGGTGGGATTGTGTGATTGGAGCGTCTGGGAACAGGGAGGAGTTGCACTGCTCTCTGAAAATCCGTTTAGCCTGTGGTGGCCTGGTGGTGTGATGCCAAATGGGTCCCTACCTGTTGCAAAAAGCTTCATCCCAAAGCCCCTCCTGTTCCATCAGGATCATCTTGTCCTAGCCCAGCACATCCCCATCCTCCTTGGGGCTGCCTTTTACTCAGCTTTCTAATTAAAAACCCAACCTTCTCCCTCCCCTGCGAGTGCCAGGCTGTGATTCCTGCCCCTCTCCCTTGCTCTGGGAAGGGAAGGGGGAGCCCAGCACTCCAGACTCGGCCAGCTTTGGGAGCCAGCAAGGGGAGGGAGGTGGGTTGAGCCCCTTGGGTGGGAAAAGGGTGGAAGGGAGCGGGGAGGGCCCCGCTTCACCCTGTGGCTGGGGTGTTTGCAGAGCTGCAGAGCCTTATGTAAGTGTGCAGTGAGCCCAGGACGTGTCCCAGCAGCGCCTGCTCGGGGCTGGGCTGGGGCTGCCTCTTAAATCTTTACCTTGAGGGTGTTCAAAACCAACTTGTTGTCTTTTCTTCTTTTTTTTTCTTTTTTTTTTTTTTTTTTTTTTTTGTTATTCTACTGCAGAGTGAGGCATCGGATTTAACTCCTCTCACTCTGGCTGAGAGATGGAGCGGGACAGCCAAGCTGGAAGGGCTGGAGGGATGGCTGTATTTGTGATGGGAAGGGTAGCAGGGCTTTGGGAGCTGCCTGGGAAGTGCCATGATTCATGGCTTAGAGCTTTTTTTCAGTTCTGAAACAATATGCAGGAGCTGCTTCACTGCAGCTTGCCCTGCCCTGAGGTCCTGCAGCCAGGCAAACACAAGTTTGGAAGTCACAGAGCTTAAATTTAACAAATTCTGGCCTCTCTCCGGCTGGGGTTGAGGTTTCCTACCATTTCCCTGCTGTGGGAGCTGTGGGAAGGCCACATCCTAATTGCCAGCCAAGTCTCAGGGCTTTTTCAGATCTGCTGTGGTACCGTGGGGTTGGGGGACCCCCAATTTAAGGAGGTTTTGGCTCTGCCTCCCACCATGGTGGTGCTTTGGGGCTGCCACTTGAGGAGGAGCCTCATCACCCCCTGGGCTGAGCTGCCTGGAGGAGCCAGCAGGGAGGTGGTCAGCAGCTGGGCAAGGACATTGCTGCCCTTGCCTGGCAGTGCCGTGGGAATGTTCTGCATGGCAGCAGAGGGTCTCTTTGGTACGTGGGTGCCAAGAGCAATTTGCTCTGGACAGCCTGATTTGGAGCTGAGGATCTCACCTGCTCTGGGTTTGAACCCTGGCTGACACTTGCCTCTATAAGTGGCCATATAATCCTCACCTGAATAAAGGTGAACTTGGATCAAATCCTCTGCATGCAGGGGGACAGATCCAGCTGAGACCTTTGCTGTCCCTCCATCCTTCACTGCAAACCATTCCCGGCTTTTGTGTGCTCCTGCACCCCAGAGTTTTGTTTGGGGGCACCTAACTTTGTTTAGTTATTTCCACGCTGGCAGAGTCTGCTTCTCCCTTTCCAGCTGGAAGCAGAAAATTGGAATGACTTTGAAAGCCAAGGCAAGCAGAGTGGCCCCCTGCCTCCACCTTTATGCCATGGACTTGAGCAGCTCTTTTGGGTGCTTACAAGCCACCCTTGTAACTTTTGGGGACGATGACGTGATTGACAAGTACTCCTTAAATCCTCCTCCAGGATGCTCTGAGTAACGCCAGGCGTGGAACTGGCACAGAGAGGGGCTCCGTGGGCAAGTAACAAACCAACATAAAGCTGTACCCCTTCTTTTGGAGAGCCCTTGGCAGGAAAGCAAACACAGGGGTGGATGGAGCTCTGAGAGGGCTTTGGAGCCCTGGGGGTGTCGCAGGGGTGACCCTGTGCTCCAGGTCCTTTATCTGCCTGGCACGGCCACTGCACGGACTTTAGCCCTGGTGACAGGGAGCTTATCGCTGGGCTTTGGTGGGACCACCTGCACAGCCCCTGCCGGGGGGTCTTTGTAGCTTTATTTCTGCAAATATTTTGCCGTGCCCTCGGTGCTCCCCTCTCAAGGCCAGACACCGCGAGTGTCCCCGCGTCCCCTCTTCCCACGCACCGCGGTGGCGAAACCCTGCAGGTGCAGGGCTGGGATCCGCCTTCCCAGCAGAGAGGAAAGACACAAGAAACCCCCTCCTGTTCTCTGCAAAGCATGGCTTTGGGGGAGGATTTGTACCTCCAAAGTTTCTCCTCTTTTTGTACCCTATTCCCCAAGGCGTACCCTGCACCCTCCTCCACCCAGCCCAGCAAGCGCAGGCCCTCCCGTGGCGTTAGAGACAAGACTTAGGCTCTGTTTTACCGAGGAATTCAGCTCTTTTTTTGTCCTTTTTGTACACTTTGAAGCGTGGTGTGTAAGATGAGTTGTTTACTGGAGCAGGTTTCAGCACCGAGGTGATGCTCCCCTTCTGGTGGGCGATGGCCAAATTGCCTGAACCCGGTTGGGATTTGGCTGCTGAGCGCGTTCAACCCAATCCTTTCGGGAAAGAGCTCGACTTCCCCAGGCCTGAACTTTCCCAGCATATCCTGTTTCAGCCATGTGAACCCGTTAGAGCCAGAGGCAGGATTTTTCTGGGGAGGCTGAGGGCAATTAGGAAATTACCCCGCTCCCCCTCGCCTGCCCTGAAATCCAGCAGGATGAAGCCAAATATTTGCTTTCGGATGGGTGGATTTTGGAGCTGGCTCCACATAAGAGCACCGGGGCGGAGGCTTGAATTTTGGCCGTTTTGGGTAATTGTTTTTGAAGCAGGACCTCCAAGCTTGCTGCCATCACACTGCTCAGCAGATTCCAGTGCCATGGCCTGCCACAGCTGCCATTTGCTCTGCTGTTGATGGAAAACAGCCTGCCCGTGGGTTTTGGGGGTGAATTGCACCCTCTCCATGTCTGTACCCACTAGAAAGGCTCAATAAAAAGCTGCAGCACTGTTGGTAGCTTTGAAAATCCCATTTTTTTTCCTCTGTGCTCCAGGCTCTGGCTCAGCAGGAGCTGTGTGTGGCTCCCAGATTGGTCCTGGGAGGTGCCCAGGCCTGCTGGGCATCCTGGGCAGAGCAGCAGAGTCAGTGGTCCAAATGCAGCTGCTCAATTCAATGCTGAAATCAGATTCTGAAGCTTAAAATTATTCCTTTTTTTCTTTTTTTTTTTGCCATCTGCCCCTTGTAAGTGATTTATAACCCCTCAAAATTTTGTATCTGGGAGTAAAGTGAACGTGTCTCTTAAAAGTATGCCTATCCTTTCAAAATGTGAATTTCTGACTGTTGGAATAAAAAAAAAAGAAAGAAAGAAACCTACCCCATATTAGCACATTTTTGTAATTAATGTTTTATGAATGTTGTTAAAAAGATTTATGTAGAATAAACCAGTTAAAAAAGAAAAGGCATCTGTGCCTTGTGTTTTGCCAGGTGTCTCCTTATGGCTGGTCATGGGCACTGGCTCTCAGCAGCTTTCCCAGATGCTGCCAACTCTCCAGAGGGGCTGGAGAGGCAAGGGTTTATCCTGGGAATTATTTTTACTAAGTGTTTGATGCACCTTGAGGAAAGGATGTTCCAAGGTCCTGAAAGCTATCAGGGAAGATGTTCCCACGAGCTGATGAAGGGTGACAGCTGGAAGTGGATGGTCCTTGTCCCACTGAGGCATTCAGAAGTAAAAATGATTTAAAAATCCACCCATGAGAGCATCTGGGAGCCCAGAGGGGTGTCAGTGCTCAGGATGAGCTTCCTGGATGTTTTCCACTCCCCTGGGGGCAGCTTTGGGTCTGGATTTTACCCACCCAGCACCTTCAGGGACTGCAGCATCTTCACCCCGTGGGGGCTCCCCCACAGCCACAGCACCAGAGCTGGTTTTAGGCAGCATTAGTATTATTTCTTCGATTTGGCAGTGGTTGAGGGGCACGACGAGGCCTTCCAGGGTACCTCCTGGTCACAGGAGAATTCATCTTTTTTTGTCAATAAGAGCAGTTATGGGAGAGTTGGGAAAGATCAGGGATGATAGTTCATGAGCGAGGTTACAGAGGCCGTGAGACACTGAAATACAGCTTTTATCCAGGGTTTTCTATTATTGATTTGTTTATGTGAGGTGCTTTAATTGCCATTAGATGAAAGCTGACACGTGCATTAATTTGATATAACTCGAGCTTTTTTTTTTTTTTGATGTGCACCTCAACCCTTTTTCAAGTTGGGGGTATTTACTGCAAATAGTGTTTAAAAAAAATCCCCATCAGGAGATAAGAGATGGTAAACAGAGATTCAAAGGGAATGAGAGTGCAGCAGTGAGCTCCTCCAGAGGACTCCGTGCTGTGCATGCAGGGACAGAGCAAGGAGAGGGAAGCACAGCCCTTCACTTACAGGCAGCAAAAAAAATGGCAATTTTAGCTTGATACCAAAATGTCTTCTTGGGATGGCTGGAAAGTTGGGGGGGGAATTGGGAGGGAGCTGGGGTGTGGGGTAAAAGTGGGCTGTGCATCCATGGGGACACCCTGAGAGGTGATGGAGGGGACACCCTGCCCTGCTTCCCCAGCACCCCCAGGGGCAGCAGCTCATCACAGTCCATCCCCACAAATTCCGTATAAATAAATATATACATACATACACATGTATATTTATATATATAAATATATATGTGTGTGTGTCTCCAAAGGTGTGTTTGTGCACGGGCCCGCTGGAAATCCCCTCTCAGCTTGGCTGAGCACAGGGCATGGAGCACCAACCACCTCCTCCTGCTCTGCCAGGCTGCTGGATCTGGCCCCAATTCATGGAAAAAATGGGGCAAAAAGCATTTTACATGGGACAAAACTCTGGATTTTTCCACAAAAAGAGTGAGAAAAAAACGAACCAAACCACAACACGTTAAAAGGATGTTTTCACTACTATAACAGAGTGGTTCAGCATTTAGATATCTATTCGTACATTTAAATTGAAATATCATGGATTAAACCAAGTTAATTAGATATAATAGCTGATATTTGTGCTACAGAACGCATGTGTGTTTTATAATATGAAATATATATCATGACAAGTATGTTTTATATATCAAATATGAGCCACATGCCAATGGTTTGTATTAATTGAATCGTTTTAAATGACATATAATTTAGACCAATATGTGCAAACGGCATTTATCTGTCTATTGATTTTTTTAAAATTTACATATATATACACGCACAAATATGTCTGTCTACAGATGTGCAGTGTGTACACGAGCTGGGCACTGCTGTGCCCGGCCACTCTGCTCCTCTCCCCGCGGCCTCTGGGCTGGCCTTGTTTTCTTTCATTGTCTTCTTCTCCATCTGTTTTCTTTTTGCAGGACTTAAATATTATAATCCTTGAGGGGAAAAAAAAAAAAAAAAAAGGCAACAAACCCCCATTTGCAAGCGCCTTTGAAGGACTTGAAGGACGCACTGAGGAGTGGCAGGAGATTTTCTTTTTAATCATCTCCGCGTTGAAATGCAAATCTTCCCTAGAGCCGTTGCCTCGCTGTCGTTATTTAAAGCAATAATTTGGGAAAGATCTTTTCCCGGGGCTGTTCCAGCCGCACCCAGGCTCGGCAGGGTGGATGGGCTGGGGGTGTCGGGGTCCCTCTAGGCCGGGACGGGGGTACCCGGCCCCCGAAAGCATCGCCCGAGGGGGAGGAGAGCGCACGGGGAGCGCTGCGCTGAGCTCGGGATGCGCCGCTTTCCTTCGCCTTGGGACTGGGGGCTTTTTAAATGCCAGGGAAAAACCGCTTCGTCCTGGCAGCGGGGCAAAGCCAGGCAGGAAAAGGAGATACAGGCTGAGATCTAAGGCAAACACGGCACAGGGGAGGGGAGAAGGAGGGGGGAATGAGAGCGAGGAGAGACACCCCAAATCATCAGCAGCCCCGGGCTGGGGGCAGCCCCAGATCGTCCCGGAGCAGGAGCAGAAATCCCTTGGGATGCGAGGAGCTCGGACTGCCTTTGGAGTGGAGCGCTGTCCCTGCCGAGGCTCGGGGCTGTGCTGCCTTTAGCCGTGTGACCTCTTCTGGCACAGGAGCCGCGCTGAGCTCCCCATCACCTGCAGCCCGCCCGGGAAAGGCGAGGAGCGTGGGGGGGATTTTGGGCAGGGTTGTGCGAACAGCCCCTCCCGGGCCCCAGCGATTGTTCTGGCACGCACCTCTTCCGCCCGGCATCGGGATTCGGTGCTTCTAAATCTGTTCTCGTCTCATCTGGAGCATCGCTCAGCCCGCCCCGGCCCCGGTGTACGTGGCCGACTCTGCATCGCTCCAGCAGCGCCTGGCGCCCTCCTGCTCGGCCCCTCCTGCTCGGACACAGACGGTGCCCCCGAATCTCTCCTGGACCTGCTCTGCGTCCTCACAACCACCGGCATCTCCGTGGGTTTGCTCCCACCCGTTCTCTTCCATCAACACATCACTGCGTTGATGTTTTAGTCCCACTCAGACGAGCACAGTTCAAAAGCCTTTTTATTTTACCCTTCAGTCTTCCTTCGGTTTAATTCCCCTCCTCTTTGCCTTCCCATCTTCTGTCCCTCAACCCTTTCCATCATTCTCCACCCCCACCTTTCCCTCCTGGACATGTCACACGTGCAGGGAAGATGGACAACCAGCACTGCCGGACGCCACCTGGCAGCGAGTGGCTCTCAGGGCATTTCCCAGCCTCTTCCTTCCCATAAATATTTCAATTTATTTAGATGCGTCTTTACAAATTAACACACAACCATCCCAAAGGTGCCAGCAGCAAAGGCTGAGTCATTTCCAAGTTTATTTAGGATTTATTTAGTTTAGTTTAGCAGTACCCAGAGAGATTAACCTATTTCTTCCATAGCATCTTTTCCAGCCCTTCACTTGCATGGTGAGCAGTGAATGATGCTCAGGACAGGCATGCACTGGTCCCACCTCCACTCCATAAATCCCTGCTCTGGAGAGGAACCTTATAGGCTCCTGAAATGAAGTCATTTCGAGTTGTTACCCCTATAAACCCTCTGGTACCTCCAAACCCACTGGCCAGCCAAGGTCTGGCTCTGCAGACACAGGGCAAACCCTGGGGTGTGGGTCTGGGGCAGTGCCAGGGCTGTTCCACTGCTGTGAAAGGAAAGATTAGAGCAGGTATTAAAGCCAAGAAACCAAACCAGGCACTTTGTCCTTCATGGCATTTTCTGCAGGAAACAACGAGCAAAGCTGCTGCTCCAGAGCTAAAATCCACTGGCCTCAAACTTTCAACCTGGAGAAATCACATTCTGCAAATGCATCCTGAGAAGTCAAACCAGTGTAAACACATCCCTGCTGGACACCAGGAGCCTGGCTGGCTCCTCTCCCGGCTCTGCCAGAGCCACAGGGAGCATGCTGCAGCCCAGCATCCCCAACACCAGCACGAGGGTACCACCTTGCAACCCTTTTCCTTGAAATCCCAGGACCCTGCTGGCACAGCGTGCCAGAGCTCAAGGAACCCTCAGCAAATGTGGGATGACTCCTGTTGGATGAAGTAATCATTGTTGAGGGGACCTGACGCCTGGATTTTCACATGCTCGGCTTAGCAGGGGATTTATTCAGGGGAACAGTTGGAGCATGTGGCAGCAGCATCTCATTAGTGTCACAGACAATGCCCCGCCAGTCTAAGGCTAAAAAGTGGGGTTAGTTTTCCCTATATAAATTTATGTTAAGAGTTTAGGGAGCCACAGCACAGCTGAGTTTAGATTTATTATGTTAAAAGTCCCAGAACAGGTTCAATCACACTTGAAACAGCTGGGGAGAGCAAGGTGGAGCAGCCAGCCTGTGCTGCTCTCCCCACCCCTCTCTTTCCAAACACTCCATCCCACTCCTCAGTGGTCAAAAAAGGGGAGGGGCCCTCAAAAGGATGGCTATTCCTGCCCCCCCCCCCATTGCTCTGGGATGCACAAGGTCACCAAACCACAACCTTTCTCCTCCCAGCCAGCAGCAGGACCAGCAAAGCGGCCAAACACACTCCCCTGAGAAGGTCTGGATATGCCATGGAAATATATCCTGAAGGGAGGAGTAAGACAGAGTAAAAGGTTACAGAGTTTAAGCTCCAGGAGGGAGGAACAAGGTTATATAAAGTTTTACAGGTCAGGACAAAGACCTCAAATGTATTAAAGAAAATAAACAGAGGGATGAAGTCAGCCACACACGAGTGCCAAGGCTGGCTTGGGCTCTTCAAGCAATTCGGGGGTTGATCGGGAGTTTTTGAGGAACAAATCCAGGGTTACCCAAACTGAATTCCTACAGGGAGATGAGGGGCTGGAGACAGAGACCAGGCAAAGAGCTCCTGATACACAAAGTGTGGGAGTCACTTCATGAATAAAGACACTGAAATCAAAGCTAACACCTGTGTTAAACACCCAGTTTCAGACTGAACTGAACACTCGAAGAGCAAGAAGCATGTGGGAATGGGGAAAAAAACCCTTTCTCCAAGAGCTCTCCCTGTGGAGAGTGAAGCTGGAGCAGAATCCTGACCCCACACATCCCTGGAGCAGCCCACAACCCCTCCTTGCTGGAGAAGAGCATCAGTGGCAGTGCTGAGGAGCTGTGACACTGAGCCCCTGGCCTGGCACCCAGAACGCCTCTTCAGGGACACAACCCCTTCCTGTCCCTCCTCTTGTACCGATGCCATCGTGCTCCTCTCAGCGAGCAGCTCCCACTTCCCACCCAAGGAACGGGATTGAGGTGAGGGAAGCACAGATAATAAATACAGCTCCCCACACCCTAAAAAACTTCCTTCCCACTCAAGTGTTTGCACATACCTCAGCTGCTAATTTTAGGATGGAGCTTTTAGCCAGATGTGAGATTCTCCTGGAATCCTGACTGGATTTGCAGGGAGGTTCAGCCCTGACAGCCCTGCATGGGGCCCTGGTTCCTATGGGCACCTGGAGTCACAGCTGTTCCTTGGAAGACAACTTGGAGATTCTGCTTTTGTATCCTACATTATCCACTGCCAGATTTACAAAGTCTGGGACACAGCATGGTTTATTGCTTCAGTTTTATGTCCTAATGCAATAAATTAAATAAATTCTTCCGAGAAGTTAATTCTGTACCATTCCAGCTCCCTCCTATCTGCCCAGCCTCAAGTGGAAAGGTGTATGGAGAAATAAATTCCTGCCGCATCCACCACCGTGTACTCCAGTGCATTCCCACCGTAAGAACAAACCCGAGGAGTGATGATGCAGCACAAAATGAACACTTCATGCATTTTATTGAGTCTAGTTAAATTTGCATTATAACATCTTACATAGGGAACAAACTCCTCCTTAAGTGTTAGCTGGCAAACCTGGTCAAACTGTGTCCAACAACCTCCGAGTACCAGTTCGTATTAAACAAGTCCAGTATAAACAAATGTAAAGCACTGTACAAAAAAAAAAAAAAAAAAAAAGGAAAAAATAATAAAGAAAAGTGTTACATTCACAGTGGAATTCAGGGCTTCCCAACCAACTGCCTTACCAGCAGAGTGAAATTCTGGAAAGGGGCTCAAATATTTTAGTTAAAGGGAATAAAACCAGATATAAATCAAATAAAATTCAATGGTATTCTTTCCCCATAAGAAAAAGGAGATACAGTCTGAGAGGTTGGGAAGCCCTGGGATAACAGATGCAAACCTCTTTTTTTAACACACCACCACTTATTTGTACTTTGGGTACGTTACCATTGATTGTATCTTTTCAGCCTCCTGCTTCCCCCCCCCCAGCCGAGGGTAAACAAAAAGCCTACTGTACAGAAGGGCTGGAAATATTTCTGAAGTTGTTATAAATCCCCTCCATGTGGCTCCAAGCCAACCTTCATCCAAAGCTCCTCCTCCTGGGAGAAGGCAGAGGAGCAGGCAGACATTTCTGCCAGCACTGGGCTCCTCACCTGCTCACACAGACCCTTTCCCAAACCAGGACAGTGCTTCCACGGACACAACGATCCCAAATTAGAGATGAGACGAGGGATGGAGGCTTGTACTGCAGTGTGAAGGGGAAGATCACTCCGGGAGGTTCAGAACCCCCCTGACCTTTACCTCCATCTCTTCTCACCCTCAAATTCTCCATCCGGTCATTGTTAGGATGAGAGCACTGGGTTGTGCGGGCAACTGTTTATCCACTGCGGATCCACCCGGGAAAGGGGCCCTTGGACTCCCACATTTGCATAACCCAGACAAGTGACAGGAAACTGGGATGACAGTCATTATGGGCCATTGTGCCAGCTCTGGTGGGAAACCCCTTCGTCTGCAAGTCGACACAATGGACAATTACGGCTCCTTCAAACCCGGTGGGCGTCGTGTCCTGCAGCTGCTGTGCCTGCACGGCAGCGCTTCCTACAAAAGGCCTTTAAAATTCCCTGATTTCTATGCATTAAGTACCTACACAATCAAATCGTTTTTAAAACAACTCAACTGCCCCCAAGTTCTCTGCAAAAAACCCAACTTGTTCGAGGAAATAAAAAATATGCACGTGAAAGGGAAATCCAACCGGCACCAGGAATTCTGTCTTCTGACAGATAAAGCCCCAAATAAAAAAATTAAAATTAAGTGAGCACCCACAAATCTGTGAATTAAACCAACAGTAACTCGTAACTGATGTAATTATTAAAAGTGTGCGCTTGTCACACGGGTTTGGCCCGGTGACCGCTGTCATTGCTGTGGGTAGGGGTCTCTGCTGTCTGAAAGGAAAGCTCACGCACCAGACACTCCCAGCAGGAATTTGGATGTTTGGAAAAAAAACCCCAGGGTAACCACTGGGCTGGGCAATGACGAGGAGAATCCTTCGAAACCAAAATAAAAGCTGCTGGTCCCGCAAGGAATCCCGCTGGTGCTGAAGGCAGATCCCACACGGTGGCACTGTGACCCAGGCCACCGGCGCTCGGGGCTCTGCCTCTCCAAAGCCATCACTCCTGCAGATCAGGCCTGGGAACGTGCCAAAAATTCGCCCTTTTAACCCTTCCTACCCCTCCAGGCACGAGTGAAGATGCTGTGTCCCTCCAAAAATACCAAAAAACTGAGCGAAGCGCTAAATACACATGTTCACTATCAAAATAATTCATTACATGTAAATTAGTCTAATTATTAAAGTGTTTAATATTTTGTAAGCAACTGAAATGTTAATATTGGCTTTTCCTAACTCCAATCTAAATTTAGATAAACAGAAATTCAATTACCCTAATTAACTGAGCTACATAAGGAAGTTTTTGCCGCAGACAATGAGCCCCCAGCCCCTTTAGCATACTCAGCGTTGTGAAAGGCAGAGAAACCACAGAGAACGTTCATCGTCTCCCAAACTGAGATTAAATTAGTTGTTCTTGGTACCGTTTGGGAAACCTCCAAGATTTTATTAGTTGCTCTTGCTACAGAAAGATAAAATGTTAAGACATGCTATAAGCTGTAACAGAACTGTGAGGGCAGTTCTACCAAGGTGGAAATTCCATGGAAAAGGTGGGGTGACAGGTACCAGAGCCATGCTTCGCGTGGGTTTGGGATAGTGGGCTCCCTTCCTGGTGGTCACCAGCTCTAGCCTGAGATGAACATCTCTGACTTCCAACATCTAACATGGTACTACTCATGTTTTTCCCTTCTAATTCTACGCTCTGTGAAATTCAGAAGTGTTATTTTGCTGTGAAATTTTGGCACAGAAAGCCCAGTACCCAGAATCAACAGCCAACTTCAATTTTACACTGATGCGTGTCCAAGGAAAAACCAAACCCATGAGCTTACTGATTGTTCTGTTCCCAAAGAACCCTCGTGCTCCCTCTGCCACAATGGCGTGTCCCACCAGGAGGAAAGCGAGCTCAACAGCCAGTCAGGGTTTCCTGCTGAACCAACACCACAAAATGCACATGGAGAAAAAAAAATGGAATTTTGGGATGCTGTGGAATCGTTAACTAGCTGTTGAGATGTTAAAATGACTTAGAGCAGCAATTATAGTTTATGCACCCACCACTATAAAACACCAAAAATGTGTTTTAATTAGGAAAAAAGAGATAGGCCAGCTTTGGTTTTGTCATCTGAGGAACAAGCAACACTTCCCATACAGCCAGCAAGAGCAGCTCATACCCCTTCAGAACTACTGCCCTGGAGTAATAAATAAAAACCACTTTCCCTTTGCACATGTAAACCAGGAAAAACCCAAAACCTTAGAGAATAAAACAAAGAAGGGGTCACTGAGGGTGAAGGATGTTTCCCCACACACACACTCTGATGAGAGTTGAGGTACATTCTCCAATTCTCATTTGCAACACGTCATGTACAGAGTTTCAAAAGTAAATTCATTTTCATTCTGTGCAATAGGAATATAAAGAGCTTGTTGGGTTTGTACTGTTACACTCAAAAATCTGCTGCACATTTAAGTGCACTCATTTTTAAATGGAACCCAATACTAACGATGTGCTTCCCAGTTAGTACAGTTAGTCCCTGTGGCACTTGCACCACAGGCTACCAACACTGGACCACTCAACACATCCAGAGGTCACCAATACAGTTGAAGCTCGTGAAGAACTGAAAACCAACCTATCCACAGTTGTTTGCTGAAGCTACAGCATTGCCTCAAAAATTGAGAGCAAAAGCTGGCAGAAAAATTGGGCACAAACCTCAGTGAATGAGCCAGTACACACGGGTTTGTATTATTCCATATCTGCAACCGTACCAAGAAATAACCAGCCATTAGAACAGTTTCTAATTTTTATCTTTTTTTTTTTTGGTGGCATTACTGAGCCAAAACACTGCAATTATAACATTTAATTTCCGCTTTTTTAAATGCAATTAAATGTCTAATCCAACTGTTTTTATGTTACAGTAGCTGTTCACATAAATAGTACAGATATGCACTGCTCTTGACAGGTACACAGTCACAAAAGCAGCTCTCCCATGTTCAGTTTGCTCTCTGTGTGGTGGGGTCTGTATGAAAAGCATTCTTGATTTCTAAGCATGGTACAATTTTAATTCTTAATGCGTTAGTACAACAGTGCATTGGAAAAGTACTGAGCTTCTACAAAAAAGCTTTACAGTTTTAAAACAGATTTGTTTTTTTTTTCTTTATTTAAACAAGCATAGGCAATTCTTATATTTCCACAACAAGATAAATATCCCAATTAAGCTAACAGCTCATCCTACAGCGTGCCATAGTGATGGGGAAAGGGCTAACATTAGTGTTATTTACACAGACATGTCCAATATTAACCCAGGAGAAAAATTAAAAGTATGTTCAAGTGTGCAATTAAATTCATGTTATTTTTTCAGAGAGTTGGATTTCTTGCAAAAATTCCTCTATGACTCATGGACATTGAGCTGGATAACTTCTCAAAGAACTCCTCAGAAGCACAATCTTGAGGAAAAACTGTTTATTGGACTGGGATGGCAAGGGCTGGGTAGGAGAAAGAACTTAATACTCTTCACAAAGAAAAAAATATTTTGAAGTGGGAAGATCTCTTTGGACAAGTGAAATTGAACACCCAAACTGACTAGAACTCGAAAAACCTAATTAAAGAAATTTTCCAATTCCCAAAGCTTGAATCCAGAGAGAATGCTTTAATGAGGGAAGATTCACTCCGAGTCATTACTATACACTGAGGTACCACTCAAAAAGTGGCCATAAAGGAAGTGACTTCTTTGCCCATCACTATCACACCGGCTGCCTGGCCATGGACTCAGCTCTCCTTTAGACAACGCTCTCTCTGTTCCCAGAAGCTAAGACTGCTCTGCGGCAGATGGGGCAGGTGGAGTTCTCCGACAGCCAGCGGTCGATGCAGTGCACGTGGTACTCGTGCGAGCACGGCAGCTTGCGGAGCTTGTTGCCCTCCGTGTACTCTGTGATGCACACGCTGCAGGTTTTCAGAGCGTCGCTCTCACCAAAATTCCTCATGGCTAGGTTGTCAATTTGTTCTTTGGTGAGTCCTCTTGGTTGGTCGTCATCATCTTCGTTGAGTAGGAAAAACTGTGCAAGGCTAAGGAATGGTAGAGAACCGCTTTCTTCAAAAGTGACCGATCCCCTCGTATTCCGGCCTTCCCGCCTGGCACCAGATGTTGAGCTAGCCTCGTGCCCACCCTCGTACACCTCCCCCGAGCTAACATCTGCATTCTCACTGCCCGAGGTGCCCCCACCTCCGCTCTGCGGCTCAGAAGTCTCCACATTCTGATTGGGAGCTGGCCCACTGGGATCTGCATCGCTATCACTGTACATGAAGTAACTGAGCTCCCCGAAGCCTGTCATGATCTGCCTCAGCATGGTCTGGATGGCGACTGACGTAGTCTCGCTCAGGCCTGTGTTTAAGATCCTGCGGATGGGAATCCTAATGGTGCTGACGTAAGTTCTCACTCCAGCCCGCTCCGAGCGGGAGAACGTGCGCCGGAAGCCTCCGCGCTCGCTCTCGTAGGTGACCGTGTTGTTGGGGGTCTGGGACCGGGAGCGGGTCCTGTTGGCTATGCTGTCCCTTTGCCGGTACTCTCCCGGGCGAACTCTTCTCACCTGGAGGTCAAGCACTATGGTGGGAGGCCTCTGCCCAGGAGCCGCAGACTCACCGGTGCCGGTACTTTCTGAAGAACCTGCTGCTTGAGGAGCAGGCCTCGTTTCAGGGGGGGAAAACAGAACTGCATTTTCACTTGGCACCTCAGTCCCCACTGTGTGCTGCCTTAACGTCACGTGCTGCCTAGTTCTAGAGCTGCCCTCAGCCTCGCCCGCTGAGGAGTGGTCAAGTGTTTGAGATGATGTGTTGTGATGAGACCTGCGAGGGGCCTCACTCACTGCATTAATAGGTGACCTACTTCTATCAGTCCTAGCCCGCGTCCGCCGCTGTTCTGGACTCCTACTCCTGGCTCTCCTCTGCCCTCTAGGAGGGGAAGCCTCCTCAGCCGTCAGCTCCTCCGCACTGCTCCTTTCTGATCCAGGCTGCCTTACAGATGGTGATTCAGACCTTGGAATTTCAGAGTCACTTTGGCTGTTTTCCAAATCCTCCCCATTGGAAGGCTCTACAGATGGCTCATTCTCAGTTTCTGGATTCGTGTTCCCATTATTACGGTTGACATTTATTTCCAAACTGAATCTGAAGTCGCCACTATTTGGGTTAGTCCGGCTCACTGCTCTCCAGGACTGGTTTCCTCGCTGCCCACTTCGTGTTGTATTTCCAGTCTGTCGGACTGAATTAAGCCAGTCTATTATAGAATCTCCATTTGAAACATCTTCTGCGGACTCTGCACCTGTGAAAAAGACAGGGAACTACCAAAATTAGAGTACTGAGCTAATTTTGGAGCCATCTTTTCCAAGAACATAATTGCTTAACAAGTGACAATTTAGAAGTGCTGAATCCTACCAAGTGCTACTGCAGTTTCATAGGCAGCGAGACAATTCTGTAACTACCAGAGCTCTTCTAAGGGAGCAGGAGTGGACATTGCTCTAATATGGACAGATAGGCTGCAGCCATCACAGAGCAAACAGGTCATCAAAAGAACACGTATTTTCTATTGTAAGTAAATGGAAAGTCACATGTCAGGCATCGTAACACATCAATATTCTGTGTTTTCCTTTCCAAACAATTAAGTGATCTATCGACCATGAAACAGAGAATCAAGTTTGTCCTGAGCCTTCACCTGCAGAGCTTTATAGCAACTCTGTCTCACAGAAGAATGAACCCCACTGGTCAGCTCCGAGCATTCCCCACCAATTTCTACAGAAGGGTGACGACAAAAGCAATGCAGCATCTTTGGAAGAATGGTGAATTAAAAAAGAGGGATTGCCAAAAAGCATCCCAGAAGGGAGCAGACAGGAAGGTAATCTTAAAAAAAAAATGAAATAAAAAAAAGAAATAAACCTAAATGAAACTTTGTTTTGATAGAAGTAAGAGATGTGTTATGAATGCAATCTGTCCCAAACTGACCTCTGCAGCAGATATCAGACATAAGGTTCACTGAGTTTTGAAACAAAGCTCACCTTGCACCTGCCTAGGCTTAACTTGTTCCACTCCTGCACTCAAGTTAAGGTCCGTACGGGGTGCTAAAGTTAAGAGTTTTCACAAATACTGTATATACCTCTATTCTCATCACTGTTTTGCTGTGGCGGACCTTCTTTAACTTGGTGTAGCCTTCTCAGCAACTCTTCTTCAGTAATTTCACCTTAGAAAATAAGCAAAATTTTCCAAAAATATTTCCAAATCATATGTATGGCAATCATTATCAAAAGCTTCTAAAGAAGGTACAAGCCACTGCTTGTGTTCTAATGAAATCCTGCCACAATGGCACTGCCAAGCAGGTTGCTAAGGGAAAGTTCAGACACTTTAGCACTGTTGTCCCAAGTTTTGCTGAAGCTGAAATATCCAACAGTTCCATCCTATTCAACAGAGATGCGCTCTCTGGTTCTGTAACCTCTACAACTGAGCAGCAATTTTTGTCATCCTACACCCATTAAACGGCTGTCCAGAGTGAAATATTTGAGGTTAACACTTCCACAAGCAGGAAAAGAAGGTTTAAATTAGTTGAGTCATGGTTTGAATTAGGTATGAACCTATAAAGAGGAAATTTAACAAGTTGATTGAGAACTGACATCAAAATGCCCATGCAAAATCTCATACCAGACTACTTACCCTGGTTACAAACTCTTAACCTCACCAGCACAAAATCTACGCACAGATGCTTAAAGGAGATTTTTTTTCCATCTAAGGGTTCATAAGTGTAACTGGGTCAAATCTGGGTGTTCCTGCCAAGCTGTGCAAACACCAGACTTTTATATCTGATGAATCCACACCATCCTAACTATGTCTCCACAAGTCAAGGGACCACTCGAATTTGAGTGTGCACAAATCAGCAAGAAGCTACTTCCTACCATGGAACACAACTGCAGCACACAAACTGGTGAAAGGGCTTCAGGAGAACAGAAAATGACACAAACTGCAAGCAGCTCTAGCAGGATGGACATAGGCAAGCATTACCTACCTGGTGTTCCTAGCAAATTGTTATCTCTCATAAGCCTGTAGTCCTCTTCACTCAGGTTGTTCACAAACTGATAGAAAGCTTCTTCTCGATCTAACCGATCCAGCTGGCTCTGACGTTGGGCTTCTGATTGATCAATACTTCCTTTATCACTAGAATCTGAGCTTTCCATCTTGATGAGTGGAAGAGTACCTAAAAAAGGAGAGAACAAACCCTTCATGGAGAGCAGTGAAATACTGCATGAAATTTAGGCATGTTTACAATGGAGAGTGAAGCACAGGTTAAAGCAGTTTGCTAATGAAGCTTTAGCTAAGATCAGGTTCATCACCACGGGGATCAAAAACAAAGCATGAACCTCCTCAAGAAGTACAAACAAAACTGATGCCCATCATTACCAAATACTCAACAAAGCAGCAGGTATGAACACAGGGGATATCATCTGCCATAAGCCTTAGCCCATCTTTACACTCACATAGTTAACTAGGTGTCTGTGATTATCTGCTTTTTGCATAAAATATTCCTAATGTCACAACTGTCTCTCCAAGCAGCCTCACAGTAGTGTAGTACAAGGCACAAGCCATCCTTGAGCACGCTCTCTGAGCACAGGATTATATGTTCCTTGCTTTTTCCTGCCTGCTACAGAAACACCCTCTTCACCATCCAAGTGAATTTTAACAGAACGAAGTGGTTATGAAGAACTCAAATAAAGAAGATGCTGCAGAACACTGTGTGCACAAAAAAAAAAGAGGAAAGCTTCTCATTCCCTCAGAAAAGGAAAAGGGTTTGTAAAATCAACTTTATAGTTTTACATCAAGAAAGGAATTTGCTTTCAAGTTTCAGCATTTACTGAATTACTGATGTTGATGAGCAAAATTTCCAAAACAAAACTCCAGCATATACCAGGTACACCACTGCTTTAAAGAGCTGTCTTTCATGCTGCATATTTTTAAATATAACCTTCTCATATTGTTTTTCATATTTGGATGAAGTACTTGACAACGTCTCTCTTTCAAGGAAAATAATCGATGAATGCCGTGTCTGTATCTGATAAATATTATAAGGAACACATGCAAATGCAGGAGACATTCTGGCACTGGCTGTGCCATGCAAATACATCAAATGAAGATAAAATAACCAGTTTCCTTGATCACTCTGCCTCACTATTCACAGCATCAAGAATTTTCCTGTACAACTGGTAGAATCTAGTTACTCAGAGAGGTGATTAACAAGCTAATCCTCTGCATGCTAAAAAGCTCTGCAATACCATTCCCCATCAGAAAACATTCCTTTCATTTAAACCATACTTCATGTGACATGGAAATACTGGAAGAATAAAGCTTTTCTGCTTCTCACTGGAAAATTTCCAACACTTAGACATCTGTCTAGTGCAAAAACCATCTTTTTTTGGTTTGTCAGCACAGCTGTCAAGTCAAGACTGCCCACAGTTTACATTAGTGCTTCTCCAGAAGAGCAGCACTGCATGATCTCCACGGGCACTTTATTTCAGCTGCTATGGTGAAAATTAAAGTGCACCAACGACCTCAGTGTGTAGCACCAGAAAAATTCCACAGGACAGGATATCCCATCACTGCAGACTTGCCAATTATGGAATTGCTGTTCTGTTCTGACCCTCTTTGTCTTCAGTTCTGATGCAGTGGAACTCGACTTTAAGTTAGTGATATTAACGAGTAATAGCCACTCAGAGCTACGGGTGCTGTTGGGTTCTGTGAAGTTCTGCCATTTTACCAAAGCAATTACACCTTTTTTTTGGGTAATCAGGAAGCAGCAGCAACCACCAGGGTCATTACTGAGTCAGATGGAAGCCTATCAGCTTTCTCTGCATTTCTAAATCCCTGGTGCAATCTAAAGACTGCAGACTGGCATGTGACGTGCTGCGTTCTGTGACTGTGCTGTTAAACAGCGATAAATGACCCCGTTCACAGGACAGTTGAGCAATAGTTTCTGCAGGTGTGTTCAGCTCTGACCCGGCTCACTTAGGAAATCTCTGTGCCCTTTACATGCTAGGCACGTATTTCTAATGAGAACACAGCTTCAATCAACTTTTTTTATGGGTTTTCTGTAGCAGAATTATTACTCCAAGTAGCATTACTTAAAGACATGTTGGAGAAGATACTTTTAAAAGCAGCTGTCGTTAGTTCTGGTAATATCTGAATAAAAGCCTCGAGTAGAACAAGAGACTTGCATCCTAAATAAAACCTTGAAAGATGCATTAGTTCTTTGAGAATACATATCAAACTCTAACCAGCATTCCCTTTTTCAGGATAACAATGAAACAAAGTCAACAACAGGATTAAAAAAGTAAAGACAAGTAATAAGATGCTAAAGGACAGGAGCAGCACAAGTTTTGTAAAATATTTTACCCGAAATGACTGCCATGGGATTTACTGACTTCAAAGCACATGGAACGTCTTCAGAAAGATGGCAGTATTAACACCTTTGTAAGCATTAGACTAATTCTTCAACAGCTTCTAAAAAGAAAGCTGCACTACACATGCAAAACATAACATTTATTTACTACTTTCCTTTTAACTGAAAATTCCAGTGCTTGCAGGCATCTTGGCTATATAATGCCTACGTATTTGCCTATTCCATTTCAGAAAACGAAGGGGCACCGTTCTTGGTCAGAGAAAAAGGGAGAGTCAAAACAAGTCAAATGGGGGGGAAAATTTTTTTAAATCTCTTCTTTACCAATAGGCTGATGTACAGTTCAAATGTTGATTCTTTAGAAAATGCTTGGAATAAGTCAGTACTACTTATTTCCAGGTTTGCTCCTCTTTTCTCCTCCATCACCTCTTATCTTCCCTCCTAAATTATAAAATAAGCTAATGGTCAAGGCTGAATAGTTTACTGCTAAGAAAAAAGCCACAGAGGTGGGATCTTGAATGAAGAATTTAATTTACATGAGGACTATTTCTGCTAGTGACAAACTCGCTGTATTTTCCTATTGCAAGCTACTAACAGGTTACTTCAGTCCCCCGTATCCCAATTTCACGACCCCAGAAATGCTGTGAAATCTCTATTGGATGCTTACACTGATGGAAATACAGATGGCACAGAAACACAGCAACAACACATTCTCCCTACCTGACTGCTGACAGCATATGGGATGATATTCTTCAAACCAGAGCTCTGATATTAAAACCAGCAAATGAAAACCAGGATTTCTACCCCAAGGCTTCTGCTACTTTCTGTCTCCTCCCTGTCCACTCAGCTCACTGTGCACATTGTCCAGCGTAAGCCTCACCTCCCAGCCTGCTGCAGAGCTCTCCATGGCCAGGCTGAACTTACTGGAATGTTTAGACTACTCCTGCCTTAGCACAGCTCCATAGGGCCCATCTGGCGGGACAGCAGGATTTCCATGGTGGGAGTTAGCACCACCTCACACTCCTGCCACAGCAGGGCAGAGAGGCAGAAATAACTTCAAAATCTGCCCTCAGGATGCTGCTCTCAGCTCACACCCTGCAGACAATTAAGACTGGCTTAAGGAAGCCAGTAATACAGGCAAACCTGATGAGGGAAAACCAACAGGTGTACTATTAACTCACAACAAAATAACCAACATTTGGTTATCTAATAAGCAGGTACGCTTCAACTCTGCTGCTTTCTTCCAGTGTAAAAACTTTGCTCTTACCCAAGCTAAAAGATTCAGAATTTCCTCCTTTAGTGTCCTTCCTTGTCAGCACTGAGTTGACACAAGGTGGGGAAGGTCACAACTATGAGCAGGAAGTTCAGATCTGCTGGTTATTGCCAGCTTCAGCTGAGATATCCAGACATGAAAATCTCTTTATGGTGAAGTGAGGGGGTGACCACCTAAAGATTGCACAAAGCAAGAGAACCAGAGATAGGATAAACAATTTTCTCCTTAACGAAAAAAAAATATTCTTCAGCAGCTGAATATCCAGACACAGTAACTACAGTGAATTCTTAATTGGCGTTCCCATCCTGCCACAAATCAGAAAAGTATCTTCCCTGCAGTTACGCTTCAACAACCTCAGAGATTTCTGAGCACAAATGACTGCCTGTCTCTCCACTGCTGCTCCAAACTGCAGTAAGCCCACAAAAGCTATTGTTTGTTACATTCTTTTATTCAAGAAGAAGTAATACTATGTTCTTTTGGATAGGAACAGTTTAAGAGTACTGGATATTCCCTCAATAATGCAAAGTTATCATTCTTGCAGCGTAAGAAATATTTTATGTTTTCTTTTATGCCAGGTTGTGTGTAAACTAAATCCAGTAAGGAATGTGCTACTGCCTCAAATCTGGAGGAACAGCCAAACAGGGATAACATTTGTGTTTCACTCATCTACCTTCAACAGTAACACAGTCTATCTCCATATTGCTTAGCACTTGTGGACTACAGAATTCTTCCCATAAAAAGTACTAATGGACCACAATGCACAGCAATGAATCTCTACTTCTTCCTCCTTCAATAAAGTGTAATATCTCCTGACATTAGTTATCTGTATTGAACACCAAGACACTACCTTAGCCTGCATTCCTGGGTTTTTTATATTTAAAAGAAATCCCATAAAACATTAGAACTTAATTAAACCAACCAGTCAGAACTTAGAAAATCTGACAAAACCTGGAATCACTCATTGGCAGGGTTAAATGAAAAAGCGATACCTTAAAATTAAAATCTTCGTTAGATTTATGGGGCAAGCCTTAAATTTTAACAGGACAAGGCATGGAATTTAATTAAACTGAAGAAACAACTCAGCTGCTCATGAGTCAGGTGTGCAACAAGAAGTTCCTCTAGAACTCCCCCATGTCGGTGCTACCGGTATTTCAACCTCACCTGAGAATCTCTCGTGCCCTGTATGGCAGGAATGTTTCCTGAGCTACCTCACGTCCCAGCAACACAGTTAATACCTCTGTATAAACAAAAAAGAGGATGGCAGTGTGGGTGTTCCAGAGATGTCCTCAGCAGAAGGCCAACTTCTCATTTATGATTCATACCCTCATTTTAATTAGGTATTTCAACCCGTAGAGCACCTTGCTTACTTCCAGTCTGCAGAAATGATCAAACTCTTGGACTAAAGGAGTGACTCAGGTTGGAAGCCAGAAATACTAATTTGTTTGCTTTGGGTCGTTAGAGGCTATTTTTCCTGCCCAGCTTGCAGTGAACATGCCTCAAAGACACTTCAGCTCAAGAGAAGCACAGCACAGCTGCATGTCCAAGCGTTTTCCACGAACTGTGACTTCAGCAGCTCTGACGTGCCATGGCAGCACAGCCCCAGCCAGCCCTCTCTCCAATTCCATGTCTCAAATGACACAGGAACAGCAGCTAGAACAGGCAGTCCTGTTACCCCAGCTTCTTCAAGCACAAACAGAAGCCACTTCACACACAGCACTCATCCAACCCACCACACCTCATTTTCCTAGAAGAATTCAAAGTTGAAAAACAGTTTCCATGCCAGTCAGTATCCAATTTCTCAATACTCAAAACTAGCTGGAAGTAAGACATAACAGAAACTACATTTTCATCTTAAATATTTCATCACTCAAGTCTGCAAGCTCAAAAGCAGAAGTAAAAACTGTCAGTGAATCCCATCATTAAAGGAAAAAGACACCCTAAGACAGTGGACTGAAGTCATCTATTTGCATTATACATGGCGCTTCATTATGTCAAGTTTGTTTGGCTTTCTCTTTCTGTGCAGGTGCACAAGCTCCCTTTTGTGATCACACCGAAGGCTTTGATACCACAGGTCCAACACACTCATCTCCATCTTAGAAACAGTAAAACACAACAAACTTTTCTAGTTTTCAAAGCTGCATCATGAATTTTATGGGGGTTTTTTTCCTGCTATTCTGGCTTTTTATTTCCACCGTGATGAATAGCAGATTTAGGTTCTTATTAGATTTTTATTAAACGTACCACAAGTTTTAAAATCAAGAACTCCCTGTGTCCTCTTTAACTCAAAAATTATCATGGAATACGCACCACTCTTGGAAAGCTGGAAGAAAGTTTTGTGTTCTATGGAAGTGTTCTGTGAAAAGTGCTGTAAAATTTAAATGCCAGTTTAACAAGGAGTGTTAAACATCGATTCAGCTTTTTCACTACCCCAGTGTGTTTCAAAGCAAAGGCCCTCAAACAAGATGTCATTCTGAACATACATTTTAAACAATAGAAAGCAAATGAATACTTTTGCAGAACAGTGGCAGAAAGTTCCACAGAAAAAAAAAAAAAAAAAAAAAGAAAAACAAACCAGAGAGAAAAAACACTTCAGCTGAACCAACTGTTGAGATAAAGAAGAGAAACACTAACAACTCCTGATAAGTCAGAAAGAAGTGAGGAAATCAGGGCAGAGCTTAGCAATTCCAGAACACTGAGAGCATGTGGAACCAAGATGGAGCTCTGAAAATAAAATGTGGTAACAACTGCCAAAATGCTGGGCTTTGCCTTTTATCATCTACACTTACTAAAACAACACTTTTCACATACAAGTGGAAAATAAAATTAAGATAACACTGCATTTGCCATCAAATTCAGATAGCACAGAAGAGAAAGCTTGGTGTATATGAGGCAAGTTTCCAGCACTGCAGGCTCATGAAATGATGCTCTTTTTGCCCAGAAATGAGCTTCCTGCTGGGTCAGCAGCAGAAGGCCCAGTCTGAACCCAAAAGAAGAAGTAAATCTGCACACAAGTAATCAGTGCTGACCCTGACAGACTATGAACAGGACTGATATCAAGGACAAGTCTAGTTTCGACTCTAGAAGAAACACAACCTGTGGTTAGTGAAAGCACTAAGCCAATCAAAACTCACTCAATTTCAACTGAAAAAGAAAAACCCATCTTTAAATTCACTACTGAGTCTTGCTGTCTCCACACAACTGCTGCTAATAGAGGCACTGCTAATAGTAAAAGGCAACAACCAGAGAATCACTGCAACCACAACCCACAGAGGAATTCCGATACGTGCATTCCTGTTCTTGTTGATATCCGGTGCCCATGGAACACAGAAGTGGGAAATAAAATGAAGGCAAATTTATTTGGATTTAAATAGGTATCCGTACCATGAGAATTCCATTTCTGATGCCATCCCAAGGCAGGGAAGCTCCAGCATTTTAACAGGATTATTTGCACGTACACCTTGCACATCGAAACCCAGAGTGCTCTGAGCAAAGTGATTTTAAATTACTGAACCAAGATAAAATGTGTGCTGGCTTTTCCTACATTCCATAATCATTAGGTGGCTTTACGAGACAGCACAACTCCGCAGACCTCCTGGAGTCAAAAGCTGAGCTTCAACACTGCACACCAGCCAAAAGCTGCTAACAAGTACCTCGTTAATACAAACCTGAGCAGTCTGAAGGAGACACAGGCTCGTGTTTATGATCTTACCTGCAGCCAGAACTTGTGCAAAGGCAAAACCAGTCCCTGGGATGCTCCTGGCTATCCCTACTCACCACACAAAGCTCCTGACTAAGTTATGACACTGCTACGCTCTTCAGAAGTTTTGGTTTTGAGAAGCACAAAACTCTCATAAAAATATCTTGAAGACAGAAATGTTCACATTTGGTTTTATCCCTTCATGACTAATATTTGCAAGCTCAGTAGATGGTAAGTTTTCACCAAGACTGAGAGATTAAACCACAAAACCTTGGATAAACGCCCAATAATGATGTTTGGATTCAAGTGTTTTACTACATGGAAACTGAAGTTCTCTATTAAAAAAAAAAAAAAAAAAAAAAAAAGGACAGTCCAGTAATGTGTTAAGCCACATTAGGCTGGACTTAAATGCAACCTTTAGACCCAAGTATATGAAGTCATAACGTTATATTATGCTATGACTGTTTAAAAAATAGTACAACACGTCCACTGCAACTGGAATCATTCTGCTAAGATCAAGAGATTTATTCTGATATATTCCCACAGGGAAAAGGAATAAAGGAACATGCAAAGCAGGTATATTGATACAGAGGTGTTTTGAAAACATTTCCATCTAAGGATCTACCCCTTCCTCTAAAAAAACCCAAATACACACACTGGAGACCAGACACTTGTAACACTCTTGTCCAGTACACCCTGCCATATCCAGGAACTCAGTAATAGGAAAAATAAATATGATATAGATGGCAACCACTACAGGCTTGAAAAATACCAGCGTGGTTATTTCAGTGACAAACATTTACCCAGTCAGAGCTGCTGATGAAGGGAACACTGCAGTTGTTGTGCCTTAGTGGTCTAGCATAACAAGAAACCCTTAATTTTATAATGTGTGGTATGATTTCCCTTCCCAAGACGTAATTCCAAGCTATCATTATTTTAATTCCAAAATGGTAAACCTGTAGAGGGAACAGAGTCAGTTTAAGTGCCAGCTGACCACTACAAGAAAACTAAATATCTGATCCTCAATTAAAATAATTAACTGCCCAACTGTTTATTTGTTTTAGAAAGACTTGACAAGTCACTGCAATTAAAATTCAGGGACAAATTAGTGTCAGAACTTCTTCTGAACATTTTGACAACTATTTGCAAGTTGAAATTACCCAATACTGTCAATATGGACAGGAAAATAAATGTGATGTCTGATGATACTGTTGGGTATTATCAAGTTTGTATTCTTGCTTAGGAGCTTCTCTGTATCAAGGCTCCACCTTCCTGAGAAACAGCAAAATTAAGACTACTGTTATTTTAAAAGCTCAGTGTTTTTTGCTGGGAAACCTTTTGTCAGGCTCCTACTGCACACTAAAATCAAGACACGTAACAAATCTTATAAACAAACCTTTACCATCACTACATTTTATACATATATATATATATATATATATATACACACACTATTACACACAACCTGATATTGCTCCTCAATTAAAACAGATCACTCAAGATAAACACATACATCCAGCTGGACTCGACAGGGGTTTTGAAACAGAGAACCAGAAACCTTAAATGCCAACAAACAGCATTAAAAGGGGCAGGGAAAAACTTGCACAGGAAGCTAAGGTGACAGAGCAAAGATGACGTGATTAACTGGGGAGAAGCTCAGCACAGGAATAGCAAGCACCACAGGTATGAACAGGTCACAGGCTGATCCAGAGCCTTACACAGCGGGATAGCAAGAGTTGCTCTCGCCTGTCTCCCACAACAAGACTTCTTGCCTCAACTCACGGGAAGCACGGCCTGAAAACAGGGCCCTGAAAAGCTGCGATTCCTTCAGCAGACACTGAACTGTGGACGAGGCCCAGGATAGCAGCTACAACCACCCCCCTCCCTCCACCCCTCCCAAAAGCAGCTTGTTCCAAATCCTCCCCAGGCCCAGCCGGACACCCGGAGGGTGCCGGGCCCGCCTGCCCTCCCCGGGGAGAGCGCAAACCCAGCTCCAGCCCCCAGTGGAAGATGAGGGTCGCGGCGGGAGGCCCCGCGGGGAGAATCCCCGGGGTGACGGAGCGCGGCCCATCCGGGCACACCCGCGCTCGGACCGCCATCACCGCCCCCCGCTCCCTCACGGAAGCGCGGATGGAGCCTCCCGCGCTCCGCCGAGCCGCCCCGCCGTGCCCGAGCGAGGACTGAGAGGCCCCACGCCCGCTCCCCGCTCCGGGCGGAGGCCGCCACCGCCTCCCCCGGGCCTGGGCCTCTCCCTTCCCCGGGCCATTTTGAGAGCCCGCCCCCGCCCCGGTGCTCACCGCCCGCCGCCGCCGCCCGCCGCCGTCCCCCCGGCTGTGGGTGCGCCGCTTCCCGCGCCGCTCCGGGCTGGCTGCCGGCTCTCCGCGTTCCGCCCGTGCCGCTCCGCCGCCGCGCCGCCTCCTGCCCGCTCAGGCGGCCATTTTCTGCTCCATTGTTACCAAGGAACGGGGGGCCGGAAGCGGCCGCCGGCAGCCGGAAGTGGAGACGCGCGCGCCCCCGCGCAGGCGCGGCCCGGGAGGGCAACCCCGCCCAGCGCGCGCGGTCCCGGCCCTCAGGGGCTGGCGCCATTTTGGTGCGGGGCAAAGGCTGAGGGTGGGGTGGCGTGCGGGGTTGCTATGGCCACCCCTCAGCCCTCCACTGCCCCCGGGGAATATGGAGGGGACCGGGGGTCAGCGGTGCCCGCCCGTGGTGCGGCGCAGCAGGAGTGTCTGTGTTCCCACGGTGCCCTGAGTGGGGCTGTTTCCTGTCAGCTCAGGAGTGTGTATGCTGGGCAGAGGTGACTCTGTGCAAGGCCGATGGTGGTCAACAGTGCCAAAAACCAAATAAATATTGGCAGTACTTGTGTCTGTAGGTGGGGATATTCACCTTCCTTTCCCTTCTAACCATGGGCATTCCTTCCTCTCCAACCACGGACATTCGTCCCCTCTAACCATGGACAATCCTCCTCTCTGACCATGGCAATTCCTGCCCGCTAACCATGGCAGGGTCTCCCCTCTCATCTGGTGTTGTGTGCTACATACAGATGGCATGCCCTATGAAAACTAAGATATTCCTGTTTTCTGATACATGCCTTACTTAATTGAATGCCAGACTTCCCATGTTATGTAGGGTTAAGCACTTCTGCAGTTGTTCCCCTCACCACTGAAATTATCAAGAGCAGCTGAGCTTTGAAAGATCCCATTTGAATGCCCGAAAAGTCGTATCTTGCAACCGTCTTGCAAGGAAGTCATCTTCATAATATCTGATACATAGGGGAAAAAACCCATATTCCTGAGGATTTACACAATTTCAGGGAGCCCACGAGACACCTTTGTTTCTCCTTTTGGCAGTTCATTATAAAAATAGCACTGTCGAGTTGAGGGGGGTGTTGCATTTAAAGGTTGTGGGAACTGTTGAGTTTCTACTCAACAATATAAGCCCAACTTAATGTAAACGAAGTGTTTTTATATACTCACAGTTTAAATTTCCGCTGTCAGACTGAGAACCTGAAGGCAGCCACAGTGTCTGGGTGAGAGAAGAGGGAAGGGACAAGTACAGGCCATATTTCTCAGCAGTTTTACCAGGAAAGGAAGACGACAAAATCCTTAGTAGAGGAGTCCCACTTTCATCTGGAGCAGGTGTAGGTTGCCAACTGTTTGTGTTCAAATAACCAGTACATGAAGCAGTTGAGCTTATTACAGCTGCAGATGGACAGGTGATACCCCACACAGTTGGAGTGATGGAGAGGTAACACCTAACACAGCATTAAACTTACTTGCAGAATGTTCACCTTTCACGTTTTTAAAAGTAAATTGGGGTTGAGAGAGTGAGTTTAAATCAGATCAGTCCTTTGCATCGTTTCTGCAACTGGAGTTAGATTTACTGCAGGGTCAAACCGTGCCCTAACAGTTCTGCTTTGACTGTTCAATGTAAGTAAAATTAAACAAACAAACAAACAAGATGAGTACATTTAATGTCACGAAGCAATTTTGCTGTTCTAATGCACCAAAATATTTGTTATGGGGAAAAGTTGCCTTGCTCCTGACGCACGACAAATGGATCTTTTTATGTAGGCAGTGCTCCAACCCCTACAGATTCCAGTGGCTGGAGAAACTGTATCCCCCAAACAGAGACGCCTTGGCTGAGTGTGTGGGCACGCTTTTATATTTGACAGGCACCTTTGAAGCTGGCAAAAAATCCATTCCGTTGTCAAACGTGGATAATTCAGGGAGCAGATGATGGGCACACAATTGATCCAGTTTATCGTGGAAAGCCTTGTGCCCACAATTGATAAGGCAGCCACCAGCGTGAGTATTGGCAATTAGCACAGCAGCAGGACATTCCTCAGTGTCACCTCAAAGGAAATCAGAGGTGAGGGGACTGCCACAGACTGATTATGCCTGAAAGAGAATCCTGCCTTTTCTCCCCACCTTTTCTGGATACCAGACAAGGTCAGAGCAGGATAAAAGTGGCTTTGTTAGACACCAGTAACCTAAGCAGCAAAATATTAGGGATTATTGAGCAAATGGGAGGTGGAGCATATTCTGTTTGGATGGAGGAATAAGATGGTTTATGCTCCTGGAACAGTCTCCTCACGTCTGACACGTCATTTTGTTTGTTTGTTTCCCCCTCAACAAAATATGTTTACTTGATTAACCTTAACAAAAGTTTTGAAAATCATCAAATGGCAAAGCAACAGAGGAATAAAACATTATTCTTCACGTCTGTGGATGAGCTCAGGCTCTTCAGGTAGACATTTGCCAGTTTGCTGGGAGATGAACACCGCGAGGAGCAGAGATGGCAGCTGGATCCTGCTGATTCACACCTTCCTTAGCCGTAAAAATGAGGAGCTGAGGTCCAGGGCAGACAGCTGAGGAAAGCTCTCTCCCACACAGCTGAGGAAAAGTCTCTCCCTTGGTGTGATTTGATGGATTCATTTGCAAATGCCCTCACACAGTTGATCAGGTACAGAATAAGCTCTGATTTTTTAAAACCACTTAATGGATTTCAGTATCCACTTGACATTAATAACAATTAATGACCTGTGCACACACATCTCCTTAGCAGCTTTGACAAAATTAGGATCGGTGTAGCAGCATATTTCAAAAAGCTTGTAGGGGAAAATATATTTACATAGAGAACTTTGCAGTATAGGGAAAAATCCAAAATCTACAGCAAAAGCATGGTGTAATTCCTACCTAAGTGTTTTCAATTTGCTACTGTATGTATAGCAAAAGAGAATTGCAGTACTTTTCCATGGTAAGTTTAATGTCATTTCCTTCAATGAGGGTAAATAAATTTGCTTTAAATCCCCCAGGGTTTTAAAAACTGCTTATTTGGTATGTAGTGATAGATGAAAAAAATGGTGGTTTATTTTTTTTTTCTAAAAAGATAGTAAAATAACTTGTTCATAATATAGCTAAGTAATAATCCAAATGCAGTGAGGTGAGGAAAAGCTGAATCTCTTGGGAGCTTCTAAACCTGAGCAAAAAAATTAAAAATAAAAGACCCACCAAACTCAGATCCTTGTATACTCGAAGTAGAGGCAGAGGCAGGAACTGAGCAGGCAGATTAAGCCAGCTGGGTGGTGTAAACGCAGGAATTCTGATTTTCTCCAGCTACCTGGGCTTACAGCTGGGCTGCTGTTTACTCTTTAAATTGACTTTGTCTTTCTGTAGCTTCTGACAGAGTTACCTACGAAGTCTTCGATAAATGCAGGATGTGTGAACTTCTGCTGAATGTGCTTAATCCCAAAGGATTTCTCTCGTGTTTACTGTCAGTACCTAGTTAGGTGCTATAAATCCAGTTGCAGCCAAAAAATTCAGGCTATAGAAGATGAGGTAGTTAATGCAGAGTGTTGCAATTTATACAACCCCGACATGGAGGTGCTTGTTCATGTCACCAGAGTGCTTTGTCACTGCACCTGAGTCCTGTTCAGGCCAGAACTAACCAAAGCCGAGTGGGAAAAAGTGAGATTTTATTTTTCCTTCTAGTTGACAAAATTGTCCCAGGCCGTCCAAGAATATCCACCTGCAATCGAATGGTGATTCTGTCCTTCCTCTTTGGAAAACTCTCACCTCTGCAGGTACCAGGTGTAGAAAACTTGTCTCCTGATGAAGGAACTTCATCTCTATTCTGAAAAAGCCAACTCCGCAAGATTTTAAGCACAGAAGTTGGTGGATTTTATTAAAACCCTGAGGCAAGAAAGCTCATCTAAAATAGTCAAATGGAAATTAAAAGCTCTGTAGGTAGGACAGAATAAAATCCTAGGCTGGAAAAGTTACCTCATCTCGACAAACTCCTTACTGTGTTTACCAGATTAACTTTCTTTTTGGCTAGCATTAACTTTATTTAATTTTAAAATAATTTGTTTCTAGGACTACAATATTAGTCCAAACCCGTATTTTTGTAGTGTGAGAAAAACACTGTTTGAGTCTTTTCTCATGGCAAAACTTTAAAAATTCAATTTATATCCAGTCTTAATCTCAGCCTTTCTCCCAAACGCAGCCATGCCCAAAGGATTTGCTCTGCATTCACACTGGTGCAGCTGAGTAATGTGTGTCCTGGCACAGCCTGATAAATTCCCTCCTCTGTCACCTAAACCAAGCAGAAAACCCAATCAAAGCCCCTGAAATGTGGACATTTTCCTTTCAATGCGGGCACTCGGCGTTCAGAGGAGGCTGGCTGTCCGTGCTGGTGGCAGACACTCACTCAGGATTGGGTACATGAGCAGCACTTTCCTCCTGTAGATGTCTGGGGGGAACTTGGCATAGTACACTTTGGCTCGCTGGGTCTCCTCGTCGCTCTGGATCAGGATTTTCCCAATGCGGATGGATCTGCAGCAGTCCCGCAGGCCCTGTTCCATCGCCTCCCCTCCAAGGAGCAGCACAAACACAGCACCAGGTGGTGACACAGTGACAAAGGGCTCAGGGGCGAGGGGCTGCAGTGGAAGGGACAGTCCCAAAGGGACAGTCCCAAAGGGACAGGCCCACCCCCGTGCAGGTGAACACTTGTAAGCACTAAAACACTTGAAGCTCTTTCCCTTTTCCCTCTGTTCACAGCAAACCGAGTCTCCTCGGTGTTGCCGAGCCCCTGGGTTTGGTGTTCCCACCCAGCTGTGCTGAGCTCTCACAGGAGAGAGCTGGAAATCAGAACGGGCGGGTGGGGTTTGGGGACATCCCGGTGACAGAGTGTGGGGCAGAGTGTGGGGCCGCTGGATTTGACACCACAGATCCAAAGGTTTGCCCAGCCCTGGACAATAACAGGGACTCTGCCCCCATGGAGCGTGGCTGGGGTGCAGCCCTGGGCACAGCCAGGAAACAGGAGAGGGCACTTGGCCCCTCACAGGGGACAGCTGCCAGGGAAGAGGCCACAGGAAATCTGTTCCAGCCGTTTGTCTCCTAAAAGGTTAATGGCAGATATTCCTGGACATTCTGTTATCTAGGACACCTAAGAAAGAATAACAAATAATAAGCCAATAAGTAATTTCAAGGAGATACTGTAATATTATGAAAAGTAGGCTTTGTCCTGTTAACCAGATATTTTCCTTAATGTCATAGTTTACAGTAGTAAAGAAACCTTCCATCAGTAAGACACCAAATCATGTCTTTCACTGTGCTTTGAGAAAAAGAAACGATGTGTCAATATGACAAACATTAATTGGACTGCAAACTAACTGATAGGTCTCAAAGTGTAATTGTAAGCAGAACACTGAACACGGCAGAGCTCCCTTCCTGTTGGATCTTGACCCCACACCACTTAATGTGTGATCGCTGACCTGCAGGAAAATGCCAAATCATTACTGGTGATCTGCAGCTGCACAGAAGTTGGGGCAGGTCGCCAATACCAAACCTAATCTGGATCAGTTAATGAGCTGAGTTTAAATAAACAACATGTTTTTCATGCCACCAGATGTAAAGTCGTTAGCCTAAGAATAGAGCAGCAGCTGGACTAAGAGGTAGGTGACAAAGTCATGGAAAGCAGTGACTCAGAAGAGGAATAATCAGCTGAAGATGAACTCCTAATGAGATGCTCTGCCAAGAGGAGCCAATGCTTCCAAGGAACCACAAACGGAGGCACCAAGGAAGACAAGAAAGGTTTTATTACCTCTGTGTGGGCTCCAGGAAGACTTCCCTGAGGGCTGGAAAACACACCTTGGTGAGAAAACACCCAAGGAACATAGTTTACTAAGAAATAAAAGGTGAAGGGACATTTAAAGTGCAGTCTCTGGGAAGGCACATGGCAGTTTTAACTCTAAAGGGTGGTGAGGCCCTGGCACAGCCTGAGAGCTTGTGGCTGCCCTGGAATTGTTCAGGGCCAGGTTGGATGGGGCTTGAAGCAGCCTGGGATACTGGATTGTGTCCCTGCCCATGGCAGGGGGATTGGAATGAAATGATCTTTACAGTCCCTTCCAACCCAAACCATTCTGTGATTCTGTGATTTATCTGGCAGAGTGGTGTTTGGTAGCTGGACATCAATACAGGTCACTGTGTATTTTTAGGACTGGGGAAAGCTGTCCACTGGAACAATCCACACGCAGTTTGCCGACTGTGGCAGAGTGCCTGTCACTGAAGAATCGCTGGAAATACTTATTGAGATAATTTTCTTTTCCAAAGGAAACACTCTAGTTTGAACAAGCATTAATTCAGTGGAATCCGGCGGCCTTCATTAGGCAGGAATTGGGAGCAGGTTATGAGAACAGCTCCTGCTAGATTCGTTCTGAATAAATACAGAAACCCTGTGGCTGCAGGCTGGGGTGAAGGGAGGGGTGAACCAGGCAGCACAACCTGCACATGCCTTGGCTGTGCTGCCTGTGTGCTCCCAGGGAGGTGAAAAGGCTATTTTTACCTAACCTACCCCCCCTTCCCAGGACCAACCCATATTCAACACTTTTTTTTTACATTATTAGCATTATCAGTGTGAATCCTGGCTGCCCTCAGCAGCACCAGCTGCAGGGCTATCAGCGTTTGCAAACAGCCACCAAAACCTGCCTCAGACAATTCATTTCTCTTTAACTCTGGCCGGTAAGAGCACCATCAGCCACAGGGAAACTTAAACACATTGCAGATCGAGAACACAATCAAGCAGCATTGGCTTTATTGCTGTCGCTTGGCATTTGGAAAGTGTCGGGTGCCCACTGGGTCTTGGTGTTTAGGGGAAGCAAGGACTCCAGGCAGGCTTTATTGCTTCATTCATTTGTGTGGAGAAACCAGAATGGAGTTAAAATCCTTAAGTGAAAAATTCGGGAAAGAAAAAGTGGGTAACGCAGAATGGAGCTGGACGAAGAGAGAGATTTCCAAGATTTTTTTCTTATTCAGTGTTGATGGTCACCCTCTTACATCCCAAACAGAGTTCTTGATGGTCCCTTATCAATCCTTATCTTGGGGCGTGATTTCTGACGTCTCCTGTGCGGTTTCAGAGTGTGTCAGTGACGGGGTACTGGTGCCTGGTTAATCCCAGGGATAGCAGGGGGGACCCGGAGTGCCTTCTGCCTGTTCTGTTTGGCAGCTGTTTCAACAGCAAATGCTAATTCCTCTCTCAATGTTTTGCTCTTTCTGGGAATTTAAAAATAACTTGCCTAATGAAGCAGTGCTGAGCAGCTCATATGTCCAGACAGATAGGAGTGAAATGCTTCTGTTCAGAAAGCAAAGTCGTCCGTGGTGGCAGTGCCTTTGAACAAGTCCCCCAAGGCCCTTTTTCAAATAATCCCAGGACTGGCTGAAATTAATGCTGGAAGAAATTCAGAGAAAGGGGGGAGAATCACGTCAAAGAGCCTGAGACTTGGGAAGACATTTCTGGGTGAGCTGTAATCAGGCCCATCATATGATATCCCTTTAGCAGTGCCATTTAATTACTCCTTTACAGACAGGGTTTAATGTATGTGTGCTGCAGCAGGGACATCCAGAACATGAAAGAAAAATGTAGCACTTACTGAAGGCTTTTCAAAGATCAGTGGAGTTCCTTGTCCCTTGTTAGAGCAACGAGAAGCTGAGCAGAGTGACAAAACTGCCTGTCCAAAGGCTGCCACCAGATAATTACAGACTATGGCAATCTTCAGTTTCTCCCTCAAAAACACCTTGTTTTGTTGCACATCTTTGATTTTCTATCTTCTGGACCTGGAGATCACCATCCTCATTTAAGTTTACCCTGCAATGAGCTCATCTGCCTCAACGGGACAGGACACATGAGAACCATGAAGGGTGGACATCCAACAGGAGCTGGAGGAATGGTTACAAAAGGAGCTGGGCATGATACACTGGGAGGCAAAATTGCTATGGAAAAGCAGGCATGGAAGCCAGGGAGATACGTGGCTTCTTCCTTTGGACCAAGACTGGAGTCAGAATGTCTCTCCTGCCCACTTGGAGCAGCCTTAGCCTCTTGCATGGATTTGCAACATTATTGTTTTCTTATTCTTTAGAATTAAATAATTTGTGGTGCCATAATACTTATCAGAGTATAAATGCTGCTCTTTCTAATAGTTCAGTAATAAAATCCTATTTTTTCACCAGCTAGATGAAATCATTACATTCTTCAAATCAATTCTTATTTTTCTTTAATTGCTTCTGATGCCCTTGGCACTGTTGAGTGACAGGGTCTGCTCTCCATCCTTGGAGGCTGCTAGGGGAACTCAGCAATGTCTTCATCTCCACAAGAGGAGATTATTGATCCTAAAAAACTGATGGTTTTATTTGGGGCAGAAAGGATGGGGAAAGCATCTTTCAGAAGAGTTTTCCAGCCAGAGACTAATGGTACAACCCTGCGTTAACCCTACAAAGACTGTAAGATCTGTATCATATACAGCATGTCCACATGTTTTTACTGAATTGTTCTTATAGTGCAATTCATCATTCCCTTGAGCCCTGCATCAAATATGCCATGCTGCAAAAGGATGCAATGAAGCCAAAACACAAGGATCATGGGTTACTTTGCTCTGTGCCAGGGAAATGAAGGACTTCCACCACTGGGATTCAACTGCTAAAACCCAGGACCTTCTGTCCCTCTGTACAGAATAACAAATTTCAGCATCATCCTTCATCCTGCAACCAAGAACATGGCCTGTGTGATATCCACAGCAGTCCAGGCAATGGCACATTTCCTTTTTTGTGCTGGAATCATGACCTAATTCAAAACCATAGCCCAAAAATTAAACTGGTGATTGCTCCCTGCTTGGGCACCCAGCCACTATTCTCCATAACCAGCACAAGTCTCCACCTCAGCATGTTCACCGTAGGACAGCAGACTTCACACACTTGGCAATAATTGAGAGATCTGCACCTTTCTGTTCTCAAACCCCAGCCCTAACTTCAAACAACCTCGGCCAAAGCTGTGCAGTGACTCTTGCTTGCACCAGGAGCTCCGTGGAGCTCTTGGATTCAGTAAGAAGAGTGACTCTTCAGCTCTTGGTTTCAATTATCTTGGTGTCATAACCCCAGCAGAGACTGGAAGCATTGCAGAGGGGTCCTGTGATGGAACACATCTTGGAAAACAGCCAGGGCCAAATCCAGCGGGGGCCTCAAGCCCAGGATCCACTGTGTAGCCATCGCCAGACTGTGTCCTCAAGGGACTTGGGGTGATGCTAGATCCTTCTGGGCACAGGGACAACTCTGGGCACTGCTGGACAGGTTTCCCTCACTGAACACCACACCAGGGGCTCATTTTAGCAAGAAAGATCCTAAACAATCTCCACAGCCAATGCCAGCATTTTGCAGTGTTATCCGATGGGAGATGAAGGAGGGATACATTCCTTAAAAATAATCCTCCTGGTGTTAAATAATGTGAGTAAGCAGGCTGCCTAATTCTGCCCCTCAATATTGAACTGTCCTGTTTATCCCTGGCTGCAGCTCTGCCCCTGTCCCTGGCCTGGCCTGTGCCCCCTTCTCTGCTACAGCAGGGGCTGGTGTGACATAGCCCTGTTTTAGCAGCTGCCTGCTGTAAAAATGTGCCCTTATCTCTCAGACTGCAGTTTATGCTCAGTCTCTTTATTTCCCTTCATGTAATCATCAGACATTTCTGCGTTTCATCGTGATAAATACCAGACTGTTGAATCTCTGGGGCTGCCAAGAAATGCATCTCAGCACAGCACAAATAGAGCTGCTATTTTTTTTTTTTCATTCCTTCCTTTAGTTTAACATTTATTCCTGCTATTGTTGTCCTTAGAAGGATAAAGAGGGCTGCATCTCACTAGCCAGTTGCTCCAAATACATTAGATTAAAGATTAAATAACATGATAACCGAAGGCTATGAAGACTATATTAATATATTATATTGAGATAGTCAAGCAAAGATGTGATAATGTGCTATTCATTATACAGGTGCGCCAGTGCTCACTACAGGATAAAATTAGATTGACTCATCTGCAGGTCATGTACCTTCTACGGCTCAGAACTGGCAGAGCTTTGCTTCTCTCTGCACTGAGGCAGGAGCACGTCAGTCACAGCCCTGCCCTGCACAGAGAGGTGTCTGTGCTCACACCGCACTGCACAGTGCAAGGCACGAAGGATCCTGGTCACCACAGCCTTGGCAGCACGGCTCAGGACATCTTTCCCATTCCCACTCTTTAAATGCCATAGGTTTCTCTTCCCCCTGCTCTCAGAGAGGAGAAGATGTGCGACGTGCAAAGAGATCCTGATGCTGAGCGCCTCTCTGAAGTGATACTGAGGGGCAAACCGAGCTCACACAGTCACTGCCAGGCTGAACAGGCAGCGCGGCTCCGTCTTCCCTGTTTTCCTTGATATCCACATCCCAGCTTCCAGCCACGCTTCTTGAGGCACGTCTGCCACACACCTGAGCTGTGAAATGCCTCGTGCTCCTGAGAGCGTTAAGTACTTTTCTCTCAGCGAGTGGATTTGCTGTCTGGAACTGCCTTTATCGCCATTCACCCCTATTGTTATTTCCATTAAAAACTTGGAAGCCTAATACTGCATAATCATGTAGTCTGAGATCTCTAAATGAAATCTGAGGGTAAAGAAAAAAGAGGTGCAGGTATAGACGAGAAGTAGAAGTGTCTCTGATGCTTCATGTGGAAAACAAAGAGATGCAAGATGTAAAATTCCACAGGAACTCACTTGTGTTTGTTAAAGGAATCAGTAAGTGCTTGCGCTGTCATTTTGGCTGCCTGGGTTATCTCCCTGGGTGACTCGTCTGCAGGAAATGCTCTCAGATGGTTGCCCTGTAGGTGTATCAGCTGGCTGGTCTCTCTGGATAACAATCACTTTCCCTTCTGCATTTTAAGATGGCTCAATACATAAATTTTAAAAGAAAAATCCAGTCAGGGGTTATGATACCTTGTGGTATCACACAAAAAGACAAAAACTGTTCAATTTTAGCACTGTCAAGAAAATGAACTCCATCCCACCCAAAACCAGCACACTGTTGCAGTCCTGGGATGGGGAAGTGACAGCAAATGCTGCCAGAGAAACAGAAACCCAGACACTTGTTTTGCATTTAACTTGTTGGAGCTTGATATTTTTGGAATCCTTTTTTTTTGTTGGTTTTTTTGGTTTGTTTTTTTTTTTTTTTTCTCAATTAGATGAAATTTGTCACAGAGTTCAAAAGTTATGGAAATGGTCCAAAAGACAGGCTGGTGATGCAATTGCAGAAACTCTCTTTTCTTAGCAAATCAACTTAAACCCCCCTAATGACTGGAGAAATGATGCCACAGCCCATTAGTTGGTGGCCATTTACATTCCAAGGTCGCTGTCACTGATGAGAGGGAGACGATGGCTGAATCCTTCCTTTCTCATAATTAAAGCTCATGAGCTGGAGACTCATTTTTAAGGTGCTCCTTTCTATTGATCTGTAATGCCACTTTAGAGATTCTAACTAATAATATTAGATTTTCATCAACTCGGATTTGGTCGTAGATGCTGCTTTCAGCTGAAAGAATCGAGTTAACTGCCTCTTGCCTTTTTCCTATTTGTATTTTAACTGCATTGTGTGAGAATAATGTAACACCTTCATTCAGACAGAATTAGTCACTGACTTTATGTCGAAATCTTCAGCTTGTAGTAATCTCACCCACATTCAGCCACGCAGGTAAGCACATACTGAAGTCTACAATTAAAATCCTTAATTAAATCCTTAAATTAAGAACATACTTAAATGCTTTGCTAAAGAGGGATATAATCTCCAACATGCTTAAGATAAAGTGTATGTTTAAGTGCTTTATTGAACCAGTGCTTTTGCTGCAACACCAAGTACGTTTGCCAAGCAAAAGCTACTCCTATAGGTGTAATTCCATAAAAACGGGGGGGGGGGGGGGAGCCTGTGGGCATTTATCAACATAAACCACATGGCTCCTGTCCTGACAGATCACACCTGGAATGCTGTGAGGTGTAAGAAACTTCTGGGATGGGGCGTTGCCAGTGCATCAGCTGTGCTGGGGCTGTGGCAACATCAACAGCAGCTGGACTGCGCTGCACAAAGGACAAGCCCAGCTCGGATGGCTGCTGGGGGCTGCATGGCTGAGATTTGGGGCAGGTTTGGGCTCTGTGTTGACTTGGGGGGAGTTAAATATATTTCTCAGTTTGAAATATATTTAAGAGAAGCACTTATGAATACCCCAGACAAAGAAATTCCCTTTTTTTTTTCCTACTGACTTCCTTGCATGAAGAGAGACAAATACATCCCCAATTTAAGCCATTACCCGACACCTTCTAGATGCCTCCAGCCTGCAAATGCTGCAGGTGTTCTGAGCTGTCCTATGGAATTGTCTGCAAAATTCTGTTGCTGATTTGGGGTATGCTGGAGGCCACTCACCAACCCCAGGGACACTGAGGAAAGGCTGGTGTCACCCAGGGCAAGTTTGTCCCCAGCCAAACTCTCCCCAGAGACAGCAGCTCCCGCTGGCAGGACAGAGAAGCTGGTGATATTAAATTACATCCCAATTAAAATCAAACTCTGCTTTCACTCACAAGGAGAAGCCACCGGGCCATGCGCAGAGATGGATGAAGATTCATCCAGAAGTTACGAGTATTTTGATTATATGTGCTTTTATATAATTTAAATACAGTAGATAAACAAAAACCCATTGAACAGGCCCTTTCTGGAGGATTACTCTGGTGGATGAAGGCTCTGCTTGTTTCATTAAATGTGTTTTGGCACCACTCATGCCGAAATGTGGACCGGCCAGCATGGGATTGTGTCAGCTCTTGAGAAAGCACAAGATTGAACAGAGCCCCTAAAACAAGTTTTTGAGCAACACAACCCTGATTTTGGAGAAAATGTGCAATAATATCTCAGAGAAACAGCAGCCTTCCAGGTTGCTCCAAGCCCCGTCCAACCTGGCCTTGGACACTTCCAGGGACTGGGGCAGCCTCAGCTTCTCTGGGCAAACCTGTGCCAGGGCCTCCCCACCCTCCATGTAAAAAAATTTCTTCTCTACATTTAGTGTGAATCCACCTTCTTTCACTTAAAACCATCACCCCATGTCCTGTGGCAACAGGACCCGCTAAAAAGTCTGTCTCCAAGACTTGCACTAAGGAGCTGGAACTATTTCCAGTCCGTGGGTCACGGGATTGATCCCACATAGGACAGACCTGATGGTTTTGGTGGCCGTGGGCTTGGCCCAGCATCTCTGCATGTTTTATTTACTGAAGAGCAAACCCTTCTAGTGCCAGACTGAGCTCAGCCCTTCTCGAAGCTGAGCTGCTGATGGGCTTCCCTCGACCATGGCCCTGGTCCAGCCCTGCCCTGCTCCCTGCTCTGGGCTCCTGGCACCAGGATCCACATGACCAGCAGAAGCACTGAAATCCTGTGCCCCATTTTACTCATCTGAAACCTCTCTGTGAACACAGGCAGCTTGGGGAGCTACCAGCTCTGCTTTTAGGGATCATTTCCCAGCCCCTTGCCAAGGGATGCAGTTGCTGAACAAAGTGTTCATGTCCTGCTTTCTGAATGACCCAGCCTGAATTAATGCCTCCCTCCTTCATTGTTCCTATCAAGCGCTAATAAAAGGAATTGTCATTTTTAAAACAAGTAAGTTTTATTCCTTTTCCACAAGACATTGAAGACAGTGGCATTTCACTGCATGCACCTGCTCCTTCCCAGGAAAAGGGCAGTCTGGCAGCGTGCTGGGACACTGCTGGCACAGGGACCCTGCCCAGGGACAGGGGGCTGTGAAGAGGCTCCGCTCCCTCCCGGCAAGCCCGGCCCCACCTCTGCACCCGCGGAAGGCAAAGTGTGAACTCTGTGTTGACTTGGTGAAGTTTCCATTTCTCAATTAAAAGCAGCCCCACTTTGCAGCAGCAGTGATCCAAGCCTTTTCCCCCACTTTTCCCCATCCACAGCCGCACCTCCGTCCCTGATGAGCTTCACACTAATGAGCATCAGCCCAATTAAGCCACGGGCTGGGCCTGGAGTTGCATTGGGAGGAAGCAGCTGGACAGATCCTCATCTATAGCAGCGATTTGGTTAAAGAAACGATTCCTAATATTCAATAAATGGCAGTTTTAATTTCTTCTTCATACATGATCTTAAAATGAGATTTTAAATTTTTTTATTTATTCCATAAACAATATAACAAAACTCAGCAAGTTAACAATATGACGTTTTCACCATACAGAGTCAGTCACAAATATTTAAAACCTTTGCAACAAGAACAACAAAACCCAAAATATTACAAGAATAATTTACAAGAGGATCTATAAAACAGCAAAGCGCTCACAAATTTTCCAGTTTCCTTTACACAATATCACTACACTCTTTCACAACATTTCTTTTTATTACAAAATTCCCAACAAAAGTTTAATTTTTTTCTTTGTATTTTGGTTTTTAAAACCAGAAACTTTTAAGTATACATCCTTTTATTAACACCCGAAGGTGCAAAAAAAGGGAAACCTCACACATACAAACACTTCACAGCACTTTTCTAAGAAAAATATACACTTACAAAATATTTTACAAATTGGCACACTTAAAAATATACAAGATTTTGTAGGCGTCTTAGAGTGATCCTTAAGAATTATACTTCAATTGACTCTACAGAATATTTATAAAGCTTATTCTAAAAGAAAAAAGGCAAATCATTTCCAAACATGTTAAAATTGCAGTGTAAAATGTGGAACAGAAATGGATATGTTACATTCATAAAAAGGGCCATTTAATAGTTCTTAAATGCTCAAGGGGGGGATAAAAGTTTTCTTTAGCACCATAAAACAGGAGCAACTTCCTAACGAGGTGCCTCTAGTTCTATGGAAGGGAACTCAAGGAGCAGTACATTCACATCTCTGGAGGCAGCAGTCGAAGCGCCCGGCCGGCGCCGGGGGCAGCGGAACAGAGCAGCTCCTTGGATTTCTACCCTGCTTCCCACCGGGAGTAAGAGACAAAAGGAGTTTCACTGGTACCTTGGTTTTGTGTGTGTGTGGTTTAGTCTAGGTTTAAGTCTTCCCTTTGTGCTTTAGAAATGGACGTCTGTCTGTCTGTCTGTCTGTCTGTCTGTCTAGCTAGCGAAGGGTAGTGAAAAGACCAATTTTATTTCTCGTTTCCTTTTGCACCAAGTGTTTAAAGGCTCAGTAAACGTGTCTGGCAACCCAAGCATCCTGCGAGATGGAGGGAATCCTCCTGCTTCAGATCCCAATTCCCTTAGATGGCTGTTACTCCACTGTCATTAGTGTCACTTGTTTACCTGAGAAACAGATTTGAAAAGCCTTGCTTCTACCACAGACATTGTACTTGGTTTATTTTATATATATTTTTTCTTTTTTTTTTTTCTTTTTTTTTTTTGCATTATTTCACACGCTGAAGAGATAAAGAGGCACATTCTCCAATAGATGTCAGCGGTTTGAACCATGCAACCTCCACCGGACCCCCTGGGAGCTGCACAGGCAAAGTCCAACACACCAAGTCGAGAAAGTAAAGACCGAGGGCCTGATCCTGCACCAACCCAAGTCCACGCACCTGATCCTCTTCCCACTTACACTGACTTCAAGGGAGTTTTTCTTGGGACTTGACATCACTGGCTGGGAAGCACTTGGGGCACGGGAGCCTCTGGGAGTGAGCTCCCACCTAAGTGCTTTGCTATATTGGTAGCTTAGGGAAAGAACATGGTCCAGCAGGTAAAGGATGACAATGCTTAAAACATCTTTATTTTGGTTCGTGGCTTGTTCGGGCCAAAATGCCAAAAAAATTAACAGCAATCCTGATTTTTTAAAAGAGCAAACGGTGCAGCAATGGTTTCTCCAAGCAACCACCAGCCAGCCTTGGCTTCTCCTCTCCGAGCAGACCCAGCCTCAGCAGGACAGCACAGCGTGGCAAGGACAGCCCTGTGGCTGCCCCTGCCCTCCTCCTCCTCCTCCTCCTCCTCCCAAAACGCCTGGCTACCTCTGGTCCACCAAGTCATTATTCTCAAGACATTTTTCAAAAACATCCACCCTCCTATGCTTAAAACAAAGAAAAGCAAGATGTAAACCTGGTAAATTTATTTTGTAATAAAAATGCAGTAGATTTTTATTGGATCCCCATCACTGATATTTTTGTATTTACAAAACCTCTAAATGCAAGTGTCTCCAGCAAACTATGGCCGTGGGGTGGGCTGGCTCCTGCTGGGTTGTGGCAGGATTCCTTTCTGCAGGACATCTCTCCTATCCCTGTGCCACGGGAGACCCCTGCTCCTGTGGGAGAGTAGCGAGTGCCACCTTGCCCTGTGTAATTCTCCTCTCAGAGGGATTTTACGGCCTTTGGAAGTGGCCAGTCCCTGCTTTCTAACGCCAATGCCAATTCTAAGTCACCCAGACCGTGGTGACCCCACGGCTCAGCAGCACTGCTGGCACCATCCTCCCATCCCACACTGGAGTAGGAGTGAAACGAGATGAAGCAGAAAAGACATTTTAAGGGATGCTGCAGAATAAACAACTTTTGTGTGGCTTGGCTTCATCGCTCCCAAGAGCCAGGAGCCCAACGAGAAGATGCGAGAGGAGGATGGGAGTTGCACTGGGACTGGGCAAGAGGATAGGCTGAGGTGGGAGCCAGCACAAGCAGGTGCAGGGAGCCCCAGCGGGGTGGGTGGCGGGCAGGGATGGGTGGGACCCACATCCCAGTCCTCCCACGGCTGTGAGCAGTGCCACAGAAAACAAAAATGCAAATGGAGAACAAGAGCTTGTATGGTGAGGGATGAGGCAAAGGTGAGAAGTGAAAACCTTGAGGTAGTGATAGGCAGGTGGAGATGAATCCTAGGAAAGTAAAGTGCCAGCTCTTCAAGGAGTTAGTCAATAGGATCCCTGGGAAACTGCCCTCAGGGACGAGGGAGCAGAACAGAGCTGGCAGATCTTTCAGGATGCTTTTCATAGAGAGCAAGAGCTCTCAATCCCCAGGAGTAAGAAGTCAGGCAAGGAAGGCAAGAGATTGGCATGGCTGAGTCAGGACCTGCTGGTCAGGCTGAAGGGCAAGAGGAGATGCACAGGCAGCGGGAGTGGGGACAGGTATCCTGGGAAGAGTACTGGGATACTGTCAGGTTGTGTAGGGATGGGGTGAGGAAGGCCAAAATGCAGATGGAACTGAACTTGGCAGGAGACATAAAGAGTAACAAGAAGGGCTTCTCCAGGTGTGTCAGCATGAAAAGGAAGGGTCAAAGCAGGTGTGACACAATTGGCAGACTGGTAAGAACAGATGAGAAGGTTGAGGCAGCCTCTCTTTCCATCTCCCTTGAGTGGATGAATCACAGGACTCAACTAGGGACTGGAGGAGCAAAGTCCCTCCCACTGTAAGAAAAATCAAGTTTGTGACCACCTGAGGAACCTGAACATGCATAAATCTATGGAACCTGATGAGATGCGTCCCAGAGCCCAGAGGGAATTGGCTGATGTAGTTGCCAAGTCACTCTCCACGGTATCTGAAAAGTCCTGGCAGTCAGCTGAAGTCCTGAATGACTGGGAAAATTAAAACCCTGGCAGCTTCCCCTCTGTGCCTGGGAATACCATGGAACAGACCCTCCTAGAAACTCTGCTGGGGTTCATGTGGGACAGGGGGGTGACTCAGGGCAGCCAGCACAGTTTCACCAAGGGCAAGTCCTGCCTGGCCAACCCCATAGCCTTCTAGGATGGAGTGACTACATCCGTGGACAAGGGAAGGGCTACAGGTGTCATTTGTCTGGACTTCTGCAAAGCCCTTGACACAGTCCCCCACCACACCCTTCTTTCTAAACTGGAGAGAGATGGATTTGAAGGATGGACTGTTCAGCAGATGAGGAACTGGTTGGACAGTCACATCCAGAGGGTAGCAGTCAACAGCTCACTGTCCAGATGGACATCAGTGGCGAGTGCTGTCCCTCAGGGGTCCGTACTGGGACCAGCACTATGGAATACCTTCTCCAATGATGCAGACACTGGGATCAAGTCCCCTCAGCAGGTTTGCAGATGACAGTGGTGAGGTTGACACACCTGAGGGACAGAGTGACATCCACAGGGACATGGACGTGCTTGAGAAGTGAGCCCAGGGGAACCTCATAAGGTTCAACAAGGCCAAATGCGAGGTGCTGCACCTGGGATGGGGCAATCCCTGGGATCCACAGGCCGGGGAATGAAGGGATTGAGAACAGCCCTGCCGAGAAGGACTTGAGAAAGAAATTTTTTATGAGGGTGGTGAAACACTGTCACAGGTTGCCCACCCAGAGAGGTGGGCATCCCATGGTTTCCCATCCCTGGAAACATTCAGTCAGGTCAGACGGGGCTCTGACCAACTTGGTCTAGTAGAAGATGCCCCTGCTCATTGCAGGGGAGTTGGACCAGATGGCCTTCAAAGGTCCCTTCCAACCCAACTACTCTATGAAGATCAGAAAGGAGGAGGGTTGGCTCAAGGCAATTTTTGACTTTTGGGGTCAAGCAGCAGAGCAATGACCTTTTCAGACACAGGGAAGGGCCAGCGGCACACCATGAGGGACCCAGGCTCTTTAACATCTCCCCAGTCAGAGATTTTTGGAGGACATGGGATGACCGCCAAAGCTGTCAGCAACTGGAATGGTAGGACTAAAGGAGAGCAACAAGGCAGCTGGAATTTGTGATGAACACTGTTCTGAAACACCCAGCTGGGTATTCATGGATAAAACAGTTGGTATGTTTTATGCCTGATCTTCATGCCCTATTGCACATTCCTCAAATGCAACAAGTATTGCTATCCCATCCAGTACAAGGGGTTTTATTATGAGTCCCATATTCATAACATTAAGCATAAGGAGCACATAAGCAGGCCAGGTGAAATGTGCTTTCAAATGATGGTTCTGGGTCAGAAAGAAGGTCTGTGCCACATCCCAGCCCTGGGCCTGACCTGTCTCTGTAAGAGCAGCAGCCAGAACATCCAAAAGAAGGGAGCTGCCAGCCCCTCTCCTGCAGCACGTGGGGGGAGCTTGTAGTATCTGATGAGCCTATGAATAGAAAAGAGAGCTGCTGGGGAAGTGGGGAGAGCGTGGTGGCTGCAGGGATGCCCAGGGATGGAGCCCTACCACAGCTCTTGCCTCCAGAGTAAATCCTGAGCATCTTCTGGATCTCCCTCCTGGAGCCAGAGCTGGGGTGGGACGCTGCATCCCGCGGGGCACTGGGGACCACTCTCATCCAGAGCAACTCACTCTGGGCAACGCCAGCATTTATTCCATGAAAAAATGAACTTACAGGATGTTTTTTATAATTACTATTTTTTTTTTTCAGAGTTCGTCCTTTTATCTGTCAAATAGAACACAATGCAACTACCGAGCTGTTCTCTCTGGGATCGCAGAGCCGAGCTAAGCTGCACCTCAAGATCTGTAAGAGCTGAAAACATTACTCTAAACTAACACTCTGCATCTCCACTTTGATTTTAAGTGATCGCTCTGCTTTTCTGCTAAATTAACTTAAACCAAATCTGCTGCTTTGCCTGGCGCGTGGGTGGAAAAAAAACGACTTGGGAGGAAACCCGAGCCCAGTCCTGCCCTCTGTGTGACACCACATCTACAACTGTGGCCGTATCAGCAACGTGATCTGTCCACTGCTAGAAAGGCTCCTCTTCCTCACCGCCTGCTATTGTGTAATGTGTCCAAGCCTCCATCCCTCTGCTCCCAATCACTCCCAGGGCTCTTGCATATCAAGGTTTTTCATGAGAAATCAGCAGCAAAACGCACAGGCTCTCAGTTGCACAAGGAAAATAGATCTTTGTTGGGTTTGTTATTCTCGTGGAGGGCGAGGGTGTGGTGAGGAGGGTTACAAATAAGGCCTTTTGAGAATACATTTAGCATTCAATACTTAACGCTGTCTTAATAAAGTCCAGTCATGATCCGGCCCTGATCGGTGAGATCACAAATAGCTCCGTTGGTTGTATTTGTTTCATGAACTGAATAAAAGAAAAGGTTCAGAGTTGTATTTAAAATGAATGATTCTGCTTTTGAAAGTTCAAACTATATTGGCATCGCAAGGTTAGACATGGAGGAAACACCAAAGCTATGATGGGAGAGCGCTTCTGACAGGCTCTGCATTGAAAATGTTTTAAGAAACTACTCAAAGGAAAAGTAAATAGCACTCAATGTATGAAATGTATTAGTTCTGGTTTTATACCTATTTCAGAATTTATCCCAGGTTCTTATAAAATATATAAAACTGAGATACAAAGAATTAGCAATGTAACTTTGCATTTCAAATGATCTTCAGCTACAGGTTTTGCTTTAAGAAAACAGACACTTGAAAAGCAGCTGTTCTGTAGTCTCTAGATGCAGACACTTGAGTTCCTGGCAAACTTACCGTCAGTGGTTTTCTGAACTCCTCCACCATTGCAACTCTCTCCTATAATGAAACTCAACATTTCACCATTAAATTTTTCTGCTCGTGGTTTCAAAGAGAGGACGTTACCATTTCCCAGCATCGGTTTCAAAGTTCCTTTTTTTTTCTTTTTTTTTTCCCCCCTTTTTTTTTTTCCTTTTTCTCTTTTTTTTTTTTTTTTTTTCCCTTTATGAGCTTTAAACCACAGGGTGAATCCATGAAATGAGGTAAGTAAATTTGGCACACTTTTAGTCATGTCCATAAAACTTTTGGTAAGTTGTATCAGTGAACAATATCGTTTTCATCATGAGTTACAGGTGCTTTCGAAGGGGGGTGGTTAGTACTTAACAACTGGAATGTTTCTAGTAAAACCAAAAGGCATAGCTGCAGAAAACACTCACAACCCAATGTTGATAGAGAAGTAAAAATATATACAATACAGTCACTTGTTCATAGTTTGGCACAATTTTTTGTTGTTGTGGGTAATAGTGCATAAACTACTGTACAACAGTATGACTTTTAAAACAGTCTTTCATAGAGAATACCAGATTAGGTTTGCTTTCAAATAATAAAATTCCCACAATTTCAAACTCTTCATTTCAGCACTTACATTTCAACAGACCACAAGGCAGATTTCGAAAAGGAACCGATGGGGAAAAAAAAAGAAAAAACAACCGAAAAAAAAATGGTAAGAAAAGAACCAAACATCAACCGTCTTTCTAGAAAAGGGAGTCTCTTCTTCAAATACAGGAAAACCCAAAAATGCTGTTTCTGCTTTAAGAAGAATGGAGTCTGATTCCCTGCAGGAAAAAATCAAACATTTGATGCCATCTTAGTTAGCTCGTCTGGAGTCACCACGACGGAGCGAACGTGCTAAAGGCGGGCGGGTAGAGAAGATGCAGCTTTAGATGATGCAGGTTAGGAGACACAACAGCAGAGGGGGCCAGAAAGCACTCAAAAATTGCCACGTGAAGCTCAATTAGGAACGAGTTCTCATTTGCAAAGTAAATAAGTTTCGAGATCTTGGCTTTTGGATGCAGAACCTCTTTTTTTTTTTTTTGTGGTTTATTTTTTACAAAATGTTCCAAAAAAAAAAAAAAAGTCTTTCCTCGTCAAAATCATTAAAAAGAGCGTGTAATCATGGTTTGTTTTTTTTTAGTTTTTGTTTTTGTTTTTCCCCCAATAAATAAGTAATTAAAAACTGAAGAAGCCAAACAGCAGAAAAGAGTAGCCTTGTTAGTTTTTTTAACCCCAGCCAAGCCAGAAAATTGGTCATTCTTTTAGGTAGCTTGCAAGTCATAAGTATTTTCATGCATTTAAAAATAATAATTAAAAAAACCAAACAAACAAAAAAAGAAACCAACCCCAAAACCAAAACCAACCAAAACTGTAAAAGGGGAATGTCTTTTTTTTTTTTTTTTTTTTTTTTTCATGCAAACTTTTGCTTTCAGGAAGGAAAAACTGAGGAACAGCGGGCCTAGCAGGTGGGAGGGAGGTTAGGGGCATTCCAGCCAGTTTGGTGCAGCATTACCTCAGTTTCTCAAAAGCAGCTGTCACGGGTGGGTCCTTGTGGGGCTGTTCACGGTCCGTCCGCTTGATTTTACAGTTCTCATCCCTCAGCGATTTCGAACTGGATTTATGACGGTAGAGTTTTTTATGGGTAGGTCCATTATTGCCTAAAGTGCTCAGGTTACTATAGTTTTTATCAAAAAAGGGAGCATGAATGTCCGTGGTGAACCCGGTGGAGCAGTTGGGGTGACCGGGGTCGCAGGTCACGGCTTTGTTGTTTTTGCTTGAGCCCTTGTTGTTTGACTTGTGGTTCTTCGCCGCCCCCGGTGAGCCACCGTTCGCCTTCTTCTTCGACTCTTGGGACGTCCCTGCCAAAATTTTAAGAGTTTTCAGTTTCAGGCTGTTGGACTCCGGTGACCGGAATATGTCTGGAACGCTGTTGTGGCCGACGGGCCCCCACAAGGGCTCGATGGAGGCCATCATAAACCTCTGGACATCGGCCATTCCCGACGCGATGTTGGACAGGATGTTGGAAGGCTCCTCGAACTCCCTCTGGTCATCGTCCAGGAGGCTGGTGGCATTGCCCAGGCTGGCTTCCGACCAGCCCGTGCCCCCCTCTTTTCCCAGCGCCCACTCTCCGGAGAGCCCGTTGTGCTTGCCCAGCTTCACCCCGGCCGGGCCGCAGTGCTGAGTGCCCTCAGTCACGCCCTTGGTGGCCGTGGCCACGGTGCCCAGCTGAGTGACCGCCCTGCCACCAACAGCCGGAGCCTTCTCGCTGTTCACTCCCGCTGCGTTTTTCCCTTTCCTGGTGGATTTGGGTGCCTGCCTGGAGTTTTTCCCTTGCGGCTTATCGGTTCCTTTGTTGGTTTTGGGCGATTTTTTCCGGGTGGCTTTCTGGGAAGAGCTTTGGTTTGTACCCACATTCTTGCTGGATGAACTTTTCCTCTTCGATTTTGACACTTTGCTATTGGTGCTAATTTGACCAGATGGCTCATTAAATGTTGACAAGCATGGACTCTTTTCGAGAAGGCTGACAGAATCTTCATCGTTGAACATATGGAACTGGAACTGGTGATTATTTAAAGCAAACCCATTATCTGCCTGATCCTCGGTCTGCAGGACCCCACAGTTCCACTTGACCTTCTCGGAGCTGTTGAGGGTGGCCTGGGGACTCTCCTGAAAGCCCTTCAGGGTGCCCAGAGGCTTGGCATCAGAGCCAGCTATCTGCGGGGACAGGTTGGGAGTGTCTGGAGGGGACATCTCCGAAAGCGACGACTGGCGGAACCTATCAGGCGTGAAGTTGGAAATGTCTAAAAGGTCCGTGGACTCCTTCAAAGGGGTGATTTCATCTATGCTCTGCTGGATCACTAGCTTGGGACTGCAGTGGGCCAAGAAATCATCATTAATATCATCCTCGCCGTCCTTTTCACAAGACTTTAAACTTAAAGAACTGTAATTGCTAGAACTAACTGACAATGAACCCACTGAATCAAAACTAATGAGCCTGCCATCATCCGTACTGAGTGTACCTCGTTGGAAATGAAAGCGCCCCTCTCCATTATTGAAATGACATGACTGATAAGAATCATCAGACTGCACTTGTTGGCTATCCGGCATGTAATTTTTTTGGTATAGCAATTTGCCGCTATTCAGATTGACTTGAGTGTATCCAGAGGCGGGGAGGCCGTCCGTGCCCGGGGCAAACTCGCTCGGCATTCCGGCCGCCTCCGGCATGTCCCCGGGGAAGTCCTGGCGCTCGCTGCCCTTGCTGGCCGGCCACATGCTGCCGAAGCCGCCCTGCTCCATCTCCAAGTGGCCGGGCGACTGCTGCAGCTCCGACTCGGAGGGCGGGGAGAGCACGCAGCTCTGCGCCGGCTGCAGGGACGGGAAGGGCTTCTCCGGCGGGACGATGCTGGGGAGCGGGTGCTGCTGCTGCTCGGAGGGGTGCTGGGCAAAGTACGGGATACCGGTGTTGCTTGACAGATCCGAAGCATCTAACAACGTCTGCAGATACCCTCCGGGGATCAGGGGTACATTGGTGGTGATATTAGCAGATGGCAGAGGCTTGTCTGAAGAGGAGGTGGATGGTAGGAAAGGAGAATTTTTAGCAACCTTATCCTCGTGGCACTCTGGGAGATGGGAGCTGTCTGAAGCACAGGGACTGTTTTCGTCCTTCAGACGCGCTGCAGAGTCCTGGTTTTCCAGTGCTGGGGAGTCCTCTGCCGTACTGGTGGCAGCTTTGATCTTCTTGCACTTCAACCTGGCTTCACTTTTGAATTTGATTCTGCGGAGCACTTTCCGCTCCGTCCCCTTGTGCTCCCGCTCCTGCGGTTTGCATTTCACGGCGATGCCCGCGATGTCGTGGACGTGTAATCCGTTGGCACAGCTGGGGGTGGCGATGGCTAACGCCGGCAGCCCTTTCAGGCCCACGTCCTCCTTACTGCTGCAAGGCTGCTTGTGATCAGAAGAGCAAGAGCCCAGCTTGTTCACTGATTGCTCGATGGCTTTAATTCTTTGAATCCGGTGCCTGTTTGCTAGCTTGCATTTTCGCTTCCGTGGGTGAGGGAGGAACGAAGCATCTGAGCCGTTAAGATAGAAATTCTGCTTGTGGTAGAGAGACGATCTGAGCAAATCCAGCCGGCTCTGCTGCCTCTCCTGCCAGAAGCCCTTCAGTGGGGCCAGCTTCTTGTATTTGCTGAGCAGCTCCTCGTTCAGAGTAACAGTTGTCTCGTTGGCATCCACTTTGCTGAGCTTCACCAGCATATGCTTCTCCCCTTTAAACCTGTTAATGATGATGTACTTGATGATCACGGGGGGCTCCTTGCGAGAGACTTTTCGCCGTTTCTTGGGGCACCATTCGTCGTCGTCCTCCTCCTTGGGCCCGTCCGGGAGCCACTCCTTCTTGTCCAGGATCTTCTCGTTCTCGATGGAGTCCACATCGTACAGGTAGTCGTCGCTGTATCGCACTTTCCTCTTCGCCCGCAACCCGTAGTTCTGCTGGATGAAGGAGCCGGAGTGGTCCCGGGCCAGGTACCGGCTGCAGTCCTTGATATCCCGCAGCACGTCGTAGGAGGACTCCGTGCAAGTGCTGTCGTCGCTGAACTCCCCGGAGTCCTCCGTGGAATTCACTGAGTCCAAGAAGTGGCTCCTCTTGGAGCCCACGTACTGCACCATCTCTGTGCTGTTGCAAGATTTATTTAAGGCAGCTTTCTCCTCCTCCTCACCGTCCTCTTCCTCGCCATCCTCCTCCTCCTCCCCCCAGATGATGCCTTCCTCAGATTTGAATTGAGAAGGGTCGGTGGCACCGCTGGGCCCCCTTTTCAGGGTGCTCCTGCTGTCCCTTTTGGTGCAGTTGCTGAACACACTGGGGAAGAAGTTGAACTGGGCGTCCTCTTGTAGGGTGGTGGTCTTCTCCCGCACATTGTCCTGGAAAGATTCGTATCTAATCTTTAGGGAGCAGACATCACTTCCCAAGGTGGAATCGTCATCATCGAACATGTAATTATCCACGTCTTCCTCAGAAAACAGATTTACAGAAAGCTCATTTTTGGAGCAGAGGTCAAGCAGCTCAATTTTACTTTCACTAATGAAAGATTCAAAATAGCCCCATTCCTGGTTGGGATTTGTTAGTAAAGGTTCCTCACCATTGCACTTGTCTAATAGTAATCCCTCGTAATAATTTTTCTGAGTGGGGTCCTCTGAATCACTGTCAGATTTTTCTGCATCTCTTTTGTCCGCTGCCCTCGATTTATGCATAGGGAAGCTTAAAAGCTGGTCTGAAAGCAGTTGATCCCCATATCTCATGGTTTCTCCTGTGCTCATGCAGTGAATCCCTATATCAGAGACCGAACAGGTATCATAATCCCTATTTATATCCCCCACTTTCAAGCTTATTCCCGGCTCCGCATCAATGCCGTCCTTGGATTCAATAAAGCAGCCCAGACAGGTCCGGCTCGGCTGCATCAGGCAGTCTCCCGTCAGCGCCGACATCCCCCCGGGCTCCATCATGGTGAAAGGAGCCTTCTCGCAGTCGCCTGGCAGCGACCAGGAGCTCATGCCCTTGGTCACGCAGGACGTGAGGGAGATGGCGTGGGCGGAGGAGTCGTCCGAGGCGTGCTCGGGGACATCCGTGAGGCGCAGCGGCGACGGGGGGCTCAGCAGGCAGGGCTTCTTGGCCGTGGCGGCGCGGTGGCACGCGGGGCTCTCCTTGGGAGCCGCGCTCAGCGCCGGGAACGGCACCGCGGCCTCGGCGGCGCTGCAGGGCCTCTCATCGCCGTCCAGGGCGTGCGACTCTGCAGGGAACAGGGAAAGGGAGCGAGGAAAGGAACAAAAAGAGACAGGGGTTACCACCCTTGTAGGTCTCCTCAGGCTCGCCACCCCGCTCCCCTTCTCCCAGGGCTTGGTGGTGACTTTTCCCAACTGCTCCTTTGGGAAGCCCTTCCCAGCAATCCTTCCCTCCTGGATCGCATTAACGTGGTGATGTGTGTGGAAGGCAGAGGTAAACATGCTGCTCCCTGCAGCCAGCTGGAAGAGGTACGAGAGTACGTTTAAAACACACAACCCATCCGCTCTTCCCTCCTCATATCCATACGGTTACCTGGAAACTGCCTCTCAAACCTCACAATGTTATTAAAAAAACAAAACAAGCCTAATAAAAATGTTCTCATTAACATTGAAAAAATTAACGGAAAAATAAGATTCTTAAAGAAACAAAGCACCCCCCCCTGCGGGGTCTGAGCTTGCACACACCTGAGCTGCTTTACTGCTCCGGAGTCAGGAAGTGATGGCTGATTTTAAAAACCCAGCGGTCTTTTTGTCACTGTCCACGCCAAGGGAAGGCAGAAGATAACACAGAGTTTAAAGCAATTATTGTTAGAATTATTGTGGGGTTTGCCATTCTTCCCTAATCGCTAAAAATGCCTTTTTAGTCATGTAAGGATTTTTTAACCTAAGGATTTTTTTAGTTTTACCTCGTTGCGCTTCTTTTATGGCAGAATAAAGTTATGAATGTACTTTTATCTGACTCCTGGCTCAACAGACGATATGACCCTTGAAATTTAAATACGATGTCTTTTCATCCATGAACACGCTCTGATATCTCTGTATTAAAAAAAAATATATTCCAATGAGTGCATTCATCCCAGCCAGAGAGCTCTGCCAACTCGGAGCCCGGTGCTTTTGTCATGGCTCAGGTCTTTCTTTTTTGGTGGCTCCACTGAAGGCAGAGGGGCGAGAGCCAAAGCTTTCCAAGAAGGGACAAGTGCTCTAAACCACAACTGGAACACCAGGCTGTGGCATTAAATGGGGCATGCAAAGGGATTTATTTGGCTGCTGCGACCCTCCACGAGTGCTCTTATTCCGAACTGATAGAGGAAAGTGAGTGGCCTGCATCCTTGGCAGCCTGGGAAGGGGAGGTTTGTGCTGGCACAGGTACCACTGGCACGCTGGAAAACCCCCCAGGGCTGCCACCAGGCAGGTGAGCAGGATGGAAAGGAACAGGATGCTGTGGAAGGAGTGGGATGCCTGCCTGTGCCAAGCAGGAGGTCAAAACCCCCCTAATTTCATCCCAAACACTCCCATCAGCTTTGTGCTACAGGGGCCTCAGGGATGGAGCCATCAGTGAAGTCTGAACAAAGCACAAACTGCAGTTGGAGCCTCGCAGCGCTCCCAGGATTTCAAACCTTTTCCCAAAGACTCCCTCACTCCTACCTGAAGTGCAGAGCAATGCCTGTCAGCATCTTCAACATGCATGACTTGGAAAAGACCAGACTGGCTTGCTTGAAAAGGGTTAAAAAAAGGAAATAAATAAAAAAGCTGATTTTTGAGTCCCTCCCACCAGTCTTCAGATCAGAAATGCAGAGGTGGTATCTTTTTCCTTAAGCACCAAAACAAATTAACCAGTGCAGTTCCACTTCAGAAGTAAAATAAAATAAAAATCAGCTTGGAGCTGACAGGAAGCATGGAAAATTTGAGGATAAAAGAAGAATGTCTGTGAATGCTGTAAGACTCAAAGAAGGGGGAGGCAGAAAGCTGAAATTCAATCTCAAAAGCTGCATTCAATAGGCAAAGCTGCTATTATATAAAACAAACTGTCTCTGGGCGTTTCTTTAGGTTTGTACTTGTGTGAGTGAACTTAACTCTTGTGAAATACAAATGCCAAAACCTGATTTTCTGGGGCTCTGTATCAGCCTAAAATCAGGCCTGTGTTCAACTGATGCTCCAAGGGAATACAGTTCACACAGAAAATGCTGGAGAAGCAAAACCGCTTTTCCCAGTTTCACTCAGCATCCACCCAACAGCACATGGGCAAGGGGAGGTGGCAGCTCCAGAGCTTTGTGCTGCCTCCTGGCCTTGGATTCAGCAGCAATTCCCACACACCAGTGTTCAAACTGAAAGTTTAAACTGACAGAGGGGAGGCTGAGATGGGATATGGGGAAGGAATTCTTGGCTCTGAGGGTGGGCAGGCCCTGGCACAGGGTGCCCAGAGAAGCTGTGGCTGCCCCTGGATCCCTGGAAGTGTCCAAGGTTGGATGGAGCTTGGAGCAACCTGGGATAATGGAAGGTGTCCCTGCCCATGGCAGAGGAGGGAACTGGAGGGCTTTAGGGTCTTTTCTACCATAAACCACTCTATAATGTTTTATCCAATTAAAGCACTTTTTAAGCCCTGTTTAATTGAATTCCATGGAAGTGGTAAGAGGTTCTAAAGATCCCCCTCCTTACTGATCAGGATGACAGCACTGATGCTGCTGTCCACTGGAGCAGACAAGGGGACCATGGCTACAAAATCCCCTTGCAGCTCCAGCAGCTGCAGCTTCACCCTGGAGTCAGGAAGGAGATGTGCTGACAGGACAGATACCTCCCAAATTACATCCCAGGAGCGAGTGTGAGCGTGTGCCTCACCTGCCACCAGCACGAGCTGCGGGGTCCTCATGGGCACCCACGTGGCTGGAGTTGCTCCAAGGTTTTGGTAAAGAACAAGAACATTTGTCTCTACCACCCTGTTTAGATCTGAATGCGTCAGAGGACCAAGTCCTTGATATCTAACAGGATCAAATTTATATATAAATAAAATATATCTATCTGTCTGAAGATTTATGGGCCAATACAAACTGTAAAAAGCCATGAAATGAAACATAAAACACATTGAAGAATGAAAGCATCAGGCTCTGCCTCCCTCTGCATTTACTGTGGCCAGAGACTACAGTCCAAATGACCTCCGAAAAGGCTCAGAGGCTTATTTATTTCCATCAGGGTTCCAGACAGCTGAGCACTGTTACTCCTAATTAGTTATTCTGAAAGCAAGTATGGAATCAATGAAACAGATACAGGCAAAGTTGGGCATTTTGGGATGCTACTGGAAGGGGCTGATCCTTCCCCACCCACATTGGTGGCAGCTGGAATGACCTGGTGGCCCCCAGGAGCACGACCTGTCTGCACAGAAAAGGGATTACAGGACAGGGAATCCCATGTGCTGGGTGATGGGACACAGGCAAGAACAAGCTCACAAATCCAACCTTCCCTTCCCACCAATCCTGATTTCTCTCTCCTACCCAATTTCTCATTTTCTCCCAGTTTGTAGGGACTAAGTATCCTTCAGCCAAATTTTGCTAACATTGGCTAATGGGATCATAATGCTGAGAGAGGGAAAGATTCCCATCAGACAGAGGGGGCTACAAAGTCCTGGATGACTTTTTTTTCCCCAAGAAACCAATCTAAAATCTCTAATTCGAACTGCACGTGCACATAAACATTCCCAGCCATGCCCAAGCACAGGCAAAAGAAGTCCTTGTTAAGGCCTTAAAAGGTGTAGATTTATGGCTGGAGTGATTCCTGTGCAGAAAACACCCATTTACTCCCCTGCTCCACACTGCAGAGATACCCAAAAACTGCTAGTATTAAATGCACAAAAGGAATTAGGAAAATAAGTTGGCTTCCAAGTTGTCACTGCTCCCTCATGTACCATAATTAAGTTCCTTACCATTTTCTTTCACCCCATTAATCAGGATAGTTTCTTGGTCTTCTGAGGCACAATCCTGCTCTTGTTGGTCATCCATCAATTTAACCTCTTTCTGCTCACTCCATGCCCCACTGCATCTGGCCAACCTGCACATTTCCAGAAACACAACCACAGTCAGTGCAATCCCCAGGATCAGCTCAAGGAACCGTGAATAAAAAATAACAACAATAAAACACCCCCGCACCGCCTCACACGCTGCCTGCACCCTCCCTAAGAGGACAAATCCAATTTATTTAGGCTTTCAGCTTGTCACTTTTCCACTCCAAAAGCCAAGTCCCATGTATTTTCAGCAAGGTGAAAATGTTGCGTATCAGCATTTCCTTCCCCAAAGTCCTGCTCTGGCAGGTGGAGAGGTGCTCAGCACCTCTGCAGGACCCTCCACATCTCCCAAAATTGCCATGCAAAGGCAGGTTACTCATGTCCAGCCAGGAAAGCCCACCCATCTCCAGATGGATCAGTGGAGAGATGAAGGAGAGGATTCATCCCAGTTCATCAACAGCAACTCTATTATGGAGCTGGAAAAAAGCAGGGATACTGGAGTGACAGCTGCTCACCCTCACTATCAGCTACTGCCCTTCCAAGCAGTGGCAGGTACGAAAAACTTCCCAAAAAAGCAGGTTTTTGTGGAAAAGTATCTCTAGTCCCACTGTTCACCACAAGAGCTCCATCCTGGGAAGCCTCATTCCCCAGAGCCCTACGACTGCCCACTCTGTCCCCACTGGGTGAAGCTTCACCTCCAGTGAACCATGAGTGGTCCAGGCTGACTGGGCTTGGTGAGGCCTCACCAGAGCAACGAACCTGAGACCAGGATCCAGCCCAGATCTTCTCCCTCCCTCCACTGAGGTCCCCTCACCCTTCAAAGCCACCAGGGGCCTACGGAGAGGGAGTAGGAGCAACGGAGTGATGTGGCTGAAACCTGGGCATGGCTGGCACTGGAGAACCCTCATCAGTGCTCCTGATTGACAGAATTTCACTTCTTTGACTGCAAATTCAAGTCAAAATCTATTTTATGCCCTTCTGGCAACTCGAACTCAATTTTTTCTCTCTCACAGAACAGGTACTAGATTGCAGCATTGGTTTAGGTGTTTTTCTGGGTTTGGGGGCTTTTTGTTTGGCTTTTTATTTTTCACATCAACATTTGTCAAGTGTCTGTTGTTCCCACAGTACTCATTGCCCTGGGGTTCAGCAGCCAAACTTCATTCATATTCAGATTTGCAGTGGAGTCCTCTTAATTAACGTGAAATCTTTACAACCGCCTTAGTAAGTGAAACCTTCACCCAACTTAAAGATGTTGTGACACCGAGAGGAAGATAAGAATAACAAGCATCAGTAACTCCATTCCTTTGCATATTTAGAGGAATATTTAACTAACCCCACGAGTTTTTCTGTGATGCAAATCCCCATCTCAAAGCTCTCCAACGCCAGCTGGTTTGCTGTGGTAAGACCCCTCTCCTGCCAGCACCCTCCCCACACCCTGAGCTCCCTCCGTGGCCTTTCATCACTGACATGTTGGAGCAGGAGAGACTCCAAAAGCCAGAGCAGAGATCAGAGTTATTTTTCCATGAAGGAGATTAATGTCTGAGTGTAGAAGCTGCTCTGTGTCTGCCAGTGACAGGCTGCAGCTTTGTGCCTCCTTGATAATATCTCCTGCCTGTTACATGTGCCTTAATTAATAGAAATATTAATAAATTAAGTTTTTAGAATATCCATTAATGAAAATATTAATAAAATATCTGCAGCCTCGGGAGAACCAGAGGGGTCTCAGGAGACCAGAGAGGCACCACTGGCTCCACACACTGGGCTGCTGGGGAGGGGCTGAGGTGTCACAGAATGGTTTGGGTAGGAAGGACCTTAAAGCTCATCTCATTCCACTCCTTGCCACAGGCAGGGACACCTCCCACTGTCCCAGGCTGCTCCAAGCCCCAATGTCCAGCCTGGCCTTGGGCACTGCCAGGGATCCAGGGGCAGCCCCAGCTGCTCTGGGCACCCTGTGCCAGGGCCTGCCCACCCTCCCAGGGAACAATTCCTTCCCAATATCGCATCCATCCCTGCCCTCTGGCACTGGGAAGCCAGTGCCCCTTGTCCTGCCACTCCAGACCTCTTTCCAAAGTCCCTCTCCAGCTTATTTGGAGCCCCTTTAGGCCCTGGAAAGGGCTCCAAAGTCTCCCTGGAGCCATGCAATTAAAAGGGGAAAGGCCCTGCCAGGAGAACAGCCTCAGTCCCTGAAAGGACTTGGAGTATGATCATCCTTTAAGTATTTAATTAGTTTTATATTCACAGGAGAATCATGGCAGCATTTCAAGGTATCCAAGTACGTTATGTCCCCAAACAGGGACACTATGGAAATTTTCCTCCCTGTTCAATGTTTAACCCCCAGGATGCAGGGTTCTGTGGGAAGGTTCATCCTGCAAGTCAAGTCTCTGTTTATGGGTGTGATGAGCTGAGACCTGCAGCTCTGAGCTCAGGAGCACCAGGAGCATCTTTGCTGACCCAAATTTCCTTGGATGTCCTGGTGGACAGGGATTTGGTGTAAAATGCCACAGGTGGCCTGTTTTCACCCCAGAACATCATCACACCGTGTTCCAGTAATGGCCTGCAATGAGTAAAACACCAGACAAAAGCAGGAACAGCAATTCCCCAATACTGTAAATTTGTCACTTCCAGCACAAGAAACATCTCCAGGGAGGAAACAACAACGAGCTCCCCAAGGAAGAGCCCAAGTATCTCAAAGGATAGGATGGTGCCAGCCAAGTCCTGCTGGGATTTCCAACGGGGGAGGAAGGAGCAGGATCCCACCCGTGGGCTCCATGTGTCTGCCTGCTCATGTCAGTGGTTTGACTGGTTTGCAAACAGGTCCATGAGGAAGGAGTCTGTCTTTCCTTAATTCTGATGGATACTCAAAGGCCAACCTTCATGGAGAGAGCAGGGAACAGACAGGGGGGCAAGCAACAGGCACGCTGGCAGCCAAGCAAACAGGCACAAAGGGAGAGTTTATAGACCCTTAATCTCGTAGTATTATGATTTTTTGGGATGTGTGTGCACAGGGGGGAGGGAAGCACACAAGGGATGCTGCCAGTGGATGAGATCTAAAGGCTGGAGGAGACAATGAAGACAATGAAATGCAACAACAAAGGGGATGTGCTTGGGCACAACTCTTTTCCTCGACTGCAGTGACCCAGAGAGCAGAGCTGAGCTCCAGAAACCAGCTGCAAGGAACTGAGGAGGGTCCAGATGGGGCATCCTCCTGTAGGGCCAGACAGAGGTGAAGTACAAATAGGACAGACAATCCAGGTTTGCTGAGAGCTGCTGAACATTGGGACCTTTGGGACCAGTGTGACCAGGAAAGGTGAGACCCTAAAAGGGACAGGGAGAAACAGCAGCAACTGGGAAAGAAAAGCTGACAACGGGGCTGGATGTGATGCAGAACAGGAAGAAACAGAAGGCTGGGGATAACGAAGAGAAGGAGTGTCCCAGGGAAGAAAAACTAAACCAGGAGAGGTCTGGGGGATAAAGGCAGTGGGCAGAGAATACACTGGGTAGCAGGAGAACACAGAACACATCTGCAGACCGAAGTATAAAAAGGAGAGAATATAGATTTCAGTGGTGTCAGGCCATTGAGGAGAGGCACAGCTGGGGTGACGCTGTTATGAAGAGCTGGCAGGAGGAAAATCAGGCACCAGCTTGAAGTTTATGAACTTGACTGGAGCCAGAGTGGATGGAGGAAGAGGATGGCGGGGGGAAGGCGACGGGCAAAGACGAGGGGTCGGATGAACTCCAGGTCTCTGGAGGAGGAGGACGGGAGCACAACGGGGCTGGCTGTGCTTCAAGGACATGTTCAGTCGCAGGGAAGAATTCAGAAGGGCTTCTGCTGATTGCACCATGGACTTCAGGGCATCAGCCTGCTAAGATCACAGCTGGCACCACAGAAAGTCACTGGCTAAGCAAGGAGGTGGAGAGGGGAAGAAGCCACAGAAAGCAAGCAGTGGAGCTGAACAAGAATCCAACTAGTTTTAAGCACAAGATGGACAAATTAATGGACAGAAGGACAGGGTGCAGAGCTGTGGTAGCAATACACAGGGCTCAGTGACCTGGAGAAATCCCTTTCAGCCCTATGACTCAGGTCAGGTGAAAGACTGCAAGTGCCTCTAAAAACCCTCAGCATCACAGCTGAGGAAATTCCCCATTCCTCACGATTCCTGTCAATTTTCCCATTTCTAGTGGTAATGGGACTGTACAAAACCTGTTAGTGACCAGCCCACGTGCACACATCTGGGAGAACACAAACACAGCATCACAATGGACCCTCTGCCACAAACCTCCTGCTGCCTTCATGCAGGTCCTTCAGCCCAGGGGGCCAAGAAACCCAAAGGATGTTTTTGTTCTCTTTTAAAAAACCTCCTGAGACACTCGAGAAGTTTTATGGGTGTTGGTGTTACTGGAATGGAGGCAAACGTGCCTGGAAAATGATGTCCCAGGTGAGGCCCCACCAGCTCCCTCTGCTCCCAACACAGAGCAAGATCCTGGGGGAATGTCCCTTCAGCAGTCCCTTGGAGTAAAACCAGATTATTTCTTGTTCTACAAATTCCTAGAATCACAGAATCCCAGAATGATCAAGGTTGGAAGGAACCCTTGAACAGAGAAGGAAACACCTGAATTGCAAAGCTAAAAACCCTGGACACGTTCCCTCATCCACCTCCATTCACATAAATGATGGACTTGATGTTCACTTAAACCCACCCAAACGTTTGGATTTAAGCATGATCCTATTAACACTAATTTTACAAAGACAAAAGGGGAAATGCCACCCTTTTATGCAACCAAAACAATGCATCTGCTGCATGGCTGCCCTCTACAAAGAGAGCAACAAATTGCTTTGCTTCTCTGTCAGCCAGAAAATGCCCATTTCCCCCCAGACTGGTGCAGTTTTTCTGAGTGGATGTTTACAAAGTGCACAGGTGCCGTGGGGAGATGACATCTCCTTCAGCCTCCCCAGCTCCACAGATGCCAACCCAAGGAGAAACTGTGCCAAGGGACCTGCTGGAGAGGTTTCCTCCCCCTGAGGACTCCCTGCAGACCCTTCCTTGAGAAGCAGCAGTGATTTGGCTCGTGGCATTTTCCAGCAGAATCAGGGATGGTCACAGTGATGCCCTGGATGCCACTTACAGGGGATAAAGCAAACGAGCTGGCCATGATTGCCACAGAATCCAGTGCTTGGCCACTTAAATCTGTGTATCTCTATATCTCTATAAATACAGAGATTTACCACTGCTGGTTAAACATCACCTCATTTTTATTTCCTGGGCACCACCATTACACCACAGAGCTCAATACTCTCCTCCCAGGCAGAGGAGGGGAAAAAAATCTACCAGGTAAAAATAAAAAACCAGCCCAGGAACCTGACTGAAAGCCCAGCTGCACACGTGGGAATTCTGTGAGGTGGACAAGATTCTGAGCTGGTGGTGGCTGCTCTGGAATTAAAGTTGCAAGAGTGTTTCAGCTTCAAGCTGAATTAACAAAAGGTCACTCACACCCAGACAAAACACAATGTGCCAGCTCCTATTTACACACAGCTTCCACATCCTGAGTGTTGTAGCTCATGAGGGTAGAGGGAGAGGGAGTATCCAAAGTGAAGGAGAATCTTTTTATGGAGAAGTGGGGGAAGAAAGCGAAGAAGAAGGAGCTGTGGCTTTTTTTCCTGCAGAATTGTGAATAAGTGCAGGTGTTCTATATAGGCAGTTGTATCTTTCAAAAAAAAGAGCTTTAGAGAAATTAATTACATGTCAGAGCCTCTGACAGGTCTTTTAAGAATTGTGATACTTTTGAATGAAAACATTATATACTTAAAAAGAAATACCATGTAAATGTCTCCGAGATATTTACAGTCAGTGGAGTAACAGTAGGAGAGGATTCAGCTCTCCCCGTGGATGGGGGATGCTGAGCACACCATGCTCCTCCCAGCCGAGTCTCCTGCCCCTGCAGGACTTCAGCAACTGCTGCAGCAGCTCAGAGCCGAGTTCAGGGCCAGGAATTGGCTGGGAACAGAACCCAGGCCCTCCCCAAAATGCTGAGCCACCTCTCTCTCCCCTCCAGGCTCCATCCCCAAGCACCCAGCTCCCCTCGGCAGCAAGGACATCACACACACCCCTCCTCCTGTGCTGGCATGGGCAGCTGGACCTCTGCAGAGGACAAGAGCCAGGTGGTTTTCTGCTTGGTTGGTTTTTTCTTGGGTTCTTTTCCCCCATTTTTTTTCCCTTTAGTCCCACAGGACAGAACTTCCCATGGAGAAATTGTGGTGAGGCAGCATCAGCAGCCACAGCAATGCCAGGCCGGTCATTCCCTGACCTGAAGGATGCTGTTTTCCTACCAGATTCTGAAATTCCCTGATCCTTTTTATTCCAGGGATTCCATCTGATCCTTGTCTTTCCACTGTAATTTCATAACTAGTGGATGAAGTGCTCAAAATTGTCACTTGCCAGCAATGTTAGTATTTCACTACTAACAGCACCTCTCTGAGCAAAGCTCTGTTTCCCTCCATTTACATTTCTACCTAGGCCAAGGGTGTCTGAATTTTGCCCGTGATAAGGAAAAAATTCAGAATCCCCAAGGTTTCCAGAACTGACAGGGTCAGAAAGGTGAAGTTCCTAAGGAAAGGAACAGGGTGAAACCATCCTCCCACTCTGCTCCACTCCACGAAAGGGATGTTGGACTTGAGGGTTCTGCTTTCAAAGCTATTTTCCCAGGAAAATCTCACAAGGAAATTGCATCTCCCAGCAGTTCCCTGGGCTTTTCCTATCAATGATGGTGAGTATATGGGAGAAAAGGCCAAGTGAAGGAGAAACAGGAAACAAAGAAACAAAGAAGGGTTTTGAGTCAATGCCAGCAGTGAGACATCTAAAACCCTACAAGAAGGCAAGGCCTGATAGAGCCAATGTTAGCTGAGAATAGATTCAGGTATAAATACAGATAAAAGCCTCCAATTAGGAATAAATCTGGGGGGGAAATAAAGTTGATTTAAAAAAAAGGAGCTTGCAGAGGAAATGGAGACCACAAAAACCATGAAAAGAGGAAACAATTTCCAAACTGGTGTGTTCCCAGAAGGTGTAAAGGATGGATGAGTTGTTAATATTCATAGCAACCCTCCACTTTTCCCCAGCTGAAAGCAGATGCAACAATTACTGCAGAGCCCAAGCCTCAACTCCAGCAGACCCCCAGATATGATATTAAGAACAGGTTATTTAAAGCCAGCTCTGAAATAAATGACAGTTTCTGACCTTACTCTGGGAGGACATAAGGTGTGAGTGTTTCAAGACCTGTCACAAACAACTTTAAGGCAAAAGGAAGGAAGTGAACAAAATTACAGCCTTCCTGACAAAGCACACGTTAAATACCAAAGGAGCTTTCTCTGTAAATGTATTCTCAGACATCAAGAGCAGCAGCGTATCACAAAGGGAAAAAGGTGGCAATTAAAATCCTGGAGGAGCTGAAACGCATGAGGGAACGTCTGAAATGCAGAGGGTTTCAGCATAATACTGTCCTGGGTTAGAGAAGGGAGAGCTGCCAAACCCGAGAGAGGAGAGCTCCAAAATGCAGAGCAAGAAAGGGAAGAGTCAGGGAAGAACCACTGGAGAGAAGGGGAAAGCTCGTGGGGAAACGGAGAACAGAGAGACTGAGAAAATGGAAAGGAAAAGGATGGCCCAGGGTCACAAACAAAGGCTGTTGGCCTCAGATGAGCACAGCTCCACTCCACAGCCCCACAGCCAGCGATGGAGAACCTGAGAAAGCCTTGATGATTCAGGTAAGGAAGAAACAAATATCCCTTTTTTTCCAAATGAGGGATGAATTTGCACATGGGGCCGGGTGAATATTCCCCTGGGAATAATGAGGGTGAGGAGATGCAGGAACCCAGGTGGACTCATGAGGGTTTCAATGAGTGCACCTGATTTTGAGGACAAGAAGCATAAAGAGAATTCCTGCCTACCAAGAGCAAGGGATGATGATTAAGAAAAGTTGCTGGGTTTTTTTTGGTCATCCTCTCATATTTTATAGAAGTGGAAGGAAATGAAGCAATAATTAGTGTCAGCAGCTGCATAGTTTTGAAAAGCACTGGCAAGTGAGGGGGAGATTTTCATCTCCTGAAAATGAGTAAGAACACAAACTTTGGTTTAGCTGTGATGGCCAGAAGTAAAAACATTTCTAATTAATAGAATCACACAATGGCTTGGATTGGAAGGGACCTTAAAGATCATCCCACCCCTTGCCACAGGCAGGGACACCTCCCACTGTCCCAGGCTGCTCCAAGCCCCAATGTCCAGCCTGGCCTTGGGCACTGCCAGGGATCCAGGGGCAGCCCCAGCTGCTCTGGGCACCCTGTGCCAGGGCCTGCCCACCCTCCCAGGGAAGAGTTTCCTCCTCACACCTAATCTAAATCTCCCCTCTGGCAGTTTAGAAGTGTTGCCCCTTGTCCTGTCTGCCTGTCTGAAGCCTCTCTCCCTCTTTTTTTGAAGCTCCCTTTAAGTACCAAAGATGCCCAAAGGCAGCCCATGATGTTGCTTTTTGCCTTTCCTCCTTAAGAGCAACTGTATTCCAAACATGTCATTTTCACTCCATCTCTGGATATAAAGTTAAGATAAATCAGAAATGTTAAGGGCCTGGATTTCTGAGAAAATCAGAATGGAATGATTAAAACCTCCAACTCTCATAAATCTGCAAAGGTTGAAAATTCAGCAGGATCCTGGGGTATTAACCTCACAAAAACATGAGGACTCTCCAAAGCTAATTATACATCAGTCTGCTCTAAAATAACAAAAGCCATTAAAGAACAGTTTGGGATGGAGATTTCTTGATGGGCAGAATTGCTTCATTTAAATGAACTTATTACCCAGATTCTCTTTCTGCTGCTGTATTTATGGATCCATTGACAAACCAGTGTCTGAAAAGCTTAACAAACTCTTCCTATGAACCTCATCAGGAAATAGGAGAGACCAAGGTCAGGTGCATTAAGATTACAGAAGCTGATGAAGAAAGGGGATGCTTCAGAGTCCCTCACACACTGGGTATTATGAAGTAGCTGAAGAAGGGTGTGTAAAATTTGGTTTAGAGATAGGGATTAATGCAGAGCCAAAACAGCACAAAGAGTTGGATTTCACAGGGATATGCTGAAGAAAAATCTCAGGCCTAAACTTTACCATTGCCTCTTTCTTGATGAGAAATATTCTCTTCTTTTCCCTGTTAAAAGAGGAACACCAGGTTTAAAAAAAGGATGAAAAGAGGAATTTTTTTTTTTCTGTACGAATTTGTAATATATTAAAGTTTGGACTAAGGAGGGTAATTAGGCTGGTGCCGGAGGAGGATGTGAAAGCTCATCAGGATATTTGCAGTAACCCTAGTGGGGTAAACATTCCTCTTTTCTAATATCTTCAAATTAGAAATTTTATAGGAAAAAAAGAAATTTTAACAAATCTCGTTCGTCTCTTATTAGCAATTAGCCGACGTGGACTCCGGATAAAAAGTGTTAATTTCTAAAGTACACATAATTTTCATAAAAGCACAGATAGGAAACCAAACAACAGAGTGCTTGGCTTAGGCACAGGAAGGAATTAAGCTGGAGCAAGGGGAGGAAAGGCTCATTCCTCCCATGTTTTACACCAAGAACTGGTTCAGGGAGCGCTCGCTGCCGTTCCCTTACTATGGGACATGGAATCCCAGAATCCCAGAATTGTTTGGGGTGGAAGGGACTTTAAAGCTCATCTCATTCCCATGGGCAGGGCCATGCCATGTGCTAAATCCCAGGCCATCATCAGCTTCGAGAAACTGAGGATTGCCAGGAAAGAGGCAACGGTGAGAAATCCCCCAAAAAAGGGTGATGTTCCACAGTGATGTGGAAGACAAAATCCCCTCAGACATTATATCCCAGTTTCTAGCCAGATCCTTTGAATATTCCTGAACAACTCCCAAGTTTCATAAGGATTTTTCCTTTCTATGTACATATAAATGACTGCACTGATAGCAGATGGGCCCTTCCATACGATTTCCTTTTTAAACTTCCAACTTCATGCAATTCCTGCATATTCCTTGTGCTTGCAGAGCAACGCCAGTGCTTTTAGCTCCAGAGCACAAAGCTGAGGCTACTTCAGCTCATTTGCTTTTGCTTTTAAAACCTTTAATTACACAAGCAGCTAGCAACTCTTAAATACATCACCATCATCATCATCATTTTTCCCTGAGACCACCTCAGTGCAGTGGCTCTGCCTGGCAAGGTGACCCTAAAAGTGACCCACGCTTAGGGAAAACATGCAGCACCTACTGACTCGGGTTTATTTTCCTGAGTAGTTTCCTACAGCTGACACAGCTGGGCCACAGATTTTATAGGTACAACAGCTTTCCAGTCTCATCCTGTGATGTGCATCCGAAGGAGTGAATGCTTCTGACTAGAAAGGGAATCAGGGGAGGTAGGAAAAGGAAATGATCAAAACACTTATCACACCGAGAAAAGAACTTATTAGGCCCAATAAGGAGTTGGAATTGATGACAATTATAAGATACCATCCATTTTTAGCTAATAATTCAGAAAATGGATGAATTATTTGAGGAATAATATGTGATCATTTATTTAAAGACTTATACTAATGTATACGCTGGAGGAAGCGGAGCTGAGGGTGTAGGAACACTTTAACACTTACATTCCTGGATGGTTCTTCCTTTCCACTCAAATGCAGGGATTTAATAGCACTGGGTTTAGTTTTAGGGTTACAGGGCCCCTACAGAAAACATCAAGCCATTTTCCAAGGCTGTTTTATACACAACCTACTTTTCCTCCACTCTCCTCCTCACGTTTACGAAATGCACCAGCATTTTGCCTTTGAGAACTGGTTCGTTTATTCAGAATTCCCAAACAACCCCATCCCCACTCCACAAGCCTTAGCAGATCACAAGATTAGATGGAAGCAACAATTCAGTCAACAGCCACATCTCTTAATTTTACTTGGAAAGATTTTGGGTTCCGCCGAACGTCGGAGGCGATTTCTGAAGGCAAAATCCCACATTAGGAGAGACTGCATCTCCTAAGATATCAGTCCAAATCTCCATCCGTATCCAGGTAACAATCTGGAATGCTGATATTTAAGAGGAAAAATATCTGGACAGCTGCCCCAGCTCCCTGGGAAGCAATGTTTAGTTAAAGTCTTGGATATCACTGAAAGAAGATGTGGAGATGTCACACTGAGGCTGAAGCATTTTTTCAAGTGCTGAATTATTCACCCGTGAACCTCAGATGTGAAATCCAAATGCTCTGGTACTGCCCCGGCTTTAGACAATGGCTAATTCCTTTCTGTGCCACTGCAGGGTCTCTTCATCAGCTTTCTTTCATCTATAATCACAGCCAGGTCATGGATTATTAGTCATATTCAGTGCAGAATTCAAACCCTGCTACACCAATCAGTCAGCCCGGGACTCCCCCAGCGTTAACGCCGCAGCTCTCGGCCGCACCGCAGGATCTGACTGCTCCTGGCACGGCCTCACAGGGGCACAGAGAGGGACCAATGCAGCAGCCATTTGCCCAAGGCAAGAGGGATGAAGCCTTGAGCTGGGAGAGGACACAGAACAACCTGGAGCTGCCAGGGATCTGCCCCAACATCCCACCTGCAGCATCAGGCACGGCACAGGGGAGCACAAATCAAGGCACGCTTTGGGTTGGAAAGGATCATAAAGCTCATCTCATTCCACCCCTGCCATGGGCAGGGACACCTTCCACCATCCTAGGTTGCTCCAAGCCCCATCCAACCTGGCTTTGGACACTGCCAGGGATCCAGGGGCAGCCACAGCTTCTCTGGGCACCCTGTGCCAGGGCCTCACCACCCTCACAGGGAATGATTCCTTCCCAATCTCCCATCTAGCCCTGCCCTCTGGCACTGGGAAGCCATTCCCTTTGTCCTGTCCCTCCGTCCCTTGTCCCCAGTCCCTCTCCAGCTCTCCTAGAGCCCCTTTAGGCCCTGGAAGGGGCTTCAAAGTCTCCATGGAGCCTTCTCCTCTCCAGGCTGAGCACCCCTAGCTCTCCCAGCCTGGCACCAGAGCAGAGGAAGTCAATACATTTCCCCTCCACATGAATGTAGTGGGAAGAAAAAAATCATAAAGACGGGCATTTATCAGCCCTTGCTGGAGGTGTTACTTTGCATATCAAGCCACGAGGATGCAATTGTTTCATTAGGACTTCGCTGATGTTTGTAATGTTTAACAAGTCTTGGAGAACAGAGGAAGAAAATACTGCGGGCGCTGCCGCAGCCAAGATAAAGAGGTAAATATCCCCTGCCTGACATCAGCGAAGACATCACAGCTCTGCTCACTTAGGGCAGCCAGGAAATCAATTCTTCAGTAAAAATAAAAAACTCGTACCCAAATCTGTGCTCACAACGTGAGCGAGGCAAGGGACGATGTGACGGGAGGGAAACCTCGGCTTGGCTGGATGCTCCAGGCCTCTCTTTGTCTCCACCTCATGCCAAGCCCTGCTGAGGGCTTTGCTTTCCACAAAATAAGGGTTTTGTCATTTTCCCTCAAAATAATCAATCTGGCTTTATAAAAACTTTCTCAGGAGTCAACAGCGATGTGTTCCCAGCCTCTCAAGGACACTTCATTGTCAGTTCCAAAGTACCCCCAATAAATTGAGTGCAATGATGGAACTGCTGAGAAAAAGTAGAGCCAAACAAAAAAACCCAACTTCTCCTTGGCAAAGCTAAAAAACATTTTATATCGCTTCAAATCCCATCTTATTTCTGGCTATACTTCTGAGCCTCCCACTGTAAAGAGTAAGACTTCAACAGTCAAAACCCAACTGAAACCAGATTAATAAATGCCAGCTAAAGGATGAATTCATGGTTCTGTACCAATTGCCCTGAAAAACCAAGACCAGACAGCGCACCTTGAGGTTTTCCCCTTGGGTGGGCTTTGCTCATGTCCCCTCTGTCACCCACCTGTGTCACCCTGACCCCCAAACACACACCAATATTTAAGGGATGACCACCCTTGTGGGGATCCCTGGCCCCAAGGGCAGCACACCTCAATTTCCAAGGGAATGATGGATGTGATGGATGGGCACCCAGAGCTCCCCAACCCAAAATCTCCACCCCCCTCACAGACTGCTGGCTGACATTCTTCCCAGACCCCAGCAAACAGCAAGGAGAGGGGAAATACAAAGGAAAATGGAGCCCATGGGCTCTGGCTTGGCAGTAGAAACACCATGAGGGAGGAACAGTGTCATGGACGTGGCTGCACAGTGCCATCTGTACCCTGTGGTGCTCCAGCAGCTGCTGCCAATGCTATTGGCCTGAGCTGGACAAAATCCAGCTAATTCCATCCTCAAAGTCAGTGCCAGTGGATGACCAGGGTGCACATTTATCTCTAAAGGAGGAGAAAGTTGCTCCTCTTCTAAACCTTACCTCTAAACCTCTTAAATCCAGCCCTGCTGCTGGGATAAAAGGAGGTGGGAAGGATGTGACCTCCACATCCTGTGGCAGCACAAGGAGACACAGCCACCTCCAAGGGATTTAACAAAATCCCTACCACTCCTCGTTCCCTTTTAGCCTCAACAATCTTGTTCTCCACGCTGCAATTAGAAGGGGTGCAAGGCAGGAGCTTGGGGATCCTGCACGTCACAGAGGCGCCTCGAGTCCTGCTCAGACTTTACAAACCATTCAGGGCTTTTTTGGGCAGCAGCCGTCAATCCCGCAGCAGCTTCCGTCTATTTTGGGCTCGAATTGATTGGCAATTTTGAAGAACGCGCTGCAAATTGCTCTGCTAATCACAGCAACTCCAGCCATGGAACTGTATTAAAATAACATCAGTGCTGAGACACAAAGCTGAGATCAGCCAGGGAATGCTGAGCTGAGGTTGCCTGCTCTGGAGCCATCATCTTGCCTGCATGGAATGCTGCAGTCTCCTCAGTTTTTCCCTGCCCTGCAGCAATTCCAGATTCCAGATGGCTGCTCGCATCAATTCGACAACAACAACACTTGGGATTTCAGTGTTTTCAGAAAAGCAAGTGGTTTTGTGGTGGCCATGGCCTTTCCCAGGCTGCAGGTGCCTTCCCAATGCCACCCACACTAGCACACACGGATCACACTGTAGCTCTGCATCTTTGACATGCTGAGCGTCAACCATACCTGGGAAAGGCCATTCATCCAGCTGAAAAATAAGGTATCTCTCCAAGGAAACACTGACAGACACAAAAAAAGAAGATTTAAAATTCCTCTTATGCCAAGTTGCCTCTAAATCCTTTTAGTGGAGACAGGGCTTTGCGACAAGGGGGGAAGGGTCTGCTCTGAACACTGTCTGACCTCAAACCCTCTCAGCTCTGCCTTCCCCCAGCTCTAAACCAACAGGGAGCGTCCTCTGTTTCCTAACAGCCTGCAAGGAGAGCCCAGGTCTCCATCCCCTGAGCTGAATACGGATGGATCCCTCCCCTCTGCACCACAGGTGAGATCCCAGCATCTCCCACCAGGGTCTGGAGAACTCGGGGCATCAACTCCAAGACAAGGCATCTCCCATGATGGAGACACCATGAGACTGTGACACTGCGTTGTCTTGTTTTCCAACTCATCACTTCAGATTTACAATAAGACAAAATTTAAACTTTCAGTCGGATAAAGCCAAAATCATCCTTCAGACTCCAAGCAGGGACACGCGTGCGAGGCCGGTCCCGGTCGCTGCCAAGGGTCAACCAAGCCGTGGCTGTTGGGATTCAGTGTGTGGTGCAGAGGGCAGGATCCTCTTGGGAAGGGGCCGTGCTGCACCCACATGGGACAGACACCAGCAGGCGTGGGGGAAACAGCTCTCCAGGAGATGTGGATTAAAAACCTTCCGGCAGAAGAATGAGCCTCCTGTGTGCCGAAGGGTGTTCCCACCACCGACTGTCCCAGACAACAGATCCAGAGGGAAGGGGAGCAATGCCCTCTCTGCTGGCTGGCAAACACAAAGGTGGAGATGGAAGGATAAATCACCCAGCTCCCACTCCCACCATTTCCCTTACACTGGTGAAATATCCTCCACAATGGATGGAATCGAAGTCCATCACCAAGTTCAAGAACACATTTAATGCAGATCTATTCATTTCAAGGAGTGTCTGCACAATGGAGAGCTTTCCCCTTCAAAAATTATTCCAAACTGCACGCTTTCTTTTCATTCTTGTGCATCTTCACATTTAAAAAATACAGCATATTTCTAATGAAGACACGCGTTGTATAAGCCACAGCCTGCTCTAAAAAGTAGATTTCACAAAGACTTGCCACGGTACAGGGACAAGGACCACTCGTTGATAAATTACTTTCACTCAGAGAGTGGAAAAGTCATATCTGTACACACCGTAAGTGGTGCTATTGTTGAGCAACTTGATGGAAGTCCAGCAAAACACGTTGTGCAGGCTTTTATTTAACCTCATTTAAATCAAATTAACCAACAGGGATGGTGTCTAGGGACAAAGCAGAGTCCTGTACATGTACGAACCAAATGTATCACTGAGTGCCACATCCAGTCTTTCCCTCAACACCTCCAGGGATGGGGACTCCACCACCTCCCTGGGCAGCCCCTTCCAATTTCTAATCACCCTGACTGTGAACAATGTTTTCCTAATGTCCAACCTGAACAAGATGAGCTTGGACCCAGGTAAGCTTTATGGTCCCTCCCAACCCAAACCATTCTGTGATGCCATGATCTGCTGATGGAGAGATGTGGTACGGCTGCAAGAGCTGCAGAGTGACACACGTGCAAAAAAAAGGGAAATAACAACAAAAACCCTCTGACCATAAAGCCAGTGTGGGAACAGAGCTGAAAGTGAAGACATTCAAACCACACAGGAGGCTTTTAAAGTTAAAGAGGGGTAAAAAGTGCACGAGGTAACTGCTGCCCAGGGAGAAGAGCCTGGGGTTTGCTCCTCCCGAGCCCCAGGGATCCGTGCCAGGAAAACGCCACGTCCACCCCAAAATGAGGAAGTTCATTTGGAAGATTTAGACTCCTGGAAACTAGTGCAGAGCTCCAGATCACAGAGATAAAAGGCTGCCTAAAACTGACCTGGGATTTCATTAGAGCTGATAACGGTGGGAAATAAACCTTCCCAAATGTGCATTACAAATTCAGTCTGTAGAAACTCTTTCAAAGGTATCTCGGTTAAAGCAAATGATGGGCAGGCATTTGATTTGCAGAAAATCAGGGATTCTGCCTCTGGGAGCAGTGGCAGGAGCAGCAGCTGGTGGGGATGGAGGCTGCAGGGAAAGTGGGGCTGAATCTCTGCTGGGAGCGACAGGAAGGAACCAAAATCTTTGTCCTGGCCCTGGACCTCTGGTGAACGCTACCTACAAAATCCCAAAGCAGAATTGATCAAATCTTGTCTTTGCTGAAAAAAATACAGCTGGAACATAGGAGTTTGTGAACTCCTCCAGCATGGAGGGTGACCATGGTGGGATGAAGAATGGCAGGCAGTGGGCCATTCCCTGTGTCCTGTCCCTCCATCCCTTGTCCCAAGTCCCTCTCCAGGTCTCCTGGAGTCTCTTTAGGCACTGGAAGGGGCTCTGAAGTCTCCCCGAGCCTTTCCTCACAGGATAGGAGTTACATCACTTCCATCACCTTTCTGGCCTCCTCTGGACTCACTCCAGCAGCTCCATGGCCTTCCTGTGCTGGGGACTCCAGAGCTGGAGGCAGCTCTGCAGGTGGGGCCTCACATGAGCTACCACTGTGAAAAATCCATCCTTTGTCTCAGCAAGAAAGACAAGACCAACAACCCACTGAATAAACTTCAGAGCAATGCATAAATTAAGTCCTAAAGCAGCCCTCTAGCTGTGTCCATGGCTCTTGTTGAAGGAAAAGGCATTAGCGCAGCATCTTAAAGTCACTTAGAGGATTCCTGGATATTACCCTGGCGAGGTGACGCCACGAATGATGCTGCAGGCAGAGCCTGTTTTCCCAGCCTGGATCTTAAAAATGGGGATTGGCATGTCCAAGTATATTTAAAGCGCAGGGGACAGGCTGCTTTCCCAGCAGGACAAGGCCTGCAGCAATCCAAAGCGATGGCTTTTGGCTCGCCACGCTGGAGAGGTTAATGGGGAAGGTGCCGGATGGCGTCTCCCGGCCTGTTTGCTAAACCCACATGATGTCCCTGCTAAAAACCTCTGAGCAGGAGCTGATAAATGGGCTGTGCTGAGCTCAGGGCTGTGCAGCTCACACTGCACCCCAAGAAATGTGAGTGGTTTCAAAAAGAGCCAATTTAGCCTGGGCACGGCGAGGTGGAAGCTGTCACTGCCTGAGTGAGAACAGGAGCTGTCAGCTCGGCCAGCCCCTGGCGCGGTTTCCGAGGGCTTGGGCTCTGCTCTGAAAGGTTTATTTGCAAGTTTGTAGACATTTAAAAATATTTTGGGGCTGGAGCATGTCCAGAGAAAGGAAGGAAGCTGCAGAAGGGGCTGGAGAGTTCCTGAGGGAGCTGGGAAAGGGGCTCAGGCTGGAGCAAAGGAGGCTCAGGGGGGACCTTGTGGCTCTGCACAAGTCCCTGACAGGAGGGGGCAGCCGGGGGGGTCGGGCGCTGCTCCCAGGGAACAGGGACAGGAGGAGAGGGAACGGCCTCAGGCTGGGCCAGGGGAGGCTCAGGGTGGATATTGGGGAAATTCCTTTACCCAAAGGGCTGTCCAGCCCTGGCACAGCTGCCCAGGGCAGAGGCGGAGTCCCCATTCCTGGAGAGATGTAAAAGCCACGTGTATGTGGAACCTGGGGACATGGGTGAGTGGTGGCCTTGGCAGTGCTGAGGGAGTGGTTGGACCTGACATTCTCAGAGGGATTTTCCAGCCTGAATGATCCTGTGATTCCATGCCTGTGTAGGAAAACCAGAGCTCTTCCAGTGGCAAGCAGCACCCTGAGAGCTACAGCCTGGCTCACTCCTGGTTTAACACAACTTATGGGATGGGTGAGGAGTTTTAGGGCTTCTGCTTTGGGTTCATCCTCACCTGAAAAACACAAAGGTCTTGCCAGAGGAGTGACTTATCCCAGCAAGAATTAAGTGCTGTAGAAAAGAAGCAATTAAACCACTCACAGTCATTCAGTCCATAAAACATGTTCACTGCTATTTGTCTGGGAAGAACTTGCTTGAAATGACAGACCCCACTTAGGTGTAATGGGTTTTGGAAGAGCTGGGAATCCCCTGGGACAAGACACCCAGGCATCCTGGAGTGCTCTGATTCTGCACCCAACCCCAGCCACGGCTCACAGAGGTTGTGCTGTCACCCTGGCTGCCAAACCACCAGGAAAACCCCATCCAAGGGAGAAAGCAAAGCACCTGTGTGCAGGAGAACGACTGTGCCCAGAAAAAGACGTCTGGAAGAATGGAAACCTGGGCTGGATGACTGACACAGCTCAGCTTCCCTGCACACACTTACAGGGGGTTGGGCCAAGTGTTGCAGCAAGGATTGTCCTCTCCAGATGACAGGAGGCTGCTCATGTTGCCTCAAGTTACACCAGAGGAGGCTGCTGTTGGGTGTTAGGATAAATTTCTTTGTGGAAAGGGTTGCTAAGCATTGGGAAAGGTTGTCTGGGGAAGTGGAGGAGTCACCATCCCTGGTAGTGTTCAAAAAATGAGTGGATGTGGCACCTGGGGATGTGGTTTAGTGGTGGGTTGATGGCTGGACTTGGACCTCAGAGGTCTTTTCCAACCTTAATGATTCTGTGATTCTGTGAAAAAACCCCAGATCCAAGGAAGCAAGGGAGTAACTGAAAAGCACAGCTCAAGGTGGAGACCTCCCAGGCTCACTTCAACTGAAGACATCTTTAAAATCTGAGAATATTAAACACTTCCTGGCCTTTTCTCTTTAACAGAGAAGCCTATATCAAGGAAATAACCCCTCACAAGCTGCTCTGGTACCTGAAGTGGCCCAGAGAAGAGGGGCCAGGCTGGGGGTGCAGAGGATGCTCCCCAGCCCCAGGGCTCACCCTGCATCCCTGAGCAGGGAATGCCCACGAGCTGCCACTCGAACACCTGGACAACAAACCACCAGGGCGGGGAGGAACAGGGCAAAAACATCCCCCAGTGGTGATTCTGACCCCCCACCCAGCTTTCAGCTCCACACTGCTGCTCCAGGTGCAGCCAGGCTCCCTCAGGAATCCATCAGCCCACGGAAAGGCAAGAAATTTCCATGTGCAAGCCCTGCAAGGTTTATCCAGTCCGGTTCCATGCCTCAGTCTGCCAGATGACAAATGTCCTTGGCTCCCATTTACTTCAAGATGTGCTGAGAGCCTTTCAGAAACGAAACCTCTTTATTCTGAGGTAAATGACGCATGTTTTGCTGCACAAGCTCGCTCCCTATTATCCCCCGTGCCCAGCACTGAATGCAGGTGTCGCAGATGGTGCAACTCCATCCCACTAAAGGGTTTTTGCTCTCCTTTCTTGGAGCCAGGAATGTTTTCTCTCAACAGCAACCAGATCTCTGGGCTGAACTGGCTCAGTCGTGTCAGGTCACTGCTGCAACTCCCCTGTCTACCAGCACAGATTTCTCTTCCTGTTGCTTCTCCTGGCATGGATCTGCCAGTATTTCATTAACAGATCCCTGATATCTGTTCTTTGGATAGATTTGGGGAGGAAAATGACAGCGTTCCTCTCACTCTTTGGGCCTGATTGTGGGAGGGAGGTGAAGCGCCACGGAATTTGTGCTGGGATTTAAAAGGATGCAATCAATTTGGAGCTCAAAGTACTTCCATGGTTTTTTCACCTCAGTTAACAATCCAGCAGCGCTGCAGAGGGGAAGGATTTTAAATCATCTAAATTTAGTGCTTCCAGCTCGCCCTGTATGATCAGCTCTGACTGTTTGGTGTCTTTCCCAATGCTTGAGCTCCTGGAGTCGAGACCTGACAGTCTCACCTGAACCAAAGCCTGTGCCTGGCCCACCAAAGTGCAAAGAAATGCTTGGAAATATGAACCAGGTACGACTTAGAAGCTCAAAAACCCAGCACACACACAAAAGAAATCAGGATTTGCTTTATGAATTGCATGGTTTAAGCCAGTCTCTCAATTTCTGAGCATTTAAGGACTCACCGTGTTCCTTATCTTTTACCATTTGTCCAATCTGGCTGTATTTTCCCCTGAGTCCACCCTTACACATTCACAGCTGCTACAGTTCCTGCTCTGATTTACCTGCATGATGTCACCATCACATTAAATGGTGCTGATTTGCTTGGAAATGCAAAGCTACAAGACACTGCATTGTTCCCCTCTTTTTACAGAGGTTCAAAACAAGCAAAAAACCAGTTCTGAGTGGCAAACTGAATTGGACTTAAAATAGTCTGCAAAGAGCAGTTGTGTTTGGTACCAATTCCCCATCAAAGGTCCCCTTAACAGGCATGAGCACCTTCTCACATGACAAACTAAAGAAAAGCTGAAGATGTACAAGAGATTCTTCTTGAAAATCTTACACCACCTAGATGCATATCCATAAAAATATTCCCCAGCTAGTTAGAATCTACTTTTTAAAACCACAGCTCTAAAATGGCTCAATGGATGAAAACCATTTTCGGCTTTCTGTTATTTTTTTGGGTTTTGTTTTTTGTTGGTTTTTTTTTTTTTTATTTTAAATTGCATCTGGGCTGACAGCTTGAACACTGAGCTGCAGCCTGTGAGACAGAAATACCAACTCACTCGTAGCAGCAGTGCTGCTCCCAGTTGCTGTAATGATCTTAATCAAAGAGTATTGTGATAAAAAACGGGATTCTGGTCTGCCCGCCTTTGGCATATCCCAAATATCAGTGTCCACATTCCACATGATGCAGTTGGAAAAGAGAAATTCCCTCTATAGCAAACCACAGAATCACAGAATGGTTTGGACTGGAAGGGACCTGGAAGATCACTTTGTTCCACCCCTGCCACGAGCAGGGACACCTTCCACTACCCCAGGGTGCTCCAAGCCCCAATGTCCAGCCTGGCTTTGGACACTTCCAGGGATCCAGGGGCAGCCCCAGCTGCTCTGGGCACCCTGTGCCAGGGCCTGCCCACCCTCCCAGGGAACAATTCCTTCCCAATCTCCCATCCAGCCCTGCCCTCTGGCACTGGGAAGCCATTCCCTGTGTCCTGTCCCTCCATGCCTTGTCCCCAGTCCCTCTCCAGCTCTCCTAGAGCCCCTTTAGGCTCTGGAAAGGGCTCTCAGGCTTCCCTGGAGCCTTCTCCTCTCCAGGCTGGACACCCCCAGCTCTCCCAGCCTGGCTCCAGAGCAGAGGGGCTGTGTGTGGCAGACTCAATATTCCCACAACTCCAGGCTACCCCTCTGTGCCCCAAAACCAATGGGAAGTCAAGGGAAGAAATGCTCCCCCCCCTCCTGCCATCCCTGCCCCAGAACCGCTCCTGCTGTCGGAAGAAAAGCATGCCCTGGGCAAAGGAGATGTCAAATATCTTTTAACACACACTGGCCTCATGTTTTCCAAAGCCAGAGTGCTGGCACTGGGTGACCAGATGGGATTCCCATGCCATGTTACACCAAGCACCAGCAACTCCACCAGGATCACAGGCAGGAGCATCCCAGCAGGAATGACCCCACCTAAACAGCATTTCAGGAACCAAAGCAACAACTTTTTGATGCTGCTGATGGTGCCTCATAATGTTGTTAATTACTCAGTCTCACCTGTTAATCCAGGTTGAAAAGAACAGCCACCTGTGACCACCTGAGCTCGCCAGGCCCCTGCCATCACCTTCCCCAGCATCACTCAAGGTACCCTCAGACCCCAGGCAGGACCCAGCCCTGCAATGCTCAGAGCCCCACAGGAGCCATTTCATCCCTGCTGTGAAAATGTCACGGTCTAATTGGTGGCAGAGCACACCAGGTGCCACAACACAGGCAGGAAAACAAGAGGAGGAGGAGGAGCAGAGTAACACCAAGGGGAACAAACACCTGGATAGGCAAGCCGTGCCCAGAGAGATGCTCCACTTAAATCCCGTGTCAGGTCCAAGGGAAGCAAACAAGGTGAGGAAACAAACATTGTCCTCCTGCCTCCCACCGACTGAAATAGGCAGAAATAGGTGGTGCAGGTTCAGGTGATGAAAGCACATTGTGCAGTTCTATTCCTGCCACACACAGCCCCACGTGGCTGAGGAGCTGCTGGGCACAGGCTGTGTCTGCAGCAATGCTGGGAAGAGGCTTTCCCTCTGCCAGGTAGGCTGTGGAGGAAGAGCTGCAATGCCGTGCCGCCCGTGGGTGACAGCGCTGTCGCAGAAAACGTTTGAAAACTTTACAAGCTCCTGGGGAATCTGTGCCACTGGGAAAAAGAAGGAGGAACGGGGTTTGGAAGGCAGCCGAGGAGGCAGCAGGCTGGAATCTGGGGTTGAGCCAATGGAGAAACCAGAGGAGAATCACAGGATCATCAACGTTGGAAAAAGACCTCCAAGATCACCAAGTCCAGCCTTCACCTGGACACCACCATGATAAATAAAGAATATCATGAAGTGCCACATCCTCTCAGATTTTGGACACTTTCAAGGACGGGGACTCCGCCACTGCCCTGGGCAGCCTGTTCCAATGGTTAACCACTCTTCTAGTGAAGAAATTTTCCTCAATATCCACCCTGAGCCTCCCCTGGCCCAGCCTGAGGCCGTTCCCTCTCCTCCTGTCCCTGTTCCTGCGAACAGAGCCCGACCCCCCCGGCTGCCCCCTCCTGTCAGGGACTTGTGCAGAGCCACAAGGTCCCCCCTGAGCCCCCTTTGCTTCAGGTTGAGCCCCTTCCCAGCTCCCTCAGCCCCTCCTGGTGCTCCAGCCCCTTCCCCAGCTCCATTCCCTCCTCTCCAGCCCCTCCATGTCTTTCTTGTCCTGAGGAGAGGAGCTGTGGCAGAGGCACTTTGTCCTGAAAAGCCTGGATCGCCGATGCTAATAATAACAACCTCCAAAAGCCTGACCGTATTTATCCCGGGAAAAACAAAGAGTGAGCATCTGTCACCAGCCCTCGCTTGCCAAGATGCAGCTTCCAAAGTACTCTGTGGAGTCCAGATTGGCAATTCTGGGCAAGCCTGGCCAGAGCAGCTCGAGTACGTGAGCCACACGTGTGTCACCAGGCTGGACACGGTCCCCGTGTCCCCAGCACCCCCTCAGGTGATGAGTCCATGGATGGTGTGGCTGGGATCAACAAGTCCCGACTTCAACTGCTGGGGCCTGTTTTTCTAAAATTGTTTTTCACCAGGAAGAGCCTGTCTTAGCTCCACAAAGGCATTCACAGAGTCCTGCTGGAGAATCTGTGATGAAAAGCAGGAGAAATTACAGAAGTTCAGCTCATGGTATCTCTGTGCAGTTTAGATCATAACAACAATTCTGTGGCTCCTGGGCAGTGTCTGTCATCTGTTCCATGGGCTGGTGACAGACATGGCTGAGACTGCAGTAAATCCACCTCCGATTTCCTCCCTACCAAGCCTCAAACTCTCCATCACTTCCCAATTTTCTACTCCTGTCCTTAAAGCTGACACTTAAACACCGTATGGACCACGGGTGACTTTCCTTCTGGGTGTTATTGCTGAAATAATCACCACTGACTGCAGCACTACTGCAAACAAAACAACATTTGCATTCCACTCCACAAAAGTGGCTTTGCTAGGCAGGAATGTTCCTACCCTTGCACCCCGCCTGTGTTTTGGGGAAGCAGAGCACAAACAAAAAAAAGAAATTGGAACAAATGTTCACATGGAAACACAAGAAGATCTAGGTGCAGCTTCAGGCTTAAGAAAAGCACAACATAGATATGAGCAAAACAAACATTTCCTCTTTATTAGCTTCAATTAAAGAGCTATTTTGTTTGAACTTCCCTCTTCTGTGTTTAAGCTGCACCAAATTAGCATCATTGTTTGAAGCCATGAAATCAGAGAATCGTGGAATCACTTTAGGAAGGAAAAACCCTCTGAGATCTTTGAGTCCAACCATTCCCACAGCACTGCCAAGGCCACCACTCACCCATGCCCCCAAGTGCCACAGATTTTAAATCCCTTCAGGGACAATGTCTGGGACTGGACAGCCCTTTCCTTAACATCCAACCTAAACCTCCCCTGGCTCAGCCTGAGGCCGTTCCCTCTCCTCCTGTCCCTGTTCCCTGCGAGCAGAGCCCGACCCCCCCGGCTGCCCCCTCCTGTCAGGGACTTGTGCAGAGCCACAAGGTCCCCCCTGAGCCTCCTTTGCTCCAGCCTGAGCCCCTTTCCCAGCTCCCTCAGGAACTCTCCAGCCCCTTCCCAGCTCCCTCAGCTGTATGAGTGGGAAAGAAATCACTGAAAAAGTAACCAAACTTGGAAGTGGGACCAGTGGATATTCACTGTCCACATCCATCAGTGGTGAAGAGAGAACTGAATTTTAAATTCCTTTGTGATGCCACAGTGGCCACGCTGAGCAGATGGGAAAAGCTGACAAAATTCCCCCCCAAAATTCCCTCTTTCCACCATGTGCTGGGCAGAGGACGAGGCTCGCTGGAGCAATTCCTGTGGATAAAGATCCTGATGTTAAACCAGCAGGCAGCACTGCCCTGCACTCCCTGACCCTGGGACAGACAGGGATCATTCCTCACCACCCCAGGGCTCAGCAACACAGCTGGGTGAGGTTCTGCTGACAGGGGAAAACCAGGAATGGTGGTGATGATGGCAATGATGATGAGGGAAAAGAATAGGGATGATGATGATAATAGCAATAATAACAGTCATAATAATAATTACCCCATTAATTTCCTTAAGGTATCATTAATTTTATGTGACTTCTAAATACATAATATAAATCGATAAATATGTGATAGATATCTAGTATGTACTGTATATAAAATATAAAATATAGAAATATACGTAAAGTATAATAGAAATATATAATTTAAAATCATTTTAATTTTAAAAGCCACATCCACGTAACTAACTAACTAAATTTCAAATGGTGCCTCAAAGCCTTTTTGGCCAGGTAGGGATGGATGTAGCCAGGGCTGAGGTGCTGCAGATGGGCCCAGCGTGTACCAGGGGCTGGGGGGCCAAGAGGGATCCAGCAGGGATGGGTCCAGCAGGGATGGCTCTGGCACATCCAGGGCCTCTGCTCATTTGCAGAACTGGAGCCAGGATCCAAACCCATCCCTGTCCTGCTGCCAGCCTCCAGTAACTCTGCTGAGAGTGGAATCACTGAGCTCTCACTGCTAAAAAGCCCCTTTGAACGTGCTGGAGTGTCTTACAGAAGATCGCAATAAACTGGCACCAAAAAAGAAAGCAAGTAATTACACTACTGCCTTGTAAGCTTTGATTCTGGGCTGTTTGGGAACAATCTGAGGATTTTTTTTGTTAGGCTTATGAGGATAATGCCGAGAACAGCAAAGGTTTGGAGGTGGGGTGTCCAGCTTTCAAGCTCCCATGTAAAACGCAGGTTTCCTTAGAATTTCACAGCCTGACAGGCACGACCAGAGAGAAGCAGGAGACATTTCTGCCCTCTCCTAGCAGCTTATGTATTATTCCTTAAAAAATAAAAAAATAAAAAAGGGAAAGAAAAGAAAAATTTTCAGAGAAATGCGGCGCCTTTATTCCCTTGTGTTGTTTAAACTGTTTTTCATGGCACTACACAATGAGCTTTCTTCGGGAAGTAGAACAGTGGCTTTTCCTCAGACCACAGTAAAGCAGTTCCAGCTTCAGTGCCTTGAGAAGGTAGTGGATAAAATAAAAAATAAAAAGGAGGAGAAGCTAAAAGGAAGAGAGAATGAATGGGGAACTTGAATCAGGAAGAAAAACGGGGGGGGGAAAAAGAAGGAACAGGCATCAAATGCAGGGATAATTGCAAAGCACCACCACACTCCTGGCCAGGGAAAAAAAGGAATTGTAGATGAATCGTGAGCATGACAAAGAATCCCTTCAACAAGTTGTCTTTTATCACAACTTTGCTGCTCTACAGCTACACTGCAAGCAGGAGAAATTGCATCATGTCAACAGCAAGTTTATAGAGATAAACTGACTGGAGCAGGGGAAAGATGCTGCAGTCCCTTGTGTTTCCCTGCCAGGCTGCAATGGATTCCCCGAGAACGGCACACACAGGGTATGAGAATCAAAACACACCCCTGAAAGGGGCAGCTCCAAAATATCCCTCGAGGGAACCTCCCAAAAATCATCCCAACCAACCCCGCTGCTCTGAGCGGGGGCATCTTTCACTAGATCGGGTTACTCAAAGCCATAACCTTTTGTTGAGGTTTAGATTGGATTTGAGGAGAAATTTCTTTGCCCAAAGGGCAAAGCCGTGGCACAGCTGCCCAGGGTAGTGCTGGAGTCTGGATCCCTGCAGGGATTTAACAGCTGTGTGGATGTGGCACTTGGGATCACGGGGCAGTGGTGGCCTTGGCAGTGCTGAGGGAGCGGCTGGACTGGGTCTGACAGGGCTTTTCCACCCTCAACAATTCCACGTTTCTATTTGGTGATTCCCTGCCTCTCTCTGATCCTTCCCCAGAAGCACTGAAGGGCTTCTCCTGCTTCCTTCCATGGGCTCCATGCCCTCCTCCCTGGCCTCTCCCCTCCCGGAGAACGGCTGCTGGTTTAAATGCAAATAGTGCACATGCAGGCACAGGAGCTTTTTTTAAATTCTGAAAGCTGAGACTTCTAAGTTTATCTCAGAAGGACACTGGAAAGATGAATAGAGAGAAATTATGCAGAGAAAGAGAAAATATTCAAAGAGTGGAATTATGTATGCATAATTGCCTGGCTCCCTGGGGTGCACGGGCGAGTACACCAAGTCACTTTGTGAAATCATTCCCCACAACTCCTGTATCCTAATTATAGTGCAGCAAGTGGGGAGAAGCTAATTTTTAAACAGTCCTGATGGGGTAACTGGAAGAACCACGAGGATGCTGTTTAACCCCTTGCCTACTGAGAGGCTTCAAGCAAAGAAGCCAACACAGGAGGAATAAATGAAATGCTGGTGAAGGCAGTGCGTCGTTCTCTGGTTGATTTAAAGGTGGCCAGCAGGAGAACCAAGCAAGCCTCCAGATTAGAGGGGGGAAAAAAGGGGCAGACCTGAAGAAATAAGCCAAAATTTAAAAAAAACACTAGTAAACATGACCTCTGCCCAGACTTCGAAGGAGACTGGAGGCAGCATTATGGTGTTTTGTTGTCCCTTTGCCCTGCACAGCAAATTCTCAGCCAAAAGCTTTGTAAGTCCTAAATATGCCCATGCAGGAACCTCTTTATCCATGCAGAAACTGCAACCACAGCTGCCTGGTACCTCAGCACATTCCCCAGTGCAGCACGAGTACCTGCAGCAAAAAGAGCCCTATTTAGTGCTCCCTGGAATCTCCTGGTTGGCATGGGAAGGACGTGGTTCCAGCAGGGATCTGCTGATCCAACACCTTCTCAAGCCCTCACAGGTCACAGACATCGATGAGATTGCAAGAAAGGACAAAACTGGGTGGTTTTGCTGCATTATCTATGTATGCAATGCTCAAACCTGACTTCTCTACAGGAAAATAAAAGGCAGTAGCAGGACAACCCTGCCCTCAAGTTGTGCCAGGGGACGTTTAGGTTGGATATTAGGGAAAATTTCTTCCCCCAAAGGGCTGTCCAGCCCTGGCACAGCTGTCCAGGGCACTGGTGGAGTTCCCATTCCTGGAGGGATTTAAAAGCTGTGTGGATGTGGCACTTGGGGACATGGGTGAGAGGTGGCCTTGGCAGCACAGGAGGAACAGCGCTCAAAGATCTTAAAATCTTTGGACTCAAAGATCTTAAAGGGCTTTTCCAACCTAAATGATTCCATGGTCCAACCCACGCTCTCACACTGCCCTAACGCAGAAATCAGCCATCAAAGGCCTTTTATTCTCACTACGCTCAAGTTCAAGCCAACTAAAACCACTCCTGGAAGTGCTTAAACTCAGGTATTTTGACTAAAAGTGCCACTAGTATTTTGACCAAACTTCCTTTAAATTTCTCAGCCTGGTAATGTTTGTTCTCGTTTATTCCAAACCCCTTCCAACGTTCCAATTAGCATTGTTCTTCCGCTATCGGAACAGATGCAGGCACACAGTATTAAAAAAGAAAGAAAGAAAAAAAAAAAAGATACAATACACCATTTACCCATCCTAGATAGGCAAAGAATGATTTTGTCCCTCAGCCATGCCTTGCACAATATCACTAAAAACATGAAAACACCACTTAGGACTCCCAGGGACGCAGCACATGGCCGGGGCTGTGGCTGCTGCAGCCCTCTCCGTGCAAAACACCTGCATTCCAACATCTGCTGCCAAGAGAGAGAGAGAGAGAGGGAAAAGTGAAGGCTTTCACTCCAGGTTGCATTATTTTGAATCCCCTGGGTGTTTGGGGTTTTGTATTTCCACCACGCCCTTTGGAGGGGATGGATCCCTGGAGATGGATCCCCTGAAGCAGAGCTCTTAGTCTGGGAAAAGGGAGGCAGGCACTTGCAGGCTCCCTCTCTGAGAAAAGCCACCTCCAAAATGTTACAGATATCCACAGGATTTAAGACCAGAAGACCATTTAAGAGGACCTCCTACAAAAATAAGCAATTAAATCTTCCCCAGTCTCCTCTTTGTTGAGGCCAATTATTTGTTCGGAGGAGAATTTCCAGAAAGTTGTGCCCGACTTCCAGCCTTGATCTCAGATCTCAGCACGTGAAGAACTCTCAGTGCAGTCTTACAAATGATGAACTCTGCCAAGCCCACATTAATATCTAACCCTCACGCTTGGAAAATTATATATTCTACTCAAATTGAATAGGGTTTTTTGGGGTTTTTTTGGCCAAAGTAATAGACACAATTTTGCTACTTAATCCTCTCCCATTGTCTCAAGCTCACTCAAATTACAGCCATTTGAGCTGTGATCTGAGCTCCCCTGTGCTTAAGGAACTAATTAGACCAAGGACAGTCAAACTTCCCAACTTCCTGAATACTAAATTCCTTGTCTGGCCAAGAGCCACAGGACGAGCACTGGGTGGTGTGGGAAGGGGAAGGGGAAGGGGAAGGGGAAGAGGAAGGGAAAGGAGAGGAGGGAAGAGCAGCAGCAGGTCCCAGGTGGGTGGGTGATGGCTCCAGGGACAGCCCAGTGCCTCCCTGTCAGCTCCAGGGCAGGGGAACAACCACCAGGAGCTGGCAAAAAAATCAGTACTGAGTGTGAGAGACAGTTCATGTTTCCTCCATTTCCTTGGAAAGAAATGTTCTGTTCCACCTGAAAAAAAGAGGAAAACCTGAGAGAGAGCCTCAAAACACTGTTCTTTGGGGCACTTGTCCCAGAAGAGGAGATTCTGGTTTATAATCTCATTTTGGGGTGGGATTCCATCTCTCTCCTTTGAAAATCTCAATGAGGAGCACTCAGTTTGCCCGAGTACAGAGGCCCCTCAGGCGAGGGGTTTCAGGCTGCACCTGGTGTCATTCCCTGTCCTGTCCTCTCCAGCAAGGGCAGGACAACACAGCCAAGCAAACCTAAGCAGATCTGGGGTGGCATCTGGTTGTGGCACACGAGGTCAGTGCCGTAGAACACGGACACACAACATTTTCAACGCAAATTTCCTTCTCTTTTTTCTTGGGAGAAGAGAGGAAATCAGGCACATGGGGTAATAATATTTCAAAAGAGATGTAAAGGAAGAGTCTGAGGATGAGAAGTAGGGCTGAGACCACAACATGTTGGCAGCAGTGCCAATCTGGCCCCAGAGCGGGAGTAAACCAGGGATTTCCTGATGGAAGGTTTATTGCTGAGCCCGGTTTGAGCCTGACACAGGCATCAGCAGCACGGCCACCTCCTGCCTGACAGTCCAACAGGAACAACAACACCTAAGTGGAAACTGAAATTGCTGTCTGCACTTGAAGATGGCCCTGTCTGAACTAAAATGTGCAAATAAATTTGCACCACCGGTGTTAGGTTCTCTAGGTGAGCTTCAGGGCTGTCAATATGACTCACAGAATTGTTTGGGTTGGAAGGGACCTTAAAGCTCATCTCATTCCATCCCCCTGCCATGGGCAGGGACACCTTCCACAATCCCAGGCTGCTCCAAGCCCCGTCCAGCCTGGCCTTGGACACTGCCAGGGATCCAGGGGCAGCCACAGCTGCTCTGTGCCAGGGCCTCACCACCATTAACCACATTAATTTCATATCATCATTATCATATGAGAAAGACCTAAAGAAGAACCATGAACAGGTGTCATGACACAGAAAAATTGACTGGATGCAGCAGCACCGTGTTTGCCATCAACACACAAGGGTGGAGGAGCCACAGCAGGCAGAGAGGTCACAGGGTGAGGGCACAATGAGGCTTCACAATGCCAGATGTGTCTGCTGTCCCTTCACGCCATCACCCCCTGCAGACAAGACGTTAGAGGAGAGTTTAGGGAGGATCTGTAGGCATGGGAAGTATTCCTGCAGGAGCTTGTTCAAACCACTTTCAGGGTAACACAAGAGGAAACCTTCAAGTGTTAGGAAGGCCCAGCCAGGATATTCCCCAGGAGATGCAAGGGGTGTTCCAGAGGCAGAGACTGCAGGACCAAGAGCCCCTGGGGAAGGGCAGGAAGGAGGAATCCTAGGAGAAGACTGAATTGAAGCAGATTTCCACCAGGATTTGCAAGCTGGCTGAGAGGGTGCCAGAGGACCGAGGCTTAGCTGGGTCCTGGGCACCTCCTGGAGAGAGATGATCCCGTTGGGCTGGGCCCCTCCATGACAGGGATGCTCTGGGATGGGTCACCCCATCACCAAGCAAGTCCCACCCCGAGCCAGCCTCTCAGCAGCACCAAAGACCAGGCCCAGAGGAGCAGAGAGCTCATGTCACTCCTCCACCCTCAGAGCTTCGACTGGGTGCAGATGATCTTAGGACAAGGTCGATGGATCCTGATATAGCAGCACTCGAGATAAACGTTGCTGCAGAAGGGCTCTTGTGAGAGTATTTGGAGTGAAGAGGAGTTTGGAGGGAAGGATGGTGAATGAGGAACAATGGAACATCACCAGCTGCTGGGAGCACTGTGCCACCTTTTGTACACACACCTTTTCGGGGTGACTCTCAGAACTACCTGCAAAACCATTTCTTATTTCCAAGCCTTCTGCCCACAGTCCTTACAAAAGCTTTTTGGTATCAGCGCAGATAGGTTTGGATGTGTCTGATACAGAGGGTTCCTGTGTCGCTGGCTCAGAGTGCTCCTGCAGCCCCAGGCAGAGGCATCCACACCTCTGTAGGTGAGCACATCTCCTCAGCTCCAGGGATGGAGCACGGGCTCACCTCCTCCCTGCAATCCCCAGGTGCTTTGGAGTGATGTGCTCCAAAATCCTGGGCATCAGCACCATGCCGCTGTGGACCTGCTGTACCCCAGGGTGTTGCACCAGTAAACACCTCCAAAATCCCACAACTCCACATCTCCAGACCGCCTCTGGTCACACCACAACCACGTCAGCAGGGAAACAATGATCCTGGTGCCTCAAAGCTGCTGGAGCACTGCCCAGCACGAGCACTGGAGCTCTCACCTCAGAGGGGCTGGTGGCACATGGCACAGAGTGAATCCTAATCCCTGCAAAGCCAAGAGGAGCTGAGGCACACCAGGACATCCTTTGAGCAGGATATACCACCTCGGAGGCAGATCCATAGACAGCAGCATCTTCAGAGACCTTACTCCTATAATCACGCCAGTTTTAATTTTTACATTGGCTTTAATTTAAAAAAAACACCCACACAAACACACACACAGAATTGGGAATCTTGCCCCACCCCTTAGCCAGGTAAAATCACAAGACAGCTCCAGCCCTGGCTGGCGCAGTGGCCAGGATCAGGAAGGGGAGGGAATGTTTATGAAATGGTTTTAACCAATTCAATTTTAAGGCAATTTGTGCGCAGCAGCAGAGGCAGCCCTGACTGCAGCAAACAGGGAGCGGGCTGGATCAATGGCAGGGTGGAGGTGGGGGCAGGAAAAGCAGGAGCAGCGGACTGTGGCATTGAGGCTAATGGCTTTGGAGTGATTTATTCCATGAGAAACACTGCACGGAGCTACACGGAGTCTGTGCCAGAGTACGGCAGTGCCTCAGAGGGACAGCCCCAACTCCAGGGAGGATCAATACCAAACACTCCAGGAAAAGCAGGAAACTTCTCCTCTTACAAGAATAAATAAATGACAATGAATGGATCTAATCAGGCCATCTGATTTTAGGCAAAACCCAAAAATGTTGCTTAAAAAACCCAACCCAGCAAGGTAAAAGCTCCAGCGCTGTCCCAGCACCACTCCTGGGGCAGCCCTTCCTCACAGCCACACCCTGGCCCTGCCACCTCACCCTCAAACAAAACCCTGCTGCCAGAAATGGGGATGGGCTCTACATTTTCTGTACCAACAACGGGAATCCCATGGAAAGATTTCCAACCCCTTCCCCAGCTGGGTCCCACATCGCTCTCAGCACCTGGAGACACCACTTCCCCTCTCCCTGGTGGCCTTCATCCATGCTTTGGATGAATATTCAAGGAGTGGACAGGGAGAGCTGGTTTGGGGATAGAACAAAGGGAAATGGCTTTCTGGAACCTGGTTTTGACAAATGAGGGGAGAAATCGCCTCCGATGGCTCGGCGTGCCCTGCGACGCGGGATCGGCAGCTCTGGATCTCTGCGCCGGCAAAATTTGCTGGGAATTGCTCCTGATGGTGTTTGCAGCCCAAGGATAATGTGCTGCTCTTTCCACATCCCACTATCTCCATGCCCAAGCACATATGGTCTGGCTAAACAAGAAGCCTTGGAAAGGCTGTCAACAAGACTAGAGGAAGGTGGGCATCTGTGCAGAAACATATGCACGTCCCAGCGCTGCGCTGCGAGCACGGAGAGATGCCCAGAATCCCACCAAAACCTGCCTGGGTCCAGCAGAACTGGACCGGGGACGCTGTGGCTGCCACTTCCCTTTGTGCTGTGGGACTGGAAACCCATCACTCCGCATCCAAGGAGCCTCCTGCCAGGATATCTGAGATGTTCCCTACTCTGGTCCAGCATTTCAGGGCATTGCTGCTGCAGCCCTCGTTTATAGACCCACTTATGTGCTTCAAAGTCTTGTGTGTAGCTTTATGTTCATCTGTAAGAATCTCCCCCATGGTACTAAAGGCAGTGGAATAATCTACTATTTCAACCCGCATCCCTCAGAGAATTCTGCAGTTTAGAAAAAAAAAAAAGGAAAAAAAAAAAAAAAAAGAAAAAGGAGAAAAAAAACCTGGTTGAATTTGATTAAACCTTTGGAATCTCTCCAATATTTCCAGTTATTCCATCTGTAGAAACACTCTACTGGCACTTGGCACATTCAGAGCTTTAACTGCCTTCTAAATCAGCAGCAGTTCTGCCTAACAATTTGGCATTTGCACAGTGCCTTGTAAATCACCCACCTTACATCTCTGGGTACGAGGCCCAAACCCTCCAAAAAGCCCATTACTGCCTCAGAGAAACTCTTCAGGAAGAAAACACCTTCTTATGGGCTTGTCTCTTGACAAAAAGAGGGGGGCACTGGCATTCAGTGGGCACGGTACTGACACCGAGGCTCCTGGTGTTACTATGGCAGTAAAATGAAACCCAAAGCAGCCAGCTGGTTGCTACACTGCTATTAGAGCTTCTTCGCTGTTTCTGACCTTTCTAGAACTCTCCAAAAGGCACTAATCTGCACCAAATCCACCCAGGACCTAAGGCTGATGCAAGGTGAAGGTGTTGGTGACCTGGTCCTCCCGGCGGGCACCACGGAGGGAATGATTCCGATTCCGTCGGCCGGGATTTGTTTGGTTGTTTGGGGGGTTTTTTTGTGGCTTTTTTGGAAGTCAGGAACCAGGCTCAGAACGGCTGCAGCTCCAAATCAAGCCACAAAGCAGCAGGAAAGCACTCAGCAATACCAGCAGTGATTTGTGCATTTCTTGCAAACAAAGAGCGGAGAAGGTCGGTGTTGTTACGTCCCTGCTTCCCCCTCTTTTGTCTGCCCAAATCCTTGGAGGCTAAAAATCTCCCCTTCCCAAACTGCTCCTGGCTCCAAGCTCTTTGGAAAACCCTACCCCCTTATCTTTATCCACACCTGACCCTCTTTTATGCCTCCCCATCAACAAAGTGTAAGAAAATCATCAATTTAAGCGCCTGGCTCCTGCCTTCCCCCTCGCCTGTGCCTCAGATATTGTTTTCTGTGGGTCCTTCCCAGCATGGATGTGGGCTCTGAACCGTATGGGAGGGATAAAGAAACAAGGAAGAAGAGGATGTGGCAAAAAAGAAAAGAAACACATGGAGTTAACTCTCCTCCTCCTGCCCTTTGCTTCTAAAATCTCACTGATTTTCACATGCACTGTGACCCTGCAGCATCAGAACCCCAGGGTCACCTGAGGACTCTGAGATGGTCACTGGGCCATGCAGGGTGACCACTTGGAATCTGACAGCAGGACAGAGGTCAGGGATTTGTGATTAAAAAGGGCTGGCCACGACACTCAGGGGTGGGAGGGAGTTTCTGACTCCTTGTTTTGCAGCTGGAGATCCAACATGCGGAGTTGAAGCGTGCTGGGCCTGTCCCACTACGAGAGGTGGTGACTCCAACTGGTTTACTCATTAATGTTCTTTAGGAATTAGTGGCTTAATTGATGCTTCCCATGCTAACTTTTAAAAAAAAAATTGCATTCTGCCCATCCTTTTGTATCCTCTGCTCTTGCCCTGCTTGGTGTCTTTTTTCTTTTAGCTCCAAGGAGGAATAATTTCCCCTGGCTGCATTCAGCTGCACTGAGAGACCTGCAGCAGTGAGCACCCACAGTGTCCTTCACCCGTTTTTAATCAGTTCATTGAGCAGAACGAGGTCCCATCCTGCATCCCACCATGTGTCAGCAAGATCCTGGGCCACATCCACGAGCCTGGGGTTTGGGTTCCCCAGCAAACAGCTTCACCCCCACTCTGCAAGGAGCTGCTGGGGACTGGATGTCACTGGGACACCCAAGGATGCCGTTGCCCCAGTGTGTCCCTCCTGCCTCCAGCACTGCCCTGGATGAGGTGCAGGGGCTCCAGCACTGCCCTGGCACGAGGGGCTGGAGCAGAAGGGCTCCTCCCCGGGAGGTTTGGAGAAGGAGAGTTGAGCTCAGCTAAATGCTCCCCACCAGGGCTGGGAGAGCACTGGATTTGTGGCCACTCAGCTGCGTGGCCGCTCTGCACATGATGAAAATGTCTGTTCCCTCCCAGCCAAAAACCCAGAAAATATTAACTAAGCAGAGCTGTGCCTGCAGCCAGCGATGCATACGAGATGACGGCCTTCTCAACACGAGAGCAAAAGGGCAAATGAATCACATTACACTCCATGAATAAAAACAGAGGCTCAATGCACAGCGACTTAATGATTCCCTTCTGGATGCACGAGACAGTCTGGCCTCGTTTGCAGAGGTGCTGAGCATTCCCAAGTCCCACTCAGCTCCCAGGGACAGCCAGGACTCTGCACCTCAGGACTCTCCCAAGACCCATCCACTCTGAGGAAATCCCTCCAGCTGGCAGGGAGGCTTTCCCTGAGGTTTGTGAAATTAAAAGCTCTCAGCAGCTGGCCTGGGCTAAAGACCTCGTATCCCAACCTGCTGCACCCAAATCCATCCCTGGGAAGGTGGGATCAGGGTTTGCAGCTCTGTTTGAACTGTGCTTTTCTCTCATGCAAAGTGAAGAGGAACAAGCCCTGCCCATGATGGTGCCCCTGGAGCCCAGAGAGAGCCCTGCACTCCCCGGGATGTTTCTCACTGGCACCAGGCGTTTTCCCAGCCCACCGTGGCACGTTCCCTGTGCACAAGTGGAAGGGGATGGTGGTATGAGGCACATGAAATGGAGAAAAGAGCATTTCCAAATGACCTCCTCAGCCAGGTGCTCACGGAGCTGTTATGGAAAGGCACATTACGGAGAGAAGGCAGAACAAAACCAAATCCCAGTGTCGTGGCATTATTGGGAAGGCGCTTCTGCACAGGACAGCACTCAGGGAGAGTGGGAATCACCTCCACTCAGACCCTGCTGGGGTGCTGAACACGCCACCGCCCCTTCCTGGGCCTTCTGGACTCCCTGTGGCATTTAAACCCAATCCTGTTCCCATTTTGTTTGGTAAACCTTGCTGTTCTCTTCTAAACATCCCCCTGCACAGGGGGGATCCCCCACAGCAGCTCCAGTGTCACATCCTGTCACATCCAACACGCTGGCAGTGCGAGCTGCACCCCGGCCTGGCACCAGCCCTCTCGGGAGGGACTGAAAACCCTCCACACCTTCACTGTTTTCCTGCATCTGCTTGGAAAATACACCCCAGGACAACCTCTCCCAAACAACATCAGTCCTCTGGCAAACAAAAGAAAGTCAAAGGCAAACTATTTATTGCCAAACCCTCTTCCTTCGTTGTAAAATACTGCTTAATTTTATCCCTCAGGCATCTATTATCTCATAGCCCATATTATTTTTCCAGCTATTACTGCTTAATTTTCCCCATCCAAAAAGTCCGTACAGACACCAGCCAATTTCCTCCTCGGCACAATTGTTTAGGAGAAACAAGCAGCTGTTTCACTGGGGTCCTAAAGAATTGATGGGGAACCAATGCTTCTCCTTTCTCTGTCCATGAGAAACCTTGGAGGAAGGTCCCATGTCCTCTGCCACCGGCATTGTCACCCTGCCAGGGGACCCTCTCTAATCAGGGGGGACCCTGCAGAGGGAGGAGAAGCTGAGGGGGATCCACCAAACCCCTCATTTACAACCCCACTCTGTGGTGGAAATAAGGGTGAGCATGAAGCTCACCTTCATTTACTTTAAATAAAAGCTGCTGATTTTAATCAAAGCTTAAAATAAAGAGTAAAACCTGTGGCTAATGGAATCTGCTTATCAAAATGCCTGGACTGCTTCTGCTTTCAATTTCTCATAGGATTTGTTTTACCTCTTGTTGGTTTGTTTGGGTTTTTTTACCAGCAGAGCTTCTGTGGGGGCTCAAAGTATTTCACAAAATGCCAGCACTGGCCATGCAGGTAAGCACAGGACCTTCTCCAGGCACAAAGTCCTTGTTTTATGGAGACTTTGGAAGAGTGACTGCCAGCATCAGCTGGCACAGGAGGGACCAGCACACACCTGACAGAGGTGAAGGTTTGCTGAAGAGCCCCTAGGAAACCATCTCTGCTTCCCAGACTAGCAGGGGGCAGATGAAGAATGGCAAACAAGCTCAGAAACCCTCACCAAACAAAAATGACTGAGGCAGTTAAGAAATGTACAAAATTGCAAAATATTGTAAAGGCACACGAGGAGCGAGCAAGTGACTGGCAAATCTGTGAACGCCCAGGTGTGTCTGTGTGGGTGAGATGGACAGAGAGCCAGGAGCCCATCTGGCCGGAATTCCCACCAGCATTTTCCATGCAGAGAATCATGGAATATCCTGAGCTGGAAGGGAACCAACAAGATCATTGAATCTGACTTCGGGCCCTGCACAGGCACCCCAACAATCCCACCCTGTCCCTCAGAGCGTTGTCCAAACACTCCTGGAGCTCTGGCAGGCTCAGGGCTGTGCCCATTCCCTGGGAAACCTGTTCAGTGCCCCACCATCCTCTGGGGGAAGAACTTTTTCCTGACATCCAACCTAAACCTCCCCTGGCACAGCTCCAGCCCTTCCCTGGGTGCTGTCCCTGGGACAGGGATGTATTGCAGCCTGATTCCAGTTTGGGTTGAACATTTGCTGAACCACTGCTGACAGCCTTTTCCCTTCAGACACAGCTATTTACGCATGCTTGTGGGATTTTTTGTGCCATGAAGCACCTGCACATCCAAGGGTTCCCTGATGAGTGGGCAGGAGGGGGATTTGTGATAATGGAGGGAAAGGGAAAACCTTTCTTAGGGACTGTGCAAGAGCCTCGATGGGCTCAGCACCTGGCTACAGAACAGCATCCCCCACATCCTCCTTCATTTTAACACTTTCCTGCTGCTCCTGACAAAAGGCATTTTCCTTTCCTGCTCTGGCTTTAGACATTCAATTAAAAAAGAAGCTCCCAAGGCAATGGGAAGCATCAGGGCTTTGCCACGCTCCAGCCTTGTCCAGTGGGTGTTCCCAGAGCAAAGAGGAGCTGCAAGCAGAGGCCGGGTGGCCATGAGTCAGGAAGGCAGAAAGGCGTGAAAACAGGATGAATGGGAAGGCAATAAACCCGCAATATTTCACTGTGGGACTCAGCTCCTGGATCACTTCCATCCATCAGCGGGAGCAGAGCTGGCCAGGGCCGTGCTCACATCAGTGGCACCGGCACAGGAGGGGCTGTGGCCACGTGGGAGCATCACCGAGCCACGGGCTGAGGCCACCGTGAGCTGTGGCAAGGGTTGAGGCCACCCAACATGCACCACCTTGGATCATCCTCCAGAACAACGGGGAAAACACTCAGGCTTTTTACCAGCATCTCACATGAGGCATGGGAGAAAACTGATGGGGCAAATCCCAGGGCCAGGAAAAGGAGCGATCCAGCAAAGGGATTGATGGTGGATGCAGTATTGCAACGCTGTCCAGGAAGGATGAAAAGGGCTCACACATCTTGGGTCTCATCTGCTTCAGGAAGAGGAACCTGAGAAATATGTCTAAAAAGGAAAGTTGTTCCCTGCAGAAATCTGGGTAACAATTCAAAGAATCCACTCAGAAAAAGGTCACCCCCAGAACTCCCAGTGTCCCTTCATCCCCCATTTCTCCTAGAGGCACAAAGCGTGGCAGCTCCTTTTCGGGGCCAAGATGGGAAACCTCCCCTCTCTTTTCTCTGTATCTACCAAGAAATTACAAAAACATCACCAGGAAAGACAGGATGGGAACTACCTCAGTGCTTTATTTTCTGGAGCACAAGTCCAAAATACCCCCCAGTCCATTTCAGAAAGAGTCACTTCTTTTCCAGAAGGATCTTGACCGGTTCCTGCACCTCCTGCCACTGCTACCCATCTCTTGCTCCAGAGATCCAGCCACAATTCCACAGCAAAAACAGTCAGGCACGAGCTTTGCCTGCACATCAGGCTCATGGCATTGCACAGAGAGCTGGCACTCCCCAAAACACAGAGCTCTGCACCCTCCTCAGTGACCTACAGCTTGGACACAGGCTGCGGCAACCCGCCCAGGCTATGAATAAAACCCACTGCTCTCTCTCCAAAAAGAAGCGAATTCCCCATTAGAGCTGCAGCAAACTCAGGCAGTGAGCAAGAAGAAAGCTTTTTAAAGAGATATAACCCAGGATTTCTGTGTTGAAACACACGCCACAGATGGTGGAGCAGACGAGGATTAATTCATGAATCATATTTCTTAAACGATACAATCTCTCTTTTCACTTCCATACTTTCCCTTTTTGACTCAGAAGCAGCGATCTAAGATGCCCTTCCCAGATATGAATTTTGCATGAACAAACACTGCAGGGGTGAAAAAAAACCCAACAAACCCACAACAGCAATAAACCAAGAAACCCAGATGTTTAAAGAGAAGTTCTCAAACGCAAGCGAAGGCATATCCTGTCCATCCACACCAGGACATGTGTGGAAATACAATATATGCAAGCACAGAGCTGGGAATGGGGTGGGAAAATGAGCTCCTTACCATTTGGAGCTCACTAATGCTTCAGCCAGGGTTCTGAATTTCACAAAAGCTGCTTTTCTATCTCCTCCTATCTCATTCGCCACCCTCGCAGCAAAAGGAAAGCCTGAAGGCAAACACTTCCAGGGAGAGGCCTCCTCGCTCTGCCAGTCAGCTTGTTCCTCCTCCAGCCCCCATCGACGCTTCCCTTCGGAAAATCCCGGCACAGGCACCGCCAGGTTGCTCTCCAGGAAAAGGGATTGCAGAGAGCAGGAGCAAGGCAAAACATCCTGCCCCACGCACACAGCTCACCACCCCAGCTGAGAGGGGTTTGAAGTGGGGAAGGGAGAAGGAAATGACACAAGAGCTCTTCAGCAGCGGGAGACTCCGATATCCCGGCTCCCTCCCAGCTGGGAAGCTCCTTCAGACCAGCCAAAGCCATGCCAGCCTGTGCAGAGCCTCTGCTCCCGCCCAGGCAGGAGCAGACACGGATCCAAGGCGAGCAGAACCAGCACCAACACTCCAAATTGGCCCTCCTGGGTACTTTCTCACCTTTCTTTGATCAGCAAAGCAGGATTTCAGTCATTTTTTCCACTTTGCACACAGAGCAGCTGTGTGTGTGCTTAACAGCTTCTTTACACAGTCTTGCACTTCCTATTGTAGCTTTACACACAGAATAAGAGGGAAAAGAAAAAAAATCACTTACCCTTCAATTATTTCAACCTTTCCCTGCTCTGTGCGTGACGTAGGCTTCTCTTTTGGTTACTATTTCCAGATTTGGTCTTTGGGTAGGTGAATGGAAGAGGAGAATGACAGGAGTTGTATTTGATGACGATGGAGACTGGAAAATAAAGAGAAGCATTTTCAGTGCAGAGCAGTCCTCCCCTATACATACAGATCAGATTATATTAAATTAAATTAGTGACACCTACATAAATGCTTCCTACTGTTTTTATGCACACATACAAATATCACAACTGTCAAGGAGAACGCGGCTGTCAGCGATATGGCAGGGGGGAAAAAAAGAGCAATTTCTAAAATGGAAGGGGAAAAAAGGGAATCTAGGCTACCAACCAGTGTTCCAGCAGCAGCAAAGGGACTGCTGCTGGTCTGCAGGAGGGCCAGGAGGCAGCTGGAACTGCTGTGGGAGCACGGGGAAGGGCTGGAGCAGAGGACAGCATGGAAGGAGCACGGGTAGAGAAACTGCAGCAACGACCCTGACAAACGCTCCTCTGCTTCCCAAAATACCACATCAGCTTGTGAGGAAGCGAGGAAGGAGCTGAGAGCTTCAGGAAACACAATTCCCCCATCCCCTGGAACGACGGAAGGACTCCTAGCACGGGAAGGAATTAATAACGTGGTCATCGTACCAGCAAGTGCCCCCCTAAAAACCAGATTAATCTCCCACCATCTGCTTTAATAGCAGAATCTCTGCTAAGTGGTTTTCCCCTACACAGCCCCACAGATCCATGTAAACAGACAAACAAACCATTTGGCTTCCCGCAGTCCCGGGGAACGCAGCTGCTCCGAGCAGGGCTCACTGCCTTTGACACGGTGCCAGGGTTGAATTCCTGCCATCCCACTTACTCCTACACCTTTCCCCGCCACCAACTCTGTGCCCTGCTCCTGTGCAGGCTCCTTAAGGCTTGGGGTACCCCCCAGATCACTGCCCATCGAACATGGCAGCCTGGGATCCTTAAAATATCGTTTCATCGTAGCTGAGAGGAACAAGGAAGGTGAGGAATGAGAGGAATGGACTTCCATGCTATTGTTTTCCTCATGGCAACTCTCCCATCCACTGTATGCAACTGGCACCTCCAGCACTGTAAGTCCCAGCCCAAACACTGAAAACACCCCAAAAAAAGCATATTTACAAAATTGTTTCGAAGATGCCACGGCAGGCAGTGGAAAAAACCAACCCCTTGAGTCAAGGAGATTGTCTGCTTGGTTGGAAAAACACAAAGGTCACCGCAAGGAGTATATAAAAATACATGCTAACATTGAAGAGGTATAAACATAACACTAAACAACGCTTTTTATACCCAGCTCAGCATTTAACACTTGCCCAGAGGCCTTTGATAAATCCCAGGTGCCTGAACAAAGCAAGGAAGCTTTTTCACTGCTATTTAGCAAAACAGGGAAAGTAAAGCACAAGAGAATAAAACTGTTCAAGACATCAAGGACCAAGTCAGAAAGAAACAGCCAGGTCTCCACATCCAGCTCTTCCATCGCCAAATGCCCTGCCAGGCTGCTGGATGGAAATAGAAATACTATTGTTAGCCCCAAGCCATGCAGACTCATTAACATTTATTTTAGTGCTATAAAATATATTTTTAAATCCTCGAAGAAATAATCTGGAGGAAGTGCTAAGAGCTCGGAGCAGATTTTCAATATGTCCCAGCTTTTCCAGGGAGATTTCAGACCTCCTGGAAAGACACCGACTGTCTCGGGGGCTGTGGGTGCGTGAGGGTACCTCCACCTACCCAGCACCCGCAATTCCCTGCCCTCGCTTCTGCTCCCAGATTGTTCAGTAAGAGGGAAATCTAAAAACGTCCTTGATTTCAATTACTCGTGGACAGCAGAATCCCCAAAGTATCGTTTCCCATGTTTTTAATGCCCGTGGGTGTTTATTATGTGAATAACACTTGGAAACAGAGGAACCTGATGCCTGTGGGGGTCACCTCCTCGCCAGCAGAAACCCTCCAGCAGGGACAAATCCTGCTGAACACCTTCCACAGAGCCCCAGGTCCCAACACCTCATCCCAAAAGTTCATGGAGACAAAGCACATTAGAATTATCAGGAGCATCTCCCCATCCCTGTGAAGAGCAGCAGCCCCACCAATCTCCCAGCTCTTAGGACAGGGGTTTGGGGTTGGTTGGGAGGAGCAGTGGTTGTTCCAGTGGTATCCATAAGCACATCCAGAGGAAACTGTGGTGTGGGAGGAAACCAAGCCACGGTGGGAGCAGAGATTCAGCAAAAAACAGGATCCAGAGGTACACAGGGACACACAGAGCACAGTGCCCTGTTTCTGGCAACCCCAAATGGATCAAGCATACGGAGGATCCATTTTATCTCAAATAAACACTTCACAGCACAACTCCGGTTTTCCATCTGACCCAGCCAGCCTTGGATAACATACAATGGGAGGAGTCATACAGGAAGAAACAGTTCTCTCCCTTTTCCTTGTCAAAATGTTAGTGCACAGTTCGTGTCTCACAGGCTCCCCATGATTCTGGAGGGGTCTTTCATCAGTGTTTTGGTGGAGGAAACAAAGGATCAAGACCATTTGTGCAGTTCCAGAGCAGGTTCAACAGATGCCCACTGTGATTTGTCATGCCAAGCTTGGAGATGAGCATCAAGAGGCCACCCTGGCACAGGGCACTGGCCATGGCATGGCAGAGTGGAGCTGGAGGAGCCAATGCTCCAAGATTTCAAGGCACTGTTTTTTCCCCGTGCTCTGGAGCTCAGCAGATGGCAGCGGTTTGGGTGCCCGTCCCTCAACAACACCCGCATGAGCTGCAGCAGGCACCAAGTTCAAAGTCAAAAGAACATTTGTTCTACAAGAAAACACATTGCAAACGACCCCTAACAAATTGTGGCTGCTGGAAGAGTCGGCTCAGAGCACAGCAGCATTTCTCAGCCCCGTTGCTCCTGCGGGCTCTGCCACTGCAAGTGTGAGTGGCAATGCGGGCACAGCCACAGTTTGTGCTGCAGCACAAATGACAGAGCAGCACCACAGACCTGGAGAGGCAGCTCTGCTCTTCCCTGCATTGCTTCCCTCACTTTTTGAAGCCCGTTGAATTCCTCCCCGTTTAGTTGCTGTATTTCAGCTCCTCGCTGCATAAAATCGTTCCGCGAGCGCCGGGGCCGAATAAATAATGGCAAAAGTTTCCCTGCAAAAACTCCGAGAGCTGTTATGTAAAGCAGGGAGGGTATCAGCAGATAGAGACAACTCGGAGGCAACCTGAGGGTTGGGATTCTGTGTCAGCTCGACACACAGGGGAAATAACCCTTTAATCCAGTGCAGTGTATTTCATTTACTGTAGTGTTATCCAGTTCGAAGATGTTATGAAAGGAATCCCTGGAGAGACTTAAGACTTCAAAACCAGCCTGAGTTTGAACTTAATTCCACTGTTGCAAAAGGCTGGAGCTGTGGAAGATGACCTTTTCCATACCTTGGATGCCGGGAGCCATCCTGCCTCATAATGTCACGCCAAATTAGAATATTCTCTTTTTGTTTTACTCGGGATTTTGTTTTGCCTTCTCTCTTTAATTAAAAGCATCTGTCACTGTTAATGAAACGGGGGGAAAGAGAAGAAAAAATATCAGTAACACAAAAAAATTTAAAGCTGGTGGCGTCCAGAGAGATGGAGAGAGTCAAAAAGCTGGGTAATTAACAGAGGAACTTTCACGTCCCTGTGAGCTCATCACCAGAGCCCAGGTCAGGACCAAAGGATCTACCAGTGCCATCTCCTTGCTGCTCATCACCTGTACAAAGCAAAGGGGTGCTCCCCACATCCATCCCCCAGGTGCCACTGGCAGCAGGACCTTGGGTGGTCTCCTCTCCAGTAGGAAATGAGAGGGAAAATGAAAATACTTTTGAAGTGCAAATCCCAAAGTTGCTCAGGTCTTGCCAAGGTTATCCTGAATAAAAGTTCAGAAATACTTGAAAAAGCCAACCCATAAATCCACGTTAGTGAATCAGAAGCTGGTGGAACACCAGGCATGAAGGTGTGTGGTCTCATCTTTCACCAGCTGCAGGAGCTTCACTGCTCAGGGGGTATTTTTAAGGAACCCTGCAGGAAATTCATTGAACAAGTCCTGGAAATCCCAATTAAAGTTGTTCACTACTGTTAACTGCCTCCATGGACTTTACTATTTGGAGGTGAACCATAAAAGGCCAGTTTTCATTCGCTGCATCTTCCAAGTCAGATTGTGAGTGCAATTAAATGTAAATTTGTATTTTCCAAAAATAGGGTTCCCCCACAAAATACTAAATTAATTTCAAAATGTATTCCTAATGTGAAATTATTTTGCCTGTTAAAGCGGTACAAACAGCTTTATTGGATCATTAATGGCTAGAAACGTTCAGTCAGCACAGTTGGAAAAAATGTAAACTAAATATGTCAAGGATACATTGCTTTCTCCTCTCACTATTTTTTTAATGTCTTATTTCATGCTAGATAAGTGAAAAATCTTTTTACCTGACTTAGTAAGAGGCTCATTTACTCATGCAAATTTAAAATCAAATGTCATAATACAATGAAATTATAAAAACATATCAAAAAGGAGTTAGTGAGTCACTAAATTTAGCTCCTAACGGAGTTCAAGCTGTCTTATACAGTTGTATGTTAATGGGAAGAGCTCTGCTGGTCTGTAAACATCAAAGCAGAGCTCAGCAACCATCCCACGTGCCCGGGGTTTCTGGAGAAGCCCTTTGGGTTTCCAGCCCTCCACACCTGAGGAAATCGAAGGGAAACTCGGATTTTGATCCCAGCCAAGGTGAGGAATACACCCAGCACCAAATAAATTAAAATCCGTCGCGATGAGCTCTGGGCAAGCCCCGGGTTCTGCAGAGCTGCATCCCAAGCTCCGCTACCAGACCCGGGGTGATCTGCAGGCGTGATCCTCAACATCCACAGGGATTTCCCTAATCCATACAACGCATTAGGGCTGACACAGGGAAGCACTGACTTTATGGGCTGGAAGATACTGAGCAACACAAGGGCTTGGCTGGGAATCTGGGTAGATCCAAGTAACAAATTAAAGTGGTGCCTCTGAAACAGCGGCAGCAATCCAGGTGCCAGGGCAGGAGCAGGATCCTGGCTGGACTTTTTTCGCTCACAGACAGTCCAAGGACAGCACTAACGTGAAGTCTTTACGTTCTCAAACAATTTCATGCCAGGAGTTAAAAAGATGTTGTAAGAGAAGGAAAAGGGAGGGCCAAGGTTAAGAAGTCCACCCAAGAGAGCTCCAGTATTCATCAAAACCAAAGCACCTTGTGGGCAGGGTGGGAAGAAGAGGCCTCTGCAGAGAAACTGGCTTAAGATACAGGGAGGCAACTTCTGAAAGGTGATAATGTCCTTGTAACACCTTCCAGTGCCTAAAGGAGCTCCAGAAGAGCTAGAGAGGGACTTGGGACAAGGGCGTGGAGGGACAGGACACAGGGAATGGCTCCACACTGGCAGGGGGGAGGTTTAGATGCGATACTGGGCAGGAATTGTTCCCTGGGAGGGTGGGCAGGCCCTGGCACAGGGTGCCCAGAGCAGCTGGGGCTGCCCCTGGATCCCTGGCAGTGCCCAGGGCCAGGCTGGACACTGGGGCTTGGAGCAGCCTGGGACAGTGGGAGGTGTCCCTGCCCCTGGCAGAGGGGGTGGAACTGGATGGGCTTTAAGGTCCCTTCGAACCCAGCCCATTCTGGGATTCTCTGACATCCCTGTCCATGCGGGCAGGCTTGGGTTTGGGTCCCTGCCCAGCAGGATGGGGTGGCTGCAGCAGAGGGGACGGAGGGAGGGTGTGGCCTCATGCAGCTCCCTTCAGCTGCTGAAGGGAAAAACTGGGGCCCAACACACCATGAAAGGAAGAAACAAATATTCCCAGTGCTTCCTGACCTGGCAGAAAATTGTGGAGAATAAGGCCCTGTAAGGAGAAGAGGCAAGGGAACTAATGGGAAAACATCTCATTGCATTAAGGGCTGTGTTAAAGGTTTACAGCATCATCTCCAGACAAGTCCACTGATGTTCCTGAACCTTCATCGATCCACAGGTCAAACCAGGAATGAAAAATATCAATTTTAGAAAATATCACTGGCTGAGATACAATAAACCTACCCTGTCCCTATGCACAGGTAAACAGAGAGACCCTTCCATGTGAGAGCAAAATCTGCCACAGAGCTTGGCCGTAACTACAAAATCCCTGACCTGTCCCCATCTGGAACACTCACAGGCTGACACAAGGAATTAGGGAGATGTCCTACATAACTGCTTTAATTAATTTGTGAAATTTTGCACCCTTCTTGGAGGCGGGCGACGTGGCACTCTGTGCTCCTTTGGATTGCCACCGCTCTCAATTTTATTTTTATCCCGAGTTTGATGTGAATCAGGCTTTGCAAAAGACAAAACAACCCACTGTAATCATCCAGCATGCCAATTAAACTAAAAGATACCCTGGAAATTAAAATTAAATGCCGTATCTATGAAAAGCAGCAGACAGCTTCCTCAGAAACAACAAAAAAAGCCCATATTATAGGAACACGACCGTGGCAGCCCAAAATCGGCGCCGAAGCACTTACATAACTTACTACCATCCTTCACATCTGCATACTGGAGATCTTCATCAAACTGGGTATGTTTTTGCACATTTATCATCAAGATTTATTGAAGTTGATTCCATAAATTTCATTGAGTTGTACACTGCTGCTATTTGTTTCCAAGGCAACAAATGCACTTTGCCCAAGCCGCACAGTACATCACGATTGTTTGGAATTTGGGGGTCCCTGCCCCTGGTGCTGCACAGCGCCAGCACCTCCTGATGCCAGCTCGCCAGCACTAAGAATGAACAAATCTGGGGGGCATTTCTGGAAAAAATAATCCCTATTAGAGGAGAAAAATGTGAAATGAAGCAGGCAGGGAGCATGCTGCTGGCAAGAAGGTGGGATTTGTGCAAAGCCCCTGCTCCCATCTCATTTACACCTCGGACGGCTGGAGGTTGAGAAATCCATTTGCGGGTTCAGGAGGAGTCGGAAGGTTCTTTCTGCACAAAATAATGACAGAAAGTCACCTTTCTGTCATCGTGGAGAAAGGGACAACAGAAGTAGTGAGGGCAATGGAGAAGAGGATTTACAAACACTGCACAGGCTTCTTCCCCGTTGGCAGAACCCGGGAGCCAGAGCCTGTGGCACTGAGAACTTGCAGGCAACCTTGGAAAAGTTTGGCTTGGGATAAGAAAAACCAAGCACCATCTCAAAGGAAGCATTATTGCCCAATTTCATGGTGCTTGAAAAGTGGCATCAATGATGTCCCGGCCCCGTCAGCGTTGGAAAAGCTCAGGAGCCACCCGGGAGCTTCCTGTGCACCACAGCCCTGTGGCACAAGACACAGTGTTGATCCACACAGGATCACCAGAGTATCTTGGAAATAAGGGGCAGTGACAGAGGCAACCTCAGCTGCAGGAAGGCAAAATTCAAATGCAGGAAACCAAGGTATACCAGGTTCTGCTCCTGGAAACTCCTCTGGGACAAGCCTTCCACAAAAAGCCATTCCTTCGCATTTCTAAAAACAAAACCAATCTTGGACACAGCGATGATGTTTTAACAGGACACAGCATTTTTCCAAAGATAATAAAGAGATTTTCATTTATCTGTCATAAGCAAATAGCCACGACTGCATGAAGGGGTGGCTGCCAAACTCAGCACACCAGTGCCAGCCGGTATAAACTGAACTGGAAACTTCATGGTGTTGAGTCAGGGAAACCTGAAAACCATTCAACTTCCAAACCCAGTCACTGGAGTGCCGTGGAGCTGCAGAGGAGACAGCCCCAATTATCCAGAGCACAGGAAGCTGCAATCCCTTCCCTTCCCCCCCCCCCTTTTTTTTTTTCTTAACAAAATTGCTCTTTGTTGGGTAGCACATTCCCTTGGATTCCCAGAGCGATCAAAAAAGACAGCATCCCTGATGACAAAAGCCACTCATTTTTCTGCTTTCAGCCTCAGAAATGTTAAAGGATTGTTTGCTTTCTAAGTGCAAGTCCACATTTAAGAGGAATAAAGAATTTCTCTGGCAGGCTGGATCAATGATGCAGCAAGCCAAGCATGCGACCTCCCGCAGGGAGCCTGGGTCCGGCGCTCCTGGAAACAATAAAATAACCTTACACTGCTCCTGATCGACTGCACGATGTGGGAAAGGGGGGAAAAACTTACTCCTGACCCTTGACGCAATGAGCCACCCCCCCCAGCTGTATGAACTGATGGCTTTCATTAACACTGCTATGATCAGGCATTTTATCTCCTTCTCCCCTTCATCAGACTGGCACCCACGATGCCAACCCTGCTTTCAGAGCTGTGGCAGTGGCTGTGGCCCATGAATCGCCCTCTTCTTCCAGGATTGATGTTGGAAACAGACGGTCCTGCAGTCGGGCGACGGCTGAAGAACATCCCACGCTGCCGAAAACATCTAATGTAAGGATTTTCTCCAGCCAGCAGCACAAAAGCAGGGGAAGGGTATAAATAGCCTTTGAGGAGGGTGTATAAATAGCTGTAGGTAACATTTGTACACTATAAAAACCCCTCAGTTTTGGCCCAGCTTCGCAGGAGCGAGTTTCCTTCCGCAGCACTTTGCAGACCGGCTTTCCCTTGCCTTGCAGTTGGCACAGCAGGGAAAGGGCAGGGACTGCTCCAAATCCACTGCATTATCCCTGGGAGAACGGCAGGAGTGAATTTCCCTTGCTGTTTAAAAGAGATCCTATCAAGGCCTATCCTAATATGAGACCAAAAATAGGATATATTGGACCAGATCCTTCTGTGGGTGACAGGCATGGGGTGGCGTGGGGCTGGAGGGGGGTGGTGACTTCCATGTGCCTTCCTTCGACATAAAACCCAAGTCATTATGTGGTCACACACACATCTCATACTCTCCCTCTCCAAAACAAATTCTCTCTGCCCCCTGAAGTGGGAATGGGGAGCTGCCAGCTCCAGGCTGGGTGAGCACACCCCGGGAGCACGTGTGCAGTGACAGCGGCATCTGCACATCACGCCACCCCTCTGCCTCCCTCCCGCCCGCCAGGGCCATTCTTACCAACCAGCAGAAGATAAAAATGCTCTTTAAAAGGCCTTATTTTCCTCCCTGGCTATTTGCTGGCAGTGCAGCCTGTGGGTTTACACAGCCAAAGCAGTGGGAATTTCACATGGTGACCAGCTCAGCTCAGCTGTCCTCTCTCCTCTGCCGCAGCATCAGCAGCCCCAAAGATGCTGCAGCCCAACCCCATCGCTCTCAACACTCCACCGTGGTTCTCCCCCTGACGAAGCAGGGTCCTGGCACATCCACACAGCCACGATCCCACCTCACATCCCTCTCAAAATCCCTGCTGAGGGCACAGAGAAGCCAGGGAGGGAGCAGCCCCCTCCCGCGCCGCCTCCCTGGGAAGCGGGGCTGGAGAACAAGGCTCGGCGATGAGCGCTGGCACCGCTCGCCTGCCACCCGGTGAGCGGCTCCCCGTGGCGTGCAGGTGGCTCCTTTGATTCCTGATTACTTGTCAGCCTTCCTTCGGGCTGGCACCGTGCCTGGGTCAAACTTTGCAGCGAGCGGGTCACCCCACGGAACAGCCGCTCCAGAGAGGCTCTCGGAGCTCGTGTTGGGAAGGGAACGTCGAGCCCACGCAGGGAGGCTCAGCTGCACCCCGGATCACCCCACAGAGGATGGGACACTCACCAGCCTTTATCAAGTGATGCCCCAGGCAAAACCTGGCACAGCATGAGAGCTGCAGTGTGGAGCTATTCGAAAAATTCCTGTTGAGTTTGTCCATCAATTCATCGAGGCCAAAATGTTGTGTCAGAATACGCCAGGTTTAGCAGAAATCACACCAGGAACGTCATGGAAAGCCCCAGACATCCAGAGGAGCTCACAGCATCATCTCCCAGGCAGGGAGACCTGGGCCCAGGACCCTCCTGCATCCAGTTCCCACCAAGCATTGCCTCCCAAACCTCCAGGGGCAAAGCCCATGGAGCAAAATCACTGGAGCAAAACCATCCAAGGGTGTGGAGCAAAACCATCCAAGGGTGTGGAACAAAGCCATCCAAGGGTGTGGAGCACCACAAAAAGGCCCAAGTGTCTGGACAAGCCTTTACAGAACAAAAAAACCACCGTGTCAAATCTGCAGCTCCACAGGCTGGTAACAGCAGCTCTCCCAATCCCACATTCTATAATAAAGCTGGGAAGCACAGGATTCCTCTGGAGAATCCCAGCATCCTCCAGACCAGGCAGGCAGATGGGTAGTTTGGCCTTTTTTAACTTTGCTCAAACCCTGCTTTAATTCATTTTGGGCACAGGGTGCTTCCCAGTCTGGATTTGACCCTTCAGCTGAAGCTCTCCATGCGTTTGGACGCCTGTACCAGCAGGGACTGTGTGTATTTGTGAGAGAATGAAGGAGCTAATTCAGGGCTTTGGTGAGATGAAAGGAAAAACCTTAATTAAAATAAGTTTTAAAGCCCATCAAGATTTTTTTTTAATCTTATTCAGATTAGCAGCCATCCTAAGATCCCACTCAGACTCTAAAAGCGCTGCTTCCCTTCTGCCCCTGTGGGCTTTGCACACAAAGCCCTTAAGACATCACACCCCACACCAACCTAAGGAAATAGAAATAGGGGGAAAAGTACATCTGACAGTAACTAAAGTTACACAGACTTCTCCAAGAATGCAAGTAATGCCCTTCTTCTGTAAAAAACTTCCTCCCATCCAACCCAGCTCACAACGAGCTACTGGGAGCACACCACTATCCAGAGAGGGTCCAAGCAGCTTTCCTTCTTCACAGAATCACGGAATGGTTTGGAAAGGGACCTTGAACAGCATCCAGTGCCACCCCCTGCCACGGGCAGGGACACCTTCCACCATCCCAGGCTGCTCCAAGCCCCGTCCAGCCTGGCCTTGGACACTTGCAGGGATCCAGGGGCAGCCCCAGCTCCTCTGGGCACCCTGTGCCAGGGCCTCACCACCCTCACAGGGAAAAAAAAAACCTGGTTCACACAAGGGTTTGGATGACAAAGACACTGATTCCCCTGTGGATTCTCCAGAGCCAGCAGACACTGAGAGGAGCAACTTGACTGAGCAACTCCAACCACCCAGGCACAAGTTCTCATCTCAGCTCAGGGAACTTTGTCCCAGGGCAAAAGCAGAGGTGGGACAAGGATCCATTTCCACAACAGGCTGATTTTAAAAGGAAAATCCCAAACCAGAGCCACGGAACCTCTGCATGTTCACAACACTCACACTGATCCTGACAGAGACGGAGCAACGAATGACCAAGAGCGCATGAGAAATGCAATTTAACATTGCAGTTCCCCAATCCCTGACTCTGCTTCCACCACTGTTTGTAACCCCCAGGCACCCCCCAGCATCTCCAGGAGAGAAATTTTTGAGGAACACCTGCAGAGTTACAGCAACAGCCTCACACAAACATGTTTTACAATGAGGACCAAGCACAGAGAGAGTCTCCCTACCACAATTCCAACTAAAAAAACTCTATCAAAGATCACAAAAATCCTTTGTGTTCAGAGGTTTCTCCAGTAACACCAGTCCTTACCTTCCTGTCACCCAACTGCCCTCCAGCCTCAGAGTACAGGACAGGACTTGGATGCTTGCTGTGATATACAGCAAGGCAGGGAAGAGGAAAAACAGCATTTCCAGGCAAACCATTTGACAGCTATTTGCTCTCCACTCCACAGCAGCCCGAGCCAGGGCATTACCTGTATTGCATCCCAGGTACCATCAGTTTGATATTGAGTTTGCTTTAAGAAAAAGAAGAACCAAATTGATTTCTTGGGAGGATAAACTCGCAGCTAAAGGGAAAAACTACAGTTACACTTTTCAGCCATGAAAAGTAAATCAGATGGTGCTGAAATCCCAGCAGAAAACACAGATTAATTAAAGTCTGCACTTTCTAAATCTGTTATTCAACTAAACACAGCTGTTAAAAAAATGATGCCTTTGCTGTAATTTCCATGTACATTCATACCCCCGAAATACCGCAAAAAAACATTATTAAGTGTGTTCAGTGGCTTCTGGAGTTGAACAGGAAAAGAAAGCACACATATATCTTTAATTATGACAAGGACTGCTTTCTTTAAAGGAATAAATTTTACTTGGGAGCTCAAACGCTGCCTCCACGGATGGGATGGAATTGATTCCAACGGGAGCAAGGCAGGATTGGGACCTTGAGGTGGAGCAAACCAGCACCACCTCAGCAGGGTGGGAGCTCAGGGTGCTCCCTCCTCCTGCCTCACCAGTCCATGCCCAAGGCACGTGGCATCCGTCAGCCAGATCCCGGCTCTCCTTCTGGTGCAAACCCACTTGTACTTCCAAGTGCTTTTGGCCATCTGTCCGTCACAGGCAGCACTTCCCAATTGCACTGATTTCATTAACCCTAATATATTTTAAGATCTTGCACAGATTAAAAAAAAACCCCAACCCACCATCAGTTGTTCTGCAGGGCCTCATCTGAAACCCATCGAGGCGAGGAGAGGCTCCTGCTGACCCCTGTGGATCCAGCTCTGCTTCCACATGGAGCCAATTTATTCATCAGGAGACGGCGCCGTTACCGACACAGGGAAATCCTCCAGGACACACATCCTGCTCCCCCTGCACATCCCAGCCCCTGCCAGGCTCCATGGGGGGCTCTGGCAGGGTGAGGAAGAGCACAGAGCTGGCAGAGCACAGCTACACTGCCACCCCATCAGGTGGGGACAGTGCAACACGCCTCAAACAAAAGCTTCCCTTCTTTTTCCCTTCCTTTTCCACCAAGTCTCCATCGAGGCTCAAAGTAGAGAGCTCCTTGGAGAAATTGGGAAAATGCAGTGATTTGAGTGCGCCCTCAAAGGCACTCTGCACTTCAGCCCAGTCAGGAGAAACTTCCCTCCCAGCCCCACCGCAGCTGTGCCTCCCCTATGGAAGAGAAAGCAACACTTGAACCTTGCCTCCTCTGCAAGGGGAGAAGGCATGGGAGAGCCCTCGCTGCCTCCCAATGCTTCTGAAATCATTCCAGCTCGAAATATAATTAGGATGATCTAATGCAGTCATATATTAATGTTGGCAAGAGCTCCTCGCCTTAATACCAGCCCGGAAAGCCTCCCGTAATCCGGACCCGCCGGCGCTCCGGGCCCTGGCGAGGTGACAGCGGTGCCACCAACACACACTCACAGGTATTGACATCGGGGGGGGCTCACCTGTGACCCTGGAGAGGGGAAAATCCAGCAGCTGGATTGCCAGTGCTGAATCACAGGAGCTCTGTGAGACATCAGCCACCGTTGGGGTCATCCAACAACACACCTGGAGCTGCTGTCACAGCAGGGAGGGCAAGCAGTCACCAGCATCCCCAAGTGCAATGAGGTTATTTGCATTTAACCTCAATAAAAATCACCATATTTTCATTTCATTCCCCTGCATTTCTTTTTTTTCTCTTTTTTTAAGGAATGCAAAATTGGATGGGAAAAAAAAATACATTCGAATGTAAGGAGGCTGTAAAGAAAACCATTTTTAGGTCCAGGGAGACCCCTGAGTGTCCTCCCAGCAATGGTCAGCCAAGTGAGACAAGGAATGTGTTGAACAAACTGGGCTAAGCAACTCCTGCACAGCTCTACAGAAGAAGACACTTTTCAGAAGGTTTTACTGTCGCTGGCTTTTGCATAGAACACCTCACTGCATCTACTTATTATTACTGCTTTACCTAATCAACCCAAACACATCAATTGTGCACCTTCTGAGAGCTCCCAAAATATGGTCAACTTGGAGAAAGAACAATTAAAATCCAGGAAGTATTGGTACAAAAGAGGAGCTGCATTTTTCAGGGATGAGCAAGATGCACTGGTAGCAAAGTACTTCCTATAATCTTCCATTACAGGGTGAAGGTTTTAATAAAGTGCAATAAAAAAAGCTCACATTTTGATCTTTTCCCAGAGCTAGACATGGTTTAATTAGCTTGATCTCATTATGTAAACTGGAGAGGAAAAAAGAACACCATTAAAGCAATATCCCACCGGCAAATGAGACAACCTTGACATCAACTATGATGTTTTCTTGGAGAACTCTCCCCTGCCTTTGATGCAGCTTCCACACCTCTTCCTCATCACCAGATCTTCATCATCCCACCTTTTCCAGCTGCCCTGCTCAATCCAGTGGCATTTCTTGTTTTCTGCTTTCCCCCAAGCAGCCTGGAAAATGCTACTAGGGAAAAAAAAAATTAAAAATCCAGCTAGATGTTGTCTTGGTTGTATTTAGCCCGAGATCATTCAGCGTGCTCTTTAGAAAAGATCAACTGGAACTAAACGTTGCCATGATATACTCCATCTGTTAAAGTACATACTTTTGTAATAACACATTCAGAATTCAATAAGAAAAGCCAGAATTACAAACAAGGTGTCCATAATGAGCCTCAATATAATTATTAAAGCAGATAAAGCAAGCCTGGGTTTCAACACAAGGAAGTTATTTGGACCTTAATGATAATGAAAAGTAAAAAAGCATCTGTAATTTCCGCTGAAATGTATTTCAGAAAGTCAGCTAAGTGCACGTCACTTTGTTAAGACTATTCTTATTATTGTGTTTGCACTGACAGCAAAATGCTTCTTAGTTCCAACTCCTGGGATATATAAAAATATGATTAGAGCACTATAACAATACAACAATGGATTAATTTGCCCAAGCATTACATTTGGATCTGAAAGACTTCGATAATTTATTTTACCAACTGAAAGGTGGTTATTTTGGGATCCTGGCTCAGAACTAAGCAGTTCAGTGCAGCATTTTGAAATGTTTTTTTTTTATATTCCAGCACTGGCAACACTGTGAGGTTCCAGTGATTTTCTCCTGTTTGCCTGTAACCCTGAGCTTTTGTGCCAAGCCTTATCCTGGGATTTAGCTTGGGCTGCCTGCTCCAAAGGGCACCCCACATCCCACAGCCTGCAAAATAACCAGGCAGCAGTGATTTATCTGGTAAAACTGCTACCCAAGGAAAAGAAAACGATACTTTTTGGGGATGCTGAACAATCTTACCTATGACAGGCAAGGAGAGCACAGAGAACTAAACCACGTTGAACAGTGAAGGTGACAAAGATGGACCAGAAGCTGTTGGGATGTCTGGCCTGGAGGGCAGATAATATAAAGGAAAATAATTAACTCATCTGCTGTGTGTCCAGCAGAGCCATCCTCTACAATGGCAGGATTAGCATGGAATAATCACAGATTATCAGCAAATTCAGGTGCTCCCTCTCAAATTAGAAGGGGATTAGAAAGAAGTGGAAGTTGACATTTTGGCCAAAAATGGGGTCTTAGAATGATGTTTTTTCAACAAAGCAAAAGCCCCCAGGAGCTCAGTTATGGGGCAGTTCCAAAGGCATTGGGTTTGCAGAGGCAGCAACAGCCCAAGGATCAGAAATAAAGAACAAACCAGAAATACCCAACACCACCTCACAGCACAGACAGGACGAGCACAGCTCTTACCCCAGGCTCTTAAAATCATGGAATCACAGCATTGTTTAGGCTGGAAAATCCCTCTGAGATTATCCAGTCCAACCATTTCCCCAGCACTGCCAAGGCCACCACTGACCCCTGTCCCCCAGTGCCACATCCACAGGGCTTTTAAACCCTTCCAGGGATGGGGACTCCACCACTGCCCTGGACAGCTATGCCAGGGCTGGACAAACCTTTCCACCAAGAAATTTTTCCTAATATCCAACTCAAACCTCTCCTGGCACAACCAGAGCCTGTTTCCTCTCCTCCTGTCCCTGTTCCCTGGGAGCAGAGCCCAACCCCCCCGGCTGCCCCCTCCTGTCAGGGACTTGTGCAGAGCCCCAAGGTCCCCCCTGAGCCTCCTTTGCTCCAAGCTGAGCCCCCCAAGCTCTGGATTATTGTTTCAGGAATATCTTCAACTCTTAGGCAATGAGACTTATCTTGCAAGAGACTTTTTTTTATCCCAAAAGAGATTTTTAGGAAGACTGAAATTTCCCTGCTCTTCATCTTCCTCCCTATCTCTAGTTATTCTGCAGTTAATTTTTGTGCTTATTTTTGGGTTTTACAAACTAAAATCTGGTCAAGTATAACATGCCACATACCCTTTTTTTTCACTTGAGAAGTAAATCTTCCTTTTTTTTTTTCTTTCCAGGAGAGGAAAGACAACAACAGGGTCAGGGCTCACTGATGTGGCTCTTTAAAAGCGCCAGCGAATTTTTCTGGAAGGTCTCATTCTCCAAGGTTTAATTAAAGTCATAAAGCTTATAAATGTTCTTTGTCAGATTTTCTTCCCTGGAGAGTTTGGGGCAGAAGCTCCTGGGTCAGGATTACAAACAGGACGTGCAATTGGCCTCTCCAAACGGGCACCAGGCAAGAAGGATGGGTCTGAAAAGCCTGGAATTTTGTGAGGATTTGAGCAGCCTGAAACACTGTCTGGAATTCATATGCAGTGTTTTGTATGGGGTTTGCCCCTTCCCCAGTCTACAGCAAGACTGATTTACCAGCTCGATGGCGGGATAGCACGGATTTGGGAAAGGAAGGGGAGGATAAAGGGCAAGTGGAGGCCTGTCTGTCTCCACACAGAGTCATCTCAGAACTGTTCCTGCCCTGCTTTCCATATGGAACCACGTGAGCTTCCCATTCATTACTATCAGTGCCTTGCTGGATTTGGATGATTGCCCAATGCTACTGTTGCCAGAAATCCGAAACATCACAGGGGTGATTCATCTGATGCCTTGACAGCTCTGGAGCTGGGCTGGAGTTGGGGGGGAGACCCAAAAACCCAAATACCAGGATGGAGGGATCTCGAATCCTGCTGGAGCCACAAACAGAGCAAAACTCTATTCCCATCTGGAGACAGGCTGAGAAAAAGCTGGGGCTGGGCAGCCTGGAGAAGGCTCCAGGGAGACCTCACAGACTCTTCCAGTGCCTAAAGGGGCTACAGGAGAGCTGGGGAGGGACCCTACATCAGGAACTGTTGTGACAGGACAAAGAGTAATGGGTTCAAACTGAAAGATGGGATAATTTAGGTTAAATATTAGATAGAAACTCTTCCCTGTGAGGGTGTACAGGCCCTGGCACAGGTTGCCCAGAGAAGCTGTGGCTGCCCCTGGATCCCTGAAGTGTCCAAGGACGGGCCTTGGAGCAACCTGGGATAGTGCAAAGTGTCCCTGCCCACAGCAGGGATGGAGCAGGATGAGCTTTAAGGTCCCCTCTGACCCAAACCATTCCACAATTCTATCCTGGCAAAGCCCTTCCCCCTTGATGCCGTTTAAGTCTTGTTTATACAGAGCTCGCTCATCCAAAGAGTTCACAACTGGAGAACAAGGGAGGCTTTGTACCTCCTTGCTCTGCTATGTTAAAAATTGATTTAGCATAATGGTTTCAAAGAGATTAAAATCCAATTTTGTAAATCAAAGCAGGAACTGCACTGACTCATTCCACAGCAGCAGAAAGGAACCTGCTGAATTCTGAAAACGACAGTCGCAGCCCCGAGCCTCTGTTAACACACACGCACAAAAAGTGATGAACCAAACAAACCCACAGTTTAATAAGCTGCTTCTTATCGAGTGCATCTGCTCTCCACATCTCTAAGAAGGGATTTTTGAATCCCACAATGGTTTGGGTTGGAAGGGACCATAAAGATCACGTAGTTCCAACTCCTCTGCCATGGGCAGGGACACTTTGTGCTAGACCAGGTTGTTCCATGATGATGATGATGATGATCATCATCATCATCATCACCAGATCTTCTCCAGATGATTTCCATCTGGAGAAGAAGAGCAGGCAGCATCTGGGTCAGCCACAGCTTCTCAGGTAGCATCATCCAGCCGGTCCTGCTCCGTGTGGGGCACTCGTGGCTAAACCAACATGAGATCCTTTCTCCTCCAAGCATTTATCATCATTCAGGAGTCAGCTTTGCATTATTCCAGCTCTATAAATGGCTTTCAGCATTAAACCCGATTTACAAAGAAAACAACCCGTAAACAAACACAAATGGGCAAAATAAGATAAATTGAGATAAAACAAATGCGCTCTGCACATGTTCTAAGAACTCCAACATACAAACTACCTCCTCCAAGAAAAACACATTTCCTTTAATATCCTGGATATGCAGAAATAGCTGTAAAGCAAAAAATCCACACATTCAGAATCATTTATAGTGAGTACCTTTGATGGTGACGGCATCTCTTGAAGCAAACACAGCCACAGCTGACAGAGCCTGATTCCAGGCAGGACAGAGATGTTCTGCTGGCTGCAGACAGCCCAGCACTCATTAGATCTTTGAAACAAATTCTGCCTCATTTCTTACAAGCAGTACAGAAATCCCATCACTAATTCACATGTAAACAAGCAATCTGAGCTTTAAAGAGCACCTGAAGCTCTGCACAGGCACAGAAGAAATTGTGGCTATTCCAGCTCAGTACTCACATAGATAAGGTGGGGTCCGGTGGGGTGTTTTAATTTTGTTTTCTTTCAGATAGAAGATATTGACATTTTCCCTGGCTTTCTTTTCAATTCAACACTTAACCTCGCTTATGCTACTTATTTCTCACCTAAATCAAGATCTCTGTGCTACTACACAGAAATATTTTGTGTTTATCCTCAGTTCCCCAGCTCTACCCAATCTATTCTACAAAATTCCTGTGGAAAGGTAAGGGCTTGTCCTAGGGACTCATTTAGGGGGATTTGGAGGCACAGAAGCAGGAGGTGTGGAGGAAGCCCTCACATCACAGAGATTATCCCAGTGAATGTTTTAGAGCTGGGAGCAGTGAGGAGGAGGCAGTCACAAATTCCCCACTGAGAAAAGTGAGATTAAAGAAATTTGTACAGAGAATGGCGCACGTGGGGTTGGTGGGGAGGAATCAGATCCACTCCCTGGGAAATTGGGAAAACCCTGGTCAAGGCCAGATCCCTGACAACAACTGAGATGTTTGAGACAAAGTGGGTGAAGTTCTTCTGGTGTCACTCCAAGCCCCCACCACAGCAGGCACCAAGCACTGCTGACTTTGCATCCTTCTAATCCACCTGGAAGAATCCCCCTTCCCCCTCGGATGGGAGCACATCCCAGCACCACAGCAGCTCCAGGGACAGACATCTCAAGCACAGCAGCTTTGCCAACTCTGCCTGTGGGCCGGCACGTGCCACCAGAGCCATTCCCAGGAGCATGGGACCTGTCCTGGTGTGGCTCAGATAGGGATTAGGGAAGGGGAAAAGGAAGGAAGAAATCGTTCCTTCTTCTCCTGCTGACAACATGTGAACCAAATACAAACATCCCTTAATTAGCAACACCCTCCAAATCCCCAGCAGCTGCAGTTTTGATGGGCATTTCATCTAAGCCAGCAATTTTTTGCATGGAAAACAACCACCTTAGCCCCACTTGGAGATTATGGATTCCCATGGATTTCTGTGGGTGCTGAGTTAACTCCCGGTGCTTCGAGCACCAGGCACTGCGAGACAGTCGGCTCGTCCCAGAGAACACATGAGCTGTCTCAGCTCCAGCCAGGGCTTCCAGCCCAACTCCAGAATTCCCTAACTGGGAGAGATCGCACCGGTACAGCCAGAAAAAAGAAAAAGTCTTCTTTTTTCCCCTGAAAAACGGTGAGGAATATTTTGGAAGTGCATCCATCTCTCTTCCGCTCTGTTATCATCATCACCGTCATCAAGAACCTTCAGCGCACAGCAGCAGCTCTCACCTCGCAAGGTTTCTGTCCCTTTTGTTGTTTTTATCTCACATGAAGTGAGAGGAAAAATGGTGGGCTCCTATTTCAAGGAGAAAATGATCTTTCCCAACTTCCATGCCCGTGGGAAGGCTCTGTCCTGGGAGCCACCACAGACCCAGGACAGCTGGAGATCCTCATGGATGAAGATTCAGGAAAAGGTACTGTACTGAGAGGCGGCCTGGAGCAAGGAATTAATGCAAATGAGGAAAATGAATATTTAAATAAAACATTTATTAAGGACAGATTAACTCTGTCAATCAACTCCTCACTTTTGTTTTGCTGCGCGCGCGTTCGGAGCGGCTGCACAAAAACCAGTTTCGGTTTTTCCAGGGTATATTTAGCTCTGTATTTAGAAGTGCAGCATCCTCTGAGATTTTATTTTGTTATTAAAAATGAAGTGCATTTCCTTGTGCAAAGGACTACAAATTGCTACTTAAACTTTCTTCCTTTGTCTATTTGCCTGCAATTTCCACCTCATTTACAGCCTTTTTGTGTCTGCCCTTTTGTTTAGTTTTTACCTTTGACATTCTCTTAATTTCTCTTCAGAGATACCTGACACCTTTACATTAAACTCACAATACCCATAATTCGGCAGTTTTTGGAGAAAGGCTGCTCAGCAGCAGCAGCAGCTCCCAGCCAGGCTGAGAGTCCTGGTGTCTGCCAGGAGGTTTGGAAAACCATTTCCAGAAGGAATTTTCATTTCTCGTCTCCGAAGTTTGTATGGAGAGGAAGGAGCGCTGGCACACTGTGATGGGTTGACCTCAGCCGGACCCCAGGTGGCCACTCAGCCACTCCATCCCTGTCCTTCTCAGCTGGGCACAGGAGAGAAAATGTAACAAAAGGCCCATGGGTTGAGGTAAGGACAGGGCGAGATCACTCAGCAATTACTGTCATGGCCAAAACTTGGGGAAATACCTTTATTTTATTACCAATCAAATCAGAAAGAAGAAATACATCTTAAAAGCACCTTTGCCCCACCCCTCCCTTCTTCCCAGACTCGACCTCACTCCTGATTTCTCCACCTCCTCACCCCCAGCAGCACAGAGGCACTGGGAGTGGGGGCTGTGGTCAGTTCCCAGGGATCCTGAAGCCGGACCAGGGGCCCAGCACAGCACCCACCCCGTCCCTGGGCACAGCAAAGGAGGATGACCATGAACCACAACTGCCCAAGCTCCAAGGCTGTGCAAAGACATCCCCTCACCTCCACAACTCCCTCCTCCTCCTCCTCCTCCTCCTCCTCCCAGTTGTTTGTTACAATGACCTTGGTGCCACTACACATGCGCAGGGCTGCCCGGTGCCCAGCTCCCCACTGATATTTGGGAAGCAGGAGCTCTACAACCATCCAAGGGTCTCCATCTCCTTCAGAAGTGTCACAGATTAAAAGATTCTACCCATCACTCAGGCTGGCTGGACACACCAGGGCAGGGATACAATCCTACCTCAGAATGATCCCACCGGCAGAGACCCCCACTCATCCCTCCCCTATCTCAGTTGAGTCCCATAACCACCAGCGACCTAAATCCCACTGTCTCCTGCAGCCCCAAGCCTCCCACCCACTGCAGCAGGGGTGGAGCAGGACCTACCCGAGCTGGCCCCTGCTCAGGGGCAGCTTTTGCTTCTCAGCCATCCCTTGCCAAGGCTTCTCCGGGTTTGCAGAGGAAGCACAGCGCCCATCTGCAGCTCCCCATCCTCCTCACAGGCCCCCCAAACTGAACTCAGCCAAAGCATTTTTGCTTCATCTTGGTCCTTTTCAATCTTGATTTCCTTTCAACGAGTGCTCCAGTGCAGCACTGCTGATAACAATGGGGATATAATATCTTGCTGTTAGAAGAAATAATGAGAATCTCCTCCACCTCAGCATCTCCCGGAGCCCGCCAGGGCTGGAGTGGCTCTTCAGTGCACACCAGGGACAGGGCACACTTGAAATGGTTGTTCTGAAAAGCACTGAGCCCATCACCCCAGCCCTCAGCAGATCAGTCATACCCCTTCTGCTAATGCTTCCATTTTGTTTGCAGAATAAAGTGAAACTGGTTTGCCCCTAAATGTTTGCTCCCTGTCTCTCCAAGCACTTCTCTGCTCGTTTCCTCCCCTCCTGATCTCAAACCATGCCAGCTGTTTGGTTTTGTTCCCCAGGTAGGACAATCTGCCAATTCCCCTTTAATAAAGGAGAGGGGAAAGGCAAAAAAATACCCCAAAACTCAAACCCAGCGACAGTCTGGAATTGGCATCTCCATCAAACACACTGGCACGATATTAACATAAAAAAATAAAGCAAATAAAATGACTCTTGGCCATGAAAATGTGCATTTCCCAGAATTTTCACTGTGTCCCGAGGCTGAACAGCTTCATAAAATTACAGAATGGTTTGGTTTGGGAGGGATCTTAAAAACCACCAAATTCCTACCCCTTGCCACGAGCAGGGACACCTTCCACTGTCCCAGGCTGCTCCAAGCCCCAATGTCCAACCAGGCCTTGGACACTGCCAGGGATCCAGGGGCAGCCACAGCTGCTCTGGGCACCCTGTGCCAGGGCCTGCCCACCCTCCCAGGGAACAATTCCTTCCCAATCTCCCATCCAGCCCTGCCCTCTGGCACTGGGAAGCCATTCCCTGTGTCCTGTCCCTCCATGCCTTGTCCCCAGTCCCTCTCCAGCTTTCTCTGCCTGTGAGCTGCCAGCAGTGCAGCTCCTCCTTCCCCAACACCACATTTTTTCCTCCTGGAAACACCACCCACCAGCGGGACCGTGGAGTGCCAGGTCGGAAATTCGGCGCGCGCTGAGATTTGATTTTCATCTACTTTGTTAAATTTCTGCTAATTGCTTTTAACGTACTTCCTCCGCCAGCGTCTTTATAGCTTAATTCCTCCTGGGCATTCGCTCCTGAGTTCCACTGAGTGCAGCAGGAAAATGAAATCTAACCACACACCAGTGATGTAATCACTCATGGCCTTTGGAAAAAAACAGAGCAGAGGTGGCTTTTTGGGGGGGGATTCGGTTTTTTTTGTGACCAATGGCCATCATCAGGTTTTGTAAATTGAAGAAAACTGAGCAGCAGAAGCTGCAGTCCTATAAATACCACGAGGCTCGGTGTGATGTCATGCTGCCCAGTGTTTTATAATTGATTAGCACATTGGAAAGCGCAGCAGAAAGGCTCTGAAGTGAAAAAGTTGGCTCAGAGGTTGCCCAGAGAAGCTGTGGCTGCCCCTGAATCCCTGCAAATGTCCAAGGCCAGGCTGGATGGGGCTTGGAGCAGCCTAGGATAGTGGAAGGTGTCCCTGTCCATGGCAGGGATGGAACAAAATCTTTAAGGTCCCTCCCAACCCAAACCATTCCAGCATTCTATGTAGTTTTAATAAAATTCACCTCTAACCTTCCTGCTTGAGACTGAGAGAAGCTGTCACTACAAACTAAGAAACTTCAGCACATCTCGAGTCACCAGCAAGCTGCAGCCAGCAGGAATTAATGCACTAATGCTCTTTCACTACCCGACAACAAGGATGTGAGATCCATAACTCCCAAACAGTATTATGCACAGCACATACTTTTCATCATTACGCATTAATAGATTTGGGAGTGAAAGTTGGAGGGGTGGTGTTACATGTCAAAATTAATTATAATGCCAATAAGCTGAAATTCAACAGGGAAGATCAGGTTGACTAAATTATTGTGTTGAGTTATCAGCATTGAAAAAATCAACTGCAAGAGGCTGTAGCCTTTGGCTGCAAATCCAAATGTAGATTGAAAAATAATGAGAAGCACAAAAAAAAAAAAAAAAAAAATTCCCAGCCCAACCCATTGCAGAGGGTTTGAAGTGGCTGAGAGCAGTTCCAAGTTAGGTTGATTTTATCCAGGATATAATTTTGCATTACAGCTGTTGGAGAGTTCAATTGGACCTTAACTTTTCATCACAGGCTTACTAAAATCTGGGACCAGTGCCCACGAATGATGTCAGCTCAGGTAAATCAGGCTGTTTGCTTCCTTTGCACTGTCATGGAGGAAACTCCAGCTCCATTCCTGTAAGGCTTTCCCAGTGTCTTTCCAGATGAGGCACCACCAGAATCCATAAGGATAATCAAAGGGAGACCATAAATTCCCCCCATGCTGAAAAGAGGCCAGCTGGCAACTTTGGAACACCACAGTCAATATAACATTGTTAAATTAAAACTAAACCAAGAAAACCCCCAAACCCTACAAGCAGAGACCCTCCCCAAGCCCACAGCATTTAAGCATTCACTGCTTTCCTAAGAGCTGAGTACTAAGAAAAATCTTTCTTTGCACAAGGATGAGAACAAGCAAGTGCCACACGGACATTTAATTCCTACAGAGCCAATTAAATGGGAACAACGAAATACAGTCCGAGTTAACGCTGGACAAAAGGATTAAGGAATGAGGGAGGACTGATTTATAAACATCCACACGAAAACCTGGTTAAGAAGAAGTAGGGGAATTAATAAAAGATAAAAAGGAATGATTCCAATATGGCTAAGAAGGGGAATTCCTTTATTAAATTTGTCTTCAAAAGTAAATTAAGGAAAGATGCCTGTGCTATCAGAGTGATGGTGAGTTTACAAAAATAGCTTCCACTGAAGGAGGGAAAAAGGGAGTATCTGGAAAATGCAGACATGTGCCAAATCACTCAATCTGTGCAATTAACCAAGGAAATCAAGTGTTGTTATTTGCAAAGAATTATTTTTTAAAAGGGGAATCTAACAAATTCCTTCAAAACATAAGGCTAATACCTAATTCTGGAAATTACTTAAATGGATGGATGCAATTAAGTTCTATTCCTAGCAAAAGAATGGGGAGAATATCCAAAAAAAAAAAAAAAAAAGGATCTCTTGCAGAGAGCAGCTCAGCAGGCTGCAAGTAGAGCCTTGCAGAGAACACCTCGTCAGTTAGCACAAACTATTTATTTAAGGAAAAGAAGAATGGAAATGTGGATTACAGGAGCGTTTTCCAGAGTCAATCCTAAAATTAAAAGCAAAAATCCTGCAAAAATCTGAGCAACCTCAATTCTCTCAACTTTAGAAGGGATTAGGATTTAGCACCTGCAAGGCCAACTGGAAACAAAGGAGTTGGAGAAAACAGCCAAGGAATCACATGGATCTGTGTTAGATTTAATTTTAACAGCTTTGGTAACGATGTGGGAGAGGAAAGAATACAGTTTATGACAAAGTTTCACCTACTACATAGTGAAATGTATTGCAGGATTTGACTGGGAAAATAAATACAAACAAGGGAAGTCTTGCTTTGATTGCCTGGGACATCACAAATTTGGGAAGGTGCCTCACTTCACTCAGGACCACCTCATGAACAGCACTCAAACAAGAAATTTCCCTGCCCTCTTCAGGAGGCCCTCCCAAACCTGCCAGATCTGAATGGACATGCCAAAATCACACAAAGAGTTTTCCTTTTGGAAAAAATAGAACTGAAACCGAGGTGATCTATCAGCAAACCACAGCCACACTTGGAGGTGGAGCTTTTGGGGATGCACCCATCCAAACAGGGAGCTGGAAAGGCAGAGGGCAAGCAGCTCGAGATGAAATTGCACAAGGATGTGGCAGCTAAAAGGAGAGTTTGGTTTCAGAGACAGAACACACACGTCTCACATAGCAGGATGTTCCAGCCTCCTCTCCCCACAGATGTAATTAATCCATAAATGGAATAATGTATTCACTTCTGGACACCTCATTACCAGAGAAGACATTGACAAATTGAACAGAGTACAAAGAAAACAACAAAAATGTTTAAGGGTTTGAAGGGAAAAATTTCTCTGGGAAGATCAAAAGATGTGAGTATGTCCAGCTCAAAGCAAGAGCACAGCTTAGCTGGACAAGATGTGTATCAATATGTGCTTGAAAGGTGTAAACATCAAGCAGAAACACCAGCATGGGGGGCTTTTAGCAGGAAAAATGGAATCAAATTAATAAAAAAGAAAACTTCAGATGAAAATCTTGTTGCCCTGTTAGGATGCACAGTTAGTCTCGAGGGATGTGGTAAATGTTTGCAAGGGAACCAGACTGGAAAAATCCTTAATAAATGTACAGCAGCCAGGAGAGGGTTGGAACTTCCACGGTGATCTCTGACATCTGCTTCCCCTCTTTATCTTAGATACTGACATAATCTAGCTGTGGACTGTCACGTAAGTACCTTACCCAAGATCTGGACCAATTTAAGAACACAAATATATGCATGGCTCCCCCAACCCCAACCACAACTGAAGGACTCAATCCAGCCATCCCTTGATCTCCCAGAGCTGCAGCAGGTCTCTAATGGTAACAAAAACTGCACAGACAGACAAAATGGAGGGGAAAAATGTGTTAGACCTGCTTTAAATAACCTAAACTGCTCTTACACCTCCCTGCCAGTGCCACCAACCTTTCCCAAGACAACACTGTCTCCAAGTCCATCAGACTTTGCCCAAGGAGATGCTGCCAGGTCAGATTAAGCCTTTGCATGAGGACATGTTCAATAGCACCACATTCCTCCTCCTCTGCTCACCTCACAGTGTACCAACTGACTCAAATCAACCTTCTATTGAAAGGAGATAATTAAAAAACTACATTAAGGCAGATGCAAGCCTACAGCATCGTTTAATGACTCCTGTCATCAAAGTCAGACTGACACTTGGTAGCCGTGCCCCATCCAGCAGGCTGCTATCTGAAGGACTCAACCATGGAACTTTCTTTAGAAAGAGCCTTTCAGAGCAGCAAGCAGGGAAAAAACAAAACCAAAACACCCAGTTTGATAGGAAGCCCCACACCAAAAAGCCTGGTGTCATCCTCCCCTCTCTGCTCCAGCAACAAGTCTCATCCAGGCAATACCTTTCCACTGGCACACGGAGCTGCCAGGCTGTCCTTGGCATGTGTTTCTGCAGTCAAGAGCACTGAGCACATGGGATGTATTTCCCTTTCCTAGGGGATGGCAGGCAGCAGCTCCTCATCCAACCCAAGAACCAGAGCCCTGGGCTGGGCTGAGCCACAGACAGACAGGGAGCCATAAAACACCTCAGGATTCCTATTCCCATTTTTTTCTTTTTAATTCCTAGGAACTTTAACAAAAGGTTAAACTGTAAAAGAAGAAAATTCTGCAAGCCAGGTCATGTAGGGGCTCTCTCCTGATACCCACACGGGGCTGTGTTGACGGATTATTGATGTGCCTCAGCCTGGGCTGCTGCACGCTCCGTGCCCAGGGTCTCTCTTTTCCTCCAAACATTCTGAAGGAGAACAAGAGGAACCTCTGCCGAGGTTGGCAGCCTGTGCTGCCCAGGCACTGCCTCATTACCATGACAAAGGGAGGTCTGAACATCCTTCAGCAAACTCGATGGCTCCCTTCTAGCTTCCCACTGAAAACCTGGCAATGAGCGTCCCCAGCTCCTGATATCCTATTTACTCAGGCAGAGGAACGGCAGCAAATACATTTTAGGTCTTTTTGCAGTTTTTAATGGAATTGTCTGTATCTACAGGATTCCTCCCAGTCTCACAGCACTGCCACAGTCCTGTGCCCACTGTCTGCAGGCCCTGTGGTAGATCCCAATAAAGTAATGAACTTCTTAATCAATTCTTCCCTCCCCAAAACACGACAAGGAGGGATGGCAGGCTTTTACCGTGTGAAAATATCAATGTTTGTTGCTTGCTGAGGCAGGATTTACAGGCAGCCCGAGCCAAGCAGCTTGTTTCACACCTTCACATGTCAGGGGAACAGTGTTCTCCTCTGGAAGGCGCGTCCCAGATGCTGCAATAATGCAGACACAGATCTGTCAGTCAGCAGGGATGCGACGCTGGGAGAGCTTTCCAGAGGGGAAAAACTTAGATCCCAACACAGAATGGCCAACTGAACACCCCACCCTGCTGCTCTGTGCACCATCCCTGCCCAGGGCTGCCCCACAACCCAGCCTGCAAGGAGTATCACTGGAAACTCAGGATGCATGGGAGAGAGAACAGCACAAGTGGGAAGAAGGTCCTGAAAAAGAAGAGGATTTTGGCAGCTGTATGATGATACTGTGGGCTAATATACAAATGAAAACAAGGGTATTCTAATAAAGCATCACCCAACCTAAAGACAGGGCCAGCAAGAGCCAGCTGCTGTGGTTTGTCAGGAAAACCCAGGCAGCCTTCAAAGGGCATATTCCTGAATCCTTAATTCTTCGGCTAACGTGAATTCAGTGCTGACATGTGATCAGATCTGTATTACCTTTGCTGGGGAGGTAACACCATGTGAGATGATCCCACTTAAGAGGCCACTATGCTGATCCTGAGGGGTTTTGTGGGTTAGATGAGCCTGGCTAAACTGCATCAACTTGCACACAGCACGGGCAAGAGATGCCATCTGCACAGCAGCTCTCTGACTTCCCCCCCAGCCCTAATGTCAAGGAGGGTTCCTTCAGGTGGGCTAATTCAGAAGAAATTTCAGGCAACACCTTCAGACTTCTAGAGGGGTCTGCACCAGACAGGATTTCAGCAGGAGAGCAAACACACCCATCCTGCTCCCTCTCTTCTGCAAGGATTCTGCCCCATCACACTTTCTGTCACCACGTGCATGTCAAATCAGTCTCTCTACAAAGGCTCCAATTTCCTCCCATGCTGCACCCAGAATGAAGCTCAAGGGTGATGTGGACCCAGAGATATTCCCCTGTTTGCCCATGTCCAGCTCACAAACTGGGCCTCCAAGCACACTCTGGGGCTATTCCTCTGTCCATCCTTCAATACGGTCCCACAGGTGACATCTCCTTACTCCACAAGATTTCCACAGCCATGTCCAGCTGTATTTCAGGAGGTCCCACGGCCTCTCTGGACACTCCCCTGCCTCAAGTTTCACCTCCAAGAAGGATGTGCTGTCACACAGGTTACACTGAGACATGGCTGAGCTGGAAAAGCCTCCATTGCACGTGATATCAATGCTTCTTTCCAGCATGATTTAGGATCCTACAAAACTTGTGTGAGGAAGGATTTTACAGGGCGTTTCTGGGTACCCACAGAGCAGGAAGGCAGCCCTGGATGCTGCTCTCCCTAGATGCTGCTCTCCCTGAGCCCCTGTGTGAGGTACCTGCTCTCACACCCTGGCACTGGGTGACACCCCACACCAAGCCCTTGTCTCCCTGGGGCTGCTTCTCACCCAAGACAGGCTCGTGCCTCCATGTGAACACAGCTGACATCCTGACAAGCACAACAAGTCTGCCCCAGCTGCTAACAAGGCTCTCTGTGGTTTTTTGTTGTGTTTTTTTCTAGATACTCTGCGTGGAACAACCAAGTTTCTCTGTATGAATTGTAGGTGCTAGAAAACAAGGTGTTGAAATGACTTCGATTATGCTGGAAGAATATCCTACTGTGTCCTTAGGGAAGAGAGAGAGGAGAGAAAACACATTTTTTAAAAAAAGTATTTTCCTGGCTCCTGTATAAACCTACCCTTACACTGGGGGGGATGTTCAGAAAGAAGAAATAAAAGACCTTTGTGCAAGTTCACAGAGAAGGAAGGTGAGTCCAGTGAGCAGCTCCACTCCCCTACTCATCAGATCACCAGCAAAGCCACCAAAGAGAATCCCAGAGTGGATTGGGATGGAAGGGACCTTAAAGATCATCCCATTCCACCCCCTGCCACAGGCAGGGACACCTTCCACTGTCCCAGGCTGCTCCAAGCCCCATCCAACCTGGCCTCGGACACTTGCAGGGATCCAGGGATGGCCACAGCTGCTCTGGGCACCCTGTGCCAGGGCCTCACCTATTCACAGGGAAGAATTCCTTCCCTATCTCCCCAGTGCAGGGCCCAAGCTGAAACTGAGCTGTGCTGGGATGCTCTGCAGCCAGAGGGATCCGGGATGCAGTAGCAGGAATGCGAAGCTCCGGGCTGCGGCTGCGCAGCTGCTCACACCCAGCACAACTCAAGCTGCCACGGGAAGAGGCCGCTTCCTTTGATTTGGGGTTTGGTTTTTTTGTTGGGTTGGTTTTTTTTCAAAATATCTGAACATTTTGTTTTTCGAGTCCTTAATAAATTTTTGCCCTAAATTTTTTCACGGAGCTGCACCAGCTCCGCTTACAACAGCGCTTGTCACCCCATCGGGAAAAGACAGCAGGCATGGATTAATTTTTGAGGAAAGCTGCTTTCATGCCAATGCACTTGGCAATAGAGAATACAAGAAGAGCTATCCCAAAAATGCAGTATTTATGAGAGGAGTGGTTTCTAAAATTGTTTTCGCTATGGATACCAAGAAGCACCACCTGATTCCTGACTCTCCTTCCCGCACATGTTTTCCTGGGATTATTTTTAAGGTGATGTCTATTTCACAGAACTGCGACCTCAGAGCAGAGCAGTTCCAGCTGGACATCCAGCATGACCCGTTTCCAAAAGTCACCGTGGAGGGTTTGCAAAGGGAAACTGCACTTTTATACCTACAGAAAAAATAAAACGTTGCCTGCAGAACCAGAAAGATTCTCTCGGTGAGGTTGTGATTCTAAGATTTAATTATCTCAGCCCAGAACTGCAGGTATCAATGCTTCAGAGATAAAGAACAAACAAGGCAATTATTCCCAGAAGTCCTCCTTTTTCCCCTCTAACAATCGCCAGGGTTACAAACATGCCAAGGTCAAAGAATGTGTAATAAAGAAATTTATTTCCAATTGGAATGCACAGAAACCTTGCACTGAAATGGTGGAAGAGCAGGGGTGTGAAGCTCAGCAGCACTGAGATTAATGCATGGCTAAAGATCATAAGGACTATCACAGAGCTGTGTCTGAAATGACAAGGAATAAAATTACCAAACATCTTTCCAACCAACTCCAACTCCTTCCCCCTCCAGATTCCCACTGAGCCGCCCAGCCCGGAGCTCTGCCATCCATCAGCAACGTTCCCTGTGTCTCTGGGATGGCTCCAGGATGAGCAGGGATGCTCTGGGGCTGAACATTTGGGATTTGCCCACTCCAGTGTGAATGAAGAGCAGAGGGGAAAAAAGCCCTTTCTGGTGGCAGCCTCGGAAAGGCCTAAAAGCCACACAGAGCAGGACTGAGATGTGTTCAATTCCCTGGATTTATTCCTCAACTGCATCATCCTGGGAGTCCACAGGGAATATCTGTGGGCAGCTACCCCAGCAGTACAGGCTGGAGCCACGCACACCACGAGGACAGGGAAGCATTAAGCACCAACCAAATCCTCCCTGGTCATTTACATGCTCAACACAGGCAAGTGACTGTCATGAGGACAGTGACAGACACACTTTAGAATTCCAAATTTCCTTTAAAAAAACCAAGATGTTGTTGATTTGTTAAAAAGAAAAGCCAGACTGTAGACAACTACTTTGTGCTTCCACTGAGATTAAAACTACCCTTGCCCTACCTCCAACACAGCAAGACTCCAGCATCTGATTTTTTTGCAACAGCAAATCATGATATTTCCATATATAAGGGCAGGAAAAGTGTAATTTGGTCTAAAAAAGGGGGAATACTCCACGTATTCCAGTGGCCAGAAAAACTAGAGCCATCTCACTGCTACAGAAAATTGTTCATTGCTTACAGCCCGAAGTAAACTAAAAGGCATTAAGTGAAAATAATGATTTTAACAGTTTCGAGTTTTGTACTTCAGGTTTCTTAAAACCCTTGTAAAAACAATATAGTTTTTCTTTCAAATAGATAAATTTCTGTGCTATTCACCCTGCAACAACAGCATTTGACTCAGACTTTCCACGTGGTTCCCACTCCCTCTCAGCCAGAAGATTTTTGCCATCTAAGTTATATATTTGGGAAGTTTTTGAAAAGAGCAAAACTGTTCATGTGCAATTTCATGCAAAATATGCGTATTTAGGAGAACGAACACGGACCTGGTACATACCACAGACCCTATTTACAGAAACTCCAGAGCAGGAATAGCTGTCCTGCTCTGGGCACTGCTGAGGAACCTCCAGTCCTGAAGGCAGTTCTGGGACCTTCCTGACAAGAAGGACATGGAGGGGCTGGAGCAGGGAAGGGAACAGAGCTGGGGAAGGGTCTGGAGCCCCAGGAGCAGCTGAGGGAGCTGGGAAAGGGGCTCAGGCTGGAGCAAAGGAGGCTCAGGGGGGACCTTGTGGCTCTGCACAAGTCCCTGACAGGAGGGGGCAGCCGGGGGGGTCGGGCTCTGCTCGCAGGGAACAAGAAATAGGATAAGAGGAAATGGTCAGAGGAGGTTTAGATTGGATATTAGGAAGAATTTTCACTAAAGGGTTGTCCAGCCCTGGCACAGCTGTCCAGGGAAGCGGAGGTGTCCCCATCCCTGGAGGGATTTAACAGACCTGTGGATGTGGCATGTGGGGACACGGGTCAGTGGTGGCCTGGGCAGTGCTGGGGGAAACAGTTGGACTTGATGATCCCAAAGGTCTTTTCCAACCTAAATGATTCCATGATTCTATGTGAAAGCACATTAAACATTACTTTAACCCATCATTCCCCAAATCAGACGAGCACAACTCGCTTCATTTTGTGGCTGGGCATGGATTCAGTCATGTACCAAACCGTGCAGAACAGCTCCATCCGGATTTAGACACGGATATCCGAGCTTCCAGTCCTTCCCGCCAGCACACATGCCCTGAAATGATGACACTGGACCTGATGCTATACACACCACCCAAACACTTTTGCTCCCCTTTGCTAGAGACAGTCTGCTGGGCTGAGTCCTTCCAGCTGGTTTTTGTAAATGATAGGAAGGAGTGAGGGTGGGATCATTTTGATTTGGCTGTGTGCATTACAACTTGCTCACTGGCACATGCATAACATTATGGCATGTTCTCAACTTTTTTTAAAATTGAAAAGTCTGAATTTCTTGCAAAAAATTCCACCCATTGACTGCTCTGTGCTTGGCAGGGAAGGGAAAAGGAATAAATAGAGGATGCAGCATTTAGGTTAAGGGAAAAAAATACTATCTTTTCCAAAGCATAACTTTACTAGAAAAATACTGCAAATTAAAAACACCCAAAATTAAATGGCAGCTCTGTGTGTTTGAACTCTGCCAGCCTTCCCCAGCACCTGCAGCCAGCTCCTAACCCTGGCTTCCAGCAGGATGGGGCTGCAGCAATCCCAGAGCCCCACCAGGCACCTTCAACCCTGCACAGCTCAGACACTAAACCCCACTAACAGCATCCTCCAAGGACTTCTCGCACACCATGAGCAAATTCAGACAAAAAACCCACAAGTTTTTAGCGATGAGGAAGGGAGAAAACACTGCAGTCTGTCCTAGAGCACAGGAGAGACACGGAGAGCTCAGCCAAGTCTGCTGGGGTTTGTGCATACTACGACTCTACAACACAGGCAGGCAAACCAGCAGTAGTAGCAAACCCCAACTACAAGCAAGGAGCTGTTTTTTGGTGGGAATCCACCCTCGCTGGCAGCAGCAGGGAGTTATCACCTCTCCCAGCACAGCTGCAGCGCTGCCAGGCACGGGCGCGTTCACGTCAGGCACAGCCCCACCACAGCGAGGACAAAACAAACCAGGGAAGAGAGAGAGAACAGGGGGGAATGGCTTTAAACTGAAAGGCAGTAGGTTTACATCAGGTATTGGGAAAAAAACTGCTCCCTGTGAGGGTAAGGAGGCCCCGGCACAGAGAAGCTTTGGCTGCCCCTGGATTCCTGCAAGTGTCCAAGGCCAGGTTGGATGGGGCTTGGAGCAGCCTGGGATGGTGAAAGTGTCTCTGCCCATAGCAGGGGGTGGAACGGGATCACCTTCACGGTTCCTTCCAACCCAAACCACTGAACCAACTGTGAAGGGTGGGTCTGTCGAGGAGGACGAGGAGAGCTGAAAATAACACATCAGCAAAGGATGTGCTGTACTGAACCAGTGACCAAAATCAACCCCTTCCTGGAGCCAGTCCCAAATCAACTCACTCCTGCCTCAGAGCTGGGGCACGGAATGGTGGGGTAAACCCCAGTGTGTGACTGCCCAGTGACTCACTGTCACATTAGGGTCACCAGCATCACAGACCCCCAGGCAGGAGCCTGTGGCCCCACGGGGGCAATCGCAGCGATGCCACCACCACCACTCCCAGCGCAGTGGGAAGGGAACAGGGGGAATGCACCACGGCCTGGCTGCAGAGCTGCAGGACGAAGAGCAGCACTTCACAGCTCTCCCTCAGCCACACAGTCCCTGCTGCTTCCTTTCCTGGGGAGAGAGACTCACTCCTGACTGAGTCTCTCTTATTACAGTGACAATTCTCCACTTCTTCCCGGGGATCAGCCGCACGGAGCTCGCTCTCTCTCTCTCTCTCTCCCTCTCTTTTTGTTGCAGCTGCTGTCAAGCTGAGCTCACTGATCGATCCATGCCTGAAAAAACTTCAGGAAGCGTGTGCTCCTGGCTGAGCCCTGCCAGGGGGAAGGACCGGCCACATCCTACCAAAGGAAAGCTCCTTTGACAGCCTCTCCCTACCCTGTGGGACAATTCACACAACCTGCAGACCAGGGAGAGGTCAAGGGGTGGGAAAACAAGTGGAAAAACACAAATTCTCCTCATTTTCTACCAGAACTGCTGTCTGTACAGGGATCATTTTGGGTGTGATGCCCTGGCCACGCACAACTACACCGGGCGCTGCTCATGAACCAGCATTTTCTGCTTAATTTTGCCTTTACAAACAGGCAAATATAAGAGACCACGGTTTACGGCACTGATTTTCAGACCTTAGGTTGTAAAGGACATGTTAAGGTGCACCAGTCCACAGGCATCACCACTGACCTCCTCAGGCCACTTTGCAAATGCTGCCAAGTGGAGAACACCCTCACATCGGTGAAAGTGCCTCATCTGAGCCTCGGCTTTGCTGGGCTCCAGAGGGGCAAGGGGAGACCACCACAGTCCAGGGAACAACGAGGGAACCACGATGACCAAGTCTGGCATTGCTCCTTAACAGTTTTCTCAAGGAAAAGTCAAAGGATGCACAGAAATTAACAGCACCAGCTCACAGCAAACTCTTCCCAGGATAAAGATGATGTACAGGCTGCTCAGAGGTACTGCAGACAGGCAGATTTTTCATACATTACCAAAGAAAGGCAGTCCCTGATAACAATAACACAGTTTCAAAAGGCCCTTCACCACCCCGGCTCCAGATGTGCGCTGGCTTCTCCAGCTGCTGCACAAACAGCAGCATTTTCGCCCTGTTCCACAGCCCTGAAAGGAGACAAGACACAAATCCAGTCTGCCTGAAACCTCCTTTCTTCAGCAAAATACCACCAGACACAGCGCTGACCTGCTGCTTCCAGCAGTGCCTGAATATCCGCGTTTATTTGTGTTTTCCGGAGGGATTCCGAGCCCGCAGCCCCCCGCAGCACACACACAAAGGAGGGAGGACCACCACGGCTTCTCCAAAGAGAACAGAGTTCCTGAGGACTGAGCCAGTGTGGCACAAAGGTCACGTCATTAGTGCAGTGGGGGGTGGGCAGGGGAGAGCAGCTACGGGTTAAAATATTTGCGAAATAAACGCATTTGCTAATTCATTTTTTGTTCCGTACGAAAATGTAAATTGGGTGCAAAAATAAAACAAACAGAAGAGGCCTAATTATTTATACAGGCATTTTAATCAAACAATGAATAGCACACAGCAACCTTCTACATCAATTAATAAAGCTGGCTTCTGCAAAACAAAAGAGTTACACCATGTGCCCTAATTATAAAATCCAGCCTGGAGATGCTGCTTTTTTTTTTCCTTTTCCCCCTCCCTCTATACACCTGGCTTAATATATCCCCACTGCATTCCTGAGCTGAGGACGCTCGTTAGCCCCACTCTCTAGTTACAAATTCATTACCGTGCTGCATTTTTCCTCCTGGCTCTGACAGTAGGAGTGGTCACACTGCAGCACTCCAGGCAAACCAGCAGCTAATTGAAGGCAGGGGCTGGTGGGGCTGAGAGGAGGGTCTGCCTCCCTTTCCCTGCGCAGGAGGCAGCTGCTTCCACTTAAGCTGAGCACATTTCAGGAGATGAGGATAAAACAGGAGCGATGAGATGTTTGCATTGGATTGCAGGGAGCCACCTCGGTGTGTGGCATTAACAAAACGCGCTTTACAACGCGCTCCTCCACGTCTTACCTTGGGCTCCACTTGATCAAACACCGCTCACCGCCCGTGACATGTGCGACCAAACTGGCTAATGATGAGCTGTCCCCTTGCTGACAAACCAGTGCTTGTGCCTTCTGAGAGCTGATCTATCAAAAGCAGCTGCGGTGCCTCGCAGCTCCGTGCACATCCCGGGGATTTCTGGGCTCAGCCTCACAAGGGCTGGGCAGGAGTCGCAGCACCTCCAGCAGACAATCCAAGCTGAACAGCCCAAGCATCGAGTGCATTTTGTCCCCAGTCCCACTGGATTTGGGGTGCAGGGGATGCTGCTTGTTCATTTTTAAGTAGCGACAACAAAAGGCAACATATAAATTCTTGTATCTGTTTAGACTTACAGCGTTAACCACGAGTTTTACGAATCAATCGCCCCAAAACTTCTCCGGGACTCAGCAACACGTGGTTAGACCCAGGGCACATGGAAAGTGGGGCCACCGAGCCAGAACAGACTCTGGCACTGGGGTCATTCTGCCCTTTAAAAAGCACAGATGAAGCTTCCCCCCACCCCCAATCTCATCTAAACAAACCCCTGGAAACTCAGAAAGTTCCTCAACCCCTGTTTTCAAAGAGCCTCTCCCTGCAGCTCACGGGTGGGGAAGATGCACATGCAAGAGTTTCCCTGGTGGGATGAGATCTCACCTGAGGAGCTAAAAACCTGGGAAAATGGGGCAAGAAGGACACCTGAGCAGAGATGGGTACCTGAGCAGAGATGGGCCTCCCACAATGTCCAGCCAGGTGTCACCAGCTCCAAGCCTATCACAGGTAACACTGGCAGGGAAGAAGCAACAGCCCAATCCACGCTCCCGGCAGTGGCATCAACCTCCAGGGAGCCAGATCCATCTCCTGGGAAGTTCATCCAGAGTTTGTGCTCCTCTCTGAGTCCATGAAACCTGTTGGCACTGCCAGGGCTCAGCAGCTTCTGCTCAACTAGGGCAAGCTGAAGGCTCTGGGCGCATCCGCTCACCCAGCTGTACAAATGGGTTACGAGTACGGAGTGTTTTGAGGACTATTTCTAAAGAGGACAGCTCATATTTTGTGTTCAGCGTTGCAGAACATCTAAAAATGGTGATGAAGTCAGACCAGCATTTATCCACACAAATGGAAAAATATGTCTGCGAAATAAATCTAAATAAGAGCGGCAGATTTGCTTTTGTCTCTTTTAGCAGCACGAGGAAAGAGACCGATAAATTAATTTAAAAGAAAAATCACGCTCAGTTAATAAATTTGGTCTAAATATTAATCTAGAGGAAGTTTTACATGCTTTAGGAATTTGGGGAAGAGGACTTAAAAACCCAGAGTGCATGTTTACAGATGATGTTCCGTTTTGCAACAGGTAGGATAGGCTGGTAAACAGCAACAAAAATGATGATTATCCTTGGCTGGCACCTCACAGAAACCATCCAGATTTACTTTGATTAAGTCCTTCATCCAGAAGTCAGGCACTGCAGTGCCAATACTGCATGTGGTACTTTCCACAAGGCAGGAAAATACAAATATAGAAATGCAATTGCAATTGAAATCAGTAAGAAAAAAAATGGATTTTTGAAACACACCAAATGTAATCAGATACTATTGAAGTTCAATTATTCCTTGTTACGTTTAAAAAATTTTGTTAATATGTATTTGATTCTCCTAGAGAATACCACTCAATTAGAAAGCTCTCCAAATTTCAGAACCGATGCTTATGTGGAGTAAGTGAAAACGTTCAAAAATGTACTTGTCAGTTCCTGTTGCATAATAGGCCTCGTGGCAAAGGAAAGCAAGTTGCACATTCAGTGCCTGCAATTCCAAATTACCAACATGAGTCATGGCTGGGGTTCGGCTGCACGGAGGAGCCCTGTGCCCTGAGTTAAACAATGGAGATTTCAACAGCCCTGGCACTGACAACAACAACAGCAGAGACACGGACTGAATACCTGAGAGAGAACAGAAAACATCCTCTCCTCCCTGTTACATCTTGACACTGCAATTCCAGGAAATAACAGAAAAGCAGAAGCAGCCCCTGAGTTGTTGGCTCTGAACTCGAAATCTGGGGGTGCAACACGGGACTGTGCACCTCTGAGACTCCCTGTCCTGTCCCTGGGAATGGTCAAAGAGCTGCTCAGATACCACCAGAGAAGAGATGGAGAACCTCTGCCATGAGGAAAGGCTGAGGGAGTTGGGATGGGTCAGCCTGAAGAAAAGGCAGCTCTGAGGTCTCCCTTCCAGTGCCTAAAGGGGCTCCAGGAGAGCTGGAGAGGGACTTTGAACGCGGGCATGGAGGGACAGGACACAGGGAATGGCTTCCCAGTGCCAGAGGGCAGGGCTAGATGGGAGATTGGGCAGGAATTGTTCCCTATGAGGGTGGGCAGGCCCTGGCACAGGGTGCCCAGAGCAGCTGGGGCTGCCCCTGGATCCCTGGCAGTGCCCAAGGCCAGGCTGGACATTGGGGCTGGGAGCAGCCTGGGATGGTGGAAGGTGTCCCTGTCCACGGCAGGGGGTGGGACTGGATGATCTTTAAGGTCCCTCCCACCCCAATCCAGTCTGTAATTCTCTGATTAAAAGCCCAGACAGCAGCAATGAGTTTCGGGTCCATTCCACCCCTAAAGGATTTCAGGGATTTGCAGTCACCAATGCACAAACTTCAGTATCAGCAACACAAACAGCCCTTCCTTATTTCTTCCCATGCCCTCAAAGTCCTCTTCAGAAGCACAGGACACTGAAGAGCATCTCTGTTAGCCAGGGAAATATTAGCACATAATCACTGTTAGATTGTACAACCTGACACCAACCTTTTCTCCTCCTCTAGACCCTGGAACCAGCTCTCCAGTAACAACATTTATAAGAGTCCTTTAACAACTCCTGCAATGATTCACTTAAAAAAGAAAATAAATCATTTTTATTGCAGTTCCCTGCCTCTTTAGGAAGATACAGCATCCTGACAAATAAAATGTACCTACTGAACAACAAGACCTTAGCTGTGACATTGTGAGCAGTGAAATAACACTTGGAGAATAGATGTATTCCAGAACCAAATATCCCCAGGGAGCTTGGATGTTAAAAGCAACAGCACTTGCAATTTTGGACATACACATCTGAAACGTCCTTCTAGGCTACACCACAAATTTCACAGGTGAGAAAAACAGGGGAAAAAAAACCCCAAACCCTAAGTGCAAACCAGAAATGTGCTTCAGAGAGGAGAGATGCTGCAAACAGGGCTGCTTTCTCAGCAAGCAGCAGGACTTCCCCTCTTTGTGATTTACAGATACTTAAAAACAAGTAGGTTAATGAAGCAACAATACACTGACTGCAGAGTGCTGATTAATACAAACTTCCCAGCACTGTGATCCATGAGCCAATTCAGCACCAGGGCAATGTCCAAGCTGTTTGGCTGGGCTTATTAAGGGAAAAAGAAAAAAAAAAGAAAAAAAAAGAAAAAAAAAAAAGCCTTGAAAAAGCAACAACAGCATTTATTTGGTGTTAACTAAATAAAATAATTCCTAAGAAATAACTGCCTGCATCTCCACTGGATGGAGACTAAAACCCCATAGTTTACAGTATTCTACTTTCCACTCTGCATTTTGAGCTTGGCTTGCTCCAGGATTTTCACTACCAGCTTTTTAATAGTTTAATTTAGAAGAAGTTTGGCCCAACCAAGCTGACGTGCAGTGAAACCATCCGGCCTCTAAATGTGCCTCTGGCACTCCGTGAGTCTCTGCCTCATTTTCCTCTTCTCTAAGGCAAAGGCAACACCCCTGGGCTGGGGATTAACCACAAACACGCTTGAGAAGCCTCTTCAACACCTAAGAAGATGTAATTTCTCTGTTAGGAAGCACAGGAGCATCCCCTCCTCACCCAGGGGACCAGGAGCCCACACAGAGCCAGCAGATGACAACAAGCTCTCTCCAGCACCTTCCCACAGCATCCTCACCAGCACCACTTGGAGATGGGGTTCAAAGAAAATAAGATGCAGGAGCATCTTTGAGTTCTTCAAGGGGTTTTTTTAGGGCGCAGTGATGACTTTGGGAGGCTCTGGAGCATCACACAGCCAGGAGCAGTGCAGGGACACGTCATCTCGGCTGCTGGCATGGGCTCAGAAGGGCCAAACACACAAGCAATCCCTTTCCCAGAGCTGCAGAACACCTGAAGGGGTGCCTTCCCAGCCTAAATATGCTGCTGGAGGAGAGAAACCACCCAGCTTCTGTCATTACTCCAACAACTAAAACATGCCAAGCACTGTGGTCCTTCCAGTCAACCACAAAATCCTGCAGCAGTATTTCCCATTTTCCTCTTTTTTTTCCCACAACAAAATGGCACAAACTTGCACATCAGCATTTCTACCTGTCACTACAATGAAGGTTTCCTGAGTCCCACCAAAAAAAAAGGGACAGGATTGAAAGGGGAGCCTTGAGTGGTTTTTTGAACCAGCTTTTCCATCTCGGGTGAGGGCGTAGCCAAGCTCAGAAGTGATCTGCACTGCATGATGGCAGTTCAGCAGTCAATGATACACTACTGGAGGTCTCAACCCAGTTCTCTGTGAACAAATGGCTGTATAAAAATAGCCATTACCTAAGACGACCATTTTCATTCCAGGACAAAAGAACATCAGGCTGGAAATTGCAGAATTAATCCCTTGAGTCTGCAGCCCACCACAACGTCTCGTGTTTAATTTGCAGTAGGAAAAAAAAAAAAAAAAAATCACGTAGTGGTGACCAAGAACAAAGGAGACACAGTAAGAATTAATTTTAACATTAACTACCACTGAAACAAAGGGCGAATTCCACTCTCCCCTAAAAGAAGGTTCCAGGGAGACCTTCCAGTGCCTAAAGGGGTTCCAAGAGAGCTGGAGAGGGACTTTGGACAAGGGATGGAGGGACAGGACAAGGGGAATGGCTTCCCAGTGCCAGAGGGCAGGGATGGATGGGATATTGGGAAGAAACCCTTCCCTGTGAGGGTGGGGAGGCCCTGGCACAGGGTGCCCAGAGAAGCTGTGGCTGCCCCTGGATCCTTGCAAGTGTCCAAGGCCAGGCAGGATGGAGCTTGGAGCAGCAAAGGCACACTGGCTGGAAACAATGGACCACCTAAAATCCAAGTCCAGGTGTTCCCTTCCTCCCAGCCTGCTCCATATCCTCGTTCTTCACACTGAAACTTGCCAAAGTTACGCCAACAACAACCTGTCCTTTCAAATCCTGGGGAAGGGCTGCGCTGGGACGGAAATGAAAAGCTACAAATCAACCTTCAGGAGAGCACAGCAGGATGGAAGGGCCGTTTAGACAAGCAGAGCATTTATTTGTTGTGACTTATATTGCTAAAAGGAGTAGCAGCTTAGCACCAGGTTAGGACCAAACACAGCAGCTGGTTTCTAGTGACTAACCAGGGCAAGCAGGGATAACTGTTTAATGAAGCAACAGCATCTGCCAAAGGAATTCCCCAAACACACCCCAAAGAGTGAAGGTGTAGAAGGACGAGTTAACGATGAGCAGAACGACAGTCAGCTTTTTCCTCATGGCTGCTGTGCTGAACCTCAGGAAAATGCTCCTGGGTGATGCCAGCATCAAGCTGCTATCATCATTGTCCCCCCATTCCCAGCTCCACCGCAGCTTCCGAGAGCGCCCACGCCAGCCACGTGCACTCTCCTCTCTCACCAACTGTCCCTCCCTCCAGTGCCACCAACCCCCAAATCAAGCTGTTGCACATGAAGGATTAAAAGGAGAAAAAAATTAGAATAATCACAATAATAAGAACTCAGTGAACCCATTTTTTAGGGTTCACGGAGAACCTTTTAGGCATGGCTGAAATGGCAGGGTCACCCTGCGAACGCCGGTCTGCAGGTGGCAGCTGCATCCTGCCATCACTGGAGTGCATTAAAACCATCTGAGAACGCTCCTGTGCTCCCTGTGAGTTACTGAGTATTCAGGGAAGCGCTGGCAAAGGTTATCCCTAAAAGTTTATCTCTGAATCAGCGCTGATAGGAACGAGAACAAGAGGGTGTTGGATGACTAACTTGAACGCGCTCCATGGGATTTCAGAGCAGTCAAAAAAGAAAACCTCCCTGGGGGATTTCTCTGGATTTCATGTTTAGCACAGCACATATTGATTAAAAGCAGTCACTGGTGCAGGTGAGTAATAACACAATATCAGGTTAGCACATGGGCAGACTGGGACTGACAGCTCCAAACATCTCTGGGGTGCCGAACCATATCCCAGGGTAACAACACGGCTCTGGACAGGGAGATCCGCCCTCAGCGCAGCTTCTAGGAAGTCTTCAGGACAGTATATCAATGCAAACACTTCCAAACATGCTGCTTCTACCCTGCTTTCCTAGGTACAGGCCTGGTGTGCCTCTTACAGAGGTCTCTCAGCTCCCAGAGGAAGCAGCGATTGGTTTGGTTCTCACTGTCCAGGTGGGAAGAGTAGTTTGGAATGGAGAGAGAACACTTGCAGCTTTCAATGCCCAAAGAGTGGCTGCTAAAAGAAATGAGGGAACAGACACAAAAAGAGCAACTGATATGCATTTTGACTTGAAAATACTGGTAAATTTTGTGTTTGGCCCAGTTGCAGTCGAGTGCCTGCTGCAGGAAGGGGGCAGGAGGAAGCCCTGAAGGCAGAGTCCGTAAGGATGAGGCAGAACACAGCTGGAGGGGACCGATGTCACCTCAGCCAGCGGGATACAGCCACACTGCTCCTGAGGACCCACCCTCCTCCTTCACTGCTGATCCATCAGGAACTTCCAGCCAAGAAGCTGAACACCCTCAGCTCCACGGCAGAGCCTCACAAAAGCTCACATTTCCTCAGCTCCCCCCTTGATTTACAAATCTGCCTCTTGCAAAGCCCCATTTCCGATGCCGGAATTCCAGTTTGCTATCACAACCTTTAAACCTACAGCTAAAAACTGTCACTTTTAACACTGGCCGTGTGGCAAACCACGAAGAAACTCAAAAACCCAACCATGGAGGTCTTAAAAAAAAAAAAAAAATTTAGAAACTCCACAAAGCCGTTCTGGCTGCTACACAGCAATGGGAAAAGCACTCAGTAAATCACCCATCCGACCGCTGGGCAAGGGCCAGCATTCCCTGAGAACCTGGCTGGCAGCAGCGCTTCCACAGGTTCTTTACCACGAGCTGCTTGAATTTGCTTTTTAACTACCCAGAGATCTGACATCAGCCTTTGCTGGCAAAACAGTCTCCAAAAAAACCCAACAAAAACAAGCCCAAGTACTGCTGTGCTGCAGCTGTGAGTGCTCGTGGAAAGGTGCAATTCAGCAGAGCCTGGGTTTGGACAGGGGAGCCCTCTGCAAAGGGTGGTAAGTAAAAAAGACCCAGGACTGTTTAGAAATGAGGAAGTATGGATAAAGCAGTAAAAATTCATTAAGATTGCCAAACCCCACTTCTTTTTTCTCTCCTTCCACCCCATTTCTCTCCACCTATTTCATTCGGGGATCGTCACTCAGTCCCACACAAGGGAGGGATCTCCACTGTGTCTTACAGAGTCTTGTAGGGGAAGAGAAGCTCAGCATTTGCCTACCTGGCTTCAGGTATTTTTCTGGCACACCAAAACCAGAGCCCTGTACAAAACCAGCTGGTAAATACCCACAAGGAGCAAAAAAACCCCACTGGATAACAGAGAAGAGGCAGCCACACTGCTCACACACAACCTAAATCTGATCTACTGGTGTATAAAACCAATCTGACAGTAAAGGGGGGAACAAGCCCTGTCTCCACATGATTTTGGGGGTGTTTGTAGCACCTACACATGACTTTCCAAACACTATCTGCAAAGAGTGCACTCTGGAGAGAAACTGAGGCAGCAGGCTCAGGGATCCAGATTTTTCATTTCCATCTGTGTTTAGCCTGTTTCTCTTCTCCTCTGTGACTCACCAGAAAAATGGAAGTAGAGGAAACTGCTCAGAGATTAAGCTGAAAAGCAAACACAGAGAAAAAAGGGATGACTTCACACTACGGAGTCCGAGCAGTCTGGTGATGCTGCACGCCAGCTGCTCCCAAAATTTCCCCTGGTGGCATTGCCTATCCATCTCCAGGGAGGAAAATCACAGGGGACAGGGTGGGCTGCATGCAGTGGTTAGACATGACATACGAATTTCTTAATGCCAGCCCAGGATTTTTATGTGGAGCCTCCAGGTACAAAATGTCCCAAGAACAAGTGGTCTCATAATTGGTTAAAAAAGGCAGAGAGGGTCAATCTCTGAAACAGAAGGCTTGTGGCCACCTCTGTACTCAAATTCAGCACTCCTTCTCTTCTCTCCACAGTCAAATCCTGCTATTTACTCCCACCTACATACCACCAGGCAGATGGGAGACACTCAGCATAATTCTTCACTCTGATCCCTCCCCGTGTCCCTCCAAAACCTGATTTGGTTTCCTATGCAGCAAGACAAAAATCATATTAAACTGCAGGGGGTAAAAAAACAAACCCACAACCCGACCAGCTATGCTACACACAGGATTTGCATCTGATCCCAAATTTCCTTCACAGCCAGCACGTATGTTTTGCAGATTTCCACTGTAGCAGGACTTTCATCCCCTCCCTCTGCACAGCCACTGCTTGTCTTGCAGGGTGAGATTGAAGTAGACAAGTGTGAAAGAATCATATAGGGCTCAACATCATTAGGCTCACCCTGAAAGCACAAGAGTTGACAGGTCTGAGGAAGCAACTTCCGATTTTCCCCTGGGGCTCAGATTTGGGAGCTGGGAGGTTGGGGAGAGAAAGGAAGATCTTTAAAAAATAAAGCCAGGGAGGCTGGGTGTTTGTCGTCGTCTCTGCAATCTTGGGGAGCCGTGAGGCCACCAGGATGTCAGAAATTATGAGGAATTAAATAGCTATGAAAAGCCTCAAATGAAACCTAAACCCAAACTGCGAAAACACAATGAGAGTTCACCCTGTTAGAAATAATGTGCTGGGCAAAACATTAACACATTGACACTTGAAAGTTGTGAAAGAGTCAGAATCATCCTGCTTAAAATGTATCAGTCAGACAAGATCTGATTTCAGGACAGAGCATCCTGCACATACATAAAAGAAAGTACTTGAATTGGCGTCATAACACAAACATCCATTTATTTTCTGCCAAATAAGATCAGTGTTCTCTCTCCACAAAATAATGTTCCCTGAAAAATGCTGGAGCTCAGCTTGCTCCTTTTTTTACAGAGAAAGAGCTCACCAAATCAAATGGCCCCAAATATTTCAGCTATTAAACAGGCTCGGTTGCACACTTCAGGGCATTCGTCCTTAACTCAGACTGCTGGGTTTACACAAAATAAAACATAAAATATCCTCACCTTAAAGGCTGGCAGATCAGCTCTGCCTGAAAAATCAACCAGGCTTTTCACAACTGATCAATGGCAAAGTTAAGACCCTGCCCACTGAAAAAAAAAACCCAGTGGTTTAAAACTTGGGGCTATTATGCAGTGATTACCTCGTCATCATTCCAGGGAATCCTCAGTGGCTTGTTGAAGGATAAGTGGCATCTCTGAATGGGAGCTGCAGCTTGAAGCAGTATTTGTGGGGGCTTGGTTTGGGGTGCTTTTAAATGTATTTCATATTTATGTGTGGAAACAAGTGCGAACCACTGAAGATCAAGTCATCAATGCTGATGGGCATCCAGATCAGGATCAAGTCTGATGGCCATAAACCAGGCAGGCAGGTACATTTTGTACTTCTCAAGGCCTTTCAGTTTGCCTTGTTCAGAAAACTCCTCGACAGCTCCATCCAGACAGCACAGAGAGAAAAGGGCACCAACACAGCCCAAGTGGAGGGAGATAAACAAACCAACAGGATTTATCAGCATGGGCACCCCGAAAGCAACCAACGTGCATCCCAACAGCTCAGAAACGAGGTGAGAGACAAAGAGCAAACTCAGGGAGTTCTGTAAAAAGTAGCTCCTCATTTTGGGGGGGGGCTGCTTCATGACTTTTTAAATAAATACACCTGGCACACAGGTTGCAGTGGGAAGATATACTCATTAATTTCCAGCCCAGTGTCAGCTTTCCAGATGCCAGCTTGTCCCACAACAATGACTGTAACTGAATACAAACCCTCCAGGTCACTGTTCTGCCTCGGGTATTAAACAGCACTGAGGAATAAAAGGCAGAATGAATATTTCAAGGGGCTGCAGGCACCAGGAGTAATGGATGGGGATGAGAACCGAGAAATTAACCTGTGTTAATTCCTCTTGTTTCGTTTTGCCTCTGTTTTGCGAGTACTAAACCCCATAAACCTCATTTTTCTACATCTCAGTGATAGTGACATACAGTGACATAACTTCAATTACACAGCAACAATCTCAGTGTTATCCCATAATTTGGGAAGCCTTTCCCAAGGCCTCAGGTCAAATGCAGTGTGCTTTTGAAGACAGCACTGAAAGATTGAAATTCTCTAAACCCAGGGTTCCAACACTCCTCAGCTGAGTTGTTCCACAGCACAAAGTGGGCTGGCTTTCTAAAGCCATGACCAGCCAAAATTTCCAAAAGCAAGCCACAATTCATGGCATTCCCATTTATACCCTATCCAGGTGAGATACTCCATCTGCTTTGTTTCCAGAGGATGGGCATTCAGCACTTCTGAAATCACTCTTCCCCATCACATGTGGGTGCACAAACACTGCCTCTCCTGAAAAATTTGGTTGCTCTTCCCATGACTCAGCTGCAACAAGGGGGAAGTTCCCTCAGCTGTAATCCCACAGTTCCCAAAGCTTTTGGCAGGGGCTGACTGAGGTCTCCTCTTTGTAATTTACTGATCTCTGATATCCCCCAAAACTGATTCAACAAGTCCTCCTTGTGAAAGTGAAAACCAGGTAGGCAGAAACTCTTCCTGCTATTCAGGTGCTTGCCAGAAAACTCAGCTGCAAAATATTTCTGTGCAGCACTGAAAGCCTCTCCCGAAACCTTTCATGTGTCTCTCTACACGTCAAGCTCCCTTTCTTCTTCCTTTTATCTTCATATTTAGATAATTCTCACTAAAAGCAAGGTGGTCGTTCTTGTGAAATTACCATAACGTCTCTTGATGGACTTTTAAGATCTCTGCTGCTTGTTACACAGTGCTGCGATGTGTTTTGCCAAGAAGCGAGACATTGTTTATTCTTGTATTAGGGAGACAAAGTGTTTCCCACTTAAGGGCTTCATCTCTCCTAAAAACGCGGCGCAGCAGAAAGAGTGGCAGAGCTGGAGGGAGGAGGCTCCTGACGGCACCGGAATTTCAATTCCATTGATTAGCCAGCATCGTCGGAGTAAGGAGATTTAATGCCGAGCCCGGTGTAAATTGGATTCCAATTGCTGTCCCTGTGTAAAAGGGGGTCTCACATAAAGGATTAAACGCAGGCCAAGGGTGCACAATGAACCCACTGGCTCATTCACAATCAGCTTTGTGTACTCATTAGAAAAGGGAGCTAATCACCCCAGTTTGTGCTGGTTTCAGAGCTGCCAGCACAAAAGGCTGTGACCTCCCACTGCGAGTCAAAGACAAAATATCCCACTTTCTCCCATGTACCAAAACCTCTCATTCTGTGCCTCCAAAATTCAACCTTCTGATGGACCCACAATAAAAATTAGCTATGGTCAGCAAGACTCAGCTACCCCTAAAATCCCAATTATGTTTCTTAATATAGGGGGTGAATTAGGAAAACTAAACATCTGCCCAGTAAGGAGTCTTCCAGTGACCTAGTTCTGTCCCAGTGTGTGGCTTGCTTGTAAATGTGATCGGAGCATGTGCAATGCAACAAAGCCCAGAGATTTCCTAAGCAACCTCCCAGGTAATCAAAAATCACATTTGAAGCAGCACATGGAAGCGTATCCCTACACTTGTTGGCACGGCACAGGAAAGCACAGGAGTTAAATCAGAAGTCCTAAGGAGTAGAAGAATGGAAACTTTGCTGCGAGTGCAGTTTTGGAACAAAGCGCTGGGCAGGAGGTGTTTTGTTTCCCCACAGCTCCTTGGGTCCTACAAGCAGCTGCCTGAAAAGAAGAAGTACTCCAAGGCTGGACAGCAGCCCTGCACACTACACACCCCTGCATCAAACCCGGAGTCCAGAGGTCAGGGTGATGGGCACCTCCATACACCAACATGTCCTTGAACCCTCTGCACATCTCCCTGGTGAAACTTCATCTCAGCCCCTCAAAAACGGGGCAACTCCCATGCTGAAGTCACCCCCACAGCCTTCCCTGGGGTGACAGCCCCATGCTCTGCCTTGAGACCCCACCTTGCTGATGGTCCTGTCCTGTTCTCCACGGACCCTCAGCACGCTTTTGGCCACCACAGCTCTCTGAGCAGAGCTGCAACCGCTGCCCCTCCCATTCAGCATCTTGAAATAGCTCCGTGCCACTGCTGTGAAATGTGGGATCAGCACTGTGGCTGCGTATTTTTAGCACAACAAACGATTTGTCCTTTTGGAGAGGAGTTAATTGCCCTGCTTCCTCTTCCTCCTGTTCCGTCTCCCGGCGGTTTGGCCAGGCTGTCCTGTCTCCCACGCGGCTGAGGGCGTGTCCACAGAAAGCAGTGAGGGTGGCACCAACCAGCTCATGAAAATGCCATGGGCACTTCAAAGCATCTCCCTGGCCTGGAGAGGAGCTGGTCCATGTGTCCTCTCACTGCACACCACAACACAGGTAGCAATAAATAGCACCACAGGGACACTGCTGACTACTTCTGATGCTGGGGTAACCCAAGCAGCATTAATCCAACAGAGATTCTCACAGAATCCACCCCAAATTGTGCACACCGAGGTGTCACAGAGACCAAGACCCTTACAAGCAATAAACTCTTCCCACTTCACAGGTATTTCAGGGAAAACAACATCACGAGAACAGTTTGGGCCAGGAAAGGCTTAGACTGACCTTACATTATATTAAATTACCCTTTGCCTAGAATACAACCCTTGGTTTCAAATTTCTCTTTTACTACAGAAAGCCCCAGGCTAAAGGAAAACTCCCAGCATCCATCCATTTCCAGATCAGGAAAACAAAGTTTGAAATCCCAAGCAGTCTGAGCAGGTAGGACCCAGTATCACAAGATGCCTCTCCTGTGCACCACTGCCTTCCCAAAGAAACAAGGGAAGCGATTCCTTGTTCCCTTGCAAAGGAAATGAACTCAACACTGCAACCACTGATGGGCACTCCACGGATCTGCCACACAAGCAATGATACCAAAAGTGAATGGTTAATCCACTGATCCCTTTCTACACCCCTCCAAGCAGGTGTAAAACCACAGGCAGGCACAACCATCACCACTGTGTGTGCCCTCCCAACTGGCTCCCAAGCCCGGGGCTGTGGGACAGCCACTGGTGTCCCATGGAGAGGAAAGCAGGTCAAGAAAACGGAAGAAATGCAGAGGAAAAGGTCAGAATGGTAATTTTCATATTATCTATAGCACAACTATTTTATTTTTCCTTAATAGAGGATGTTTAACGGTTTGGAGGAAATCAGTCGACCTTTAAGAAGGAACAATGCTGAAGGAAGACAATCCAAAAATATGCTGAAAGACCACTCTTGTCGATGGGGAACAATTTCTCTGTCCACAGGGACCTCTGTCAGGCAAATAAAATCTTCTGTCAGCAGCTGCACACAGAACCTCCAGTGCTGGAGGATAAAATCTGATTGTGTGCACATCTGAGGAGATGGTATCTATTCACTGCCTATTGGCACACAATGTGCTGGGTAAAAACAGTTTAAACTAAAATCTCATTCTCCTCTTTAGAAAAAGAAGGAAAGAAAAGCTGTAGGCCTATGGCAGCAACTCCCGTGCAGATGTCTCTCTCTGCTGATTTTTATGTAAGTAGCAAGTGTCTTATTAAATGATAACCTGTTGGCAATAAGAAGGCAGAGTACTCTGGAGATGGTTTTCAGTGTCACCAAATTGAACTTTTTTTTAGGACACATGAGAAAAAGCCAAATCCAAATGACACGCAGGAGTCACAGAGCATTAAAATTACCTCCTGATATTTTAGACTGAACAATCCCCCAACACTTAGTGAAAAAACCACAGATTTTTGTTGTTATTGGAGTTGCATCATACACACCAGCTTCAAGTCACAGTGTCATAATAATATTAGCAATAATATTCACTGGTTTATTGTCCTGGGAAATCAGTGCTTAGCAGCTTGACATTTCACTAACACGACGGCCTTACGACAGACTGAAGCACTCAAAAAATCCCACCTCACATTTCTGCCACTCAAGCAGCACCCTGCAACCAGCACACGAATCTCTGCGCTTCTCCATCAATATATTCACAAGATTCTCCCACCAAGATGATAATACTCAATCTGCACCTATTTTCCAGATGATCAACTGGACTTCTGCACGCCTTACAACCTGGCCTTTGGCATTCTCAGCAAGAGCAGCATTAGGTCCAATGATCATTATCTCCATGACTTCAATTTTCCTCTCAGCCTCTTGCAATCTCAAACCAAAGCTTTCCAACTCCTTATCCACTGCAGCATGAATAGCATCTCGCTTTTCTATAATGTCTGCCAAGCACTTAGCAAGCCCAGCACTGCTTGATAAGCCGAATCCGTGCCTCCTGACAGTACGGAGCTGAGAGCAGTCAAGCCTGACCCTCCCAGCTAGAAGGAAGTTTGAAAGTGAAATATCAGGGCCTCAGAGTGGCCACTCAGCCTCGTTTTTCCTCCACGGTTACTGTAAGCACACAGTGCCTGACATCCCATTCCGGGGGTCACACCACCAGCTCCTACAAGCTGCCTGCATTTGCAATCCACCAACCATCAACACTAAAGGTCCATGTAGGTTTGTCATGGCTTAGCTGCAGAAATAAGCTTTCCATTCCTAAATATTGGATTATACCCCAACTCCAGCAGTAAAAATGGCACGGCAAGCGAGGGAGGCAACTGTGTGACTCGGCTTTCAGAGTTACAAGAGGTGAGAGAAGTGACCCAGGCACAAGTCCCTTCCCCAGAGCCCCAACACTGCCATCCTTTCTTTTCCTGAGGACTCCAGACATGTCAATTCCAGATGCACAGATCAGACAAGTTCTTCCCTATCTCATGGAGAGTTAGGAAAAAAGCTACCTGGTATAAAAACCACATGGCATCTCCCTTATGGGAATATCCTCATTGATTTCCCTTCTGTGGGTTAATTGGGATCCCCGTGTCAGGGTTTGGGAGCAGGAGAATTCCCACTGCACCTCTCCATGGATTACCCTCACTCCCAGTGACAAGGCTGATCTCTTCTTACTGATTTAAACCCATCCTGCTTTTTTCAGGGATCTGTCAAGAACCAGTTGTGGGCTATGGAAAGAAATTCTGTAAAATAAAGATTTTTTTGGTTGGGGTAGGGGAGGGGGATGGAGACGAAGGAGAGAGGCTAGAAAAGACATTATCTCTCTTAAAAAATCAAAACATAGACAACTACAATTTGATTCTTCCACCACCTGAAGAATCCAAACAGCACCAAACTGCACACTCTAGAAAAGTAATACCTGAAGGACTCCAACAGAATATATGATGTACAACACCTACTCTGCTCTGAACTGCAGCCTCTTCCATGAGGGCACAAAATGGAATCACAGAATCATCAAGGTTGGAAAATCCCTCCAAGATCATCGAGTCCAACCATTCCCCAGCACTGCTAAGGCCACCACCAAACCATGTCCCCAGGTGCCACATCTACAGGGTTTTTGAACCCTTCCTGGCACAGTGATCCCACCACTGCCCTGGGCAGCCTCTTCCAGTGGGAAGCAGGCAGGAGGTGGAGGACCAGGAATGGTTTGGAAGACAGCTGCCTGCAATTTTCATTTCTTGCTTCCCTGCTCAGCCACCAGCACCTCCCAACACCTGTTCTCCATGTGCCATGTGTACGTTGAGAGGTTCATGTTTGGATTTAAAAGTGAGAACTCGGAGAGCTGGGAAAAAAAGGATTGGGGAAGGAAGGGGGGGCTCTGAGAGCCACTTCTGGGGATGGGAACAACGAGTACAATGAGTGGAGGGCATGAGGATGAAGCAGCTCAGCCTGCCAGGAGATGCTGCTTCCCCCTGCAAGCCCCTGTCACAAGAGAGCAGAATCCAGCAGCTTGATTTTGCATTTGTTATTTCTTTCTTTAAGAGCTACATAAACGTTCTGATTAATAATAATGGACCTGTTACTGCTTCCACTATCCCCAAAGGGAGCAAAATCAGGTTTGGCATTTGCAATTATGACTGCTAAAGCACAAGTTATCAAGTGTCATGTTAGAGAATAGAGGGCTTGATCCTGGGCAGTGCCGAGTGCTCCCAGCATCGCTCAGCGAAACCATCAAAGCATCTATTAATTTTTGTTTGATACACCTAAATTCATTCTGTGTCTACAGGATGAGCTCAAGATACGTGGCTGGGTCACAGCAGAGAGAGGCACTGGGGACATGGAGAAAATCTTTGCCCCAGGAGAGCTCAACTCAGCCTGGCTGAGAACATGAGGCACAGGAGGCAGCAGGTGGCCCAGCATGGATCACATCCCACATCCTCCACGGGATCTGCTCTCTGTTCAGGTGGGCATGTGGCAGAGAAGGAAATCAGGGTCAGACAGAACCCATCAGGCTCCAAGAGTCCAATCCTGAATTGTACCCTTAAGGACTCCAACGCATTTGCTGCTGGAGCTAGTGGATGTCTCATCCTATTTACATAATATATGACCTAATTTTGTGTTCACTGAGTATTTAATTACAGCCGATTGAATACAAAAATGACTCAAAATACTCCCAGCACTAATAATTAATGTCTTAATTGTGTTTTTTTCGTGGGGTTGGTTTTTTTTTTGCTTCACATGCAGCATTTAAATAATTTGAGCACATATCAAAAAAAAATTAAATAAAGAAAATGCATTGCTCCTTCCAGAACCAGCTCAGAAGGGACCGGTGCTTGTTTAACGTGGTGGCCCCTCCTTTTTCTCCACAGACACAAGGATTCTGTATTTCACACTCCCGCTACCAGAATTAATAATTCCAGCCCATTTTGTGAACTCAAACCTCTGTCAGCTCACTCACCCAACTCCATCCCTCTGGGACAGGGCCTTGTCAAGCCGTGGAGCATCATCTGCTGCCTCTAGCAGAGCTGAGACACAACTGTGTTGAAAGGAATCCGAGCACAGCTGCTCAGCGACTGCTCTCCCAGCACAAGACAAAGTGTCTCTGTGAGGAACACCAACTATTTATCAGGATTTTCAAGACATTTAGTAAGAATCTCCTTAGTAAGTGTTTATTTCCATCCCAGGCAGGGCTGGAAATCCCCATCCCATTGCCAAATGCTTCCAGCAAATCCAATCCCGACCATTTCTCAGGGCAGAGTGGGAACAGCTTTGCAATATTGTATTTCAGCTCATCAAAAGGCTTCGGAATGACCATTTAATTAAGCCAGTTCAAAACATTTCCACACTTCAGACAGCGACAGATTCAAAAAAAAAAAAAAAAATTTGAAAAAAAGCAGGAGGACTAAAAACTGTAGAATTGTTCACATACCTTAGCTTGAAAGGGTTTACATGTTCTAAACACTTAAGGAATTATGTATTCTTAACCTATAAGGAACAAACCCACCTAAGAATCACTACCACAGCGTGCTGGAGCAGTATCAGTCTTCCTTCAGCACATCCAGGAGTACTTTCCGTGTATTCTTCCCTGGGAATGACTCAGATAATGATAGCAAGTGGCAAATTAAATCATACCAGTGCTATCTGAGAGTTGCAATCCTTTATAATTAGGGGGCTTTGTTTGGTTAGGAGAGAAAAAAAAAAATCACATTTATGAAAAGCTTGTCTCAGGGATAAGGGACCATTGTTTTTAGACTGTTTTTTAATGATGCCAGCCTTTAAAAAAAGGAAAAAAAAAAACAAACCAAAAAAAAAACCAACCCAAAAACAAACACTAAAAGATCTTCTAAGCAGAGGGTCATTATAAATAAAACAAAACATTAGCCTGTAAACCACTGTTTCTGCAGAGCCAAGAAATGCTCAAACATACTCAATATGTTAATCCCACACTAAGTTATCGACCACTAGTTTTCACCTTGAACCAAATTAATTATTCTTTCCAAAATTAGTTTAACAGAATAATAATCTCCTCCTCCTGATTCTTTTGCTGAAATAATAATTCCATCATTATATGGCCATAAGATACACCAAGAAAGGAGAGTTGTGGTAGAAAGGTCTTTTGGCTTTTGAGATCAATACAAATTATTATGCTCAGCATTTTTCTCTCCAGATATTTACACCATGCTCATCACCTCGGTATCCCAGCTCAATACAAGAAAAGCAAAAACTTGTTCACAACACAGCATATTTAATCTTTGAGTGCTTGACAAGCACCAGCCAATATCCAGAACTCCCTGGTGGCTGCTCTGACGGAGCAACTCTGGTTTAGAGGCTGAACACAGAGCGGTGCTCAGTGCCTCGGACAGGGCTGGGGCAGGAACTGGGCTCAGATGGTCCAAGAACCCTCATGTGCAGCAGCCCCCTAAATCTGCAGGCACCTGAGCTCATGGCCACGCTCCCCAAGGCGTTGAGTCCAAAGCTTCCCTTCACATCTCTCCAACTCTGTGCCCATCATCTCTCTGGATATAAATAATTGTCCTCTCTGTCCTTTCCTGCCTGGGCAATTCTGGAAGGTGCTTCAGATTCTCCAGGTTTTAAAAGAACGCCTTGTCCAGTGCCAAACTCTTCTATCCAGTCTGTATTTAACCCAAATTTAGGGCTCCACTCAGGGATCCAAGCACTTAAAAATAAGATGCTGCAAAAGCCAAGTCTTCTATTAAATTTAATCCCAAGCAACCTCTGCCAGCAGAGCCACAGTGACTAATCCAGCAATGATCAGTGAACAGCTTTGGTCCACAATCAGTTCAATCATGGGGAAAAAAGACTGGAAACAATCTCAAGACTTGGGTCTTGTGGAAACCTGGCCTGGTGCACGTCACCCACGCAGACCCTGGGAGGGATGGCCGAGCGATGGCTGTGTAATCACTCAGTGGGTTTTTGTTCAAATATCAGAAATCCAGGAAAACCAGAGTTGGAGAAGGCCAACACCTCATCTCACAGGTGAGTCTGTCATGGGCAGAGAGTCCATGGCAGCAGGGACATTTGGATCTGCCTCTGCTGTCATTTCCTGAGGTACAAAGCAGGCCCCCTGACCCCGGGCCTGGGAGACTTCAGTGCAGAATAAAGATCAACCTTGCCTATAAATACCCTTTCATGCATCACTCTTACTGTTTCTAACACCTCAGATTAGATTTGGTTTTGTTTTTAAATGGAAATCAGGTATTCTTCAACCCTGAGTGCTCGTTCTTGATCTACCAGCTACACATATTATCTATTCACCCTTGCTGGGCTTTGAATGCCTCTTGGAAACGAACAGGCCTTGGTAATCACTAGTCTTGACTAATAAACACAGCCCCAACCAATATCTAATCTGACTTCTAACCACAGAGACCCTAAATAAGCTTACATTTTCTAAGAGTCCAGAACATGGCAGGGGTGGGGGGAGTGAAGCTGGAAAAATTATTCTAAGGAATTGCTTCACTTTTTTATTTACTACCTGGTAACATTCAATTCTTAATCAGCTATTTTCTAGGAAGGTTTTATTTATTTTAATAGCAAACACACAACACAAGCTCAGATATTCACCTGCTTTAGTCCCTGTTTAACTCCTGTTGAACACAACTTATGACTGGAGCTTGGACAGAGTTTTTTCTCACTGGAACAGCTACAAAACTTCCAAACCTCTGTGTTTGCAAGGTCCAGAAATGTTTCCAGCAAAGGCATAAATGGGGTATTAGCTGAATTATTATATCCACAAGTTAACCAAGGAAGGACAATGCAGAAGAGAGTGGTTAAAAAGTAAGGAGGAATTTCTAATCTCTGACAGAGGTTTGATGGTTGCACATCTCCCTGCTTCCTCCTGTCCAGATCAGGGCTCTCTATGTAGGAGGAGGAGAAGTTGGGGGAAAAAAAGAAGAAAAAAATAAAGCTTCCTTTGTCTTCAACAAAGTTTCTGTTTAGTATTTCAATGAAATATTTACATTTCTGGTATTTTATGCTTTAATTATTCATTACTGAAATCAGTTTAAAGAGCTGCCATGCTCTTAAATGAAGTTCTGAAAACGATACCTTGGAGCTCCCCATTTATCATAGTTTAGTGACTTTCATCTCAAGTCTGCTCTGCCTGCAAGTCACAGAGCCTCCTTCCTCTTCACAGAGACTTGACAAACTCATTCCAGACACCACAAGAGGAGCTTTTGTAAGGGCTGCCTACAAATCACATGCTGAGGCAGCAGCAGAGGCAGAAGTTGGCTCATTCTGCCTCTGCAGGATGGTGAAAGGCCAACACTGTGTCTGACTGTGTGGGTTAAATACCCCCGGGGAACGTGGGAGGGTTTGGTGTCACCACAGATCCACCACACAAGCGATGGAGATGATCAACATCCAACGTCAAAGGCAAAAGATAGGAAAATAAGAGGACAGAGAAGACTTGAGTTGGCTTCGTGGAAGCTGGCAGCTGAGAGAAGGACCCATGGAGAGGTTCCTCCACCCTCAGCCAGCTTCTCCTCAGGTCCCTTTGTGCGAGGTGTGCAGCACATGAAACACCCAGACAGGGCTGCAGAGGGTTTGCAGATAAACCCTCATCCCTCCACACTCAGAACAAAACAGCAAACTACAGCTACAGCAAACACAAGTTTAAAGTTCACCTGGTGCATTTTCACAGCAAGACGTGTCTGTGGACAACCCAAAACCCTGTTGGCACTGGCAGGGCCTAACAATAAAATTCCTGCCTAAAACTTCTCAGTTTGTCTTTGCAAGCAAAACCAGAGTTGTCATCACCTCACCTTCACTAACCCAGGGCTACTTTCAGAGGCAAAGTCCCTGCAAACCGTGCAGCCTTTGACAAATTACCGTGGTCAGAGCAGCCTGGAGGTCCCTATCACCTGCCAACGTGTCTGAAAATGCGTTCCCTGGTCTCTCCTGGAAGTGCAGCTCATGGCAATGATGACAGTGAGTCCCAGCTGCTGGTGCAAGCACTGAACACAGAGACGATTTGAGCTCTCCGTCCAACTCGATATCACTCTAAAGGGAGAGGGGAATAGAAACAAGCAGACTACACTGGTCAGTGTGACAGTCATTTGTCACCAGCTGAACTGTTGTCAGGTCTGGGGCACTTCATTTTTTTTCCACTTCTTCAGCATCACGGCGGCGGCGATGATTGAGAACAGTGCTGCAGTGTCTGTGCAGATCTGGAGAGGAGGCTCCCAGGAGGACAGTGGGATGTTTATCGGAGTGTTTTAGGAAAGGAAGCTGGCAGCACAGGTTTGAGGGGGGTTCTTGGTAGAATCAAACAGAACAGTTTGAGTGGGAAGGGACTTTAAAGATCCCACGGGCAGGGACACCTTCCACTGTCCCAAGCTGCTCCCAGCCCCAATGTCCAGCCTGGCCTCGGACACTTGCAGGGATCCAGGGGCAGCCACAGCTCCTCTGGGAACCTGTGCCAGGGCCTTGCCACCCTCACAGAGAAGGATTCCTTCCCAGTATTCCATCTAGCCCTGCCCTCTGGCAGTGGGAAGCCATTCCCCTTTCTTTTATCACTACCTGTCATTGTAAAAAGCCCCTTTCCAAAATACGCTGCTGTTATTTCATGAGCAGTAGATACAATGTAAAATCAGACCCTGAGAGTAATTACGAGGTTCAGGATAATGCTACTATTATTTCTGGTGCTCAGTTTCTGTATCTGGTGTCTAATGCATCTCAGCAGCTCATTATTAATCTCAAAAAAAATAACGTGTCTCTTATCTAATTCACAAACTGTGAATACTAAATACTTTCAGATTGTGTTTTGTTTGTTGTTGTTTTTTGAAGAACTCAAAATTTTCAAAACATCTAGAGGGCTCCTAAGGAACAGCATAAAACAAATACTTTGCATTTTCAAAATTAAAATTCTGGAAGAGGCTCTAAACCTAACACCAAACACTTATGCAACTTGAATTTTAACCATCTTCACATCCTTAATCTTCATCATGTTTAGTACATTACATTTCTTTGACAACTAATCAATCAAAGGCATCATACCTTCTGTAAAGCTGCCAATTTAGTGTCATTTTGCCCTCTCTCAACAACGATTTATTTTCTACAGAAACTTCCTTGTTTATTTTATATATGTATAATTTATATACATAAAAATATAGCAGAACGGAGAGGGGAATAAGAAAAGCAAAGCAGCCAACACAACATCGCAGCACTCAGGATTGTCAAGAAGAAACCCAGAGCTTTCCACGGATCCACATCGACAAATCATCAAGGACATCCCCACGACTCGATGTCCAACAAGGGAAAGCAAAGAATTGGCTCTAAAAGGACTAAGAAGCTCTGGAAAGAGGCCACGGAGGATGCAGCAGCAGTAATGAGCTCTTCTGAATGAAGAGAGGAGCAGTTTTCACAGCTCTGGCAGAGGGGACGGTTGTGAAACGCAGTCTGTTGGTTGTGCTCCGCCAGGAGAACGCTGCCGAAAATAAAACCCAAGCACATCGCTATTTGTCCACGGCCCGACATAAATGTCATAAAAGATAAAGGGAGAGTGGAAAGAGATCAGCATTAAATACTAACAGAGGCAACAGCACAAAACTACTCAAGGAAATGGCAGCTCCAAATCAGAGCAAATCTCCTCCCCCCCCCCCCCGCCCCGAACAGGGAAGCGAACATCAAGGGATGCCCACCAAGAGCAGATGTCTCCAGGGGAATTCTGCCGAGGGAAGGTAGATCCTTCTGTCAGGTTCTAGTCTTCCTAAATGCACGGGGCGGGGGACAGGGGGGGAAGGTTTCAAAAAGAGACTGATTTCCTAGATGGGAACAACATCACAGCCTAATTCCATTATTTTCAAGGGAGCTGAATTTGAAAGGTCTGTTCAGGTGTGATGGTATCTTCCTGGAAAAGGCGGGTGAGGAATCAATTGTATAAACCACCGTGATTGAGGCCACTTAAAAGAAAAGCCAGAAACAATCAAATCTTTCACAACAATTCAAAGAACCACCCCCTAAAGCATGTGGTAGCCACAAGAGCAGATTGTCCTTGCAGCAGCACACCTGGCCCCAGCCCTGTCTGCCCGCAGACACTGGGAATCCACGGCTGCTTCCTACAAGGTTTCAGGCTACTCCTGGGAACAGATTTTTCCCAAAACAACCTCAGGGTGAGGAACGCAGACCCAAGGCTTGCTTCGACTAAATGGCCTGAGGGAATGGGGCAGGGCCATCATCCCTACAGAGCCTTGGAAAGGACAAGGAGCTGGAGAAGAAACGGCTGGAATAATGCCTGGAAGGGAAGGGATGCCAGCACTGACTGGTAGCTGATATAAAGATATATCCAGCCTACAAGCCTCCCCCTCAGCGTTAAAGCAAACCCATCCCACACCATGGCAGCACTGCTCTCAACCAGCTTTAGGAAGAATCCAAGGATTTCAAATGTGAGGCTGAATGACAGACTGGGAGAGGAGGGGAGGGCACAGGGAAGGGAAGCTCCCACCTGTGGGAAAGGCTCACAGCTGCTCTTAAACTCATCAGCAGAAATCTGCACGGGAAGGTAATAAAATTCAAAATTCAAACACCCAGTTAGGGAGGGCAGCTGGGCACCCAGCAACCTCCCAGCTCGTAGGATATTGGTTTTCATGGCTATTCATAAATTTTACCAAAAAACTTCCCGGTCACCTTGGCAGTCCCTGCCAAGCTGGTGAGCAGTGCTGTGAGATCTGGGTGGGCTGCACAGTGACCTTTCCACACCACATTAGTGCCCATAATTTGCTGAATTAACAGTTCCTCCTGCTGCTTTTGAATACATATCAGATGATTTTTGAGCTACCACTTAAGTCTTAAAAGCTTCTTACAACCCACCCTAGAGCCAGATCCACGTTGTGGTGCTGGGGACAGAAAACTTGCAACATTCTGAGCCCTCAAGATAAAAACTTCTGCCTAAGTTTTACTGCACTGCCACCCAGAAAATAAAATTAAGTGGTCCAAGGTCCCAGTAGGCCCTAAAAGGCCCTCAGGTACCTCCCACCTTATTTCCATAAGTTGTACCAAACACCTTGTGTTCAGAAATTCTTGTACTTCCATTTCTTCTCTCTGAGACTTCAGTAAAACAATTATTCCCTTACACTGTGCAAATTGAGACATAGAACTTTGCCCAAAAGCTATAAAGGATGTATTTCTGTGCAGTAAGATGTACCAGAGTCCAGATTTCATTATTTTCCTCGGTTCTGACCATGTTTCAGGGGTTCTTGTGAACATCACAAACAGCAACTCCTCTGCTCCACCTGTCAACCCAAAAGTCAACCCAACGAGACAACCATGGCTGGGCAGCTCTGCCCTGTCCTGCCTGTCCTACCTCAGGAAGGTTGGCCAAGCCTAGAAGGAACTGGTTTTAGCTGTCTGTGAAAGGATCAGTGAGGAATATCCCAGAGCTGGACACCAGTGAGGGGAAGAGAAACCATCAGATATTAATCATCCTATAAAGAAATGCAGACACATTCATCAGCCGGTACTTACCACCCTCTAGCCTGCGTAGCTCAAGAAGCACCTTAATCTGGCATCTATTACAAGGTGTAAGACAACACTGCTCCAGCTTCTGAGGTCCTGGGCCACTGTGCTGGTGGGTGACACGTCCCCACAGCTGTTCCTCCTTCCTCTGACTCTAATGAATCCTGTTTACTCCGCTCCTGTGCACCTCCAGACAAAAATGGCCCTTTAGCTACTGTACATCTTATTTGTCCTTGCTTTTGCAATAAGCACTCACATCAATGAGTGTTTAAAACACTGCAAAATTCAAAAGAAACTCCCCTAGGTGGTCTATGCATACAAATAAGTATATATTTTGCTTTTTTCATAAAAAGACACCCTGCAGGTTTCAAGCTCCTCTCACTGCAAGAGATATTCTCAGGCAACAATGCTGATTTGGTGTAAGCTGATCCGTATCACTGAATCCTGCCTTTGTTTTTGGCAGTCCCCTTTCAAGGTGACTAAATTAAAGTGGAAGTACAATTCCAGGCAGCCCAACAAGGGGCAAGGCTGTTTTGCAAAATCTAAAAGGCTAAATAAGATGAAGCAGAACTTCAAGCTAAAGAATTAGCTCATAAATAAAAAAAAAAAAAAAAAGGCACTGAGAATGTCATTGGTCATCATGGAATGAGAATCCCAGAATGGTCTGGGATGGAAGGGACCTTGAAGACCATCTCATTCCAACCCCCTGCCATGGGCAGGGACACCTTCCACCTTCCACTATCTCAGGGTGCTCCAAGTCCCATCCAGCCTGGCCCTAGACCAGGGATCCAGGGGCAGCCACAGCTGCTCTGGGCACCCTGTGCCAGGGCCTCACCACTCTCACAGAAAGAATTTCTTCCCAATATATCCCATCTATCCCTGCCCTCTGGCAGCAGGAAGCCATTCCCCCTTGTCTTGGCACTTTTCCATGCCCTTTTCCAAAGTTCCTCTCCAGCTCTCTTGGAACCCCTTCAGGTACTGGAAGAGGCTCTAAGGTCTCTTCAGAGCCCTCTCTACCCTCCAGGTTGAACAACCCCACATCGGAACTGGGAAAATTACACTAACACCAAGGCTCCTGACTCAGAACCCCTCACATTTAATGGGCAGAGGTATGGGCAGGGTTTAAGAAGCTGCTTCCTCAGCGAACCTGATTTACATGAACACAACTGGTTCGGCTCAGTTCAAGCAATTCAGCCCAAAACACGTGGCTTGTCACTAACCCCAGCCCCTCCAAAACCATTATGCACAGCACATATAAAGAGACAAATGGAGAAGATATCCAAGTTCGTTTTAAGTGTGTGAGCCTGAAATTGCTAAGAAAAAATATTTGCTGTCTGCACCTGTGTGAAATTGAGATCAGGGCTGTAAGTGCTCTCAGCACCGTGCACGCTGTGGCACCAATACACTAATCACCCAAGGGTTCAGCAGCCTCGTTAAAATGCATCAGCAAATAGCACATTTCCTCATCTAACAGACTCCAAAGAGGAGCTGATGCACCCTTCCTTCCCAGCAAAACCAGGGCTGGTCAATCCAGGGATCTGTGTGCACCCTGAACTGAGATGTCAGTGAGCCCACGTCCTGTGTGAGCACTGGCCACAGGTGTGTGTGTGTCTGTACCTGCTGTTCCAGGGGTGCTGAAGCACATTCTGAGCTTTTGCACAGAGCACATCACCCCAGATAGAGCCGTTCTTCACGTACATCAAGGCTGTCTGTGACACTCCAGCTCACCGCACACGAGCCTTTCAGTCTGGCTAAAAACCTCATCCTTAAAACAACGTGGCAAGTGAGCCGCTCAAAGGTAGCCCTGGCAAGTCACTGCTGGGTCTTCACAGCACACTAATGCCAGCAGGAGACCTGGAAGGAAAAACCTCCAGGTATGGCACCTGCTTGTCCTGCCAAGACCCACTCCTTGTGTCAGAGTCGCTCGACCCCTGTGCCTCACACGGGTCAGTGACCCCCCCTCCTCACCTGTGTTCTCCTCCAGCCCTGACAGAGCTGGTGGGTGAAACCATGAGCATACCCCAGCCCAGCTGTAATCCAGGGAGCTGAGCCCTGACAAAGGCAGGGCAGGGACTCTGTGGGCCGGGCTCTGCTCACAAAGCTCAGCAGAGCCCCCGAGCCACGGCAGGACCGCGGGGAGAGCCTGGGCAGGTGCCGATGCAAGAGCTCACCAAACACACTCAAGGCCAGACTGCTGCACACTAAAATAGCTGCTGCATGAAAGGCACAGCCAGCTCTGCATATTCAAGATCAGAGTGGAGATAGATGATGAGATTCTCTGTGCTACGCACAAAAGCCAAAAATCACCAGTGCATTTACAGTTCAATATTCGCCTAATCCCATCTTCATTTCTGGTGCATAAATGAAGCTCATTACAAATTATTTTCTTCAGAAAGCTACCAGCAACCCAAAATAATTTATGAATGTGCTGTTTGCATTTATACATCCTTGACACCCACAGCAAACATCAAAACAAGGAATTCAGTCAGTCACATTGGTTGTAATACACGATTCCTCTTTTCTCCGTGGATTCTGTCACAGCTACACCCAGCAAGCTCCTTCAGCAACATCTTTTATGTTATTAGGTGTACACACACACACAGGTACCCACATCCACTTTGTGGGGGCTCATTCTCAGCCCACCTCGCTTTCCTGCACGAGCAGAGGCATTTTGTGACAATGCACATGCACCTATCGAATAACCACTGGTACAAAATGAATAGTGAAACGTTCTGACCCTGCTCTCTGTGTTGCTCCCCTCCTCACTCTCACACTACACCATTTGCCCACCAGCTGCAGTAAATGGTGAGGTTCTGATATGCAGGGACACACCAGGGATGGCAGCGAGTGCTGTCGGTGCAGGAATCACACAGCACCACAGCCTGTCCCACCCAGAGAGACCTGGAGCACCTGCCAGCCCAGGCAGGGCTGGTACAGAATGCTACAGTGACCTGGAACATCTGCCAGCCCAGGCAGGGCTGGTACAGGATGCTGCCATCCCACCTGCCTGGGTGATCCCTCCCAGCACCCAGGAGGCAAAGCTGATATAGCCAGACTTGCTTTGCTTTCAGCATTTCCTTCCTTGAGCACTTCAACAGGACACAGACCTCAACAAACAAATTCAGGGACAGAATTCCCCTTTTTTAAAAATTATTCTAAGAGCGCACACACACCCTCCCCCATGAACAAATCAGCACACAGAGCAAGGACAGGATGAGCACTGCCAGACGTGCAGGGGCTGCACACGTAGCTCAGGGACACAGGTGGCACGTGGCCAGGTGGCTGCTTGGGGGCATGGACAGTGCCTGGAGCCGCCTGGGTGGCTCTGCCACGGCTGGTGCCCACCAGGCAGGGTGGATGTGTTCAGCCCCTGAAGCCTTTCCAGCCACTGAACCTTGGCACTGAACACAATGAAGCATTAAACAGCAAAGCCGTGGCTGGTGAGAGCTGAGCAGACACAGGAGATGCTGGGGAGGAGAGAGGGATGCCAGAGAAGCCCCCACACCTCCCTCCCCTTGGGGCTGTGCTGCAAGAGAGACCCTGGTGCGAGAGAAGGGGGCTCAGGTCAAGGTGGAGTTGGGAGAGATTCCAGCCCTGCTGCCTTTGGCCCCTCCTGCCAGTTTGGATGGGGCTTGGAGCAACCTGGTCCAGTGGGAGGTGTCCCCATGGCAGGGGGTGGGATGAGATGAGCTTTAAAGTCCCCTCCAACCCAAACCAGCCTGGATTCTATGAAGATTTACCAGCAAAACGACCCCCACAGCTCCCCACAGCTCTCTCACATGCAGAACCCAGACCTCCTGTGTCCCCAGCACATGCCACACGTCTGGATCTGCAGGATCCGATCTGACCACCTCAGAGAAAGCCACCACCGCAGCCTGAGAGCACCACAACTCCCTTTCTTCCTCAGGGCTTTGTGTTTGCAAGAACCAGACACAAAGAGGGACTCTTATTATCAGCTCTGCACTGAACACACACACACAGAGCCCTCCTGATTGCACACACCAGGTAAAATCAAGCATCAGGAATTTTCCCTCAAACGTTGTGTTAACCTCACTCCATCAGCCAATAGCTCTTTTCCTTCTAAGTCCTGTAACACCAGTTATTTTATACCAAATCCAATGTTTGGTCTGTGTAGTATGGCAATTTAGGGGGAAAAAAAAAGAAAAAAAAAATAAAAAGAGAGAATACCACATTTAACACATTTGGAAACACAATTAATGAAATACAACTTCACAAATAAGCAGTCCCCTCTGCCCCCCAAAATAAATTAAAAAAAAAAAATAAAAAAAAGAAAACCTAGAGTGCAAATTTAGGAACTGAGAATGAAGCTTGGAAATTTGCCACTAATGGAGAAGAAGGGATATGGCTTATGAAATAACCCCACCGTTTCTGTGTATAATCATTATTTTCAGTTTGGCCTCCCTAAATTAAATCGGTTTTAATCTTTCCTGCTAAACTGGCACAATGCTGACTCCAGCTTTTGGGTGTCCATTTGTTCTACCACATGACATCATGAGATGCCTGCCAATAACAGAGAGATGCCTAAAAGCCTTGAAATTCTTGGCTTTGGGACTCCAGGTTTTCTGAGAACTGTTAATTTACTTTGGCTTAAATCCTAGATTTTGGCTCCACTTGAGAAAAGTATTTCTCACACAGTAATTAAACTTGTAGTGGACAACACTGAAGCAATAGGGGACGAGCTGCAGAGACAGGATGTTGTCTAGGCACGTTTTTCTGAGCTTTCTCTTCTTGCAGCCACGAGAAGAAAGCACTGAAGGACCAGTAACACAGTTTAAGTTCTAATTAAAGGAATTAAGGAAGAAGAAATGGCATTTGTTAGACAAAACTTTATATATAATTACAAAATTGGAGAAAGCCAAGCTGTCAACTGGAAAACAAACTCAGACCGTGTAAAATTCAGAACAAGAAACAGCAGCAGAGGAAATTACCCTTCCCAAAGGAGCATTTCCTGGGGTCTGAGCAGCATCCTCGTGCTGGTGCACAGCAGGAGAAGCCTCACCTCTCCCACGGCATGGGGATTCTCCTTGGAAACACAGCAAAACCAGGGGACAGCACAAGGACACTGCCCTGACCCTCACAACCATCCAGGACAGAGGCCCTTGGCTGCTCCTGAACAGGAATTTGGCTCTATTTCCCTGCACTGCTCGTGGAGCAGGAGACCAGAAATGGCACAAGACTGCAAGTTCAAATACATTACAAAATAGTCTGCAAAAATAGCTGGGCCTTGTAAGAAATATCCTTCTCCATGGAAACCACCAGACGCTCCGAATTCTGGCAGACTAGAGAAAACGGGTTTGTATTATTAAAGGAAACGTCTGTGTGTTTGGGCTTTTATAACCCTAACCTTCAGCAAGAGAGGAGCAATTGCTGGTGTCCAGCACAGGTCAGCTGAACTTCCCACAGCCTTCCCTCTCCTCATCCAGGGATGTGAAATTCCCGAGGGACAGAAGGATGGGCGGGGGGTTTCCTCTGCAGGTCTCTGCAGTGCTTTTAATTACAGACACAGAACGGAAAGAAGCAAGGAAAAGGAAAGACCCCCTGGGGTTTTAAAACACCTGTCCACACAAATCAGACACCTCCACTTATTTTTGTGCGGAATGAGGCAAAGCAATGCTCCTGTAGCACAGTAATAAATGCAATGTATATATTTCAGCAGCTGTGTATTCCAAACCTCTTGCACTCAAGGAAGTGCAAGATAAGCCATTACTATTCTCTCCCTCACCCAAAACAGTTTCCACTTTGGATGCCAGGTGGGGAACTATAGATTAATTAACTCCCAACTGGCACTGATGGGATAATTACAGTCTCCTGTCTCTGGATTTCACTATTTCCAGCTGAACTCCCACACCAAAAAGCAAATCCTAACCATGAACTTCCACTTCTCTGCTGGTTCCCAACAGGGAACTGACCCCTTACCTGTGGAGGCTGGGATTCACAATTCAGAAGAACTTAATAGAATATTTTTAAAGAAAAAAAGTGCTGCAGCCTCAAAACATGAAAGGGCTGGGCTACAAAGGAGCACTCATATAGAGAGCAATTATATTTTTGATATCTAATGGTTCTGCCTCAGGAAGCAAGAGCTGGCTAGCATCAAACTGTATAAAAGAAAGGATTATGGGCTCATGAAAAAAGAATGCCATTTTGATTTAAAACCCAGCAAAGCATAGTGCAGATTTGTTATTTTAACTCACAGTGCTTAATTCCTGTAACAAGCCCGAATGCCATTAAGGACGAAAAATACACGAAATACTTGTGGTACAAGACATTAAAAGTAACCTCAGCTCTCATCAATGGCTCTGAACACGCCATTCTCTGCTTCCTGGAGCTGCTCTGCACCTGCACAATACATCTGGGCTGCACAAGGCTGCAGCAGGAAAAATTAAAACCAAAAAAATTCAAACTCATTTCCGAGAACCTGCTTCTCCCCAGCATTTCCCAGGTCACGGTAGCTCCCAGCCAAAGCAGCCCAAAGCTTCCTCCTGGCTCCCCAACCAGCACCAAAAGCAGCTCCCACCTGGTTTCTGTGATTTCATCCAGGGCCACAGGTACCACAGCAGAGTTTTCAAAAGAAATTCTCAGCATTTAATCCCCAGCACCAGCAATCATCATCACGGGTGAAATACAGAACTTGCACAAAAAGAAAAAGATTTAGTTCTTCCTCAATTCATGAAATTAAAGGATAATCCCCCAATTATTCAGAATACTTTTGTAGTCTGGTATCTCAATTTGCCTTTTACTTTTATAGTGGGGTTTTGGGTGGTTTTGTTGTGGGTTTCTTTTGAAGTCACTCGAGTCCAGAGGATTTAGAAATTATGCAAAACTGGTTGCTGCTCCCTGTTTTAAAGAAATGGGTGTGTTCAGAGTGCCTTGTTTCATGAAGCAGCATGCAGTATGAGCAAATAAATATACATAAATATGTTCTTGCTGCATTAATCCATTAAAAAGGAAAAAAAAAGCCAAAAAAACCCAAAACCAGTTCTAACAAGCAGACATGGACATGATTTCAGCAGCACCTGCACCATCACCACAAATGTGACACTGGGCAAACGTGAGGAAAGATGGAAAAGGGGCCAAGGCACAACGCTGGAGTGGAGAGCTAAATCTGTGCTAAAATGTGGTGCTTTGGGATCCCTGGCAGTGTCCAAGGCCAGGCTGGACATTGGGGCTGGGAGCAGCCTGGGACAGTGGGAGGTGTCCCTGCCCACGGCAGGGGGTGGAACAAAATGGGCTCTAAGTTCTTTCCAACCCAAACCATTGCAACATGATTTTTTTTCTTGCTCAAACAATCACCCCAAAACATGTTTGAAACTTCCCATTTTTGTTTGGTAACCTCTAAAGACACAGGAAGATAAATAAATAGACTGTAATGGTTAACAAGGCACCTTTTGACAAGATTGATAATCCATTTATACAAGTTCCTCTGCTTGTCAAAAAACCCAATCCCATAATGTGCACCTGTTATTGTTCAGGGGGAAGAAGGATCACCTCCTGTCATACCCCATCCATCCCAACCCACTCCATTCCCCCCAAAAATGCCATCTTCATCTGTCCACTAAGAGGCTTTAAAAAAGTCCCATCTCCTCCACACTTAATGAAAGCTGTGCAGACAAACTCAGGGGGAAGATTTCTGTGAAAAACTGGGGAATGGTGTCAGTGATGGAACAAGAAGTGTTCTGGTGAGAGCTGTAACACGAAATGCTGCTCACTTTCTGCTGTGAAATGACAGCTGTATTTCCTCTGCTGACATCTCTTGCCAACAATCCCCATGGCCACCACTTTCTTACAAACCCTCTTGAAAACCCAGTCCCTGAAACTTTACACCAAATTATCCAAACGGGTGAACCAAGGGAATGTCAAATTATGAAGTCAAAAAATAACATTAAGTAATCTGAGAAACAAGTGATCCAAGAGCCATCTAAAGAACTCCACTCCCTTCTTTTCTCTCCCTTTCCTTATCCCATGTCTCAGATCCCAAGCCCAGAGGCTGCTCCAGGTTACAGGATGGATTTGTGTATTTCAGGGGTGCAGGTGACACTGTTTTTTGACTAATTCCAGCTGGATCAGTAAAACAAAATTAGCATCTCAGTATGATCTGGGTGCCTCCACCTGGCTCCCTTAAGAATGCTCCTATAAAAACCAGCCAAACCCAAACTGTTTTCCAATATTACCCTTTAAGTAAAAGTCCTGGGTTTATTTTTCCTGAATCAATAAAAAAAGAATTTATAAGGGTTTTTATGACTCTTTTGATATTTATAAGAGCCATTTAGAAGGGAATAAAAAAACCCTACTGACTATTCAGGAAAATAAAATTTTATACAAAAAAGAGCTGTCAGAAGCCTTAGCTGGTTGAAAAACTTGCTAATTTCTATAAATCACAGTAAGCTTAAATTTTGGGTGAAGCCACAGCAGGTACAGAAGGGCAAACCTGTAGCTCTCTTCTTGATGTCTTTGAAACAATCAGATCCAGACAGAAGGAAAAAAAATTCACTCCTTTAAAGTGATGGACTATATGTCTGAACAGCTACTAATTAATATAAAAATATTTAAACATGAAATTTGAAGACAAAAGGCTGATGGAGGACAAGCACCGCACCAGCCAAATTCAGATTTTTAGCCTCTGAAGACTTTATGCACTCACCCCATCCTTCTGAGGATCTCTACAGCTTCAAGCAGTGGAAAAACATCAAGGAAGTACAAGGATCCACAGAATACATGGATCTACCTGTGCCTGCTGCCAGCCAGAGCTCATCAGGATGAGCTCCATGAAAGCTCAGGCAGGACCCACTCCCCTCCCACAGGAGACACATTTAAGCTGGGACAACACACATGAGGTGGACCCATCAGCAGACAAACCCCCCCTTTTGGTTTCTACAGCTCAGGAAGCCCTACAGTTCATTTAAAGGAAGTATCTGGGATTTTTTATACTGTTTAAAGCTCCATTTTTTTCAGTACAGCGGTGTCACAGCCCAAAATCACTTGTGCCACACAATGAGAGGCTTGTAAGAAGTGGCCTCTGCTCCACCACCTGCCCTTCCCCACACAAGCTCCATCCAGTTTTCTTTGCTGGAGGAAGAGGGAAACTCTCAGGAACACTTTTCCATCCTCACCACAAAGCCTCTAGCTCGCCTTCCCCTGACCTGTATTTGCAAACCTGCACGGAAAACATTTTTTCCCTCACTTTAATTTAATTTAATTGAGAAGCAGGTGCCTGCTGCAGTCCCACAGGGCACGTTTAGATCCTCCTGCTGACGTTGTAGAGGTTCCCTGCCATTCCTGCTGCACGAGCCAAGCCTGGCTCTGCCCGGCCGGGCACCGACAGCCACCGGCTCTTCCCAACACAGCCAGAAACTGGAGCAGCCTCGTGTCCTGCTCCAGGACCCACAGCTCAGCACTGGAGTCCCAGTCCCACCAGAGGATGGATGGATGGATGGATGGATGGATGGATGGATGGATGGATGGATGGATGGATACACAGCCACCTCCATACCCAGGTGGCAGCTCCCAGCGGCAAAGGCTTCCCCAGGGTAATTCTGGCTGTTCCAGGTGCCCAGGGCACAGCTGTGCCCCAGGATGGTGGCCATGGGCTACTGGGGTTTGGCTGAGCTGCAGTAAATGGTTTATTGATGCCCAGACCCCTTGCAGGAATCATTACAAGCTTTAGCTGGTCATACGTGGGGGCTGCAGATTCCCAACACGGAGAATTAAAGCCACAACAGCAACAATAAAGCCTCAGTGGGAGTGACACACAATTTGTACCAAGGAGGGCAAAACAGGTCAGGGAGGAGCATGGTGAGAGTTTGTTCTTGGAGGGAGAAAGGAGAGGCAACCCAACAGACCTGAGCTCCTTTCCATCCTTTTATGCTCTGGTTTACACCTCTTGATACCCAGAACAAGGCAAAGTTCGCTAGAAGGACACAGTGCCAGGAGCTTCAGCCATTCCACAGCCAACTTTAATAGATCTAAAACCCTCTGAAGTCAAAGCAAGCATTTCCCTGAACTCCAGGTGCCTTTTGCTCCTGTCTTTTCTTTTTGTCATTTTCTTTTTTACAAGTATTTAAGTCATGAATATTCATACTCATCCTGTCCACTCCTCAGGACGGCAGGGAGGTGTTCAGTGCCAAAGGTATAATCAAGTGCTCAGATAAGCTTACAGGTTTAAAGCCAGACATCAGTAATAGAAGCAATCACAGCCACCAAACTGCTAAGGAAAGCAGTAATGGGATTATCTGTCAACACAAACAAAAGGATAAATACAAGCAAAACCATCAGTCCCTGAAACCCAATTCTCATGTTAATCTGAGAGTACAGGCAGGAAGATTAAAGAACCCTCGGATCAAATAAAAAGTTATTGATTGCAAAATTCTTGCCTTAAACAAAGTATGTGTTTGTGGTTTAGGATAACCACGTGCACGGTGGCAGCTGGTTAACCACGGCAAAAAAGCTGCTCCATCCCAAAGGAGCAGCAAACAAGGGATACAAATCAGGAACTTTCCTCTTCCAGGATGGGGCTTGGAGCAAGCTGGGATAGTGGAAGGTGTCCCTGCCCATGGCAGGGGGTTGGAACGAGAGCCCCATTCCCTGTCTCCCTGCACCACTGGATGCAGAAGGTAGAGCTGGGAAGGAGGGAGAGGCGGGGGGCAGGTGTTTTTAAGGTCTTATTTCGCCTCTCATTATCCTGCTTGGGTTTTGTTAGTAAGAAATTCACTGAGTATCTCTAATTCAAGCCTGTTTTGCCCGTGATGGTGAGGGATCCCTCCTGGACCTTATCTCACCTCATGAACCCTTCATTATATTTTCCCTCCCCTGTCCAGCTGCAGAGCAGAGTGAGAGAGAGACTTTGGTGGGTCAACCCACTACATCTCCATTCACCACATTCAAGCAGCAGGAAAACATACCCAACTCACCACTAAATCACAACAGAGCTGAAGGCAAACACACCGTGGCATTCAAACACCCCTTCCACTTGGCCAGCTCTACTGGTGTGAACACAGCCAGAGCTGAAACACCCTCTGCCAGAGCTCTGGACCAGGCAGGGCAGCAGCTCAGCCCCGAGACTGATCCTGAGCTGTCCCTGCTGCCTGGTGCTCTCCTCACGTTGGCATTTTACAGCACAGCATCACCTGCCTTTGCTTCTTGAACGTGGAAGCTGCTGGAGGTTGTGTCCGGCAGGGAAAGTGCCCCTGGGCTTTTGCTGATGGGTGAGCAGGGGCAGTGCCCACACAAGAACACACGTGGGCACACATGGACACACGTGCACACACACAGACCCCAGCAGGAGTCAGAGCATGGCGAGGGAGCCAGCCCTGTTTTCCTTCTTCCCACTCTTTCACAGCAAACCCTGCCAGCTGCCCTCTTACCTCTGCTATGTTCAGCACAGCTGCCAAGGCTCCATCCCAGTGAAAGGTTTGCAGCATGACACAGAGCATCCACCCTGCTTCCCTTGCAATCCAATTACAGGATTCACCTGAGCCCACGGAGCAGGGAAGGAACAGAGGGGGCCTGGGAGCGGGAAGAAGCTGTGGCAGCTCGTAGTTAATTTGATGGCACCCAACTTCTGATCCAATTACAACCCAGCACTGGGGGACTGGCAGAGCTGCCTCCACTGCTGCTGACCCTTCCCACCTGGATGAGTGATCCCAGGGCTTGCAAAGCTGTGCTCACTCCTTAGGGCTGCACCCTAAGGATTGCAGTCAATTAAGAGATCCTCATTTATTTAATAGGGTGGGATCAGGCCCTTGTTGCTCAAAAAGCCGCAGTGATGCCTACAAAACTGGCAGCACAGCCACTGGGAAGGCTCAGAGAGATACCTGCCTGTGTCTGGTAAAAAAGGAGACTTGTTTCCCTGACCCTGCTCTGCTCCAGACGCTCTCTCCCCACACCAGGATTTCAGATACACACATGTTTTTATGAATCTGTTCCCTCCCCTTTTTTGACACAAGTGCCTCGAGTCCACGCTGCTCTCTGCGTGACAGGCACAGCTCCAAGCTCCCAAGGAAGGATATATGAGACACCAGAAGGCTCCATATGCATTTTTCATCTTCTTACGCAACCATGCCCTTCCACACATGGCTGAGGAGATTTTCTGCAAACAGTTCAGCCATCCACCTAATGCTTGCTTAATGGGAGTGTTTTCAGAAAAACACTACAAGAATTTTCAAATAGAAACAATTAGCATTCACAGTAATTTGCATCTACTTTCCCCCATTTCTAAAGCAGCAGGCTCTGCTTTAATATTAACCCCTGCTTGCTCCTCAAAGCCCAGTGCAGGGGAGTGAGCCACACAACTCCCATTAGAGACCACAGGAACAATTCAGTTCAGTGGGGAAAAGATTACATGGCAGTGCTCAAAACTTTGGGGGACGAGCCTTTGTTTTTAAGCATCCTGTGTGTCAGCACAATGAGCAGCTTCCATCACACCACTGCTGTTTTCACCAGCGTTCCATTTCCTAATCCATCCTCCTATGCATCCAGGGACTAGTGATGGGATTTACACGTGCACTATTCACCAAATCACTCCCCCATCACCTAAGCTGCCCTGAACTCACGATGGGCTGAGAGCAGAGCAGCCAAGTTCCTCCAGAGGCTCAAAAAATCCCTGAGCCTGGGGTGGAGAGCAGAAGGGAAAGGTTTCATTAGCCAGAAATTTTGATGTAGGCTCATTTTTGAAAGCCAGCTATCCCACGAACATTTACATCTTGGAAATCACAAATTACGCTGGGAAGTCTGGGTTTTCCAAAACATGGAACAGCAGGTTCCACCTTCCAGACCCTGCAAAACAGAGGAAGGTGAGTACCTGGCTCAGACATCCCTGCAGACACCTCATGGTTTGGGGCCCAGGTGGGTTGGTCCCCGGGCCAGGCACCATTCCCTGTGCCCACGTGATGCAGAGGAAGGTGAGAGGATGGGGACAAGAGGATAATTCCCACGAAACAAGGCTGTATTTGCAAAGGTGCCCAAGAGAGTTACGGCTCAATCAACACGAGACGAGCAAACTCTACAAGGCAAAGAAGAAAGGAAGCAGCTTCTTATTAAAACACAGCAGCTTTTTTTGCTGTCTAGCACGGAGCTCCACAAGAGAGCAGGGTTTTTTTTTCCCCCCCTCTTCTAAAACCCTGAAGAATTCCATGTAAAATAAGTCCAAGTTTAAAGACTGCACATCTGACGGCATCTAAGCAGAGCCCACTTGAGCAGTGCAGTGCTGTCCCCTGTGTACACACGCTGCTATTCACTCTTTAAGAGATCACATACTCCTTTTCCTGCAGGACCTCTGCCTCCCTTCAGCTCGCTGGTTTGATGGGAAGCAGCAAGTGATGCAGAACAAACAGGAAAAGTCTTGTCAATCTCTGTCTGAAGCAGTAACAAGTCCTGTTGGCAGGGCAGATGTGGATTTACACGCGTGTTACTGAAATACCTGAGCTCTGTAAACAAGATGGCTGGTGTGCAGGGAGGAGACAGAGATCCAAGGAGTATCAGGATCCTTCAGAGGATGCTCTGGATTACTCCTGGTGAGCTGGGAGTAACAGCTCACACCACTTACTGAGTGCTACCCAAACAGAAGAGACACACAGAGTCAACGAAAGTCTGGTGACCCATGACAGCACCCAAAGTAATGGCTGGAGCTGTGTCAGGGAGGGTCAGGCTGGAGATCAGGAAAAGGTTCTTCCCCCGGGGGGTGCTGGGCACTGCCCAGGCTCCCCAGGGAATGGGCACGGCCCCGAGGCTGCCAGAGCTCCAGGAGCGTTTGGACAGCGCTGCCAGGGATGCCCAGGGTGGGGTTGTTGGGGGGTCTGTGCAGGGCCAGGGGCTGCACTGGGCGGTCCTGGTGGATCCCTTCCAACTCAGGATGTTCTATGATTCCATGACATACTTGTTTAAACCATTACAATATAAACTGTAGAACTGAGGGATTTCCAACAGATCCTCTTTGCAAAACATATTCTCTTAATGTAGGCGTTGAAGGGCTTTTTGGGTAAGAAGGCTTTTGTTTGGTTTTTAGGGATAAAGAAGTTGAAATACCACAATATCACTAAATTACCAAAACGTGTCTGGCATCAGTAAGACACAAAACAGAGTGAACAACGCAGGTCCCATGTCAGCATCTCCTGAACAAGGTAAATGCAGCAGATCTGAGCTGGCGATAAATGAATCCCAGAGCACGGGCTGCTGACTGCACACTGCGAGACACCCCCATGCCTTCTGCTCCCCAGGATCACCTCAGAGCCTGCAGGTGCAGAGAACTCCAGAAACCTCAAATGATGCAACTGTGCATAAGGAAAAGGGTGTGTTTTACCATCATCCAGGCAGCTGATCACAGGAGCAGAGTAACACAGCCACGCACCACTCCTGGGGCAGGAGCCGGCAGAGCACCAACACGTCTTGCACACTTTGACATGACTATTTCCTCCATGCAAAAATAAATACAGTTAAAGGCAAACCTCAGGAAAAGGTAAAACTAAATACCACATCAGGCTTTGCAAACACCTTTCTTTGCCTACTCATTAAGTCATATCCTGTACTAACTACAATGCCAGGGAGATGAGGGTGCTGGCTGTGTTTGCACTTCCCAGACACAAAGCTCAGAATGAAAAGCCACTCCGAAAGCCACACCACGCTCTCCTGATTTTCCTGCAAGCTCAATTAAAGATCTGCTCAACCTGCCTCCATACAAAATTCAGCAGCCTGGAGGACTTTGAAATGCTTTATACCCTGGTGTGGAACAGCCACTGGATCATTAATACTCGACTTCAATGTAAATGTTTAAAAACTATGCAAGAGTTGAAAATGAGATCTGTCTCTGCCAGTTTGGTTTGTACACTGGGAGAAGTCACATCTTAAGAACTCCAAACTGCCAGCAGCAGGTACATCCAGCACAGTGCATGGCCACCTGGAGAACAGCACTGGAGAGGGTGATGCTCCAGCAGTGAAACAGCAGAAAGCCTTGGCTGAACCCAGAATCCAGGCCCAAAGCGGGCTCCAAAACGAAATCCAGAGCACAAGAATATTTGTAAAAACCAGGAAATTATCATTCCTACAAAAACTTCCTTTGGAAACTGCCTTCCACCCTTGAAACTCAGCTGCTTATACTTGGCTTTTTTCTGGCTGGTGCAGCACTGATGGCATCACTCACACCAGGAGCTGACACATTCCCAAGCACAGAAAACACAAAGGAAGCAGAGATCTTGTCCATCACCTGGAGATAAAACAGTCATCCCAAGCTTGCCTCCTCAGGCTCTGGCTCGTTGCAGCAGCTAAGCACATGCTTGGAACTGCCTGCTAAATAAATCACAAAATACACACACCCAGAACGGTTCTCCTGAAATTCTGGGAACAGAAAGATCCCATGCAGCTAAAACACTTCCAAAACTTCCAAAACTAACAATTTATCCTCGTGATATTCCTTTAACTCATGCCTGAATTATTTACCTGTTTTCTGCAGATGAGGATCTATAAGGAAAGGCTAAGGTATACTTTTCTGGGAACCCAGGCATCTGCTGCAAGGTGTTGAGACTGTTCATGCACCTCCAAAATTCTAAGGAAAGGGAGGAAAAAAAGATAATATAATCTGACACAGATTAAATGTCACCACGTATCCATCCTAAAGAGCAGGACCTCACAGTGTCAGGTGCACATATGCAAAAAGGAGTTTGAAGTCCTTGCCAGAATAGCTTGGAGTCTACAATGTATGAGGAGAGGAAAAGGTGTTTAGCAAACAGGAACAGCACCTCCAGTGAGGCCCAAAACAAGATCTCTGCATAGGACCTTATGGACAGGCATAGCTGGAAGGTAAACAGCTAGGAAAAGTGATGGCAATGAGGGACAAGGCAGAGGAAAAGACAAAAAGCTCTGGAGTGAGGACAAAGGAGAAGAGCAAGAGGGATGACAGCCAGCGATCCCAGCTTCTCCCTCCCCAGCACCACTCCTGGCTGCCCCAGGACAATCCAACACCCGCTTCCTCCTGCGTCTCGGGATGCTCCTGGTTCCCTTTATAAATGCCTGAGTTCCCACAGCACCCAGCGTGCCTCCAGCACTTCCCTCAGAGCTGGGACAAGGACACTGTCAGAGCCCACTGGGGAAGCGCCCGCCCCCGGAGCGAGTCTTCCACGGATCCGTGGGCTGCGTGCCTGGGATGGATTAACCGTGCAAAGGATGAATTCAAACCTAATTTCCTCCTTCCTCTCTCTCTCTCCAAGGTAAGCACAGGCCTAGGAATGCTTGGGGTTTGTTTGGGATGTCTCTGTGTGTGTGTTTGGAGGCAGAAGGATGGGTTTGCCTGCCTCGTTTCCGAGATGTGAGGCAGGAGAGCCAAAGCAGGGAAATCTGTGCTATTTCTGTAAGGACTGGTGGGGAGGAAACAACGGTGCAGTTTGTAAAGGTCAAAGCCTGTGCAATCATACATTTTGCATGGGTGAAAGTCACTTCTGTGACAGAGGGAACAAAGGACTGACAGGAAGGTGGAACAGCGGTGGCAACATTTCAGCATCCCAGGTAAAAAGGCAAATTGCTCCTCTTCCGATTTGCATGTTTTTGGGAAGGTGGTTTCAAAAGCGACTTTTATATTTTCATAGATTAATCCCTCGTTTTCTTTTCTAACACAATTTGTTTAGAAAAATCTCCTGAAAGCATATTCTAGATGTCAAATATTGTATAAGCCACAACAGAAAATAAAGGCTTAGGCAAAAATATATACTGCAAACATCACCTTTTTCATTTGGTTGAAGCCATTTACTCCAGTAACACTGTCATGCTGAGAAAATGATCTTTTGTCTATAACTGCTACATAGCTATTAAGCATTTTAGCATCTAAGTATGATATTTTTCTTCTTTAGTGTGTAGCTCTACTTGGATAGGTGTGGAGGAAAATAAAATCAGTGTTTAAGCTCGGATAGGAAGTTCAAAAAAACAAACACGACAGTCAACAAGGAGATGGTGTTTACACTGCAGAGAGAGAATTAAAACAGCATTTAAGCAGAAGCACAAATGGCTGCTCCATGACAAAATCAGTGATGCCACATCTACAGCTCGTACCATGGGTCACTCACTAAATGAAAAGTGCTTCTTCGAAAACATGAAATAAGAATTTGCCTCAGCAAACCCATGTCTGGGGATGCTGATGAAGTAAGAGGTACCAAAGCATGGATGTCTTCATTTACATATCACCTTTATCAAGCCAAACAACTCTGTGCTTGTTTTTTCCTTAAAAGAGAATTCAGAAAAACTTGAAGCATCTGAACAAAAAGAAAGTTCAAGTGGATGCCCACGGTCATGCTCAGCAAGCAGAGCAGGGGAGGGAGCAGGGAAGGGAGGAGGAGCAAGAGGCCACATCCTTCCCTTTGCCATTCTAAGGTGCAAAGACTTCTCCACCACGACAGATTTTTAAGAAGCTATCACACATTCATAACACTAATTGATTTTCATAGAGAAGAGAGCAGATGAGGTCTCTTTGGGAACTGCCTGCTACATTTCTGCTTGAAAGGAGATCGCTGCTGGTGTGCCTCAGCTCCTTCATAAAAAATTTAATTAACAATATCTCCAAGAACGAAGCCACAGTGAGGTCCCCAGCTATCATGTGACTGCCAGCGCTCCGATGCACCACGGCAAATTAAACCTGAGCAAACAACACCTGGCGCACGTGACGGGCTGGGCAGGATCCCTGACAGCAGCAGGGATGTGCTGGGAAGCAGGAGAGGACACAAAGGGACAGAGAGAGGCCTGCACCCAGCCTGCCACTGGCAGCCTGTGCCCCTCGCTGCCGCGCTGGATGGTTACACATTTCTATCCGCGATCCGGTGGCGACGCCACGAAGCAAAGCACTTAACAAACCATGGTTCCTGCTGCTGATCCTCGTGGATCTACCTGTCAGGAGAGCTCATGGATACACAGGGACAGCCCTGGGAATGGAGTGTCCCAGCACTGTTGCCCCTGAATGGCACCAGGAATAGAAAGCCACCCTGTGCCAGGCTGGGTGTCCCAGCTGGCACAGCCATGCAGGGGAAGAGACAAAACTGGATTTCTCTTCCCTCCATCACCACCACCACCCTCGCTGCCTTTCCCTGGAGGAGCTCTCATCCTCACAGGATTTGTTCCTTCCAGACTGAAAGCAAGGGGGGGGGGGGGGGGGGGGGGGGGGGGGGGAGAAAGATCTGAAAATAGCCACGTCCAACGCTATAAACAGATTACCAAACTGTCCCTGCACACGGACTCCAGGCTCACACGCAGCACAAGGACGCACATGTCTGAAAATTCCCCCAGCTGCACAGCAATTAGTGCTGATTTACAGGAAATTGTGTGGCCAGGAGGACTTGGGAAGTGATCATTTCCCTGTGCTGGGCACTGCTGAGGAACCTCCAGTCCTGGAAGCAGCTCTGGGACCCTTACTGAAAGAAAGACATTGAGGGGCTGGAGCGTGTCCAGGGAAGGGAACAGAGCTGGGAAAGGGGCTCAGCCTGGAGCAAAGGAGGCTCAGGGGGGACCTTGTGGCTCTGCACAAGTCCCTGACAGGAGGGGGCAGCCGGGGGGGTCGGGCTCTGCTGCCAGGGAACAGGGACAGGAGGAGAGGGAACGGCTGCAAGTTGCACCAGGGGAAGTTTAGATCAGAAACACATTTTTCACAGAAAGGGTTGCAAAGCATTGGCACAGGCTGCCCAGGGAAGCAGAGGGGTCACCATCCCTGGTGTTTTGGATAGAAGTTTTGGATAAACATGAAGATGTGGCACTTGAGGACATGGTTTAGTGGTGAACCTGGTGGTTGTGCTGGGTTGACAGCTGGACTTGATGATCTCAGGGTCTTTTCCAACCTTAAACACTCCCACGACGGGCAGCAGGCAGTGCCTGTGCCGTGCTCTGATTCCCCGTTTTGTTATCCCTTAAAAACTTGTACCATTGCAGATGCCATGCCAATACACTTGATTTATTATCTATAATGTCAAAATTGAAAAGGTTAATCACCACTATTAGTCAGTGAAAACGAGGCAGGATTATCACTTGAATGACAACGCTGACAGTGGGAGCAGGGGAAGGGAGGAAGGGCAGGCACACATGGGACCTGTCCAAATCACGGCTCCTCTGCCCTGGCATCATCCACAGGAGGGGCTAAAGGGTCTCCACCAAACAAAGATCACACCAAAACCACAAAAACGTGAAGAATTAGCAAGCATCTGGTGTTACCTCTGATGGCCAATTTTTAGTTCTCTAAGTGAACTTTAGTTTTTTCCGCCTGGCAAAACTCTGGTGACGCTGTGCCAAAGACCACACACCTGGCAGAGGTGGCTGTGCCCAGGGAAGGGTTTTGGAAGCAGGGTTACACCAGGATAAGGGAGGAGACAGCCCTGACACGACCTGGTGCCATCCCACACGGCCCCATCCATGTCCTGTAACCTCAGCTGGGGATTCCCACTGCAGGAGCTGAGCTGGAACAGCCACTTTGATTCACCTCACAGGGAACTGCTCTCCAGGCTCGGGTAAATTTATCCTTAAGAATGAGCTGCAGACTCCAGCAATGCTCCAGCTCCTTTGAAAGGAAGGCCGGGGGAGGGAAGGGAACATTACAAACACTGAATACCCACCTCGCCAGTCTCCAGTTGGCAGCACTATCTTTTTCTTCAGCAGTTCAAAAAGAAAACAACCACCAAACCAGCACCACTAACGGGATGCAAGAAGAACTATTTTTATACAGGCTGCGTTTTCCAAAAGCCCTGTCAAGGCAGCGACGTGGGAAAGAGGAGCTCCAGAGCACCCTGCTGCTCTACTCCTGTTGGGAAAACACCAGGAAAGACCACCACTGGGAAAGGGCAACACTGTCCTGGTTCCAGAGGAAAGGATGGACCTCAGTGTGCCAGCAGAACGTTCAGCTGGATGTACCTGCCCCAGGTTGGGATGGGAAAAGCCTGCAGGTTCCAAGAGTTCTGGGATGTGATCATTTACCTTGGGATTACAAACAGGAACACAGGTTTGCAGAGATAAAACTGAGACGAGGCAACACGACGTTGTCGAATATTTGAAAATTAGACCAAGATGGTTTTGGCAGGAGGGTCAAAAGACAAAATTAAACCACAGCATTTAACTGCTGTGATAGTTGTACATCAGCAAAACTCATGGACACTCACTGCTGTATTTCCATACAATTATAAACTTGCTTATCCTTATTTTGAAGGTCTGTTCTAACCTGAAACCCAACCCCAGCACCAAAAACACAAAGCCCTGGATCTACTCTGGGACCTGCTTTCCAAAACAAACCAAGTGTTAATATGAAGGTTTTCATGCTTACAGAAAAACAAAAATGAGATTACGCCTTGCAGATGGTGACTGCTGATGCCACATGTGTTTGGGGGGGGGGGGACACTTAAGAAGTGACTTCAAACACAAAAAAAAACCCAACACAAGTGTTCATAAACATACCTATTGACTATTTAAAAAAAACCTGTTTATTGTGAGATTATAGGCCATTTTATGTTCATAAAAACAGGCTTTAATGTCACCATTTTCATGTAAACAACATTGCCTTGGTGATTTTTTTTTTTTTTAAATAAACTTGAAAGGACTGGTATTTACATTAATCATTAGAATTTGAGTTCTGTCTAACAAGCAACTGCAGCAACTATTTTCCTGTCTTTTTTATTTATGAACTATAGTAGGCCAGTGGTAAGGAAGGCATGCAAATATAAAATGAAATATTTATGCTTGGTGAAGTATCTCTGAGAATAAAAAAAACCTAAACTTTGAGAGGTGCAGGGAAGGTAAAGGTGATTAAAACAGTGCTCAAACACAGACAGTAATGGGGTAAAAAACTCCTCCCATGGACAGAGAAAGGTCAGTCTGGCCTGCAATTCATCATTTGAGAGGTTTGTCTTTCAAATCTGGGCAAAAGCTTAGCAAAGATAAACTAATACCATTCCCAAAAAGCCACATACCCAATAACTACAGGTGATACCAAGTATTTTCCCTCTGCCTTTCTCTGGGGAAAAAAAAAAAAGCGAAACAAAAAAACCCAACAACAGACAACAAAACAATAAAACCCAAACCACAACAACAAAAAAATCCAAACAAAAACCCAACCACACAGAGAAAACAGGGGGGAAAAAAACCAAAAAAAAAAAAAGCTGCAACATAAAAAACCAACCACAACACCGGGTGGGGGTGAACCATATGTTTGCATGCGGTGCTGGGGGATGGAAATCCAGCCACGAAGGAGTTAAGAGACGCTCTAAAAGTATCTCACCCTGCTATGCTGCGAATTTGCCGGGATCTCAGGGAACGGGGTGATTCTGACACACCATATGTTCTGCAAACGCTCCCACAACACAGCGAGCGGGGCTGCACATCCACCTTGGCTGCCGGGCTTCCCGGCCGGCATGGGCAATCCAGCAAACCTCACCTTTCCCGGCTTTCCTGAGCCCAAGCAGAAGGGAAGGCTGTGCTAGGGGGGTGCCAGGGCTGTTTCCAAGGCTTTGCCAGCCAGCCCAGCACCCACTGCCAGCCCCGCAGCATCCTCAGCATCGCCTTCTCCGGACGCGGCTTCTCCATCGCACTCGGCTGGGAAAACTTTGGAAGGCCTGGGAAAAGGGCAGGCACAGCCCTCCAGTCCGTGCCAAGCACCACAGAGCTCTCAGAGGATGCAACCCTGACCAGAGCACTGGGAAGGTTTTGTTCTGCGGTACCCAGGGTGCTGTTACCAGCCCCAGAGCAGATGCCAAGGGAGGCACAATCACCGAGCCACAGGATGTGCTGAGCTGGAAGGGACCCACAGGGATCATCGAGGCCAGCTCCTGGCCCTGCACAGCACCATCCCCAAGAGTCAAGGCAGATGCACTTTTATTACACTCATAAATCAGTGTGAATCCAGAATTCTCTGCTGTTGCACATCTCCATGTGGCACAGATGCAATGCTGGGCCATCCCTTGGATTTCCTCTGCCCAGCTCTCCCCAGGCAGCACAGAACTCTCCACTCTGAGCAGCATCACTGTCACCATCAAGTCACTTATTTTAGAGCCACAAAGGAATTTTCTAGGTGTGTGGATGTTCCTTCTTGTCCACAGCAGTTTTCTGCAAGGGGAAACTGGCTGCTGCACTAATTTTAATATTGCACTAATAAATGCAGATAAAAACATCCTAGAGAGGAGAAAAAAAATAAAAAAGAGAACAAGCCCCCAAACCAGAATCAGTAAATAACACATTGTGGCACCACAGTGCACATCTAAGCTATGGTGAACTAATCTCTTCAAGAATTTCCACATCAAGAATTCCTAATTGATGAAAAGCACATAAAGAATATAATGGTTTAATTTTATTGTTTATACTGCATGACAGTATCTGGACAAGATAATAAAATAAAAGGCCAATCAGTTTTTAAAAATCTATTAAAATTTACAGGACTTGGAAATTAATTTCAGATCTTGCTGTCACAGTTTTCCCCATTAGAATTTACAAACAATAATTTTTTCCAACATGCAGCCTTTGTTCCCTACTACAGCTATGTGAAAAATCTATATATAATAGGGAAAAACTCTTTGAACATACTTGTATCAGTATCTTCACAAAAATAGCCGGGGAAAAATACAAGAACTCTGATGATCTTTTCTCAGGATTGCTTATTTTAAATGCTACTTGCAGCACTGGGAGGTAAAAAAGCCTTCTTACAAACAACAAATTTTGAAGGTGATGACATCCCTTTGCAAACAGTAGCTGCTGCCAACAACTAGCCACACATTTTTTTTTTCTCCCTCTCTACCATACCTACACTTTTAAGGAACACTCCTTTTAATTAGAGCGAGAACACACGAAATGGGAGGCCACAGGATTGCAGCCTAAAAGCCACATGCACTTTTTTGCTGCCTAGAGAGCTGATTTTTTCATTGTCTCAAAAAAAAAAAAAAAACAAACAACCCAACCAAACAAAAAAACACCGAACAAAAAGCCAAGCTCACCACAGGACCCAAAACCAAACCCAAACCAACCAAACAACCCCCAAATCCTTCCAGCAGCTCTCCCCCAGCATTCAGAAGGTAATGGAAAGAAGACAGGAACACAATAAACTCCAATTTCAAATTCAACCTCTGCCTGCACTTCTCAGCCAGAGCAATCCATGCTGAAAGCATTAGCTAGGAATCAATTACCAGCATTTAAAACAATTTGTCTAACCTCAGATACAAAAATTCTGCAGTGCTTTTCTCACAGAGGTGCACCCAAGTATGGCAAATGTAAAAGCAAACATCCAGTTGAATGTCAAAACGTTCATTCCAGGGTGCTCAAAAAGCTTTTTATGCTAAATTATCACATGCAAATATAGGCAATATGACATTTTTTGAGGTGAAAGAGCAGGGGGGAAGCTGGAAGAGGTTGGTTACTCGCAATTGGGCTTTTCTTGCCAAATTTGATGCATTTGATTTTTAGAATTAACACAGCCTCCGAGATGAGTGTCTAAAGCTCACGTCTCAATCCGCTGCATATTCAGTACAAAATGAATTAAGAGATTACCCACTGAAGGTCACACACACGTATCGACAAGGACTGGAAACAATTTTGTAGTGGGCAAGAAAAAGCTTGAACCTGAACGACAATAAAACGTGGTGCTGAAGAGCAAAGAAGAGCTGTGTTGATTTTAGACACCACGTCCTGCAGACACCACCTCAACCAAAACATCATCACCACCCAACTCCTTGGGCGTGCTCACACACCTGGCAACGAGAACGGCACAAAGTTGGGAAGTTTGAGCGCCCCTGAGCGAACCAGGGTTTGGATAAGGTTTGGGAAACTGCCCTGGGAGGAGGAAGAACAAGAGGAGGAGGAGGGCAGGCTGAGACTATCCCCAGGTTTGGTGGAGGCAAAGCTGGTGGCTGTGGATGGCAGGAGGCCGTGGCAGCAGCTGCTGCACGCACACAGCACGGCTCCCCACTCCAACTGTTTATCAGATCCGAGCAGCACTGCGGCATCCAGGAGCGGGGATGTGCTGTTTTGTTCACATTTTAATGTGCCATCTTGCAGTAGATGCTTGCACAGCAGAGTAAATACAATCTCTATATATACCCTGCGTGGGCGGCAGGGGTTATTTCTGACTGTCTTCATTACACTTCATTGCCAATTTGAATGTTAAAAAAAAAATAAAATAAAATAAAATAAAACCCTCAACAATTCTCCAAAGTGATTTCAGTGTGATTTTTATAATTATTTCCAGAACCTTTTCATTATGCAATTTTGAATACTTATTGAAAGCTCTCTCTCTTGCAAAGTTATCCTTGATGCAAGTCAAGCAAACCAGACAAGCTAAACCTTCTCCCTCTTCCTGCTTTGTTAATAAACAGAGACGTGAATGACATTCACAGCCTTTAGCCTGGAGAACAGTTTAATAATAATGCTGCATCTCACTTTATGGGGAGGGAGCTAGAAAGGAAACTCAAAGGCTAATAGGTACAAATATTGTGCTTCAATTGCAATAAAAAATAGTGCTGAACTGTAAAAATGTAACTGATAGCAGCAATCTCAAAGATGTGGGTTCTGGTAACCCTCAAGCTAAAGCCGATTAGGTTTTGTTACATGGGTCCTTTGTGTGTTTTTGTGCTGCTGTACCAGTTAAATTGACCTCTACAGGCATGTCTGTTGTTTTTATCCTTTAATGGCTTCCCATTCCAAACCTAACTTAGGCTAGCAAAACCAAATAAATTTTAAAAATCCCCCCTCCAACCTGGTGCATGTGTTAAACCCACCTGTGAGAGGGAGAGCTCTGCACAGGAACACCTTGCACTAAAATCCTGGGAATGCCAAGCAATTAGCACGATGGCAGCGGGATGTGAGAGCTGTCAGGTGGGATGCTGGGGCTCCAAAATGGAATTACAGGCAGACACCAGGCAGAAGTGCCCAGCCCTGGCCTGCAGCAGGTCAGGAATGAGCATTTCAGAGGGAACACACAACCTGCAGAGTAACACTAAGGAAAAAAAGTTCCCCGAGTTTTCTTATTTTTCATAATTGCCTGTAAAAGTCTGCAATCAGCTTTACAAATAAAAACCATCAACTCCAAATGAAGCCCTTTCTAAGTCCAACCACTTCATTTCCAGCACAGTGACCGAGCCCAGCTGGTCTGTATTTCCTCTCTGGGGCAATAATGCAACCAGCTGGCCCAGCCTCTTGCTCTGTGTGATGATTTTTTTAAAAAATAGAGACCTCAGGAGTTTATTTAATACAAATCTTTTGCATTTGATGATGTGAAGGAGCCCAACCAGCACATCCACACAGAACAAGCCCCCTCGGCTGGAAGAGGGAGCAGCTGCCACCAAAGACAGGCTCCAAAAAAAAAAAAAAAAAAGGAGGAGACAGATGGGAAAACTGGTTCAAAATTTTCTCACGTTGAAACACCTTTATTTGCCCACTTAGAACAGCCCAGCCTCAGGGAAACATCACACTGAGTCGCTAAAGGGAAGTTTTAGCCACGTTCTAAACATGTGTATTTTTCTGGAGCTTCAAGGAGGCAGAATTAGTCAATTTGGCTACAGGCCATGAACATAATTAGTTATGTGAAGTATGTTTAAATATGTAACTACGACTGCTAATAGGAGTGCCCAGCCCCATAAATACGCAGGGATATGATGGGAGAGCAGCTGGGCACAGGCAAAACACCGGAGACGTTCCCAGAGGAATTGCCACCTCTTCAGGAAGAGAACTCAGAAATTACGAATCTAAATAATGACACACAGTGCTGCAATCAGTAAGGAAGGAGGGGGGAATGGTCCATCTTTAGAGCACATGGAACATCGGGAACGAGATAGTTTGTGAGAAGAAAGGCAGGAGGAATCTGCTCGTGGAGCAACGGAACATTTCCCGTCTTCAGGAAATTCAAGGGTCAGTGGAAAACAAAATCCCACTGGAGACACAACAGCCACTAGTGGAACCTCTGAAAACCTCCCAGACACAACAGCCACCAGCCCAAACCCCCGGAAAACCTCCCAGACACCGCTGAGCAGTAACAAACCTGCAAGATATTAAAATAAAAGAATGGTGTATTAAGCGATGTGGTAACTGCAATTTGTCATTTAGCACTGTGAATCTATGGATTTTAATGACAGGGTCTCATTTACATTTAACAATCAGTGTACTAGAACATTTCTTGGGAACTGGGGATATTTTTTTGTCTCAGTAGGAATATATAGAAATTTCTTCTTGATTAACAACAGACTAAAGGAGTTTTGCCCTGAAATCTCAGTCCCTTGGTTTCTCTCAGGAGCTGGATGAATTTCAACATATCAAACTCCAATCCTGACAAGAAAGCTCTCCAAAATTCAGCTGTTTGTAATAATTATGTATTTAACAATTCTTCCACAAGAATAACATTATAAAGCACCTTTCATTTTGCTGTTCATTTATATCACACATCTTCTTTAAAAAACATTAGCAGAAAACCTTGTTCTTAATGATACATTTTGGATGTGACTTTCAAAAGCACTTACAGCAACTTAGGAGCATAAATCCCACTGATACTCAACAGTATTTGTGCCCTTAATGCCTTTAGCCATTACTGAAAATCTCATTCTTTTCCAGAGCTTTGGAGATATTCCAGAGGTCATACATGTAGTAAGAAATGGCAAGTGTCACAAGGTATTTTGTATTTCACAGAAATGCCATGCAGCTTTAGGACAGGCATCAAGAATACTGAATACATGTACTTAAAACACTAATGGGGAGTTTAGGAAGCAGGGAAAAGCTCCAGTCAAATTTAGCCAGTGAGTTTGGAGATAAGGTTGCTCTCTGTTGCATCCAAGCCAGCAAAAGCGGGATTCTGATTCTTTTTTATTCCACTGGTTCATGGGGTTTATGCCACTGGAAGATGGAGCTGCAGTGTAACTACACTGTTACACACTGACACCACAAACCGTAAATGGCTTCTCCCACTCTGACAATAACAACCAAAACTTTAGGCCTCCATTACAGCTAAATTAAACTGCTGAACAGTTTGACTACACCATTTAAAATGCATATTTTTGGGCAAGTCCCAATTAGCTTTCAGCAAGTAGAGGAAGCCCCAGCCTTGATTAACAACCTCATTTACTCTGAGACACCCCTGCAGAGCCCGGTGATCGCTGCCTGCACCCACCACTGGAGATGAGAAGTCGGTGTGCAACTGCCGAAAATATTAAGTTTCAAGTACATGTGGAATTTTACATGGACCAGACAATCAGAGAATCACAATGGCCTGGGCTGGAAGGGACATTAAAGCTCATCTCCTTCCACCCCAATGGGCAGGGACACCTTCCACTATCCCAGGTTGCTCAGAGCTCCTCAAACCTGGCCTTGGACACTTCCAGGGATGGAGCAGGCCAGTTTGCAGTGGCTCTTGTAGCTGCCACTGCTTCAGATCTTCCTAGAACATAAAAAGTTCAATAAATAAAATCACTTCAGGACAATTCAGTGGATGAGCATCCACCAGGTCCTGTTAGGTACAGGGAACCCTGCACTGCTTGACTTGATAGGAGCACAGGAGTTTTTTTGCTCTGCAGCCTGATTCTCATCATCGACATCCTTGGGAACTGGGAGCCTACAGCACCTTTACACAACTGGACCATAAACTTCCTCCTTTCAGTTCAACCTTCTGTGAAAAAAGGATTACAAAGACTTGCTAATGAACATCACCAGTAAGCAGCAGGGCCACAGTGCTGCTTTTGCAGCAGAACTGAATTTGATGGATACCAAGAGTGTTTAGCACCTGTACGCAATTACACGGCCATGATGTGTCCGTGGTAAACTTCCACATATTGCAAAAAGAATTTTTATGAAAAAGAGTGCACAGGAGTTTGTTCACAACAGACTTGGAAGCTGCACTGTTATTCTGCTATCAACTGAGAAGCAAGAATAAAATAGAAACTTCCCAGTGAACACAAAGAAAAAATTACACTCCGAACATCTGCTTAGAAATCTTAGAATCAAGCTTTTTATAAAGCCTTATCTTTTAATTACCTCCTGCCCCCTTCCATGCCATCACTTTTGGCTTGCTAATTTAATTTCTTGGACATTTCTGCACTTATGAGTTTGACTGCATTACTTGCTTAAACCAACGACAAACTCCAGGTAGTTGCGAGATGAAAGACCGTAATAAATTTTATATTTTATACACATACAGACCAACATTACAGGCTACTGTATTCTGTAGAAGGGTCCTGCAAGCAGTAAATCAGTCCTGCAAGAGCTCTGTGTGAGCGACTGCTTGGCTCCTCCTGCCTGGTGGCTGCCAGCGCCCGGTCACTTCCAAGCCCTCGCCAGCTCACGCCTCCCTGCTCCCTGTGACCATCTGCAGCTTGAGACGCGGCCTCCCTGCCAGGAGCACAAAGGAGACGAGGCAGGGGAAGCCAGGGAGACAAATCAAACAGCCAGGCAGTGCCCAAGCTTTCCTGCCAGCACCATTTCAGGCCAGCGTGATCATCCAACCCCGCGCAGGCTCCAGGCTCCTCCGCTACCGGCACAACCGCTGGAGCCGCAGCTCTGCAACCCCAGCACCATCACTGCTGAGAGCACCTCTGCTGCCTGGGCACCACTTGACCTTCCAGATGCTGAAACCTGTTCCACAGCACTCAAGAGAAACCACGGCCAAAGTGTGTCCCAGAGCAGAGCTGTATTTTTTGGAGATGGCGGTGGGATGCTCCCTGCAGCTCCAGCTCTCCCTTAGCCATGGCTATCATCCCCAGTTTTTTTGCTGGACTGCTTTGCTGCCCAGGAGGGCTGGAAAGAAGACAGGAACAGCAGCCCAGCTGCAGAAGATGAGCGGTCATTCCTCATGCCCCAAGACAAGCATTAGCTGCCACCTCAAAGCAGGCCAGCGAGTCCCAGGGCTCTCCCCCAGACCCGACTATCCGGGTCAAGCACGCCCATCTGGCAAGAGACTCCTCACCCCTGACTGGGACTGCTGATCTGGTATTAAACAAGTTGTGCATCATTTCCATATGACCTTGATTCCTGCTCTTACAGTCCTGTTCCTGGACATACTTCAGATACATTTTGAAACTCTCAAGAGAGCACACTCAAGTTGTCGAATCAAGACTTAGAATAGACTCGCTGCAAATACACTGTTCAACTCACTTAATCCTTAATTAGGTTTCATTTTTTAATGCAAGCCTTCAACAATTAGCTCAGGAGAAACTGTAAAAGCAGAAGCCAGGCCACCAAGGACTTCTCCCACACACATCTCTCCACTGGTGTGGCTGCACCATTATTACACAGCTCCTGCAACCCAGCACGGATGTGGAGGCACCAGTTGGACAGCACTTGTACAAATCCAGCCTGCAAAATCCAGACACCCTCTGAAGTGCACTGTTCCCTGCAAAACACTGCCCTGCCATGAAACTTGCACACAAAGGGAACTATCTGCATAACTGACACCTGCTTTGAGCCAGGAAATAATCCTATCTCCCTAATGTCTGATCTACAAATGAGGTCTTTATTGTTTTCATTATACGTGCTGTTTACACACGGTTTCATAAAACTCACCACTAACAACTCATCTCCATAATTAATTGAAGTAGGTGGAAACCAGAGTAAGGATTAAAGAGAGGTTTTATCAGCTTAACTCTGAGGTGTCTTCCTGAAGTCACACACCCTCCATGTGCTGCTGCTGCCCTGTCTGCAAACCTGCAGCCATGGGGAAAAGGGAGCACTTGGCATTTTGGCACTTCCACTTTGCTCTCTGTATTCGTCTGCACGCAGAGCAGAGAGCCACTGGTGGGAATTAGCAAAGGTCTGAGTTTTAACTCAAAATCTGAGCTTTAAATAGTGACTTTAAAAACTCTCCTGCAATGTTTTGACTTAGTAAAAGCCAAACAGGACTTATTATATAAGATGTACAACCACTGGGAACAACAGCTTAAAAAAAATAAATAATGATTTAGGACTAAATCCTCTAGATCATCTAGCCACATTATTTAATACCTTGACTGTGCATTTCCTGCTCTGACAGAAGCAACTCCAACCCAAGTCAGACAGTCCCATCACCAGCACACACATTGAGTCTGCCATGGGGTGGACCAACAATGAAGATGGAAATATTCATTTTATTCATTTTTTTCAAACCAAAAACAAGTTCAACTTAATATTAAGTGATGTAGTTGGTTTATCCTCTGCCTGCCTTTTTCCCCCAGAACTCCAAGATGTTCAGCCAGGTACAACATGGAAGCAACCCCTGCAGCTTTAAAAGCAAAGCAGGCAGCCTCCAAACGTGCTGCTCTGGTTTCACCTCGCTCACACCACACCAGCAGCCACTTCTAGAACAGCTCCAGGCCCACTGAGACCTTCCCTGAATTCTGCAGCAACCAGACTCCTAAAAATGGGCAGGAGCTCACACTCACTTTTCCTGAAGCATCTGTCTGAAAAGCATTGGATTTTAATGGTGTTATTTACAACTAACAATGTTATAAGCCATAAAAGCCTGAGTTTATAGGTTTCTTTCCTGCAGTAATGTTTATCTGACAATAATGTTGCAGACCACAGGTTTACACAGCAGGGACACCTGGTCTCCAGTTTATACTGAGGTCCAATTAGGTGGCAGGAAGAGGTACCGCTGCTCACCCTCCTCACTCCTCCATCTCAGCCACCTGAAAATTCAAATCTCCTCCCCCTGCTTTACCTTTAGATCTTATTTTATTAATGTTACTAAAACTACTGTCATCTTGTATGTATTTATCTAAAATCCCCTTCCATTGAGGGTCCATGAAATTGTCTTTATAACCCTGTCTTACAAATTGTTTAAGCTTAAACAGTCATTCTCAGTCCGTGAAGGAAAACTGGAAAACCTAAACGGAACCACCTCGGTTCCAAAGAGAAACCTCTTTTCTGTTCTTGCGAAACAGAAACTAATACTGGGTAGTCCTGGATGTTTAAGGCCACCATGTCCTCTAGATAAATTAAAAAATAATGAAATCTAGGGTTTTGATAGAACAGCAAGAATTGTAAAGAAGGTTCTGTTAACCCTGAATAAATGTCCTGAAGAAGGGTATTGGAGACACACAGAAATGGTGGATGAGTAAGAAATTGCAAGACATCTCATACTTAGCAAACTCCAAATAGTTCCTCTTTCCTGAACCCACTTCAGGACAAACAAAGCTACCTTTGTTAAAATGAGCCTATTGCAACACTGTCACAGCCAGCGTGGGCAGGGCAGGTAAACAATGATACCTGGAGCTGTTGTACTCCTGAAAACCAAAGCCCCATCCAAATCCAACCAGCTCAGAAGGAACTGGCACAAACCACCAAACCCAGAACCTTTTACTTCCACACAACTTGCTCCTGTTGCTTCCCCAGGCACACTGAGCTCAGTGCACCTCGAGATCATACGGAGGCACTCTCACATCATCAGGGCTGATGGACAGTTCTGTATTTGCTCAGAGATAACACCTGCCTCTCACAAGATTACTTTAGCACCTACTATAATGTGTTTAAATGATAAGTAGGTCTACAGGCACCTGAATTTGCTTTTTGATATATTTACTAAAATGCTGGCAGGTTTGATGCATGTTTTGCAGAGGCCTATTTTTTAAAATAGAGGAATTACACCTTGTTCTTACTTAAAAGTTTCTAAAATATTAGGCTAGACAGAGATCCAATTCCAGGCTTTAAACTGCTTGATAGACCTTAACAACAGGGCTGGCTTTTATGCATCATCTTGTAATGCAATAAATTTCACTTGAAACATCTTCACCTGTGCACCAAGACATGTCACTGTGATACAGAAAACCTGACACGAAAATAAAAATAAATTAATAAATTAGTTGCTCAGAGAACAACTGTCTTATGGCCAGAAAAACACACTTCATATGAGAGACTCAAAGAGATAATCTTATTTTAGTTTACTGAAAGGTAATTTAAGTAAGGAATAATTATGAAGTACAACTAATCAGGCAGCACGTAATTTAAGACTGGAGACTGAAGTATGAGAGTTGATGGCCACAGTCCTCCGATTTCAGACTGGAAATGCAGTTAATGAAAAGCGAAGATTTTAACCTGAAGTTAATGTTCTACCTCGAACGATGGCACAGGAAGTTTTGAAGGTGTAACCTGAGCACCCAACAATAGAAAACAAACAGAAGAACCCAGCGTTTCCTAATTTTTAACACCTGTGTTTCTGTGTGCTTGCTCTTTTGAAATCACATGGAGATCTGCTCCTCAGAGAAAGCTCTCTTCCTTTTCCCAGCTAACATTATTTGCCAACCTTCCTTTTCATTGTTTAGCACCATAATTCCCCCTCTCTCACTTATGCCCTCTCTGCCGAGGTATTCATAAAAATCCTCTGAATTCTTCTCCTCCTCCCTTTCCAACCCTCCCCACACAGACATTTTTGTTCACACACAAACATATGAATCAACCCAATGATTTGGCCACTTCCCATGGGGGAACATCAGCAGCATCCAGCAGAGATTTAGGAACACACATTTTTAATCCACAGCCACCACTCCACCAGCAGCACGTTCCTTGTCCGGTCTCCCAGGCCCACGGACAGGTGCCCACACCTGGGAGCAGGATCTGATGTGCAGGAAGCTGCCAGTGCCAATCCTACACACTGTCCATGGATGTTCCCAGCCTAGCAGCACAGGCTGTGTTCCTGGGAAAGAAAACCAGTCTTTTCAATAAAACACAGTCTCTCCTCTGCAGGATACAGCTCTCTGCATGTATCTGCTAACAACATCTCAGTATTTCTCCACCCCCTCCCCATGTTTCTCCTTTTTGTCAAGCTCTCCAGCATTTGTTCTGGGATCTAATTAAGGTCCCTTATCACCATGGCAAGAGGGGGGCAAGGTCTAACAAAACACCATTAATGAACCGATTGTTTTCGCTGGGCACATACAGAGTTCTAATCCCCAAAACTGGAACACATCTACACTTGAAAAAAAAAAAAAATTAAATCTAAAGGAGTCTGTGCTGTTTACATTTTTGCAAGACTTGAACTAGAAGCCCTGGCATAATCCAACAGCACCTCAGAACTTATTTTTAATGGGAGTTTTATTCTGACTAGGACAGGCAGCTTCATTTTGTTTCTTCTTCTGAGCATATGCAGAAGTCTCGCTCCTACCATCTGACTATCCTTCAAAGAGATGAGCTTCCCGTAAACTTCATTAGTTAGATGCCATTTTATAGGTAATTCAGAACCTCTTCCCACCTTTCTGGGTTATTAAATCTATTAACATCCCAGGATATTGTTATGTAAGTACTGCTCATCTCCATTATGCAGCAGAATAAGACGAGAGCGATTAGAACCAAATTTGCCTTGTTTCTTCTCATTCCCTGTGTGAACTCAGCTACCACATGCCAAGAAAACCTTCAGGGGATGCAGCTTTGATACTGAAGGGAAGGACAAGCAAAGGAGAACCAAAGAAGTCCACAAGGGGAAAGAAACATGAGCACTTCAGGTGAGAGCTGTAAGGGAGAAGGTACCGTGCTTCCTTGCCCTGAAAGAGCAAATTCTTCACTCCTCCCAGCATTCATGTCCTTGTTCCCTCCCTTCATCTTCAATCCAACTTCCAGTAACATCCAAGGATTTTAATACCACCTACAGTCAACCCCTTGGAAGGATCCCCTCCAAGAAATGTCTTGTTTAAATGCTACAGAAAGTGTTCCTCTTTACCCGTTCTTGAAACTCGCTCCCCAGTTGCCTTTTGAAGAAACTGCTAAAAGAGGTTAATTTTTGGACAAGAAATCAGTTCTGGCCATAGGTAACCTACAAAAAGAACTCTCCACCTGTCACTAGAATAGAAGCCTTGAAAATAGAATCCTGAACCTTTCAATTAAGCATGAGAACTCCTCTATGCCATCTAAAGGAGAAGTAGTTTCACAGCCCAAACTTTGAATGTTGCCTCCTGTTCCCATCCTGTATAATAGGATACATACTGAAAACGTGATTCTCCAAGATGAGATAAAATGAAACGTTTTCCAAAGCAGGATGCATACTGGGAGAGCCATGGGATACCACACACAAGCAACAGGAAAAATGCAAGGAGGAAACTCCAGCAGAGGAGGAACTAAACTTCTTTCTACTGAAAGAAATCAAGAAGTATTCTTAAAGCAGCACTGAGAGACTTCTTCAACACACTTTTCAAACTTCAACTGATTTTCTCAAAGCTCCTGGGAAGCAAACACATCCATATTAATAATCCCATTAAACAAGTGAACAGGACAGAAAAGTGATGGCACTGCTGTAGGGCCAAGAGAGAAGTCAGTGTTGGCTCAGTGATACCTCCTGTGTATTTTAAAACTACTTCCCCTGTCCCCTGTTCTACTGTTATCACACATTTTGGAAAATAAAAGCCGATGCCAGAGAGGGGCACAGCAACTTCAGCCCACTGCTTCACATCCCCCCTACTTGTTAAATCCCTGCCCTGCCCAGCTTGGTCACTTGCCCTTCTGGACAATAAAGTGTCTTCTAGTGGGAGTCCTTCTGCTCCGAAGGCCATCGCACAGTGCAAACAGAGCTCGTCCTGTGGTGTTTGCTCTCCCATCCTCTGTGCAGGAGAGGATCACGTGCAACAGTTGTGATGTTCTTTACTAAATGCACGTTTGCACAAACGAGACCGTAAGGGATGGCTGGTGAGAACACAAACACGTGTTGCTGTGTTTGTGTAGATGGCAAAGGCAAACAAACACCCCTCACATCCAAACCAGCCTTTGTTTTGTCCTTTGCTCCCATGTTCATGGCCCCACTGACCTCAGTGAGCACTTGTTACACCACACAGGTTTTTAAGAGTGGGTTAAGACAAAGTTTGGCCGTGCTGAGGAAGCAACACTGCCAGAGGCTGGATGGTAAAGCCTTGAGGTCTTCTGGCTAGCACATGCACAAGGCGCTCACCTCCCTGACGACAAAAACACTGAACTCCATTCAGAATTAAGCAGGAGGCTGACAAAATAAAGGAAAATTTGGCTTGGTTGCAGTGAGCTACAGCACCCCATCCTTCTCACCCCCACTCCTGCCTAAAACGCTGAGGACTTTGCAGAATCATTTAGGTTGGAGAAGACCTCCCAGATCATCAAGTCCAACCATTAATCCAGCACTGCCAAGTCCACCACTAAACCACATCCCCAAGTGGAACTTTTTGGAGGTTGACTCCAATAATGTTTCCTGCATGAGAGTGCTCAACCGGATTTTATTTCAGGCACAACCGTAATAAAACTACTTCTTATTACAACACGTAATTAGTGGTTAACTTTCCAAAATAAAAATGGCCGTGAAATTCAGAATCAGGCTATTCATCTACAAACCAGTAATTTTTTTCCTCAAGCCCTTCCCAAATATAAAAAAACCCACTTACATTGACAAATGCCACAGAATTACGACTCTGACCTATTGGGTAAATAAAGTCAATGTGATTTAAAATGATTCAAAGGGCTGGGAGTTGGACTCAATGATCCTTGTGGGTCCCTTCCAACACAGGATATTCTCTGGTTCTATAAAATTCCAGAAATCCAATGCTCACAGAGACTCTCAACCCTGCACATACATTCAGAAACTAAATACATTACATAGAGGTAGTAAACAGATTTGTAATGGGTGTCACTTATCCCTGTCAGCTGCGCTGATGAATAACACTGTTAACATGGATCAGATCGCCCACCAACTACAATCACAGGCTTCCCCTGTCCAAGAGCCACATAACTTCTCCAATTAGTTGCTCAGAACTAATTGTCAGATGCAATTTTCAGCCAGCAGTTTCTTCTCCCCCCTTAACATATTCCTTTTGCAGGCGTTGCCCTTGCTCAGCAACCTCCCTCCCTCCCTCCCACACTCCAGCGTCGTGTCCCAGACCTAATCTCTCCTCACAGCTTTTGAGCACAGCTCTTCCAGGCAGCTGACATTTAAATAAGCTCTGTATTGACTTTCCTCTGCTGTACCTCAAGTCCTCCTTGTTTTCCTTATGTTCATATTCCAACTCTGCTGCTGTGCAGCTCCTTCCGAAGGTAATGGAAGCGGAGCTGGACTGATAATCAATAAATACCTTCACCCTGCAATCCCTCAGAGGCCGAGTCTGGGAGGAGATTTCCCTCTCTTCCCAAGCCTATTATTCACTATTTTGGATAAACTTCTAAAAGGCAGGAAAAGGTTCTTTCCCAAATCTGCAGCATGTTTCAGACAACGCTAAGCATGTGAACTTTCCTTTAACTCGCATTAAACCGATACAACTTTTAATTAAAAAAGTAATTTTGAAAAATTGCTTGTGCGGTGCAGAAGGTGATGTTCAGACAGCATCACTGATCCCTGGAGTTCTGCAGCCTTGAGTTTAATAAACTGAATTTTCAAAAGTAAACACAGCTTGCATCAGCACGAACCTTCTGTTTTAGCCTAGTATTTTCCATCCTTTCCCTGCTTAGCCAGAAGAGGATGTTCTCAGAGCACCACGCACTAAACACTGCATGGGTGTCACTGGACTGGAAAGGGAGAAAATTCCCAGCCCCTGGAGCTGTGTCTGCCTGCCAGGTGAGGAAGCCTTGCCTCTGATGGAGCAAGGGAGGCAGGTGAGACATCTCCTGTCCCACCCGCGACCACCAGAGCTGAGGAATGAACTCACAGCCCACCTGTCTCTTGGTGAAGAAAATCCCACAAGGCACAAGGACTGCCCTAAAATTTACACCTGAGCCTCTGCAATCCTACCCTCACACAGCACTCCTGCCTGCCTCCTCCAACTGTAATTTAGGATTTATTTTGCCTAATTTGTTATTTCCTGTAGTAGGTAATCCAGCAAGAGAGGGTGGGGGGGGGGGGGAGGGGCAAAGGGCAGAACAAAAGCAAAATAAAAACCAAAGCAAAAAATCTTGCCCTAGGTGGAAACAAGTCAAAAACACTCTCAGGTTTCCTTCTGTTTGTTTTTATAACTGTTCACCTGGTCTTTTTTTCTGGTTTGTTGTTTTTTTTTTTTTTCCCCGCAAGTTCTTTTAGAAGAATCATTTGAATTATCTTTACTCCTCAACTTCAAAATGATGCTCCATGGCAGTGGGTGTCATTTCTCCCTTTTCTCTCCTCTTTCCCCCTTACCAATCTATCCCAGTTATCCCACTGCGCAGCACACAGGCTCAAACAAGGGCTGGGAAGCCAAGATTCTTGGATTCATTTCCCAACTGCATTTCCAGCAGGTCATCAATTTCCCTGGGAGCTGGTTTGCTCCTCTGTACAGCAGGGAGAGGTGAGTTGTGCAGCTTTATCCCTGTTTATAAAACAAATACTCTGAGAATCCAGGCACGCTGTGCTGATCTGAAACACCAGGCATTCTGTTACAATACATAAATAAATATAAATACAGCATCTACCATTTTCACTCTACTTATTTGCATTTCTACTATTTTAAAACTTCTAATGTTGTTAGAAATGCCAAAAGGAGACGATTTCATGTTCTCATGCCTATTCCACCAGGAAATGCTAGGCCTGAATGCAATTTTTTCCTTCTGCTAAAACTGTACTTCTAACTGTATTTTCTCTGTCAAACCTTCATAAGAAAGCAACTTTAAAGGTGTTGTTTGCAGCTGCAGTGAAATAAACACTTACACATTCAGTACTACCCATGCTGAGCGAGGTATTTCATCCTCACATCCTTTAACTCCGAGCATACGATTATCCCGTAAAACTTAATTCTGGAGAGCATTTTATTAAATATGCATTGGGATTTGGTCTCAGTCCCATAAAATATTTAATCATGTGCCTAAACATTAAGTACCCCACCAAGTTTGGATTTTAGGCTGTCTGGTAACACACACAACAAACTCCAGAAGATAAAACACACTCATTCTTTATCTGAAGAGCTCCACTCCCCAGATCAGCCTTTCAGAGATGTGCCAGCTCCAGCTCTAACTAGCTCTTCACACTTTTTTTAAGACTAATAGGCTCCACATATTCATCTCCAAAGGGTATAAATTCCCTTCCTCTCTTTCCCTTTTAAATATGTCAGGCAACATTACAAAAAAATAACATCTGTGCCACAGTTATGCAATAAGCAGCATGATAACCATTAAACTGCGCTTTATAGAGAGTGGGCTGAATTAAAAAATAAAACAACAAAAAGGAAACGGGGGAAAAAGTTTAAAAGTTCACCTTTAAACCTTGGGATCAGGGATGGTTTCAGCACCACAGCTCTCCCTTGCTTATTCCAGATGCCCAGTTTTGCTGCCCGTCCTCACTGATGCCTCGTGGCTATTAATGGAAGCCTGAATATACACGCCATGAACTGCAAAAATGGATTGAACCTGGCTGGAAGGGGCTTAAACATGCAGTAAGAAGATGATGAATCCCAAAAGTGGTTTTAGTATGTGTGTACATTTTGTCAGAGTATACCAATAGCACTATATATTCTTTTCTTGCAACATTTAGCAAGCTTTCTCTTTTCATAAATATAGGTCAACAGAGCTAAACTCTGTTTTTGCCTCAACTCCCACTTTAAATGCATAAAAAATTAGACTTTTAGGGAGCAGAATGAAAGGAATGGTGTATTTCATGCTATTATATACCCAGCCAAGGATCCCAAAGGGTTTGTTTAGGCTTTAAAAACAAAACAAAAACCCTTGGCATTTGTCAGACTAAAACCATTTTTCTTTGGTCTTTGCACAGCCATCCTTTCCAGATTTGAATAAATAACATCAAACAAATTATTTTGACTTCCATTACCATGCAATGCACAGAAACTGTTCAAGGATAGACAGGGCAGAGTGGGGACAAAGCATTTGGGGACTCTGAGGAGGACCCTGCAGAGCCCCCATCAGACCTGGAAATGCTCCTTCCAACCCCTCTGCTCCCCTCATTATTTAAATTTAGGCAGCCTTATATTGCCCCAAAAAGAAATCATTCAAACAGCCACAGATAACAAGTTTAGCAGCAGCCACCACCACAGGGTATGGCTGTACCCATAAATGCATGGAGAGGGAAGGTATTAACAAAAATTTAAAAATATTGATTAAACTCTGAGCTACACATCAAGTTTTCAACCTGACCCTTGCAAATGTAGGTGTGATTTAATAGAGCCCCTTCAGCAAATGCCCAGGCCTAACTGAATAACAGAATATAATATATAATAATACCCTTAAATATAACCATGTATTATATAAACACAATATATTTATATATATATATATTTATATATATATAATGTAAATACAGCAATACCCTTAAACTGCCTTTTGTTTAACATCAGCCCAGGAATGCAGGGTGAGAACTCATAAATTCTATTCTCAGCTGCAGATTTCAGGTATTTTATGTTTACTGCATGTTGCAATGGGGAACAGAACCCTTATGCTTTCGCAGGAGGTTTAGGGCACAAGGCAGTCATTAAGCACTTCTGATACAATATTTGGATTCCACCATGCACAAGCTCACTGATCACAATGCAGATGAAGACTTTTCCATACCACACCAGGCCAAAAAGCTTCAGAACACAATTTAAGCAGCATTTGCCTCTTCTCTCCATCATTTTCACTGAAATGTCCCACCAGCAACCCCTCCAGGAGCCACCTCCCTCCACTCCTGCTCTTGGCTCTTTGCTGGCATTGGGAGGCTTGGGCTGTTTTTAGTCTCAAGCCACTCATTTTGCCCAACATCCCCTCCAGACCACATGCAGTGGTTGAAAAGTTAATCCAAGATACTTCCAAACTCACCCTGAACTAACCTTTAGCAAGTCTTGAACTGGTCCTAGTGAGGAATCCAGCACACAGACTGCACAGAGAGGTGAACACCATAAACAAGGGAGAAAGGGGGGATGTAGTTTACAGGGGGAAAAAATCCAGAAGAGGCCTGAGATACCAGGGTGTGCTTACCACATGAACTGGAACCTGTAATTCCATACACCAGCAATCAGAACCAGTAATTAATTCCACACAAAAGCAACCATGTCACAGCCAACACATCGGTTCCTAACCAGCTCCAGCTCTGCATCACAACCAATGCCCATCCTTCCTGCAAAGCCAGAAATGCTTCCAAAGGGTGGAATCAGCACTAGACCCTGCTGATGATTAAGCACCAGGTTTTAAACACCCCTTTGCAGAAGGGAAAAGAACTGTAAGCAGCACGTGGTTCTCAGCTCAACACTGTACAGGGACATAAACCATAACCTGAAGGTAAATCCTGAAACACAACTTTGTGCTGCCTGAAACAGCCGTAAGTTGTGACACTACTGAGCCATCAAGCCAATCAAAAATTCACTCTTTCAAAGCAGAGACTCCTTGGAAACACAGTGGCCTGCCCAACCTCCCATTCACCTCCCAAAAGGCTGCTGTTTGTAACTGCTGAGGAGGGACCATTCAAACCCAGAAAGCAGCAGGCAAGGAATGCGTACAAACTGACCAAAGAAACAGTCACAATAAACAAAACTCTTTTTTCCTGCAGTACAAACTCTCCCCATCAAATGATAAGCTAATCAGGCAAATAAGACAAGTAAGTGAAGGTTACCAGGTTAGGAGAAATTATTTGTTCTGTGGGAGGTTTCAGCTGACAGGTTCCTCCACGCCTGGCTGGGCTAACACCACGTGGCTCCTCTGCTTCACATCAACTCATGAGCACCATGGGCTAGAAATGGTCCTAAATTCCACTGTTATGCATTAGCCATGCTGCTTGTGTCACAGCCAGCTGAATTCCTGCACGAGCTGGCAATGAATGCTCCATGTACTTCAGAATGAATCTATCTCACACACAAGTCACTACATGGACAGGTGATTTTGAGATAGTAGATTTTCTTAGAGGCAGGCATAAACAAACCATGGGAAATTATTGTGTGCTGCTCCCTACAGCACCAGTGGTGCCAGGGAGATAGGGGTTTGCTTGGTTGCTTTAACACGAGCTGAAAAATTGTGGTCAGCAGCACTTTCCCTTCTGATCTTCCCAAAAACTCTACCCATCTTTCCACATGAAAGGCATAGCTGTCAATGAAGTTCACCTGCCCGTGTAACGTTAGCAAAATCATTAAACAAAAAACCCACATCACAACTTTTTGTAGCTAAAATCATCCCATTCCCCAACAGTTTTCTTCATGCAGATGAGAACACTGACCACCCTGAAAAAGGCAATTTTCATTTTCCCCCTCGAGGTTCAGAGAGAGCCAAGATTACTAATTGCTCCATTCCCTGGAGCAATATGAAATAAGACCCAGCATCCATCTGTATTACCACTGAAATACCAGCATGACCCCTCAATTCATATTCAGAGTATTAAAACATGACCTTGCGAGGCTACCAGAAAAAAATGCTGCTTGCTGGCCAAACAGACACCAGATTCACCCTTTACTGGGTAAATTCCCAGCCACCCTCCTCGTTCCCATGAAGCAGTTCAGCATTTCTCTGAAGTTATTCAACAACTCTGAAGGTCAAGTATTGTCCTGACTGGCCAGTCACAAACAAACCCACCTCTCGTGGGTGCTTCAGCCACAGAGTAAAACCCCAACCAGAGGTGGGGGGAAAGGACAGGAAATTAGTAGCAAAGGGCCCACACCTGCTCTCAACAGCACAGGCAATTCTTGCAGAGGGTTTAGCTGACCCAGCCAGAGATCTGAAAATTGGGGCCAATACAGTGGATGGGAAAGAACTTTTTTTCTTTCATGTGTAAAACTCATAGTTTCAGCTAAAATACGAAAAATTAAGAAAAGAGCTTCAGTGGCACTTCTGAAGAATAAAAAAAAAAAAAAAGGCCTTGGAAGCTTTAGATTTGAAGCTTCACAAGCTTCTTATGAAAAATGCAAGCTTTGAAAAACTTCTGAAGAATTAATATTCTTACTTTGGGCTCTTCTACTGCCAACGGACTATGGATGCTGTAACTAATAAAAAATAATTAATGCCAATAAACAGGCCCTTCATACGGCTTCAGCTTCTCTCCTCCATCAAAGACTCAACTCATTCATTGGGACACTGTACAGGAAACAAAATTCACCCACACAACTTGTCTTTTCTACATTTGGTGCCTCTGTGCTGTAACTCACAATTAAAATCCTCCCGAGTGCGAGGAAAAGAATCGGATTTTTTTTTTTATAAGGACACAGCTCCTAAAGCAGTTCCAGAGCATGGCAGAGACCTCACCTGGAACAGAACTGGGAAAGAGCTGGGAGTTTGTGCACCAGCCCTCCCAAGGGCCCAGGTCACACGCTGGGAATGAAACAACCAAGAAGTTTCTCAGGAGTGCTCCGAGCACTACACACTCCACCAAGCCACGTCCTGGCTCTCCTGAGAGTCTGACCATGTTCTGCAAGATCCACAAGAGCTGATTTTCCTGATAAACTCCACCTGAGTGTCCAAATACCTTCAAAAATGTAACAGTCTCATAGCATCAGCCACCTTCTCACCGGTTTCAGCAAATCAGGAAAAGGACAGTGACAATGATGGGTTTTAGTAGGTGAGGAGCTCCTTGCCCTGGGGAAGAGCAGAGGTAGAAAATGCCTCATCTGTTTGGTGTTATTGTAGAAACCCTGACACTCCTCTCTCCAAGGGCCTCAGCGGAGCAGCGTGAAACAGCTCCAGACACCACAAAGCAGGGAGGGACCTTCACACCATGCACTGCCAAACCCACCACGTGGAGCCCTTCTGCACAACAGAAGCCCCACAGAAGCAAGGGGAGGAAGCTGATAAATTGGTAAAAAACCCCTAACTGGTGTCAAGGCCAGGCCTACAACCTCTGCTGCTCCTGCCAGCCTCAGTGACACACTGGAGACTGGCACCGCAACACCACGCAAGGCGACACCAGAAGTCAGACCTCAAGCTCCCTCTTAAGACAGAGGCACTCGAGGGCTGATGCCTGAGGAAAACAACAGCTACTGGCAGAGAGAGAGATCACAGTCATGATAGTGACAATTCAGAAAGGGGGTAAACTAATTAGCTGGGGTCCAAGCAGAAGCAATTCTGTTGGCCCAGCACACTGTGGTTCCACCTTCCCACGGGGCAACACCAGTAAATCAAGACAAGGAGATTGATCAGAAACTTCTAGTGACACATCCACCCAGATTCTGAAGATGCAGCACAAAACAAAGACAGAGAAGATCAGTGAAGGGCAACAATTAGCCAGCAGAATTTTCGATCGTGGGAGACTATCGAGACAAGAGCTTAGATAAATTAAGCAAATCAGGCATCTCGTAGTCAAAAGCTTTTTTAAAAACAAACAGGGCCGCAAATACGAGCTCAGATTGCTGGGCATAAATCACCTTCTGAATGCTTAAGGGTTAGAAGAAAACTCTGCCCAGGGACAACAGCCCCATCACTGCCCACTACCAGATCTCTGTGCAGTTCCTCCAACTGAGCCAGCACAGACCCTGCCTGTGACTGGAGGGCACTGGGCCACATGCCTGGATTATTCACAGGGCTGACGTAGCAATGCAGACACAGATCCACCTCATCCGTGTCACTGTTTGGAGACTGCATAATCATAGCTCAGCCCATGCCAGAGCAACATGAGGAACACCTTCTGTACAGAAGAAATTCTCAAGATTTAAAGTTTTAACACAAGCTAACAAATGCCAGGGATGAAAGAAATCCTGGGATGAAAGATCTCCATGACACCTGCTTTGAATAAAAAGACATTGCTACAAAAATATCACAGACCTGCTGGTCTAGAGCCTTTGCTTCATGTCATTCCCCAGACATCAATTTGCAATAGAGGCACACAAAAGCAGCATTACACAGATTACATGCTACTCCCCTGAACTGCAAACAAAATCCACCCAGCACTACCCCCACAGCCCAAAGCACCACTGCACCAAAGCCACTTCTCCTGGCTGTTCCTAAGAGGACTTTGCTAAGGATAAGGGTTCAGCATTCATTTGCAGCACTGACGGCTCCTCCCGCAAACTTCGCTCTGGCTCAGCTTTCCCAAACACTCCCCATTTTCTCTCGTGTCTGCAGGCAGGTAAGCAGTGCTACCAACCCTTTGGCACTGGCAGCAGGACAGGCTTTATCCTCAATTTGTGCATCCTTTCAGGCAAACCCCCACGCCTGGATGCTCAAACCAGTTCACCATCTTCAGCACCTGTAACGTCACTGCTTTCTACACAACACAACACACAGTAATTATTTAATCTTTGCTTGTAACGGCACCCAGGAGCCCTAAAATCAAAAAACCAAAAGGCTGAGATCCCACCACGCCTGTCACACCATATACAGGTCACAAATCAGGTGGGTCCCTGTGCTGGAAGGGCCCAGACCCCTGCACAGGTGCCAAGTGACACTATGGGTGTGTACGACCAGCTCAGAGAAAAGAGGGAAGAGCAAGGTACCAACAAAACACGGTTTGCTCAGTTTTATGCCACATGGCTCATTTACTCACTGCTGGCAGCTTCCACAAAATCAGGCTCGTCAAGCACCTGACTGTATACACAGGTAATGATTATAAAGCCAACTCAAGCGGGGCTAAAAGTACACAAAGATCTAGCATGAAAATAAAAAAGTGCAATCCTCTCCCAGGTGGAAAACAGGACTTTGAACGTAACAGGTGGATTATATAACCATTATTTTGCTCCCAATTCTCAAAATATTTTTTTTAAATACCCTCACAGACCAAAAACTGTCATTACTGAGAAGCAATAGCAATTTTACTCTGTTAAACAGTCAGGCTACCCATCTCTCTCAGGGCCAAACACAAATTCAGCCACAGCAGCATCAAAGAGCCCCCACACAAGGACCAGGGCAAGGCCTGGAGCATCCATGGCACTCCTCCCTGGATTCTGCCCAAGGAAAAGATTATTTCTTAATGCTGCTTTTTGCTTGCAACGGGGCATGAACTTCAAGGGGACGGTTCACTGCTGTGCTTGGGGAAAGCAGCACGGTTGGGCTGTTGCTACCACGGAAAAGCCTTAATATCCAAAAAATGCACCTCGTATAGATGGCTGTGTCCCACACCCAGGACACAACATGAGCCAGACCCCTTTGTTTGGGAACACTTTCTCCCGAAGCCTGGGGCCTTCTTGGTCCTGCAAGCACATTTGAGTCTTTTCATGTTTCTTTGCAGAGCCAGGAAAAGGATACACACGTGACCCATCACAAAAACATCCACGAGGCCTCACCACCTCAAAAGAGAAGGACACCACCAAGGCACTGCCCCACACAGACGTACTCGGTGTCCCAGCTACGGAAGTTAAAACCCACTGGCCACAGCCTCTTCTCTTTTTTTCTATCTGAAAGAGACTCCTCAGCATTCAGAACTTAACGTTTAAGTGGGCTGCTGGAGCCTCGCCTCCAAAAGGCAACAGCAAACACACAAAAAAAAGGAAAAACAAACGCACAAAAATCCCCCCTCCCCGCCCCCAAAGCTGAGTGGAGAGCGAGGAGCAGAGAGGGAAAGGGGGATGAGGCACACGGGGAAGGCGGCCGGGTGCTCCCCTTTTCTGCCTCCCTTTTATTCCTGCTGAGTGTAGTAACACTTGAACTGGCTCTCTTTATTTGCAGCCGGATACGCGCTTTCAAAGATACTGTACTACTGTGTAGGCCAAGCAGGGACTCTCTTTCTTCCCTTGGTTAGGGCTTTTGGGAAAATAATTATTCACCAGAACTGCCATCGTGAACAGAGCAAGCTAAATCAATGTAGCTTTGTATGGGCCATTGCCACTGCAAAGCAAATACTCCATCAAGACATGGATCAGTGAGAATTTTATCACTAGGAATCCTTATGTACATCTTTGTGTATTTTTAATACCCACCTTATTGCTTGGCCTGCCCCCTCCCTCCCCATGCTCCTGCACCCCACCCTCCCCACGGATTTGTCTTGTGTCACTGGCAGCTATGGGGCTTGGCCATGAGATTCACATCAGTAAAAACATCTTAAATACACAGATTTATTCTCCTTAAAAAAAAAATTATAATAAAGCATTGGTGCAGAGCAGATTTATTCACTGAACAGGTTGATTTATTTAACAGACTTGACATACATCAAAACCTACTATAGGCTTACATAATTGTTATCCATTTAGCAGGTCTGGTTCTTTTGTCAAGTATTTGTTTTTCAAAAGTGATTCACTAAAGACTGCTGCCTTCTGCACAGCTCACATACCTTAACAAATGCAGTCTTGCATGGGGTATTAGCTGGAGTGACTTTAAATTGCATCCTACCTGCTTGAGCGCTGCCGCTATTTTTTTAGCCTCTGTATTATTCCTTTACTAAAGCACACGCACACACACACGGAAAAAAAAAAAAAAATTAAAAACAGAAAAGCAAGAGGCAGGAGCGTGTGTAGAGGCACACCGAGCCCCGCCGGCAGCAGCGTGTGCCGTGGGCTCGGTGTTACCGCAGTACCACGCCGCTCCAGCGATGCCAGCAGGTACCTCCGGCGCGGCACAGCCGAGTACCAGGATGTTGATGGCTGCACAGAGGTTTCGGGGCCGGCGCGGGGCAGGGGGGACGAGCAAAGCGCCGGGCGGAAACGGGGGGAAACCTCCGGGAGGATTTAAGGAGCACGGAGCCGTTTTGTTTTCCCGCAAGAGGCTCATTGAGGCCTCGGCTCGCACAGGCGCACCGCTCCCTCCGGCCTCACGCATCCACCCACGGCTCCCGGCCGCGAATCCCCCAAATACGCACCCATCCTGCGCGGGTTCCCAGTGGGAGGCGGAACACGGCGGAGCATCACCCAGAGCAAACCGATCGTCTCGGCGTTCATCGCCGGTCCCTCACGGCTTGTTTGGGTTCATCTATCACACCGTGCATCGCTCGCTCGTCTCGGAGCCGAGGAAGGATTTCATCCCCCCCCCGCCTCGCTCCAGCATCCTCCTCGCACACACACACCGGGCACATCCCGGGGCTCAGGGATGGCAGCGCCCGGGTGCCGACCGCGCGGACCCGGCGCTCCGCCGCCCGCCAGACAGATGGTTAATTACATTCACAGCCGCATTTTGCGCTGGGATAGAGTTTCAGACAATGAGCCAGTTTTATTTGATTAGCCAGTTCTCTAGTTTAATGCGCGCGGTGACAGCTACTCCCAAGGCTGGGGCTGGTTTTTTTTTTTTTTTCCCCTTAAGTAAAAATAAAAATCCCATCCCCCCTCCTTCATTATGTTTTTGTTCTGGCCGAGGCTGAAGTAAGCGCGGCCCCCGCGGCCGCCGGGGGGGCCCGGCGGTCCCGCTGCCCCCGGGCCCGGCGGGGCGGCGCCCCCGCCCCGCGCTGCACCTGCCCGAGGGGGTGGGGGGGACACGGCGCCAAGTTGCCGCCCCCCCGTCACCTCAGACCACCCTCGCACACACACACACACCCCGCAACTTCCCCGCAGGCCTCCGCGCAGGCCGGCTCTGCCATCAGCATCCCCTCCTCCTCCTCCTCCTCCTCCCCCCCCCGCTGCCCCCGCGGTGTAGCTGGCGCGGGAGGGGGGTGTGTGTGTGGATGAAGCTCCGCCGCAGCGGGACTCACCTCCGCGCGGGGCCCGCGATGGAGCGGGGGTCCCCCGCCCGCCGGGCGCTGCCGGTGCTGCGGCTCAGCGCTGCTCCATGCGCCCGGGGCCCGGCGCGCGCAGGTGGACGCGCCCGCCCCCGGCCCCCGCCTCCCGCCGCCGGCCCCCGCCCCTTCCCCCGCCGCCGCCGCCGCCGCCGCCCCACGGACGGGCCCCCCGGCCCCGCGCTCCCTGCGCAGGGACGGGCGGAGGGCGGGAGGGAGGATGGGGGGCGGCGGCTGCCGCCTCGCCTCGCCTCGCCCCGCCGCCGCTGCCTCCTCCTCCTCCTCCTCCACCACCTCCTCCTCCTCGCCGCCGCCCCCCCCCAGGGCCTGCGCCCATTCAGGAGGTGCCGGGCAGCGCCGCCGCTGCCATTGTTCGCTGGGAGCGGGACCGGCGCCCGCCCGCTGCCCGCACCGCACACCCCGCACACGCACCCGGCCCGGCCCGGCGGGAGCGCGCACCGCGCCCGCTCCGGCCATAAAGGGCGCGTGGCCGCTGCCGCCGGGCCCGGGCAGGTGCCGAACCCTCCGCCGGGGCTGCGGCACCGCCGCGGGGAAAGGGAACATGGGCGCCGGGAAGGGTCGGGGGGAAGGAAGGACAGGACAGGACAGGCCGGGCCGGCGGGGAGGGGACAATGGGGACGGGGCCGGTCGGGTGCCACCCCCCGCGCACGGCTCGGCCGGAGTCCGGGAGTGGAACTCGCTCCCAGAGCTGTCCATCCGGCTTAATTCTCCATAGTGGGTATGGGAACTACCTTATCATGATCACGTTATTAATAACAGCGTCTAAAACTATGGTTTACCTTCAGATGCCCAGTAACGGGAGGAAGCTGCCTCATCTCAGGATGGCTGAGGACTTGCCGAGGATGCCAGGGACGCACCAGGCGCTGCCTTTTGCCGAGCAGGAGGGCGACAAACAGGCAAGGCAGGAGCCAACATCTCCAGAGTCTGTGAGCTGATAATATCCACCCCTTCTCGCAGGACCCCCACCCCAGCTCGTCCTCTTGCAGCCCTGTGTCTGTGACACCCTCACTTGTGCACCGTGGCTGGAGTTACTGCACTGGGCACTGGAGGAAACTTCTGTTATTTCATCTGCTGAATCAACAGAATGGTTTAGCAAATAGAAGGCAAACCAGACACACCTATTTTGACTGCAGTTGGAGTAAAGCAAGTTGAGTATTAGCCTTTAGGTTCATTTAAGTTCACTGTGATATTTCAAAGAGGTTTCTAGTCTTCAGTTATCACTTGAGTTTGCTGCCTTTTCATCTTAAACAACACATACAGTCTAAAAATTGATTAGCTAATTCCATGACTAAAATATTAAAGTGTCAAGCACTTTAGTCCTTGTTGCCACAGCATCAGAGACCTCCATACATGCAGTAATAAAACAGGAACATATGATAACATATGGAATACTCTCAGAATTCAGAACACTTTACACATGAAACTTCAGCACTGCAAAATAAGGAATTAATCTCATTTGTTCTTCATTAACAGCAGCACCCAGGACCAGGATATGTCATATATCACGTGTGAATAAATTATTCATTCCCACTGTGTCAGGGCACACATTTGAAGGGGTGTAGAAACAGAGACCAGCAGTAAGTGATTTGACCAAGGGCATGGAGTGAGGCAGTGTCATAGTTACTGGGAAGTAGCAATTCCCAGTCCTATCCTCAGTGATGGTTTTCCTCTCCAGCCTCACCCCATTGCTGTGGGAATCACACACTTCACTCCCTGTACCTTTGCATGTTTGTAATGCTGCATTTTTTTTCACTCCCCCATTATTTTCTTGGCAGAAGAATTCAAGTAATATAAATAAGTAATTAATCAGGGTCAGGTGAGATGGTGACAGCACACCTGGCAGTGCTCACTAAAATAAACACACAGGTGGATGGTGGTCATGAACTGCTTTCAAAATGAGCTGGGGGCAAGTTTTGCCCTCAGCACCCTCACATAAGGGCTGTGCCCTTCAAAAGTGCCACCAAAGGCACACAAGCAAATTTGGCAGCTCCTCTGCTGAGGCAGCTCCCAGGGCAGGAATAACGTGGCCAGAAGCACAGGGACATCAACACCTGGTCAGACCCACCCAGCTGCTGCCGATGCCTTTGGCAAGGTGCCACACTGGAGCTGTGTGCTGGAGGTGATGGCAATCACCTGAGTATAATCACCAAGATAAGATTAGAGGTAAACCTGGGGAGAGCCTTGGTGGAGATGAAAAGACACATTCAATTAAGTGAGCCTTGCACCTGGATCCAGTTTAGAAAGACAACCCAAGTATTTATTTAAGTGCTGTATTATACAGGGAACACAAACATAAGGCTCGAAGATTTTCCTTGGGGCTGTGAAACAATATAATGCCTTTAGTTCCACTTATCCACACTATTCATTTAAGGCCCTTCAATTACAGAACCACCACAATACTGATCGATAGGCAGCATAAAGTTCTGCACAGCATCTCAGGCAATCTGAAAAATTAACAGTCTGTGCACTGTGATCTTTTCATGTACTGTCACAAACAGCTGTGGAAGGTGCTCTGACGTGATGGAAGCGCAGCCACCCACCTTGGCAGGGTATTAATTTTCCAGGCTGTCGAATAGAGGCTCACAGGTGTGAGAACAAGGTGCTAAGAAAGCTCCTTTTGGCAGGAAGGGATGGACAGCCCCTGAGCGAGGGGTGATTGTGATGCCAGCCCAGCCCTGCCCCACAGTCCCACTGTTCTCCCGACCCCCCCATGCAGCTCCACTGCTGCAGCCAGCAGCGTGATCATTCACTGCAGCCTGTACCACGGAGCAGATCAGACATTTACATCTGTCCCAGCCTTCCAGCTGTCTTCACACACAATCCATGTGCCCAGACATGGATATATGCTAGAAGCCTCTGCCTGCTAGTCTCTCTAGGAAGCAGGAGTCAGTCTAAAAGAAAAGAACCTGGGTTATGACAAGAGGCCAGTGCCATGGTGGTTTCCAGGTCTCCAAGTGCCCATGTTTTGATCATTCCTTCTTCTCTTCATCATTCCTTCTTTTCCAGATTCAGGGGACCCTCACTGTAACACACCCAGCAAGAGTTAAATCCCTTATTTTCTGTGGCCCAACTCATTTCTGGATACATGGCCCTCTGCTAAGCCATACCAGAGGCAGAGGTTCACCACAGCATTCTGGTTTGCCCATGGCAAGTAGAACACAAGTGGGATTTTCAGAATATCTTAGATCCTACATTCTTGGGTGAGCCTGTAAAAGCATGGTTCAAGCAGAAAGCTGCCCAGATACTATGAACCTTAAAAAGCCAGAGGGAAAGGCAGCAGGGTAGCAGGAGACATCACCCTCCTATCCCACTCTACCATGATGAGCTGGAGAGGATTTCTTCTCCACTCTCTCAGACTTCCAGGACCAACTTCTGAACAAGACCAGTCTAACATAGAACACTGCCAGAATGAGAAGCACTCCAGGAGGCAGAATGGGGTTTTGGTGAAGGACTCCCCCTCTCTCTTCCTCTTTCCTTCCCAGATCCTGGTGTGTGATTCAAAACCAGCCGTGTGCTGTGGGAAATAACGCTGAGCCTGCAAACAGTGAGTCCTTCTTGCAGAAGCTGAAGCGGTTCCTGAAGAAGAAACAAAGCTGGAATCGTGAACTGCCACACACTGAATTTCTCCTTTCCTCTCTGGCACACCTGGCAAGCCTTACAGCTGTGTCAGAAAACCATCCCAACCCACCCAAACCAGCAGTGCAGGCCGAGCCCCTGGCTGCAGACAGACTCCCCCAGCGTTCCCGGCTGTTTGCGTCCCCTCCCGGAGCGCTGGCTCAGAGCAGCTGCAGGAGCAGAGCTGATGGTTAGCCCACACCTTCTCTTTGCCCCGCTCTTCCAGACACACCCAGAAGATGCTCAAGGCTGACGCTGACCTTGCTGGGAAAGACAAATTTCCAATGGGCCTGACAGAGCTGTGGAAGCACCGAAGGTGAGGAGGGTCCCAGAGGAGTTTCCAGGCTTCTCCATTCCTTGACAGGCTCCTTGCTCCACCAAACACCAAAAGACACCCAACCCTGCCTGCCAAGGCTGAAAACCTCCTGATTCAAGTCAGACACTTCCAGCACAGTCACAGTCTCTGAGGCTCTCCTGGCCCCATTAAACTGTGCTGCTAGCGGGCTCTCAGCCCCCCAGATCAGTCCCTGCCTATTCCTCCATTTCTCCCCCCACCTTCCTCCCAACATTTCAACTTCATATTGTAAATCTTCCTTTAAATTGTGCATTTCTCTTACCAGTTTCCATGGCCAAGCACCTCATTATTGGTGCCTTCTGAACAGGAGGAAAGAAAAGCTCCCATTTGTGCCTGGGCCAAGGCGAGCGCTCTGTGCACAGAAGGCTCTGTGTGCCCTCCTTCCCTTGGCAGGAGTAACAACCTCGGCCACTTCAGGGAAGTGACTGCATTAGCAGGAGAGAAAGGGAAAAAAAAGGGAAGAAGAAAGCAGAAGCAACCAGTAACAACCAAAAAGTCTCAGGTGTGGCCTGGTGTATTTGCAGTGAGCCAGAGCACAGGCTGGAACAAAACCTGGAGAAGGCAAAGGGATCAGGACATGAGGAACTCAAAAGCTGCTGTGGATTCACTGGAGGTTTGATCTTCTCACTGGCAGTAAATCCATGACGGGCAAGGATGAACTGCAGAGGGGCAGGAGCAGTTTCTGGGCATCCCAGAGTTCAAAGCCAGTTGCTGCTAGCACCTGGAACTGCTGGGTGAAGATGGCAGAGCTCAAAGGGCTGGCCAGGACTCTTTGGTAACAGCTGGAAACTCAAATTCTCTTCCACATTTCCATCCTTCCCATTGCACTGTGGCTCTTCTGGGGCAGCTGCACAGACCAGCAGAGCCAAGTCCAGTTTGGTGTGGATGGAGCTGTTACTTGTAGTGTTCTATAAATTATTTCCTTTCTACAGGAAACATGAAACTCTTTGTGCCCAGAGGCACCTTGTGCTTTACACTCTTGTTTCAAGTGCAGAGGATGCTGCAGTGGTGAGCAGAGATCCCACAGAGCAGAGCTGGTTGAAGTGGTTGATTTTAATGCCAACAGAGCAGCCACAAAACATGGCCACAGAGCTCTTGCCATCCCCAGAGCTGCTTGGCCAGTCTTCAAAAATAAACCCAGTCTTACAGAAATCATAAAGGTAAATTCCTCTGTTCTCTTGAAAGGAATGTTCAGGAAATGCCCGTGGCCTTTGAACCCAAACATCCTGGAACTATTTTCCTGAAGCACCAACACCTCAGTAAGTTCCCTGAGTTGGTTTGCAATCCACCTGGATATATTCCATGAGCTGATTTGCAATTCACCTGGGTAAATTCCAAGAGTTGGTCTGCAATTCACCTCTGCCTCAGCCTGCACAATCACCGAGGTTCAGCTCTCTTTAAGCCCCATCTAATTATGCAATTTAACTGCAGCAAGAACAACAGCTTTGCTGAATATGCAACAGTCTCCTCATTGTATTTTGATGGGGGGAGAGAAAAGGAAAAGGCAATTTCATTTAAAGTTCAGGCATGTCTATGGGGCTTGTCTGATGTGAAAAAGACAGAGGCCCCTCTGTCTCAGGTGAATCTGGAGTTAAAGACACTTTCCTGGTGTGTCTCGGATGCATCCACAGCTACCTGAACACAATGGCACAAACCGTGGCGTTTTTCCTGCTCATTTTTCTTCAGGACTGTAGTTCATTAACTCCAGTAACGCAGTTTCATTAATGTGCGTTAACCAATGACTTTCCCATTACTGCTGCTGTCTCCAATCAAAGACTCATTTATGGAAAACAAGGGCAGAGGGAACAACATGCTTTGGCAGCTGTAAGATCATACGCCCAGAGCTTTATACCCTCTGTCTTATATTTTTACGTTAAAGTATCACAAGCTATTACCATATTTTTCATTATTATTTGTGGCACTAAATACTGCAGCTCCCGGTGCCAGATGGCGAATATTCAGAATAAAAATAATGCAAGGCCAATCTTAGAAAGACTCAATGTGAGTGTAACAGCATGTATTCATCCTCCTTTCCTAATGCACATGGTTAAAATATTAGCAGACTTAAAATCTGGTTTCCAATTTAGAGGAGTCACATATTACAGAATGATATGCATGCATATATACATATATTTAAATATGCACATATAAAAATTTTAATTTATTTCCATTTTATTTGCATGTTTCAAGGGTCTTAACATAATACATGGGCACATCTTCTTTCACTCTTCAGGAGGTTATTTTAACCAGGAAAGAAAACCAAATAGTTTCAAAATGGAACATAAGCAAAAACCTTTTTCTAGAAATTGTTATTGGTACAAAATACTTTTTTTTTTTAATATATAAACAGCTTGAGTCCTAAACTTAACCAGATGGAAACGTGCCTACAAAGCGTTGGATCTAATTCAGAAGAGACTGACAGCCAACAGATGAGCCAATTTAGCCCATCCCATGCCAAAAATGGTCAATCATGTTATCTTATGTGTGACTCCACTCTGGCAGATGCCAACTCTATCCAAACAACTTCAAGCATCTTTTTGGAAGACTGGATTATTTTACACACACTTTCAAAAAATCATAATAATGCTCGATTTTTCTGGAAACCTTCCACTTAGCTTCAGCATTTCCACAAGAGATTTTTGATCAACTTATTTTAAGGATAAATCCTTTTATTTTATAGCCTAACAGAATAAATGCTTTCCAACCCAATAAAGCCTGTTAAAAAAATTATTAAATTGCAGTTCAGTGACAGACCCCCATTTGTTTGAGTATTCATACAAGGAAAGCTTTACACCTGTGCAAATCTTCCTTAAGCCAAATGTTTGCTTTCAACAACACAAAGAAACACGACAGGAAATACAAATTAAAGGTACTTCCTGCATCCCTCACTACCTTCCCCAGAATTAAGAGTAAAGTTAAAACAAAAGGAGTTTTTTTATATGCTGAGTGATTACAACCAAGGCTTTTTAAAAAATTTGTAATTCATAATCTCTCCGTGAATTTTTTTTTTTTGGTTGCTTTTCAGAAGACCTCATCTGCCTCCACCTGCAACAGGACAGGACTTGCACCTCTGTGTCCTCTGAAACCCACCCACTCCGGGCAACACAGTGCTGGTATACTGATTTTTTTTTTTCCTTCTTGCCCTTAATTTGAATAAGAATAATAAAGAGGAAAAAAAAAAAAAACAAAAACGCACTAACTCAGTGATTAGTCCATCCTGACAGCATAGGACCATTCAATCCCTCTCCAATGCATCACATCCCCTGTAGTTAAGCCCTGTATCTGCTGTCAGCTTGGGCTCTGCTTAAACTCAGTCTGAATTTTAGCTTCCCACCAGCACCCTGGGAGGTCTCAGGTGATGAGATTTCTCTGTTAGACTGAGAGCTGCAGAAACCACTGTAAACACTTAGCAGCTCATCATCTTTCACTGGACACCTTGAAAGGGCACATTTTAAGAGGGACGTTTTCAAATCCATTGTTTCCAGGGAGAACAGTGCCAGCTTCCCTGCGCTGCAGAGGGCAGAGGTTCTGCTCATAGCCAGTACTTTGGGTTGTGTTCTTGACAATCACACACAAAGTTGCAATTTCATTTTCCATTTGTCCAGGAGGTAATTGCACTGCCTGTGTGAAGTGACCTTCCCACACACGGCACACGGAGCCAGGCAATTATCCACAGGACATGCAGCAGCCTCTCCATTTCCAACCTTTTTATAGTGTCCTTTGTGATGGCAGTCCCAAGATTTTGAGATCCACAGACATTCATCTAGGCTGAAGTCTGGACATTTTTAGATATCTTCCTTATAGGACAAACAGATATTCTCAGTTGTGTGAGCATTTCCTTACATTGTTCCTGCTCCTCACTAAGAAGATGCTGTCAAGGTGTGTGTGACCAATGGACTTGGCTGCAGGTGTTCACGTTGGACTTGAGGCAACTCCCACAGAAAAGGTCACAGACATTGAAAAGATTCACTTCTGCACTTCCCAGGCATAAACCACTCAGTTTTCAGTGGATGAAAACACCAGGGTTTAGGTAACCATACCCTGCTTGCATCAAACTTGTCCCTCATTTGTCCTAGCTTGTTTATGGATTACAAAATCATGGAATTGTTTAGGTGGGAAAAGATCTTCAAGATGGAGAATTCACAGACTATATTGTTCTCATACCTTATCAGCCCCAAGGCTGGTGGGAAGGTATGGAGTCCCTGGAGAAAAACAAAGACTGCTGGAGAAGCCTTTGGAAAGAATGGAAATGTTAAGCTTTTTCCTCTACGTGGGTTTGGATTTTTTAAATAACCATTATTTAATTTCCTCTGTTTATGGATAGTCAGTGGGTAACCAAACACTTCAATCAGCCTCAGCCAGGCTGATCCCAGACTGTCGTTGGTTCCAGATAAACCTGTGGCTGAACAGCAACTCAGAACTCAGACAATGCCAAGGGCTTCCCTTTGTACTCATTACCACACTCCCAGCCACTGCCCACCTCTGCTGTACAGTCTGTGATGCAAAAACTATGTTGGCAACAGTTGGGTGATTCAGCAAGAACAGTTTTTCTACAGCCATGTTCTTTTCTGCACCTATTTTAAAGAGCAGCACTGGCTGAATTGAATTGGCTGCGCTGCCGTTACCTGGTAAACCAGTGTTTCCTTCAGTTCCTGCTGCCACCACTCCCACAGGTCTTACAGCAGGTTCAGGGAGAACTTCAGGCCAAGTGTGTATTCAAACAAGTAGATGGTGCCTACAAAACATCATAAACTTTGTTGCACTTCAAGGAACCCTATATTCAGTCACGGGGCACAACTCATCCAGGGAGTCTTTAGAAAGACAGAGCTCTTCTCTTTGGCTGCTCACACTTCTGCCTCCTGCAGGCTGCCTGTGCTCAGATGACACCGGTGCACCTGTGAGTTTACAGCTCTCCTGCCACTGCCCATTTCAGTTTAAGTCAGGGCTGAGTTGCTCTGAACCATGAAGCCATTAGTGAGTGTTCACTCCCCACGCTGCCAGCACTGGGCACCCCAAAGCACTCAGCAGCCAGGGCTTCACCAGCCTCCCCCATCTCTCCTGCTCCTGCAGAGTTCACAGGCCACTGCTTTCACTTCATTACCAGTCAGGGAGAAACAATATGTTGAGAAACTTCTTTTTAATCTGGCTCAAGTATTGGGATGTGGTAATTTGTATAGAAATTCACCTGGATGGTGGCACAAGTCCTCAAGGGAGACTGTTGGCTCCTGCTTTGGAACACAACCACTCCTCTTCCATGAAATACCACTCCCATCTCGCTGCAGTCAGTGGGAGTAAAAACAAGTGTGTTTAACAGATGTCACAAACCATTCCCAGGCTGTCACAGCTTTCCAACATTTTCCAGTGGATTGTTATTACCAGATCCCTGCAAGTCAGCAGCAAGCGATGCCGCCTCTGACTCCGTTCATCCCGTTCCGACTGATGACGTGAGCTGTCAGACTGTAAACTCAGAGTTGTCAAATAGCTGTAATTTGCAGATTTAGTAAAAGAGCTTAACATTCCTTTGAGTAAAGTACTTAAGAGATGTATTCCATGGGATTTATGGGCTGTGAAAGTCTGTGTGGTTTTTAGCTAGAGCAGGATCTCCATAGGATGGCTCGAGTGTCAGTAAAGCAGCTTTGGCCTAAATCAGAGACTGCCATTAGATGTGAGCTTATATCCCACGGAAGGAATTTTCACAGAGATTCTGATATCAAGTCTGAAAACAGCCATTTGGAGGATCTGCTTTTCTAGATACCTATTGGAATCACACGGACATTTATTTGCTGGGGCTTGACTGCTTCCCAGCAGGCTGAATAAGAGTTAGAAAGCTTAGGGCCTTCAATTAAAATAAAACAAATAATAATTTATAATAATTGACAAACCCCACATTTTTTCAGCTTCCAGAGCTGATCATCCAGTAAAAAGTAGTTTTCTGTGTTTCCCTTTTGTTTTCACAAGTGCTATTTGCATTTGACTTGCTATCAATGATTCTTGGACCATTTCCATCAGGAAGTCATTTCAGTGCTGCAGCCCAACTTCTGTTGTTCCGTTTTCACTGGACATACTTAGTACATTTATGCATACCAGGGCTCGATGGTGTGGCATTTCCTGTATGAATTAGGAGTTGAGAGCGTTACTCACCTGTGAATCACATCTCCTAAGAGAAGATACAAAGTGTTTTAAACACCCCACACCAGCAGCACATGCTGGACACATGGCTGTTGTGCCAATAAATTCTTCCCAGCATGATGCCATTGCATCGTGGAAATATCCAGCTAAATCTGGAAGAATTAAAGTAATTTGTGTACAAACCTAGCACATGAGTTGCACAAAATCTTAAGAATATTTAAGCAACTTTCTGCCACTTTTTGGTACAACATATTTTGTGATTCGATAATTCAATACCTGCTGGAAATTCCAACTACCAGTTTTGCTGGGAACATAGGCAACAGCAACTATTAAAAAACCCACCTAATGGGCTAAATCGTGCTCATGCTGCTCTTTAGGAGGTAACATTTTAGCCATGGAGTTCTACATTTGGTGACAGAAGGTTTCTGTGGTCAGCTGGAGATTTCTAACATCAAAAATTGTAGGGACTGATAAGGAAGCAGAAGACTGAATGCAATTGCTCGATGTATTGCAGCAGTACAGCACCCAAACACACCTTCAGCAGCCAGGTTTGCTCTCTGCAGCAGCACTAAGCAGGGTTCTGCTAAACACTGCTTTTTAGTGGACATGGCATTCAAATGGATCTTTCCACACTGTGGGAATCATGTGCATGGGCTGCTGTCTGCAAAGCTCCCTGAGCATTTTTGGAAGTACAGCTACCTCACCCAGATATGCTGCTGAAAATGAGACACCTGGAGAACCCCAGTAACACCTGAGCCTCAGCAGACAAGAACCACCTGGAGCAGGCTGTCAGAGCACACTGCTGTTTCAGGTGACCTGAAGCCCAAACTGGAATATGCAGAGGCTGTCCCAGAGCTCCCCAATCAGCATTTCACTGAACAAACCTCTCCCTGCAAGGTTGTGGCTACAGAGGTCCCAAGACAGCACAGGAGCCTTCACAGTGTCCCATCCCACCAAGGTGACCTTTGGAGGCAGCACCTCTCCACAGAGCATGTGGGATAAAGCCCGGCCCTAAGAGAGAAGCTGCTAATGCTTCCTCCAGTTTATAGACAGGAAACATTTTAGGGAGAATTACAGAATTACAGCCCCAATAAGGGGAGAGGGAGGAAGAAGAGGCACAAAGGTCATGTCTAAGGAGGAGAGATCAGCTCACACACAAAGCCCAAGGGGCCCCTGCATGCAGCTGCTGTAATGCAGGGCCCAGATTAGCACTCAGATTGGAGTGAAGGGATTGAATGGAGAAAATCTTCCTTCACCACTAACCCAAGATCACCACTGAATTTCTCTTCCTCTGACATTTAACTACTGTAAAATAAAACATCACTTTTTTAAAAAGTAAGTCTCTGTATTGTACAACATCAGGTCATTAATTTTTACCCCGTAGACTTCGGAAACACTGTGTGTGTGTGTTACCAGCACAGTCCTTGTGTGGGCTTTTTGAAGTGAAGCAATTTCCACAAGGCAGAAGGAACAACTCCAGCCTAAAATACTTGTGCCTTGTGCTCTTCCCCCTCCCTTGTATCCTGCCAAATATCCTACGTTCCTGCAATCACAAGTAGCGGCATCGACACGCGATATCACTCATCACCTTTTACAGATTCTGCAAACACTGTTTTCCCCAGAGAACATTCCCTGGTTTTAATTGTAAATAAGCTGAATCTTTTATCTGCTTTCTTCAAAAGCCAGGAAGATTTTCAATTCACTGAAGAAATAAAGATTTTTACAACTCTGTGTGAAAACACATGAACATGTATTTCCATGTTTTAGAAGCTCACAGCCCATTCTGTAATTCCTCCATTGCTGTTCTTGAATGGTTCTCTCCCAATACACACTGACCTTCATGTTCCATTTTCTCTAACGAGTCTAAAATGGAAACTTTTCATCTGTTCAACCTCCACTTTTCTAAATATTTGTTGGTGTGTGCATGTGGGGAAAATCTTCAGCTGACACTTGCAGAGCACTGCACAAGGCACTCAAAGACACCCCACCACCTGATGTATTCTGCTCCAGGCTCTTCATTCCTCTCCATAATTGAGGGGAAGAACTTGTTTCCTTCTCCCTCTCCAGCACAAGGCTGAGACTTTACCAGTTTACATTGGTGTGACTTAAAATGTTTTACTTGACAATTTTATAAAGGACATTAGAAACTGGAAATGAATGTGGGGGAGCTGTTACATGACTCTTTCAGCTTTGGGGGTGCCGTTTTAAATTCTGTCCAAAGACACCAGTAAAGCATTTTGGTTCTTTTTCTTTCAACTAATAAATCCACTGTGCAACTTAGTACAACTGACACTTCTCATCTGAGGGAGATCCCAACCCCAGCCTGCAGACCTGCCTCTGGAGAAGTCCTCTCTCAAGGTCTCTGCTGGTTTTCCAGGCTGGATAAGGCTCATGGCTATTCCCTGAGTTTAGTCCCAACATCTGCAGAAGCTGGTCAAAAGTCACCTGGGAGGAATTTAAAAGATAGTTTTCAAGAACTAACCATTTAAGGATTTTCTTATAAAGACATCAGATTTATCCACTAAAGTCAAGAAGTAGCTGAATTCTATCTGCTCTATACATTATTATATATCTATCTACAATTTATCTCTTTTGCCCTTCCATCCATGACGTGGCCATTCCATTAACATCAGCAACACCTACAGAGCACTCCTGCACAGTCCATTACAGGATTTAAAGGCAGACCAAATAAACCCTTAGAAACAGCAGCTGGAAGCTCATCCAGTCAGACTGGGAACACCCCAGGCTGCTCCAGGATCTCCCTCCCTCCCTCCCTCCCATCCATCCATCCATCCATCCATGGTGCACAACCACACAGAGCTCAGTGACAGCAGGACAGTGGCTGTTGTAGCCCAGATCAATGCAGTGCAGTGCAGTTAATAACAACAAAAAAGTATTTCCTGCATTCTGCTTTGATAATGAGCTGCAGCTGCAAGCAGAAATCCAGTCAGTGATTACAATGTCATGTCAAGGGCTCAAGCAGATTCTTAAAACTGCTCTGCTTTGACTGATCACGTGTTAAGAGTTTACATTTATAAAAATACAGTGTTTTAAAGCAAGAAACAGTCAGGCTTCTCACAAGCATGTTCATTCCCATCAGGGGGATGCAGCCAGCACGAGCTCCTCACCTGGTTTTGCAGCTCCACACACAAATGCAGGGGCTGTGAAAGCTGAGTGGGGGCAGAACCCAGGTGTGATCCATGAACTTTCCTCTCTGATGGATCACCTGGAATTCAGTCACCTTCTGCCAACCTGCACCCTGGGATTGGTTACCTGCTCCACTGGCACGACCAAGCACCACAAACAATTGCTGAAGTAAGACTCACATTCCATACCAGTGCCCGTTTCCTCTGGGAATTTCTGCAAAGCTGGAAGAGCCGTTGTGACAGCACAGCCATTTCTATTCACAAAGATAAATCCTTTATTTAGTAAGAATTATCTACACACAGATGAAGGACAGGAGTCAGGGTAAGGAGTCTTCCAGCAGAAGGGTTACACAATCTCATCTCAACCGAGCTGCCTGTGTTGTTCTGGAACACGTCACCTTCCTTTACAATGTCAGTTTTACATTTCCATTCTGAAAAGAAACTTGAACAAAATCTCAGTGTTGAGAGATGTAGGTAACTATTACTCCATGGAACAGAAGACCTGAGATAACCTGAGGGATCGTCTGCAAGGAGTAAGCTTTGAACATGCACCCGGAAAAAGCACAACCTCCCTGCCAATCACTCACTAAGTTTCCTAACCTGGAGGTTAAAACAGCCCAAATTTTGTGTGTTGTGACTTGATACCCTGTGCATAAAAAGTTTTTACATGGGAATTAGGATTGATTTCTGTAAGTTCACAGTTAACAGCTCACTACACACTACAAGTAGCAGCCCCTTTTAAATGTCCATTTTCTTCAAACACATTTCCTCTAAAAACAGAAAATGAAGAAAAAAAATTAAATGGCTTTTTCTACTCTAAAATTGCAGGCAAAGGTTTTATAATGGGAGTAGATAACTTGAATTTTGAAAAACAACCAGCTACGAGTCCAGAATATGAAAAGCTGTTTAGAAAAGGGATGTTTCAGTTTGCAGCAGAGCAGAATTACTGAGGCTGGGAGAGAGCCCCCAAATCAATCTGTCTCCATGAGAATTGTAAGGCTTTTCTGAGAGATGCCAGGCTGACTGTCCTAAGGGTCAGTGTGCTACACTGAGTCTCTCCAAAGCCATCACTCTCCCATTCACTACTTTAAGCATCTGCTTCAATAGTGACACTCTGGAGTCACAGTACAGGAATAAAAACTCCAGATAAAATTAAAAAAAAAAAAAAACCAGCACAAGTTTGGCTTTGCAGCAGACAGGAGACTCACCCAGTATTGCTGCTGCTCTCCACAGCAATTCACTCCAACACAGCCACCACCAAGCCAGGAATGTTTATCCAGCAACTCCATGACATGGGAAAGTTTTCAGTCATCTCCAGAAACTCGCTGCAGTTCTTTAAAACACATATTCTACTGTATGACTGGCCTCTTGTTTTAGGAATTGCCTTTGTCCAGAGTTGCTTCCTGTCATTCCATTTAAAGCTGGACAGAGCTGCAGCACATCCACTGGCACCAAAAGGATGGCATAGACAAGTAATGGCCTTAGAGCTGCATCAAACCCTACAGATTTAAACAATTATTGATCATTCCTGGCATTTACCACCTGAAAACCGTCCTCATCCCAAAACTGTAACGCCCAAGACTCTCAGTCCTTGCAAAGTCCATCCCCAGTGATAAAATCCATCAGCTTTCATCTGAAATTGTCCCCTCATAAACACAGTCAGACTTGGCATTAAAGTGGCTTTTGATTCCAGACATTTCACAGACAATTCCCGATTCTGTGCACCCTGTAGGGACCTTCTGGGATGTCCAAGCCCTGTGACATGGAAAACTTTTCATTGAGAAAACCCCTTTCCCTCCACATTCAGACCAGAGACATTTCTAATCCTTATGCCAAAAGGAAAACTATCACAGGATTGAAATACTACTATTTACAGCCTTTGCCTATTACCTGCTGCATGAACAGCACAGATTAATTCCAAAAATGAGCTCTTGCAGAACAGGGAGGGAAGAGCCATAGTTTGGGGTTTGTCACAATGCAGGAAGGGAGATTCCTCATAAATACGATTTTCAATAAACCTTTGCTTTTTCTGGCAGTTGGGAGATAACTGCACCATTACAGTCCCCTCACTGCTGTCAGCAGCTAAATCAGGAGACAATTACGGAAAATAACAGGAAGGTTGTAAGCTGGAATTCTGCACTGCCACTACATTAACTGGACTTCACTTTGCTTCTGCACTCCAAGGATGAAAATTAAAGTGCTTTTAAAATAATTTTTAACTGGAGATTGATGCCAGGTTGTCTCTTCACCTATCATTTTAAGAGAGAGAAAATAAGTAACTAGCAAGGTTTCACTCCTTTTAAGTTATGTTCCTATTTTTAGTTGTAGGGGAGGGTATAACACAAAAAAATAAATACTATTTGCAATTACATTTCCAGAAGCACCAAATTCAGCCCTTCCCTAGTGCCCACACTGAGAAATCTTGCATCTGATTTACAAACGTAATTATATCAGTGTAATTATACCGGTGTAATTCCCCAGAAATAACAAAGTTATTTTTCAGCATCCAAGAGAAAGATTTTAATTCTTAAATTCAACATGAAGCATTACACCAGGATAGGTCATGCTAAAGAGACTCTGAATTTCCCTGGAGAGACAAGGCCTAAAAATACAATCCTGTGGTGGTGGGATGACCTGGGCTGGATGCTGGGTGCCCACCCAGCCTCTCCATCCCTGCCCTCCTCAGCTGGGCAGGGGAGAGGACACATTGAAAGGCTCCTGGGATGAGGTGGGGACTGATCATCACTCAGCAATTACTGTCATGGGCAAAACAGACTCCAGTTGGGGAAATTAACTTCATTTACTGTGAATTAGAAGCGTGAGTTGGGTAATGAGAAAATGAAACAAAATCTTAAAACACCTTCCTCCCATCCCTGCCTTCTTCCCAGGCTCAACTTCACTTCAGAATTCTCCACCTCCTTTGAAGCAGTGCAGGGGGCTGGGAATGGAGGCTGTGGTCAGTTCATCACCTTGTCCCTGCTGCTCCTTCCTCCTCATTCTCTTCCCCTGCCCCAGCGTGTCTTTTCCACGTGTCCTCTTGCCACAGGGTGCAGTCCTTCAGGAAAAGGCTGCTCCAGCATGGGTCCCCAGTCTCCAGTCTCTCCAGGGGTCCTGGCAAGAGCCTGATCCAGTGTGGGCTTCCCCCAGGGTCAGAGCCTCCTCTGGGAACTTCCTCCTGCTCCATCACGGGCTCCTTCCCAGGCTGCAGGCAGATCTCTGCTCCTCCGTGGACCCCCATGGGCTGCAGGGAATCTCAGCTCTGGCACCTGGAGCTCCTCCTGCCTCTCCTTCTTCCCTGCCCTCGTGTCTGCAGGGCTGCTGCTCTCCCATGTTCCCACTCCTCTCTCTGGCTGCAGTTGCTCTTACACTTACAAGGCTTTTCCTCCCTTCCTAAGTCCATGATCCCAGCAGTGCAATGCCCTGTTGCTGATGTGCTTGGCCTTGGCTCTGTTGGACACAGGAAGTTTCTGGCACCTTCTCACAGCAGTGACCCCTGCAGCACCCCCCACCCCCCCAACACACCTGCAGTGTCCTGCAGATCCCAAAGACTGAGGTTTCCTCCCACTGGAGAAGTTTTGGCTGTTGAAAGGAGGAGATTATTATAGCAATGCTTTCAGCATTATCCAGGTCATTTTCTCATACATTAATGAGATAGGAGAAATTTATGGAAGTCTTTATTGAATCTTAATTGCTCCCTAAGACCATGACTGAACTAGAAAGAGTGACTGCATTCTGCTTTGACTACTACAGCAGATGTTGAGGATACAGAATCCTGAACTTGGATTTGTTCATTTTTCACTTAAAAATACTGTTAGTTTTCCTTTGGAATGATACCAATCCATTTCCTGATAGTGCTGTATGAAAGGTGCTTCTGAAAGGTGACTGGGGTAATTCCAGTATTTAGTTTGCTACTAGAAGCCTGATATTTTGTTGAGGCTGTTCTTACTCTCTGCAAGGAAGATGATTTTAAACCAGAACGCCACTGAAGAATTTAAAAGACATCTTCCTCACTAGCAAATGAGTTCATATTAGCCCAATTACAATTAAAACATGACGTATTTATCAACCATCAGTGATGAGAAATAATGTAAATCAAGGACAAGTCTGTTTACAATTTAATAATCCACATCAAGCGACTACCAGGAGAATTTACCGATGCCTAAAAAATTGCCATAAATTACACTCTTGGTTGGGAAGTTTAAAGTTTTTGAAAAAGCTCAGCTCTTGCAGATGCCACTGAATATTAGAGATTCCTAAAGATGCAAAAATAGAACTCCTTTGGTTGAAATTATGTCCCTCTGTGAAACTGTAAAATCCAAAAAATGCAAAACCCAGAAGTTTTTGAATGCTGACTTAAAAACAAGAGCTGCGTATCACCATATTCTTGTGAATTTTTAACCTGCTATACAAGATCCAGGATCATACTCAGCATGAACAGTTCCCACAGCCTTTCACACTGTTGATAATTTCTTCTTCTAGCTTCTTCCTTTCCTCCTCTTTGGATGTCCGGTTATTTCTCTCCTCCCAGTTTGGATGGTTGTGACTGTGGAGCACTTTGCTGCTCTGTGTGTGCCACATTTCATAGTAGAGATTGCTGGGATTTGCCAGGAGCTCTGCGTGCCTGCCACGTTCTGCAACTTTACCCTGCAAAACAAGGGCAGTAAGTCAGGAATCCACATCACCAGATCCTTAGGAATATGCCAGCCTATGGAGCACAGGTTCATGGTATGGATTAGAGCAGTTATTAATGAGAAGGAGCTTGAGACAGCAAGGAAAAACTGAATGCACAGTGCACTCACTTGTGTGGGCACTGCCAGCAGAAAACAAGGAGCCGCGCTCGTCTCTGCCTGCAGGTGCCTTTTGTCAACCTGGACAAAATCTAAAGTCCACCAGCATGGAAAGTTTTACTATTTAAACTGGAGGAGTTATTTAAAGTAAATGTGGACCTCTGTATGAGGAGCAAGGTGTTCAACTACTCCTGCAAAGATCACATGAATGTATCAAAACAAACACATATCTGTCTTTGCTTGGTAACAAACACACATGAAGGAGCTAAAAGAGAAGAGCAAACAGAGAGACAAGCAAAGCACACCTAAGATCAAATCCTGAAAACAATTAGTGTAAACTGTGCTTTTATAGGTGCTCTGTAGCTTGTGTCACTGCAATCACCACCACAAAAATTGTGTGAGTGGTTCAGTTCTCTGGGCTGTTCTCAGGAGCAGACAGGATTTATTGACTATCAGCATGGAAAGGAAGAGTTGGAGAGGAGAATTCCATGAGAACTCAGAGAGAGAAACACCACCACTCTTCAAAAAACCAAACTCATCTTCCTACTTCAAGAGACACATTCACTGACTTCCAATTAAACAAATATATTCATTCTCCAGCCACTCTTCCTTCTGGGAAAGGACAGCATTATACAACCACACGGCTTTGATATTAGTTCTAAATTCTGATCTACAATTAAATCTACCTCCTTGTGACATCTGCTGATGGACATGCTGGGAAAAAATTTGGGTCTTGGCACTTCTATTAGTAGTTATGCCAGTGGAATCTGAACAAACATACACTTGATCAACAGAACTGCAGAATTTATTTAAATCCTTTAAGTGATTAATTTGGAGTAGAGACCAGGCTCTTGAATTATGGCTTTTTTTTAGTAACTCTTGACCAATCCTCAAAAATGGAACTTCTCTGCTCAGCTCCACAGCCTCAGGATCTGTATCATTACTCCAACATTTAGTCACTCAGGAATGATTCTGATTTTACCTCGGCAAAGGTGCTGGAATTGTGATTCCGTGATTACCACTGCTAAGCAGAACCAGCCACAGTCATCCTGGCTCATCCCTGCTCCTGAGCCTTATTTACCCAGCTGCTAACACATCAATCCTGCTGGGATGAGAGCGGCACACGTCAGCGCTGCCTCGGGAAGCCGGCGGGGATGCGCTGCCTCCCTCATCCTCAAGCCCATCCTTCAGGAAAGGGAGCACCCTGGCTCCTTCACAGTTCGAGGCTGTGCTTTTATTTTTAATTTAACAGTTACACTACAACACAAAACACACTCTTAGGAAGCTGTGAAAACTTGCATGGAAAACAAAAAGCTGCTGATTGCCTTGTGACATGCTACAAAATGCTTGTGAGATGTTTTAACGTGCACTTGTAGAAAGGATACACCTTAGGAAAGGATTGTTCAGCAAAAGCTGAAAAAACAAAGCAGATCAAAACCAAATAAAAACTCCATGGAGCATTGCAAGTGATTTATTCCACTACTTCATCCTGAGATTCATATAAAGCTGAGTTTTGTGTAGCAAATGTCACCATTTCATAAGATATTGTTCTAGTTGTCCATGAAATCATTGAATGTAGTGTAAGAATAATTTATTTGCTTTTAGATGTGTATTTTAAGTCCCTAAATACACCTATGAGCACAAGCTTATAAATAGCAACCGATAAAAATGAATGCAGAGATAAATTTAACATCTATTATCAGCAGATTAGAGCACTGTACTTTCAGCATTATCAGTTGAAAGAATAATTATGACGTTATGATAAGGACATTTGTTTATTTTAAATCTCTTGCCAGACATGGGTAATAAAGAAAAAACTGGACTTTGGATGAGTGTGAGGTAACAGCTCAACGCTGACATTAGGGAACCAAATGTTGAAACGTGTTGGTTTTTTCTTAGAAGAGAAGCCTACAGAAAGGGAATAATCACACTTTTCTACAGGTACAACAGAGAATGGTGCTCAGATTTTTAACATAATTAGGTTGAACAATCCTGCAATCGTTGTATCTGCACAGAAACAGAACATGCTGTCCTCTCTCTTTCCACTGAGAGGAAAAAATGGATGTATGTGAAAAACAGACACTCACTGAGCCATGAGAGCGAAGCATAAATTGGGGGAACACATTAGAAAACTTCATCTGACAGAAACAGGCAAAAAATTAGATTAAAAACATGCAACAGTAAGGCATAAAAATAACAATGTACAAGAGAGTCACACAGGCCAAGTTTGGGCTGGAATTTTCAAACGTGGTTTATTTCTAAACAAAAAATTTCCAGCAGCTTGGTGGGTGTGTAATAACTCAAACTGGACACACAGAGTCCCTAAACCAAACCCTGCCGTGATGTGAAAGTCACACAGCACCAGGTGAGCCCTCACCTGATCCAGCACGATGATCTCATCTGCATCCACCACTGTGGACAACCTGTGGGCAATGAAAATCGATGTCCGGTGCTTCACCATGTCCCTCATGGCTTTGAGAATGTTCTGCAAGATTGGAATAGACACAGACTCTTACACGCTCCTGAGTGGGATGAGGAGAAATAAAATGCTGCTGGAAATATGCAAATTACTGTAAATAAGTTTTGAGAAACATCTCTGGTACTGCTACAGCTTCCCAATAACAAACAGCCACGAGTACGTACAGGAGAAACAGAAGAGTTCCAAACATGAAATATCTGTGGTTTTGCAAAGCCTCAAACTGAAAAAAAGCTTGTATTCACAGAAAAACACAGCTATCCCCAGGGACAAAGGAAGAGAAGTGTCACTTCATTTCAGGGAAAACTTCCCCACGGAGCCATGCTGCACAAGCAGCAAACAGCAGTAAAAGCATCTGAAAATAAGAACTCCTCATGGTGGTAATAATAATGCTTTCCAATGAAAGTTAAAGAAAAAAATCCCTCTCAGTATTATGCCAATGTGGAACAAAGAACAATTCTGGGAATTATCTATCTATCCAGTGTTTCCTTTGTGAGCTCTATGCCATCTTCCAAACCACATCCCTCTGCAAGGAGCACTGACTGGGAATTTGTGCCCTCACTACCCTACGTGAAGTGTCCACTTTATTTCCCTGAAAATTTTTGTCACAAAACATTTCCATTCCCAGGCATACTCTTGTGGAAAAGCCTCATTTTCATTGCTGTCATCCATGTGCATTTCAAAACTTTCAGCTTTGCTTATAACTCTGGCATAGATACAGCAAAACAAGAGAGGAAGAATCCAAGAACTGAGTGTGATGTGGACATTTCTGGTCCATGAGGAAGCTGTGCTACATTTCAGTGCTGTGCTGTATGGATGTATAGCTCGTATCCTGGATGCTTTGCATCTGGAAAATGAAAGTAATTTAGTGATTACAGGTCAATAAATTCACTCAATAATCTGCATAAGTGAACAGAGCTGTAGCTTAGCTCATTTTTGATGACATTAGTTTGGGAAATTACTGCTGGTGCTGAGAGTTTTGTGCTTAAGCAAAGATGTTGTTATGAAGCCTGATGCAGTTCCTGTCACAGTGTCACCATATCCATGTCACAGCCCTTCCTGTGGAATGAACACAAATGAATACCAGCACTGCAGGTCACACCTACCTCATCTGCATCTGCTGCACAACGAACAAGGGGGGGTTTTGTCCTGCATTATGTCCCAAATATTTAGAAAGCTGTTTTGATGGATGCTGGATTGCATCTAAACACCTTCTGAAGTGGATTGGAAAGCTTCACACTTCATGGCCACCTGAGGTATTTGCACCAGTTTCAAGGGATGAATGTGTCAAGGTGAATGGGACTTCCAGAGTGGAAACAGAAAATAGCCCAGAGACAGCTGATATCCCTCACTGTCTCCCTCCAGGTAGATGGACTGAGCATCTCTGCTCTGCTCTTAAGGACAACAGCTTAGACACAGCATCTCTTAATAACGCTGAGAAAACACTTGTACAGAATTCTTTCTCAGAGGAAAAGAACATGGAAAAGCATCAGAATCAGACATCATTGCACCACTTAAATTTTGGAATTTTTTATCCCAATTTACCTCTTCCGTAATTGAATCTAAAGATGATGTGGCTTCATCATAGAGAAAAATATGTGGCTCCTTTAACATAGCTCTAGCAATTGCAACTCTTTGCTTTTCTCCTCCTGGATGAGGGGGAAAGAGGAAAGAAAAGAAACAGGATTAAGTTACAATTGTGATAGTCTAAATTCAACAGCAGACATGATTTTTGAGGGCTGGTTTTTGGTTTATTTCCTTTTTCTAATAGACATCGTAGTTACTGCTGACAAATGTCTGACATGTTACATAAGATAGCACACAAGTTCCTGCTCCCTGGTAAATTTAGTGATTCACGATTGCTCATCCTTTTGGAAAAGGACAGAGAACTATTTTGTATCTGCTGCAAGGCAAGAGTCTCACACAGGTGAGTAACAACGCTGTACAGTTCCTCACTCTGTACACCTGGCAGTAGGAGCCCATTTTCCTGGCCTAAGCTCTGCCCCATCCAGCAACTCTGCACTCACAAATCTCGTTTTCTCTCACCAGTGCTCTGTCCATGCCTGCTGTATTGGATTTCAGGCATTTTGCTCACACATTGTGTCTTTCAGGTCTCTCCTTGATATTCATCCAACTTCCCACCCCATAATGGCAAATTTCACTCAAGAACAGTTAATATGGTACTGAAAACCACCTTCAGCCTGCAATCTTCAGCCTGCAATCTACAGCCTGGTGGTTTCTGATATAACCCAGTTTCAGACTAGTTTCCTTCCTTAACAATTCTTACAGCCAACATCTACTCAAGAATAACTCAGGGCAACTTTTACAGACAGGAAAACAGGTGCACTTGAGAACTTAAAATCTGCTAAACATTTGGTACGCGACGCAAACACGTCACATTTGTGCACTTGTCCTCCTTTGTTTTACTCAAGACTTCAAAACATTCCATTTAATACCATTTTATTCTTGTTAATGTTCCATTGCTATCAGGAGGCAACATGCTTTCACAAACCATTTAAAAGGCTGGTGGTAATGCTGCAGTTCACATTTTAAACTGTCCTTGGCAGAACTCAGTAGCAATTAGAACTGTACGATTTACTCAGTCTATTTTAGTGTTCTCTCCCTCCCTCCCCTACACAGCATCTTCAAAACTCACAGCTTGACAATATCCATGTTTGAAAGACAGATTTCTGTAACCACATCCTTTATATTTGCAGCAGATCCATTTGTCTCATGTTGTTCCCCATTCACATTCAGGGCAGCAGCACAGTAACTGTTCCATTCACAAAGTCAGGGATTTGGGGCTGTTGCAGCTCTGCCTATTACACATCTATCAGCCAACACTGATGTGGGTTCTACTTGGAATAACCCAAACAACTTGTTTTTCATTCTTTATTCTTGATGAATCAATCCTTGAGAACAGTGAGAACTGCACAAAATTCTACTTCACCATTTAAATTGGTAAAGCTGCATTTAGCTGCATCATTACAGCTAAAACCTTGTTTTTCCACCGTGCACATAAACCCCTGGATTTTAAAGAGAACCACTTCAATTCACACAGCTTTTACTCCCCCTATTTCTGCCACAAAATAACAGAACAAATCAGGACTTTGTGTTCTCCTTAGACTTAAAGAAGCCTCACCCAACCGAAAAAAAGCCCAACAAACTGATTCTGACATTAATCTTTGTAAGAATTTAGGGAGCCAACCTACTATTGAGAAAACTATAGATTCCAATTAGCAGTAACTTTTTTACAGAGCAACTAAAGGAACTCAGAGCTTTCCATTTGATATCTCCAATTCTTTGAACAATGACACCAGTTCTGAAAGCATTGGCCTGAGACTCCTGTACCTTGGCTCCACACATTCCTGAAGCTTATCTACTACCGGTACTTGTCAATATTCATCTAGTTGTTGAAAAGAGGAAACTGAAGCTTTTATTTCAGTGGCAGATGCCCACTCAGAGCTCAAAAGAATTCCACTGTCTTTCTCCTGAGTATTTTACATACTCTTTCCTCTTTAAATACAAACAAAGCAGGAAAACACAACTCCCTTCCCTTTCTAAACACCACCTTTGTGGAAGCACTGGCCGGTGGGCGCTTCTGACCATCCCAGTGGCAGCACAAACTGAAGGATGGAGGAAAGGCAGAACCCATTTTCAGAAAGGCTCCATTACAGGAGTCTCGAGGGCAGAGGGAAACTCAATATAACCCCACACATTGGTCCAGACTTAGAAAAGGGACATGGAATCATTCAGGCTGGAAAAGCCCCACAAAACCATGGAGTCCAACTGTTCCCCCAGCACTGCCAAGGCCACCACTAATCCATGTCCCCAAGTGCCACATCCACATGGCTGTTAAATCCCTGCAGGCCTGAGGACTCCACCACTGCCCTGAGCAGCCTGGTCAAACATTTGGGTGAAGAAATTTTTCCTAAAATCCAATCTAAACCTCAACATAAGGTTAAGGCTTCGAGCAAACTGATCTAGTGAAAGATGCCCCTGCTCACAGCAGAAGGGTTGGTCTAGATGATTTTCAGAAGGTTCCCTCCAACTGAAACCATTATATTCTTCTATAAACACCAAGACATTTCAAACCTATTGTCAGTCAAATCCTCTTTCTAGCAATTATGAGTGTGGGGAGACAGGCAGCACAAGACAAATCTTTCATTGTTAGCACGATTCTCTTCAGTTCAGTTCTGCCAGTACCTATTTAGCACCTTCTATTCCCTCACCCAGATCTGTGCTTCACATATTTTATTTCCCTTCTAAGTTTCTCCATAATCCCATTCTGCACCGTGTACACTTTCTCCTGCACACACATTCTGGGTACAGGCTGTATCCTCCCATCCCCTGTTTCAAAGGGACCAGGACTCCTTACTGCAGCAGCTGCAGAGAAAGAACCACCCCTCAGAGCTGTCTCTGCAAGAGACAGGAGGTCTCTGGCAGGACCTCTCTGCACCCACTGCATCCCTCTGCTCCTGCATGAGAGGGCCCAAAGCACACATAAAGCTCCCAATTCTAGTCCACTACCCAAAAAGATCATGAGAAAAATAATTTTTACTTAGATGCACCTCCAGCCTCACTTATAATCTCATTTAACACTATCCCTGAAAATACATTCCTTTGAATATCTTGCAGACTACAGCTGCCTTAAACTGCAGACCTTCATATTAATATGTAGCCTTTATAGGTAGGTATTTTGGGCTCCTCTCTACAAGGACATTGAGGTGCTGGAGGGTGTCCAGAGAAGGGACACGGAGCTGGGGAAGGGTCTGGAATTTAAATCCTATGAGGAGCAGCTGAGGGAGCTGGGAAAGGGGCTCAGCCTGGAGCAAAGGAGGCTCAGGGGGGACCTTGTGGCTCTGCACAAGTCCCTGACAGGAGGGGGCAGCCGGGGGGGTCGGGCTCTGCTCCCAGGGAACAGGGACAGGAGGAGAGGGAACAGCCTCAGTCTGTTCCAGGGGAAGTTCAGGTTGGATGATAGGAAGGATTTCTTCACTGAAAGGTCATGCACTGGAACAGGCTGCCCAGGACAGTGGTGGAATCACCATCCCTGGAAGTGTTCCAAAAAGGGGTGGATGTGGCACTTGGTGATGTGGTTTAGTGGGCATGGTGGGATTTAGGCTAAAGTTGGACTTGATCTTGGAGAGCTTCTCCAGCCTTAATGATTCTGTGCTACAAGCTAAATAAGCTAAAAGCAAGCCTGAGGACTAAACTCTGCACGGAACTTTGAGGCAGCAAAAGGGATATAAAAGGTGTGAGCCAACCTGAGAGCTTGAGTCCTCGCTCCCCGACCTGGGTGTTGTAGCCATTGGGCATCCTCAGGATGGCCTCGTGGATCCCTGCCAGCTTGGCCACTGCATACACCTCCTCTGCTGTGGCCCCTGTTTTGCCATAGAGCAGGTTGTAGTAGATGGTGTTATGGAAGAGAACAGCATCCTGCATTTGTGGGAAGCACATTTTAAATAAGAAACCATGAACAACAGCTTCAAAACTGTCCCCAGCCCGTGAAACAATCAATACAGAACAGCTTATATTTTTCTTTACAAAGCCTGAAGGTAAAAGTGTTTGGGGAAATTTCTTTCCCCAAAAAAGGGATTAATATATTTTGTGTCCTAAATATGTATGTCATGTGTACTTTCACCACTTTGCTAACTCATTACGGGTGGTAATCAACTATAAAGCTAAATCACTTAAAGCTGCAGGCAGTTTCTCATGGGGAGGCTTAAACACATTTCAAAATTGGATCTATATGATGATGCATATAAAAACCTAATATTTCCTGGGGGGGAAAAAGTCTAGTTCCTTTGAAAGTCACCATGCAACACCACTGCTTTAGGACTGGCCTTCACTGAACCACAGTGCCAGATACTGAGATTTACTGTTACAATGGACTATCTGGGGAGAAGGAAACATGGAATACCTGAGGCACAACTCCTATTGCCTTTCTCAGACTTTCCAAACTGACATCTTGGATGTTCTGTCCAGCAACATAAATATTTCCTTTCTGAGGTTCATAGAAACGAAATAATAACCTCACAATGGTGCTTTTCCTGGAATTGAAAAGAATTGAAGTTAATGTTACATCCTGGTTTGCCATTTACAATCTCCAATCGGAATTGATGTACAAACAGAAATAATAAAAAGCAAACACAAGCAGCACCACATTTAAGAAACTAAATTCTGCATTGATTGGCATATTTAGTCCATTTACCCACCCTGACCCACTACCTCCTACAATGGCCACTTTCTTTCCTGCAGGGACTTCAAAGGACACTCCAGCAAGGACTTTCTGCCCCTCCAGGTATTCAAAATGCACATTGTCAAAGGCGATGGAAGCAGTCTGGGGGGTGATCTGCAGGGGTGGAGCCAGCTCTTTGTCCTATAAAAAGAAGAGCTCCACTTTATCTGCTGCCCAGAAGTTACCTCCAACACTTCAACAAGCTGAACAGTCCCTTTCCCACCTCAGAAAAAGGCAAACAGACACTCCAGCTCAGATATGTGGAAAATAATCATAATTTGCTGCACAAGTGACATTGGTTTGCTCTTCCTTTTCCCCAAAGGAGGTAAAAATTCCTGCTGTAAACACTCAGCCTCATAACTTCTTTTGCAATATAGTCTGCATCATTAATTACCAATAAAAATTCAACCACGAGGCATGAATACTTAAATAAAAAAATCTCAGCACCAACACAGCTTCCGTGAAGGAATTTTTGCTTCTCTGCAACAACAACAAAAAAATCAACTGCTATTGCAGTAACTGCACTTAAAGAAGAGGCAGAACAGCAATATTATACACAACTCTTTTGTGAATAAAAATTAAACCTGGAAGATCAGGACAGGGTGAAATGATGGCATTGCCACAAACAGCCCTATTAAATACCCAGATACTTCAGGAAAATAAGCTACTACTTACTTTAATTTTGGTATCTACACTGAGAAGTGTAAACAAGGTATTCATGTCTATAAGAGCTTGTCTTGTCTCTCTGTACACTGTTCCCAGGAAGTTTAGGGGCAGAGAAAGCTGGAACAGCAATCCATTCACCATTACCAGATCTCCAACAGAAAGGCTGCCTTAAGACAAAAGGGGTGTGAGAGAATAAGGAGACTTGAAGGGTTGTCTTGTTAGGATGCACCAAAAGACTTAAAAGAAATGATCAAGTCAATCAAGTCTAATTTCTTTTATCCCATTTCTAAACCCAGATGTTTAAATAGCAAACGAAACCCCAGAACCCACTCCCAGATTTTATACAGGTGTGCCTGAAACTAATGGCAATGTTTCTGTGGATTTCACTTTTTAAAAGATATAATAGCACTGGCAAATAAGGCAAGCAGCATATACAACATCAGATTGTACAGCTGTAAAATCCACAGAGAGGCCTAAGGAAGTTAAAAGGGGAGGAAATAATATATGGAAGCACAAATCAGGAAAGACAATCTTAAGTACAATTACAGACAAATCCAAATGATAGAATTTGTCATGATCAAGAGAGAGCTTTCATGCTGTATATACCACAGAGCTGCTAAAACACACTGAGAACCTCTGGGCAGCTCAGTATCAAACAGGCTGATCAAGGGAAAACTCAGGATGACACACCAGCTAAAGGTAAGTGCCAGGTCAGTTCAGCTGAAACAGGCCCAGAAAGATGATTTAAAGCCATATTTTGACCATCCTGCTTAAAGCTATTCTAAATCTTCCTAAGAACAGCCATAAACTGCACCTACTGACTGATCTGTTCAGTGTAACCCTTCCCTGCCCTGGCATCTTTAAAAAGGGCAAAGCAGATGCAAGAAAGAGCACATGGTATAAAGGTCTGCCCTTCAAACACTTCTGGATGTTAACAGGCTTTAAAGCATCATTATTTTTACTCTAAAACCACCTTGCTTTAGCAGAGCTTTATCCCAATACTGTATTTGAAGCTTGTACTGTGTCTTCCTAATCAAGCAGGCTTTACTTTATGCAGTAAATTAGACAAGTATAGAGCATAGAGAAGCAATTCTTTTAATAATGTGCCATTATTAATGTAAGGAAAGTGAATTATTGGTAAAAAACTACTGGAGACAAAGCACAGGGGTATATATACACACTGAGTCTTGCCAACATGGGAAGGGAGAACAGCAAAAAGAAAGGATCTGTGGAGAAGATCCACAGAAATATTTGTATTATAGAAGTGCCTTTCAAAAACCTTCAAGAAAAACTTCCTGAAGTGACATTTTCTTGGGATCTTTCTTTAACTGTTAAACTTTTAAAATGTTTTTGATAAAATCACAGTATGATTGAGAGAGTCATCGAGAGAGAGAGAGAGATAATGGAATTAATAATACTCCAAGAGGTAGAAATAGACAAAACCTAAGCAAGAAACTCTCAAGCAAAACCTCTCAAAATGAACTATCACATCAACCCTCAGTTAATTAAAACTAACACCTCTGCTGTGGATGACTGAGGTAAAGGACACTCATTTTAGGCTTACAGACAGATGAGTTACCTGCAAGAATGCCCTGGCTGGCGAGCACCATGATGGCTGTTAAACCGACGCTAAATATAGCGCTCTGGCCAAAGTTGAGGAGAGCTAAAGTAGAGGTAGTCTTCAGGGAGGCTTTTTCATAGATCTTCAGGAACTCATCATACCGTTGGGCTTCGTATTTTTCATTATTGAAATACTACAAAACAAACACAAATGGTAATGTGACAGTGTCAAGGATGTTAGACTGTTTAAGTGGCTATAAAATCCAGTATGAACAGACTACGTGCACTGACACACACAGCTCCTCTCCAACAGTTCTAGGGACTAAAGGAAAGAAATCACAGAATATCCTGACTTGGAAGGGACCCACAAGGATCATCCAAGTCTAACTCCTGCCCAGGACACCCCAACAATCCCACCCTGTGCCTGAGAGCGTTGTCCAAACACTCCTGGAGCTCTGGCAGCCTTGGGGTTGTGCCCATTCCCTGGGAGCCTGCTCAGTGCCCCACTACCCTCTGGGTGAGGAACCTTTCCCCAATATCCAACCTAAACCTCCTCTTCAAGACCAAGTTTACTCTTTGCAGAAATTGATGGTCAAGGTGATTCAGCCATGAAAGAAACTTCTCACTCTTTATTAGCAAAGAGATTCTTGTCAGCCCCCCTAACAACCTTCCTGCTACTCTGTCAATGCCACGCAGTACTCTTCAAATGAATAATGCTTAAAAATACGCTATTTTTCCAAATATGCAGTCCTATAAAAGATGAATCTTATGACTCACTTCCCTAAGGCTGACAGAAGCAAGACAAAGAGCCTGGTAGTAAAGACTGGCCTTACCTTCACAGTCTCATAATTCAGGAGCGAGTCAATGGCAGCGTTACCGGCATCGTTATCAGCTTTGTTCATTTCTATCCGAAACTTAGTCCTGGGAAAGGAAGGTTTGATCCAGTCACGAGTTCAAGCTGAGGCATCAGAGCACCCTGATGAATGTGAGGGCAGGGCCTGCCTTACCTCCACTGTGTAATTCCTATCGTGAATGCTGCATAGGCTCCCAGCGTCCCCAGAGTGACCAAAGCAAACTCAGCACCGCATTTGTAATACTGGAAGATTTAAAATCAAATGGAAAAAAAAAGAATCATCATCATCATTTTCAAAATTTTGCTGTTGTCTCCAGCTAAGCTATCCTAATTTTAAGGCAAGAAATGATGGTCCTTCCCAACACAATCCCTGCTCTGAACAGCTTAAGGCTAAATAAAGGCTTAAACTCAAAAAGAAAGCAGCAAGAAGGATTTAGATAAAAAGATTGGAGGCAATAGCCAAGAGCTGGTGTGTATAATACTACAAAGTTATTTTTCACATTATAAAACATAAATGCTGCTGATGCTTGTGCCGTTTTCACAAATAAGCATTTGTTTCCATGCTTTTTGAGTGGATTTTGAAAGAAAGCCGAAGACTGTGGAAGAAGAAATAAATGGCCTCACAAAACAACTTAGGAAGAGTTTTCTGTATTTCAGGGCACATCAGGAGAGGAGAGCCCTAAGGAGGGTTGGCTGACAGCCAGCCTGGTCTGCAACTTCCACTGCTTAGAAAATGTAACCTAACATCAACAGGCATTTCACTGTTCCATTCAAACTTAAGTCCTTCTAAAAAGGCCAGTAAACAAAACAAGGTTCTTGTTTTTAATTTAGTCTAAGATACGTAATCAAGATTTAGATTTCTGCACCCAAATAATACCCAAAGATCCTGACTTCAAAGACAGGAAGTGTGATTTATTTTATAGAAGTTCAAATTTCAGGGTACTAAGCTTAAAACTTGCCAGAAGAAGCCTATTTTCCAAAAGCTAACATTCACTTTTAAGTTCTGGATAAGTTCAGATCAGTATTCAGGAAAGAGCCAATAATCACTCCCTTCTCTACCCTGAATACACTAAACAACAACATTCCTGGACATTTATATTCTGTTTCCATACAGCATTTGACACAGTTTACTTTTCTAATTTCATTTTTCCAACAATTCTGAAGAAAAACATTAGAAACTGTCCACATGAATACAACTGGCTGAAGAGAGGTTTTAAATGTGCAAATAATTTCAAATAAGCTGATTTAAAGCAACTGATATTTGAAAATTAGGGATTCCTCTCTTTTACAGTAGTTGCTTTCACCCTGTACATTCAATTATTGTTATTAATACTCTGTAGACTTTGGTAAGAGCATTATTCCTAAGTGAGACAATTCCAACGATGACTAAACCACACTTACCAGAATTCCACTGACCAGAGCCACTTCAAACATTGTAGGTCCCAGATTAAACACCAAAGCACTAAGAACAAAACTGATGCCCCTTGTGCCTCTGTCAATGGTTTTTGACAGTGCTCCTGTTTACCTGCTTAGATGGAAGGCCAGATCGAGGTTGTGAAGGTGCAGGAAAACATTCTTGGCTATCCTCCTGATTGAATTTTGAGCTACTTTCCCAAATACTGCATTTCTCGCTTCGTTAAATAACGCTGCCCCAGCTCTTGAGATACCATCTAAAAAGGGATGAAAAAGTTTACAAAATGAAAATAATTATATTTTCAACTTCCCCTCATGCATGAAATTACACTAGACTCATTCTTTATATATTTTCAACAATTTTAGTTCAAAGGTAATTTATACTTAATTGGCCCAAGCTTTATGCAATTTTTCATTTATAAACCATTGTGCATGCATTTAAATCAGTTTCTTTTGCAGCTGGTTATAAGAAAGGGCAGGATTTATAATCAAGAATAATTTCTATAAGCATTATTTCATTTTTTAATTGGAATACCAGAAGCAAGGTCAGAGAATATTGGGAACAGACATCAACACAGTAACTGTGAAATAGTTACAACACTCTGAGGGCTGGAGCCCCTCTGCTCTGGGGACAGGCTGGGAGAGCTGGGGGTGTTCACCTGGAGAAGAGAAGGCTCCAGGCAAACCTTAGAGCCCCTTCCAGTGCCTAAAGGGGCTCCAGGAGAGCTGGAGAGGGACTGGGGAGAAGGGATGGAGGGACAGGACACAGGGAATGGCTTCCCACTGCCAGAGGGCAGGGCTGGATGGGAGATTGGGAAGGAATTGTTCCCTGGGAGGGTGGGCAGGCCCTGGCACAGGGTGCCCAGAGAAGCTGTGGTTGCACCTGGATCCCTGGCAGTGCCCAAGGCCAGGCTGGACAGGGCTTGGAGCTCCCTGGGAAAGTGGAAGGTGTCCCTGCCCATGGATGACCTTTGAGGTCCCTTCCAGCCCCCAAACCACTCCATAATTCTGTGATTCACAAGCAGCTGTGATGCTCAGCAGTGCAATGGTCAGGAGCTCTGCTGAGCCCCTCCCTCACTGCAGACCCTTAACTCCCATCCCCAGTTTGGGAATACACTCACAGCCCACGAGAACAGCAGTTGCCAGGGTAGCCACAGTGCTTGGGGCATCGCCGAGGTTGAGCACGTTCCCAGACACCTGGTTGAGGTTGTCCACTGCATATTTAAACATGAAGGGAACCAGTATATTCATGGCCTGAAAGCAGAGTACACCAATTAGACCACTTGCATTAAAACAACTATTTATGCCTTCTATGGAGCATACTATTTTTTCTGAGATTGCTCTAGTGTTATATTTAGTCCTTAAGTACTTAGTGCAGGTGAGTTGGCTCTTTATTTCAAGCACAATGTTCTCCACTATTAAATCTTCGCTGCTGGGACTGCAGGGTTACTTTGTCTCTCTCATTTTAAATATGGATTAAATATGTCTCCTCTTAAATACGGATTTCTATCCTCAACAAACTGCACACTGCAAAGGCCCTGGAAGTGAGGCTGAGCTCTCAGGACAGCATGAGAGCCCAGGAAATGAATCAAGCAGCAGCCACTGCACGACACACACAGTGCTACTAAATTATGTCCTCATTTGGAGCTGCTTGCTCTTTGTGATGCTGACAATATTCAGTGTGAAGCAGCACTGTTACACAGGAAACCCCTCACCCACACATGGCTAACACGGCGTCACTGGGATGGATTAAACCAAAGCTCCTGGGAAGTCAAAGAAAATAAGCTGACCCCTCCTTTGTCTCTGTTAATACTCCCCTAAAATTTAAATAATGCTTCCCATTTGCAACATCACTCTAAACTTTAACTTGGTATCTATTAACCCTGGGGTTTGGCACAACAGCACAAAAGACTTTCTGTACAGTCTACAAGACACTACAAATGGACTTTAAAAATACGAGTTTTCAAACAAAAAAGTCACATCCACCACCTACCACCCAGTGGGTCACTGCCCACTCCTCTAAGAGCAGCAAACCCCAGATCCATCTCCTCTAACAGTGGTGGCCCCTCAGGATGAGAAACCCCAAACAAATGGAGATGTAAACACACCAGCTTCAGCAGTTTTTTATTTGCACAACCATAGCACAAGAAAATACCGAAAATCTTACAGAAAACATAACATTCCTAAGTCTTGTTAATGTGCCTTTGTTACATTGCTCATTTATACCAACAAGAAAGGCAATTTACAGACAAACTTCATATAATTAATAGAATTTCTTAATTCAAACTGCTCTTAACTGTTAAGATTTGAAAATATGGACACAACTTTTTTAGCAGCTGAACAAATATGTGATGACCTATAATCTTACATTCACAGCAGATGTTAAAATACTTCACAGCGAGTTGACTTTGCTTAAAGTTGGCCTCATTTTTTTAAAGAATTTGGAAAAAACTTGTGGGTAGATGACAAATTATTGCACATGAGAAGAAACAAAAAACAGAAACCAGATTGATACAGATATTTCAGCTCTCACCACCAAATGTTTTGGATACCCACTTAGATCTCAATTGTATTTAGGGACATCTGTCAGAGCTGAAAGCCCAGGGAAAAAACTGTAAATTAACTGGATAAAACTAGATTTTGAGAGCAAAAAGTGATAAATTCATTCTTAAGTTCAAATTCAAGGGGGAAGACAGACTTCCAGAAATTCTAATGACTGTCCCAATATCCAATATTCCCAGTTTTACAAATTATGGCAAATAGTGGAAGGTACGAACTTCACCAAGCAGAGTAACTGGAGCTTTAAAAATATTTTTGTAAACTATAGATTTAAAGAAAGAAATGTAAATTAATTTTTTGAATCTGTGCTGTTAATTTTTTCAGACAGTGTTTTAGGCTAAAGATTTAAATGCAAATGAGGAAGGGATCCATTTTCTCCTCCCATGTCTCCCCTGTGAAATACATTATAAAAAACACCTCAAAATTCTCAACACAGCCTAATTTAAATAACTCCTGAGAGGAGATACATGAGATCTGAAGGCACCTGGGTGAGGTTAGTGCTGGTTTGTTAGTGACTGAGAAAACAGCTGAAGATCAGGTCCTACTTCAAACACATTCCTCTGGAACTTGTCCAGCGCAGCCTGAGAGTCCCTCAGCCACAGCTCCCCTTTTAACAGATGGGAATTGTGGAAATCTCAAATCCCTCTCCCTTCCCCAGTACAACCAAACAACCCCACTTTGCCTTCAGAGTTACTGAAACTCGATTTTGGGGTGGCATTTTGTTCTTAAAAAAGATGAATCTACTGCCATGTGTGTTCCAGTGACAACCAACATGACAAAGTGCAGGTTTTCCTGGGAGAGACCTCTCAGGGGAAAATAAGAATATTGTAATGCAGATGGTCTTGATTTGCTGCAGATTCTCACAAATCTCTCTGCAGGGATTTTATTCCTCACTAGACTGTGCTACACTACAGGTAGTTTTGAAATAGAACTACAGATATATTTAAAGTCCATTTAAAGAAAAGAGATGGATTCTTTAAATTGCTGTTCTCCACTCACAATTAATTTAACTGGTAACAGCCTACAATTTTGCAGAAATGTCTTCTTTTACATCAATATAATTCTTCCCAATAGAGTTTTAAATGAAATTTAAAGCCTGGTCTTAGGTTATAGTTGTTCTGACTCCTTGAGGGTAAAGCTTGAATAAGAACAAGGCAGCATGGTATTGCATTTCATTAGCAATCAAGACAGTCTGCTTTCCAGTAATTTAAAAAGAAAAAAGTTAATCTTACAAAGTTTATAGCAAGAGATGAGAGGCCATTACTAGAAACAGGCCTTTCCTACTCAATTTGTTAAATCAATGAGATCACGCTCATAGTAATGGAAACAAAATTTCACCCTTCTGCATAAATTCAGTTCTCTCATCGTATTTGCTGGCACAGAACAAAAAGCTTTAAGCACACCTAGGTAGACCATGAAAATCTACCATGAAACACAATTGTCTTACACAATATATCTATACAGGCTTCCCTCCTCTGCCTAATGCCTGAAAGCTTGATAACAATTCCCATTAAAAAGACTCTTTTAATATGAATTTGTACATTTTCTATTTCTGGGTTTGAATTAATAGCTTATCCTTGCCTGGATTTATTGGAAAGCAAACACAGCACCCATGAAGTCATCCCAACTCAATTGCTCACATTTAACAGCAGGTTGCCCTGGAATGAATCATGATTAAATGAGTTTAAACTTTTTTTTTAATGACTGCACTGTTTTAAGCTGACAGTGCAACATCATCTTTATTCCCCCATGGGACTACATCACTTGTAAGGCAAACAGCCTTATCTTTCATTTTGCTCTTCCCAGCATTTTTTGTTTAATAAAGATGATGGATTAATGACAGGCTGAGCCCCAACAAGATAAAACTAGTCCACAGTGAACTGTTCTTTTGCCAATAATTCACTGAGAAACGTTGGCATGAAGATGACTGAATTTATCTCCAGACCAATATAAACATACACATCCAACAGCTCCATTTGTGGAGTTACACACAGAAATCCCCATCCCTTGTGGAGGCAAGACTGCTAAAGAAGCTCCAAAATGTGGTCCAGATGAGGGAAGAAGCACCTGGCTTCATGCCTTCTTCAAATTTAATGATGACCTGAACTACACTTTTTCCAGTAAGAAAAAAACCCAAACCGATTTTAAATACTTTTCACCTGAAACTCCTCGAAAAGCTAACAATTTCTAAAGGTTTATTGCAATTAACTAACTCCATCTGAGCCCCCAGAAAGAGCTCAAACACCATGATCACAGGTACATGCTTCAGTGATCAGATAGATGTCGTTATCTTTGCATGCAGGCGGAATTTGCAATTCAACCCTTGTGTCCTGCCTCCTTAGCCAAACCATTCCTGCTCTGAAACTTAGGGAATTAGCAGTCAGTAGAAATGCAGAGAGTCTGAAAGAATTCTTTGGCTCATGAATAACACATGCCTGGTCTCTGACCAGGAGGCCAAAACCAATTCCAGGCTGACAGAGGTGACAAGTGATTTTGTCATATTCATGTATTTAATCCAGCTCCTCAGAAGCCTGAGCACTTTTTTCCTTGTGCCACAGAAGAAAAAGGGAAGAAAGAGAAAAGTAAGGAAGCATTTGCTATACATACACCAATAGAGAAGCCAAAAAATGTGGGGAGAACATGGAAAAAGAAAAACCAGATATGCAGAACCTGAGCACGCTGATCTATGTGTCTGAAAACACAGATAATGCTCTGGGTACTCCTCTCACCTGCCTTCCTCTTGCATCTTTCAGATCGTGTACACACGTCTAGATGGGCTATAAATATTTAAGGTAAAAATTTAAAGTGTGCCATAATAATACAACAAATCTTGCAAGGAAGAAAAGACCTTACTAGCCCCGGAGCAGACTCCATCCTGTCATAAAAAGCCATACTAACAGCTCGCTTTGAAGGCTCACAATACCACTGGCAGTTATGTGGAGACAAAAAGGAACCAAAAATCACAATAATTTGTTCAATGACAGGCAACTGGGCCCCACAAAAGGAGTCAAGACAGATTGTAACTGCAGGCTCTTCAGTATCTGCACACAAACTGGCTTTTGTTTTGAAAGTGAATTTTACTGAACTGGAAGATTTAAAGAGACAAATTATTTCTCAAGCAGGACAAGGAGAAATGATCTCCAGCTGTTTTGTGGGTAGGTAACCAAAAACTGGGGGTGTGTTCCTTATATTTATCCCCTGTGGCTGAGAATTTCATAACCTATATGTCCTCTGTGATTCCTTGGAGTTTTCACAGAATAAAACTGAAGCCACCCTACAGCCTCTGTATTTTAACTGGAAACCTAACTTTGTAAATTCAGAGGTATAAAACCTGAAATTTTTTTGTCAAACTCAGAAGAAGTTGGCCAAAAGTCTTACAGAAGTGTTTCTTTTGGGGGAAGGTGACTTGTAGCAGCCATCATGACCATACAGTTCTCTGGGCAAACCCCCTCAGAACGAGGGGCCTTCAGACAAAATCCACAATAAGGATGTAAATCCTTCAGACAGAATTCCCTTTGTTCCATAGTGTACAAAGAAATCAGGCCAGGTGTCATAGGTTATAGGTTCATAGGTCATAGGTTCTCCTAATTCTTATCTCACAGCAGATAAACAGTAATGAGTATTTTGGACCAAACCACTACACCAGGTCTGCAGTGAGGAGAAAAACATGCTGGTGTTCCTGTGCTGACACAATCATATAGCAGGAAAACTTTAACAAACAGCTTGTGTGGTCTGGAGTACATTGTAATTAACCTCACAAGCAGCTAGAACAAAGGGTTCCCAAATGGGATAATGAGGAAACCACACAGAATTACACATGGTCCAGGAAAGATACAGGTAAACTACTTTGTACTTCATTTTCTCCAGGACAAAGTGACCTTTGTTTGCTCTGGAAGAGAAGCAGATATTCAGGGCTCAAAGATATGACAGACTTACTACAGCTCTGGAATAAACTATTGCACATCGGTTATGTCACAATGACACACACACACTTAGTATATGTAAAGTATGAAGCAATTCAAGAAAAGTTCTTCCCACAAAGGAAGAGTGAGCACAGTTCTTGAGATGAGGGGAAACTCCTTAATTTGCAGTTATCCAACACAGCTTTGTAATGACAGAACAAAACAAAGAACAGTAGCAAAGGACAGCTAGGAGACAGCCATGAAATTTTTCACGCCTGCCAGTTATAATATGTATTTCCCATAGAGAGCCTGCTGTGTGTTTTTCCAATGAAATCCTTGTTTGCCAAAGCAAACATTCTCACAAAACACTTCTGCTTTAACAAGCATCTCCTAAAACTTGGGCAAAGCTCAACAGGTTTTCTGCTTTTCTTCTGGGAGTCTGCTTAGGACATCAGGGCTTCTGGGCTGCCTTGTACAAATCTGAAGTGGGAAACTTAAGAGAACACTTAAGAGATCCAAACACTCAGTCAGCTCCCCAAAGAGCAGTTAAATGATTTTCTGATGGGGAAAACATCTCTCTCTCCCAGTAGAAATACAATAGCTCTTTTTTACACCAAATACAGAGCTGTTTGCAAGAGTCAGGCATCCTGGTCATCAATTTTGTTTTTCTAACATCCCAGAAAGCTGCTTGAAACATTAATAAGACTTCCTAAAGGCAAGGTACAGTGCTGCCACATGCAGGATTAGAGGCTGGATTCACATTCTCCATCATATTCATATAACACTGCAAATTAGGGAATAGAGAAGTGGGGAGAAGAAAAAAATACTTCACACATTTAAATATTGTCCTCAGATTATTATGATTAACATTACTATTAAGAGTCTTTAAAAAGGAAGTGAGTTAGAATAATTTTCATATCTACCTGGTAGATCTACATCACAAAACCTCAAGGCATCTGCATTTTGAGCAGAGCTTCCCCCAGAGTTTTAAAATGCAGTGGAAAGCATTGCTGTACATTTTGCCCAGGCACACAAAAAGGGGGGGAAGCTCGCTTGCACAGTCCAGCCATATTCTGCATGTCATCACCTGCATTATCAGCAACATCCTGAACTGCAGCACAACCCAAATATCTACTGGAGACAGTACCCACGAGTACCTGAAAGATAAAAAGCTCTTGAGAAAGCACTGTAGACCAGCAATTCCTCTTCAGCTCACATAAATGAGCACATTTCTCTCCCAAGCACTCCTCTTTTAACACCTACACAGCTGAAATTTGTCTCTTCTCTCTTTTCATATCATGGCAATGGTGCTGAGTGCTAATATTAGCTTTATGTTTGGTAAAAATTGCTGTACTTAAAAGCAACCCAGTTGAGCTGTATGTCTCAATGGAATTCACAAAACTTCCTCCCAGTATTTTGCAATCAAAATTTTTTTTTTTTTTTAAAGCACAAGGAAGTTAACATTTGCTCTTCTGAACTATTTCTACAAGGTTTGCACAGGATTTGAATTATATCCCCCATTAATCTGAAGAACACTTTTGCATGCTAAATTCTTTGAAAGAACAAACAAACACTAATTTCATTGCAGGTAAGAATAAAGAAGATCCTTTTACACAATGAAGTAAAGAGCAATCCTCCATTTCACAAAGACTATAGGAAAAATCATTTGAATGAAAGCAGGGTTCTTAAATACAAAAAGTTATACAGCTTCTCTCATATTAGGACACCAGAGAAGTCCCTGAATCAATGAATTCCTCTGTCACCTCACAGAGAAATTATCAACAGACTGGAGCTCAAATCCTTTCCACAGCACAGCAAGAGCTGTGAGTAGGCACCACCACATTGCTCAAGTTCAGGGTTGAGAATGGACACAGAGCCTTGAAGAAATCCTATCTGACAGCACCACAGAAGAAGAGAACAACCTTTAACTCCCATTTCCTGTAATTTCTAAGGTAAATAATTAACCAGCAATGGAAAATCCTGGGCTAAACTAATGGGAGCAAGGGAAATAAAAATTCTGGTTGTCATCATTATCTCCCTAAACATGCACACGTGTACTACCTGCAGATACACCCTGTTCCAAAATCCAAGCTCTTATTTCTGATACATGCCCCTGGTACAAAACCCAGACATCTTAAGAGCGTAAAAGCCCTTGAACACTAGAAAAGAAAATTATTCCTTGTACAGATGAACAGTAACTGTGACACTACAACGAGGTGTCTGTTCTTACCTTGGCACTTGCCAGAAAGCCCAGGGATATGGCAACCCTGGCCCGCAGGTCTGGCCTGTCTTTGGGCCACACATAGGACAGCATTGCCCGGATGATCTTCTTGGCATCAATCTCCTTCAGCTGTTGGAAAGAGCAAACAAAGGCACTGCTTTATAAAGAGACCTTGGCAAGTAAAATAACTGTATAAGTAAGAATGAATTTTATACATTTGGATCACTTCTGTATTTTCTTTGATAGGAAACAGACACTTGACAATGTCTGAGACTAGGACTGCCATTAACATTTCAAGCTGTAAGTTTTTAGGTTTATATCCATGACATGCTGTTAAAGCTGTTCCATGTTCTCCAGAGCGCAAGTTCGGCTGGCTGCAACTGGAACATAGAGAAAGCCACAACTCCCCACCTTGACATACTTCACAGAACAAATAAACTGACCCTTCTTTTTTATCTCCTCAAGATTGCTGTACAAAATTCAATGGCTTGGTACTTCCTTTTTGGAAGATGTTTTAAAATAGCCTAGAAACAACAAGAGAGAAAAGCAAAAAAAACCACGCCAAACTAACAAAAAAACTAAGGCAAGAAGGAAATCTGAAAGGTCCACAATAAACCTTAACAGCTTGGAGAACATTCCCTGATGTTAGATTATCAGGCTTCACAAGGCAGAAGAGGTACATGGCTACATGCTGGCTTAACTGATTATATCAGTTTTAACTGAATTCTTAAAATAGGTTCTCCTCCAAATCTCATGTGCTCTAAGTAAGAGCACAATCCAGTTAACGAGAGACACATCTTGAAAAGCATTACTTTTTCTGTTTGGGTTTATTTAAAGTTTTGTTTCGGGATTCTTTTTCTGTTGCTGTTGTGTTTGGTTGCTGTATTTTTTTACAACAGTGCAGGTTATATTTTCCAGCTGGACAGATGTCTATCACTGACACTTCTGATACATCCCACTGAACTCCCAAGCTAAATTATCTGCAGCCTAGGCCACGTTTTCTAACGGAGAACAAGTGGATGTGCAGTAACACAGAGCACAAGTATCAACAACTCATTTCTCTATGTTGGCTACACTGGGGATTAACTTGAAAGACACGAGGGTTATCTAAGACAGAAAGGAGGGCAGCAAGGACAGCTAATCTCTCCATTTCAGGCAGTATTTTGTAGTGGGGAGGAGGGAGGGAAACAAGAAGTTAATGCACACCTTTCAAAGATGACTCTTATGACAGAAGTCAGTAGAAAGAGGGAGTATTATAATAAATCTTACTGTTTGAGGATAAATCAAATTAGAAAAGAAATTCTCTGTTAAGGTCTGGGGTGAATAAGCAATAAAGGAGAGGTCTGCTAAAAGGCAAAATTACTGAGGCAACCAGGGAAGCCAATCCTATAAATGTAAGCTTTTAAAAGCACCGGGAAATTCATCTCAGTTTTTCTAGTCACAGCTTCAAGCAAAACCAAGGCATTTTGTCACCAGCTGCAGATGTATTGGAACATCACACAGGATAAGCACATTTCAAATTACTTTTAAAAAATGGATATATGGAAGATCTGTAAGTGGAGAGAGGATGCAAAGGTGTCTCTGTTATGTCCTACCCACTTGAGAGATGAGCTATCTGCTGCAGCATATACATTAATCTTTCCATTTGAGCCAAGGATATGCATAAAAAGCAGTTCAAACACATGGAAAAATATCTTTGATCACCACTTACAGGTTAAAAGGAAGTTAAAAAAAATTGGTACCACATTAACACAAAAGATACAAAAGTGCAATCAGAGGAGTTCTAATTATATGTTGCTATTGGCTAGGCAGACTTTGCACAGAAAAGCTATTAAAAGGAACAAAATATACTGGCTCCAAACAAGGAATCTATTTCCTTTTTTCATGGCTCTGAACAGTGACAGAAGTAAATCCATTTAGAAAAAAGTCAGAAGGCAGCCACTCATTTGCCAAAGGCCTTGCAAAGGAACAAGAAGAAATATCAAAGGATGCAAAATGCACACATATTACATCAAAGTTTACCATGAAATAAATGTTACTGTTGTACTGAAACATGAGTTAAAAATTGTTTAAATATGCAAGCGGCAACATTAAGAATTAAAATGAGCAATCTGTTCAATGGACTCAGGCCCTTTTTTGATTCTCTGAGGTACATAAAAAGGTTAAGAGATTAATTTATTTTACCTCCTTTTAAATGGCAGGAATGTTTAACATTTTCTTTCAAGGTCTGTTTCTACAGAAATGTGAGGAATGGAAGGAAAAATATTATAAATCTAATACAGCAGGGAGCAAAGAAAGAAAGCCTTTTCCTCTTTTTGAATGCAGCATGTTTTTAAAACACATTATGCAATACTGAAGATTATTTGGAAAAGAATGACCATTGACCAACTTTCTGTCCCTTCTACCCATCCCATCCAGGTTCTGAACCTTTTAAAATACCTAAAGAGGGGGGAAAAAAAGAAAGCCATCATTCCTCTTCACAATCTCCATGGTTATTGAGCACTTCAAGGCATTCATTGGGCTGACCCTGTCACTTGGTGGATAAAGCCTATGCCGGGATGATGAGCTGTTAGAAGAGGGATGCAAGAAAAGTGGTAGTTTGACTTGCATTTAAGCTGTCACTGCTGATGAAGAAAGACCCAGCTCTGGCTCCCTGTGTGCTGCCTCAGGAGCTACCCTCAGGAAGCTCTATCAGCCTCTTTATTTTACCAGCACAAGCTTTTTACCCCTGCACGAGGTTATTCTCCCAACCACCACCAAAAACACCCCCAAAGCTGGTAAAGACCAGTACTGATTTCAGTACTCAGCACAGCAGCCACTGCTGTAAGCACAAGTTACTTTGGAATTTTAAAAAAGTCTTAAGTTTCTCTAGCAGTTACATGTGAGATGAAGGTAATGTGCCCTTCATTCTGTGTTCATCCTAAGTATTCAGTTCTGTACCTGCTGAAGCTGCTATAAAAGGGGCAATTTAAAATGTCACTCCCAAAGTCAGAATGAACAGGCTGGTTTGTCAAAAAAAATCTGGAAGAGAGAGAGGTGTAATAGAGCTGACAGGTATCTCACCTGCAGTTCTCCTAAAAGTATAATCCTAGGAGGAAAAAAATGTGGTAAATGGGGTGCCAGTATTTTTATTTTTACACACTGAATACAAGTGCATGCTACATGAGATACAGGAACCGCACTTGGAACAGAATATTTCCTTCAGTTTTGCTGAGAAATTCCTGGCAAACCCAATGTTACCCTGTTTTCTTCCACTCTTCACACGCTTCACCTCGTCCACAGCTGGTTCTTGCTGCTTTCTCCTGGACAGCTGGTATTTGTTTAGTTAGACAACAGACTTAACTGACCATGTCCTGTATTAACCACGTTATAGTTGCATTTATTGGAATAAAGAAGTTAAGGGATTGATTTATACAGGAATAGCTGCAAGTAGTGGCTGAAGAGAGAATGCCAATGAAATTTTACAGTGCCAGCAAACTGAAAAAAATATCATCTGGCATGAAAATTTTTGGATAACATATTGCTAGTGAGTTTCAGCATTAAGAAACATCCAACATCCCTTAAGGCTACTTGTGTTTTGGTAAACAGAACCTTCCATTTCCTTTCCGACCAGGGAAAACCCTGGAATCTAAATATGTGAAACAGAGAAGCAGAGTCAGTTAGGTTTGAAGTCTGTTTCACCTAGAAAATCCCTGAAAAGAGCTCACACCTATTGCAAGGAGGGTCTTAAAATGAGTCTGAAGTTAATGTTACATGCAGAGCCAGTGGTACCACTGACTGGAGATGGCCAATTATTTTGTTTCCCCCTGTGCCTCATGCAGAAAAGATCACAGATGTTTGCTAAAACAAGCTGGCTACACCTCAGCTTATGAAATTCCCTCTTACTATAAAACATACACCTCTCCTCATTTCTGCCCATAGCACAAACAGGTTTGGATTCAATGAAGGGACAACTCTCAGATGAAAACTTGAAAGAAAATCTTAAATTTAACTCTTTGATTTCTTTACAATTGAGGCTGTAGGAGAGATACCCTCAGAACAGTTAAATCAGCAAAGCAGCCCTGAAAGACCTGGATTCTGAAAGTTCAGTTTGTCATCAATGTGGTCTTGACTCATTTTAGGGAAGATCCCACCCAAGTTTGAACAAGTTATAACCATTCACACAGAATGATTCTGCAAATATACAAAGCATCAGAAATAAGTGTGCCCAGGAAATGAGAAGATGGAAGTTCTGTAAACTCAAGAGCTTTGATTTGGCAATTTTAATCACACAGTTGATACTGTCCTGTTTTAACCAAAAGTTTGCCTCATTTTCTGATTGTAATCATTTGGTCTAATAAAAGATACTGCTTCTCCTTCATTAATTTAATGTGCTTCCTGAATAGAAATACAGCCAGAATATACCAGCTGCATTACCACTAATTCCACATAAAAATACACACAGTTTAACTGCTTTCTCCCCTCCCATTTCAAGTGTGATTTTACCAACTGATGCAAGAACCCAAGAGCTGATTTCTACTATCCTGTCTGTCAAGTCACAGAGAAGTATCAGTCACAAGATCAACAAATCAGTGAATTACAAGAGAACATATTTTCCATCAAAAGAATCTCACACAGGCCAATTTCAAAGGAGCATGTAACAGTAAAACAGTAAAAGTATTTTTAGTAAAATAAATAGAGCCCTTCAACACCATTATTACAAACATTTGGTGATTTAAGAGCTACCAAGTCTACACTGACAATTAAACAGTATCTACTCTACTACAATACTCATATATCTACCAAGAGAATTTTGGACAAATTGTTGCTTGAGGTCTTCAGTTTTTAGGTTTAGTTTCTTTGGGGAAGCTGACAATATTTTTTATTTAAAAAGCAACATTAATTGAGCAAGTTTTACCCCTTCCTTTGGATCCGTGTGAAGCCCTCCACCAGCATGGCCGTGCCAACACATCCTCTTCTCTATCAGTTGCCACCTCGGCAGGATCTGTGTGAAAATGAAAAGTCAATTTGCAAGAACCTCAGGAAACAGGCACGTAAAAGCCAGCAGAAAGAAGAACTACCGGCCTGTTTTGCCTCCCTCATCGTCCAACAGTTTAAACTTGTTTTAATAAAAGATCTTACCTCCCTCTAAAAACCTTGCCTTGCTTAAGAAAACAATAATAAAAAAGGGATATAATCCTAGCAGCAAAGAGCATATTCCAAGCAGCCAGGAGGTAAAGATAACACATCGTTAAATATTGAAACTGAACCGAAGAACACAGAAAAAACTTGATGTTTTGGAGGATAACCATACTCAGGCACATTAATATGTGAAGTGAAACACATCTAAGCAGTAATACTCTCTCCCTGTATGTAAGAGTAACTTCACTTGAGGGCAAAATAAATAGATAAATCTGCTTCACATTTGTCTTTCCTACCAGGATGGGAATGGCCACAAGTCATCCCATTCCAGAGGCCCGGCTGCAATCCATGTACAGGGGCAGCTTGGAAAAGAACCTGCTTGTTAAAAACAAACGCTCGCTTCTCTTAGCATGTGGCCAAGATTCCCTGAGAAGATTTCTGAATTTATTTATGCATGTAGATGTATTAAAAAATAACAACTCACTACCACCAGGCATTTTTCCAAGTTCAAAGTGCCTGCCACAAACAATGGACCTGTTAAAGCTTTTCAAAAAAGAATCTGCTTTTTGTTTAAAAGATTTGCTACATGTTGACAATTTCCAGGTTCAAGTCATGTAAAAGCTCATTAGCAATCTTATTTTATGTATGTTGGTTGATAGCAGACCCCAGGGTTTCCCAAATCAAAATGTCACTTTTCACATTTTAAAGAAAAACATTATAAAAAAACCAATCTAAGTAGATTTCATGCTTTGAAGTCACAATGACCCTCAAAAGATTTTAGCTACTTAAGTCAGTTATGAGTGGTTATTATTTTATAATTAAAAACAAAAAAGAAAAGCAAGACAAATACATTTCTTAGCTTCATTCAAACAAGTGTGTTACTCAGAAATCTGTCATAATTATTCCATGAACAGGAAAAATTGCATCTTCCCTATGTTTGCACTGGTTTAAGGCAAGCAGACCTCATAGGAATAAGAGCCTGACATGCTGGCACCCAATGATGAAAATATTCTACAACCTAAGCAGAATTTTGAAGGAATAAAGCCCTACATATTGAAGGAAAACTCACAGTTTCCTACCTGGCTATTCCTTACCTGGGTATTTCCTGTCCCTAACAAATGAATCTAAATACCACCACACAAATACTACACTTTTAAGAACTCTTTTTTGAAGTTATTGTATTATCATTAGTTTGCAGAGATTCCAAAAGAATTCTAGGGGCAGAAACATAAGCTGCCATTTAACTCCAGAATTGTGACTAGTGAAATTAAAAAAAAAAAAAAAAAAAAAAAAGTAACAGCAGTCTAAACAGAAAGATGCTCCACGGGCTTAAGTTTTTTCTGACCTGCAAGTTGGAAGAACAACAATTTATACCAACCTCTGAATGCTCCAATAAGGGCCTTGAATAATTCCCTCCCAGACTGTGCCATGATCTTTGCCTGCAGATTGGTGGAATCTACAGAATAGAACAGGAGGGAAAAAAAAAAAAAGAGAGAAATGAAAACAGAGTCATGCAGAACATGCACTTCACATTCAGAGAATATTCATCTAGTTTATGTAAACAAGCAGAACATGAAAAGAAGGCAGATGGCTTTGTTTTTTAACAACTGACCACAGAAAAAGAAAATTGGTGGGGAGCAGCTGTAAAATAAATTACATTCACACATCAGAAATGCTCAGTGACAATGAACCTTTCCCTTCCCTGAATCCCCACTCTCATCAGACTTTGTTTCTTCTGTACAACAAAAGCCCAGTTTTCCCTTTCCTCTCATTTTAATTTTCTCCCAGGTTGTCTTCTGAATTCTTTCAAATAGTCTTTTGTCCTGTTTTTCATTATGAAATGTTATTTTTATGCTTATAGGTTCTGCCATTCCCAATTCCTCTTAGCTCAGCTCATGCCATGCTTGTCTCCAGAAGGCAAATCAAAGCTACAGTTTTTGCCTGGGAAGCACTGGGACTTTGAGGAAGTGGAGCAGGGCTGACAACAAGTTTTAGGTTATCAGGACACAATATATGCAATATTCACAGATCCCTCCGTGCACCTTAACCTGTAATACACAGCTGGCACCAACTGTACCACGCTCTACACGTTACCCTGCAAAGCAATCCATATTCCTAAGTTTCCAAGGACCATTTCTTTTCCTCAGATGGACTGGCTGGCAGTGCTTCCCCATGGCAAAACACAGGGACCTCTCCTGGTCAGCAGTGATGGTGCCACATCAGCTCTGACACATGCAATACTCAATCTTTCACTGCTCTGTTACAATATTACCCATACACCTCACACTCTACAACAATCACCACCAAGAGTGAAAAGAGCCAAAGAGCTGCTCACCAGCCCACGGCAAAGGACAAACAGCAAAAAAAAAAGGAAAAAAAAAAAGAACTTGACCATAAAAAAGGGTAATTTTAACCTTGACAAACAGCAGCACCATCATATATTTTTTACCTTGCCTTAAACATCCTTTTGCTCCTAAGACACATATCCCAAGTAATAATTTCATGAGTCATTTCAAAGAAAATTAAAACCATTTCTCCACAAGTCATCACATGGACCTGCTATTCCAAACATTTCCATTATATGACATTATAAACAGAGAAAGAGTGAACATCACAATTTTAGATTTTGCATTTAGTAGAGCTAACTGGCCTCAGTGAACCATCCTGATACCTCCAACACCTGGGTTAAACAAAGGAGCTGCATTTCTAAAGCACTTCCTTGTAGATGCACTCATGACTCGACAGCTTTGTGTCAGCACAGAGGATTCCAGCTAAAGCAAGACACTCTCCACAGGAATGATGAGAGTGTCATAAACAGAAAATATAATGGAAAAATTACGATGCTTCACCAGTTAGTGGGAAGTAGCTAATTACTGTTTTCTGCAGTGTACCCACAGGACGTCATAAAAACATTTTCTTGAAAATTCATCTCTTTTGACCTCAAAGATCTCAGAGCTCACTTCTGACTGAAATATGAGGCAGGCAAGATCACAGAAACAACTTCTACTGAAACACCAGCAGATTTGGTCTCAATTACTGCATTAGATAGATAGCCTGATCTCTCGACTGAAGCTATGAACTGTCATGGGGTTAAGACAGCAAAAAGATTTAAAGGTTTTGCACAAGATACACAGAAAAACTTGTTCTTATTTTCAGTCTTGAGCCTGGAAGACTCAATCCTCTCTCAAGCTCCTGCTAAAAAACAAATCTGAGCAAAGAAACAAACAGTTAAACAAGGTGAACAGCTTACTTCACTGATAATTCCTCTGACCATCACAGTATTGACAGCAAAATTGCCCAAATGAGATGGGCTGAAGCTTTCCCTGCCACTCTCCACACATGCTGCAGGAAGACTTAGGACTCCACTTTCCCTCACTAGGGCTCCCAAGAGCTTTAAGACTACAAAGAAAAGCCATACTTGAATCTAATCACAAAACATAAAAGAAGCAGGTTATTGCTTTAAAGAACCAGGAGCAAGTCCTGCTTATTTCAGAATTTAAGAAATAATGCAGGGAACTAGAATTCTGGCGTTTCATAACTCCTGAATGCCTGACTCTGCACCATTATGTTCTTTTAATGTATTTTTGGATATGATTCTATAAACTCTAAAGGATGAAACAGATGTCTAGTACTGATTGCACATAAAAGTCATGTTGCTGAAGTGTCATGACTGTGGGTAGTAGTTTAAATACTACAAATGCAAACAAACAACAGGGATTAAACACATTTGTGCAAGGTCAAACCCACACTTTAGAAGCTTCTCTCTGAAATATGATATGTAGTGTTTCAGACATGCAGCACTCATCTCATGGGAATTTTTTTTTAAACTATCTGTAACAGAAAAGATAACTGAAGGTGGCATTCAAGTACCTGTGCAGCATTTAAGTCCCACAGTTAATCCTGCTGAGTTTACAAGGCAAGAAAATAAATGATGAATAGGAAAGAACGGAGGAAAACGAGAGAAAAAGGTGAAAATTTTCTGGTATAAAAATAGGCTAAACTGTCACCAGTGTGAACAATATAAACTTAAGTGGAGTCATATTTAACAGTGGCCAATGTGTAATTTCTCTGGACACTTGGGTGGATGTGTACAGAGCAAAGGAAGGGACCTTAAAGTCCATCCAGTGCCAACCCCTGCCATGGGCAGGAACACCTTCCACTACACCAGGCTGCTCCAAGTCCCATCCAACCTGGCACTGGACACTGCAAAGGAATGGGGCATCCCTCCTCACAGCAATTTTAGATGTCCATTTTTCTAGGCAGACATATGGGATTACTACTCTGCTCAGCAGCAATACCCCCTTTCTAAAGGGATTTTGAAAATTCAAGGAATTTCAAATACCCCATTACAAAGCAGGTATTTGCCAGTGAGGACTGCTGACTGCCTGAGACTGCTGATTAACAGCTCCTGGGCAGCAAGGTGTCCAACTGCACCTTCAGAGTCTAGAGAAGAGAATTCAGCAATGCACACAAACACATGAAATGTCTGGACAATAAACATCAGTGCAATTTTAAAGAACAGACCAGGCTTCAGGTGAAAATAAATAAATAAAAAAACCAAAGTAAAATATAAATAAATTTAATAAAAAATACCTGAAACTTCTCTTGCAACCCCTTCCAGAGCAAGGGATATTATTAAGTTATGCAGAAGGACAAGCTCTTTATCACTGGCAGCTGGAAGGGCATGATAATGGAAGGAAAAAGTCTCTATTTTGTACCGTTACAGTTACAATAATGTACACAGCCCAGCTTTCTACAACTGCCAAAGTTCTCCCTGAAAGAAACTCCTCAGTGTATTTCTTTGCTTATAAAGATTCCTAGCAAAATAAATATCCTTAGTTAAAGGCTGATCAACCCTTCCAGTCAAATGCTATTTTCTTTCCGTTTAGCTCATTTAAATTCATTTAACTAATTTTTAGATTAATTTAATTTCCATATTTAGATTGGATAGAATTTGCCATTGCTTTTATTTTGGATACAGACAAGCTTCTAAAAACCAAAACAAAACAAAAAAAAGAAAAAAAACCAACCCAAACCCACAAGCTTCCTAGAAAAAAAAAAAAAACCAAAAGCAATTGTTCAGTTACTCATGAAAGTTTATCAAGCCAGTGTGCCAGTTCTCCACTCAGCAGAGATCCTAAATTCCAAACACAAGTTTTGACATGATGAACCCCTGCCTACTCCAACCACAGGAGAGTGAACTGAAGGAGCTGTGGTTATGGAAATAAAAACTGATCTCAATATCAAAAAATGAAGCCTGATGACAGTTCCACAATATTTATGGTACCTGTTTTTCCCCTCCATAAATTTAGCTGTTTTCCTCTCCAGGATACAAATGTTACATGAGTTAGTATTCAGAAAAGCAAGACTCTAATCAAAACTACTGAAAAATAGAAGTGTGAGGGGGAAAAAGAGATTTGAATCTGTAATGCAATAACACCCAAACAACTCTACTTTACTTGACTCTTGTGGTACTAAGTGCCATAGAAAATACATATCTATTCTAACACAATTAAGCTTACAATTGTAAGCTTAGAAAACCTTAAAATCGATGTGAAACTATGAAGACGGGGGACCAAGTACCACACGGATGCAAAGCAGAGCAGGATGAAATGCAAGTCTTTGAAATTAACTTTTGCAAAAAGAATGGTTGGTAACTTTGCTCTTGTGCTCATTTTATCGGAGCTTATTCCTTCCTTCAATCCCATTTTTTCTCAGGAGTTAAGCTATGGCTGTACTGTTCACCAGCTTGAGGTGTAACAGGCACAGCTCTTGACTGACTCAAGTTATGCTGTCACAAACCTCTGCTATTTGTGTAGTTACATCAGTTAAAGCAGAACTGTGGCTGTGGAGTTTACTCCCAAATGGGGTTTTACCCCAGCACTGAGGAGCACTGGTGCAACCATGTCACAGTAGGTGTGTCCTCCTGGAAAGTCCCTACTAGTTAGGAACACTTTGGGGAAGACAGGCCATTAAAGCCTGGTTGTGTCCTGCCAGTCTCCCATGCCGTGTGGGACTAAGAGGCTGGATCATGAGCATTTATTTCACATTTACAGCCCTTGGTTATATTCAACAAACCAGCGCAAAAGCTAACCCCCATGTGACACCTAGAACCCAGCAATGAAGGAAACAGAAGAGCTTTCCCCCACACTCCAATCTAAACACCAAGATGTGCCACTGTGCAGGAGCCTGGGGGCTTTCACCACACCTTATTCCCACATGACTGTGAAATGGACCATGGCAATCAAGATTAAGTTGTTTTAAATGCAAACTCAGGTGTTTCTTCAATTTTTTAATCTACAGAACAGCTTCCAGAATGAGCCCATTAAAAATATCGACAGTCCTCATTAGCGTATGAGCATAGCAAAAATAATTAAATAACTGAACTAAACCAGGATGCACATATTTGCTCCCAGAAGATTTTTTTAATTGCTGGACTACCTAATTTATAATCATCAATGGCTAATCACTCTGGAATATAACCTGCTGAAGTGCCTAGCCAGCTTCTGACAGTCACTTCCATTAGTGCAGGCACAGTGTTTCTTGAACTGACTGAAAAATGGGAAGGAGAAAAAAGAGGAAACTGAAATTTCAGGACAACATCTTCCTCTATCAGCAAATTTAATTAAATGTTTGAAAAATCGTGTCCTAAAATTTTGAAGGGCATTAAAACCAGCAAGTCCAGAACATTTAAGTTTGAGCCTCTTGAGTTTTTGCTTAATAAAATAAATGCTCATTCATTTCATGAATTCTAGTTTTCCATCAAATAGAGCTTGATGCAAAAGTGAAAATTCATTACCAGACCATTAAAAAATGCATTCATTGACCACTTCCTAACACAAAAATGCCTAGAAACTAAAAAGTCAAAGAGATGAACACACATATATATAATCCACAGACTTAGTATTAGCTTTCTAGTTCAGAAAATCTAGTCCAAATCCACATTTAGTGACACGTGGCAATTAAAACTGATCAGCAGGGACTGGCATTTCTCACATGAAAATAAAATCATTCAAAAGGAAAACCGGAATATAATTAATACTTCTATTCATCACCATGATAACATTACTGTTTGTTCCCTAACAGCTGAAATACATCTCCAGGAACACCAAACAATACTGAGTATTCAGGTATATTTTAATGTATGCAAATACTTGGGTAAAAGATTTGATCTGCATCGACTTTAGCACTCAGCCTCTTGCACAAGTTTCAAAATTAAAACCCCCCAAAATTTACCCTTTCAGTCCTGCTCATCTCATCTAGCCAGTAATAAAATTGACTGCAGTCCCTGAGAGAATTCTGCCTGTCAGGAAAAACTAATCAAGGCGGGTGACAAAAAAAAGTTACTCATAAACAGCAGTGATCTGGGGGGATAAAAAAGTTTATTATCAAACAGAATTACAAGCTGAGAGTTTATGAAAGTTCATTCCCTCAGTCTTTGGGATACACTTCCTTCAGCGACTTTGAAAAATGCACATGAACTACTGAAAGCTGGACTTAGTTTGAGATAATGTACTCAATACTTAACTTGCAATAAAAAGTAATTCACTGAAACATTACAGCCTTCCATAGCTGACAGAAAGCACTCCAACTCCAGTTCCGCACAAAGCGGCAGAACTAGCTGTCAGCACAAGTTACTCTCTATACATACACTCACCACACATCATGTTCAAAGACACTGAGGGGTTTAACGTTTGTGCCCAAAGAGACCCCACGACACCCCCGGTCCCTCCGCACGGGAGCCCCCGCAGGGCTGACCGGCCTCCGGGAGCCCCCGGCCCCCCCTGCGTCCCCCGGGGACCGGCACGGCAAGGACGAACCGGGCGGCGCTCGCAGAGCCGGCGGAACAGCTTTGCGGGCACCGGAGCCTCTCAGCCCCTCACCGACCACCCCTCAACCCTCTCAGCTCCTGGCGCCCCCTCAGCCCCTCACCGCCTGCCCGCCCCGGCGCCCCCACGCACCTGTTCGCCCCCCGGAGCAGCTCGGGCCCGTCGCCGCCCGCTCCCCACCGTCCCCACGGAGAAGCAGGCGACGGCGGCGGCGGGCGGCGGGCGCAGCAGGGCCAGGGCGAGCAGTAGCCGCCGCTTAGGGCAGGCGGCAGCCACCAGGCCCCGCGGTGCCCCCAGCACCGCCATCTTGCGAGGGCCGGGGCGAACGGGATTGTGGGACGGCGGCGGACCCGCGGGAGGGGCGGGGCGGGGCGGGGCAGGGCGGGGCGGGTGTGCCTCCCTCAGGGTGCCGTGGCGGGAAGCTGAGCGCAGTTGCCCTCACAGCCGCCGCCCTCACAGCCGCCGCCCTCACAGCCGCCGCCCTCACAGCCGCCGCCCTCACAGCCGCCGCCCTCACAGCCGCCGCCCTCACAGCCGCCATGGCGGGAGCCCGAGAGGGGTTGTTCTCAGACCTGTCGTGGCGGGCAGAGAGGGGCTGCTCTGAGCTCCCCCTGGCATTCTGTGAGAAGGGCTGCCCTCCACCATGGTGGCCCAAGATGGACAGCCTTGAGCCCCACTCTGGTAGGGACTGCCCTAAGCCCCGCCATGGCACCCTGAGAGGAGCTGCCCTCATTCCCCATGGTGCCACGAAAGGGGGTGTCCTCAACCATGGTGCCCTGAGGGAGCAGCCTGCAGTGCCACCACCACGGCACCCAGAGGTGCAGCCCTAAGTCTCACCATGGCACCCAAAGAGGGGCAGCTCTCAGCCCCACCATGGCACCCAGAAAGGGGCAGCCCTCAGCCTCACTGTGGTGCCCAGAGAAGGGCCGCCTTCAACCCTGCCATGGTGCCAAGAGAGGGGCTGCCCTGACCCCAGCATGGCAGTCTGAGAGGGGCAGGCCACAACCTGCCACAGTGCCCTGTGGGGAGCTGCCATCCTCCATGGAGCCCAGAGGGAGGCAGCCCTCAGACCCACCATGGCATTCTGCACATTCCCATGCTTTGTACACATGCAGCTGGACACCGACAGTACTGCAGACAGAAAAAGGTGCTCGAGCTGGCACATAGTCCCTCTGGATTTTGGGTTCCCCACTGAGCAGCTGCAGTTTCCTTGCCTGGGGTGCAGACAAGCCCTGGCCTGCAGCACCATGAGGGAGCAAGGGCCGGAGGGGAATGTGTGGATGGCACGTGGGCTGGTACATCTCCGCACAGACCTAATCCTGTATTCCCCACCCTTCCCAGTGTTAAATTCTGAGCTACCTCAGAGGCTTCCTCCACCCCACACAACTCAGCCGTAGTTCCTCTGAGCCAGAATAATGCAGCAGTAGTATGGTTCCTAATTAAACACCCATTTAGGAAGATAGAGCTATGCCATGGATGACGTTTCCGGTGCCCTATATACTCCCATGTGATCGGCATGCAGAGCTGTCAGAAGGCTGTAACTCTGTGTGGCATTTCTAATCACACAAAGATTTCTTAAAAGCTACCAGAGCTTGACTGCTGGTGCTCTTGCCTTGAGGGAGAGTTGTAAGCTCATTTGCAGCGGAGAAAGACAGACAGACAGACAGAAAGGAAGAGGACAATTGGCTTAAAGTCGATTTTTAATGAGGCAGGATTTCTCTAGTCTGTGCTTTGATACGCAACTTTGCTCCTGACCGGGATCCACTTCAAACGACAGAGGTGACATTTCTCTGGCACTAATCTAATTCTTCATCATAATTGCATTTGGCAGAGCTGGGTCTGAACAGTGCCGCCCCGTGGCATCGTTCAGAGGGATAAACAGGAATTCTGGGCTTCTGGCTTCCATACATCCGCCTCCTCCCTTATGCTCTGCTCAGCATGGAAGTTTGACCAGGCAAAACGGGCTAATCATGACTCTGTCTGGGGTAGCCTGGACAGACAGGCTGGCCACCATGGCAGCATCTTTTGAGTGATTTCAAATGTTTCTGCAATTTTTCCGCATGCACTGCTGAGATGCCTTCGTGCACAGCGTTTGTGTGCACACACGGTGCTTTATGGGTCGATCCAATGTGCAGCACAGGCTCTCAGCCCTATGAAATGTATCCAGTGTTTCAACCAAGTCAAGCTCTTCGGACACAACATGGAACATCCTGCATGTGGATAACAGAACCCTGTGCTGTGGTATCACAGGATCTCACAGTTCTAATGCCTCTAATGGAGACATACAAATCACTTGGCAAATGTTTATTGTCAAACTTCACAACGCCTGCATCATCTCAGCCTTGTCATTGTTATTTTTTCTACACTTTTCAGGCTAATAAGGTGCTTCATATATTTGATATGAGTATTCTCGCAAATTTTACTTTAGCTGCTCTTCCTTCTTTAATAACTTTCCCATGCTACTGGCTTTATTTCCTCCTGCTAATGTTTCAGTCTTGTTTCCAGTCCTGATCTTCTCTTTCTCCACTTCATTTATGTGATCCCAGATTACTGACACCTGTATGAGGCACTGCACAAACCCTGAGAGACACCCAGGGTGAAAAGAGCCCATATTCCTGTAGTAGTTACAACCTCTATCCCAGAGTGACTGAACCAGGAGAACAGAGCTCATGATAGAGACACAGAAAGCCAACAGAGGAGTTTTATGAACTTACACTGTTTAAAGTAGCTTGCCACAAAATAAATATCTATTTCTCTGCAGATTTAACTGTGGAAGCAGAGATCTCCTTGGAGACAGACAAATCAATGCCTGCTCTGGAGCTGGCACTCTGGAAAGATGACAGAAGCAGCTCAGTTGAAGTAATAGAAGCTCTGGGAATGGAAATAACTCACCACAAAGGAGATTTGTGAATAGAATCCTAAAAGATACTTAATTTTTCCAGGAGCTGTGTAGACAACAAACCAGGGCTTGCGAACAAGGTCAGTGTACTGAATGAAAACACATTATTTTTTTGGTTAGAAAAGTTTACAGAAGCAGCTCAGCAAAAGAAATACAACACCCATCTTGTGGAGGTGAAATAACACCTTATTTAGAGTTGCTTAAAGTTCTTAACTTCTTTCTCATTAAAGGTGCTTAATATGATTCTAGCACTGTAATGAATTTCACTTCTACCAACAAGTACTTATTACTCCAGGTGTAAAAAAACAGAGTACAATTTCATAAAGTCTACTTATAGAAGTAAGATTTATAATTAATAACATTCCTATAAAATGGGAAGAATCAACACTGAATTCCAGATAATCAGTATGCCAAAGGGAGACTGAACCCTCTACTGTGCATGGTAACATTGACAATTCCAGTTATAATAGGCATCATCCTAAAAGAAAGCTCCCCCAGAGCTGTGGGAATCAAAATCAATTCAGGAGTCAGGCTAAAGGAAAAAGAAAAGTGTTAATATTCAAACATCGTTTAGAATCAATAGTATTGGAAGGGTATGAACACAAGGAGGGGAATGCTTCAAGAAAGTGTATGAAGCAAGAGAGAAAATTAATGAGAAGAAAGTAATGTGAAGAAAATAAAAATAGGAAAATGGGACAAGGTTGGGGGCAGATAGAAGGCCTTGTTCAGAGGTGTAAAATAATTTTGGCAAGCAGAATGTCTGCTGAAAGGCACAGTGCTCTTTTGGAGATAGCAACTGTTGCACTTATTTCTAGAAAAATATGAACCATTAATTCTCAAACCCTGCATTTAAGAGCTGAGCAGCTGCACACACTTTGGAAGTGCAGTGTGAATTATATCTCACAGTTAAATAAATAAGTAGCATAAAAGAGCTGTATTTTAGAGTGTGTTTGATTGTCGTACAAAAATGACATGTCCAGTTGTTTTCACTGAAAAGGTGGTCAGGCATTGGAAGGGCTCACCCAGGGCAGTGGTGGAGTTACCATCCCTGGAAGTGTCCAAGAAACAACTGGATGTGGCATGTCAGGCCAGCAGAGCAGAGGCATCCAGCCTTGCCCGGGTCATGGATTTACTGCCAGTGAGAAGATCAAACCTCCAGTGAATCCACAGCAGCTTTTGAGTTCCTCATGTCCTGATCCCTTTGCCTTCTCCGGGTTTTGTTCCAGCCTGTGCTCTGGCTCACTGCAAATACACCAGGCCACACCTGAGACTTTTTGGTTGTTACTGGTTGCTTCTGCTTTCTTCTTCCCTTTTTTTTCCCCTTTCTCTCCTGCTAATGCAGTCACTTCCCTGAAGTGGCCGAGGTTGTTACTCCTGCCAAGGGAAGGAGGGCACACAGAGCCTTCTGTGCACAGAGCGCTCGCCTTGGCCCAGGCACAAATGGGAGCTTTTCTTTCCTCCTGTTCAGAAGGCACCAATAATGAGGTGCTTGGCCATGGAAACTGGTAAGAGAAATGCACAATTTAAAGGAAGATTTACAATATGAAGTTGAAATGTTGGGAGGAAGGTGGGGGGAGAAATGGAGGAATAGGCAGGGACTGATCTGGGGGGCTGAGAGCCCGCTAGCAGCACAGTTTAATGGGGCCAGGAGAGCCTCAGAGACTGTGACTGTGCTGGAAGTGTCTGACTTGAATCAGGAGGTTTTCAGCCTTGGCAGGCAGGGTTGGGTGTCTTTTGGTGTTTGGTGGAGCAAGGAGCCTGTCAAGGAATGGAGAAGCCTGGAAACTCCTCTGGGACCCTCCTCACCTTCGGTGCTTCCACAGCTCTGTCAGGCCCATTGGAAATTTGTCTTTCCCAGCAAGGTCAGCATCAGCCTTGAGCATCTTCTGGGTGTGTCTGGAAGAGCGGGGCAAAGAGAAGGTGTGGGCTAACCATCAGCTCTGCTCCTGCAGCTGCTCTGAGCCAGTGCTCCGGGAGGGGACGCAAACAGCCAGGAACGCTGGGGGAGTCTGTCTGCAGCCAGGGGCTCGGCCTGCACTGCTGGTTTGGGTGGGTTGGGATGGTTTTCTGACACAGCTGTAAGGCTTGCCAGGTGTGCCAGAGAGGAAAGGAGAAATTCAGTGTGTGGCAGTTCACGATTCCAGCTTTGTTTCTTCTTCAGGAACCGCTTCAGCTTCTGCAAGAAGGACTCACTGTTTGCAGGCTCAGCGTTATTTCCCACAGCACACGGCTGGTTTTGAATCACACACCAGGATCTGGGAAGGAAAGAGGAGGAGAGAAGGTGAGTCCCTATCTTTCTCATTCAGTTTCCTTTTTTAAAGTAATTTTTCTGGAAAAAAAAGGCTTTTTATATATATTTGTGCCACACGTCTATATGCCTCTCATTTTAGACAGTCTGTGCAGAAAGGTGCATGGATTAATTGAGCTTTACACTTTTGAGAATTGCTGCCACTAAGTTTCTTAAACTCCTCTTTTTTTAAGAAAAAAAAAGGAAGATTTAAGAAATCAGAAGCAACACAAACATTTCCCTACCTGAACCTCCCCAGTGATCAAAATTGTAGAAGATTTTTCAAACCTGAGTTCTGACACAAACAGCCACTAGGGGCTTTTTGTACATCCCCTTGTTCCTTTCTAGAGTTGTCCTGTGCATGGCAAATTCTAACCAAAGGTGGGGTTAACTGGGCTGTGTGTAAACAAACAGGCAGTGGTGAGGTGGCTCCTGAGGTCTGCAAATGAATAAAGCAGCACAGAAGTCCCAGATCTGATTGCCTTGGCAGACAAGACCCAGACAGGAGGAACGAGTTCCTGCCTCTGTGCCCCATTTACCTGTGGTAGCAACCTTAAAACAATTCCAAAAATCGGAACTGTGCTTCTCCTTGGCCCACAGGAAGGGCTTGAGTGAAAAGCAGAGCCTTCAGTTCTGTTCCCTGTTGGCCACTAAGGGGAGCTGCTTATTGGCAAATTCGGTTGTGTGATCAAGGCGTTTAAACCCCCCCAGAACTGGTCGTGCTCATTGTGTTACAACCACTGTGTGCTGCACAAATCCTGATTTCAACTTTGCTTTTGTCCTCCAGGGTGAATAACTGCATTGGATTTTCTAACTACAAATTCTTTCTACTGTTCTTAGCCTATTCTTTGTTGTATTGCTTGTATATTGCTGCAACAGTCTTCAAGTATTTCATTAAGTATTGGACAGTAAGTCATGAAATCCGGTTCCTTTTTCATCTGCTGTGAGTCTCGTGGGCTTTAGTGACTCTCGGTGCTTTGCTGCTGCCAGGCAGTGGAGGGGCTGCATTTTCCTGGGAGGTGTTTCCCTGGGCCCTTTGGGAATCCAGCTGCTGTTAGATGTCCAAAATGCACAAAGCAAGAAGCAAGTAGCCTTCAGGAATTTCAGACTGCAGATTAGCTTCTGGCAGAGAGGGTATATCCCTTCCCTGTCCTTGTGTTTGCACGGGTGTCTCTTGCAATGTTTGGCATTGATTTAAGATGTAAGATCCCAGTGTTGATTTGTACATATTTACTGAGAAGAAAAAAACGGGTCAAAAAACCTTGTTCATTTTCTAGTCCACACAGGCCTCCTTCCTCAATTTAAAAACAGAGTGAACCAAACCAGGCTTTAATTCAGCTCCCGCGGGCTGTCCCGGGGCGCTGTCGTGGAGCGCGCAGTGCAGGCACGGCCGTGGCATGGCCTGGGCGGGGCCGGGGCAGGACGTGCCCGCCCGGTGCCGGTCCCGCCCCGCGCCGCGCTCCCGCCGCGGGCCTGAGCGGCGGCTCCGGCCGCCAATGAAGCGCGGGCGGCGGGCGCGCTTCCCCCTCCCCGGCGGCGCGCACGGGGGCGCGGCCCCGGCGCATGGAGGCGATGCCCTGCCAGAATCAGCGCCTCGGCCCGCGGCCGCAGGATGAACCGTCGGCGGCCGCTACGGCTACGGCGAGTGGCGGCTCCCGGCTGATCCGCTTCGCCGAGCCCAGCGAGGACAGCGGCTGCCCCAGCCCGGACAGCAGCAGCAGCAGCAGCAGCAACGGGGTGGTGGTGGTGCCGGCGGCACCGGTCCCCGCGGGGGAGGACGGCGCGCCGGCCATCGGGCCGCAGCTGAAGCTGCTGCCCATGAACGACCAGCTGCGGGAGCTGCAGACCATCATCAGGGACAAGTGAGCGCGCCGGGCCGGGCTGGGCCGGGCGGAGGCCGCGCGGGGACGGGCAGCGTGGGCTGGGGAGGAGCCGCGGGAGGCTGGGGAGACGGAGGGGGTCGTCGCCTGTCGCTCACCCCATCCCTGCCTCCTCCAGGGAACCGCAGCCCCGCCGAGCCGCTCTCGGCCGGCCCCCGGTGCCGGCTCTGCGCTGCCGCCGGAGGGATGCGCGGTCCCCGCCGGGCCCGGGGGCCGAGCCCGAGGCCGGCAGTACGCGCTGCTGTGCCGCGTGTGCCGGGTTGAACGCCCGGGCCGGCTGCGCGGCCATGTCTGGTGACGCGGGGCCCCAGGGCAGGGCAGCGCTCGCCCCGCGCCCCAGGGTGGGCAGCGCTCCCGGGGGCTCCCTGCCCACCCCCGCCTCGGGGCTGTCAGGGCCTGACACGGCGGCTCGAGGGGTCTTAAAATCCTTCACAGACTTGGACGGTCCCTGATGGGGGGGGAGGGGGGGTTTTGCTCACCTCCGCCCCGCGGGCGGCTCGGAGCTTGCGTGCCACATCATCAGCGCAAGGAGCGTGCAGTGCCATGTGTGTGTAAAGCCCTTGAGAAAGGAGGCTGTACCTTATGGTCACGCGGGCGGGCCCGGCAGCAGCTGGGGCTCGTTACCGCTCTCTGGAGATCGTATCCTGCAGGCAGGATGGGGCAGGGAGCCATTCCCAGGCTCTAACTGGAGACAGCTGTGAGCACTATGTTCAACAAGGCAGTTCAGGTGTCGAGCACGTCCCTCCCACTGATCATGTCTGCAGCTGTGCTTGTTCAGCACTTGGAAGGTGATAGGGTAAGGTATTAAATATAGCATGCAACATAAGACAAACTTCACTAGCATCCATCTGTTTATTAAAAACTACTAGTTTGCAAGGACCACCAGCTAAGAGGTGTGAAATTAAGCCTATCAATAGAGTGATCAGGTTCTGAATAAAACCCTCTCTTCCTGTGACACAGTGGCTTTGTGACATCTGCAGTAAGTCATTCCAAAGACACTGTTCTTTGCTGTGTTTCACATCTGTCCATCTGCATAGTCCACATTTTGCTATTTTCTGACTCTTGAGGCTTGACTTTGTAGCTAACAGCAATACATTTTTTAATGCAAAACTGATCACCATTTCTCAAAGACGATACCTCCATCAATTTTATTAACTTAGCGGAGCCTTCTTACCTTAAACTAGTTTGTAGAGGATTTTCCTTAATTTTCAAAGCCTGGCAGCAGGAGCACCAGAGGCAGTGAGTCTTGATGTCAGGAGGGCACTTGTGGCAAGACCACACAGAAGATCCCTGCATGTGAGAACACCTTCCTGGCAGCTTCTCTGTGGAGCAGAAAGGGGAGCTGGGAGTGGGCTAAGCAGAGAGAGAGAGAGGAAATCCAAACTAGGCTTGGTGGTGGGCTGTGAAAGGTTTTGGGGTTAGTGAAAACCGTATAGTTTTGCTATCTAGGCAAATACTAGCAATGTAATTACTGCACTCAAGGTTTTATTATTATTTTGCTGTACACAGGTTTTGACCTCTTTGAAATACATTTAAGAGGTTTCTGGTTACAGTGAGCTTATCCAGAAAGCAGCAGCTGCGATTTTAACTTGAAGGATGTTTTTTAGAGTTACATCAGCTTCATTGCACAAGACTTTGGTAAGAGGAAGTCTAGAATAGGACTTGTAAACAATGAGTTACTCAGAGCAGCTGCAGCAATCACAGATTGTACTTTATTTTGAGTGTGATGTTGCCCTGGCAGTGGGGATGGAACTGTCACTTCCAAGCTCCCTTCCCAACCATGAGGAAAATCAGGCAGCAGCCTGCTCAGAAAGGTAGGCTTTGTAGGTAAGGACAGTAGGGAAACATCGTTTTTGTATTCTGTCCCAGGAATTCAGCTGTGTCTCATTAAATAAGAGACCTCAGACTGGCCTATTTTAGTGCCTGTCATTTAGAAAGATGCTGAAAGAAGAGGATTTTTTAGGCACCGTTCATTAACCTTTGCCATGGCAGCTGCCCTGAGACAACTCTGTAGCCACTGTAGCATTCAGACCAGGTGCTAAAAGAAACTCCTCCTCAAAAGAACCGTGTTTGTGAACTGGCAGCACTGTGGCTCAGAGCAGCTACTGGTCAAAAAATCCAGTTTAAGCTGATAGAGGGGTATGTTCACATACAGTGCTTGGGAAGAGGGAGAAGCTGTGTCATCTACAGGCAGTTAGAGCCCTGTCACGAAATCTTTCTGGATTAAAAAAGAGCAGGTAACACCTTAACTCAAGGAGAATATTTAGGTTACTTAACGCTGTAGAGGATGGATGTTCCAAGTACAGCAATACCTGAAAAGGACAGACATTAAAAGATAAGGGACTGGGGGTGAGAAGTGGAACAAAAGTAGGGATAAAACCAGGCAAATTGGGTCTCTTACTGTAAATGTGGAAGGGATAAATACTCAGATAGCTAATCCCAGTGAACTACAAGGTAGAACCTGCTGTGCCTACATGGAGCTAAGTATGGTCAGGCCAGATGCAGAAGACCTCAGGGACTCTCTTTTGTCCATAGCATGGTCTGTTCAGAGAAGTGGCAAGCTCTTTTCTTGTTCCTGAGAGGATTCAGGGAAAGAAATCACAGCCTTTCAATTGGAATTACTGCAAAGAAAAACCCACCTTCATGTGGCTGGTCATGGTGTCTTGTGGGATTCAGAGGTGGCTGGCTGGGTCAGGGATGTCCTGGTGGATTAACATGACACTTTTGCTTCCTTAAAATTAACAAGAATCTGATTTGTGTGCCAGAGTCGGGGAGATGGATAGATCACCTCAACTGTGCTTGGGTTTCCTCATTTTCCCTCAGGTTTGTCACTTTTCTGTCCAGCAAATACTTAATGGGGGCAGGTGCCTTTTATACTGAGTAGGATATGAACCTTGAGTGCTCTAATGGGATGTGAACTGATGCACTGAAGTACTGAACATTCTGGAACAGTTTGTCTCTGTACAACGAGGGAATGATCTCAAAGTCATTTCTGGCCTCACAGATGTGAAGCAGGGATCTGGAAGCTGAAATGAGTAGAGCAGTGATGTGGTCATTAGGTCAGGTTGGTAGTGTCATTTTAATTACTGATTTAACAATAGATATGATTTAAATCCAGATCCTTAAAGGTTCTTGTGTCTGTTGGGTGAGATCATTCTGTGGTGTTCTGGTAAAGCTTCTTATTCCCTAAGGAGCAGAGTGATAAGGTAGAAACACAGATGGCAAAGTGGTTGGATGTGCAGTCCTGGCTGGGCACAGAGCAGGGGGATTCAGGAGTGTGTAACTCACCTGTGCTGGGTAAGGACAACTGCTGCAGGCAGGGAGAGGGGGGATCCCTCTACATCCCAGCCTTGGCATGGAACAAATTAAGGACTGCAGTCCATTAGGTGCGGAAGTGCTGCAGGTAGAACATGGACCTGTTGCCCAGCTGTATCGTCTCCCTGAATGCCAACAGCTTGTCCAGTGCCTTCAGTTTTGTTTAAAACCTTGTACAAATCCTGGGAAGTGGCCTTTTTCCAGCCTGGCCCTCACCCTGGGTGTGTCTCAACAAGTTCTGGGAGGCAATGAGGGAAACAGGAATTACTGAAGCCACATCACCTGCAGACCTGTTTGTGCTTGTCACTAGTACCAGGTGCTAAAGCAGGAAGGAACCCTGCAGCTGCTTTATATTACAATACAGTCCCCAAAACCCATTTCTTCTCACCTCCTAAGGCAGACACTGTGACATCCATCAGCCACGCTGCACTGCCTGCAAAAACAAACTGAAACTCATTTATATTGTGTAACACAATATTCATGCTACAAGTTAGGTTTTAATGCCTCATATTTTTAGATGTTGTCTTGTTCTTGATTAAGCATCTGAAACAGTTTCTAGTCTGACATGAATTGTTACTTTATGTATTCCTATCTGGTATTTAAGGAGAGCAGTTACAGTGTTTTCACATAAGCTCCTTCTTTTTTCTTCCTCGTGGCAATTCTCACAGGATGTGGGGTTTGAGGTGTGGCCACAGCTTTCCAGCTGCCCCTGTACGCCAGGTCTGACATTTTCTGTATTACTGTTATTTGAATGCACTGTGGTTTTCTGTTGCCCTCCCCCCCCTCAAAAAGCAGGTATGACCAATTAAGGGTGTTCAGTGAACTGTGCATAGGAACATCTGTGTCTCTGCAAGGACAGGGGGGTTGGTTTAAGGCCTCAATCTGCATTAATATCTCAGAATAGTCACTCTAAACATGTATCACTTTGCGGTCAAAACTGTGGTCTTGACATTGTTGGGTCTGTCTTACGCCCATTTGTGAAATTCGGCTAAATTTTCTGAAATGCCACAGTCTGAAAGAACCTAGATGTGCCACTTTGCTACTTCCCTCTTTAAAAAATACCGATCTACACCATTGATGGAAGTATGAAACTTTCCAAAAATCTTAATAGAATCGAGTCATATAATTGTAGGAGTTTGGGGTTGGGTTTATTTATTTTTTTTTTCCCCAGTTTTGGGGTCTTTTTGAGCTTTGTCTGTCTGGTTAGTGTCAAAAGAGCAGAAAGTTAGGAATATCCTGTCATTACCAGAAAGAAGGAAAAAATAAAAGTAAATGATATTTTTAACAGTGTGTTACTAGCACAAGGAAAGAAACTAGATTAAGCTGATGCTCTTCTAAAACCTCTTTTTTAAAGTGGGAATAAGTGACTGGTTCCCAGACAATGAGCAGGCAAACCTTTTGACTTTCATTCATGTAAGCATGAGGTGTCTCAGATTCTCGGGGATTAAATACAAAATGGTATTTAAGGAGACATGCAGAGTATCAGGGTTTGAAAACACAAGAGAGATTAATAGATTTCATTTAAAAGTACCACTTGCCGTGTTGGTGCTGTGTCTGAGCGTTTTCAAGGCCACTGTCCTGTGAGTGTTGGCTCCTTGATTGGAAATGTGTCCTATTCTGGTGTAGTGAGAGTTGCTCTTGGCGTGGGAAGCAAGGTGTTAAAGCTGCTTCTAAAATTCAGGCTTTTAACCTTTCATTTTGCCTTCTGCAGGGGCCAAAAGCCACACAGGCGCATGAGCAAAACTAATAAGAGGCAGAGAGGTGTTTTCATGGGAATGCTCATTAATCCCTGCTCAGTTTAACCTCACATTCACTGATCTAGTCACACTCAGTGAATTCCAGATAAGATAGGATGTATCTCCTGCTTATCAGATGTGTTGTCAGCCCTGGGGTTAAGGATCTGCACTATCATTGTCCCACAGTTTCTGACTGACTGGAGGACAGGCAAGCAAAGCTCCCTTACTCAGAGCTGCAGGGAATGCAGGAATATCTGAGCTTAGGAGGTGTTTTGGAACTGAGCTGGAACAGCAGTCCCCATGGGAAACCTACAGAACATCCTTCTTTAGTGTTTAATTGCTACTGGTGCAGAGCAGCAACATTGCCAGCAGCAAGAGCCAAACCCCAGTGCTGGGTCACTGCATCCCAGTCTGTGCCACCAACCAGGAAACCCATGATGCAGGACCTCTGGGATAAATTCAGTACATGATAGGAGACTTCTCGCTGAACTGCCTTAGAATATAGTATTTAATATTGTATTTAAGCAATGTTCTTAAAGTTGTTCCCCAACTTAAAATGTAATTTATTGCCTTTTTCAGGAAATCCAGTAGAGGAGACTTCGTATTTTCTGCTGATCGTCTGGTAGGTGGAGAATTTCTTCTTGATATTGTACTTTGCAACTCTTCCATAAAATGAGTCTTTCAGAACAGAAGAATGGTGGTGTGAGAACAACTTTTCTACCCAAAGGAAATTGCTGTGTGACAGCAACTTTCTGTGTAGAGACTTCTGTTCACTGTTTCATCTCAACGGGTTCCAGAAACCATCTTATTACCAGACACAGCTACTTGAGGACAGAGACCTGTAGTAATTAGAAAATTCTGTTCAAAAACAGATGCACAGAGGCTGGAGGTAATTGAGTTTTATTTTGAAACAGCACTTTTGATCTTTTGAACAGAGCAGTACAATTTCTTACTGCCTGGATGTTAGCAATTGCTTGCGTGCAGAAGTGCCTCCTGGCACTTGTTGTGTATTAGATTAGTAGCTCTGGGTGCATCCACATGGAGAATTTGTCTTTAGCCATATGGTAGTTACTGGCAGGGACAAAGCAGTTTGAAGTTTTCACATGTTGTAGTAAGTCAGCACAAAAACTGTAGGGAGTGCAGCTTTTATCTCATTTAAACTATAAGCTTAAAGAAAACCCCAGCACTTGCTACCACACACACGTTTCCTTGTGTCCACAAGGGTGTTTGCTTTTTGCAAATCCACTCTCATTAACAGAGGGAAGAGTTCTTCCCCTTCCAGCAGAGTCCATTCACAATTACAGCCACAGCAGGCAGGTTTCCTGTGATGAGCACAATCTTAATCCAGGCCTGATCCAAGCTTGCTCAGGTTTAGATATGACCACAACCTAAGATTGTGACTGCAGTGCTTTTTATTTTCATGGCTTTGCACTTTCCCTCCTGCTTTCCCCTTCTTGAGGATGTTTCCTGCATTCCAATACCTTATTGACAGTAATTAGTGTGAAGGACCTTTTTTCCATGTACCTTCTCACCTTTCTTGGCTGTCCTGCCCCTGTTCTGAGGCAAACACTGATTTCCCCCCCCCCCCCCCCCCATTGCTGGAAGCTGCAGATCCAGACATTAGTTCAGGCCCTTACACCAGTGTCCTCTATGGGCTGGCCAGCAGAGCTAGAGAGCCTCCGTGTGCTGGTCCTGCAGCTCTTTGCCACAGAACCTGCTGCTCTGTTTTCCATTTTGTAGGAGGAATTTTGCACGAAAGAATATGTAGGACTCTCATTTTCTGAATATTTTTCCTGGGTGTGACAAAGAACAGTTATAATTTCATGTGGGACGTGGTCTCTACTAAACTTGGCAAGGTGCAAACAGTTATGACTTGCCACGTTTTCCACCCAGTGAGCAGAGTTTAATGGCAAGAGGCAATACATGAAAAGTGGGGGATTATAGGGGAAGAAAATACACCTTGTTGAAATAAGAAAATGAGAATAAAGTTAAGCTTGCACCTTGGCAGCTGTTAGAGGCAGTGTCTCCTAAGGTCACCAGAGGGAGAAGTCTTATGGAGGGATTCTAAAGGTGATGGATTTCTGGTGGCACAATTTCTTCTTCTGGCAGTTTGTTTCACACATAAGGGGATGGCACAAAGGAAATGTTTGAAGGTACTTGTGAGAAAAAGGAGTTAATGGGTGGTGGAGGTTGGCAGGGAGTGTCTGAAAGTCACTGCCAGGGCTGTGATCCTGAAGCTGAGAGAACTGAGGTTAAAGTCAAGGATGAAGGATGAAGATAAACCTGTTTGGTGTTTGTGAAGGAGGAGAAGCAGCTGAGGGAAGCAGTCCCTGGCATGGGAAACAATCAGTGCTTATGGCTGCTGGTGGTGGTGGAACTCGGGACATCTGGAACTCAGGGCGGGTGCTGGGAAGGGCACAGAGCTCCTCTCGGGGCAGGATGCTCTCCCTGATCCCAGCACCCACTCACTGTTGTGAGGTGACACTGGACTGGTGTCACCTCAGCTCCCAGGTGCTGGTGCTTTGCAGCAGAAGCACATTTGGGGGGGGTGACTGGAGGCCTGAGGTGGAACCATGAATTAATTTTTCAGCTCTACCAGCAGCTCCCTGTGTAACACTGACCAGCTCACTTCACCCTTCTCACCACCTGCCTCTTTCAGGGGGTGAGCATTCCAAAGTGGTTTGAAATGCTGAGCTGCAAAGATACAAAGAGGATGTTCTGCCTTCCCTTGAGCTTCCAAGAAAAGCCACACAAAAATGGGGTTAGAGGATTTTCTGCTCAGACTCTTCTACCTTGGGACCAAACCTTTACTTCCTGTTTCATGTGGGGCTGTAATAATATTGGTTTTATCTTCTAAGCAATGGCAGCCACCTCTCTGGGAGAGGAGCAGCTGGTTCTTGGGGCACGAGAGAAAAGAGGAGGAAATTAATCCCTGAGTGTGGAGGTGGCAGAAAGCACAGTGCAAAAATAAATGTTTTATCAACAGTGACAAGTTTACAAAGAATCCTCCCAGTCTGTGTAAAACACTGATAAAGTGTAGGAAGATCACAGAGATTGTTTGACCGTAAGACCTTCACTGGATTACTCTAAACTTTTGGCAGATTATGTGGAGCAATTCCAACCCTGACAGCACTACAGCAGGACGAAAAAAAGCTTTCCTTCCAAACCTGACAAAGAGATTAGCTTTTTTTGGTGAATTAACTCCAAAAAAAATAAAATTGGGTACAAATGTCCCAGAAACTGACCACAGCCTCTGAGTATGGCTGCCACAAATCCAACCCTAGGAAGAAAAAATTGTACTAAAATGACTAAGAATATCTCCAAAGAGACATTATAAATGTAAGGGACCATTTCTAGCAGAGGCTGCCTGTGTGCCAGGAACTGGGGCAGAATAGGACAGGAAAAACCTCCCAGGCTGCCCTTTTTCTGGAATAAGAACTGCCTGAGGTGAGCAGTACACCTGCTCCATCCCAGGAGCATTGCCTCACTTCTGCCATCCCACAGCAAATTTTGAATAGTCAGTGATGGTTTTGGTTTAAGCTCTTGCTTGGCAGTAGCTTTCCTTGAGCAGTTTTGGCCTGTGAATCTTTGGCTCACCAACCACGAGAATTTGCACATCTTTAGTACCCAGAGCATCCTTCAGGACAATCATCCTGGCTGCAGGTGGATGTACTTTGTACTTTGCAGGGCAGCACCAGGGGAGAGCTGGGGGGCTCACGAGCTGCTCCTCCAGCTGGACCATCCAGAAGTGCAGGGATTGGCAGAGCAGCCCAGGGAAAGCAGAGCTGGCAGGTGCTGGGAGGTGACGGTAATAGAGAGATTCCTAGACTTGTTGAGTTGTCTTTGGGCACTGGTGGTGTGTTTGCATTGCTGCAGCTTCTGTGGCTGTTCTGGCAGCCCAGCTGCAGTTTAGCCCTAGAAACAAGGATGTGAAAATAGAGCCTGGCTGATGGGGAACTTTCCCTTTCCCTCACCAATATTTCCTGTCAGCAAATGAAGTTGCATTGGTGCCTCACTCATCTGTTGAAAAAAAATTGTGATGTCTCTGCCTGCCAGATGTAAATAAAGGCAGTTTTATGATTGCTTATGAACCCCCTCTTCTCCCAATTTTGTTCTGCAATGCCTTTGTTTGATTTGTGGCCAAATCATAGGCTTCACCCCCAAAAGGTCTCTAAATTCAGTCCCTAACTGCTATTAAAGAGACCCTTTTAGACCCTTTGGGCTCACCCAGTCTTTGTAACTACTACTGCCATGTAGTGCCTTATCTCCAGAGATAACAATCCCTTTAAGCTGAGCCTTCTCTTTGGTTCCACAGATCAGACTTGTGGTTGAAGAGGGACTGAATCAACTGCCCTACACAGAGTGTACCGTGACCACTCCAACAGGTATGTGGGAAATCACCCCTGGCCTGGGTAGGACTGGAAGTGGAACTGACATAAAAATACATGGAATTATTACTAGAGTTACAGAATATCTCAAGGTGGAAGGGACTCAGAGGATCATTGAGTCTAACTCCCTGCTCCTCACAGAACTGCCTAAAACTGAACCCAGCAACATCCAGATGGTCCTTGAACTCTGACAGACTTGGTGCCATGAGTTCCCTGGGGAGCTCTGAGCAGGGCAGAGCACAGAGTAAGGGTCCCTTCTGGTTTAAAAAGCTACATGGTTCATAAGAACAGAACTCAGCAACACATTCAACATTGTCATTTCACTAAGAATTAAACTGGTCTTGCAAAACCATGATGAAAATGTACCAGTGTATGTGCAAGGTCTGTTCACCTGCCCACACCACAGCCTTGAATTAAAACTGATGACGTTTCACGTGCCCTTTAAGGAATAAGTACTTGGCACAAGCTGTATTGTTTTGCCTAAGTCTGGCCCAACAACTGGGGCCAGCTGGGAGTGAGGATGAGCAGGAAATGAAAAGTGGCTGTGGTGGCACTAGAGAAAACCTGTGCAGGAGTTGTGGTTCCTCCTATCAGCTGTAAAGATCTGTAAGGTTGTGTGCAGTACTCAGAGGCAGCTGCTGAGTGCAGCAGCAGGTTAGGGGGAACTCCTCAGCTCAGTGGTGTGACCCACAGCACACCTGTGAGACATGCACCAGCTGAGTCCTGTTCGCCTGAGAACTCCACTTACATTTCTGCAGGGTGCCATTCCCACTCTGCAGTAAAGCATTGGTGTGTCTTTACTTACACTTAGAGGGAAGATGGACTGCAAACCCTCAGCTGTGAAACCAGACAGAGTTCAGGCAGCCTCACTTTCCTGTGCTCCTTTTTACATTAAACAGCAGCTGCTTCATCTCTTGAGCACTGGTGTTGCATCTGTTCCCATCAGTCAGTGGGACCAGGACCATCTCCTCTCCATTCAGAGAGGGGAGGAGGGAGCAGCCACTACCACTGACCCCTGGTTTCTTTCCTCACAGGACACAAGTATGAAGGAGTCCGATTCGAAAAGGGAAACTGCGGGGTCAGCATCATGAGAAGTGGTAGGTGGTGTTGGCTGCTGAAGGAGCACACATGAAATGCTTTGGAAACCTGTAAACAGCTTCCTTTCAAAAATGTGCAAAAACAGGTTAACCCAGACCTGCCAGTTGTTACTCTTTTTTTAGGTGTCCTCGATAACAGAATGTCCAGGAATATCTGCCATTAACCTTTTAGGAGACAAACGGCTGGAACAGATTTCCTGTGGCCTCTTCCCTGGCAGCTGTCCCCTGTGAGGGGCCAAGTGCCCTCTCCTGTTTCCTGGCTGTGCCCAGGGCTGCACCCCAGCCACGCTCCGTGGGGGCAGAGTCCCTGTTATTGTCCAGGGCTGGGCAAACCTTTGGATCTGTGGTGTCAAATCCAGCGGCCCCACACTCTGTCACCGGGATGTCCCCAAACCCCACCCGCCCGTTCTGATTTCCAGCTCTCTCCTGTGAGAGCTCAGCACAGCTGGGTGGGAACACCAAACCCAGGGGCTCGGCAACACCGAGGAGACTCGGTTTGCTGTGAACAGAGGGAAAAGGGAAAGAGCTTCAAGTGTTTTAGTGCTTACAAGTGTTCACCTGCACGGGGGTGGGCCTGTCCCTTTGGGACTGTCCCTTTGGGACTGTCCCTTCCACTGCAGCCCCTCGCCCCTGAGCCCTTTGTCAGTGTGTCACCACCTGGTGCTGTGTTTGTGCTGCTCCTTGGAGGGGAGGCGATGGAACAGGGCCTGCGGGACTGCTGCAGATCCATCCGCATCGGGAAAATCCTGATCCAGAGCGACGAGGAGACCCAGCGAGCCAAAGTGTACTACGCCAAGTTCCCCCCAGACATCTACAGGAGGAAAGTGCTGCTCATGTACCCAATCCTGAGTGAGTGTCTGCCACCAGCACGGACAGCCAGCCTCCTCTGAACGCCGAGTGCCCGCATTGAAAGGAAAATGTCCACATTTCAGGGGCTTTGATTGGGTTTTCTGCTTGGTTTAGGTGACAGAGGAGGGAATTTATCAGGCTGTGCCAGGACACACATTACTCAGCTGCACCAGTGTGAATGCAGAGCAAATCCTTTGGGCATGGCTGTGTTTGGGAGAAAGGCTGAGATTAAGACTGGATATAAATTGAATTACATGAATTTTACCATGGGAAAAGACTCAAACTATGTTTTCTTAGTCTGAGACATTTCTAGATTAATATTAAAAGGAGTTTGTTGGGAGGAGGTTACTTTTCTAGTCCAAGTTCTGCCATTAGGAGAACAACATTTTCTACATGGAGTACATGCAGAGGTGATGCCTTTCCAGTGGGAAAGGACTGAATCACCAATCAGTCACACCAAAGTTACCACGGGTATTCTTGGACAGCTTAGGACAATTCATCAACCAGGGAACAAGCCCCTAAACCCTCTCCCTCTTTGCCCTCTCAGGTACTGGGAACACGGTCATTGAGGCTGTCAAAGTGCTTGTGGAACATGGGGTCCAGCCCAGCGTCATCATCCTGCTCAGCCTCTTCTCCACACCTCACGGTGAGTGTGAGGGGCACAGGAGTGAGCACAGGAGTGTCTGGTGGGGACAGTGACATCAGTCACACATAGCACAGGCAAGGCAGAGCTGTGCCGTTGCTCAGAGCAGGTTTGGGGTTTTTTGGCTGAATTGTAAAACTGAGCAAACAGCACCATGTTTGGTGTGGGCAGTGAGGAGGGGACTGAATGGCAAAACTGCAAATGGGAGAGAATTCCTAAAAGCAGGAGTTTGCAGCACTGCCAGGTCCATGGCTCACAGAGCAATGCCAGGCCAGCTGCTGTTCTGGGCCGTGGAATGTGGGGGTTGGTCCAGCACCAGAACAACCAGGAGTGGGAGCTGAATGGAGCAACAGAACAGGCCTGGCTGCAGGTTAAAGGGGATCTAAATGGGGAACATCTGCTTCTCTGGAGGAGGAAAGAGGATCTTGTGTGTTGTATTAGAAAGTGGCCATGGCAGAAATCGCTATCAGAAAGCTCAGCTGAACTGCAGAGCAGCCTGTAACCACTTCATTTGGAGTATGTGTGTATGGGAAAGGAAAATCCAAAGAAAACCTGAAAAAGCAATCCCGTAAAGTCAGGAAGTTTTACTCATAGATGGTTAGCAAAGGCAGGAACAGGAACTGGAGACAGAAGCACAGAGCCTGGCTTACCTTTGGAATGCTGCTGATCAAAATTTGACATGGGCTGAAGCACTGTAATCGTTATTGCCTTTGCTGTCTCTTCAAAGGTGCCAAATCCATCATCCAGGAATTCCCAGAAATCACCATTTTAACTACAGAAGTGCATCCTGTTGCACCAACACACTTTGGACAGAAGTATTTTGGGACAGACTGACACTCTTGGAACAACTGGATATGACTCTATGGCATTACAAGAGGTTTTTTCTACGTTTTATTACTTTTGAGTTGGTCGAGGGCATGTTTAAAAACATTTTCGGCCAACTAACTTAGGTTAGTGCTGGCCTGAACAGGGATCAGGTACAGTGACAGAGCACTCTGGCTACACAGTCAAGCATCTCCATGTTGGGGCTCTATAATTACCACACTCTGCTTTAACTTATTTATTCTTCTCCAGCCTGTCCATGGCCGCCTGCAAGAGCAAAATAAACCCAACTAAACCCCAAGGGAGTGTCCTTCATTTCTGGGGTCACTTGGCATCACTCCATCTACAGCCACTCCCAGTGCTTCCAAATCTAGGGGTGCCCTTGGATCTCAATGTCCTCCTGAGCAGCCACAGGGCATTTTGGTCTTTGGCTGGTGGCCAAGAACCAATGATACAACTCTTGGAATTTTGCTCTGCAAACATTATTCTCAAATAGTGAAGGTTCTCTTGCTCAAGGGTCCTGAATCAAGAAGATTCCTGTTGCAGCACAGGTGCAGACTGGGTGGGAATTGGGGGTGGGAGCAGCCCTGCCTGTGGAAATTCTATACATACAGAACTTGGGAGTTCTAAGAGACAAAACTTGTGGCTGGATCAGTCTCACCAACTCTTTTAATGAGAGGAAAACTGCAGCAAAAAGCTGAACTTGATTTCTAGTGCTGTTCACAGAGCACCAGGGCCAGGAGACAAGTGTGGCCCTCAGGGCTCAGCAGCCTTTCCAAAGCCTCAAGGCACTCATTGTATGGGTCCCATTAAACATCAATCTGCAGCCAAATCCCTTCCTGCTTTGGCTTGAAATCCCCTGGCACCAAGTACACCATATCCAGCTGGTCAGTACCTCCCCTTACTGTAACTTTGGGAAAATCCATAAATACAATATAGACCATTATTATTTTAAAATATATCCGTATTTTACAATTGCAGGATTAAGGAATGTTCTCTCAAGTCCCTTCTTACCTCTCATCAGGTGAGTGGAGTGCTGAGATCTGGGCTGCCCCCACCAATGCCAGCATTTAGTGAATCTTTTTGTCACAGATAAAGAACCTTCCCTGTTCCAAGCAGTAATTCCAATTAATTAAAGTTGTGTAACACTTCCAGAGAGGGAATGTTTAGCCTGAGCACAGGAAATAACCATTCACAAATCTAATGAATTAGCCAAAAATGGTTTTAATGCAGTCCTTGCCTGCAGTACAGTATAAACCATAATAAAAAACAACAAAGCAGAACATACAGGATATTCAGCTGTAGAAACCGTACAAACACTTGGAAAATGCCAGTGAAACTGCACAGAGCATCAGCATAGTCAGAACACTGGTCTGACAGTAAAAACAAGTATCCAAAGCTTTTGTAAAAACCGATTTGATATCAAAAGTCTCAATGCCAGCAGCAGCAGCATTAAACTCCTGAACACAACACCCCAAAGGTGGGCAGCAATCCCTGTGTGACATTCCTTGGAAAATAATCACTTCCTATTGAATTGGGGGTGAGGGATGTGTGTTAAGCCACCCAGCTGAGTGGCTGCACAGAGCAGTGCTGGCTGGAGCAACTGGCAGCCCCATGCCACACTGGGTTCCTAAAAAGCAGCTGGATGCAGTTACAAACCACTCCAGTGGGATTGCTGCTGTTTCCCAATTCTGTCAGCTCCATCGGGATGCAATGGGAGCACTGATCCCGCCCCAGAGGGAGCTCCCAAAGGGAGCCCTCTGACCCACAGCAGCCCCTGCAGTGGGTGTTCTGCTCCAGCCCCAGTTTCCTGCCAGGAAAAGCTCCAGCACATGAAACCCCCTGGCTTTTCTGGGAGGAAGTTAAACCCTCCTCCTGACATTGACAACACCACAGCTCTGCCATTCTCTGATCCTGAGATTTAGGTCACTTCTATCTTTGAGGGACCCACTTGCACCACAAAGAACATTTTCAGATGAGGACCAGCCATCTGAGCAGGCAGATTATAAATTTATAAAATAACAAAGAGCTTTTCTACTTCCTGTGTTCCTAACCCAAAGCTCCCTGCTCCAACAATAGATGTGGAATCACTCTGGGGTAGCTCTGTTTAGTCAGGCAGTGACTACAGCAGGAAGCTCCTCCATACTGTAGTTAATTCCAAAGAAGGATGGAGCTAAATCAGAACAGTGGAACAAGAGGTTCCAGCTCCTCACAGCAGCCCTTAGTTACAACCTTGTCCCTCCTTCCTCCCAGGGAAGGTCACCTGCATCAGCCCAGCAGTTCCTTACATCAGCAGCATTCCAGATGCTGAGGGAGTTCTCTCCTGGACACATCCTGGAGGCTCCCAGATCCTTCAGAAAAGACAGGGGAGGGGAATAATACACCAACATTTTCAAGAATCCTTTGGGCTTCTGTTTCTTTTACAGAGGGAAGTGCTGAGATGGGCAGCACACACCTTCCCCAGGTTAGAAAGGAGAGGGGGGGGGCCAATTTCATTGGGTTCCAGGCTTCCCGTGGGATTTAGTCCAAGGTTTAATTCAAGGAAGTGCTTCAGGAAGTACTGGAACAGCAGGGAAGCCTTCAGGTCAGATACCTGTGTGTTCCATGGGCTGTTTGACACCAGCACTAGATGCAAGCAGGCATTGCTTTTCAAGCACAGCTGGAATAAGAAGCAGAGATGATCCCTTTGTCCTTTCTGTTGGATTTCTTTTTTTGGTTGTGGATTTTTTCCCCTCTCCTTAATATAACTTCATTTTTTTTCTAAGAGTGGCTGTTACCCACTAAAGTTTTACAAATGCTGCTGTAAATCCTAAAATCTCATACAGAAAAAAATAGTATTTGAAAGAGCATGCAGGCATGAGCAACTTACAGGCTTGTATTTAAAATGTAAACTTACATTTTATTTCACAAGGTTTACATCCCAAATGGAAGCTGGAGAATGAAGAAATGAGGCTTTTAGGAAAGAGAAAATGCAGGAAGTGGGATCCTGCTCTAAAAGCAAGGCCAGCTGGGCTGATTATGGGAACCACAAACCAATACCTGACAAACAGCGAGATTAATTACAAATAAAATACGTGGCACAGCTGCATAAAATGACACCTACTCACCTTCACAGTATCCAAAAAACCAGCACAAGCAGCTCAAAGCTCAAAATATTTAACTGTATGTTCAGGAGGAAGAGGGAAGACTCAAAGTGGGATGGAAAAAGGACAAGAGACTAAAACCCTGCAGCAGTGGGTGTGAGCTCAGTGTTTGTGACCAGGGTAGGGTATGCAGCACTAGGCAGGAAGAGCCCATGGCAGAGCCAGTGCAGGGTCTGACAGACCAGGCTGGGAATGAAAACAGCCCCTCTGCCATGCAAATGCCTTCACTGATCTGTTCAGAACGAGTTTAGGTTTGCAAGTGTTCTGGAACAAAGCAGAAGCTGATAGAATTGGAAAAAATGTCAATAAAATTGAGGTATTTTCAAGTACTATGGATCCATTTCAAAAATCTGTACCACAGGAGTCACTGAAATGAAAGTGTGACCCTTTTGAGTTAATTAATTCTGGCTTAATACACAAGGTCAGCAGAGCCTCCTTCACCTGCTAATTAAACCCTTCCACAAGTGCACCAACTCTGCAGAGTAACTGCTCAGCACACAGTCACTGCTCTGTAGGATGCAGGGGCCCTGAGAACAGCTCAGCACATCACTCTTCTTAGCTAAATTCAGGGAAAAAATAGTAATTTTAAAATTTTTTCCCCTTGACATTTTACATTCATATCACATTACAGACTTTATGCATCAAGTTGTGCTTTCAGTCCAGACCAGCATATAGAGCTACAGAGCTGCAGCTGGTGTGGATTTTGCTGAATCCCATTCCTGTTTGTCCCAGGAAGCAAACATTCATTGCATAGTGCGATTAGGAAGCTTCCTGATTCTCACCAGTCACTCACCAGTGACTGCACCCCACACACACTGGGTACAGCCTCCTCAGACGTACAGTACTGCTCCCTGCCTAAAGGAAAACAACATTATCCTACTCTGAAAACTGTTCCAACTCAGCAAGAGAAACCTGGCAGTGCAGCGAGGGTTGCACAAGCCCTGGTTCCTTGGCCAGGACTGGACTTAGGACTCCTAATTCCACACAGAGGAACATCAATATGATGTTCTGTCTGGGTTTTTGTACCTGAATGTAAGTGGGAGAGAAGGGGGAGAGATGAGGGGGTGGCTGTTAGTGGTCAGTTATTTTAGAGGATGAATGCAGGAGTAGAGCAATAACACTGGAGGCATCACAGTAAAGTCCAACAAAAGTGTTCCCTCCTTTCCAGTGGTGACATCACTTGGGAAGGTTGCTCCTAGCTGAGAAAGCTTAGTGTAGATCCAGTGCTAAGCAGAGAAAACAGCCCCTGGATGGGGTCAAGACAGTTCCCTTGCTGCCTCCACACTGCTCCAAGCTGGAGTTCAACACCTTCAGAACCCCCCCAGTCACACAACTGACATCACAGCATCGGAACCGAGACTCAAACCTTAACAATTCTCCAGGTTCTTTGACTGTAACTGCATTTACAGCACACACCCAGACACTGGCAGTGAGCACCACATGGTGCCAATCCCAGTGGGAACACTTTGGCTGCTCCTGGCACACGAAGGGCTCAGAGTGTACCTGGAATGCTGGGACAGCAGCACCGGCAGTGTGAGATACACACAGGATGAACTGGAATCACAGGCCAGCTCCCAGAGCTGCAGTATCCTTGGTGATGGTGGGATGAGTGCCACTCCTGAAATGCTGGGATGGAGGGTGCAGGTAGGGGAGAGGTTTGATACAACAGCCCTTACGGTCAGTGCTGATGGCGGAGAGCCTCTGGATGAGGATCAAGGCATGGAAAACAAAGGAGGTGCTGCAGTGGGTTGTACCCCTGAAAGAGCCATGTGCAGGTTAAAAAAAACTACCACGCACTGGGCTGAATATTCTCTCTTTTGTCACCTGCAGCAGTGACCACAGCAGCCTGAGAAACTTCTGTTCTCCAGTGCATTTACTCAGCATAAACAGGACAAAGGCCGGGGTAACATAAGGATATCACCTTACGTGAGCAGAAGGGAACAAAATGGAGCTGCTCACTCAGACAAGTGGGTTTTTCCCATTTCGTTCTGCCTCATTTTACACAACTTTTGGGTTTGTTTCACATTTCAAGAAGCTTTCCAGCATTTGATGTATGGATATTGATGGGAAGTGGCTCTGAAGTGATAAACACTGTATTGTTTCTACCTGGACAAGAGTTTGTTAAAACCACGGGACGCTGAGCTGCTTTAAAGGAAAGGAAAGAGTTGACCATAACTAATTACAAGGAAAGTGACTGAATAAAAGTTACTTGGAAACATTTAAAACTGTTTCTCAATCTCAGCTGGGTACCTGTGCTATCATAAAGGTATCTGGCTTGGTATCAGAAGACAAAACTGATTTTCTGTACTCCCTAATGAGCAGTGCAGCAGCAGGCAGGGGAGCTCCTGCACAGCTCATGGGCAGCTCTGCTGCTGCTGCCTTGCACAGGAGCAACTCAAATAATGGCAGGGCTGTAACCAGAACCAAACCCAGGAAGGGCACAAGAACCTGCTCAGAAAACTCCTGTAAATCCACACAGCTCTGGAAAAATACACTTCAGCTAACAGAATGAAACAGAAAGTCACCAAATCATCTTCCTGGTTTTATATACAAGGAATTTGAAGTTTTTAAAGGCACAAATAGCACCTCTGTAGGTGCTAAATTCCCGTTGTGTTTAGCTGCCATCATCCTCTCAAGCTCCCCCTCTGGAGCACATTTTGCAAGGAATGAGGTGATTAATTCAGCTGCCACCTTTCATCACACACAGCACAAGGCCCAACACCAGATTTACATTAGAAATGCAGCTTTAGATTGACAGGAAAAACACTTCCAGCACTCAGCAGCCATTTGGTGACAGAGCCACTCAACAGATGGGGCTCAGGTGGCTGAAGCAGGAACATTTTCAGTGTTCAGGGCCACCCTGAGGGGAGAGACAAACCCACACAAACCTGGGCCAGCCCACCTTGGCCCCTCACAACCAAATTCAGCAGTGAGGCATTGCAGAGAGGTCAGCACTGCCTGCTCCACACAAACTGCAGAGGCTGAGAGACAAAATTCCTGCCCACAGGGCACAGATCTACCAGGAGTTAAACACCTACTCTTAGGGAAGGAATCTCTGCAAGGCTCTCCTGTCTCACAGATTCCCCGTGGCAGCAGCAGCAGAGGAACAGGGGAAAAAGGAGTTTGGCCTGTAGGCAAAGCCCTCATCACCAAACTCACTCATCAGGTCCTTTCTTCTGACACGCACAGCTGCTCCTGTAGTCACTGCCAGCACCAGTGGGCTGATAAACAAACACAAAAATGGGATAGAAAATGGTACTAAATGATCTTAGAGGCAGTACACCAATACTTTTAGCATGCACCTAATTCAAACAAGAATGATGGACTGGGCTGAATCATGCAGATTAAATAAAAGGACTCAGGTCTAGAAAAATGTCCCTAATCCAGCCAGCCAAATCTCAGTTCCACTCCCCAGAACAAAACCAGGGATACACCTCTTTGACTGTAAATGCAGCAAAACGCAGAAACAAATCTGATCACCTCTTAGTGCAGAAAGCCCTGAAACCAGTCAGTGCACTGAGCTGGGAAGAAGTCTGAACAAATTCAATATATCATTGTGTCTTCAGCATTTTGGGGTTCACCCCACCCCTATGGAGTGTAAACTCCAAACACAACTGGTGGAGTTCCAGTGCACATTTCGAATTCTCATCTTCCTTTCTGACTCCATGAACACACAAAGCTCCATCAAACACTGATCCAGGAATGAGTGGGTATTTTAGCCCTAGGAATTAATGCAAACTGGACTGTGTGAAGTTCCCTTTTGCATTTTAGGTACCTGAAAGTAGGATTGGGCAAAGAGCATGATAATCCAAACTCTGAGACAATAACACCCTCCTAAAAAAAGTTTTTTAAAAAAATCTATGGCCACAATATTCTTGAATCTTGATACTGGCAATGTGAGTATTTTATTTTCCTTCACAGCTGCACATGTACATGTGCATGTTCAGCACTTTTGCTTTCAACACTCTTACATTCAACTACCAATTTAGTGCCAGATTTAACTGGGTCTGTCTTGCATTGAGCTGAACTGACTCAGAATTTGAACACAGAAAATACCACTTGTCAGAGAAGGTTGGAGAATCAGCCTCAAAATAAATAACCATTCCCAAGAATATTATGGCTTGGAAGAATTTCATGAACTCGAAGTCCCTGATGTTTGCAAAATAAAAAGGCCTTTGGAAGTGCACTAGCATCAACATTTTTACCCATTTTGAATAAAAAATATATAGTATTTATAAAATAAAGAGAGGAGGCCAAAGAAGATTGGCCAGAATCACTCTGTAAAATTGTTCTGTTAACTCTGTAACTTAAACTTATAAAGCCTTGGGACATCTGGACAGCAGGATTTCTGGAGAAGCACTCTAGAATGCAGATTCCCATCAGACAATACTTCAGGATGTTTTCTCATCTTGAAGATCCACCTGTTTTCTGCCCCTCGAAACTGAAGTGCTTGCCAAGAGAAGGGATGTTGGCTCCTGAGAGGGAAGCTGAAATTTAAAGAAATAAAAAAGTGCAACTATAGCACTGCTGTGATGAGCGATCAAGGGCTGATCTGGGCTTTGGGAGTGGTTTTAAAGCCATGAAGAATGACTTGCCTGGCCTGGTGGAATGCAGGATGCAGCCCTCACCACTGACAGAAAAACACTCTGGGGAACAAAATGGGCTCCTGCAACGTGCCAGAAGCCCATTGACAGCAGTGTGGAGGGGCCCTGTCTGCCAGGGGAGCCAGGCATGGATTGCAGTGCTCTGCCACACCACAGTTACTGACTGCCTTGGAACAGAGAGGGGCAAATTCCATCTGACAATTCCACCTCCTGCAAGTGGGAGAGCAGAGGATGCTCCTGGAATCTCGGTCAGTTACATTCCCCTGGGAAAACAGGACACTGTGTCCTCCTCACTGCCTGCAGTTCCTGTGGCAGGACGTGTCCCCTGTTCTCCAAGTCAGAACAGGTGGCAGAGCAGGGAATGTTCTGGAAGCAGCACCTGCCCCAGCCAGTGTCAGCTGTTGTGGGACCCACCTTTTCCAGGGGGAGTGAAAGCCTGGAGAAGAGAGTGACAGCTGATGTGGCATTACAAGGCACTTCCTTGTATTCCCAGCTGCAGCTTGGCTGCTCTCAGCTTCAGTTTAAGACTGCACCTGCACCGTCCCACACCTCCCATGGATCCCTGCACAGATTTCCCTTCTTGTCACTGCACAAGTCAGTGCAGCAGTCGTTCCTGCCATGTTTTCCAGAGGAGCTGCAGGGTGTGTGTCCTCCCCTCCACACAGAGCTGGTGGCTCTGGTGTGACCTGTGCCAGCAGCAGCTGAGGGCCACTGAGAGCCTCTGCTTCCTTTTAGGGCCCCTTGAACAAGGGATTTTTGGGCAAGCTGGAGAAATATTGTTCTGCTAAAGCCCAAACCTGTCCAAAACCACCCCCACTCCCTGCAGAGCAGTGGTTTTGAGGCAAGTAGAGAAAGAAGCACTCACCTTTCTGATCCAGCTTTACACCACTGTGTTTTCACACTGCTATGTCTCCCTTTCTATGGCAAGGGATGAGGCTTCACCAGAACCTGCCCAATGAAAAACAAAGCAGTTAGAGGTAAATAAATTTGGGTTTCTCACTGAGAATATATTTTTGACTAAGCATGGGACTGCATTGTTAAGGATCATTACAAACAAAAATAGACAACCACTTGAGAGAGAACGGAGCAGCTGTTTTTAAACTGAGATTACTCTATTATTGGCTTTATTTATTTCATAACCAAGTCACAAGCTTTAAAGCCACAAAGACAAATAAAGGTCTTGCAGTTTTAAAGGAATATTTCAGGTCTTTCTGGTTTGACATTTTTACTGATTTACTTCTGTTGTGTAAGAGAGAATCTGAATATTTCAGTTGAAAGGACCCACAGGGATCATCCAGTTCAACTGCCTGGAAATGTCAATTATTTTATAGGCACTATGAACTGAGAGACTTCATATAAGCTCCAGACCATTATCTTGGGTCTGATGTAGCCAAAAATCACCTCACTGTCAGTGTTTTCATATGGAAGAATTAATTATTTCTTCAGAGAATTTAAAGTTCATAAAAATTGGAAGAAGCTCTGACTCATTCTTATTTTAAGCATCATTAAAAATTCACAGGAATGCCATAGTTTGCTATTTTTAAAGCCAAATTTGTTGTTTGTAAAACTCATTTGTGTTACCTTGTAACTACCGATATGTTTGGAACCAACCAGGGAGAGCAGGTGAATTTACTCTGGTAATGAAGCTGGACAAAGTATAAAGTAGCTTCCTGAATGTATCCCTGCACTCAGGTGTTTGCATGTCTGTTTTCATCCACTTCCAGAGGACAAATATACTTAAAAAATCTAAATATTCTCCTTTTTGCAGGCACCACTTTATGGCCCAAGTAACTGTGCTGCATGCAGCAACACTTACATGCAAATATTCTCAGTTCGAGGCAATTTCAATTTCTCTAACCCTTGAAACACCCTCTCAGTTACAAGTAGAAAGCTGCTAAAAAAAAAAGAAAGAACTGATTCCAAAGTAGAGCTTATTTTCAGTCTGTGCTCATTAATCAAGTCAGAGCTGCCCAGGGACTTAACCAACACAGTTTTTTTATTTGATTAGCTCTTATAATTCATCTGTTGGCCACTGTAGGTCAGGACAACTAATTTCCTTACCCTGAGGCTCTTCATCTATTCCATCCTCCTCCCACTGCTCCTCATTTGTCAGGAGAGGGTTCCGAGCTTCACTCAAGGCTCTCATTGGGAAAAAATGTCCATCCCCCTGGCTGCATGGAAAAAAGCAGAGAGGGACACTGCAAAAACAGCAAGTTACTCTAAAGGATGACAATTTCTCTGCATTTTTTCTGCAAAGTTTTCTGTTGCCACGATTTCCCATGTTTACTTAAAATCATCTTTAAGCTTTGAAAAGTACCATGTTTATCTTTCATTTCAGTTCTCAATTTCTTCAAGGTCTCTGGAATACAGAAGTTGGAACTTACGGCCTGGAATCAAGTAACTTTTAGCAGAAGGTAAATGTGCTAATTGGGTCAAGTAATTTGAATACAGAAAAAAAACCTGGAAAAATTAACTTGTGGACAGCTAGAAGTAAGGGGGAAACTAAGGAAAACATTTATGAAAAAGGACCCATTAATAGGTATATAGTTTATCAATTTATCCCACAGATTCTTCAGGGCAGAAATCACACTTCTGTGTTTGAATGACACCCAAAAGAAAATGCCCCCACTCTTACCAACAGACACATAAAAATCCCACGTTCCTGTGACCTAAACCTGTGCACAAAATGGGATAAACTGTAATTTTATCAGCTTTTAGCACTGACTTGATTATTACTTACCTAGAGGCAATAGGGAGCAACCAGAGCTTTTTTTCTTCTCCAAACACTTGCTGGAGATTCTTCACAAAGCCAAGATTGAATCCATTTTTATCTGGGCCATTTTGAAACACTGGAGCTGAGAAAGCCTCTGCAAACAGAGACAATTTCAGTGGAAAAAAAAAAAAAAATCAATGGCAAACACTCTGAAACAGGGCTGTGCATCTTGTAGCCATCTCAAGACAACGTGATTTACCAGATTCTAGAGATACAGCACTACAAAGTTTCAAAACAATAGTTTTTCCCATTTTGCAAAGCCTCTAAAGACTTTCCAACCAAAGGCAGGAATTTGGTCGTGCAACTGAACCTAGAGAACAGTCAAACCAACCCACAATGGGTTGTTTCATCCAGAGAACGGAGTTAAAAGATCTTTCACTCTGTGAGACTTGATGAAATTCAGAGGGTAAAAGTTTCTAGGTAAAAAACTCTGCAGAATGAAGTAGGTTGGTCTTCAATGCACATTCTAGAAGTGGCACTGCGGGTTTAAATCACCTCATTTGTTAATGTTACAATGACCAAGCACTAGGGACAAACAAATGCAAATAAACTCTGGGTTGTGGCGAGGCATAAAATTAAGAGAGAGGAAAAAAACCTTGAGTGTCTTAGGAACAATTTGATCTCCCTTCTCAGCTGCTGCACAGGTCTGATATTTTGGGAGAGTTGAGCTTCAGTGCCCCATGAAATGACTTTTGAAGTAAATAACTTGATAAAATCAGAATATTTGCTCACTCTTGATAGTTTCTGTTTTCTTATAAAACTTTATCCAAAAAGCTTTGAAAGTGAACATTTATCTGAGGAAAGGCAAAGAAACTTCTTGGGAAAATGATATTATTTTAGATGATAATGTCTCTGGTTTTACAGTCCCAATTTCTTTGCCTTTATCAGAGAAGGTGGACATGGTGTTTCCCAAGCTCACTAAGCTGGATTGGGATACAGCATAGGAGCATAACAAACCATTTTTCCTGAAAAGCTGCACTCATTACACAGCAAATGTAGTTTTACATATGCATAACATTTTTATAATTGGACTTCTACACTTTGAGGCTCTGGTTTCCCTAACAAAGCTTTTGTCACACCAGCTAATAAATGCAGCTCATTTGCAGTGACAAATTTCTGCAGCTTGTACCAAGATCTTAAATCTTCCTCCCCTCATAAAGCAGCAGGAACATACAAAAATAGAACAAATGCCTTTTTCCTTTTCTTTTTTTCTTCTTACAGCATCTTTGGTGTGTCTTACTGGAAGGAGACAGACATAAGAGCCTCACCTAGAGTGGATCTGTTCCTGCTGACGAGCCAGCAGTGGTAGCCAAACAGAAACATGAGGCTTACAAAGAACATGATGGCCACGAAGAGAAGGAAAAGGATGTGAAATTTGGAACGTCCATTGGTCAGCTCACCCTGGAAAGGAAAGCAACACAGAACAAGTGATAGGAACAAATTAAAGATGGAAATTCCTTGTACTTAAAGAAAGATAATTTCTAAAACTCCTATTGGGAGTTCTCAAACTTTTATAGACAAAAGTCAACCTTACTATAAAAAGCAAAAAGAGACAAAGGAATGAATGTGGTTCATTTCCCCTCCTGTACCACAGCACAAAGAGCGGGGGGTGTTATTAACTCTTTGTATGGCTCAGAGCCAGCCCACCACAGCTGCCCAGGTGGGCAGGAGGAACACCCTGTCCCCATGGGAAATAAGCAGGCAGCAGCTCTTGAAGCCCTGTTTAAGTTCTGCTGAGTTTCCTGTGCATACATTAAAATTCTGCAGCTTGCTCAAGGTAAGCCCAGAGAACCTGACCTCTGCAGCTATCGGGGAGTGTTAGAACTGAGCACAGAGGGGTGGGGAAAGTTTAAAAGCCAAGTGGGAACTCCCAAGCAGAAGAAAGGCTCCTTTCCCTCTACAGCAGAATAGTCAAGTGCCAGAGGTGCCCAGCAGCAACACAGGCAGGCTCTGGGGACCTCCAGGGCTCAGGGCTGTAGCTTGAGCTTGTTTAGTGTGGGGAACAATTAGTGCACAGCAAAATTACTTAAACACAAACATACAGACTTATTGAGCAGAGGGGACAGAAACTAGAGGCCGAGGGCCAGTGTCTTACTGGAGCTGTCAGCTGCCCTTACTTGCATACAAACGATCAGCAGTAACTGAATAAAAGCCTGCTTTGGTTCACTCTGTTTTTAAATTGAGGAAGGAGGCCTGTGTGGACTAGAAAATGAACAAGGTTTTTTGACCTTTTTTGGTTTTTTCTTCTCAGTAAATATGTACAAATCAACGCTGGGATCTTACATCTTAAATCAATGCCAAACATTGCAAGAGACACCCGTGCAAACACAAGGACAGGGAAGGGATATACCCTCTCTGCCAGAAGCTAATCTGCAGTCTGAAATTCCTGAAGGCTACTTGCTTCTTGCTTTGTGCATTTTGGACATCTAACAGCAGCTGGATTCCCAAAGGGCCCAGGGAAACGCCTCCCAGGAAAATGCAGCCCCTCCACTGCCTGGCAGCAGCAAAGCACCGAGAGTCACTAAAGCCCACGAGACTCACAGCAGATGAAAAAGGAACCGGATTTCATGACTTACTGTCCAATACTTAATGAAATACTTGAAGACTGTTGCAGCAATATACAAGCAATACAACAAAGAATAGGCTAAGAACAGTAGAAAGAATTTGTAGTTAGAAAATCCAATGCAGTTATTCACCCTGGAGGACAAAAGCAAAGTTGAAATCAGGATTTGTGCAGCACACAGTGGTTGTAACACAATGAGCACGACCAGTTCGGGGGGGGGTTTAAACGCCTTGATCACACAACCGAATTTGCCAATAAGCAGCTCCCCTTAGTGGCCAACAGGGAACAGAACTGAAGGCTCTGCTTTTCACTCAAGCCCTTCCTGTGGGCCAAGGAGAAGCACAGTTCCGATTTTTGGAATTGTTTTAAGGTTGCTACCACAGGTAAATGGGGCACAGAGGCAGGAACTCGTTCCTCCTGTCTGGGTCTTGTCTGCCAAGGCAATCAGATCTGGGACTTCTGTGCTGCTTTATTCATTTGCAGACCTCAGGAGCCACCTCACCACTGCCTGTTTGTTTACACACAGCCCAGTTAACCCCACCTTTGGTTAGAATTTGCCATGCACAGGACAACTCTAGAAAGGAACAAGGGGATGTACAAAAAGCCCCTAGTGGCTGTTTGTGTCAGAACTCAGGTTTGAAAAATCTTCTACAGTTTTGATCACTGGGGAGGTTCAGGTAGGGAAATGTTTGTGTTGCTTCTGATTTCTTAAATCTTCCTTTTTTTTTCTTAAAAAAGGAGGAGTTTAAGAAACTTAGTGGCAGCAATTCTCAAAAGTGTAAAGCTCAATTAATCCATGCACCTTTCTGCACAGACTGTCTCTGACCAGATTGTTCAGAAACAATCCACGTGCAAATGTTACTGAAAGCATCCCAAGTGCAGCTGAAACTCTCAGAGAGCCCAAAGAAAAGGCTAAGCTGGAGTTCCTTTCAAATTTTAATAATAGTTAATGAGTGAATCAGCAGTTGGGGTATAAATTTTATCAATATAATAGCAATTTTACACATGGGTTATGGAGCAATCATGAATGACTTGTTAAAATATCGTTTCAGGCAATTTCAAAGTGCAATTATTTTATAAATTTCCCAAACTAAAGAGATGAATGGCCTAAAATGTGAGAGACATACAGACATGAGAGGCATACAGAAATATATGTAAGTAGCTTTCCCTTTCAGAAAACCACAAACCAGTATCTAGGACATACCATGGACAGTGATGATCCATTTTTAGCACACACCTGCAAAAGGACAAAAAAGAAAAATGGAAAATTTTTATTGGTACTTCATTACCAACTGCAGATCAGTAGTAAAACCTTCGATTTTTTGAGAGATTTCTACATGATAGAAGTTTTTTAAGGTACATAAAATTTTAAGATGGAACATTTCTTAGAGTTTGAAGACCAACTAATGTCCTTGCTTCTTGTGTTAGATAAAGAGACATGAACATGATTCCTGCCCTAGAGCACTGCTGGCTGCAGCAGGAGCAGAGACCCTGGGGCACCTTTGTGTAAAAAGGCACATGAAGGAGCAGCCCACTCACAGAACCTTGTGGTGACTGCACTTGGGTGAAGGACAACCCATAACTTACATGGCACAAACAGAGCAATGGTGACAACGATCAGGTTTGATCAGCTGGCATCTGTCACAGAACCGAATCCCTGGAATTAGAGACAAATTAACACCAAATAATGGAAAAGTGCTCTTTTTTCATGGGTTAGTTGATCCTGTGCTCATTTCCTAACTATTCTTTTTCCTTCCTCTATCGCTGCAGCAGGTGACTGGGTTTGCAGCTGGTGTTTGCTGCCAGGTCACAATCAGGTAAGCAACACTCAGAATTCTGATGGATACTTGCAGATGGGGCAACAACGGAGAAAGCACAAAATCATGGTTTGGGTTGGCAGGGACTCTCAAGTTCATCTTTTTCCACCTCCCTGCCATGGGCAGGGACGCCTTCCACTATCCCAGGGTGCTCCAAGCCCCGTCCAACCTCACCTTGGACACTTCCAGGGGCAGTCACAGCTTCTCTGGGCAACCTGTGCCAGGGCCTCCCCACCCTCACAGGGAAGGGTTTCTTCCTAACCTCTAACCTAAATTTACTCGAAACCATACAGCTCGAGAGTGACAAACCAAAACTGCACATTTGCTACCACATTTACTCAGACTACCTACTCTTCATTTTGATAATTCTCTATTTATTCCAGTTCTCTACTTCAAAATTCTTCAGCCTGCCTGACAGAAATGAGCAGGTCAGAGCCTCCAGTATGAACCCAGATTTCTTTAAGCTGTGAAGGGAGTGCAGCAGTCATTTAATCACTGAACACAGTCCAGAAAACTGGTCACAGATGTCCTGCATCTCTAAGCCAGATTGCATTTTAAGTAAAAATTATGACAGATTTGGTTATTCTATTGCTATTTCTAAACACAGACAGCACATGTGATAACATCTTGCTTCTCAAAGGTAGCACCTGGCACTGCACTGCACGGGAAGGTTCAAGGCTTTTTTTGTTTTCCCTGAGAGCAAAGGCATTCCAATCCTTTGCACAGGAGTTAGTGGGTGCCTGCAGTGGCACGGGGAATGCTGTTGGTCAGCAGGATCCTCTGAGTGCCAGCCTGTGCTGCTGGAGTGTGTGAGGGTGGATTTGGGGCCACGAGCTCCGTGCTGAGCTGACCTCCATTCCCTGTCCTCGTGTACACGGGCAGCTTCCTGGCGATCTCGGCGAGGATCTGCCTCTGCACCTCGGGCCTCTCCTCGTTCTCGTAGCGCTCCTGGTCAGCGTAGGACATGTGGAACTGCAAGCAGAGGCCACGAGAGGAGCAGTTACCCATGGGGAGCAGAGGGAGCATTTCAAACACAGGTGAGTTTGGAAACATTTTTACCTCCTGTTCCTGAGATTAATCTGGTGGGAAAATGTGGTTGTTAAGAAGACACAGGGAGATAGTGTGTGCTGGAGAGCCAGAATACTGTGAGACATCAATAAGAAATGAAAAAGTGAAATTAAGGCTCATAAAACAACTTATTAGAATTGTTCCTATTGCTGCCTTAGATGAAGATCATTACTCACCTTTATAACACATTCAGCACATCTCTAGTGAGCAAGAACCTGTCTCCAAGCCACAGTTTTATATTTTTAAAACTGGCATTAGTTGTTATTTATAAATTTACATTCCTGTAATCAGGATCAGAGCAAGGCTGTGTATATTTGAAGTGCCACACAAATATCAGCCTCATTCTGTTGCTTCAAATATAGTGTTTTATTAGTATTTCATAGAGAGATAAAACAAAATGCAATTAAAAAAATTAAATCTACCAATCCAAACAACATAACGAATAATTGGTAGGGAAGAATTAAAACACATTTGCCTCTGACTCTGTTCTCCAGATCAACTAGACTGAAGGATTTTTGAGTTCTCTTTAACATCTCTGCTTTTAGTTTGCAAGGAATGAAAGGTGTTGGGTCTCTTACCTTTTTGCCTGGTTGTATTGGGAGAGTGAAAACAGACTTCCAATATGTCCACACAAAGAGCACAAAGAGAATATGGAATACTACAAGATAGGCCACTAAAAACAAAACAAGAAAAGAAAAAACAGAAACAGAGCAATGACTTCTTAAGCAAAGGTTTCATCCATGATGGCCATTATTCCAATTTTTCACAGCAATGTTAAAAAAAAAAAAAAAGAAAGGAAAAGACAGATGGCCATCCAGTGCCACCCATTATTGCAGTCCAGCTAAACCTTATGGCTCAGGGTCAGCAGCATCCCAGAGCTCAGGGGTGACCAATCTCAGAGCCTCCCCTGCTCCACCTGATCCCATTCTGTGGGTGAGAAAGATGCAGCTGTAAGAGAATTGTCCCACAGGGCAGGTAACAACCCTGTATCACTGGGAATGACAGGATTGCTGCCTCTTCCCCATGTCCCAGGCACAGGCCCAGCAGAACTGCCTGGTGCTGAGCAGTGTAAAGGTTAATTTTGCAATGCTCCAGCACCTCCCAATATTGGGCTTCAGTGGCGACTAAATGCAGCTGGGAAACAGAGTGTGCACTGCCCACTTCTGCACGTTCTTCTTCTGAGAGCAGAGAGAAATAACATGAGCTTTATGTCACCAGAAAAAGCCAGATCTCTTATTAAACATCTTTTACATTTGCCACGGTTGATGCAATAAAATAAATCAGGAAAAACGCCCTCATATTGAGCAAAATAGGTCTTGTGATTACTGGGGAAGAACTGTAAACTAGCAGACACAACCTTATCATGTGAAACCAGCACATGTCAGAGCAGTCTTAGTTCTACATGCAAACCTTACACCAGAGCCTTTGGCATTAGCAGGCATTCCATGGACAGGGAGCCAAAGGAGCTGTCCTTCAGCTCCACAGACTATCTACCATTTCTTTAACACTCAGCTCATGAAGACATTATCAAACAGTTACAAGATAGTTTTATCTAAACACATCATTTAATTGCAATAACAATCTCATTTCTCCCATTTAAGCTTCAAATTCTAGAAACTAAGATTAAAATAACTACTTGGAAAGAGAAATCTAAAATCCAAACACTTCTTAACTATGTCAAAACACTTCTTTTCCTGTGTGAAAATTGGTAAAAAAGGCCAAATTCATCAGTGAGATTTTCTAATGAGATGGCAAATGATGGAACACATCTCACAAGGATGTGATGGACTGTGGGAAGGAGCTGTGAATCACAGCTAAGTCATTCTCATGCTCCAAGCTGGTTGGAGATGTTATCCCTACACTACATGCAGGTGGAACTCAGCCATTTTTAATTAATATGGAAGGAGATAAATCTTGCAACAGGTTTAATTTTGTTCATCAAGCAGCCCAGCAGCAAGTTAGAGGAAGCTGACCTGGAGATGCACTAATAGATTAGGCAACTATTAACTTTCTTCTGCTGAGTAGTCATTAACATCCTGCTTTCTGTAGTTTCTCTGTAGCAATTTCAAACATTAGAAGTGCTCTATAGGGGAAAGAGAATTTACTGGATACAGCAATCTGAAGGATCTGTAAATGTCAGCTGGCACTGCTCTTCATGGAACAACTTACACTACACCTACTTCTGTCCTTCATAACCCCAGAAGAAGAAAGTCACCGAGAGAACACTTGGATCAGCCAAAAGCATCCAAAGCTCCTCCAGGAAAGAAGGGGAAGAACGTTACAACAGCCACTGACTCCTTATTCCTCCAACATGGCCATTGTCTTCACCAACACACCGGTCATTGAGCAATCCTACTGTGTTATGACTCAACTTCTGTTAGTGGGCACCAGAACTGAGAAAAAAACTTTATCAAAAATAGCTTTCACTGAAAGATCAAATGGAACAGCGAAAAAAACCAAGTGGGCTGCAGATGGGAACTAGTATTTTCTGTTTGGCTTGTAAAATCAGCTCTGGAACTGTGTAAGGGAAAGGGAGAAGAGGCGTGTGGGTGTGCACAGACACCCAGAGCTTTTCCTGAAGACTCAGAGGATCAAAGCTTTTCCATGTTCTGCCCATACTGTGACTAAACAGGGCATTTCTCGATGCACCCAGAAGGTGCAGCATGCTGTGTATCCTCAGGAGGGTGCAATTACAGGAAAAAAACAATGAAAGAGGATGCACCTTTAAAAAATTAACAGCAAATATTTCTGGTATTTCACCCAGAACATTTTTGAATCCTTTTACACAAGGATTGAATGTCAAATAATAAATTATCACACGTACCTTTTTCCACAGGGTTGCTCACAGTCACTGGAAAAGAAAAAAAAACATGTGTCCAGAAAGCAAATAGGAAACCCAGAGAAGTTTGTGACAAATAACATTTCTATGTGAAATACAGCCATTTTAGGAAAAAACCTTCAAATTCAAGAGGCAAAGAGAGAACCCACAGTTCAGCATCAAACCAAAAGCATCCGTAACAACTCTTCTTCACTCACGCACACCCCCACAGCAAGATGTTCAGTAACTGTTGCTTGTGCTGTATTTTCTGCTGTATTTCTATATATTCTGTATATTTTGCATTAGAAATACGACACAGCCAATCCTCTGGTGACAGTGATAAGATCACCAGGGATCCTCTAGCACCTGTCCAAGATTTATCTCTCTGCATTTACCACATACTCATAGCTGCTTTCTACTCCAGGTTGTCTTGACCCTCCACTGTAAGCACTGTCCCAAAGCATTTCTGCATCAGAATAATTAAGAAGTCATAAATTTCTCAGCTTTGGCCAAGTCAGCAACTGCAATGACTCCATTGTTTTTACACTTCCTACCAGCAGAAATTTTACAACCCCTTCTTGCTTCACCAAAATGAGAGAAAAGCCCCTACTAACAGAAGCCCTTTGAGCAACCAGCAAAAGGTACATTGTTCAATGTCTGCTTGTAATGACTATTTGAAAATCCATCCATTATTTTAAAAGCCAGCATCCAAGTTTAACAGAAGAGACAAGGACAGCTTTCTTGAACTGAAAACAGAGAGTTCTGTGATATTTTGACACAGCACTGCTTGGAAGACAAAGCTCTGTGACACACAGAAGCGTAGATGAAAAAATAAACTGCATCTTTGCTGTGTCTCTGCCCACTCAATTTCAGGTAAACAAGACTGTTAGGAAATCTTTAGTTTTTCCTTTGCTTTGCTGCCAGTCAAGCAATGACGAGCTTTTCACAAACACTGCCCAGCTCCCTCCTGACCACACCTGCAGCAGGGCCTCGCAAAGGGTTTTACTTGAGAAAAGACCATAAAGACAGATGATATAAAAGGTTCTATGGCAGGATCACTGTTGTCACTGTGGCAGCAACCACCAGCCAAATGAAAACTGAGGCCTCCTCCTATGACTCACTGGCCACCCCAGCCACTGAGAGCTCAAACCCAGCATCAGGAGGTGCCTCCCAGACATCACCCCCACAGCACTTTCAGTGCTCGGCACAACTGAAGATGCAAACCAAGGTTCCAGACAAAGCATTCACTATTTACATGCTCCCAGCAGCTGAGAAGAGGCAGCCAGCTCAGCAAGCCTTGCTGTGTTAGAAATGTGGAGAGACACAATGTCCTGGGAGATGGTTGGCAAGAAACAGCACAGGCCAACAGTTCATGCTTAAATCCTGAAATAATTCAGTCATTTCAGCTTCTGCAGCGGTAAACTCCTCCACACACAAATAAAAGAGATGAGAGAGAAACGGGGCAAAAAAAAAGATAGGCAGGTGTGGGCAAGTGAATGATTTTAAGCAGTGATTCCAGGCAGCAAGCTGAGCTCCTGCCAGCTGACCCAGCATTTGCAGAGCAGCACAGCCCCAATCCAAACCTCACTCAAATCACCTGAGTCTCCTCTAACAGCTGCACTGAGACCTGGGATCAGCCCGTGTTCAGTATCACTGAATTTACACAGCACATTTCAGAAGACTGACAGCATTCAGGAAAACACTCTACATTTTTTGTCTTGGATGTTCCAATGCCATTGTTCTTAAACTTGGATGTTCTAATGACAGTTACATGCACCTCAGAGATATCATTCTATGTGAATTCTTGAAAGAAACAGCCCACAAGTCTCAGAGATGGGATAAATGTGATGGAGTGTTTGGGGGCTTTGCCAAGCTGCTGATTAAAACAGACCACAGAAGCTGCATTTCATTCTAGTTCCCATCAAGAGAAAACAACAGGTCTCACTGCATTGCCAATCCTAACACACACCTGATTTATGTTTGTGCAGCACCAGAAGGCAGCTCCTGCCCCAGGAACATCTCAGACTGTCCTTTCTGGGACCTCTGGTTTCCTTTATCTGCCTTACTCTGTCCTGAGGAGCCACATCTCCTCACAATTTCACAAATCCAAGCTTCCAGCTCTTCTCTCCACCAGACCTGCCAACCCTTTTTTTCTAGTAGCACACTCAACCAGAAATAACAAACAGAAGAAAGTTTATAACTTACTATAGAGTTAAATTGCTACATTAAATGTACAATTACTAGGCAGCATAAAACTTCCTTTTCTAAAAGGTAGTGTTTTCAGTGCTACTGTAATAATTCCACTCCTGAATGGGATTTCACGTAACCTATTTCTTTCCTTTACAGAATATAAATATAAAACCATTGTAATGCAGGGCACAGACTGACGTTTGTTACCGCTTAGCTCATAAATCACATCTGGACGTTATCAAATCACAACAACACTGGCTTTCACTGCGGGATCACTCTCCCAGCCCTCCCAAGCGTCACCTCCCTGCTGACAGGAACACACAAAACAAGGGCTCATGACTAACAAACAGCACCCACAACCCGCACCCAGCCCGGCCGGGTTACAAACCCTGTGGAAAGCAGGGCAGCACGCCCTAAACCCCCTCATTAATCCCGTAATGGCTCGACTCGAAATAAAGTGTTTGTCCCTCTGCACGCATCACTGCCGGGATGGGAGCCCCGGGACACCGCGCTGCACCCGGGCGAGCGCGGGGCCCCGCTCACACCGGCGAGACGGGAGGAGGAGGAGGAGAGGATAAGGAGAACGGAAAGGAAGGGGAGAAGGAGAGGAAAAGGAGAGAAAGAGGAGGAGGAGGAGGGGAAGAGGAGAAGGAGACGGGGAATGGCCCGAAGCCCCCGGCCCGCCTCGCCCCCCGCCCGCAACCCCGCGGGGGCCCCGGCGGTGCCGAGGCGCGGCCCGGGGCGGGCGGGTCCCGCTGGGCGCGGGCGGGCGCTCACCGAGGCAGAGCTCGCAGACGTATCCGTAGTAGGACCAGAGCAGGAGCAGCGCGATGAGCAGCACGGGCAGCCAGGCGAAGGCGCGGCGGCAGCAGCGCAGCCCCCGCCACAGCGCCATCCCGCCGCCCTCAGCGCCGCGCATCGGCGCGCGGCTGCGCGGGCTGGGCCGGAGCCGGCGCGCTCGGCGCTCGGCTGAGCGGCCTGCGTGCAGCGGCGCCCCCTGGCGAGGCGGGCGGGCGGGCGGTGCCGCTCCGGAGGGAGCTTTTCTCCAAACACGCTTTTCCCTCAAAACCCGCCCGGTTCTGGGCTTTGTGCTGTCGGCCAGAGGAGGGAGGTGATGCTGCCCGCTCTGCTCAGCCCTGTGGGGCACACCTGCGGCGCTGTGTGTAGTTCCGGGCTCCCCACAGTGCAGCACCCGCGCGGGTCCAGCCGCGGCTGCCGCGATGATGGAGGGGCCGCAGCGTCTCTGAGGGGGAAGGCTGAGGGAGCTGGGGCTGAGCAGCCTTGGGAGGAGACGGCTCGTTAATTAAAGTCTAAAAGGAGGTGTCAGAGGATGGACCAGGCTCTGCTCCGTGGAGCCCAGCAATGGACCAGAGGAACGGGCAGAACCGATCCCAGGGAGCTCCCCCTGCACACGGGGCAGAACTTCTGCCCTGAGCAGTGCCCAGCCCTGAACAGAAACCAGAGAGGCTGTGGAGTCTCCTCCCTGGGGATATTCCAGAGCTGTTTGGACACAATCCTGTGGCCTGTGCTCGGGGATGCCCTGCTGGAGCAGGGAGGTGGCCCCAGATGGACCCACTGTGGTCCCTCCCATCCTGATCTATCCTGGGATTCTGTGATCTGGTAGCACTGTCCTGTCCTCTGCACCAACAACAGCTTTGCATTGCTCTCCAAATCCCTAAGTGCACACCTAGGATTATGTAAATATATACACACACAAGTGAATATGTACGTAATCACTTATTACTACGGAATATCCATGGGAGGATCAGATTCCAGACAATTCATGGAACAAAATGAGTGTTCCCTCCAGCAGCCTGGGAACATGGCATTTAATGTACAAGAAAGAAAACAAAAAGACCCCCCAACACTGCCCCAGACTGCTCCACAAGCCCCTCTGAATTCCTGTAGGAACCTCCTCATTCCCACTCTCAGTGATTTGAGTTACAGCTCCAGGTAATTAACTCCACTCTATCACGTCTGGTAAGGAAATTAGTTTTCTCCTCAAGAGAATGACTTATCTGACAGAATGTTCTTCTGACAAACCCCTGGTGTAATTTATAATACTTTCTGGTCACCTCTTTGTTCAGCAAGGTTTTTTTCTCCTCAGAATTTGTTCTAAAACTTCCCTTGTTGGGATCACATTTGGAGCTGTGCTCCCTCTACCCTCTCCTTTTGGGTACAGGCACCATATTTGCCATTCTTCTGCCCAGCTCCCTGAATTAAGACATCACCCACAAATCCTCAGACCACACCTGTAACTCCATATTTAGTTCTCTCAATATTTTAAGATGGAAATGATCCCAGGACGTTCAGGAAAGTGATTTAGAACACATACACTCAAAGTTTTGAGGATTTAGGAGAGCAAGATGTGAGTGCCCCTTTGCTTTCTCTCCTTTCCCCACTGCATAAGTGCTGAGAACCAATATTTTTGCCAGCAATACATTTTACAATCAGTAAGATTTAAAAATAACTCTTGTGAGTTAAGTCACTCCCTGAAGCAACTCACAGAATCTCCTCTCCTGGGATAGGTGGGATGAAGAGCACATCCATGGGACATTTTTCCTGCGTGTTCACGTAAGGCAGGAAGGCACCTTCCCAACAGACAGCAAAGGAACACGCTAAAAGTGAGCAGACCTCATCAGATAAAGCCTCTGCAAATAAAGTTAAGACTTTTTCTTTTGTTCAACAGCCAGTTTTTCTAAGTGCTCTAAGGATTATCTTCAAAATTCTTTGGTTTCATGGGCTTCCAGGGGAGACTTAGTTATAGAAACATGAGCTCATCTGAGGTAAGAGATTCCCAAATACAGCTCTTTAAAACAAAAACAATCAGGTGACCTTAAATCTTGTGATTCTTAGAATGTATTCTTGCACTTGTGGTTCAGCTGGTAGCTCCCCATTTGAAATAGCTGGAGCAAGATAGAAGTGGGATAAGGCACCTCGTGCCCTTTCCAGAAACCAACACTGCAGGTGTTATTCAAAATAAAAATGAAATCTAAAGCTTACCTTCAGCCAATTGCACAAAGTAAAGGAAGTCCTCTCTGGGTGTGCAGCCTCACTGGGCTTCAGAGAAACTGCAACAGCTGCAAGGAAGGTATGGAATTATCCTAAATAACATCCAAATCTTTAAATTTAACCCTGACCGTGAGCAGTTTCCTGCTAAGACACAGCTCACACAACTTTAAACTTGTGCAGAGTTCAGGAAGCTGTGATTGCATCCATAGTGTAACTCCACTGTTCAAAACTACTGGCACAGACTGCAGAAAAACACCCAAGTACCAGCAGCTTTAGGGTAATTTAAATAAGGCTCATCATCACTGGTTCTTCTCAAAAAACAAATTGTTGGATGCTTAAAGAAAGGAAGATGGTGATGACTCACCAGTGGCAGAGACACCCTGGGCAGTCTGCAGACCAGAGCAGGGGTGACAGCAGCTAAGATGGCTCTGGCATTGGTCCAAAACCAGCTAAAAGAAAGCAAGAAATAGTATAAATCAGGAAAGAAACGACAGTTTTTACAACAATTGTAGAAAAAACCCCACATATACCACTTTCACTGAGATGCTCTTTCCTGTGAGAAAATGATCTAAAAAATCACTCATGGCAGAAAATGCTCAATTGTCTCAGCCTGTAAAAAAAAAAAAAAACACCAAACTGGAAAATGCAGTTTGTCTTTCCAGTCTTGAATGTGAAACTGAGCCTGGGTTACTGTCTGAATTTTGAAATTATATTCTAACCCAGAAAACCAAAGTTGCACTTTGGTTTGGAAGTTTGCACTTCCCTGCTGTTCATTTCCAAATCTTGCTTGAGCTTGTAACACATGTGAGCCTTGGAGCTGTGGGGAAAGTCAGCTACAACAACTGACTGCAAACTGCAGGGAGCCAAACTTTGGGCAGAGCCAACTTTTCAAACTACTCTGAAGCCAGGGGATGTAAAATAAAGGTGTGACCTAATTGTCAGACACATTTATATCTGGGTAGGTTACACGTGGTTTTGCTTATCAGTGACAGAGATCCAAGAAGATTTGATAATCCATGAGCTAAAATGGGAACTAAAACCAACCCTGACTGGCTCCTGAGCTCCTGCTGAGCTAAAAAAGCTCGTGAGCCTCAAGGCTGGCCCATTTTCATCCTTTATTGTAGGAAAACACAGCAACCCTCCCTATCTCAATCCTATCTTGGCCTATCACATACTGTACTTGTAGGTAAGAAGATAAATCTAATCTAAACTGCTAAATGTAATCGTATCAGATTTGGGCTTTCTACCAAAAGTGCTGCACCCCAGCTCGTGCAGAGGAGCCAGGCAAAGCTTTCCTAGAACATGCAGTGAGGATTGGTACCAACCTACGAGCAAGTTGTATTTTTGTTATAAGCATTAAGAACTCTCCTCTATGTGGGATAAGCTGCCACATTTACGCATTAACACCTTCCCAGAAACCCCAGGAAAAGCTATTTTTTGTTATTTCTGCAGGACTTTGCAGCTCTGTACTGGGACCCCTGCATTTCACAGGAGTTTGTGCACACCTACAATGGTCCCACCGTTCCTTTATCCACACAACCTGTGGATGCACTGCCTTGCAGTGGAGAAAGTAAATTAAGGAAACTGCTAGAACATACTGATGTAAATCAGCAGAGCTCTAATGAGGCAAGTGGAGCTGTGTTTGAACATTCAGTTTGAACATTCAGCTCTCAGACAAAAGTTAGATTTAGACAATTATCCTCCCACTAATATTAAACCCAAAGTGGATTTACTTCTTCCCAACAGGTTTCCCAGCTCTTTTTGTCCTACCCGGCAGTAGCAGCCCTGCACACGGGGTGTTGTTGCTCTTAGTCATCACCTGCATCTGCTCACTCAGATTTCTTATTTCTCCCATCCCCCACTGGAACATTTAATCCTAATTTAACGTGGAAATACGGGCAGGATGTATGGAGTGTGCAACAGGGTCTGACAGCACAGATTGCAATTAAGCTGTTTAAAATAGCACGAAACTGTTAATTGCCACCGAGTGAAAAATTGGCCATTTGCAGCAGAATTGGTCTCATTATTACATTGTTTGCAGGGATTTGTAAGGATTTAGGGATGTACAAGGAGTGAGTGCTGGCACCATTAGAGGGTGCTGGAGTCCGCACAATCCCCATCCACATCCAGCTCCCTCCAGCTCCGGAGCTGCTCGTTCCCCACAGGGCCAGGAGAATTTCAGTGCTGGTAACGACAGAAAGACAAATCTGGGGATGAAAAACCATAACCTTGTTTTGTCACGTGTATAAGTCTTGCCCAAATATCGATTGAAATATTTCCCCACGAGTATTATCTTCACAGATTCCATAAAGATTCGCATCTGATCAAATGCACTTCAAAGGTAGATTTAGGTTAAAAGTGCCATGAAATACCATAAATATGATATTTCCTATTTTCTGTATTCTTCATTTTGCACCCTAAATAGCATCCTTCTAATAACACAGCTGGTATTTATCTTTTCAAATATTTTAAAGGCAAAACATTAACACAAATACCATTCTACAGACCTACAGCCAACCTGTCTTACCCATCCCTCCTCTTCTCCTGGGATCACCAAGTGAATCCTGAATTTTTCTCACTGACATTTGCTATTTGACATTGAATTAACCACAGTAGTTGGCACTAACTGACTCTACTGACCTGATGGAGGGGTCTTTTTCCCTTGACTTTGTGAAGAAAAAAGGAGGCCTTCCTCACACAGTGCCCTTAGAGAAGGAGAGATGTGGAGAGAAATGCTACATCCAGGGAGATTCCTCTGTGATGTCTTAATTCTCTGTCTTTTCAGCCAAAGGAGTCCTTGTCCCACTTGGCTCCCTCATGGGAAGGATTGGGGTGGATGCTGGGACAAACCCCGGGTTGCTACAGCGGTTAAAACAATCTTGGAATCACAGATTTTAGGTTGGAAAAGACCTTTAAGGTTGTTGAGTCCCACCAGTCCCAGGTGAGTGTGTGCTGCTACTCCCCTGGAGCTACACCTCCCTCTGTCCCTGAAATGTTTGTGCACAGAAAATCCCACGAAGGGAACGCAAATAAGAAAATGCTGCTTTCCTGTGGTTAAATCAGTGCAGTTCTCTGAAACAAAGCACAAGCATTTCCCAATGGAAAGCCCAGAGCCCTGCTGCAAGCCCTGAATCAGCTCAGGAGGTTTTGCAGGAGCATCCCATGACTAACAGATCCCACAGGATCCTGGCTGGCACCTCAGCCCAATTCTGTCCTCTGACACACGACAGAAGTGGGAGCAGTGTCTGATGGAATAAATATGACAGAAATACCATCTTTTTGCCCCAGTTCTTCCATGGATCCAGTCCTTTCGCTTCTGGGAGCACTGCAGCTGGATACCCAGTGTCTGGTTTCTGAAATAGCTGCCTTCTATAATTAGTTTTTTTAAATCTGTGTCTTTTTCAAACACTCTCTGGTGTCCTTTTTCCCTCACATTACTGCGTTTTGAAAGCAGATAAACACACTTCCAGCCAATTTGTTATTTCCTTATCTTTTAAAACAACACACTGTGGAGTTTGCAGTCTCTGACTGTGGTGAAGCTTCAGCAAAACTGATTTTTCAATTTAAGTCTATGCCATCTTTCAAGAATGAGATGTACACAGTTACGACTTCTTAGAGCAGTGTTTTAAGCCATAAAAATATATATGCAGTCTCAGAGATGCAGAGAGAAAAATGACATTTTTGTAACCTCACCAGGTTTTGTAAAATGATTTTTTTTATTTTGCAAATCTTGGTTTTCTTTGTACCTGGTGGCCATGATTTCAGAGTTGAACAGCAGTGCTGAGTGCAGCCAGGCAGCATCTGCCACGTGTAATTTTTTAATTTCCTGGTAGCAGCAATTCTTACAGGCACAATAGCAGGTTTGTTTATTTTTTGTTCTTCATCAGCCCTTTTATTAACATTGTTAGATCTCCTGAGTGCACCTGGTTGGGCAGTGACTGAGCATAATGGCATCTTTGCCCTGGGCTCTTGGAGACGGTGCATATGGACGGGGAAGGCAGCAGATAATATGGATGCAAATTTCAAACTACTGGTTGTATCCCCCAGGCACTGGAGGAGGAAAAGTCTCAAGGAAATCGGGAGAACAACGTGGCTCTGAGTTCCTACTCAAAGTATAGACTTGAACACGCTGCTCAGGGTCCTTGCAGGATTGTCCTTTGCACAATAATGAAACACGAATGTATTTCAGTGAGGAGAACCTGCGCCCTGTGGCTGAAAGCTCAGGCCCGAGGCAGAGCACTACCGAGCTGTGTTTACCAGGCAGAAACTGAAGGAGAGCCTGCACAGGATCAGGACACCAGCAATCCAACCTGATGGTCCTGCTGCTGAGCCCCTGCTAACGATCCCTGGCACAGAACACCCTCATTTGGACTAATCAGGGCGAGGAGGAGCCGTCCTTAATGAACCAAGGGAGGCATTTTCAGCATTTGACTCAAGCTCTCTTGCCTACAGAACCACTCATATGGAAAAAGCAACTGTCTTTTTCTATTTATGTAGTTTTGCCTTATCTTACTGGAGTTTTCTTTTTTCTTTAAAGGGTTTCACACTGATAAAGCCCTACATGCCCCACAGGACAGAGCTGGTGTGACTCCAGCAGTTCACTGGTCTTCAGCCTCTGAAAGTAAAACACAGACTGAACCTTCTGAGCTGGTTTGTCAGGTTTTGCACTTCCCAAGGCAGAGTCTCCCCTGGAGCAGCAGTGTCCATTCCTTTAGTACAATGATAAGTGCTGCAGAAATCTCTCAAATATGCTGCTGCTCTTCCACTAGCAGAAAAATGAGCTTTGTCTTTAGGCATTTTTTAAAATCAATGCCATGGTTACTGACAATGGATTTCCTTACTCCTTTTTTCACTCATGCATGCCCATGTCCTGGAGGATGCTCCACTCCCGTTTACATCTGAGGTTTCCTCCAAGCTTCAGAACCTGTGTCAGTCTGGTAATTAGTTTGAAGAGAGAATTAATTAAATTGGATTGCTAGAATGAATTCCACAATACCCTGGGAAGTCTGATATTTGTAATCAACTACGGAACTGTTGCTAGGACACTGGAATTGTTGATTTTTTTGGAAAAAAGATCTATTCAAATATTTGCCTGTCTAAAGCTATGAATCCAAGACATACAAGAGTTTAGCTGGTCCTGTGAACAAATTTTTAGTGCTTACATTTATAATATAATAACTCCTTACTCAGAAAGCATATGGAAACTACTACATGTATAAGATAAATTCCTGAAGAGAAACACATTATAGCTGATGAATTGTCGATTCTATGACCTTTTACCTCTGCTGCCCTATCAGAGCTGCAAGGACACACAGAAGACAATTAACATCTATTAAGAATGTTAGGTTTAGTTTGCACATCTGACAGTAACACATCATCCCCCACAGCATGAAAACACCTATGAACACTGAAATATAAAGGACTTGGTGATGGAGCTTGTACCACCTCAACCAGAACAACTGAGCCAAAGCCCAGTGTTTACCCTCAGTTTTACCAGGTTCTTTTTCTCAGTTTCCTACCTGTGGCCCCATGGAAATCCCTGAACAGTTCTACTCCCTCTCCAGAACTCAACTTCAATTACTTTCACAAAGTCTTCTCATCCTTAATTGTCATTTATCCAAGTTATAATTATTTAATCCTTTAATCTCTTGTCAATCATGACAATCTTCCCCTCTGTTTTTCTTTTCACGATGTTCAACCACCCCAGCAGTGACAGACAGACGCCAGCATGATTGTGGTGCACACAGGGAAATATTTTCTGGTGGGAATCATCTCAGGATGTGTCTTCTCAACTGTCTTTAGCAGACTCTGCATCACTCTGTCCATGGTATTCCCATGGATGAATTGTTCATTTTACTATGTTTTAGAGATAACATCCATTTTCTTCATTATTATTTTGCCTTCAGTTCCAATACATTTCCTTTGCATCCATTGTCTGACAGAGACTTTGGGGTAGAGAAACTGGGGGTATAGAGAATCCCCAACTGATGAGGTGCAACTAAAGCCATCAGAAGAAAAGCCCACATTATCCACATGGCTTTATTTCTAAACTTATTTTTAGCTGTCACAAAGTTGGTGAAAGTTGGTTGCACAGAAGATGATTCCCAAAACCATTATTTAATTCTTCACCTCTGTTTCTCCATCATTTTTTTCCCTGTTCTTATTCCATTAATGAGATACTAAAGAAGATTTGGTGAGCATTGTGTAATTTAAATTGTTCTCTATTCCTAGCACACGATTTCTCTCTTCTGAGTTGGCATGGGATCTGTCTTAGCTTCAGCCCTGAGTAAGAGCAAATTCTACTCACTGGGATATAACTGAGTCCATCAGCAATGAATGCTTTGTTCTCATTGTTATGAATCTCCAGTAAATCCATTTTACATAAAACTAGGACACTTTCACGTACCTGACATTGTCACTTTTAGCCTTCAATGTACAAAAAGATATAATAATAGTCCAGTGACTGCTGCTGGTCAAACCCACCTTTGACAGCCCACGTCCCTTTTCTCTTGCCTTACACGAGCTCCAACTCCTCTAACTGTGACTGCAAGGGATATGATGGGTGTTGGGAATTATAGCTGATGACCCTGAGAAAAATGCCATTTATTGTCAATTGTCCATTCTAATCTGTGGGAAAAACAAAATACTTTTCTTGAAATGCTGTGTGAAAAAACAAGTTTTGGCCCCAAACGTTTGGAACATAATATAACCACTCGATTCGCTCTTCCCTCGCAGTGCCGATGAGCCCCCAGAGTGCTCATAAATATTGGCAGGCCAAAGGAGGCAGGGTTTTGCCAGCTTTTTTCCTGCTCAATTGTAGTTAGTGTTTTTAACATAGTGATACATAACAACGCCCTTAATGCTGTTCCTTGGAACTTGGGCCTGAAATTCTGTTTCAACTCACTGAGGTCCTAGGACGTGGAGATCAGCTGGAGATATTGCTGCCAAAAAATAGTTAATGCTTGTGCTGGTAGACCCCAGGAAGGGGGGGCTCTGCATTTCAAACAGCTGCTCTTCAACTGGAGCAGGAGGAGAAAAAAAAAGAGGTTTTGCACTTTCCAGTTCTATTCACTTTTGTTCCTTGTACATCAGTGAGATTTGCATTTAAATGTCGAGTTCAAGGCACCAGAGTTCTAAAATTCCTATAAGACCAGTTTTTGTGTCTGTACCAAGCTCTGTTCAGACTGAGATGTACATGGAAGAAAGCAGCTGACACACACTGTAGACATATCCTCCTAAGGCATCACAGGGGGCTTTGCTTTCAATAATTAATTCATGACCAGTTCATTAGTACACTCAAATCTAAAATGTCATTTCAGCTCACCTGATTTTTACCTCTTTGTCTGGACACTTTCCAGATTAACACTCAGGTTATTTAAAGAGAAGTCCTGTGAGTGAAGAAATGCGATGGAAGTGGGGATATATAACTTATTTTATCCCCATGATTATATTAGTCACAACTTCTGATCTTCTCAACCTCTGATCTCCTTCCCAGCCATCAGTTTTACTTGTCAAGTCTGTTCCTGGCATTTGTAGCAGGGCACAATTTGCTTCCTTACAGTTTCTGCTAGGAAACCAGATATTTTGGGATACCTGGAGAGACCAGAGTCAGTGGCTGCGCTGCACCGCAGATGACAGCTGGATTCTGAGCACACTGAGTGTAAGCTTGTGAGATGCTGACTGCTATGGAAACAGAACAAATCCCAGCCCTGGGACCTGCCTGGATCCTCAGCACATCAAATCACAACTTGTATGTTTAAAGCTTTGGACTTCTCAGGGTTGCTGTTTTGTTCAGGACCACAGCACACACATGGAATATTATCCTGTTTCTCACTCTTCTAGTTTGGTTGAAGTTCTTTCTCCTAACAAAACCTTTTCATCCCAAATTGAAACCATGGCTAGTGCAGCCTTCTGAACCTCTAATGAGATGTGGCTGTGGGAATCCTCAAGACCAGTGAGTTTGAATCTTAAAACATATTTGTGTTTATGTAGAGGAAATATGAGAAAGCATATTTTGACTAATGGTATCACCCCAGAGAGAAACACACTTGTTATAAATATGTTCCATTGCAGTTGCTGGAAATCTAACAAAATTGCCATAAACAGGACTTACATCAATGTTTCTGCTTGACCTTTCTGGGAGAATAAAAGTACCTTCTGGGAGCGCAAAACAAATGAATTTTTTGGAAACAAAATGAGTAACACAGCCCTTCCTCTTTATAAAATGGAGCCCTGATATAGCTGCTGCTTAGTAACAGCTCCTCCAAACGATCCATAAAACACCAGATGTAAAGGTGCGCACGTGTGCGGCTCGACTCCAGGCTCTGATGCAAAACTCAGAAACACTCATGCTGAGGGCAGAAGAATTTGAGATTTTAGATGAATAGCAGTTTCAAAATGAGAACCATACCCTTCCAGCCACGGATAAGCTGTGCAATCACCTCCCCTGACGTGGTTTCTGCTGGGTGATGTGCTGGAGCTGCGATAGCTGTTGCATCCCACCTCCCCGTTAGCTCTCTTCTGCATTTTCCCCTGAGGGAAAAGATGTCCTGTCTGGCACTGAAAACCTGCTAGAAATAGTGTGATAAAAACCCACACGTTTTGAGAACGTGGTTAACCTATAAAAACAACTATCAGCACTAGAAAAATTGAATATATTTAATAGGACCAGACGGGTCTGAGACACTTAATGCAAATAATAGTCAGTGTTTCTGCCCATAATTAAATATTACAGATAAATGTAAATGCAGAACTGAACCAGCACTAAGGAAATTGCACTTTTCTCCTTCAGGCATTATTCCAAATAACCTGTTAAATTGAATTAATTATCTTGATCCATAGAATCCTGAGTTGGAAGGGGCCCACAAGGATCATCGAGTCCAGCCTCCAGGATCCAAATTTAAGTACTTTACAATATCTTGTACAAATAGCTAAAAAGACTCTTTAGTACTGCTACCAAATCCCGTTTTTTATACCCATTCCTAGCAGCAGATGCAGAATGGTCACATTAGAATGCCATTAGCCTACAAGTGTAACAAAGCTCTTGGGGACTTCTCATCTCTGAGGCCGGTGGCCACTGAAGCAGTTTGGTCCCTTCCTCAGCTCCTCATGTTAGTGAAATAAGAAACCTGAGTTCTTCTTTGCAAAATACAACCCCCCGTATAGTTTCTTTTAAAGAAAGGAAATAATTTAAACCCAATTGGAACTTCTGACGCATCTGTTACCCAACAATCACAAAAAAAGATGATACTGAGATCACCATGTTTGCCTTGCAGAGCCTGACAAAACAAAGAGAGCAACTCCCAGCCCCGCTCCCGAGGCATCCTGAGCAGAATCCTGCTCTGGCAGGGCAGGTTTGCAGCCAGCCCAGAGCCTGCCAGCCACAGCACAGCTCCAGTGCAGCTCTACCTTGGCTCTTCCTCGGTGCCTGCTGCCAGCTGGCCCCATCACCACGCAGAGCTGAGCCTTTGCTCAGCCCTCTGTGCAACGGGCAGAGCCAAAGGCTGACTCTCACCCCCTCCACAGCAAAATCCCATCTTTCACACAAGTCATGCACTGGGGAGTGGGGGTTTACAGCAGTGCTTGTGCAAGCCCTACCCAACACACGCTGTTCGGATTTTCCAAAGCCATCAGTAGATTGAGTCATTCCTGCTCACCCCATCCTGCAGCTCCCCTTCTCCTTCCTCTCTCTCTGCACATCCACATGTTAAAATTAAGTGGGTCTTAACAGGTCCGTAAGTGGGATATACCCAAGTGTTTCCAATTTACCCTCAGTGAACTTGAATGGAAAACATTTGAAAATGAAATTCTGGGTGAAATCTTACAGCATTGCTGCAGCATATGGAGCCAATTTCAAATAGCACTTTGATAATGTCATGATCTGTTAGAAAGTGTTCACCTTATACCAAAGATATTATAAACTCGGTTGCCTCACTCAGTGTATGTTCATCTTATGATCCATAAGAAAGCTATTTAGTGGATTGTGAAATATGAACTTTGGCCAGAGCTAATTTAAGAGAGATCGTTACACTACGGATGGTGCAGCTTGTTTCTTCTGTGAGTTTTATATTATTCAACTGTTCACAGCTAGTAAATTCACATCTAATAAGCTGCAAAAGTTATCAGATGAAGCACAGCCCATTGCAATCCCCACATGAAGCAAATAACTGATAAAAAAATTAGTTCCAGCATGTGTTACAAATATTTTTGCAAACAGCATCTGATAAAGGAATTGGCTTTATTAGCAACTAACTCATTCACACAATGGAGAAAATGCAAAAATGTGTTCTATCTCTACAGGCCACAGCATTTCTCAAGTGCTTATGAGGGAAAAAAATAGACTTAACTGGAAACAAAAGCACATACAGACCACATCTCCTGGCAGGCACATACCTTGGCACTGGGAATGCAATGGTGGGAATATGCTGAAACAGAAGGGATTTGCAGGATGTAAGGCACAGGCAAGAAGGCATTTGTGTAATGACAACCCTGTCAAAGAAAGTAGTAAATTTACACCCCACTTCTTGAGATAAAGTAAGAGCCAGTGACTCCCACCATGAGTCCAGGTGACTCCTGGTACTGTCCAAGGGCTGGCCCAGAAACCAGGGCAGTGTAAACACAGGCACAAATCTGTGCTGGGGTGGGCTGTCCCCTCTGCCCTGGGCAGGGAGGGTGGTGTGGAGCTGGGACTTGCCTGTGCTCCTCAGGAGATCCTCCAGCGTGTAAACAGCTCTCCAGAGCCTCTTGACCCCACAGGAGGAAACAGCAACAACCAGGAGCTTACACAGAGGTTCAGTGTACCAGGAAGGATGCTCAAGGATAGATCTGAGAAAGGTCAAACCATTCAGAAGAGCAGGGTCTCCAGCAGCTGTTTGGAGCTAAAGGTGTCTTAAAAACATCCACCACATGCAGGGATTGCTCCAGGCACTGAGCAGATTCAGGGAAAGGCACCGGGTACGTGAAGAACCAGGTAAGTGTACTGACATGAGAATGAGCATTAAACTATCAGTGCTGAGTCCTGGGAACTTCACTCAGTTTTTCTCTTCCTTTCACAAACTTTCGCTATTGCTAGAGGCAGCTGAAATAAGAACAAAGAAAGGTGTTTCAAAGTTCAACCCTCAGAAAATCAGCGTTAAGCCTCGTACTGGGGACAGCCTCATACACCAGAGATGGTGGAAATTGTGTTCAGATTTTCTTTCCCCTTCTTTAAGTCAGCCCTCGGCCTGCAGCAAGGCCAGAGGTTTCTCAGGTATCAGCAGGAGCAGCCCCTTTCCTCTGCCTCATTGCTCCTTCACTCCAGCAGCAATTCCTCTGCCTCTGAAGTCTGTCAGCTTTTCTTGCCAAAGAGAAAGGAATGACAAAAGCATTCAAAGAAAAAGAAAAACAGAGAGATCCCAAGCCTCATGTGTGACATAAAGCAAACAATTCACATGATCTTTATTTTTGTAACCCTCGTCCTCCTCTCACCCTCATGCCTGTTGTTATCACTCAGCATGTTATTGTTATTACTTCAAATTTGTTTTTAAAAGTGCCTATCCAGTGCTGGAGGTGCCTGAATACACACTGAAAATATACAAAACATATGTCCAACTTAGACCCTGTGTTCCCCGAGGAAGGGCTGCTATCCCTGCCGTGCACTCAGCACACTTATGGCATGAACAAATTATGAACAATAATAATAAGGAATAACTTGTGCCTGTTTATCTGTTTGGTCTACGAAACTGATCTGTCAATGACCCTGAAAACTCTCAGTGACACACACTGTGCTGAGTTAAAACCAAGTTGCTCTTTCCATTAATTTTTTTTCCAAAACTTGAGTCAAAATCCCAGGGTAGGTGACACAGGGCGACCCTCCTGCTTTTGATGTCAATGGGAAAGGATTTGTCTTTTTATATCAAAGCTAGCTGGGAAGAGGAGGTGGGTGGCCATGAAAGGGAAAAGCCATGAAATTATCTCCATTGGTTTATAAGAAACAGCCATTCAATGGGATTTTGGGAGGGGGAAACCTTCTGAAAAATGTGCTGGTGTGATTCCTCTGGAGGCCAGCACATCTGAGCCAAGGCTGGGATGGAGCAGGGGGGCAGGAGAAGTTCTTCCCTTAATTGAGAACACACTTGTTTGCAGAGTTCAATGTCAGGAACTCCAACATTGTTTTGAAAAGACAGAGCACTGTGTAGGTGTCGGAATTCAGAGGAGGCAGAAGAAAACCGGGTGGAAAAAAGCAGCTGTGATGATTTAAGTCTTTGAACACCTTTAGCCCGTTCCTTTCCTGTACCCCACCAACCAGCCCTGGTTCTTGCCTGAGCTGGGAAAGGCAAACCTGGCTCCTCCTGACCTTCTCCAGCACCTCCTTCCTCCTGCAGCCACCTCCTGCCTACACCCAGCCTGGTCCTCTGGGGCCTCCCACAGCCCCTTCCCGGGCTGCTGCTAGAACAGAACAGAAGCCCAGGAGAGACAGCCCTAAAAACCAAAAAACCCTTTACAAATCCAGGTAATTTTTATTACTAGGACAATGTTTTCTATACTTTGCTGGGAGTCCTGTCAAAAGACAGAATCCATGGAGAGAGGCTGAAGGTAATTACCATCCTCCCATGTTTCAGAGCTCAGTTGCTGCTGCTCTGGTGCAATGACAGCTTTGTGTTCCTGCTTTTGAGATCAACAGGTGAAGACCAGGTAGTTCTGCAGAACTCAAATCAGATTAAATTTACCTAAATATCACCCTTATCTACTAGATGTGTTTTTAAATGGCATTGCAGCACTGAAACAGAGTAAAACATTGTAAGAAATGAGACTTTTACTCAAAGGTTATAATATTCTGAGTCCTAATCAATAAACTAGTTGAACTAAGTTAAGGTATTGAACTAGGATTAATTGTAAACAGGTGATTATTATTGAAAGCCAATTATGTTGCCCAAGTATGGCCCAGTTCTAATGACCAGGTATGGGTGAACCTACTGAACCAGTGCTGCAACCACCATATAATTCTGATCAAAATATCCTATAGAATACTTTTCTTTTCTTAAATATGTAATTTTGCCTGCTCAACAGTTATTTTCTCTTTACAGAAAGTAAACTCTCTTTTGCCATAGCTGACCTGGCAGCAGACCAATGATACAGTGCTTCTGACTTAGAGAGACAAGCAGGTACCACGGTGACAGAGGATAAAACACACAAGGCAGGCAGCCAGGATCAGGTTGATGTGATGTATTCTTCTGCTTGAATCTCTTTATCTTATCTTTTATGTCTTGGCTACTCTTAGTAACAAATGTGGTTCCTCCTTCCCACCATTGTATAGTTTCATTTCTATTTTATCAGAGGAATTCAGCCAGAAGAGAGAAAATAGGAAGGAGAACATTCTGATTGTGAGGATAATTAGCAGAGTTTTACATAATAAATTAAATTACTAAAGCTCCTAAAAGTCTCAGCTGGGCTGAGCCAGCAGAACACCAAGGGCTCAGCACAGACCATTTTCCCCACAACACTGAAGGACAAAATGCATCAATCTCTCTGTACTTTAATCACAGCATGGGGACCCCAACAAGTACCTGGAGCTGGATCATGAACCAGCACCTCTGCCATCAACACATCCTCTTATCTCATGCATGCACTTTTTGCCAACCCCATACAGGCAGGACACGCTGCCACCAAACCCCACTTTCATTTAATTATCATAACAACACTCATGTGAATCTTAAAATTCACAGGAAGGTTTTCTTTTTGCTTTATCTTAAATGTTGCTATGCAGAAATAAAACACAGTATCACAAATTTCTGACATAAATATTCATTTATCTAAATAGCTGGGAGAAAAGGCTGGATTATTTAGTTAAATGCAGCTTCTGGTATTGTCTTGTGGATTGGTTTGGCTTGGAATCAAATTAGTTTTTCAGATTTAAAAACCCTCTCACTTTCAGTCCAAAAGCTGATACTTTTGCCCATCTCTTACAACCAGTAATTTATATTTCATCAGTTTAAGGGCCAGAGTGTAAACAAGTTCAATGATTTTTTTTTTTTAGTTTGAATTTAAAAGCAGGAAACCTCTCACAATGTTTTTGTAGGCAACTCGGTAATATTTAGCATAACTGCTTGTTTCAAACAATGCATTCATGTAATGGAAAAAAAAAATAGGAAGAAATTACATTTATGCCTAATCTGATTGCAGATGCTCTTGTTATGCTCAGATATAACAATCAGATAGAGGTGTTGCTCTACTAACATTTATAAGGAGGTTATCAGTGTAACCAGGCTGTGGAGTGAGGGGTTGAAGTAAAGAAACTTCATCCAAACTTGTGGTATTTCAGCTCTGAATTTCTCATCCCCTTAGGGGTGAGGCTGAAGGATATGGAATCTGGATCTAGTTCTCAGTTTTGTGGCTTGGTCTCTTTTTCCAGTTCCCGCAGAAACATGTTCATCAAGATCTCCTGACATTTCTCTGCGTTTTTTTTTCTTTCTTTCAATGATAATTTGAAGCAAGCCCTGCCCTTTCCCCCATAACATTATGCTTTTTACATCCCTGCAGCATGTAAACACTAAAAAATGCAAGCACAGCGACTCAGCAAAATACATAGAAACAAATGTTAACAGAACAGCCTTTTTCCACGACTTTATAGGAGTCCCACAGACCCGGGATTGCACATGCAAACCAGAGCAGAGTTACACATAAACCAGAGAGTTCCTGTCCTGGTGAACAAAACCACTGGGATTCTGGGGACTGAGATTACTGGGTAGGAGATTTCAGTGCTGTCCCACTGATGAATCATTCTGCAACAGAGGGTCTGTGTGCAATGCTAATTATGATGATTAGAGAAGTTAATGCCTTGAGAATGTGGGTAAAAGCTTCATGGAAATGGGTAGTTTGACTCCTAAAAAATTACCAGTGCTTTAAAAATTGCTTCAATAAAAGGAAAATGTGGACGAAAAAATAGGCTCCCTTCCAAAAGATGGAATCAAAGCCCTGATACCTTTTATCATTGTTTCATCATAGCTAATAAAATTTCCGTAATTATCCGAGGACACTGAAGCCTTTTATCTGTGATGAGTGACACAGCGTTGTGTGTCTGGAGTCAGAAAGGTAAATACAATACATGCCTGTGACAGCATCTCAAGAAACAAAAATAAACAGAGATCCAGTTACAGATGAATACTGGCATAATCCTGAAATTGTAATTTCCCCTTCCAAGCTGTGCACCTTCCCAACCACCAAAACCACCATTGACCTGCCTGCTTTTTTTCAATGGCTGTCTGCTTTAGCCCAAGCTCCTGCAGAAAGCAGCCTCCAAAATAGGGGGTTTTTGTGTGTTTAATCACTAAAGTAGCCTCATTTAATCAAAAGCCTCTGCTTTAATCAGTGATCACCTTCCACTCCAGGCCCACAAGGAACAGAGAGCATTCCTCTGTAACGAGCCTCCCTCCTGAAAAATGAGGGATTGTGTAGACACTGAAGGCTGAAATTCTCCCAATTTGCCCCAAGGGATGCCAAGTGTAGCTCAGACAAGTACAAAGGGAACCTGTTCTTGCTGCTTTTCAACTGTAGCCCTACTTAAATTGCCCCGGGGGTTTCACGTTTCATTCTCCTAAGGTTACTGTCTCAGGCTTTTCTGTAGAAAACATTAAGGATGTAGGCCTTGCTTTAAACCAACTTCCCTGGGAATAAGACTGGGCTCATAATCTTACAGTAACAACTCACATGTTTGGTATTGTCCCTTTTCCATGCATGAATCACACAGCCAGGTCTTTGAAAAGAGCTCCTAATTTAATTTATTGAGATATATATATATACACACATAAACACACACATACCCATGGAATGGAAAGAAGGTAAAATCAAATAAAACCAGCACTTCATACTGCACAAAGACTTATAATCTTAAAATTTCATGTTATTCTTAGACTTTTCATTAAAATTCTTGCCACAATCTTAGAAGGCACAAGCCAGTAACAGATCTTATGCAGGAGGATCATTTGATCCACTGTTGAAATGCTGCCACTTTGGAGTGGAACAGAGCATCTGGTTTACACATTAGAATAGTTGGGGACATGAAATGAAGGTTCTTATAACCACCTGAAGCTGTAAAGGAAAATGTAGGTAAAAGGAATTTTAATTAGCTGAATCCCTCCAGCAAGAGCCCTGGGAACGCCAATGGATAAAGCAGGTAAGCTCTGCTGCTGGTGTTTTGACTCTTCTGACAAGCCCCAAAATCATTTCATCTTGCCTCTGAAAGATGTTCTCACCTAGCTCAGCTTAAAACCAAGTCTCCTGAGGCTGTAGAACTGTGCCAGTTTGAAGAGGGACAAGTGACGGCAGTGCCGTGCTGGCCACGGTGGCTGTTACTGGAGCTGAGCCGGGTCCCGTGGGTGGCTCAGGGACACTGGGGGCCTTTCTTATTCTGATTCTTTTTAGAAGAGAAATTAAGCATTTGTGAGACAGAAAAAGAGAGAAAACTGATTTTCAAGGGTAGGCAAAGTGCAGCCTCTTGTTTCCCTCCCCTCCCTGCTCTGCTTTGACAGACCCAATCCCTCTCCCCCTGAACACAACGATCCCACAGCAGATCCCGTAACTCCAATTGGAAAAGGCTGCTGTTCCCAGCATGTGAGAAGATGAAGAAAAAATTACACCCCAGCCTGCTCTGTCACCACACAGAGATGATAAATCCTGGCTGGGGTGATCCGAGACATTTCATACAGTCTCCAGCAAATTCAGCTGGATCCCTGGGTCCTCACTGGCACTGGCACCGTGTCCCGGCCAAGTAAAGTGAATATTGCCAGCACAGCCTCTCACCCAGCAGATGTGCAGCCCCTGCTCTCACTGCTGCTGGAGATACAATATAATCCATGTGCTGGGGATGACTACAATTTAATTTACACCAGTTGTAGCACAGAAATATAAGCCACCACACAGAGCTGAAATCATGGGATGGTGCCATCTGTATGTAATTGTCAGGGTTACGTTTTCCATTACATTTTCTGCTGGAGGAAGGGGAGGATATACAACTGGGTAGCAATCATAACAGTCAGGGCTTGCAAAATATCAGTCAGAAATCACACTTTGGTTTGCTAAAGGGGTGATTTGCATTTCATTCTGACACGTCAGAATGGTCTATTTCTAAACAATGTCAGAGAAAATGAGACGAAATTCAATTTTTATTCCAAATACTGTAAAGCAATAGGCCAAACAGATGGACAGGTATGGCATTACTTCATCTGTGGCATGCTAAGCTTGGCCACGGGCCTGCAGAGCACAAATGTTTCAGCAGTCCTCAGGGGTTAACAGGCAGCACGTTCAGCGAGGCCCAGAAATTAAAAGATCTAGCAATTGTTGCTTTTTTACTTTAACCCTGCAAGAGGCTGCTAGGCTGGGAAAGCAGCTAGCTAGACTAATCAGCTCGGCATTTTGAAAGGAAAACTTCAGAAAATGTAATTGCAACAACTGAACAACCACCCAAACTACGTTAAGCCTGAAATTGTTTCTTCTGTTGCATATATTTTCTCGTAAAGCAAATACTTAAAAAAAGACCCTGAATACTCCTTATAGATAAACGATTATTATATAAAGACTCTGCCAAGTCTTTAATCTGTTTGCATGCCCTAAACAGTGCACAAGTAGGTTACAACTAGAAACTGAGGATGCAGTTCAATGAATATTTTCTGTAGCATCAAAGCCACCTAAAAAAGATCCTGATGGACTCCACACCATCTTCCCCTTCACACCCTACATGCCCTTGTCCTGCAGTTCACCTCGGAAGCACTGAGGTCCCTGAACCTATGCTAAAACCTAGCCTTGAACAGAATATTTTCCTTCCAGAATCCCTGATGGCATCAGCTCCTGCAAGGGAGTCCTACACAAGGATCTACAGAGAAAAAGAATTTCTAAGTACACTTCTGCAGTGTATATTCATCTAACAGTTGCGAGTTATACTGATGAAGCCAAAAATTTTCCAGTCCCCTCTAAAGTTTGCCCAGGTTTTGTGAGGACAATTTTTTTCCTGTGAGCACTTTTCTGTAAGACCTCAGATTTGCATCTGCTCTTTGCATTCGTGGCCAGAAAAGGGGGAAAAAGAAAAACTACCCAAGAGCACAAACCATGTGCTACAAACTGCTTGTCATAAAGACTCTTGGATAGGCCAAACCAGGGATTAATTTCTTCAAAACTCTGACCTCTGACAATCCCCTCAGGTCTGGAAATACAAACACTCCAGGAGAGAAAAGTTCTGCAAAGCATTCACACCCCAAAATGACAATGTATCTGTCCTGTATGGCTGCTCTCCGACGTCTGTCAAGATAAGCACTGTGGCCAATGTGCTCTTGGAGTTAGAAAAGTCTACAATAAACAGTTTTACAAACATTTGCCCATCCATCACTCTTCAGAACAAAATCTCTGGCAAAACTGTTGGCAACAACACCTTGATGGATAGGGACAGGATGCCCTTCCAGTGAAATCCAAGAATTTCAGCTTAATTGTTTTAACTGTTGAAGTGGCTTTTTTAACAAGTGATGCTTATGAGAAACTACAGAAAAATAATTTTTGTTATGCTGAGGTTAAAAAATTATTAAATATCCTCCTAGACACATGTCAAAAACCCCAAACAACTCAGGCCTCCAGCGTGTAAGGGTTAAGCTCCTGTCCCCTTAATGTTTGGTTGTTAAATGCTTCCAGAGAGCCTGGAACTACAACTGGGCACTGCACACTCCAAGCTAACTGGCAGACAAGTGTTGCTTTAGGCTTAGAAACACTGTCTTTTCACTCCTGGGACCTGGGTTTATTCCAGCTTAATCCAGCTACAAATTGTTGTCTTGCAAAGCCTGCAGCTTCTTTTAAATGCCTCACTCTTCCTAGCCTACAATTACCAGCAATTACCATTCTTGTTTACCAGGGGCCATTTCTGAGTGGTGTCAGTGTGTGTGTGTTTGTGGAAGAGATGGAGTCTTTATGAAAAGCTGCATGAACTGCCCCAATGCTCTTGGGAAGGATAAGACAAATTGGTGTGGAAAACTGAGAGATCTGAAACATCCAAAGGGGAGTTGAGTATTAAGACAAAGCACAAAAATAAAATATCTGGGTTTGCTTCATTTCTTTGGAAGACCTACCACAGAGTTGTTTCCCCTACATGATGTAAATAATTGCTTCTGCAATGCTCAGCCATTCAGAGGCTGTTGTGTTGGAGCAGTTGCAGGATGATAAAGTACTTTGGAGATAAGTTTATATAAAGAGAAATTAGACCTAGCCTGCCAGAACAGTGACTCAGCCTAATGTGTGAGTTTATAGGCTGCCCTGGTCTCAAAAATCATCCTTCAAGTCTTGGCAGCAAGCACCAGGTGAACATTGTGTTCTTCACATGGAGCATCAAGTTTCTGGGGCTTTGGCTGCCTGGAACACGTGCTTGGAGAGGTGCTGCTGCACGGGCGATTAAACCCCTCTGCCGAGTTTCTGGGCTGTTTGGTGCATTCAGCAGCTGCAAAGATCCTTCAGAAATAACCCCAGACTCTTAGGAGATGCTGCATTTCCCAGGAGCATTCTGCTCTGCTCTGAAAGAGGACCTGGGAGTGCTGCCAGATGAGAGGCAGGATGCACTGAGGGTGTCTCTAACACACACCAAGCAGGACTCAGACACGTGAGCTGGCTGCATGAGCCACAGCTCCAGGGAGAGTGGGGAGAATGTGATGAGGAGCTGCTGTGAAGCCCAGAGGAGCTGGGTGGCAGCTGACTGGCACCAGGAGTGTGCTGGGGACACCAGGCCATCACCTCCTGCTGTGAAACCAGCAGAACATCAGTGCAGGAGGGGACAAGAGCAGATGCTGCAGTGCCAGAGCAGTCCTGTCAATGCTTGTGACACACTCACAGTCCTGTTTCCTTAGTGGAAGTGATGGCTCATAGATTTTCTGTTCTCTCAGACAGTAAAATGTGCCCTCTGCTCATGGCTCAGCATCTCCTGCAGGCCAGCAGGGTGACTTCTGTGTCAGGAAGGAAAACAGGTGGTGACAGAAGAGAACTCTCAAATTAATGAGTAGAAGAAGGTGAAACAACATATATTCTTTTCTGCTTCGTGACTTTATATCTGCTGTATATTTAAACTCCTCATAAACTCCTCTTTGTCTTTCAAGTAATAAACCAGAGGCTCATAAAGCCATTCTAGGACTGTGGCAATAAATAATTTTCTGTGAGTCTCTATACTGAGCTTTTTTTTTTTTGTTTCTGTAGAATTTCAGTATCTGAGACCCCAAAACTGTGATGAATGAAAAAAGAGGGAATAAACCCAGCCACATGTGACTGGAGACAGTATACAAGTACATGAAATTAGTGCCCAAACAGCTTCCCACTGTCCCTAATGGCAGCACTGGGATGCTCAGACCCATCTGCAGCCATTGGCACCTCCCTGGCCTCTGTCTATTCCTTTTTTTTTTTTTAAATTCCCTTTTCCCTAAAGGCCTAGGAACCCCTCTTAAGTGATGCTCTGCCCCTGCTGCTTCTGGAAAAGAAAATAATAAACTGGACTTTGGTGAACTACAGAAATACTTTACTCAGAAACTCAAGGAGAAGCTTTTAATTTCTCCTACGTATCCATTCATGCTATTGTTCCTATTTTCCTTCCCTTACTCCTCACCTATGAGCTACACACAACCCTGCCAGTACCAGTTCTTTAAGCTCATCTAAGCAAGCTTCCCTGAGCTATACAAAGGCAGAAGTACAGCAACTGCTCCAACTGGAAGATCACAAGTCAAAGCAGCAGGTGCTGAACCCTCTCTGACCATGATTAATGCTCACACTGAGAACAACTGAGCTCTTCTACAATCTTAGTACATATTATCAATAAAATATTTATTTTTAATTTACAGTAGTCCAGAAAAAAACCCTCTCATCTCTTTGATGTTCACAACAAGACAAAAACATCCAAAATAAGAGAAACAAAAGCAGCAATTTGGATCAGTAGTATTTCAGAGCCTGCTTCAACACCCTTTGCTCACGACACGAAACTCATTTGCAAGAATACTTGACATGGTTAAGCAGTCAGGCTGTGAAGACTTTTAAAAAGTCTGAATCTCTGCAAAACCAAAACATTTTTGGGGGTTTTGCTGCAAATTTTGAACGAAGCCATGCACCGTGCCCACACCAAAGGCTCACCATGGATTTACAAGTCCATGAGAATTCCTTTGTCCCTTATTGTTTCTACTTGTCTTGAAGTACAATCAAAGCTCAGTTTGAGATGAAATGTTGATCTGCAGCTTGGTTTGGGGTTTGAGCCATGTGAGATTTTGTTTTCAGACATGGAGGTATAAAGAAAGCTCTGAAGAAAATACTTCATTCAAGTCATGAGGGGAGATAATGTAATGGGCTTAAAAATGTGCTGCAATTTAGAGCTTAGAAAAATGCAGCTGTGAGGCATTCACTGAAATAACAACAGGAACACTAATAATAACAAAAAATAATAACAACAAGGACACAAAAGTGAGTGCCAATGTGCATGTAGGAAAACATTACCAAGCCATGGAGTAGCAACCCAAAATTTGAAACAGAAGAAGAAAAAAGCTCTAGATCTGTAGCAATATTTGGCAAGCAGAATTTGGCACTTTGGACTCAACATGCTTTTCTAGTTAAGAGTGCAAACTACACTATTTGTACCAGAGGAGGATGACTCTTCGGGATGCAGCTGGAGGGAGACTAAGACTCTCCTGAGCAGCCCTATGGGTTTTCAAGTCTGCCTTGAGAAAAGCATTTTCCTGTAGCTTAAATCATCTTGTGTCCCCTCTCTGCTGCCACTGCCCCGTCCCTGAATCTTCCCTACTCTAATTTTTCTCTTGGCTAAGGGGAGAACACTGGGGTGAGTTCGAGATAACAGCTTAGCCCAGTTGTTGCCATTTGGCCACTCAGAGCAGCAGTGCCTTCCAGACACTCCTGTTCCAAAAACACAGGTTGCTGCTGCCTCACAAAGAGCTACTGCAGCACAGCACCTTCCTTACCCAGAGTTCATCGACTCCCATCCACCTCTTTGAGGGCACCAATCAGATAACCACGAAAATATCCCATATTCCAATTATTAAGTGCCCCAGAACTGTGGTTCTGTCTTTTGAGCTTGGGCACATTACAGGTTGTAAAGAGCTTTTTCAGCTGTACGTGGAAGATGCAAGAGAAGGTGGAGTAATTCTATTTCTCAAAAGTGGGGTGCAGGTGAATCCAATCACAAAGCAGAAAATTCAGCTGTGATTTAGTCATTACAAAACCCTATTGCAAATGCAGAGGAGGCTCATCAGCGTTGTGGTGAAAGCACGAAACACCCCAAGAAACAAACCGGGCAACTGCTCCAATCATAAAAAGGAAAAACCTAATGGGAATTTAACAAAATAACATAATCTCTGCAGCAAAATGACTGAGGTGTTTCATAGGCAAATGTAATGCTAAAACCACCCTTCCCCAGCCTCAAGAAAAGCCGTGCGCTGCAGCAACGCTGAGAACTCGGTGCAGTGTATTTTCCAAAGTGCAAAGAGCCAAGAATAATATAACATCACCACGCAGACTTCAAAGCCCTGCTCCTCCACTCACTCGCTGCTCCTGTGCATCCCTCCGGTGCCAAAGCACACAGGGATGGCTGGGCTCTGCTCAGCAGCTGCTCGGGATGTTTGACAGATTTCCCAAACTCTTACAGCACTTGTAAAAGAAGTTTCCAATAGAGGCAGTGCTTTGACCGTAGCATTTACAAGAACCAAAGATAAAAACAAGAGGGAGTTTTGTTTATTGATTGACTGACACAATTTGCAGATATTTCCTGGAAAAAGGCATCGCTGTAATTGTGCAGAATATTTTCCTGTGGGACTGCAGATGTTCACAGAAGTACAAGGGAAGACTTATTGCTCTAGTAGGGAGTAAAGTCATTTTGGGAACCATCTACAGATAATGACAACAAAGATTCCCTAACTCAGAGCATTAATTACTTTATAAGCTTTTGCAGGTTGGCAAAGCTGAAAACATCCTAATTTAAGATCAACTCTGTTTTCCAAGACAATAAATTCATACTGCAGCTACAAAGACTTCAAAAAGTGAGAACACTTGGTATCACACTGTGTGAGCAGCATATTGGCAGAATAAAGATTTCCAACCAAAACTGAAGACCCAAACATACAGAAGCATAGCCAAAATCCTCAACTCCTGTGCTAGACCCGTAAGTACCAAATTCTCCCAAGGTTTAATGGTGTGGGGTGTGGAGGGCTGGGGAATGGTGGCAGTGACCCTGCAGAAGGGTCACAGGGCTCTGGGTGCTGCCCTGGCAGCCAGGATTTCAGAGTGAGGTCACTGCAAACCCACAAATATGCAGGTTTTAATTTGCAGATTTTGAACAAAGCCCAAAACCTAAACCAGATATGAGTTAAGATCATAAATTTTCATTTGGGTTGTTATTAGTATTTTTCATTTATCAAGTTTTAGAAACGTGTCTGAAACTGTGTGGGAAAGAAAAGGGATAGAACCCCTGACCTAAAAAAGTACCATGGGCACTACCAGGGCCAACTGATGTCTTAAATCAGGGCTGACTTCACAATCAGGAGCAGATATCCCAGCCAGGTCACTGCCATGGAGTTTGGATGGACATAAAAAACCAATCACCCTCATCATCCCCATCACCCAACCCCAAATATCCCATTGCACTGCCCACTCAGATAATTGGATGGGAAGCAGCTTGCATTAGACTGGAGCTGATTTTTTTCCCAGTTTAATAAAAGGTAGCATCAAAAATTCATTCTCACCTGCAAATGCCACACATAGCCAGCAGCATGATCTGGCAGGGGTGCTGGAGATTAGCTGTGCTCCCAAAAGGCAGCACTTCCAAATATTCCATTTAGGCCATTGAGGTCACATCAGTCCTTCCTCACCTCCTGGGGTGAGGAAGACTGACCCTGGATCTCGTTTTGGTTCATTTCGGGTGTTTTGCCCATTTTCATAGGGGTTTATAACTTGGCAGTAACCTTGACAGCTCTGGATTGCATGTAGCAGATTGAAGGCAGAAAGCACATTTGCTGAACAGAAGTTCACCAAGGATAACATCTTTTAATATTAAAGCCACCGATAAAAAAGTGAAATGCTCTAAATAATAGAAGACATATGAGCTGAGGTTAAAGACCAGGGTCCTTGAAGGTGTCCTGATGTTCAACACTGGAGAGTTTTCCCACCAGCTCTGCCACTGGTGTATTTTATTCATCAGTTTCCCTCAGCTGTAAAACACAAAGTGGTTGTCATGCTACGAAACTGTTGTGTATTTAATAGGTTACAGGGTTTAAAATGCTTTAAACTTGTAAGCCATATACATACACCACTGAGGCACTTTCACTTTTAAATAGACAATAACTGGCATTAGTTTCACGTGTGACAATTTCTAGTGGCATTTTAGAGAAATCAAACCACCGAAGGCCTCAAGCCTTGGAGGACAACTAAAAGCTTGTAGCATGAACCAGTGTGATTGGGAATAAGCATCTGGCCTCTGCTACATCGTTAGGGGTTTTCTGAGAACAAATAGTTTTGTCAACAGTTGTGTGGCTAAAATTCACATGGATCCTTCAGCTCGCTCAGACAAGTGATGGCCCAGGTCCTGTTTGCAGCTACTGCTCCTAAAAGACCTTTGAAGGACCTGCTCAAGTGCTAAAACATTTTCCACTCACATCAAGAGGGCAAGAGAAGAGGACCAGCTCCAGCCAAGAGGCTTCTGAACTTTAGAACATGCCTTCAAAAACCACTGGAGCTGTGATCACCCTTTCCTATGAGTGGGACCACAGACTGCACCACCAGGATGTCCTCACTGCTGACCCTGTTCTTTCCATGATGTGATCTCCTCCTCAGAAACTTGAAATCTCATAGCCCTGCTCTCAGTCTAACAAATAACTCCAAGAGATCCCAGAGCTCTTCTGACACTTGTCCTTTAAAGTCTTCCTTTCTCTTTAGGCACTTTGAAGTTGATAATTTATAGCTTTCCCTGACTTAAACATCTCATGGGTGTTCAGCTTCTCTGGTCTTTAAAACTAACCTGTTCTGAAGTGTGTTTTTGATGATATTCCTTCAGCAAATACTGGTGCCTTGTGTGTAGAAAAATAATGATTTTACTTCAAACAGAAAATTCAAACCCTGTATACTTGAGATACAACTTGTCCCAAAATTAATTATCTACACATGTCCAGCTGGAATTTCACTTTCTTCACACAGTGTGTTTAAGCATAATAGACACTAAAACAATTATTTATACCACAGACTGGAATTGCTTGGGTAGAACAATGAGAATCTTTAAAAAAACATGTTTTTAAAGATAAAGCCAACTAGCTTTTCAGCTTCAAATTTAGGTTTTGCAATAAAAGACATTCTACAAAACATTATACCATTGGAAATGCTTTAAAGAAATAAATTGAATTTAGAAAGTTCATAGTTATTTTTGTGAAGGGAAATGTGGTGGGGAGTTTGGATTCAAGATCGCACGACATCATAAGTCTTGGAATACTTGGAATTCTTGAAAGACAGTGAAATTTCCAGAGGACTAAAAGAAAGCTGGTGGTGTGCCAGTTTTCTAAAAAGGGTAGGTTGGACAGTCTGGCAACGACAGCCTGGTCAGCCTCGCTTCCCAGACCAGAAAATACAGGAATTAGAGCAAATGTTTCAACCCATGCAGCTCAAAGAGCATTTATAATTAATCCAAATTAATTCAAGTTTACAGTTTGGCTGAACTTCAGCAAAAGCTGCTTATTGAGGAGCCAGAAAGACAAAATCAACATGGTAGATACTAAGAGGGTTTAAAATTAGTTAAATGACAGTTGTCTGCATTTAAATGGGGAGTCAGAAATGTACCTGCCTACTGAATCACAAAGCGAGTTTGAGACTGCATTGACAAATTCTATTGTTAACTGGAAGAAACAAACAGTAAACATTGATCAAAGATGAGTGCAAAAAACATTGTGGGAGGAGAAGGTAGGGAGAGATTGGTCATGCTCCACGTGGGAAGCTGAGCAACAGCAGCAGCCCCAGTACAGCCAAATCCCGTGTCATCCACTCAGCCTCCAGCCCTGCTGCAGGGGCTTCCCTCTGCTCCACAGCCACCCCAGATCCTCTACAGGCATCCCACGGGTAACTCAGTAATCAAGAACTCTCAAAGGTGGCATATCCCATATGGAAGTGTGGTTGCATCATCTCTGGGTATGGTGCTGGTGCAGGCACCACCCCAAAATCTGGTATCAACAAAATCTGCCTTGATGTTATTCAGTTTGATTCAGGATTAAAAACTAAATTTGTTCCAGGTAAAGGAGTCTAGGAGTAACACTGGTTTAACTTATGAAGGAGAGGATTCTGTGCTAACTTTTTAGGTACCTAAAAATAGAGAAGAAATCCAAGAAGAGGAACATTTCAGTCTAGAGACAAGAATGCTTTTAAGTCCAGTGGGCACAAATATAGAGTAGGAGTTAAGGAGCAAATTTAGACACTCTGGTTACCAACTATTGGAATAAGTGAAGACAGACTATGATGAATCAGTGGAAACTGTAAGATCAGGATTCCTCCTGTTCAGCGGGGATTAAGCCTTGTGATCCATAACTGCTGTACGTGACCACAGGAGCCCACTTTTGACTACAATCCTGACAAACTGGAAGTCTCCAGATCCTATCACCTTCCCAAATCTAACAAATGGCAGAAATGCACAATCCAGCCACATCAGAGCAGCAGGGTAAACAGAGCATGGGCATCAAGGCTGGCATGGTTATACTGCATTTATTGATGTGTAACCTGGCCTGTGCCTCTCAGTGTCTACATGGAGCTGCTCTGTGCCATCAAAGCAAGCCCAGTCAGAGCAGTTCTTATTGTCAACATTTGAGCAAAATAAAATTTGATATTACCTTCAAGAAAAACCAACATGACATGATTTAAATATTCACATCTTAGTAATACGGAATGTTTTTATTACTAACACATGCAAAGAAAATATTGCAATGTTTATGCGAATATCACATGCTTTAATAAACAGTGATAGAAGTTCATATTTGTGTTCATTCTTGCCTCTAGAACAAACCTTCCATGACCTTTCTGGGATGCAGAGCATTTTAGACCAGTGTTTATAAAGTTCATAGTTACCTAACAGCTTTGAGCTGGTATGAAGGCACATGGTGCAGAACAGGGACTTTATAAATTTTTATGAAAGGTCAAAAGAAAAGAGGAAAACAGCCAGCACCAAACAGGCACACACATGATAGCAAATAACAAGGCTGAAGCTGTTGTGACCAACACTAACCCAAGGGCTTGGATGTTGAACTCTTATTCTGAGGGAGGATGGAGTGAGGACCCTAACTTGGAATTTCCTGGCTGTCGTCAGTTCTGTTACAACCATAACTTGTTTCAACATGTTTTCAGCTTCTAAATTTTTTCCCTCCTCCTTAATATAGTCTAAACTAGACATAAAATGGAAAAAATGTACTATTTCCACTGAGCACTGATGCCTTTGACATCTGCTTCCAAGTGTTATTCATCACCACACAGTGCAACAATCTGAGAGTAAGTACAAGGTACCTTTTGGAAAAAGTGAGTCCCTGTGATTGCTTCTCATAACAAAGCCTCCCTTTGCCCAAGGAATTGCAGCTCTTGGATGTCCACAAAAGAAAAGCACAACAGCCCACCTGCAGCCCTAGGAAGTAGTAGCATCAGCACTGCTTCTTTTTAGGGTCAACCCTCCCACCCCACAGATGGCAGAAGGATGTTCCTTACTCCCTTTTTCAAGCACAGTTTCCAGGATTTTTTTAAGCTACTCCCATCTCACAGTGGAATAATTTTACGCTCGTGACAAATTTTACATACAGAGGAAGGAAAGCACCAAAGAGGATTTCTGAAAGGATGAAGGTCCTGATGAGCATCTCTGTCATGAACCAAATGGCCTTGGGAAACCCACTTTGTGTGCCTGCAGCTGGTAGCAGCAAGGCTGCAAACACTGCAGAAGACATCCACAGTTGTCAGTTTGAGTTCCATCCCCATGGAATAGGGTTACCAATCCCTACAGCATCAAACTCTACATGGAAAGTACTGATGAAAATGCAGTAAGAAAAAAATTTGGGGCTAATCTCTCCAGCAAGTTCCCATCTAAGTCACTGGGCTGAGTTACAAAGACTTCAGATAACTGCCATGCTATTGCAATAACAAAATGGAGGAAGAAAATGCCAGTTTCCCTGGGAACAGAGGAAAAACGTCTGAGCAAAATCACAACTACAATTACTTTTTTTCTGTATTAAAAGCTCTATGCAGAGTATAATAAGATGGGTATGAATGTGTCCCTTTCCAGGTCTCTTCTGTTTTTCTAGATAAATTTGAAATAACCAGCAGCTGGAATTGGCTCTGTTGATATTGGTCCATCATGGCTCCATCAAGAAGGAGCTGTTTATAGCTAACACTATTCTCCCTTTGAAATCTTCTCTATTTCCATACAAACTAAATTGTCCTTCGTTGAGTGCAGGCAGTTAAGGATGATTCATATAAAAAGAGCAAGATCTGACTCTGCACAATTATTTTTTCTCTTGAAGATAATACTTGATTGCATGCTAATTCTAAGCATAATTCTAAAGGGGTAAATGACAGGAAAATTAAGGTTAAAGTGATGTTTGTCATTGATTTACTCTCTGCACAGAGTTGTCATTACATGAAGTTTCTGGCTTCATACTTTGAGAGCAAAAGCAGGGAAATGCAGGAATAGATGTGGATCTCCTATGGCACAGGCAGCACACTGAAACCAAGGATGTTCAGGGGGATTTTTATTTATCTTTTAAATATGAACTATCAGAAGCAA